>NC_071507.1:29435000-31835000 GCF_027887155.1 Malaclemys terrapin pileata | reverse complement strand
TAAGTAGATGAGCCCTTGCGCACACACACATAATTATTCATTGAGACGACTCACACAAGTAAAATTACTCAAGTATGTAAGTGTTTGTAGGACTGGGGCCTTAGAAGACATCTGACATATGGAGGGAGAGGGATACAACCAAATGTATGCTTTATAACTGTTTGTTTCAGAAGTCTGAGCAGTTTTATAAATCACTATTATTCAGGCATCAATGATAAAATACAAACTATCACAAAAATGAACATATCACTTTTTCTTTAGAGAAATATTGTACAGGATGATCCTCCCCACATAACCATGGCACATTATTTCTGGATATGTTCTTAAATTGAAAGACAATTCTACCTTTATAAATATTAGTAGAATTCAAAGAAACTTTTCAAATGTTTTTTTTTTAATGGAAAGTATACTACATAAATGGTAACTAAATATTAGAGTATCTACATCTCTACCCTGATATAACATGACCTGATATAACACGAATTCAGATAAAACATGGTAAAGCAGCGCTCGGGGGGGGGAGGGCTGCGCGCTCTGGCGGAATAAAGCAAGTTCAATATAACGCGGTTTCACCTATAACACGTTAAGTTTATTTGGCTCCCGAAGACAGCGTTATATCGGGGTAGAGGTGTATTTGCCCTTTGCCTATTTTGCTTATATGCACTTGGTACATTAATTTTTCATAGCAGAAGCATTTCATGTTTTTTGAGCCATCACTTCTAATTTTGGATTATTTTTTTCTTTTCTAAAGAGAATCTACAAATAATCTAGTAATTACTAACAGATGAGAGATGAAGGTATTGTTCCCAGAAAGCATGTAAGCACATGTGTAACTTTAAGGACTAATACCATTGTTGAAATCAATAGGGCTATCCGTGAGCTCCAAGTTATACATATGCTTAAGTGATTTGCTGGATTGGGGCCTAGAACTATTTCCCTGAGTTAGACGATTTCCACGAGGAAGCCCCTAAAGGATCATTAATAGATCATTTAGTTATAAAATATCTAACAAATTGAAATATTGGTGACAAATTGCACCCTATTTCTCTTTAATAACTGAACATACCTTATCCATAGCCCACTGAAGTCAGTGTAAAGTCTCCCACTGGTTTCAATTAGCTTTGGATCAGGCCCCAATCATTTCTTTCCTTCAGTTTCTCTAACACAGTGGTTCCCAAACTTTTTCTGTCACGCCCTCCTTAGCCACCATAATGGAATCTGTCTGTGCCCCCTGGGAGCTGGGGTCTGGAGCCAGGCTGATGTTGGAGCTATGGCTGGGGTCGGGAGCTGGGGTCACAGCTGGGAGCGGAGCTGGGCACCAGAGGCCAAGGCCAGGGCCAGAGTTGTGGCTGGGGCCCGGTTAAGACTGGAAGCTGGGGCCAGAGCTGCGTCTGAGGCTATGGCTGGGAGCAGGGCCACAGCAGGGGCCTGAGGCGTAGAGCTGGGGGACAAGGCCAGGGCTGGAGCTGGGGGCTGAGGCCAAGAGCTGCAGCTGGACCTGGAGGTGGAGCAGAGCTAGGGGCAGAGCAGGGCTGGGTGGTACTTCTTTCTTGTCCCCCATGGGGGCTGGCCTGGGTCCCGCCACGCCTTCCCAAACATTCCTCCATGCCCCACATGGGCGCACCCCACAATTTGGGGACCACTGCTTTAACAGGCCAACCCAGTTTGTGTGCATGTGTTTACACATACACAATGTAAAGTACCATTGAATAGTATATTAAGCATCTTTTTCTTATCATACTTCAGATCAAAGCTTATTCATCAGCATAACTTGCTATCCATTCTATCATTATGGACAACTTCCCGAGCAAGGAAGTATCAGAAATATTGATATACATTAGCTATTCTTTTGTTTCCTATCAGTCTAGAAGCTATTGCTTCTGTGGGCCAGATTCTGCAACCTGTATTCATATTTAATAGTACTTTACTCCCCAAGTAGTTTCACTGAAATCAATGGGATGGAATAAGATACTCAAGGGGGTGCCACAGCCAATCCTTCGAATACCACTAAGGCAAAAATCACCGACGACTGTGCACATGGGCATGCACACACCTATTTTTTTTTTTTAAGGGAGGAGGGATAGCTCAGTGGTTTGAGCATTGGCCTGCTAAACCCAAGGTTGTGAGCTCAATCCTTGAGGAGGCCACTTAGGGGTCTGGGGCAAAAATCTGTCTGGGAATTTGGCCCTGCTTTGAGCAGGGGGTTGGATTAGATGATCTCCTGAGGTCTTTTCCAACCTTGATATTCTATGACTACTCAATATGAGTAAGGGCCACAGTATTGGGACTTATTCAAGTTTGTGTCCTATATAAAACACTTTTCTAGAAAAGTTGAAAGACCTAGGGTGAAATCCTTGTTCCATTAGACTAGAGTCAATGGGATTTTTGCCATTAATGTAACCCTAACTTGTACCAGGATTTCACCCTTTATGCCTCAGTTGAATGTACTGGTAACATATAAAGCCTTGGCCTGCACCCTCATTCAAAGAGGGCTGGTGAAGCCACAATGGCTTATCCCTGGGGTGCGAATGAGGCTCGAGTGCATCCAAGGTTATTGGAGGCCCTGCCCCGTGGCCCAGGTGCACCTGGAGGTTGGGGGCCAGTTTGCTTGAAAACGGGTAGGGGTGATAGAGAAGTTGCCGTACCTCGTGGTCCTGGGGACAAATTGGGACCCCATCCCAAAGGGGAAAGGAGGCCATGGGAGGGGACCCTCTGATAGGAAGAGGGGGAAGACCTCATTGAAGCGAGGGGAAACCCCTACAGCCCTTAGCCCCATTGAGGTGGAGGACCCAGGTCCCCTGAGGACAGAGCAAAATCCTAGACAACAAAGCCCAGTCCAAGGACAATGGGGGGAAGGCCCCAGGGAATGCTTGGAGGTGGAACCTCTAGTAGTGGAGGGCCAGACTCCCCTGGGCCAGACAACTGTGCCTGAGGCCCCGGGAGGCCGGGGCGAGGTCCAGACCCACCAGGCTCCCCTGCCAGACAACACGAGGGAGCAGCCGGTAGAGCGACTGAAAGGCTATGAGTGGTGCAAGGACCAGTGGGTAGCTGTAGATATGTGGGGCAGTCCACTCCCTTCCCAGTGTGCCTTTTATGGCCGGGGGATGGACAAACCCTGTGAGGAAGACCACGGGGACCTCCCAGTCGGGGGGAAGTGGGCGTCCCCGAAGTAACCTCCAGGGCAGGGGGAGAAGGGGCCGAACTAGGTCCCCCCTGGCAGTTGCTTAAGGGGGAAGTGTGTGGCAGGGCACTGGTAGGAAAACCCTTAATCAGCAACTGCCACCCTAGCCCCAATTAGGGGAATGGATTGGGGCTGGTTAAATAGCCAGTGCTTGCCTGGGAACTGACCACACCTGCCAGCCTCATTAGCAGGAGCTAAAAGGCTGGGAGGAAGTGGAATAAGGGGGGTGGAGACCTGGAGGGGAAGGCCCGGCCCGGCCCGGCCCGGCTCAGAGGTAGGAAAGAGCCTACTAGTCTGTTGCTGGTCAGGCCGATGTGGGGACAAGCTGTGTAAATAGCCTATAAATAGTGGGAAACCTGTGGTGGGAAACGGACACAAAATAAAGAGCACGGGTGTTGCACCAGCCTTTAAGGAGCAGGGCCCAGGGGGCTGAAGCCAATGGGGTATGGTGTGCACCCTGTTACAGTGGGTCATTAAAATTTTCCAGTTTATTATCTGAGTTAGTCTGAATTCTTTCAGAATAGGAGTCACTAGTGATGGGAAATTATTTTCTCTCTATTTCTATTTATTTTATTTTTAATTACTCAATGGTGATTTAGAAATGTTCACATTTAGAGCCGGCCAGGAATTTTTGGATGAATTTTTTTTTCTGTCAAAAGCTGAAACTTGTCAACTTTGGGTTCAACAAATTTTCCAACTTAAAATGTAGAGAAAAATGTTTAGAAATAATCAAAATTAAAAATTCTGGTTTTCTGGTTTGCAATGACTTTTTTTCATTGTGAAATTTACACTAGAGTGCAAAAAAGGCTAAAAAAGTCAAAATCAAAACAAAAGGTTTTGAAATTATCAAAACGAAACATTACCATTGACACAAAATGAAAGTTTTTTTGGCTCATGAATATTTTGAGATTTTGATTATATTTCTTTTTGGTAATGATTCGAGATGCGGGAGGGGGGGAAATGTTCAAACTCTTGAAGTATTCATAGGATGGGAAAACTGTTTCTCACCCAGCTCTTTTCACGTAACTCCAATTTTCTTGTTACTGGCTCCTTGGATAAGTACCATGACAGGTAATCCACACTGCTGAGTGGGTCTTGATAAAGTAGCTGCACTCACTCTTGGTCTTTTGTAATTCCATGTATGTTCTAACATTTGCTAAAGTTTTATCTGGGATGATTATAAGAAACGTTAAAAAAAATAAAAAGAGATCCAAAGCAAAATATTGCTCTTGACCATGGTTATTTTCCCTGACTAAGAAATTGCATAGTTCTCCAGCACTCCAAAACTCTTCAGTTGCTGAAGGCACAGGTGTGATATTTAAATAATAGACAAATCCTGTATGCCAGAGATGTCTATTTCTTTGCCTGCTCAATACATTTAGATGACTTGCAAGGGATGCTCAGATACTGTAGAATCTTCAAATATTAAGTTTCTAGCTCTCATGGTTGCAAAGATATCCTTCCATATGTGCACGAGTGTAAACCAATGCAGCGTTGTCTTCTTGAACTTGCAAACAGCCTGATCTAATAACTTTGAGAGGTGTGAAGTACCCTGCCCAGATGCACACATTCAGTGCCAGCTCCAGGGTTTTTGCTGCCCCAAGCAGCGCAAAAAAAAAAAAAAAAAATAGCCGCGATCGCTATCTGCGGCGGCAATTCGGCGGGAGGTCCTTCGCTCCCAGCGAGAGTGAGGGACCATCCACCGAATTGCCACCGAACAGCTGGACCTGCCGCACCTCTCCAGAGTGGCCGCCCCAAGCACCTGCTTGGCAAGCTGGTGCCTGGAGCCGGCCCTGCACACATTGATCTCTCTGTGATGTTAACTTCAATGCTTAATGATGACACCTAAAATGTTAGCATTAACTAATTTATTGCTGATCATTTTAGCAGAGGGAATGGAAATGGGGTGACCATGAAGCCTATGAGGAATGTGAATTGGGATTTGTTGCAGGGGAAAAAAAGGCAGAGGAAAAGATTGGAAAGAGGGGAGAAACTGAGTAAGGAGAATGAGAGATGGCAGAAAGAGTAGTGGTCCTAATGGTTAGCATGTTATCCCCAATGAGTGGTGCTGATTGTGACACTCAGGTACTGAACAATAGCTAACTAATGCTAACATAGATTGGGTTAAGTTATTACGTAAAGGGCATAGTTATTCTTGATTTCTGTGAGACCCTCTCACTGACATCTGTCCAAGTTTCTCTGTGGTTTGAAGGTTCTGTGGAGTCCTAAACTTTTAACCAGGCCCATGGGTCATAGTATAAAAATGGAGCTCAGTCTGACAACCCTAATTTGGTATCTGAGATTTGAATTCCTGTGTGCCTTATAGAATTTGTTATCCCTCCAGAAAAAGTGGGTGACTTCTTTGTCTCTGGTTAATTTATAGCTAGCATTTGAGATTTAGCATAATTTATTTTAAAGCCAGACACTTTCCCCAAATCTGAATATATTGAAATAATAATTGTAGGGAAATGTTTGTATTAGATAAAATACAATACTATGTCACCCAAATACAAAGCTATTAAGCAGTGTATAGCTACCAGTTTTATTCCAGTAATATAGTTATTCATTTTTCTTTGTATAAAAGACTCCCTGGTCAATGCAAAATATGAGAGTCAGTGTTTAGTTTCCCTATAGCTCAAACAGTGGAGATGTAACCAGTGTGCACATTTTTATATCCATATACATTTGCACACTATGTATTGATCATTAAAAAGAATAATGTCCCAACTAACACTGTCTCCCCTTCAAAACAACATTAATTAGCTGAAACAAAGGAGTCATCACTGTCTACATTAATCAAATTATTTTCCTACAGCAGCATAAAAGTCAGACAGTCATCAATGAGAGATAAGTGCATTATACACATAAAAAAGAAACAGAGTCTCCAAGAAAACCCAGAAGAGAATAGGAATTAAAACACTTTATTAATGAAAGGTGATATGATAGAAAAATGTCCTCTCTGCATATTATAATATCTTGCAAATAAACGTTTTTAAAAAATTTATGTGCTATTCCCCATTACTAATATCTTCCTTTCCTTCTTTAGAATTGCCTCTTGGCATCAGAATAAAAACAACAATGAGAGCATGGGTTTAATGATACAGACTAATCATTTCTTCTAATGCATCTCACAGTAGGAATCATTCAGAGGAAGCATGAACTTGTGGCTAAAGCATAGGACCGGGAGTCAGCAGACTTGGATTCTAGTCCCCACATGCTTTCTGTGTGATCTTGGGTACGTCACTTATGTCAAAATATTCAAATGTGGGAGTGACGGGATGTTCCCACGGGGTGAAGCCTGGAAGCTGTTGGAGCTGCTGTGCCCTCTAACTATTCAGCTGGGTTGGCCTCTCACTCTGCCCTGCTGGTGACACACAGCCCTCCAGGCCCAGTTATCACCCAACATGACAGCAGGTGGCGCCAAACACTCACCTGAGTGCTTTACCCAAACCACTCATAGACCAGGGATGGAGGCACCAGTCAATTTCCCAGCTCCCCAGCTTTGCACCCTACTGGAGTATAAAATCAGAATTATACTGTCTTGCACTGCACAGTGATCTGTACAGTGCAAGCTCATTAATTAGTCTGCTCCCCCTTCAATGTGGGGAAGATATGCACCAGCCTTCATTAATAGAGCTAAGATTCCCTAGCATTTCACTCAAAAACACACTGGTTAAGATAAAACATAAAACAGATTTCTTAACTACAGAAAGATAGATTTTAAGTGATAACAAGCAGGAAATCAAACAATCACAATCTAAGTCTCATACAAACTAGAAAATTCTGAAAAGTTTCCATTTATTCCTATCCTTTGTTCCCTGTCTTTTAACCAGTTCTCAATCCATGAAAGGATCTTCCCTCTTATCCCATGACCACTTAATTTGGTGAGGGACCTTGTCAAAGGCTTTCTGGAAATCTAAGTACACTATGTCCACTGGATCCCCCTTGTCCACATGTTTGTTGACCCCTTCAAAGAACTCTAATAGGTTAGTAAGACATGATTTCCCTTTACAGAAACCATGTTGACTTTTGCCCAACAATTTATGTTCTTCTATGTGTCTGACAATTTTATTCTTTACTATTGTTTCAACTAATTTGCCTGGTACCGACGTTAGACTTACCGGTCTGTAATTGCGGGGATCACCTCTAGATCCCTTTTTAAATATTGGTGTTACCTTAGCTATCTTCCAGTCATTGGATACAGAAGCTGATTTAAAGGACAGGTTACAAACCATAGTTAATAGTTCCGCAATTTCATATTTGAGTTCTTTGAGAACTCTTGGGTGAATGCCATCTGGTCCCCGGGACTGGTTACTGTGAAGTTTATCAATTAATTCCAAAACCTCCTCTAGTGACACTTCAATCTGTGACAATTCCTCAGATTTGTCACCTACAAAGGACGGCTCAGGTTTGGGACCCTCCCTAATATCCTCAGCCGTGAAGACTGAAGCAAAGAATTCATTTAGTTTCTCTGCAATGACTTTATTGTCTTTAAGTGCTCCTTTTGCATCTCAATCGTCCAGGGGCCCCACTGGTTGTTTAGCAGGTTTCCTGCTTCTGATGTACTTAAAAAACATTTTGTTATTACCTTTGGAGTTTTTGGCTAGCTGTTCTTCAAACTCCTTTTTTGGCTTTTCTTGTTACATTTTTACACTTAATTTGGCAGTGTTTATGCTCCTTTCTATTTACCTCACTAGAATTTGACTTCCACTTTTTAAAAGATGCCTTTTTATCTTTCACTGCTTCCTCTACATGGTTGTTAAGCCACGGTGGCTCTTTTTTAGTTCTTTTACTGTGTTTTTAAATTTGGGGTATACATTGAAGTATATGCAGACCTCTACAGCCCCCATATCCCCGATTGCAGATCCGAAGGACGCTCTGTAGCAGAGATGGGCAACTTCAAGGTTGCAGAGGCCCACAAAATCCACTAAAATGATTGGCAGGCCATACATTTTTTTAGAGGCTATATATTGCATAACTCAGAAATGTTTGCTACAATACAGCATGTTAACACACAATTGACTGTGTATTACTAGTGTAAAATTGAAGTGTTCTTAAATAGAACAGCCCCAGATAGCACAACTTTAAATAATAAAAAAAGTTTAAAACATAAGTCTTTCACTAACCCTTTTTTCAGTGTGCAGAAAAGCCGTGGATTAATAAATGAGAAAAAGCAAAAAATGAAAACCTCTTTCTTAATGATTTTTTCCCCCTCTGCTGCTCCCAGTCTCTGCCTCTACTCTGCTCCCCTATGGCAGAATGGAGCTTATCCAGAAAAAGATAAAACATCCTCATTTTGCATCATCCTTTCCACTTACTCTCCCCTTTCCCTCAGGAATCTTGGGAGGCAACTGTGGACATGGAAAGTCACTGGCAGTGCAACTCCAGTGGAATTGCACAATGGTGAGGAGAGAAGTGGTGTCAGTCTGCAATGAGAGATGCTGCACAGACATGGGAACATCCAGATACGGGGGAAGGCCCTGTGGTTTTTTCTAAGCCCATACGCCCCACCCCACTGATGGAATAGTAGGGATGGAACTCTGAGGAGGATACTTGGAGGTTTCCTCCTGCAGAGTGCCCTTCTGTGGGTTTCACAAAGGAAGGGAATGATGCAAGACTCACCACTTACTGAACCATTCTTACTAGTGAAGTAAATCTTGCACTTTTCTGTGCACTAGACCTGGCTTATATAGCAATTGTTTTGAAACATAAAGAAAATACTTCTTGCACACCAGAGGCCTGATTCTTACCTCACTTTAGGCAGCATTTACACTGCTGTGGCTCCACAGATATCAATGGAGTAGCTCATACTTTATACTGGGGTGAGATTAGAATCTGGCCCCAGGTCTCTTTCAATGTGAAAACAGAAAATGCTTCTTTGAGCCTTCATCAGGTGAGAGCACTGCTCCTTATCAGCAAGGCATGTTACTTTTACTAAAATGGTATATCATTATTTATACCCATTCCCTGTTTGAAATGATGGCTTCTGAAGAATGGTTTCTTAGCTTCCTTTTGTAGCAGGGAGAACCTGTGGGAGAAGGTTACCCCTCCTTCTAGGGTACTCTTGTTCCCATTACAAAATCCATTATACCCATTTCACTTTAACACACAGTGTGCTATGGCAATCAACCTTATCAAGAGTTATCTCCTATGTTAGTCCAGAAACTACTTATGAGTGTAAAACTGCCATGCACAACCATGTCTAGAGTAATAACTTAAGTAATAGACCAAAGACTGGTATTCTTCTTGAAGACCTTTAGTAGTTTTTGCTGTCTGCTGAAAAATCATTCTCATACTTAGAGTATTTCCCCATTCACCATTATTGTATGTCATACTGAATTGAACTGTCAAAAGGCAGAAGATTATAATGCTAAACTCCTTATGGGGTTGAATAGGTTTTCAAATTCTGGTCCGTTCTTGCTATACAACTACTTTGGATCCTGTAACTTAATCTAATTTGTCAATATGTAGTTGAGTTTTATGGCAAGTGCAACTTCTATCTGTCCTTCAAGTATAACTGGAGAATTTGATAGTAATGTTCATATAAGAGGCAGATTTTATTGTTAAACAGTTTTCTGTAGTGTTTTTCACAAAGAAATAAACCCACTTGAGAGCTCTCATTGACACTTTGGAAATCAGCAATCAAAGCCAGAGCTTTCAGATTCTCAGCATCATGATAATGTGTCTGTTTTGGCTTGCACTGAGAATTCATTAGTGTACTGTAAGCAAACACATTTTTTTTTACTATTATTGATTTTTTTCTAGCAGTGAATGAATGTACCTATTCAGCCTGTTCATTATCAGTATGAAGCATCTTGATATATTCAATTTTAGAAATACTTAGAAAAACAAGAAACGGGAGTTTGAAGGAGTAGGTCACCAGTATTCTCTACTATATTCAAAATGTGAATTTCATTAGACATCAGAACTAGAAAAAGATACAGATTTTACAATAACTCTAAGATTCTAACATAAAATAATTCAGCAGGCTTGTATCTATTTCTTAAGTATGCAATTCACTCCAGCTGTTTAAATCCTCTTTATTCCATATTCAGGTTCAAGTATAGTTCATGTCATGAATATTACTACTTTTTCTGAACTTTCAGAATGCTTCTAATTTATTACTAGAGATGCATAATGATTATAATCCTTTTTGACTAACCTTTCTAAAAAGTATAAACATTTAGGTTCAGAAATATATAACAGGTGCTGTCTTTACAATGAAGCTATGGCATTTTTTTATTCTTACTCTGCAAATAAAGTACAGAAGTAATGAATGTACAGAGTATGAGTTATAATAAAACAGGATTTTGTATTCTCAAATCTTCTTCATGCAACAGTACTATGGTTCATTTTCATTAGATCATTAGAACTGTAGTATTCAATGGCACTGGAGAGCTTTACTTTGTAGTGGGGGACAGCCCTTATACCTGTCATTCATTAAATATATGGAAATCTGTTTCTAAATTTCTTGAGGCCTGAGTTCTACTGCCTTGCCTGTTGTATAGTCACTTACCCTTGGCAAGGTTAAGCCACCATTCTGATTTGGTGGCTCATTTTGCACAGGAGTAAAGTGACACCATTGCACAAGGTGCAAGGCAGCAGAGAATCAGACCCTGAGTATTTCGCTTTCACCTGTATAGGGAACGTCTATGCTCCCTGTGTTGATAGCTCCAGAGGACACTGAGGGTTGATTGAGAAAGGCAATAACTTAGTTTGATTAGTTCCTTGAAAAAAGAAGATGCCATGTTCCTCAAATAAAATTTAGAGACCAGTTAGATCCTGCAGACATTAAGTGGAGCTGTCTGTCTGCCTTTCGGCCCAGCCATGAAGTATTCTGAACAGGTAGAGAGATAATCATTGTTGTCCAGGTGGGCAGCAACTCCATGGATCCCCCTCCTGTGGGATGGGGACTGCAGAGGGCAATGGAACCAGGTGTCTTTTAAAAATCCCTGCTTGGTGTCAAGAACCTGGGGAGACAGAGTTGTCCCTGGTTGACACCCCTCGTTGGCAGATTAAATTAAGATGGATATTAAAGTACTCTGATCCACTAGAGATGTTCCCTCCAGCATCTGGTTGAGGCCTGCAGGGGTAAGCCCTGTATTGCCATCCTCTGCAATGTATTGTTGATACATTTTGCTCCCTAAAACACTCAGCCTATTAGAATGCTGAATTTAAGCTGCTTTTAAAAAGCTTTTCGCATCTTTAAATTCAAGCTTTAAAACAGTTCAGGTAAGCTCAGAATGAGAATCAGGCAGCCCAATTCCTTACATTAAGACATCCTGTTCCAGAAAATACAGGTTTGTGTGTGGGCTGGTAAAATGTCCACTGTGAGTGGTAAAATAACCAGTTATGCTAAAATGTATTCATGGAAGAAAACAGTCTGCACAATTCCCATTGGCCTGTAAAAATAATAATGATTACTGAAGACTGAATACAGCAACCTCTAGCTCAGGGCTTGGCAACGTTCGGCACGCGGCTCGCCAGGGTAAGCACCCTGGTGAGCCAGGCCAGTTTTATTTACCTGCTGATGTGGCAGGTTTGGCCAATCGCAGCCCCCACTGGCCGTGGTTCGCCGTCCCGGGCCAATGGGGGCGGCGAGAAGCGGCGTGGGCGAGTGATGTGCTGGCCGCGACTTCCCGCCGTTCCCATTGGCCTGGGACAGCGAACCGTGGCCAGTGGGGGCCGCGATCAGCTAAACCTGCTGCGTCAGCAGGTAAATAAAACTGGCCCGGCCCGCCAGGGTGCTTACCCTGGCGAGCCACGTGCCTAACGTTGCCAACCCCTGCTCTAGCTGATAGTCTCTTTAGTAAGTGACACTACAATGTACATTTTGGAATAGTGATGAATCGTTGTAAATGACAATACATTAATAACATAATGTCAAGATTCCCTTTGTTGACACTGTGAATTTTATAAATATGCCAGATAGAATATGCCAGCTTTAATTGTAATACTACCATATGGCTGTATACCTATATACCACTTTTGCTTTCACCTATGTTATTTTGTTGAGGGGATTTTCATATATATTTAAGATCATTAGTCTTTGGTGCAATTTGTTTGGTAACAAAACTGAGGTCACAAATATAAAATAGACTCTTGGAATGTCAAAGTGAGGTAGCAGAGCTGGCAAGTGCTGCGGTGCCAGGTTATACTGCAGAGGAATTATGGGAGTTGCATAATACTTGGGTTCTTGACAGAGCCAAGATTTTCAGAAGTGACTGGTGATTGAGTCCCTCCATTTTTGGTTGACCCATTCTAAATACTCTCTAAAGATTCCTTTTTTAGAAGGTGCTCAGTAACTACCTGATGAAATGTATACTTTATTAAGGTGTCTTGTTAGGCACCCTAATTCACTTGTCACTTTTGAAAATCAGGTGTTTGGCAGGTTTTTCGAGGAAAAACAATCATTTAAACTCTGGCTGAATGAATAATCTTTACGTTTATTTAAAAAATCTCATTTTCTTTCAAGTCATAAATTGTGAACAGTGTACGTGTGTTTGTGTTTGAAAATGTTCACGAATTTCTACCAAGAATTCCCGGTCTGCCAATTATTTGTGAACAGTTCATTGCATATATTTAAAATATGAAATCAATAAGAGTTTTGCCTAATGACTGAAGACTTTGACCCAATGAAAACGTGAACTTCAGAGCTATGTGAGGCATTGATTCATACTATTATAATATTATAACTGATTTCTTCAGCTTGCTGGCAGTTCCAAAAAAAAAAAAAAAAGTCTACTCATGTCAAAATCCAAAACGTGAACTGAATTGGAAAAAAATCAGTTGTGGCTGAGGAGCAGTTGATATAGGTTGCAAAGGTGTCCTTTGCATTTTCTCATCCTGGAGCCAGTCTGAACCAGTTCAGTCCTCTAGTTTAGCTTACAGTAGCCTACTGTCTGTGCCAGTTGCTGGCAGCCCTAAGAGACCATATAGTCTCCATTGATCACTTGAGCATAAGGGAGCAACAGCTATACTCCCTTCCTTGGAAATACTCCTTTCCCCCCAGCTAACAGCCCCTACACCAGCAGCTGAGTAGAATGCAGAAGAAGCTGTTGATGCTTCTCTGCCACATGAGACATCCACAATATAGGGACGCTCCTTCAGAGGTTGGACCTATGATCCTAGGGCTCTTTAGAGCTGGTGGAGTGAAGAAAACTGGCCTATGTCCCAGGATCAGTGCCACTAGATGTTCAGTTGCTTGTTTAAATTGCAGTATTTGCTTTAGTGGATTTTCCGTGTTAGGATTTAGTGCTGACAGCCTTTCCCAAACAGCAGGCAGAGGGAGACTTCTGAATTTGGACCTAGAATTCTAGGCAATATGTAGCAAGTTATAGGACTTTACAGACAGCATGGAAGTTAGTGGCAGGTCTTACAAAGGAGATATTTTATTTTCAGAAAGAGCATTCAGACAACAGGAGTAACTAGATGGAAGGGAGGCAAGGGAGGAAGCGTAATTAGAGATAGGGAGATGGAGAGAATTAGAGAAGAGGTCCGAAGAGGACTGGGTGAAGAGAATAAGCTGAGTAATTAGAGACACATAAAAGGGAAATATCCGAGTCAGACTATGGCGAAGGTGGAACTAGTGGTGGAAGAGGGAGAGGAAAAAGAGGCGTTGTTGTAATTTCCTGTTTAGACTATAAGCTCATTGTGGCAGGGTCTGCGTCTTCCTATGAGTTTGTGTAGTTGTAGCACAATGGGGCCCAGATCCTGATTGATGGTTTTGATTGCTACTGCAGTACAGATACATAATAATAATATAGAGTCACTTTTGTGCAATGGCTCTAAATGTTTTCCTGGATGTACATTATGTCCCTCAAATCTCCTAACTGTCAGGAACAGAGTACTAAGTTTCTCTAATATACTGGGTAAAACACAAAACTTCATGGAGAGTTGTCTAAAAATGATCTTGTGAGACTGTCTTGACAGCCCATCTGTGCAGATGGATTAGCAGACTGTTTCATTGCAGATTACAAACAAGGAGGTAAAAAATACAAAGGAAACTCTCGCTTTTAAGGGATTTCTTCATGCACAAACAAATGAGATGTAGATGCTGAGCCATTTTCAATCTGAAGGAAACCATATTATGCCAAACCAATTATGATGCCAGTCTTCATTGCCTATTAATTCAGCTTTCCCTCAAGCACATTCATGCTTTCTCCAACACTGCCCCTAATGCATCAGGAAGCACCCTATAAAAAATCTGGAAAGCTACAACACCATCCTCCTAAATCTCTCTGCCCTGATACCTACAAACCACTCAGCAGTCGCTAGGCAGAGGGGTTGAAACAAAATGTTTTTTTCTTAGAAAATGTCAATTTGTCAAAATCAACATTTTCAGGAAACATTTCAAGTTTTGACAAAATGTTTGTTGATGAAATTTGTGATCAAAACCAGACACTTGCTTCAGGGACTTGAACACAAGTCCCCTATAGTCTAGATAAGTGTCCTAACCATTGGGCTATTGGCTCACCTCAGTGGGCTTTTTTTTTTTTTTTCATGAAAAAGTTTGAAAGGTCTGAGCTTTGTCCCAATGTGGAACAAAGCCAAATATTGAAACCTCAAGAATCTTCATGAAATAGAAATCTTGGTGGATTCTCTGTGATTTGAACTCTTTAAATGAATCTTTGAGGACTTCAGTAGCTCAGCCAGAGGTTGTGGGCCTATTGCAGGAGTGGGTGGCTGAGATTCTATGGCCTGGATGTGCAGGAGATCAGACTAGATGATCATGATGGTCTCTTCTGTCCTTAAAGTCTGAGTCTTGTTTTCTGGTCAGCTGTAGTGAAACCTCAACATTTTTCAAGAAATGGAATTCTTGTTTTCTGGCCATCCCTGGTTGAGACTGCTATATTTGGACCAAACAACTGTCCTTCTCACCTGTCGCATTTTTTTTTCTCTACCTGTTTTCTCTCCTTATATGCTAAACTCTTTGGCCCTATAGGCAGTATCATAATGAAATATTATTATATTTTTGAGAACAGGTCAGCTTTGTTTAATTGTATTTCCTAAACCGTTGTACCAGTACTGAGGACATGCTGGGTATGGGAGAATGCAAGGCAAACACTCTGCAGGCAATTTTATTGCACAAAGATTCTAAAGAGAAACAGGTGTGAGGAATTAAGTATAAAAAGAAAATGGTAAAGTTTTGCACCCATCAAAATGAAATTGGTCCAAACCACCTATGGATAAAAACTAGTTACTCTCAGAGATTATCAGATGATGAAATCTAAGGAAGCAACAAGCATATATGGAATAATTAGGGTTTACTAATTTGTGTCACTTCCATGTAGTCATTTGTTTATTCCCCTCTATCAACATTATCAGACAAATCCCATTAGATCTTACTGGTCTCACTTATGGCCATGTCAGCATCATGTGGTGAGCTGGTAAAGGCATTGTTTTTTTCACTATACACTTGTGTTAGAAAAGTGGTTTGAACATTGGTGTGCTAAACTCAGGGTTGTGAGTTCAATCCTTGAGGGGGCCATTTAGGGAGCTGGGGCAAAAAAATTGGTCCTGCCTAGTGAAGGCAGGAGACTGGACTTGATGACCTTTTAAGGTCCCTTCCAGTTCTATGAGATAGGTATACAAGTATTTCTTAATTAGCATGGTAGCTGTTGATACAACAGCTGGAACATATATTTCTCTTAGTACAGCACCACAAGAAGTTGTCCTTGTAGTAGCTACATTGGCATATTTTCAAGAACTGGGAAATCCTTAGAGAATTCATCCCATACCATATTTTGCAACACATTTCTTGATCATCAATATGGCATGACTCTCACTGCTGTTAATATTTACTTGGGATTTGCAACCCCTGTAAAGAAGGCTTGATCAAGAGGTACCAAACACACACACACACACACACACACACATACACAAAAGCAAAATTCAGTCCATTGTCACTTAAACAATGGGACAGCTATCTCACCCTGACAGCTCTTTTTGCTTATGAGAAAACAAAACAGTTGCTTAACTGTGTAGCTGTCAAGTAACCCACTAAATAGATACCAAAATAGTTCTACGATATTCTATGCTTCAGCAGAGGGGATGACATGTCACAGTGTGTGGAGAAGCAATTAAGAAACACTGAACCATGAAGTTAGTGGATTTAAAAAAAAAATCTAATGTGCCATCCAGCCTGGTGAAGAATACACAGCCAGCTACAGAGATGGTGGTATTCATCAATACATTCAGTGTACTCTTGATAGGATATCATAGTCAAGTTTTCAGGACATGGGTGCAGTTACAGATGTGCCAGGTTAAGTTGCCGATGGACATCTAGGGCTTCAGAGACAGACTGCTCTTTTCTAGCCTGTCAGTTGCATGGGCAGGGCCCTGTGTGCAATATGAGTGCATAGCTACATATATGTCTAGTTGGCAGCTCGATGTCTAGTTGGCAGCCAAGCGGAGTGCCCCGGGGTCGGTCCTGGGGCCGGTTTTGTTCAACATCTTTATTAATGATCTGGATGATGGGAAAGATTGCTCCCTCAGCAAGTTTGCAGATGACACTAAGCTGAGGGGAGAGGTAGGTACGCTGGAGGATAGGGATAGGGTCCAGAATGACCTAGACAAATTGGAGGATTGGGCCAAAAGAAATCTGATGAGATTCAACAAGGACAAGTGCAGAGTCCCGCATTTAGGATGAAAGAATCTCATGCACTGCACAGGCTGGGAACTGACTGGCTAAGCAACAGTTCTGCAGAAAAGGACCTGAGGATTACAGTGGATGAGAAGCTGGATATGAGTCAACAGTGTGCCCTTGTTGCCAAGAAGGCTAACAGCATAGTGGGCTGTATTAGTAGGAGCATTGCCAGCAGATCGAGGGAAGTGATTATTCCTCTCTGGCACTGGTGAGGTCACATCTGGAGTATTGTGTCCAGTTTTGGTCCCCCCACTACAGAAGGGATGTGGACAAATTGGAGAGAGTCCAGTGGAGGGCAAAGAAAATGATTAGGGGTCTGGGGCATGTGACTTACAAGGAGAGGCTGAGGGAACTGGGCTTGTTTAGTCTGCAGAAGAGAAGAGTGAGGGGGGATTTGATAGCAGCCTTCAACTACCTGAAGGGGTTACCTAGGGAGGTGGTGGAATCTCCATCCTTAGAGGTTTTTAAGGCCTGGCTGGGATGATTTAGTTGGTGTTGGTCCTGCTTTGAGCAGCGGGTTGGACTAGATGACCTCCTGAGGTCTCTTCCAACACTAATCGTCTATGATTCTTTGATTGTGCTCCAGGAGCTAAGCTTTCCTTTAAAAAAATTCTCTCTACCCCTTCAAAATGTGAAACAAATATATAGCAATGAAGTATCCTATTCTTGGTCCTGCATGAGACCTGAAACAACAGCTCTAAGAGGTCCTGTTTATATTAATTCTGAAGCCTAATTATGCTACTTGAAATGCAGACATTATTTGTGATGATTATTTACTGTGATCATTTTAGCAGAAACATTAAACTAAAGTGCCATCTTTATTGGCTCTAGTGGTAGACATTAGGATAGGGTGAGATGGAGTTGCTAGTTGCTGCCAAGTTCTGCTGCAGTGGAAAACATAGAATTCAATCCCACCCCTTTCAGATCTTTCAAGTCTCCTCTGCCTGTGCTTGAAATGGGGAGACAAAGAGGTGAGGTATTCTTTTCTTCCCAGTACATAAAGCCTTGAATTCCACCTTGGCAGGGCGGGTGCAAAGATGTTTCGTGCCCTAGGCGAAACTTCCACCTTGCACCCCGCCCCTCCCCGAGCCCTGTGGCAGCTCTCTGCCCCCCCTCCGCCCTGAGGCAGCCCCGGCAGCAGCTCCCTCCCTCCGCCCTGACGCGCCCCCCCCCGCAGCAGCTCCCTGCCCCAGCTCACCTCTGCTCCACCTCCTCGCCGAGCACGCCATTGCTGCTCCACTTCTCCCGCCTCCGAGGCTTGTGGCGCCAATCAGCTGTTTGGCGCCGCAAGCCTGGGAGGGAGAGAAGCAGAGCGGGGTGGCATGCTCAGGGGAGGAGGCGGAGCAGAGGTGAGCTGGGGCGGGGAGTTCGCCTGCGTGCTGCCCCCCCCTTACTTGCTGCAGGTGGCTTTCCCCGCGCCACCCTGACCCAGCTCCCTCCGCCTAAATGCCGCCGCCAACCGAGGCGGCCAAAAATCCGGCCACTGTGGTTGCCGCCAAAGGACCCGAAATGCCGCCCCACAAATGCTAGCACTCTAGGTGACCACCTAGTTCGCCTAATGGGTTGCACTGGCCCTGCACCTGGGTTCCAAAAGACACCAAATGCTCATGTCTCCCAGGTGCAAATAGCCCAACTATCAAAACCTCCAGCTTCCCCATAGCAACTTCTTTAAGGCAGTATTGTATCTTCAGCACCAAAATCTAGTAAAGTGGAAAAGTGTAAATTACTGTGTAGCATAAAATAAATTGAATTTGTTTAAATAAGAGATCTTATACTGGAATGGGGTGGGGTGAGATGGCTTGAAATGATTCCTGCTGCGGATGGTGCAGGGTCTTGACCTGACTGACAAGGAGAATGATTAAATGAGTTGTGAAAATGTCTCTTATCTAATGGTTTTTGAAAATAAGGTAGGGTTTGAAAGTCCTGGGAGTTAGCTTGGGTCAGGAACAGGATTGGAATCATGTGACAAGTTAAACCACATTGTCAGTGGGTCAAGAGACACCTTGTTTGTAACTGGGTCCCTTGGATGCAGTTCTGCTTGTAGTTTACATAGGCTTAAAGATGATCAGGACTCAAACCATACAAAGCATTAAAATGAACATCTTTAACTGCTTCTGGAAACACACTGGTAGCAAGCTCAGTCTATGCAACATATGGAGTATGGAGTAATTTCCTTTCACTTGTAATATTGAAATTTGGCATTTTAAAGTCCTATCCCCACTTGAGTTCAAAACCAGGTTTAAAAATGATTCCTGTTGAGTGACACTAACACTGTGACTGTCAACCCGGGCTGCAGCATGATTATAATATACCCCTCTACCTAGGCAAGAGAGCTCTTTTGTTATTAATAAAACTGAGCAAAATTTTCCTAAATTTTGAGTTTTTGACAACCTCCCCTCTCCAAATAATCAAAGAAACCCAGTCAACTCTCTAAAAAAAAAGTTGTCAAAAAACTTCAGCGATTTCAGCCAGTTGTAGAACTGGTGGATATTTTATGACAATCAAAACTTCTGATTTTTTTTTAAATTTAAAAAACTAGTAAAAATTCCAAAAAAATACTGTTTTTCCTCCGTAAGCAGTTCTTGTTATAGGACAGTTTCCCCCAAATATCAGTTTTGATAGTGTATGATCTTATTGTTTCAAATCCTAATATGAACATGGCATAGCCATGCTGTAAAATGGTGATAAGCCATTTAATAGCATGCAATTCGGATTTGACTTCATGGCCTGCTATTATTTCTAATGGGTGGAACCAAATACCCAGATCAAAACACCACTGAATTTTGCGTTCATTCTGATCCAAACTTAGTTGTTGAAATCCAACTATTAATAGAAGAGAAATTAAGGATGTTATGTATTTAATTTTTTTAAAGTATATTTTTATCTATGAACAGAGCTAAGAATATCAAACCTGGAATATAGCTAAATGTTTCTCTGTCAGGTGTGAAATTCATAATTCTACTTAATTACAAGTTTTCTGAAACCATAACCTTGGCTTCTAGCTGCAGTTCTATCTTTTCCCTATGTGAACTCTGATTAGTAACTCAACTTGTCATCTGTATAATAATGTCAATTATCCTTTCTTTTCTTTTTGAAAGAAGCCATCCCATAAATCAATTTTCTTTGCTTGTAAGACAAATTCATTACAAAGTGTTTCTTTGGTATACAAATCCTGTATTGTAATGTGAACATATTGTACTTTGTGCACCTCCAGTCAGTGTACACTTTATGGTATTTGTCAAACACTAAGTAAAGCAACTGTGAATCAAAGTTTAATAAATAATGTATTTATTTGAAACCAATGGTGGTAACCATGTGTTCACAAGTTTTATGACAATTTTGACATTTTAATGGGCCCTTAAATACACAGAATCATTAAAGTACAATCCACATGAGGTTTCCAAGTCATTAGATCAATTTCAACAACAACAACCCCTCCCCCCATGTCTGTAGAAATGGGAAAGTTCGCTAGTACTTGGAGAGATCTAAACACAGCATTAAAAAAAAAAAATCCAAAGAGCCAAACTTTGATCCACCTTTATAGATTACTGTTGTTAGACTGAAGTATTTTGAGGTAAAGTCTACACTGCAGCTGAGAGGTGCTGCTCAGCTTGGGTAGACAGACTCTCACTAGGGCCTGGTCTACACTACGGGATTAGGTCGACTTTAGCAGCGTTAAATCGAATTAAGCCTGGACACGTTCACACGACGAAGCCCTTTCTTTCGACTTAAGGGGCCCTTTAAACCGGTTTCTTTACTCCACCTCCGACGAGGGGATTAGCGATAAAATCGGCCTTAGCGGGTCGGAATTGGGGTAGTGTGGACGGAATGCGATGTTATTGGCCTCCGGGAGCTATCCCACAGTGCTTCATTGTGACCGCTCTGGACAGCACTCTCAACTCAGATGCACTGACCAGGTAGACAGGAAATTCATTTCCTGTTTGCCCAGCGTGGAGAGCACAGGTGACCACGCAGAGCTCATCAGCACAGGTAACCGTGATGGAGTCCCAGGATCGCAAAAGAGCTCCAGCATGGACCGAACGAGAGGTACGGGATCTGCTCGCCATATGGGGAGATGAATCAGTGCTAGCTGAACTCCGTAGCAGTAAAAGAAATGGCAAAATATTAGAAAAGGTCTCCAAGGCCATGAAGGACAGAGGCCATAACAGGGACGCACAGCAGTGCCGCGTGAAAATTAAGGAGCTAAGGCAAGCCTACCACAAAGCCAGAGAGGCAAACGGAAGGTCCGGGGCACAGCCGCAAACATGCCGCTTCTACACGGAGCTGCATGCCATGCTAGGGGGTGCAGCCACCACTACCCCAACCGTGTGCTATGACTCCTTCACTGGAGAAACACAGGGAAGAGGGTTCGGGGTACGAGGAAGAGGAGGATGAAGATAATGTGGATAGCTCACAGCAGCAAGGAAGTGGAGAAACAGATTTCCCCAACAGCCAGGATATGTTTATCACCCTGGACCTGGAGCCAGTAACCCCCAAACTCACCCAAAGCGTGCTCCCAAACTCTGAGGGCACACCGGGGACCTCTGGTGAGTGTACCTTTGTAAATATTACACATGGTTTAAAAGCAAGCGTGTTTAATGATTAATGATTAATTTGCTCTGGCAATCACAGCCAGTACAGCTACTGGAAAAGTCTGTTAACGTGTATGGGGATGGAGTGGAAATCCTCCAGGGACATCTCCAGAAAGCTCTCCTTCATGTACTCCCAAAGCCTTTGCAAAAGGTTTCTGGGGAGGGCTGCCTTATTCCGTCCGCCATGGTAGGACACTTTGCCACGCCAGGCCAGTAGCAGTCTGGAATCATTGCATAACAAAGCATGGCAGCGTATGGTCCCAGTGTTTGCTGGCATGCAGACAACATCCATTCCTTATTGCTCTTTGTTATCCTTAGGAGAGCGATATCATTCACGGTCACCTGGTTGAAATGGGGTGATTTTATTAAGGGGACATTCAGAGGTGCCCGTTCCTGCTCGGCTGAACAGAAATGTTCCCCGCTGTTAGCCACGTGGTGAGGGGGAGGGGTGAAGTGATCATCCCAGAGAATTGGGTGTTGAGGGGGGTGGTTAGTTGGGTTTGTGCTGCATGTTAAACCGGGAACCGCAGCCCCTCCTTTTACATTGCAAACCCATTTTAAATGGCCAAACCAATGGGTGCTTGGTATGGGAAATGAGGGAGCTACTGTTTGAAACCATTCCCACATGTTAAGAAGGTGAAAAAAGCCAAAGGACTCTGGCTTACCATGGCTGCCTGCAAGCCGAAATCTGTTGCCTGGCACTGCGTGAGTGATCTCTCACACCAAACCGGCAGGCCCTCAATATAAGAGGAAAAATGCGACCTTGTAATGAAAGCACATGTGCTGTGTAATGTGAACAGCAAAATTTAATGTGAAAGAATGTACCCATTGTTCTCTAAAATGTGTCTTTTTAACCACCTCTCCCTTCTCCTCCACCAGCTGCAAATGTTTCTCCTTCACAGAGGCTAGTGAAGATTAGAAGGAGAAAACGGCGGACTCGGGATGACATGTTCACGGAGCTCCAGATGTCCTCACACGCTGACAGAGCACAGCAGAATGCATGGAGGTAGTCAATGTCAGACTACAGAAAAGCACAGTATGAACGAGAGGAGAGGTGGCGGGCTGAATCGCGGGATGAACAGAGCAAGTGGCAGGCTGAAGATGATAGGTGGTGTTAGCTTGCAGACAGAAGGCAAGAGTCGATGCTCCGGCTGCTGGAGCATCAAACTGATATGCTCCAGCGTATGGCTGAGCTGCAGGAAAGGCAGCAGGAGCAGAGACCGCCGCTACAGCCCCTGTGTAACCAACAGCCTTCCTCCCCAAGTTCCATAGTCTCCTCACCCAGATGCCCAAGAACATAGTGGGGGGGCCTCCGGCCACCCAGTCACTCCACCTCAGATGATTGCCCGAGCATCAGAAGGCTGGCCTTCAATAAGAGTTAAAGTTTTAAATTGCAGTGTGTCCTTTTCCTTCTCTCCTCCCCCACCCATCCTGGGCTACCTTGGCAATTATCCCCCTAGTTGTGTGATGAATTAATAAAGAATGCATGAATGTGAAGTAACAATGACTTTATTGCCTCTGCAAGCCGTGCTCGAAGGGGGAGGGGAGGGTGGGGTTTTTGGTTTACAGGGAAGTAGAGTGAACTGGGTGGGGGAGGTGGGGCGGAGGGTTCATCAAGGAGAAACAAACAGAAGTTTCACACCGTAGTCTGGCCAGTCACAAAACTCGTTTTCAAAGTTTCTCTGATGTGCACCGCACCCTGCTGTGCTCTTCTAACTGCCCTGGTGTCTGGCTGCGTGTAATCAGTGGCCAGGCGATGTGCCTCAACCTCCCACCCCACCATAAATGTCTCTTACTCTCACAGATATTGTGGAGCGCACAGGAAGCAGCAATAACAATGGGGATATTCTTTTCGCTGAGGTCTGAGCGAGTCAGTAAGCTGCGCCAACGCGCTTTTAAATGTCCACATGCACATTCCACCACCATTCGGCACTTGCTCAGCCTGTAGTTGAACAGGTCCTGACTACTGTCCAGGCAGCCTGTGTACGGCTTCATGAGCCATGGCATTAAGGGGTAGGCTGGGTCCCCAAGGATAACTATAGGCATTTCAATATCCCCAATGGTTATTTTCTGGTCCGGGAAGAAAATCCCTTCCTCCAGCTTTCGAAACAGACCAGAGTTCCTGAAGACGCAAGCATCATGTACCTTTCCCGGCCATCCAACGTTGATGTTGGTGAAACGTCCCTTGTGATCCACCAGGGCTTGCAGCAGCATTGAAAAGTACCCCTCGCGGTTTATGTACTCGGTGGCTTGGTGCTCCGGTGCCAAGATAGGGATATGGGTTCCGTCTATCGCCCCACCACAGTTTGGGAATCCCATTGCAGCAAACCCATCCACTATGGCCTGCACGTTTCCCAGAGTCACTACCCTTGATATCACCAGGTCTTTCATTGCCCTGGCAACTTGGATCACAGCAGCCCCCACAGTAGATTTGCCCACTCCAAATTGATTCCCGACTGACCGGTAGCTGTCTGGCGTTGCAAGCTTCCACAGGGCTATCGCCACTCGCTTCTCAACTGTGAGGGCTGCTCTCATCCTGGTATTCTGGCACTTCAGGGCAGGGGAAAGCAAGTCACAAAGTTCCATGAAAGTGCCCTTACACATGCGAAAGTTTCGCAGCCACTGGGAATCGTCCCACACCTGCAGCATGATGCGGTCCCACCAGTCTGCTTGTTTCCCGGGCCCAGAATTGGCCTTCCACGGCATGAACCTGCCCCAGTAACACCATGATTTGCACATTGCTGGGGCCTGTACTTTGTGAGAGGTCTATGTCCATATCAATTTCCTCATCACTCTCGTCGCCGCGCTGCAATCGCCTCCTTGGCTGGTCCTGGTTTTGCTTTGGCATGTCTTGGCTCTGCATATACTCCAGGACAATGCGCGTGGTGTTCATAGTGCTCATAATTGTCGCAGTGATCTGAGCGGGCTCCATGATCCCAGTGCTATGGCATCTGATCGGAAAAAAGGCGCAAAACTAGTATCTGACGGAGGGAGGGAGGGGTGAGTGACGACATGGCGTACAGGTACAGGGAATTAAAATCAACAAAGGTGGCTGTGCATCAGGGAGAAACACAAACAACTGTCACACAGAATGGCCCCCCCCCAAAGATTAAACTCAAAACCCTGGGTTTAGCAGGCCGTTGATTTCACGGAGGGAGGGGGAAGCAAATGAATACAGAACAAATCTATTTTTTACATCTTAAGCTGGCAGACGACAGTGCAGCATGACTGATAGCCCTCGGCATCTTCTGGGTGCTTGGCAGAAAATACTGGGCGCTTGGCAGAAAATAGCATACTACGACTGATAGCCATCATCGTTGAGACTGCCCAGGTGCCCATGATTCACAGCCACTGCAGTACGATGACGACGGATACCAGTCATAATATACCATCTTCTACCAAAAGGCAAGGGGCTGCTGTTGTGTGCAATGCAGCCCCACGTCTGCCAGCTCCACGTCTGCCAGCACCCAGATCGCTGATGAAGGCTACCAGTCATACTGCACCATCTACTGCCAAAAGGCAATTAGCTGCTGCTGTGTAGCAATGCAGTACCACGTCTGCCGGCACCCAGAGGACATATGGTGATGGTGAGCTGAGCTGAGTGGGCTCCATGCTTGGCGTGGTATGTTGTCTGCACAGGTAACCCAGGTAAAAAGGTGCGAATCGATTGTCTGCCGTTGCTCTGACGGAGGGGGAGGTGCCTGATGACATGTACCCAGAACCCCCCGCGACACTGTTTTGCATCATTCAGGCCTTGGGATCTCAACCCAGAATTCCAATGGGTGGCGGAGACTGCGGGAACTGTGGGATAGCTACCCATAGTGCAACGCTCCGGAAGTCGATGCTAGCTTCGGTACTGTGGACGCGGTCCGCTGACTTCATGCACTTAGAGCATTTTATAAAATCGGCTTCTATAAATTCGACCTAATTTCGTAGTGTAGACATACCCTAGGTCTGCACAAGCTTGTGTGCTATAAATAGCCAGGTGGCCAGCAGACACATGGGTGGTGGCTTGGGTTAACCTCATGCATGTATATCTGGGATGTTGGACTCAGGTGGCCAGCCTGAGTTGCCATCCATGGTATCCCTGACTACACTGCTATTTTTAGCATGCTAGCTTAACCAGACCTAGGGTATGTCTGTCTACCCAAAATGGGAAGCATAGTCCCAACTGCAGTGTAACATACCTTTAGGGCTCAGTCCTTCAGCTGCTTACTACTGGGTGTAAAACCTTGCTACTGTGAGTAGATCAGTATTACATTCAAGAGTATATTTTGCAGATCAGGCCCTACATAAACTATGTGCAAATGAGGGGAGGAGAATTGCAACACTGTCAACCCCAATTGATTAAAAAATTCCTGCATCATGTCCCCCAGAATCATGAGATGGGCTAAATATATGTATTTCTTTTTATTAACCTTCTAGCTTTGAACCTTTATGGTTCACTTTCAAACTGTTCTCCACAAACACAAAGACTTAGAAACCTCTTTTTAATTACAGATGATTCTCACCTGTTCTTGTGACTGCTGGAGTTGGAGTTTTAAGAAAAACATCTAATATTGTAAAACTTGTAATAAAAATCAAGATTGTTGGCCGCACTATGATTGGATGCAATGAAAAACCATGGGATAGAACAGTGAGTCTGGCTAGCGCTGTTAATTTTGTTTGGATTTTTCTCTCTTAGGTTATGTTTCTCTCTTGGTTTATAGGTCTATTGGAAGATGTGTTTTAAAGAGGGTCTTGAAAGAGAAGAGGGTGGAAGCATTGTGGGCTGAGATGGGGACGAGTTTCAGGCAGAAGGGATGGTGGGGAGAAAGGCCTGGATGCAAGGGGTTAAATCTTGGCCCTACTGAAGTCAGTGGGAGTTTTGCTATTGACTTAGGTGAGTCCAAGATTATGCTCAATAATGGGAAAAAGACATGAAGAACTCACTATGTGCCATGAAAAGGGTGAGATGAGAACAGAGAAGTAGGCAGGAGCAGGCTTTGCAGGGGCTCCAGGGCTGGCACAAGAATTTTATTTTTGATGTGGAATATAGGAATATATCTTATTAGAGTATACTGGGCCCCTGGCCTGAGGAAATGATTTGAGAGAGTGGTTACCATTCCACCTGTTCAGGGAAGGAAATGAAGTAGCATTGGGAAAGAGGAAGTTGGTCCTGGGGAGCAATTAGTGTCTGGAAGAGGGAAGGTATAGGACTTTCCTTTAGAGACCTGGGACCAGGAACCTTGTAGTGTGAGGAGGCAAGGTTCCCGTCTCTCCCAGCCAGTGCAGACAGTCTTTGGGGGTTATTAGACCCATCTAGGGAGTATCAAGAGACTGATTAGTTAACTAGGTAGGTGACTCCAAAGGAGGCTCCAAGCCCAGTCAGGGAGAGAGCTGCAGAAGGTACTCTTGAGAGGGAGAACTCTGCTGGGACACAGCTCGAAGCAGGGGGGCTGTGAAACCCTAAACTTGAGGGTTTTACAGTCCTGGTCTACAGGACAGGATTTGAAACACAGTTCCAAGAAGGAAAACTGAGAGATCCTAAACTTGAGGAGTGAGTTATGGGCCAAGGAAGCCAGGACTTAAAGCCACAGTCCGACGTTAGGGGAATATGAATCATAAACCTGAGGAGTAATCGGAAAGGGGCCTTTTTGGGAGCTGAATGATATTGAATAAATTAGACCCCCACAAGAGTGGGAATATTGTTTCCAAAGACCTTTTCTGTGACTGAATTAATTCCAGGAGGCAGGGGCTGCAGTGGCATGCTATGCAACAAGGGGGCATGCTCAGAGATTGTAGACCCATTGAAACAGGCCTATGGTGCCTCTAATCCAGTATTCTTTTTCTTAAAGTGGCTGGTAGCTGGTATTGCAGAGGAAGGTGCAGGAAATCCTGTGAAGGACATTTAGCATAAAATCTGTCCTTAGAGAAAGTCTCTTCCTCAGGCACATACCATAGAGGCTGGGTTATTCCCTAAAGCCATGAGAGTTTATAGTCCATCTAAAAATGGTTAAATGCTGTCTAATGTAACTGTGGATGTTAATTCTCCATATAAATAGCTAGTCATAAAAATCCTTCTAAGCTCTTGGTCTCAGTAATATCTTGTGACAGTGAGTTCCATAGGGTGATTATACATTGTGTGAAGAGGGATTTCCTTTTATCAGTGTTCTTTTTACTTCTGTTTTGTTGACTGTCCCCTTGATCTTGTATTGTGAAAGAGGGTAGATAGAAGCTCCCGATTTACCCTAATGACATTAATTATAATATCCCCTCTTATATGTCTCCTCTCTAACAAAAAACAGCTCCAGTCTTTTCACTCTCTCCCACAATGAAGTTCCAAATCTCTAATTTTCACTGCCTCTTTGTATACCTCTTCCAATTTTTGCTGTTTCTTTCCTGAGAAAGGGTGCTGGGAAGTCCACACAGCTTTCCAGGTGCAGCATGTTATGAATAGAATGGCATATATAGCATTTCCAGTATTATGTTTCAATCTCCTTTCTTCTACATTGTAACGTTGTATTTGCTTTTTTATTTTGCCCACCTCTGCACAGGTTTTTTGCTGCACTGTCTCTGGAATGCCAGGGAAGGGATTTGAGGAGTGGACCAATGTGGGCCGAGTGCTAGGCGGGATAAAAGGGTTTTATTTTTTGGACAAAACTGGGGGTAGATTGAAGGGAGGTTGAAAGGGCCATTTATGAGTCCAGGAGGAGATTCATGTGGACTACCTCAGACATAACCAGCACCTGGACAAGGGTTTGGTGGTGGCAATGGAGAGTAAAGGGCAGGTTCTAGAAATCTAGAGGAAGAACTAGCAGGATTTAATGACTACGTGAATGAGGAAGGGGAAAAGGAGGGAGAGGAGCAAAAGTTACCCACAAGTTACAGGCCTCAGGGGTAGGCAGAGTGACTAACAGTGAGCAAGAGGAAAGGTGATAGGTTTGGGAAGAAAGACCACTTCACATTTACCAATGCAACTGAAGTGGTGTAATACTGCACTAGTATTGATGGCAGGGCAAAACTTAGAAATGCTGTTTTGGTTTAATGTGGAAACACTGCACCATTGATACTTAGACTGGTGCTATCGCACTGGTTCAACTACCAGTGCTTCAATTTCCTGTTGTAGAGATAGCTTGTGAATATTTGAATCTCCTCCTTCAGTAGCCTCATAGATTTATGCCCTTTCAGTGTAGGCATATACTCACCTTGTGACAGTGTTAAATAAGGTGACACAGATATTGATCCAGGTAGGACAAAGAAGAGTTATTTTTACCTCAGCTTGACTTGGAAGCACAGGTGGATAAATGACGTGAATTTTTAGGGAATATTCATATACCAACTGCCAAAAAATTTCACTTCTAACACAGAGGCCGCTTTAGTGTACCATTTCCCTTGGAGATCTCTGAGGAGCAGAATATATTACAAGGCTGACAAGAGTCTCTTGTTACTAGGTGTACATTTTAAGTTAATGAACAATACCTTCAGGGCATCACAAAGCATTTGGAGCGAGATTATTATTTTTTGAGCAGAGAACCTTAGCATCCACCATGGGAAATGGAAAAACAAATGTCTGCTAGGGCGACATCTACTTACACTAATAGATTAGTAAGACAGTCGACCATTCCTAAGAGTGAATTCCTAACAGTGACATTATGATTCTGTTGAAACATAGCCCTTTAATATGTTTGATGAAAAGCTCTCAGAAGCTGAGAAATAGAACAGGTTTTGGCTTTAAAAATGATTTTATATTTTTAACTGGAATCTTTTGTTGGTAACTCTTACTTTGCATGAAAATGAAGGTCATGGTGCAGCCTACAGCGCTTTAAAAAGAAAACATTAATAAAAATAAAATGCAACCATGTCAATGTCCCTCAGACTCACCTGATTTTTGTGGAGAAGGCCTGCCTCTGCTGCAAAATGGTTGCTATAGGCCTGACCCACGGCCCAAAGATGCCAATGGAAAGTTTCCTCTGATTATTATGTCTATCTCATAGAATTGGAAGGGACCTTGAAAGGTCATTGAGTCCAGCCCCCTGCCTTCACTAGCAGGACCAAGTACTGATTTTTGCCCCAGATGGCCCCCTCAAGGATTGAACTCACAACCCTGGGTTTAGTAGGCCAATGCTCAGTGGTTTGAGCATGGATTGAGAACTGGTTAAAAGACAGGGAACAAAGGGTAGAAATTAATGGTAAATTCTCAGAATGGAGAAGGGTAACTAGTGGTGTTCCCCAAGGGTCAGTCCTAGGACCAGTCCTATTCAACTTATTCATAAATGATCTGAAGAAAGGGATAAAAAGTGAGGTGGCAAAGTTTGCAGATGATACTAAACTGCTCAAGATAGTTAAGAGCAAAGCAGACTGTGAAGAACTTCAAAAAGATCTCACAAAACTAAGTGATTGGGCAACAAAATGGCAAATGAAATTTAATGTGGACAAATGTAAAGTAATGCACATTGGGAAAAATAATCCCAAGTATACATACAATATGATGGGGGCTAATTTAGCTACAACAAATCAGGAAAAAGATCTTGGAGTCATCGTGGATAGTTCTCTGAAGATGTCCACGCAATGTGCAGAGGCGGTCAAAAAAGCAAACAGGATGTTAGGAATCATTAAAAAGGGGATAGAGAATAAGACAGAGAATATATTATTGCCCTTATATAAATTGATGGTATACCCACATCTTGAATACTGCGTGTCTCCTCATCTCAAAAAAGATGTGGTCTCCTCATCTCAAAAAAGATATACTGGCATTAGAAAAGGTTCAGAGAAGGGCAACTAAAATGATTAGGGGTTTGGAGAGGGTCCCATATGAGGAGAGATTAAAGAGGCTAGGACTTTTCAGCTTGGAAAAGAGGAGACTAAGTGGGGATATGATAGAGGTATATAAAATTATGAGTGATGTAGAGAAAGTAGATAAGGAAAAGTTATTTACTTATTCCCATAATACAAGAACTAGGGGTCACCAAATGAAATTAATAGGCAGCAGGTTTAAAACAAATAAAAGGAAGTTCTTCTTCACACAGCGCACAGTCAACTTGTGGAACTCCTTACCTGAGGAAGTTGTGAAGGTTAGAGCTATAATAGCATTTAAAAGAAAACTGGATAAATTCATGGAGGTTAAGTCCAATAATGGCTATTAGCCATGATGGGTAAGGAATGGTGTCCCTAGCCTCTGTGTGTCAGAGGGTGGAGATGGATGGCAGGAGAGAGATCACTTGATCATTACCTGTTAGGTTCACTCTCTCTGGGGCACCTGGCATTGGCCACTGTCAGTAGACAGGATACTGGGCTAGATGGACCTTTGGTCTGACCCAGTATGGCAGTTCTTATGTTCTTATTGGCAGGAGTGTAGCTACTTACATGGAACTTGGAGGGAGGAGGAAGCAGCCCTCCAAAATAGATCGGAAGGAGCAGGTAGGAGACATGAAGTGAAGGGACGAGGGAGTGATGACCTGCTTTCCTGCCCACCGTTCTTGAGCTCTGCTGCCGGTGAGCCTGTGATGGGACACTGAGATCAGTTGCTCTGCATCTTGTATTCTTTAGCCCCAGTGCAGAGATACAATTTCTCCCTCCTCCCACAGCAGATTGTTAAGGGGAAGGAGAGACACAGAGTGACCAAAGGATTGAGGTGGATAAGGAGCATGCAGCTAGGCAAGGGAGCAGGAAGGTGTAGAATCATAGAATATCAGGGTTGGAAGGGGCCTCAGGAGGTCATCTAGTCCAACCCCCTGCTCACTGTAGGCTTCACTGTATGCTGGTCTCCTGTATTTCCCTGGTAGGGTCTGCCTCTTTGTGAAGTTTGGATTACCAGTATATAGATTTATATGGACACCTACTCATCACAATCAGCTTGGTTATCTTTAGCCCCGTGACCACGTCTCTCTCACTAACAGAAGTTGGTCTAATAAAATATATTACCTCACCCATCTTGTCTCTCTAATCAAACCAATGTCATTGAAACAGGATATTGCCCAAAACTTGTACTACATTTATCCCTTCAGGTCAATCAATTTGACTCTCTGCATTTACTCTGACAGGTGACATACAATGTTGCTTGAAATAGACTTCAGAATGAGTGAAGTGTGTGTGTGAGAGCACAGCTCCATATGTTCGGAGAGTGGGGGTTGATCCACATTCTAAACAATGTGGAAACTGTCCTCCTGCTTTGTCACTTTGACTGTATCTATTCAGCCAGATGAGCTCTGAGATTCGGGCTCAGAGGGGCAGAGGGGCATTGACTTGCATTTTGTCAGAGCGGCACTGACTTGCATTAGGGATTGTGCAGACCCTATCCCCACAAAGGAACTCATGGAAGCAGTGTTCCTCATGGAAGGAGTGTTCCTCAAGGAATGTCCCCACTGTGCAAGGGGAATGTGTTTGCAAACTTCACCATCCTTTGGGATAGGGATAGGGTAGAACCTACCTCCTTGTGGTGATGGTAATAGGGGGGACACGCACACAAGATGCTATCCCTACAATCCTCTGATCACAGGGGCTGTGACTGCAACAGGCCCTGGTCCAGGGAAAGCTCCTGATTACCCTCTCCATCCTGGGTCTGTCTATCCAGGCTGGGAGGAACACTCCCAGCTGCAGGGTAGACATACCCCAAGATGCCACCTGACCACACATCTAACATGCACAGAGATTTGACAGAGCAGAAGATATTGACCTTCTATTTTCTCCATTTTGCAAAGACTTCTACCAGTTTTTTGCTTCCTCTGCATTAATGAACCCCTCTACATTAAATGCATCCTCTGCATTAAAAGATGAGATGCAGGAGGACAGAAGCAGAGGTGTAAAAGATTAGCGTGTAGAATAGTGGTAGAGTAGGACACCAGTATCAAGCTACACCTGGGCTTATTGTAATCCCAGTTAAGTAATAAATTCTCTCTCTCTCCCTGTGACACTTTAGCAATTATGGTGTGCGTGATGGCCTGGCTTAGCTGCCTACATATTACTGCAGGGGGAATTCTGTGCCACTGCACACATGCAGAATTCATGTCTCCCCACAGATTTTTTTCTCTCTCACAGAATATAGATTCTGATGGAGAGGCACTGCAGTTACACTTTCCACCCACCTGGGGCTGCTGTGGAACCAGAAGAGAGGGCAGCCAGCTGGAGAGGCTGTGTACCTCACAGAGGCACCAGGTGAGGAGGCAGAGGATGGATAGAGTGGGGGCACATGGGGCTGCTTCGGAGGTCACGGACTGGGGTTCAGAAGGGTTAGTGGGGGGACAGACTGGGGTGCAGGCTCAGGAGCTAGTGGGATGACAGCATTAAGCCAGGAGCTGAATGGAAGTGGGGCTGCAGAGCCATATGGGGATGGAGGGTAGGGGGTGCAGGGCCACAGGGGGATGGGGGAGGGGACTTCGGGGACACAGGGATAGGGGAGGGGTGTGCATGGACACAGGGGGACAGGGTGGAGGGGGGCTGCAGGGACACACCTAACAACCCTCAAGGTTCACTCCCAGGCTCCTTCCCTCTCCCTCATTACTCCTGACTCCAACAAGCCTTTGCACTACTTCTGAGTGGTGTGGGAAATATGGTTCTGTATTGTAGTTTAAATGAATTACTCAAAGTTCTATATTAATATGCCTGGTAAGGACTCTATTTGTCAAAAAAATGTTCCTGAATCTTTTTTTTTTGTATGTACACCTCTACCTCGATATAACGCGACCCGATATAACATGAATTTAGATATAATGCGGTAAAGCAGCGTTCCGGGGGGGAGGGGGGACGGGGCTGCGCACTCCGGCGGATCAAGGCAAGTTCGATATAACGCGGTTTCACCTATTACGCGGTAAGATTTTTTGGTTCCTGAGGACAGCGTTATATCAGGGTAGAGGTGTATTGTTACAGACATACTTGCTGACGGGTATTTTGAAATAAATTACCAAAATAATTGAAACTGGCATGACTATATTGTACCATTTTGACAATAAAATATGCAGCATTTTAAAATATTATGCACAGAATTTTTATTGTTTTGGTGCAGAATTTTTTATTTTTGGCATGGAATTCCCCCAGGAATAACACATCAGCTGAGGATCAAATAGCTAATGGCATTTTCATGTTAAGGCCTATTAACTTATCCAGCTAGTGCATAACAAGGTAATAGGTTTATCCATGGACCACATGCTTAGTCTTATTCTCCTCTTGCAGATTTAGACCTTACTCTGTCTTGTACTACATACCTGTGCAAAGGAGCAGTAATAGGCCCTCCTTGCATCTCTATGTGGACTACCCATACCTGAGGTGTGCTGAAGTAAACTGTTTGCTAGCGTACTCTTCCCCCAGAGAGAAGGGTCAGGGAGTGGGCAGAGCCTTTGCTGGAGTAACTGAGTTAGTTTTGGGAGTGGAGGGGAGAGGGAAGAGGAAATAGTAATTTACTGCTGCCAACATCAATTTACTACTTCCCACCCCCAGGCAGGACGAAGCAGGAGAGGAATTGTGTCTTACAGGTATGTCTGAACAATGCTTCCTGGGGCTGGTCCTTCAGGTCAGATGCTCCCCTGGTCAGGGCTGTGCCTAAAGGTACATAATCTAGTTCTTACTGATCTCCTGACTTATGCTGATGTAAGTGAGAGGAGGCTTAAGCCCTTAATATTTCTCTTGTGCATTAACTTTATTTTTTCAGATCTTTATTTTTGTTTTACTTTCCTGAAGTTGTTGGATAAATTTAATATTGTCATGTGGAAGCTAAACTCCTTGGCTGTCATGGTGATGAAATTGTGACTCCTAAGTTTTACCTATATGCCCCATATCTGCTTTGCCTACTTCTCTAAAATCCTCTGCCTATTCCTGCATAAATAGGTAGAGCTAGAAGTTTTGTACTGGAATTGGGTGACAAAAATTCCCGACTGACCAGATGAATAGTTATCAGAAAACCATGTGATTTATAAAAAATAGGGCTCCAAAATTCTGGTTAGTTTTGTATTTCTATTTGTTAGATTATTTTCATGTTATGTGGTGGTGTGATTTTTTAAAATTCATTTTGTATCTTTTAAAATCTGCAAATAAATGTAGACTGAATTCTTTGTAGGTTTAAAATAAGTCTTGGCAATTGAGATCTTGATAATATTCTATTTATTGTTTTCTGTTTTATTGTCTAACCATCATGTTTAGTTGATCTTTGGGAGTTTGGTAGAAATTCTGCCATTTGTAAAACAATCCCCACTTGCTTTAATATATATTTGTTACATACACACACTGTGACAGACCCAGACCAGTGGGGTACAGGAGAATGTAGAGGGCAAATATACCGGTCACTGGATGAGTAGTTTTCTGTTCCCTAAGTGACCAGAGCATGGGCTGCACTAGAGTAATCAGGAACCTGCTAGAACCAGTTAAGGCAGGTAGGCTAATTAGGACACCTGGAGCCAATTAAGAAGAAGCTTCTAGAATCAATTAAGGCAGGCTAATCCGGGCACCTGGGTTTTAAAAAGGTGCTCACTTCAGTTTGTGGTGTGAGTGTGAGGCGCTGGGAGCAAGAGGCGCAAGGAGCTGAGAGTGAGAGGGTGTGCTGTGCTGCTGGAGGATTGAGGAGCACAAGCGTTATCAGACACCAGGAGGAAGGTCCTGTGCTGAGAATAAGGAAGGTGTTTGGAGGAGGCCATGGGGAAGTAGCCCAGGGAGTTGTAGCTGTCATGCAGCTGTTACAGGAGGCACTATAGACAGCTGCAGTCCATAGAGCCCTGGGCTGGAACCCGGAGTAGAGGGCGGGCCTGGGTTTTTCCCCCAGCTAGAAATCAAACATCAAGGGAGGTCGCGGAGTGCCCATCATAGGAAGCTTTTAAAAACAAGTTGCACAAAAGCCTGTCAAAGTTGGTCTAGGTTTACCTGGTCCTGCCATAGTGCAGGGGCTGAACTTGATGACTCGAGGTCCCTTCCAGCCCTACAGTTCTACTATTCTCACCAGGCAATGAGGATTCACTTTCACAAGAGCTGTAGAGAGGACATTAGAAGCAACAAAATAATGCAACAGGGGCTTAATTTGTACATCTGAAAACTGCATTTGGTTACTATTATTTGGATAGTTCCTATAGCATGATAGTTGTTTTACAGACTTAGAAAAGAGTAACTCCCTGCCCCACTCAGTTTACAGTCCCATGCTCTGGTTCTCTCATGCAAGATCTCAGTGAAGTCAGTCAACAACAAATGTTTACTGACCCCTTTACAGTCCCAAGTTCTGATTCCGTACAGAGATCTGCAAACATTCTTCATTGACTTCACTGAGACTCTGCCCGGGAGGAAGCATCTGTTCCTTCAGATCTCCTTGCAGGATCGAGGCCTTAATAAAGTTGTGATGTTATAAAGGAAGACGAACAGCACAGAGTAGGTAATGGAACAAAGCACAAAAGTTACACACATACCGAGTTAGGCATTTACTTGGCTATTCAGCACATGTACACAAAATGGCTTTGTTTTAAAAGGTTAATCTAAAGAATGAATATAACTAAGATTTTGTGGGGAGACCGTGAAGGGCCTGGTGTGCTTATTCCATGCTATAATTCAGAACATGGAGGACTCTCTCAACACCTGACTGGCTGTTAAGAAGACAGTGACTAGTGATCTCCAACATCTATCTGGATTTTTTTTAATGACACCCATCGCCTTAGTATCTGAACACCTCCTAGTGCACGGACTGTTGTAGAGTCAGTTAATGCACTCCAGAGCAGTAAATACAGTATAGCGTCACACAAAGGAATAACATTCAGTGACGTTGTGCAGTCTATATGGTTTTATAAAAACTTGATAATAAGTCAATATAATGTAACTGAGATAGTTTTAGAGAAAATACGGTAATAAGTGAATGTAACGTAACTGGGATATGCTTCATGCAAAAGGTCTCTTGTAAGGTATCATTACAAAGCTTATAATCTACTGAGTATGATCATCTGATTTGTATAAATGTACCACTCTTGTATCTAAAACTAGAAATATAAAATGTAACTCTGAGGGCCTATTGTAATTGTGTAAAGTGTGGACCATTAATGATGGTTTGGAATCTTGATGACTCCCATGGTCTGCAGATGGCTGTATTTACCTGTGAGTCTTCCTGTATATGTGTGTGCTGGCAAGTGAGTAATGAAGTCTTGCAGTGACATGTGATCATGTCACCTGAACTGGAATCCATCTTTAACCTAGTGCTTTTCCAGTGAGGGGGGGTGGAAACCCAGAGAGACAAAGAGTTCCCGCCTTATGCAAAAGATATATAAAGGGGGGAAGAGAACAGAGAGAGAGGAGCCATCATGAAGAATCCCCTAGCTATCACCTGAGCTGGAACAAGAGCTTTACCAGGGGAAAGAATTGTGCCCAGGCCTGGAAGGTGTCCAGTCTGAGAAAAAACTTACTGAAGCATTTCTGAGGGTGAGATTATCTGTATTCAGTTTGATTAGACATAGATTAGCACATTTTATTTTATTTTGCTTGGTGACTTACTTTGTTCTGTCTGTTACTACTTTGAACCACTTAAATCCTACTGTCTGTATTTAATAAAATCATTTTTTATTTAGTAATTCACTCAGAGTATGTATTAATGGATATGTATTAATACCTGGGGGAGCAAACAACTGTGCATATCTCTCTATCAGTGTTATAGAGGGCGAACAATTTATGAGTTTGCCCTGCATAAGCTTTATGCAGGGTAAAACGGATTTATCTGGGTTTAGACCCCATTGGGAGTTGGGCATCTGAGTGCTAAAGACAAGCACACTACTGTGAGCTGTCTTCAGGTAAACCTGCAGCTTTGGGGCAAGTGATTCAGACCCTGGGTCTGTGGCTGGAGCCAGACGGGAGTGTCTGGCTCAGCAAGACAGGGTGCTGGAGTCCTGAGCTGGCAGGGAAAACAGAAGCAGCGGTAGTCTTTGCACATCGGGTGGCAGCTCCCAAGGGGGTTTCTGTGATCCAACCCATCACAGTCAAAGGAATAACATTCATTTTAAGGTTGTTCCTAATCTGCTCTAATTTGTTTACTGGAAATTTGTGTTTCTCCCTTGAATAGGTGCATTATTTTCTATTGCATATGTGCTCCTCTGTTTTTCAAAAGATTTTGTTTTCCTCTTTGATTCATCACTGTTAATGGGCACAATGAGAAGTGAGTCATTTTTAAACAAGGAATTATTGGACTGTGATCATTTATGGAAGTGTGAGAATCCTTCATTTTGGTGTGACCAACAAACCTACATGAGCAAGTTGTGTCAAAAGCCAGACTACTGGAATATGAGTTTTTGAATCATCAAGGCAAAAATTACAAAGCAAAATGTAGTGTTAAGCAGTGATATGCAAATTATACTGGCAGCTTCATTAACATTTAAAATTCTTTGCAAAGGGTGTTGTGACAAAGTTCCTCCTCTATCTTGGTGGGTCCTGCACTTATTGGCGGATTTTCTTGCCTCAGAGATTCACCATGTGGTTTGGGGAACACCCCAGAGACCTTCCCCTCTGGAAGAACCCACAGTCCAGGTCAATTGGGAGATTTGGGGGGGAATCCGGGCCTCTACTCCGGGTTCCAGCCCAGGGCCCTGTGGACTGCAGCTGTCTATGGTACCTCCTGTAACAGCTGCATGACAGCTACAACTCCCTGGGCTACTTCCCCATGGCCTCCTCAAAACACCTTCCTTGTTCTCACCACAGGACCTTCCTCCTGGTGTCTGATAATGCTTGTGCTCCTCAGTCCTCCAGCAGCACACCCTCTCACTCTCAGCTCTTTGCGCCTCTTGCTCCCAGCTCCTTACACTCGCACCACAAACTGAAGTGAGCTCCTTTTAAAACCCAGGTGCCCTGATTAGCCTGCCTTAATTGTTTCTAGAAGCTTCTTCTTAATTGGCTCCAGGTGTCCTAATTAGCCTGCCTGCCTTAACTGGTTCTAGGAGGTTCCTGATTATTCTAGTGCAGCCCCTGCTCTGGTCACTCAGGGAATAGAAAACTACTCATCCAGTGACCAGTATATTTGCCCTCTACCAAGACTCCTGTACCCCACTGGTCTGGGTCTGTCACATATCCCTCCCCCTGCTCAATGCCAAGGGGTTGGGCAGCTTGGGACGCCAGACAGTGCCATGACGGCTCCCTGATCTGTGTTGCACACGGAACTGGAAAGGTTGGAGGGATAAGAACCATCTGGTCACCCTTGTGTTCTTCTCCTTGTTCCACTGCATCCATTGAAGGGGGCATGGTAGGTCATGAGGACAAATCTGTGCCCGAGCAGGTAGTAGCACAATGTTTCCATGGCCCATTTTACAGCGAGGCATTCTCTCTCCACCACTGCATATTTTTGTTCCCTTGGAAGGAGTTTCCAACTGAGGTATAGAATTGGGTGTTCCTCCTCCCCGACCATCTGTGATGGAACGGCCCGCAACCCTACTTCCGATGCATCCGTCTGCAGGATAAACTCCTTGGTTAAATCAGGGGCTATCAGTACGGGGTTACTGCAGAGGGCAGTCTGTAGGTCTGTGAATGCGTCCTCTGCTGCGTCAGACCATCTCACCAGATCAGGTCCACGGGCTTTCACTAGGTCTGTCAGGGGGCTTGCCCTTGTGGCAAAGTGGGGGATAAATCATCGGTAATACCCCACCACACCTAGGAACGCCCGGACTTGTTTCTTGCGACTTGGTTGGGGCCAATTTTAGATGGCCTCTAACTTGTTCACTTGGGGTTTTACCAGACCTTTTCCCACAATGTAGCCAAGATATTTCGCCTCTGTAAACCCTACAGCGCACTTGGCAGGGTTTGCTGTAAGGCCAGCTCATCTGAAGGTATCGAGGACTGCCTCCACCTTCTCCAGGTGGGTTTCCCAGACTGGGGTATGAATGACCACATTGTCCAAGTAGGCAGCAGCCTAACTGTTATGCGGGCGTAATAGCTTGTCCATGAGGCGCTGGAAGGTAGCTGGGGCCCCATGTAGTCCAAAAGGGAGGACAGTATATTGAAAAAGACCCTCTGGTGTAGAGAACGCAGTCTTTTCCTTTGCGTCTTCTGCAAGGGGAATCTGCCAGTACCCCTTTGTCAAGTCTAGGGTAGTCAAGTACCGGCATTACCCAGACGGTCCACTAGCTCATCTATGCGAGGTACGGGGTACGTGTCGAACTGGGATACTTTGTTTAGACGCCGGAAGTCGTTGCAAAATCTTGTGGTGCCATCAGGTTTGGGCACCAGCACAATTGGGCTGGACCACTGACTGTGGGATTCTTCGATGATCCCCAACTCCAGCATTTTTTTTACTTCTGCTTTTATTTCCTCCCTTTTTGCCGCTGGCATCTGATAGGGCCTCATTGTTAAATGGCCCCAGGGTTCGTGACGATGTGGTGATATGTCTCAGTTGTTCGACCCGGTTTTGTCAAGAACACATCTTGGTTCCGGAAGATCATCTCAGACACCCCATTCTTCTGGTCTGGTGGTAAATCGGGAGACACTCTCACCTGTTTGGAAGGCTTGTTTTCCTGGGTTAGGTCTTTTTGGACCATTGTGCATGCCTCTTGTGCATGCCAGGGTTTCAGAAGGTTAACGTGAAAAATCTGTTCTTGTTTTCTGCGTCCTGGCTGCCGCACCTTGTAGGTTACTTCCCCCACGGGTTGAACCACCTCATAGGGCCCCTGCCATTGGGCCAGAAGCTTGCTTTCTGCCATGGGTACCAACACCATAACCCGATCCCCTGGTTGGAACTGTCGCACTTTTGCCTGGCGATTGTAATGGGTTCGCTGGGCCTCCTGGGCCTTCTCCAAATGTTCCCGTACAATAGGGGTAACCCGGGCTATCCGGTCTCGCATCTGCATTACATGTTCTATTATATTTCTCCCCTCATTGGGTTCCTCTTCCCAGATCTCTTTGGCGATATCTAGTATGCCATGGGGGTGACACCCGTATAATAACTCAAAGGGGGAAAACCCAGTTGAGGCCTGGGGTACCTCCCAGAAAGCGAACATAAGGTAGGGTAGTAGGGTGTCCCAATCCTTTCCGTCCCAACTTACCACCTTCCTTATCATAGCCTTGAGGGTTCGGCTAAACCTTTCTACCAACCCATCAGTCTGCGGATGTTAGACCGAAGTTCTCAGGGTATGTATATGGAGTAGCATACAGAGATCCTTCATTAGCTTCGACATAAATGGGGTTCCTTGGTTGGTTAATATCTCCTTCGGTAGCCCCATTCGAGCAAAGATCCCCACCAGCTCTTTGACTATAGTTTTAGAGGCCGTGTTCCGCAGGGGGACAGCTTCTGGGTAGCGAGTAGCATAGTCCAAAACAACAAGTATATACTGGTGGCCCCGAGCCGTCTTCTCCAGGGGTCCCACTAGGTCCATGGCTATTCGCTCGAAGGGGACCTCTATGATGGGAAGGGGTACTAAAGGTGCCCTCAAGTGGGGACGGGGACTGTGCAGCTGACACTCCGGGCAGGAGGCACAATACCTCCGCACTTCTTCATGTACTCCGGGCCAGAAGAACTGTCGTAGGACTCGTGCCAGGGTCTTCCCTACCCCCAAATGCCCCCCAAAAAGAGGACTATGAGCCAGACTTAATACAGCGTTCTGGTGTTTTTGAGGTACTAGGATCTGCTGTACCTTCTGCCCCTGTACTGGTGCAACCCGGTATAAGAGATCCTTCTTCATTATGAGGTAGGGTCCTGGTCCTTCCATGGGGACCCCATCTATTTCAGTCACCTCTTTCCTAATGTTGTCATATCTTGGGTCTTCTGCCTGGTCCCATCCAAAATTTCCTCTCCCGGGGCTAATCTGCCCAAGATCTAGGGGCCCAGTCTCTGTTGACTCTACTGGTTCAGAAGCGTTAGGGTGGGGGTCAGACTCAGGTGCTTCTCCCTCCTGCATGGCCTCCTTTTCAGCTGTGTGGGTCCGCCTACCTACAAGAGCGACCTTGGCTTAGAAGCTTATGACATGTACATCTCTTGTAAATGCTACACAAAATGATGATAGAATAAAAGGACTTGCTCCCCAGATTACTACAAATCAGTCTGGTAATTGCAAAATAAAGGCTTTGCATGTGCTTTCAAAGAAAACAGTGACCCACAGGGCAGTTACTTGCTGTTATGCCATGGGGCAGTTACAGCTTGGTAAGTAAACCTGGCAGACTGCTGCACAAAGACTTATGTTTTTACTTTCCCTGATTAACCATGAGGCCTATTATCATTTTACTAGTGCCTGCTATTCTACTAGTGTATGTATCCAATAGACAAACCATAAAACATAACGTTTGCAATGTACATAATGTAGATGTTGCAATTTAGCACTCGTGTTTGCTAGTCTAAAGCACCACTTAAGAATTATGTAGACTTTCACCATATTTTTTTTTTAATTAAAAGTGGCTTATAATTAGTGTCTCCTGCACAGAGGGAAGTCGTGTTGAAGATATTGTACATAATAACTGTCCTGTAAGAGAATACATCACTCACTTCTCTAAGGTAGAGGAGTTATGCAAACAGAAGGAAAGGGTAATGAAGCTCAAACTATCAGACACAAATGTATTAGAGAGAGAGAATAACAGATGCCAAAAGGGGTGCTATTCTCCCCTGGTGGGAGAAATGTAATTCTCAAGGGGGCAGATGATGATGTCCAAGGAGAATTATTTCTACTGCATTAGAGAGATGCTTAAAAGATTATCTTGAGAATCTCAAAAAGCTTACACCAGTTCCCTTTTTAAATGTCTATTTCCATTATTTTTCTCCCTCTAAATGGTTGCTTTGTTGCTGCAAGGAGCAGAAAGTGTTAGAGTGAATATCTTTGAGTAAAAATAGATTCTTCAGGGACTGCTGGAGTGGATCACAAAGAAATATAGAGCCATTTTTAGTTAAAGTGAGTCAAATATTTGTCTGAAGCTACTGATTTCTTTTTTACATAATACTGTTTTTGACAGCTCTATAACTAAAGCATGTTTAAAAGCCATTTTTAAAGAATAAAATGTTCATTTTATATAGGAATCAGAGGGCCAAGAGGACATAATGTGAATGTAATTCCTAAGAATGGGAACTTGCTTTCTTGTACACTTTGGGGAAACTGGATATTGACTCAGCCATGAGCCCCATATCAAAGCTTAATTGGCAATGCACTTTTCAAAGGTGATGTTGATATTGCAGCAGGATCCTCCATCCTTCAAGAAAGACATATGTAATATCCTGACAATATTCCCAACCAAGAGTTGAGAGAAACCAAAGAAGAGAGTGGCTCCAGAAAACATATCCATGTTTTAATATATGCCCAGTGCATTCTGGTAACTGCCTTGGGAGTTTATTAATTATGTCTATACATCTCTGTACTGACTACAGCTGATAGTATCTCACTATAAACATCAGCAATGTAATGTTCTCAGAGTGCTTTACAAACATCTAGTTTACCCTGATGTAACCTCTCAGAGGTACATAAAAATGATTATCCATATTTTATTAAAGAGGATATTGAGGCACAGAGCGGTTGATACTCCTATCTAGATACTACCTCAGAGTTATTCTGTCAGTGGCAGGTATTTCTCAAAGACCCCTGAGAGATGCCAGAAGGTGCAGTAGACACTGGAAGATCCAACCATGGTACTAGCTGTAGTATGTAACATATGATTTAAATTACCTTCTGTACCAGATGACTGGAGAATAGTTAATGTGACACGAATATTTAAAAAAGGCTACAGAGGCGATCCTGGCAGTTACAGGCCAGTAAGCCTAATTTCAGTACAAGGTAAATTGGTTGAAATTGTTGTAAAGAACAGAATTATCAGACACATAGATGAACACAATATGTTCGGGAAGAGTCAACACAGGTTTTGTAAAGGGATCATGCCTCGCCAATCTATTAGAATTCTCTGAGGGTATCAACAAAGATGTGGACAAGGGTCATCCTGTGGATATAGTTTACTTGGACTTTGAGAAAGCCTTTGACAAGATCCCTCATCAAAGGCACTTAAGCAAACTAAGCAGTCATGGGATAAGAGGGAAGATCCTCTAATGGATCAGTAACTGGTTAAAAGACAGGAAAAAAGAATAGGAATAAATAGTCAGTTTTCAGAATAGAGAGAGGAAAATAGCAGTGTCTCCCAAGGGTCCCTAATGTATTGATAAAAAGTCTTCTTGTTTCCCTTTACTCCTGTAGCTAGTTTGAGCTCATTTTGTGCCTTTGCCTTTCTAATCTTGCCCCTGCGTTCCTGTGTTGTTTACCTATATTCATCCTTTGTAATCTGTCCTAGTTTCTATTTTTTATATGACTCCTTTTTATTTTTTAGATCATGCAAGATCTTGTGGTTAAGCCAAGGTGGTCTTTTGCCACATTTTCTATCTTTCCTAACCAGCAGAATAGTTTGCTTTTGGGCCCTTAATAGTGTCCCTTTGAAAAACTGCCAACTCTCCTCTGTTGTTTTTCCCCTCAGTCTTGATTCCCATGGGACCTTACCTATCAGCTCTCTGAGCTTACCAAAATCTGCCTTCCTGAAATCCATTGTCTCTATTTTGCTGTTCTCCCTTCTACCGTTCCTTAGAATTGCAAACTCTATGATTTCATGATCACTTTCACCCAAGCTGCCTTCTACTTTCAAATTCTCAATGAGTTCCTCCCTATTTGTTAAAATCAAGTCTAGAACAGCTTCCCCCCAGTAGCTTTTTCAACCTTCTGAAATAAAAAGTTGTCTGCAATGCAGTCCAAGAATTTGTTGGATAGTCTGTGCCCCGCTGTGTTATTTTCCCAGCATATATCCGGATAGTTGAAGTTCCCCATCACCACCAAATCTTGGGCTTTGGATGATTTTGTTAGTTGTTTAAAAAAAGCCTCCTCCACCTCTTCCACCTGGTTAGGTGGCCTGTAGTAGACTCCTAGCATGACATCACCCTTGTTTTTTACCCCTTTTAGCCTAACCCAGAGACTCTCAACACTTCCATCTCCTATGTCCATCTCTACCTCAGTCCAAGTGTGTACATTTTTAATATATAAGGCAATACCTCCTCCCTTTTTCCCGTCTATCCTTCCTGAGCAAGCTGTACCCATCCACACCAACATTGCAATCATGTGTATTATCTCACCAAGTTTCAGTAATGCCAACAGTGTCATAGTTGTATTTATTTATTAGCACTTCCAGTTCCTCCTGCTTATTACCCATACTTCTCGCATTTGTATATAGGCATCTAAGATACTGGTTTGATCTTTCCTCCCAGTTTTGTCCTGACCCTCCTTTCTCTCTGCCAAGATAGCCCACACTCCCTCTCATTTCCGACCCATCTCCCAGGTCTCCATGTTCCTCACTTACCTGTGGGCTTTGCTCACCTGTCCCCGTCAAACCTAGTTTAAAGTTCTGGTTGCCCCAATTCAAAAAGATATATTAGAATTGGAAATAGGGCAACAAAAATGATTAGATATGAAGCAGTTTCCATATGAGGAGAAATTAAAAAGACTGGGACTGTTCTGCTTAGAAAAGAGATGACTAAGGGGGGTGGGATATGATACAGGTCTATAAACATAAGAATGGTGTGGAGAATGTGAATAAGGAAGTGTTATTTATCCCTTCACATAACAGAAGAACCAGGGGTCACCCAATGAAATTAATAGGGAGCAGATTTAAAACAAAGTAGTACTTCATCCCATAACACACAGTCAACCTGTGGATCTTGTTGCCAAGGGATATTGTGAAGGCCAAAGGCATTACTGAGTTAAAAAAAAGAATTAGATAAGTTCATGGGGAGTATGTCTATCAATAGCTATTAGCCAAGATGTCAGGGATGCAATCACATGCTCTGGGTGTCCTAAGCCTCTGACTGCCAGAAGCTGGCGCTTGACAGGAAATGGATCACTTGATAATTGCCCTGTTCTGTTCATTCCCTTGAAGCATCTGGTGCTGGGCTAGATGGACCCAGAAAGACCATTCTTATGTTCTAAGCTAACTTGGCAAATGTGGTGATATGCTAACCAAGTGGTTCTGGGGAGACCCATTAGCACCTTAGTTGTTGTTAAACCTGATGTCATGCTCTGAAAATGGAGAATCATGTGGACAGATGAAAAGCTTCTTTGCATAATTAAACAAGACATACACTATCTTTTCCTGAAGGGTCTTCTAATTTGGCTATGCTTTCTGTACATTTCATCTGGTAGCCGGATATTTCCTCCCAACCTCCTTCATGCTCAAAACAGGCGTTGTTGCTGGGACAAAGTGGGATAGATCCATGGTTTGTTACTCATTAGATTCCTTGACCAAAACGAACTTGCTGAGTTTATTTGATTATTGCACTATGTTATTAGCAATCTTCTGTGGATTTGACTGAGTAAGGCCTGCAGATTTAGCGCCTCCTACAGGCCTGAGTTTTGTAAAGGGACAGGACCTGGAGTTTCCAATTCCTGCTCTTGTGACTGAACTGCTTGCTCAGCTCTCTCCCTTTTCCTCTACCTGCTCTTTTTTCTCTCCTTTGAGTGCATCATTCCTCAAGGAGAGGTTCTCTGTAAGTGAGGCAGCAAACGGAAATAAAACTGAATTCCCTGGCAGCTGAAACTGCACACTTGAATCCTTCTGGTGGAGCTGATTTTGGTGTTGGGTTTTTTTTTTGCTAGTCCTGGTCATTTTAATAATTGGTTGCTCAGAAGCTGCAGGGAGAAGTGTGCCAGCTGAATTCACCCTTGTATTTTCAGCTTTCCCTTAACTGGAAAGGAGCAGGATTTTCTTATGGAGTTTTAGCCATTAAGCTTGACTTCCTTGTTTAACCCCCCTTGGAATATCTAGTGGCAGGCTTATTAGCCACCACTAATTTCAACAATACAAACACCTAATTTATCAGGCGGGTTCTGGCTGATCAGCAAATTAATCAGATTTCTTGGTTCATGTACATGTTGAACACGATCCTTTACCTCATGGTATTTCCTGTGCAACTGTGTCATAACTTAGTTCCCTAGGATATATTTAGTACAGTCTATCTAATTACTGCAGTACATAATATTCATGTTACTGAAAGGTAATCTGAACATCAGAACTGTCCATTTGGACAGTTGGACTTTGTTAACTTTATTGACATTCAGGAAAGCATATGCCAGTTTTGTGTCATATACTGGAAAATATATAAATATTGGTTGATGTGATTTGATATATGTTAATAATGACTCTTTGCACTTTAAACACTGGAACCTTGTCTACATTAGAACTTCCACCAATGGACCTGAAGTGTGTGGCATTACATATATGCATGTGTGTGGTTTGTGTTTTTTGTTTTGTTTCTTCTGTTAAAACCCTTTAGTGAGACACTGCTTTCTGCAATAGCCAGTGAATAGTGTACATTATTGTATGGGAGTATTCTATAATAGCTTAATTAGAAGTTGTCTGTATTTTATGTAGTGTGACTGTGCCTTTAACTAGAAAAGGAACAAACTTTTGGTTTGTTACAAGATTTCATAGTTAAGACTGTGGCTGAAGATGAAGTCGGTAATATGTAAACATTTTCTAACAACTATGAAAACTGCAGTTAATGAGTAACGCATAGGTAGTTTTGCTTTAAGTGGTTTATTAGTCACAGTACAACAATACTAAAATTTGGGGGCATGTGGATAATTATAATTTTTTAACTTTTAGGGTTTTTTTTGTAATTTGACTACATATCATTTGAAAAGAATTTATCTTGCTGTTTTTCTGCAGAGCTTTTTTTAATGAGTATATATTACTAAACACTTCTGTATCTCCAGTCAGGCCTCTGGCTACTTATTTCCATCTTCCTCTTTTCCCTCTTTGAAGCAGATTGCCCCCCTGATGAGCTGCAAATGGCAAGATGATTATGAGAGCCTGACTGAATGAAAACACATATTTTTGCCTCCATATGAAAAGTGGTAAGAAGGAGCAAGATACGAAATTACTCTTCTACTTTAAATATAATCTTTTCTTTGTCAATTGCCATTTTTCCTGCTTGCTAACTCTAAAATGGAAATCTACCCAGACTTGTTTTCTGTATTGGGTATTGAAAGTTAAAAGTTCAGTTTGAGGGTATGCTAACACAACATGTGAAGGAGTGATTGTAGCAATGGTAGGCATACCAATGCTAGCTTTAATCTAGGTAGCATGGGTAACAATTAATAGTGAAGACATGATGACATGGGCTTGTATTTGGGTGAGCCACCCAAGTTCAAGCCCAGCGGAAGCCCAGGTACATACTTCAGTTGCTAGCACAATCTGAAGCTTGTCTTGCCACATCCTCACTATTGTTACCTGTGTTAGATAAAAGCTAGCATGGGAATGTCTACCAATGCTACAACCACACCTTCACTTGCAGTGTAGACATACATTTAAAAGCAAACATAGAATCTGTGAATATAAAGCCAGACTGGACCACTGTGATTATCTAGTCTGACCTCTTGTATAACAAAGGCCGCAGAACTTCCCCAAAATAATTCCTGTTTGAACTAGATAGTATCATTTAGAAAAAAAATCCAATCTTGATTTAAATATTACCAATGGTGGAGAATCTACTATGATCTTCGGTAAATTGATAGATACCCTCACTACTAAAAATGTATGCCTTATTTCCAGTCTGAATTTATCTAATTTCATCTTCCAACCATAGACCTTGTTATATTTTTGTCTGCTAGAATGAAGAACTCACTGTCAAATATTGGATGCTACTGCTAGATCTTGTAGGGGTTATGACTTCAGGAAGGTCAATGAGAGATTATATATAAGGCTACGTTTTTTTCCATGGAGGTTGTGGAAGTCACGGAAACTGGACTTCCAGTGACCTCCGTGACTTCAGCTGGGAGCTGCAGGGTCCCCCTATGGTGGCCGGAAGTTACCCTGCAGTTCCTGGCTGCCATGCGTGGTGGGACTCCTGGAGCTCCTAGCGTTCCCCTGCAGCTGCCTAGTCACTGCAGGCGGTGTGGGGACCCCCCAGCTGAGCTCCCCATTTTGTCTGTGGGAGTCAGCAGTTATTAAATAAGGCACCACCTTAATATACAGCACAAAAAAAAAAAAAAAAAAAGGACTTTTCTGCTGTGATCTAGAGTGTTCACTGTGGGGACATGCAAGTGAACAAACAAAGCTTACTCTATGTGGCGATGCAGCAACAATATGAAAATGTTTTGAGATGAATATGAAGAAACTGAGCTTTGTTACACACACACACACACACACACACACACACACACACACACATATGTATGCAATGAAATATTCTGGTTAAATCCAGGAATATTATTTCAAAGTTCTCATTCAAGTCCTGTTTTCTTGTGTGAGGAAATTTATAGACAGTTGTTAGTTTCTTAAAATGGATTGCTTATATCTCTGCTTTGGTACAGCTTCTCCCACTGGATCTATTTCAAAGCCAGATTAGAACTGTATTGCTAAAATGTGTTTTGTAGACATGGGTTGCACCAGGAGTGGCAGAAGCGTTGTAAAAATGGGGGGCCATTGTCGCCCAAACTGTGGCCACTGCTTTCATGCCACTTATTCCCCCCAAGGCCCTGCCCTCGTATTGCTCCTTCCCCTGGGCCCTGCTCCCGCGCTGCCTCTTCCCCACAAGACTTGCCCCCCTGCTCACTCCTCTCCCTCCCTCCCCCTTACGGCCAGTAAAAAGTGATGGGCCCATGGCCCTCTGTCCCCCCGTTCCGTCACCCTGGTTTGAACCAACAGAAATATATGGTGGGGTGGGGTAAATGGGCAAGGCCAGAGCAGCGCTTAGCACAGCTCGGGAAGGAAGGGTTCAAAGGTGGCTTTTAAGTGACCTTTACACACAAGCACACCGGCCCATCCTGCTAGTATCACAGTGCACCTTAGGACAGCTTCAGTGCTGAAAGAGATAGGCTTTCAAGCTCCACAGAAAAAGAAGACCTGAAGAAGAGCTCTGTGTAGCTTGAAAGTGTGTCTCTCACCAACGGAAGTTGATTCAACAAAAGCTATTATCTCACCCACTTTGTCTCTGTGGTAGGTATGTACACTGCTATCACTTAGCAAGTCTACTTGCCTTTTGGAATGAAGGTCCCCTTTTTCATGGCACAGTCCCTCCTCATCTGCTATTGGAGGGCAGGTGGCAGAGCCAATTTAAGATTCCACTGTGCTGGAGGAATCCTCAGCTGCCAGCTTTAGATCTCCTTTGTGCTGCTGCTGTGGTGGAAAGGGCAGGACTGAGCCTGAAGTTGTTTGTTACAGGAATGTCTCAAAGTATGATGATAGTCAATAAAGAGTCCCTAAAAATAGCACACTGCAGTGCAATATTTATTCTCTCTCATGTTAAATTAGTCAAGTTTACAATGAAACTAACTGCAAACCCAACCTGAAATATCAGACAATGTTCTTTCTGCCTCTTATGTCATCACTGCTAGTAAAGACTTCAAACAGAACTTAACAGTTGATGACACCTGAGGCAGAATCTGGCTTGGTCTAGTGGGGTTTAGTAACAATATTTGCCTTTGTAAGGAAGTAGCTATGACTCAGACATGTGGGACAGTTACATTGAAAAAGAAGATACTGTTTGCACAAAGTCACTCTGCTGAGTATAAAATAATCAAAACGGATCCTAAAATGACTAAAAATATTGCTTGGAAGAGTCCATTACTTTGAAAAGAATTCAGTCATTATGCAGACAAAGGCAAAGGTGAGCACTGAAGCCCAAACTGAGGCTGGATCCAGCTCCCATTCAAAATTTGTGTCAAAACTCTTAACTGATGTCAGTACGAACTGGGCAGGTTCAGAATCTGGTCTACGTGTCTCAGAGTATCTGTGTTATCTTGTGTAACTGGGGATGTTTCCATAGAAGATATAGATGATGGCTCAAGGCAAATAAAAATGTTTTAACAACTTTTTTTAACAATCCGTGAAAATGTGTGTATATTTTTGCCCTCTTCTATTTTCCATTTAACAGCAAAAGTTGCTGAAGTTACTTAGGCCTTGTCTACACTACGAGAGTAGTTCGATTTTACTTAAATCGAATTTTTGGAATCGATATTGCAAAGTCGAACGTGTGTGTCCACACTAAGGACAGTAATTCGACTTTGTGAGTCCACACTAACGGGGAAAGCGTCGACATTGGAAGCTGTGCACTGTGGGCAGCTATCCCACAGTTCCCGGAGTCCCCGCTGCCCATTGGAATTCTGGGTGGAGCCGCAAATGCCTTCTGGGTAAAAAAAATGTGTCCAGGGTGCTTTTGGGTAACTGTCGTCATCCGTCCATCACTCCCGCCCTCCCTCCCTGAAAGCGCCGGCGGGAAATCAGTTCGCGCACTTTTCTAGTCAGTGACAGCGCGGACGCCACAGCACTGCGAGCATGGAGCACACTGCGACCATCGCTGCAGTTGTGGCCGCTCTCAACGCCTCGCAGCTTATCATACACCTTTCCCTGAGGCAGATGCAGATAAGTCAGGCGAGGAGGCTACGTCACCGCGGTGATGGCCTGAAGTCCGAGAGTAGCACAGACCTCTCAGAAAGCAGGGGACCCAGCGCCGAGGACATCATGGTCGCAATGGGTCATGTTGATGCCGTGGAACGGCGATTCTGGGCACGGGAAACAAGCACTGAGTGGTGGGACCGCATAGTGCTGCAGGTCTGGGATGAATCCCAGTGGCTGCGAAACTTTCGCATGCGGAAGGGAACTTTCCTGGAACTTTGTGAGTTGCTGTCCCCTGCCCTGAAGCGCAATGACACCCGGATGCGAGTAGCCCTGACTGTCCAGAAGCGAGTGGCCATAGCCCTCTGGAAGCTTGCAACGCCAGACAGCTACCGGTCAGTCGCGAACCAGTTTGGGGTGGGCAAATCTACTGTGGGGGTTGTTGTGATGCAAGTAGCCAAGGCAATCATTGATGTACTGCTGCCAAAGGTAGTGACCCTGGGAAACGTGGAGGCGATCATAGATGGCTTCGCAGCGATGGGATTCCCAAACTGCGGTGGGGCCATAGATGGAACTCACATCCCTATCCTGGCACCGGACCACCAGGCCAGCCAGTACATTAACAGAAAGGGCTACTTTTCCATGGTGCTGCAAGCACTGGTGGACCACAGGGGACGTTTTACAAACATCTACGTCGGATGGCCGGGCAAGGTTCATGACGCTCGTGTTTTCAGGAACTGTGGTCTGTTTAGACGGCTGCAGCAAGGTATTTACTTCCCGGACCACAAAATAACTGTTGGGGATGTGGAGATGCCTATAGTCATCCTCGGGGACCCAGCCTACCCGCTAATGCCCTGGCTCATGAAGCCCTATACTGGCACCCTGGACAGTGAAAAAGAACTCTTCAACTACCGGCTGAGCAAGTGCAGAATGGTGGTGGAGTGTGCTTTTGGCCGTCTCAAGGGGAGATGGAGAAGCTTGCTGACTCGCTGTGATCTCAGCGAAACCAATATCCCCATTGTTATAGCAGTTTGCTGTGTGCTCCACAATCTCTGTGAGAGCAAGGGGGAGACCTTTATGGCGGGGTGGGAGGTTGAGGAAAATAGCCTGGCTTCTGATTACGCACAGCCAGACAGCCGGGCGATTAGAAGAGACCAGCGGGACGCGCTGTGCATCCGGGAGGCTTTGAAAGCTAAGTTCCTGAGTGAGCAGGGTAACCTGTGACTGTAAAGTTTGTGTACAGAGAAGCCGAACCTGCCCCCGTTTCTTTACCCAGTTTATGTTGACTATCCTCTCCAGTTACATACCCCCTTCTCCCCCCCTTCCAACACACGTTTCGAAATAAAATCAGTTCTACTTTGTTAATGAACACCGTTTTCTTTACTACTGTTTTCGCGGGAATTTTTTAAAACTGGGACGCGGATTGTGGTGCGGAGCGGGTGTAGTGTAGTGACGCAAAGAAAGCTTCTAAACTCAAGGATTGACAGGCTCCGCTGTGGTGGGCTGGTTCTTTCAACGGAGCCTGTCACCCCTCCTGATCGGGACTGTGTGTATGGGGGGGCTATGTGACTTTGTGGCAGGGGGAGGACGGTTACAGATCTCCTGCTGTGTGGCTCTGTGATCCTGCATAAGGACCGCCGCTTAAGATCTGTAACTGCCCTCCCCCGCCACAAAGTCACAGAGCAACCCACCCCCCACTACAGAACATGAAAACCACCTCCCAGACTGACCAGGGCAACTAGTCACTGCACTGTGTATGTGCCCTGCTGCTGTACCTGCCCCCGCCTATGTACCCTGCCAAAGGTGACTGTCCTGTCCAATTACCATCCCCCTTTCCCCCCCTCCTCCAAAAGAACATGATGGAAACATTAGTTAACAGAAACATATTTTTTATTATCAACTACACATGGAACTGGGAGGTGAAACTTGGACGGGGGCTTGTGTCAGGCGGGAAGGAAAGAACTTGTCAAATTTTGGGGAATGAGAGCCTTCTGCTACTAGAGCTCTCTGCAGGGGTGGAGTGAGAGTTGGCGTGGACTCTGCCGCCTCTCCTTCTGTGCACTTTGGGTGAGGGGGGTATGGGACTTGGTGGCGGGGGAGGGCGGTTAGAGATGGACTGCAGTGGGGCTCTGTCCTCCTGCAGAACATCCACAAGGCGCCGGAGCGTGTCCGTTTGCTCCCTCAGTAGTCCAAGCAGGGTTTGAGTCGCCTGCTGGTCTTCCTGCCGCCACCTCTCCTCCCGATCCATGTTTGCTTGCTGCATTTGGGACAAGTTCTCCCGCCACTGGGTCTGCTGTGCTGCCTGGGCTCGGGAGCAGGCCATAAGCTCTGAGAACATGTCCTCCCGTGTCCTCTTCTTCCTATGCCTAATCCTCGCTAGCCTCTGGGAGTGTGATGCCAGGCTAGGTTGTGAGACAGTCGCAGATGGGGCTGTGGGAATGGGAAAAAGGGAGTGAATTCCTCAGAAAGATAAATGTAGTTGTGAACAAAGAACATAGTCTTTCTCTGTGAACAAGACCATGCACAGCACCTATCACATGCGCACTCAGCACAAGGTCGAATTCTCGGCCTTCGCATTCAGTGCCTGGGGTCTTGCACAGCACATTTGAGAACCGTGTCAGGACAACGGAATTTCTGTTGCAGGCAGACATGGTAAGCCGTAGACTCGTGGCAGCTTAAAACTTTTATATTAGCAATGGCCTCATTTCACATTGAAATCAATGTCGGTCCCTGCTGCCAGCAATCCGGCAAGCAGGAACTCTGCTCCTGTCCCACACCCTCGCGGCTGTCCCCGGGAACGATCCCTTTCGGCTGCCCCTCTCCCGCCTCCACCGCGTGGCTGCAAACCAGCGGTTACAGTTCTGTAAAGGAACGGTAAAGCAGTCCCAACACTAACATTCCCCTACCTCATTCAAAGCAGGTCACCATGAGCGACATCACCCTCATGAGGATCTCTGACAGCGAGAAAGAGAGAATGCTCCGGGAAAGCCTCCAAAGACCAGGGCCGTATGCCGCCCTGCTGTGCAGAGCAATGATTCCCGAGTACTTGCTTGTCTCATGGCGCGGCAACGTGTCGTACTATGGAGGACCCAATAAGGCCGCTCTCCCCAGGAACCTAATGCAACGGATTTCCAATTACCTCCAGGAGAGCTTCCTTGAGATGTCACAGGAAGATTTCTGCTCCATCCCCGGACATATAGACCGCATTTTACTGTAGCTGCTGTAGCAGTGACTAAACAGTAGAGCGGCTTGGGCAGGACAATCATGCAAAACTGGACATTGCTAGATTTTTTTTTCAATAGTTGCACTGCCCATGACTGAACCGTTAAGCGCCTAGGGCAAACTAATCATGAGAAACCCATTTTTTTAATTGTTAATATTCCTGTTCTGTTAAAAATAAATGTTTAGATGTTTACAACACTTACTGGCTGATCCTTCCCCAGATTCTGTGTCCGGGGTAACGGCTGGGGACGGTTGGTAGGGGATCTCTGTAAGGGTGATGAAGAGATCCTGGCTGTCGGGGAAACCAGCGTTGTGAGTGCTGTCGACTGCCTCGTCCACCTCTTCTCCTTCCTCATCTTCCCCGTCCGCTAACATGTCCGAGGATCCGGCCGTGGACAATATCCCATCCTCAGAGTCCACGGTCACTGGTGGGGTAGTGGTGGCGGCCGCACCTAGGATGGAATGCAGTGCCTCGTAGAAACGGGATGTCTGGGGATGGGATCCGGAGCGTCCGTTTGCCTCTTTGGTCTTCTGGTAGCCTTGTCTCAGCTCCTTGATTTTCACGCGGCACTGCGTTGCATCCCGGCTGTATCCTCTCTCTGACATGTCTTTAGAGATCTTCTCGTAGATCTTTGCATTCCGTTTCTTGGAGCGCAGCTCGGAAAGCACGGACTCATCACCCCACACAGCGATGAGATCCAAGACTTCCCGATCAGTCCATGCTGGGGCCCTCTTTCTATTCTGAGATTGCACGGCCATCACTGCTGGAGAGCTCTGCATCATTGCCAGTGCTGCTGAGCTCGCCACAATGTCCAGACAGGAAATGAGATTCAAACTGGCCAGACAGGAAAAGGAATTCAAATTCAAATTTTCCCGGGGCTTTTCCTGTGTGGCTGTTCAGAGCATCCGAGCTCGTACTGCTGTCCAGAGCGTCAACAGAGTGGTGCACTGTGGGATAGCTCCCGGAGCTATTAGCGTCGATTTCCATCCACACCTAGCCTAATTCGACATGGCCATGTCGAATTTAGCGCTACTCCCCTCGTCGGGGAGGAGTACAGAAGTCGAATTAAAGAGACCTCTATATCGAACTAAATACCTTCGCGGTGTGGACGGGTGCAGGGTTAATTCGATGTAACGGCGCTAACTTCGACATAAACGCCTAGTGTAGACCAGGCCTTAGTTCTGCATTTGAGCTTGTAACAATTTACATAGAATGTATATAATATGTAATTTTAAAAATTGCCCACAGACAAGGCAGATGGATAAACCTTCCCAAGCACTCAGATGAGATTAACAAAACAACATAGGCAACCTACACATACATAGTCTGACTTTCTCTTAGAAAAAGATTCTAATTTCTCCAATGTTCAAAGGCATGCTAGTACCTTCTAGAGCAGGGGTCCCCAAGGCAGTGCCCATGGGTGCCGTGGCACCCGCCAGGGCGGCTAAGTGTGCCCACGTACTGGCTAGCAGATGAGCATCTGCCAAAATGCCGCCGAACGACGCCTCTGGATGACACCGCTTGTCGGCAGCATTTCGGCGGATGCTCGTCCACCACCTCTGTTATTCTCATACAAAGCACACGGGATCTTTATAGAGGAAGGCAAATACTCAGCATTTATTGAAAATACAACAGGTAGCATATGCTTTTCAGTCTCTCTCTCTCTCTCTCACACACACACACACACACACACACACACCTTTGATGTCCCTCTTCACTCCTTCCTTGGCCATCTGGCTATAACAACGGCCTTCAAATCTTATCTTTTCCTGATGCATGCATTCCTCATTCACACAAACGATCTCTTACAGAAACCTTCAAAGGTATACAGACAGCATTTTATATTCAGCAGAGTGTATCAAGCCTACAGTTTACATTGGGGCTTCAGGCCCTCAACATTTCTCTAATCTCCTTAACATAGATACAATACAAGATCCTGTCTCTTACTTACTAAAACCTTAAAACAAAGAAATGTATATTTAACTAGAGTGCCTAATTTGTAATACATATAGGAAACCATAGTAGACATTATAACTTATCCTAAAACAAAAGGGGGACCATAATTAGTTATAAGGATTGTTCTGGTCTGTCATTCCTTTCTGCTATTCAAAAAGGGTGGCTGACAGGATGAAATCAAATCATACATTAATTCTCATAGTACATTATAAAATCCAGCTCCTACACCATGGTCCTCCATGGCTCATCATCTGGTGCCCGCCAGATGAAAAAAGTTGGGGACTACTGTTCTAGAGCTAAGCCCAGGAAATTTTTCAAGAATAAATTGTTGGAGAAGGTAGAATGCACTCTATGGTGAACTCAGCCAAGTGTTATTTGTGTCTATCTTGTCTTTTTTTTTTTTTAAGCAGAGTTGGAGCCAAGCTATGAAGTTAGCATCCAGATCTGAACTTCTCCAAAGTTCAGGGCTGTTCAGGTCTAGAGGTTTGATTTGGTTTGGGCTGCTTTCTTTGGACTGTTTTCTTGTCTTCTTAAAAAAAAAAAAGAAAAAAAGCATGTGTTTTTAGTACTCAGAAAACTGAGAGGTTGATAATGCTGTTGAGAGGCACATGCAATGCAAGGAAGTGCTTCCTTACACATTGCCCTCTCCTTTTCCTCCAAAGCTTAGTATACAACAAACCACATTCATCTCAGTACAGAGATTCCCTGAAGATAAGTCTAAAAATAATGCAGAGTTGAGCCAAACCATGTGGACAGTTTTGTAATGTGCAGATCAGGGGCCAGACATGTGCAAAGGCCAAGGGGATGTGTGCTGCTCATGTGGTACCCCAACCTCCACATTCCCCTAACCTGTTCTGTACTGCTGGGGACCCGTCTCTCAGAGGGGATGATGCAACAGAACAGGTTCTATCTGCTGGTAGGAGAGGCACATCTTCAGAGGGTAGTCCTACTCCTTTCACACCTTTTCGTGTCTGAAGGAGAGAATATGTAGCTGGTATTTTAAATGTCCCTATTTGTTTGCATTTTGGCTGACCTGTACTCTTTATTCTTATTTTGTAAAATACAATCTCCAATCACCTTTCCCCTTCCCTATCTGGTCATATCTTGCTGTCTATAGATCTGTACTGCACCAATGACCTGAGCATCTAATCTCGCATCTAGAGCCCATGTAATCTGCCAAGTCCCATCTATATTTGGTGTATAGTGTGGGTGCAGCTCTAAGTGTTATTACTAGCATGTTAAGCTGCAGTTGCGGCAGAGTGCAGAAATTTTTAGCATCATGGCAGTTAGCTTTGCTCCTGAGGCCTCCTTCATCCTGTTCTCCTAGGTGAACTAGAATGTGCATACCAGAATCAGGACATTTCTGTAATGCCCTTGCCAGTTGGTTTTAAAGGGGTTTGGGGTCACAGAGCCTAGTTCAGAACCCACTAAAGCCAGTAGAAGTCTTTCAGTTAAATTCTATAGGTTTTGGACCATATTGCTCCTCCATGTGTTTGTTACGTATACTGCTCTGGTGCTTCTGTGCAAGTGCATTTTGCAGGGCAAAGGCTCTCTGACCACAAGGAAGGATTTAGCCCATCGTATTGTGACCTCATCATTTCAAAATGAAATTTGATGAAAGGAAAAGCATCTTCAAATCAGCGAAGCACAATAAAAATGCCCCAAAACAAGTCAACTGTTTTAATCTCCATTGTCCCACCACAATTTGTGGTAGAATTGGTTAAATAGCTAGCCTTAATAGCAATAAAGCATTTGGGTCCCAAGTTTGTTTCATCCATGGGTTTGTGGCCAGGCACACACCTAAAAAGAAATAAAAACCTTTATGTTTATGTGGCAGAACTCTGACCTTGCCCCCGTGAGTCCTGTGCTTCTAGGCGGTATATGCTAGCCTCAGTGGCTCACTGTGACCCTCCACGTAGCCCTTCTCTTTCTAGGGCCAGGGTTACAGTCTACTGAGCCCTTTTCATCATAGGCCAGCAAGGAGGTTGGTGAGATAACTCCCACAGTCTCTGCTGTCTCTAGGGGGCTTGTTTTAGAACAGTTTAGCCTCCTGTCCTGACAGGGGCCTGACTTCCCCTCCCAGGAGATATTCCTGTAGTGGTGGGTTGGGGGGAACCCGGGCCCGCCTTCTACTCTGGGTTCCGGCCCAGGGACCATAATAGTAGCAGCTGTTGGCAGCCAACCTTTCACTGCCAGAGTTGCTACCTTTCCCTGGGCCACTTCCCCACAGCTCTCCTGCATCTCTCTTCTTCACCCTTACCTTGGGGCTCCCTTATCAATAATTTGCAGGTGTCTTCATTAACCAGCCCTTCAGCCACACTTCCTCTCCCCTGGCTCTCCTCTCCCTGACTGGAGTGAGCCCTTTTTATAGTATCAGCAGGCCTTAATTAGAGTCAGGTGGTCACATTAGCTTAATGGCCTCACCAGACTCTTTGCAGGTTAATTGGAGTCAGGTGTTCTCATTAGCCTGGAGCAGCCCCTGTGCTGGTTGGTCAGGGAACAGAAAACTGTTAATCCAGTGGCCAGTATCTCTGCCTTCTGCTATTTTGCTGTACCCAACTGGCCTGGGTCTATCACAGTTTGTCTACGCAGCAAAAAATCCCATGGGGCAGTAAGCCTCAGAGCCCAGGTCAACTGACAAGGGCTTGTGCTACAGGTCTAAAAATAGTAGCGTAGGCATTCCCAACTTGGCCTGGCTGGAGCCCGGGCTCTGAAACCTGGCAAGGGGGATGGGTCTCAGAGCCTGGGCTCCAGTCTGAATGAGAATGTCTACACAGCTAATTTTAGCCTTGTATTGTGATCCCCATTAATCTGAGTCAGTTGATCCAGGCTCTGAGACTTGCTGCTGTGGGATTTTTTTGTTGTTGCTTTTTTTGGGTTGTGTAGCTGTACCCTTGGAGACGTGTATGTACTGTTACTGTGTAGGGCTGGGAATGGCTTCACACAAATGCAATATCAGCCTGACAATTAAGGGCAAGAGAGCTTAACCAGGCTGGGATGACTAAATACTTCATTAAATGCTACAGAGGATCTGCTCTCACTGCTGCCAGAGGCAAATTGTCTTCCACAAAGATCCCAGTAAAAATGTCACACCTGGAGATACTTTCTAGTTCATTTCACTTTTGACAGAGCAAAATTGTTTTAAATGGCTTTGTGTCTTATCTTTTTCAAGAACTCTCCAGTAGTTCTGAAATGTGTGTGTTTTATGGTTTCCAGAACCTCTTTGAGCTGGCTAAAATAATATATCTGCCCCTATGCAGTGAGCAAAACGTCCTTTTCCCCACAGCTTTCTTGATTTCATTTGATTAAATAAGCTTTTTTGTAAGAGCAATTATGTTTCTTTTTGATGATGAAACATGCAATTGTTTCTAAGATTCTTCTCAATAAATATAATTTTAACAATGATATATTCCATTTGATCCAGCTCAGAAATGATAATTCAATTATGTATTTCTCTCCTACCTATAAATGGCAGGCTACCTCTTCAATTAAAGAAAAATCAGATGTCCTCATACATAATTCATGACATGCAGAAATCTCCTTTTACCTGACAGGTGTAAAGTAGAGTTGGGCCTAATGTGCAGTATTGATCACCAGAAGCTTATGAAATAGAATGGGTGCTGGAGGTCAGAAAAATGATGGGATATTTTGCCTATGAGGTTTATTTATAAATTGCTAGCTATCAGTGTAGGATTCACATCACTGAAGAAGATTCCTGAGATCTTTCTAGAGGTGGTATTTTTTTGTAGAAGTGATGGATGAACTGCTTCTTTGGTATGGCTAAGTAATTGTATCCAAATGGCTACCCATGAACCATGCCATGATGAACAATTCAATCCCTGTTCTTCACTATTTGAAATGGTGATGGTAGTTCTGAGAATGACTGTTAACATGGCAAAAGTCTTGATGCTCCATAGTGGATAAGCACAGAGGAGCGACTGATTAGTGCCTTACTCATGTGTTGCTAGGTGAATTCTCAGAGAGAGCACTGACTTGTAGGTGGGCCAGCACCATTTCTAGTTTGGTAGCCTGTATCCATTCAAAGATATATAGAATGAATGTGGTCATGAAAACTGGTGTATTTCTACTGTTAAACTCGATCTAACTCCAATTCCCCTACTTTTGATTTGTAATGTCTCTCCAGTGCTATTACTATGGCCTCTTCATGGCTACCTTGGTTTCCAAGCAGCTGACTCCCCTCCTTTTGATGCCCGCTTTCATGCACACTGTGTGATGACTGATCCGACTAATTAATACTGCATTTGGCCCCATGTAGATTAATCAATGGTCCTGGATCTATTGTCTGCTCCCTCAAGCCATTCTGCTTTGCTCCACTTTACATCCTGCATGTTTCATTCTTCCTGAGATATGATGGCAGGATTATTATTATTATTTTTTTTTTTTACTTTTTCTGCCTGACTTCTCCAGTATTTCAGTAATTACTTTCATAGCATTTTCTGCGGGTTGATGTTCAGCAGTCTTTAGAGCTGAGAAGGTTTTTATATAGATACAGATAATGTGTGTTTCTGTTCTCTCCATTCACCCCTCCCCACATGCATCCCCCAACCATACCAGAATGTGAAAACTCCGAATGGGAACAGGGAGCACATCTCCATCTATGACATTTGGGCTTTGCACTGTTTAGTACTTACTTAGGTGAATCTGATGACAGAGACTCAGTAATAAACTAGTGACAAGAAAGGGAGGAAAAGGTTGTCAATTAATCTGACAGCTTGTCTTGATGATGCAGGTCATAAGGAGCATATTCGTGGCAACTTGTGACACATCATGCTGGGTCAGTAGCATAGAAGCAAATATTTTATAGCATATTGAGAGCTGAAGGGGAAGAAGCAGAAGCTATAGTGTCTGGGTTCTGGAGGAGAACAAGAGCTTGTACCAAAGGAATCTTGCAAGTTAAAGTAACACTCTAAGCAATTAGGATAAATCAAGGAAGGAGAGCAGGTGCCAGCTACATGAAAATGGACAAGAAGCCCACGACACCCTCAAGTCTGTTGAACATAAGAGATATAACACATACACTAAAGGGAGTAAAATGTAAAAAGTCAATTGTTGTGTACCTGCCCTAATTTTAATTGCTAGGTGATGGATCGGAATCACCCTGGGCCAAAATCTTAAACAATAGGGAGGCTATTAAAGTTAGGCTCCTAAATCCATATTTAGGCTCCTAAATAAATGATGTGATTTTCAAAAGTGTCAAGCACCCAGTAACTTCAAGTGACTTCAAAATAATTAATGCCTTCCATGGGGACTTTTGAGCATACAGAACTTTTGATCCTGGCCTTGGTCATGTTACAAAGGCACTCTAGATCAGTGGGGGGGCAACCTGCAGGCCGCAGGCCACATGCAGCCCATCAGGGTAATCTGATTGCGGGCCATGAGACATTTTGCTGAAGTTGACTGTCCACAGGCTCCCAGTGGCCACGGTTCGCCATTCCCAGCCAAGAGGAGCTGCGGAAAGCCCACCACTGCTCTAGATATTTCCGAAAAGATGTGGGTATTTATTTTGTGAGTGAGCTCTTCTGAAAATATGCCTTTGTAGGTCTTCAAGTTGAAAATGTATCTTAATAAATAAGGAATGCAAAGAAATGTGCATGAATTAAAGCTACACAAAAGGAGGCGACTTAAAGGACCAGTTGCTCTAAAGTGTTCTGCCCCTAGCAGCTCCCAATGTTCTCAATTGTTAGGCTGCTGTTGCCTTTTAAGCACCTATATTAAGTGAAAACAATGGAGCTACTGGTCCTTGGCTCTTCTGAAAACCTGGACACTTCATTTAGGTCCTCAGATGGGAACATTTGGGTACAAAATTTTTCTGAAAATCTGGCCTCAAAGATATTCTTAAAGGAAAGCTTCAGCATGATTTTGAATAGAAGCTGTTCATGCAAAAACACTGGATCTTGAAAAACTACCATTACAAGTTCCTCACTCTCCAGCCTGAGCAGGGCCAGATTAATGCAGGGGCTTTAGGGGCTGCAGCCCAGGGCCTTGGACTAAGGGGAGCTCTGCAGGCCTTTTGGCTGGATGCGGCCCACTGCTTCTTTTCATCTGACCCATGGCAAGTCTCCGTGCTGTGATCCGGACACCGGTCTCCGAGCCTCAGCTTCCCCCCCACCCCGAGGCTGTAGCCACGAGTGCTGGCTCACTGATGTGCCGTTGCGGCCCCTAGGTGAGGGGTGTTCAGGGAATCTCTGCGTGCTGCCGCCACCCCCAGCACTGGCTCTACAGCTCCCATTGGCCAGGTACCATGGCCAATGGGAGCTGCGGGGGCAGTGCCTGCAGGCAAGGGCAGCGTGCACCGTGCAGAGCAGCCTGGTCCCTCTGCCTAGGGGCTGGACATGCCAGCCACCTTGAGGAGCAGAGTAGCGCAGAGCCAGTGTTATGCTCATAAGAAGCACATGTAATCTTTTTTGGAAGGGGATAAGGCAATACACCGTGTTTATTGAGAGTCCAATTTAAGAATTAAAATCAGCATATGCTTCCATTCTCTCTCTCTCTCTCACACACACACACACACACACACACACCAAAAAAGGTTCTGCAGCTGGATTTTATAAAAACAACAAGGAGTCTGGTGGCACCTTAAAGACTAACAGATTTATTTGGGCATAAGCTTTCGTGAGTAAAAACCTCACTTCTTCGGACGCATAGAGTGAAAGTTACAGATGCAGGCATTATATACAGACACATGGAGAGCAGGGAGTTACTTCACAAGTGGAGAACCAGTGTTGACAGGGCCAATTCAATCAGGGTGGATGTAGTCCACTCCCAATAATAGATGAGGAGGTGTCAATTCCAGGAGAGGAAAAGCTGCTTCTGTAGTGAGCCAGCCACTCCCAGTCCCTATTCAAGCCCAGATTAATGGTGTTGAATTTGCAAATGAATTTTAGTTCTGCTGTTTCTCTTTGAAGTCTGTTTCTGAAGTTTTTTTGTTCAATGATAGTGACTTTTAAATCTGTAATAGAATGACCAGGGAGATTGAAGTGTTCACTTACTGGCTTATGTATGTTACCATTCCTGATGTCCGATTTGTGTCCATTTATTCTTTTGCGGAGGGACTGTCCCGTTTGGCCAATGTACATGGCAGAGGGGCATTGCTGGCACATGATGGCATATATGACATTAGAGGATGTGCAGGTGAATGAGCCCCTGATGGTGTGGCTGATGTGGTTGGGTCCTCTGATGCTGTTGCCAGAGTAGATATGGGGACAGAGTAGGCAACGAGGTTTGCTACAGGGATAGGTTCCTGGGTTGGTGTTTCTGTGGTGTGGTGTGTAGTTGCTGGTGAGTATTTGCTTCAGGTTGGGGGGTTGTCTGTAAGCGAGGACCGGCCCGCCTCCCAAGGTCTGTGAGAGTGAGGGATCATTTTCCAGGATAGGTTGTAGATCGTGGATAATGCGCTGGAGAGGTTTTAGCTGGGGGCTGTATGTGATGGCCAGTGGTGTTCTGTTATTGTCCTTGTTGGGCCTGTCCTGCAGTAAGTGATTTCTGGGTACCCGTCTTGCTCTGTCAATCTGTTTCCTCACTTCCCCAGGTGGGTATTGTAGTTTTACGAATGCATGATAAAGATCTTGTAGGTGTTTGTCTCTGTCTGAGGGGTTGGAGCAAATTCGGTTGTATCTTAGGGCTTGGCTGTAGACAATGGATCGTGTGATGTGTCTTGGATGGAAGCTGGAGGCATGTAAGTACGTATAGCGGTCAGTAGGTTTCCGGTATAGGGTGGTGTTTATGTGACCATCAATTATTTGTACTGTAGTGTCCAGGAAGTGGATCTCTTGTGTGGACTGGTCCAGGCTGAAGTTGATGGTGGGGTGGAAATTGTTGAAGTCCAGGTGGAATTCTTCAAGGGCCTCCTTTCCGTGGGTCCATATGATGAAGATGTCATCAATATAGCGCAAGTAGAGGAGGGGCATTAGGGGACGAGAGCTGAGGAAGCGTTGTTCTAAGTCAGCCATAAAAATGTTGGCATACTGTGGGGCCATGCGAGTACCCATAGCAGTGCCACTGACTTGAAGGTATAAGTTGTCCCCAAATCTGAAGTGGTTGTGGGTGAGGACAAAGTCACAAAGCTCAGCCACCAGGCTTGCTGTGGCCTCATCAGGGATACTGTTCCTGACAGCTTGTAGTCCATCCTCATGTGGAATATTGGTATAAAGCGCTTCTACATCCATGGTGGCCAGGATGGTGTTTTCAGGAAGAACATCAATGCATTGTAGTTTCCTTAGGAAGTCGGTGGTGTCTCGAAGATAGCTGGGAGTGCTGGTAGCATAGGGTCTGAGGAGAGAGTCCAAATAGCCAGATAATCCTGCTGTCAGAGTGCCAATGCCTGAGATGATGGGGCGTCCAGGGTTTCCGGGTTTATGGATCTTGGGTAGCAGATAGAATACCCCTGGTCGGGGTTCTGCGGGTGTGTCCATGTAGATTTGTTCCCGTACTGTAGCTGGGAGTTTCTTGAGCAGATGGTGTAGTTTCTTTTGGTATTCCTCAGTGGGAACAGAGGATAGTGGCCTGTAGAATGTGGTCTTGGAGAGTTGCCTGGCAGCCTCCTGTTCATAATCTGACCTGTTCATTATGACTACAGCACCTCCTTTGTCAGCCCCTTTGATGATAATGTCAGAGTTGTTTCTGAGGCTGTGGATGGCATTGCGTTCTGTACGGCTGAGGTTATGGGACAAGTGATGTTGTTTGTCCACAATTTCAGCCTGTGCACGTCTGCGGAAACACTCTATGTAGAGGTCCAGTCTGTCATTTCGACCGTCAGGAGGAGTCCACGCAGAGTTCTTCTTCTTGTAGTGTTGGTAGGAGGGTTCCTGTGGGTCAGTGCACTGTTCAGTGGTGCGTTGAAAATATTCCTTGAGTCGGAGACGACGAAAGTAGGCTTCCAGATCACCGCAGAACTGTATCATGTTCGTGGGGATGGTGGGACAGAAAGAGAGTCCCCGAGATAGGACAGACTCTTCTGCTGGGCTAAGTGTGTGGTTGGAAAGATTGACAATGTTGTTAGATGAGTTGAGGGTACCATTGTTATAGCCCCCAGTGGCAGGTATTAGTTTAGATAGCTTACAGTCCTTTTTCCTCTGTAGAGAAGTGAAGTGTGCATTGTAAATGGCTTGTCTCATTTTTGTAAAATCCAGCCACGTGGAAGTTTGTGTAGAAGGCTGGTATTGTATGAGAGTCTCCAGTTCTGAGAGCTCATTCTTGATCTTCTCCTGTCTGCTGTACAGGATGCTGATCAGGTGGTTCCTCTGTTTCTTTGAGAGTGTGTGGCACAGTCTCTCACCATACTCAGTGTAGTATGTTGATTGCAATGGATTTTTTACCTTCAGTCCTTTTGGTATGATGTCCATCTGTTTGCATTTGGAGAGGAAGATGATGTCTGTCTGTATCTGTGCAAGTTTTTTGTTGAGGTTGATGGATTTCCACTCCATACGGCTAAATTTAGTGCCTTGCATGGTGTCAAGTATCAGGGGGTAGCCGTGTTAGTCTGTATCTACAAAAACAACAAGGAGTCTGGTGGCACCTTAAAGACTAACAGATTTATTTGGGCATAAGCTTTCGTGAGTAAAAACCTCACTTCTTCGGATGCATAGAGTGAAAGTTACAGATGCAGGCATTATATACAGACACATGGAGAGCAGGGAGTTACTTCACAAGTGGAGAACCAGTGTTGACAGGGCCAATTCAATCAGGGTGGATGTAGTCCACTCCCAATAATAGATGAGGAGGTGTCAATTCCAGGAGAGGAAAAGCTGCTTCTGTAGTGAGCCAGCCACTCCCAGTCCCTATTCAAGCCCAGATTAATGGTGTTGAATTTGCAAATGAATTTTAGTTCTGCTGTTTCTCTTTGAAGTCTGTTTCTGAAGTTTTTTTGTTCAATGATAGTGACTTTTAAATCTGTAATAGAATGACCAGGGAGATTGAAGTGTTCACTTACTGGCTTATGTATGTTACCATTCCTGATGTCCGATTTGTGTCCATTTATTCTTTTGCGGAGGGACTGTCCCGTTTGGCCAATGTACATGGCAGAGGGGCATTGCTGGCACATGATGGCATATATGACATTAGAGGATGTGCAGGTGAATGAGCCCCTGATGGTGTGGCTGATGTGGTTGGGTCCTCTGATGCTGTTGCCAGAGTAGATATGGGGACAGAGTTTTATAGTTACCAGTCCTTAGTGTTACTCATTCAGTTCCAGTGGCCAGCTGAAATTGCACACCAGGGAGGGGAGCTGAGCCTCTGTCGAATACATTCAAAGCTCTGATGTTGATGCAGAATGAACCCAAAGTGCTATGGCAATACTCCCTTCTTTTATAGTAATAAGTTCCCATACAAGTTTATGGACCTTGCAGTGTCACCGGAGCTATTAATCATGAGGTAGTCAGGGTTGCTCCCAATCAGCATTATTTGGGTTGTTACTGGGAGTATCCGCAGCTGTTTCTTATCTCGTCCCTCTGGCTCCACCCTTTATCTTGTCCTTGGGGTGTATGCCTTTGCTTTAGGGTCGTCAATCTGCCATCCGGTGATTCTGATAATAAAGTTGGTGCCTCTCGACTTCTTCATTCCCTTCTTGACCATCTGGCCCAGCTGTTTTTTCTCAGTTAATTACCATATATTCTTCATTCACATACCAAACAGTAAATAAGGCAATAATTACAGCCATAAAACTTCTGTCCTTCTAAGAACAGTCATTAACACAATCAGTAAAGAATAACCTCAAAACAATTTCTTCTTACTAATTCAAGGCTACAATTCCTTCTTACTAATTCAAAGCTAGCAAAATGGAGTATAAAGAAAATAAGCAAAATGGAGTACAATTTACTTGAGACAATTTCTTCCCATTAGGCTTTTGGCCTACACCAGGGCAGGCAGGGATCCTGCATTAGCCCTGCTGCACCACTGACCAGGAACCATCTCTGGTAAGCGCCTCCCAGCCAGATCCTGCACCCTGCACTCCCTCCTACACCCCAACCCCCTATCCCATCCCTGTCTCCACCCCAGAGCCTCCTCCCCCCAGCTGGAGCTGCACCCCCTCCAGTCCCTATTCCCCTGCTCCAGCTCTGAGCCCACTCCCCCACGCCAAACCTTCAGGGGCCCCACAAAGTCTAATAACCCCAGGCCCACCAGGAGAGTTAGGAGAGTATTCAAGTCAGGCCCTGAGCCTGACTTGAATACTCATAGCTTGATTTTCAAAGATATTGAGCACCTCTATGTCCTGTTGATTTCAGTGGGATTTGTGTATGCTGAGTCACTCTGAAAATCAGACTATCAAATGCTGATGTAACTCTGTAGAGAAGTATAATATTTCCTTCATCTCCCTTTCTGTTCATACTAATGGTATGTTTGTTTGCAGTGAGATAGGTTGCTTTGCAGAAGTTGCATAGGCACAGGTCATAGAAGCTATAAATGGAAGAGACCCCTGAGATTATATCCCTGAAAACACATGATATATTTTCCAGATGGACTATGTTTCAAATGTTAAACTGATGCTCTACTTAAATTTATACCAAATTGCATGAACTGATCCAAATCTTAAAACTCATGTTACGTTTAAAACCCTAATCCATACATTACAAAATGATAGCAAGTCTTGAATATTTTCAGCATTTTTTGGTTCTTTCATACCTGCCAGCATTTCATTGCAAATCATAGCATGCCAAACAGAAAAGTCAAGGTAACTTTTGTTTGATTGTTATACGATGGAATTTTTGTTGTTGTTGACATCCTACATTCACTGATTGTATTGTTTCCTAAAGATAAGTTTATGTTGATCTGCCAATGTCAGCTAAACATCCCCTTATCATTTTTCTCAGATATTTGTCTGGGTATTTTTAAACTATTCAAGCTGTGGATTTGTTGACTCTTTCAGGTCATTCCTACCAAAAGAGATAAGAACGTTTATTAAGTGTGCACATGCAATGGTGTTGGGGAAAAAGTAGATGGAGAGTGTTTGTTTGTCTATCTTATCTTTATTCATGAAGCCCTTGAGGGTGATGGAAAAGGGTACCAGGAATCCATGCAGGCTGTTGACTCATAGGGACACATTTAACTTTGTTCGTCCTGGTTGCCTTAGCTAATGCACGGATAGGGCTGTGGTAAGCCTTGTATGCTGCTTATTCTGCATTTGTAATGCTATCAGAAGTGTTTACTTTTGTATGCTATGGGCTGAGGTAAGATTGGTAGTGTTGTATCTCCACTGAACACTGCATTCATTGCTGTGACATGGTAGTTCCCTGAATTATATTAGTACTGAGTAAGCACAGCTGGAGCACAGCAATATCTGGTATTTTTCAGTGCTGCCAAAGGCTATGGTCCAGAACTAAAGGCCCCTTTTGAATTGCTCATTATAAAATATATTAACCGGTGAGCTGTAGACACATGCATAGGTAGGAAAATTTAATCAAACCAGCATGGCCAACTCTTACGATTTTATTGTGACTTTCGCAGTATTTAATGTTTTTCTTAAAAGCCACAGCTGTTGGAATCAAGAGATTGCATGAGAATCTCACCTTTCATTTTTAAAATATGTTTGTTTCCAACCCTCATGGTTGTGGAGAAAAGCTTGAGAACATAAAGCAAGTGGAACCCAAGGGCTCAGAAACCAGAAGGGAAATAAAAGAACCCAAAATTTATTATTTTAAAAACTAATCTCATGATTTGTATGCCAGTCTAATTAGTTTTGAATGCCTGTCTCATGTTTTGAATGTTTGGAGTTAGCAATACTGCAAACATTTGTTTTCACATATCTTTGTAGAGCTACAGCATATTTTTGGAATTCCACCAAAGTCACATGCTTACTTGAAATATGGGCATCTATATTATACCTTATGATAGCTAAACCTGTAGTCATTGGTAGGGTTCCCAGACATGTCCTCTTTTTTGGTTGTCTGTTGCCAACTCCACATAACAGGAAGTTGTCAGAGAAACCCTGAAAAGTCACTAGATGTCGCTATGTAACCTATATGAGGGAACCTTTCAGACAGATGCAATAAGAAGTGCCCATCTCACATGAGGGGAATATCTCTCCCCTCAATGAGCAAGGGGCACCCAAGGCAACACTGGAGTGAGGGAGTCTCTCCCCCGGATGGGGTGAGCTGGGGCAGAGTCTGGGGTGGGTGGGTCAGGTTCCATGTGAGGGAGTCCCCCCCATTACCCTGCCCTCCCTCGCTGGAGGGGAGATACCTCACACAAACCCAGCCCTGACCCCCAGCTCACCTACCCCAGCTCCCTCCTGCCCACAGTGGGAGAGACTCCCTCCCTCTGATGTTGTCCTGGGCACCCCTCGCTCATTGAGGGGAGAGATATTGCCCTCATGTGAGATGGGCACTTTTTATTGCATCTCCAAGGGAGTATCCCTGGGAGGGGTGTGTGGACTCACTGGAAGGCAGCTGCCATGGTGCCCGCAAGGCATTGGTTCTCCCAGACCTTGGGAGGTGGCAGCTGAGACACCATCTTATTATAGAATCATAGAAGATTAGAGTTGGAAGGGAACTCAGGAGGTCATGTAGTCCAACCCCCTGCTCAAACCAGGACCAATCCCAACTAAATCATCCCAGCCAGGGCTTTGTCAAGATGGACGTAAAAACCTCTAAGGATGGAGATTCCACCACCTCCCTAGGTAACCCATTCCAGTGCTTTAACACCCTGCTAGTGAAATAGTTTTTCCTAATAGCCAACCTAGACTACCCCACTGCAACTTGAGATCATTGCTCCTTGTTCTGTCATCTATCACCACTGAGAACATCCTAGCTCTATCCTCTTTGGAACCCCCCTTCAGGTAGTTGAAGGCTGCTATCAAATCCCCCCTCACTCTTGTCTTCTGCAGACTAAATAACCCCAGTTCCCTCAGCCTCTCCTTGTAACTCATGTGCTCCAGCCCCCTAATCATTTTTGTTGCCCTCTGGTGGACTCTCTCCAATTTGTCCACATCCGTTCTGTAGTGGGGGAGCACCAAACTGGACACAATACTCCAGATGTGGCCTCAACAATGCCGAATAGAGGGGAATAATCACTTCCCTCAATCTGCTGGCAATGCTCCTACTAATGCAGCCCAATATGTCGTTGGCCTTCTTGGCAACAAAGGCACACTGTTGACTCATATCCAGCTTTTCGTCCACTGTAATCCCCAGGTCCTTTTCTGCAGAATTGCTGCTTAGCCAGTCGGTCCCCAGTCTGTAGCGGTGCACGGAATTCTTCCATCCTAAGTGCAGGACTCTGCACTTGTCCTTGTTGAACCTCATCAGATTTCTTTTGGCCCAATCCTTCAATTTGTCTTGGTCACCCTGGACTCCATTCCTACCCTCCAGTGGATCTACCTCTCCCCCCCCAGCTTAGTGTCATCCACGAACTTGCTGAGGGTGCAATCCATCCCATCATCCAAATCATTAATAAAGATGTTGAACAAAACCAGCCCCAGGACTGACCCCTGTGGCACGCCGCTTGTTACTGGCTGCCAACTAGACATTAAGCCATTGATCACTACCTGTTGAGCCCAATGATCTAGCCATCTTTCTATCCACCTTATAGTTCATTCATCCAATCCATACTCTTTTAACTTGATGGCAAGAATACTGAACCAGGATTTTTCCAGGGATTGAAGTGAGGCTGACCGGTCTGTAGTTCCCCGGATTCTCCTTCTCTTTTTTAAAGATGAGCACTATATTCGCCTTTTCCCAAACATCCGGGACCTCCCCCAATCACCTTTTCCTTCAACGGGGAGGATGGATGAGAACACGACTTGTGCCTCAAACTCCTTTATCCTTCTTCCCAGAGCCACGTAGTCTGCATTGACCACTCAAGGTCATTCAAGGTAATTTCCTCTGCTCTGGTTCTGCTATGTCTACTCAGCTGAGCAGCTCCCTTCCCCAGCCTCCTCCCTCCTCACCTGATCCTGGCCTTCCCAGGACTGACAGGGGGAGCACCGAGCTGTTCATCTGCTGGAGATGCAGCAACTCCAGGCCCTGCTGCACCTGCGGATCAACATCTTGGCTGCCGTTGCTTAGACCTCCCTCAGCTCAGTGGGTTTGCTGGTCCGGAGACTTTTCCCTCTTCCACAGCTCAGGGCTGAGGGCTGCCAGCAACAAATTGGTGGCTTCCTTCTCTGAGTATCACTGTAATCGGCAGTGAAAGCTGCTAGATCTGTTGCTGGTTGCTTTGACACATATTTCCTCGCTAGGGAAATAAAAAAGTCACTAAATTTAGCAACAAAATTGCTAAGTTGGCAACACTGCCTCTGGGTGGATTTTTTAAATAAGAGTCAAAGTCTGAGGTTTTTGCAGAGCAGACGTTGCAGCTCAGAAAGAGCCCCGATTAGTCTGCTTCCTGATTGGTCCCTCCCCTGCATCTGGTTGGTCCATTCCCTTGCAGCCCTGGTTCCCAGCCCTAAGAGGGGGTTCCACAGGGAGGGGAGGTGCTGACTGATGGCTGGCACTGGGTCCTGGGCTAGCTGCCCTGCCACCATGACAGGGAGTGACACTGCCCCCCACCTCTAGTGAGTATCCCTCCTGCAGGTACCACCTCCAGCACTGCCAAGGCACAGGCGCCAACTTTCCTTGGTACCAGTGGGAGCTCGTGCCTCCCTCCCCTCCCCTCTGTAGCTTAGTGTATGAGCCTCTACTGCATGAGCTGAAAACCAACTGGCTGTTAGCTAAGGCTGTAGAGCAAACTTATTAATCTCTCTCTCTCTCTCTGGGACAGAACAACACACCTAGGAGGTGTGTGGGTTACACATGCATGGGATGAAGGAGGTTTGGAACTGGTTTTTCACATGATCAATCATTGTGCTATAGTTTTTGAGTTCCCATCCCCTTTGGCTTTGCCTTTTTAATGTAAATCTGAAGTTGAGAGCTTAGTATTCTCAGCTCGGTCCTTTATGGAAACTAGTTTACAGAACTAGATAGTGTGGTCAAGATTAGCGGGGCTGAAGAATTTGTTGCCAGGACAGGGGAGCTGGTATTGTGTAAAGACTTAATTTCTGTACTCTTCTGCTGTGCAGAGTTTGGCTCACCTAAGTAAGAGTGAGATAATTGACAGTGTTCTATAGAAGCATTTCCACAGAGTGCTATCTTCTATCTGTGAATATCACACACACACATATATATATATATATATATATATATATATATATATATATATATATACACACACACAACGTATAATCTCTTTATAATATAGCATGCATATTTGCATATTATATAGGGATTGCACGAGGAAATCTACAGAAATTTTCTATTTTGGTGGTAGTGTTACTCTGTATGTGGTGTGTGAGTGTGTGCACGCGCAATACCCATATATAATGTGGCGGTGATATCCATATAATAAATTTCAGTCACATGATACATTCATTTATCATACACCTTTGACTGCCTCACCTGCTTTCACTGGAGTCAGCAGTACGATCACCATAGCCCCACCTGATTTAGGCTGAGTTTAATGCTGGGTAATTTTAGCTGCTAATAAAACCTCAAACAAAAAATCCTACCCATTCCAAGAAAAGTACTGAGATTGTGTGCGTGCATATGTGTGTGATGGGTCAACACAGGATAAAATCCCAGTCTATTCACATCTCCCAAAACATCATTAAAACAAACCAAACAGTTAAACTTAATCTGTGTGCAGTATTGCCAATCCCAAAACCATGAGTCAGGCCCAAAAAGAGTTTAAAAATAAATACATTTTGGTTTTTATTTTTTTATTTTTCTAGTCATCAGACCATTAGTGTTTATATTTTCAAGGTTCTGTCCACAACAATTTACAAAAATAAAAGAAAGTTAAGATTCTTACATAATCATTGAACTCCAGGAACTGGGTCTTTAAGAAAAATCCCAAGTATCATGAGGTTAATGATACAATTGTGAGAGCTGGCAACACTGTTTAATGAACTGTCCAGGTGTGTTCCTTTTGGGGGTTAATGTGTTAAATATACATTGGTTGTGGTCGAAAATCCAATAGAATCTTAAATAAACCAAACTATGCCATAGAATCTCTATGGATAGCAATTCCATGCTCGAATAATAAGAATATATCAGTAGGGATATATTACCGACCACCTGAGCAGGATGGTGATAGTGACTGAAATGCTCAGGGAGATTAAAGAGGCTATTAAAATAAAAAACTCAATAATAATGGGGGATTTCAACTATCCCATATTGACTGCGTATATATCACCTCAGGACGGGATGCAGAAATAAAGTTTCTTGACACCATAAATGGCTGCTTCTTGGAGTAGCTAGTTCTGGAACCCACAAGAGGAGAGGCAATTCTTGATTTAGTCCTAAGTGGAGCACAGGATCAGGTCCAAGAGGTGAATATGGCTAGATCGCTTGGTAATAGTGACCATAATATAATTAAATTTAACTTCCGTGTGGTGGGGAAAACACCACTGCAGTCCAGCATGGTAGCATTTAATTTCAGAAAGGGGAACTACACAAAAATGAGGAGGTTAATTAAACAGAAATTAAAATGTATACTACCAAAAGTAAAATCCCTGCAAGCTGCATGGAAACTTTTTAAAGACACCATAATAGAGGCTTAACTTAAATGTATACCCCAAATTAAAAAACGTAGTAAGAGAAACAAAAAAGTGCCACCATGGCTAGACAACAAAGTAAGAGAAGCAGTGAAAGGCAAAAAGGCATCCTTTAAAAAGTGGAGGGTAAATCCTAGTGAGGAAAATAGAAAGGAGCATAAACTCTGGCAAATGAAGTGTAAAAATATAATTAGGAAGGCCTAAAAAGAATTTGAAGAACCGCTAGCCAAAGACTCAAGAAGTAATAGAAATTTTGTTTTTAAGCACATCAGAAGCAGGAAGCCTGCTAAACAACCAGTGGGGCCATTGGGCGATCAAGGTGCTAAAGGAGCACTAAAGGACTATAAGGCCAATGCGGAGAAACTAAATGAATTCTTTGCATCGGTCTTCACGGTTGAGGATTTGAGGGAGATTCCCAAACCTCAGCCATTCTTTTTAGATGACAAATCTGAGGAACTGTCCCAGATTGAGGTGTCATTAGAAGAATTGATAAACTAAACAGTAATAAGTCACCAGGACCAGATGGTATTCACTCAAGAGTTCTGAAGGAACTCAAATGTGAAATTACAGGACTACTAACTGTAGTCTGTAACTATCATTTAAATCAGCTTCTGTACCAAATGACTGGAGGATAGCTAATGTGACGCCAATTTTTAAAAAGGGCTCCAGAGATTACCCCGGCAATTACAGGCTGGTAAGCCTGACTTCAGTACCGGGCAAACTGGTCGAAACTATAATAAAGAACAAAATTGTCAGACACATAGATGAACATAATTTGTTAAGGGAAGAGTCAACATGGTTTTTGTAAAGGGAAATCATGCCTCACCAATTTACTAGAATTCTTAGTGGGGGTCAACAAGCATGTGGACAAGGGGGATCCAGTGGATATAGTGTATTTAGATTTTCAGAAAGCCTTTGACAAGGTTCCTCACCAAAGGCTCTTAAGCAAAGTAAGCTGTCATGGGATAAGAGGGAAGGTCCTCTCATGGATTGGTAACTGGTTAAAAGATAGGAAACAAAGGGTAGGAATAAATGGTCAGTTTTCAGAATGGAGAGAGGTAAATAGTGGCATCCCCCAGAATTCTGTACTGGGACCAGTCCTATTCAACATATTCATAAATGATCTGGAAAAAGGGGTAAACAGTGAGGTGGCAAAATTTGCAGATGGTACAAAACTACTCAAGATAGTTAAGTCCCAGGCAGACTGCAAAGAGCTAGAAAAGGATCTCTCAAAACTGGATGACTGGGCAACTAAATGGCAGATGAAATTCAATGTTGATAAATGCACATTGGAAAGCATCATACCAACTATACAGATAAAATGATGGGGTCTAAATTAGCTGTTGCCACTCAAGAAAGAGATCTTGGAGTCATTGGGGATAGTTCTCTGAAAATATCTGCTTAATGTGAAGTGGCAATCAAAAAAGCTAACAGAATTTTGGAAATCATTAGGAAAGTGATAGATAAGACAGAAAATATCATATTGCCTCTATATAAATCCATGGCACGCCCACATCTTGAATACTGCATATGAGGAGAGATTAATAAGATTGGGTCTATTCAGCTTGGAAAAGAGATGACTAAGGGGGGATATGATTGAGGTCTATAAAATCATGACTGGTATGGAGAAAGTAAATAAGGAAGTGTTACTTACTCCTTGTCATAACACAAGAACTAGGGGTCACCAAATGAAATTAATAGGCAGCAGGTTTAAAACAAACAAAAGGAAGTATTTCTTCAGACAATGCACAGTCAACCTGTGGAACTCCTTGTCAGAGGATGCTGTGAAGGCCAAGACTATAACAGGGTTCAAAAAAGAACTAGATCAATTCATGGAGGATAGGTCCATCAATGGCTATTAGCCAGGATGGGCAGGGATGGTGGCCCTACCCTCTGTTTGCCAGAAGCTGGGAGTGGGCGTCAAGGAATGGATCACTTGATGATTACCTGTTTTGTTCATTCCCTCTGAGGCACCTGCCATTGGCCACTGTCGGAAGACAGGATACTGGGCTAGATGGACCTTTGGTTTGACCCAGTGTGGCTGTTCTTATGTTCTAATAGCTTGAGCTACTCCAACTATGAATGTAACCAGTCTTGATCTGACTATGAATCTAACCAGAGTCATCTTTCTTTCTCCTCTGCTGATGCTGTCACTTTTGTTATCTGTTGCCTCTTGGCTGGAATTTGCATTGACTTGTTTAATGTACATTCCTAAAATACCCTGCAAGTATAAACTCCTCTAGATACAAGGACCAAAGCTTTTCTTATCCTTACTTCATTCCAATCTGTTACTAATGTAAAATGACTGAAAAAAGTCAATTCCTAATTAACAACAAAGAAACAAGATCGATAAATGTTTAGATGTATTAAGTTTACATCACACTTCACCCAAATTTTAGCATTTTGATGCTGAATCCTAAATGGCTGCCATTCTTGAGCAATTCAGCATGTTTTAAATAGTAATTCAATGTAATGAGTTGGGTAATTCAGACAAGAGGTAAGTGGATCAACCAGGCAAATAAGGAAGCATTTTTAATTGCCAGTAGAAGTGTTTACAAGACTGAGATGCATAAGGGGGCTATGACAGCAAATGTAAGAAATATATTTATTAACATATAAAAAAGAGAAACACAAAATGGTATTTAAAAATAAAGCAATTTGCTTCCCAAACATATACTGAAGCCAGTATTACCGTTAGTCACTGTCATAGGCTGTCTGTAAAATGTATGAGGTTTTTCACATTGCAGGATGATAGCTGTAAAAGACACATGACAAATAGCTTTGTGAAGAGCATGTTACTTGTATATGGAAGTGCTAACTATTACATATTAATGGAGTAATTTATCAGTAGATGATTAGCACAATACACGCCTGCAGTGACAGCCAGATGTTTGTGATACACCCACCAACAGATTTTGTATGTAAGGGAAAGAGAAGTGAATCATCATGGGGAGAAAAATAGCTACAAAAATTAACTAATTAAAAGCTAACTCATGTGCCAAGGCCAAGGCACAAAATGAGATTAGACTATCTAGGGACATAAAGGGTAATAATAAAGCATTTTACAAATAAATTAGAAGCAAGAGGAAGACCAGGGACAGAGCAGGCCCATTACTCAATGAGGAAGGAAAGACAATGACAGAAAACACAGGAATGGCCAAAGTGTTAAATGTCTCTTTTGTTTCAGTTTTCACCAAAAAGGTTAGCAGTAATTGGTATACTAACATACTGAACATCAGTGTAAATGGGGTAGGATATGAGACTAAACTAGGGAAAGAACTAATTAAGAATTACTTGGGGTTTGTCTACACCTGTAGCAGTGCAATGGTGCAGCTGCACCTCTGTAGTGTTTAGTGAAGATGCCACCTACATACCCAAGTAGCTATGTCAATGGGAGTAGCCCTCCGATTAACATAGTGCTGTCTACACTGGGACTTTGGCCAGCATAACTGTGTCGCACAGGGGTGTGGATTTTCCATACCCCGGAGCAGCGTAGTTATACCAACATAGGTTTCTATTGTAGACATCTAACTTAAACAAGTTAGATGTCTTTAAGTCAGCAAGGCCTGATGAAAAAATCCTAGAATACTTCAGGAACTGGCTGAAGAGATCTCTGAATCATTAGTAATTATCTTTGAGAACTCATGGAAGATGGGAGAGGAACACTGGAAAAGGGCAAATATAGTACCTATGTATAAAAAGGGGAATGAGGACAAGCTGGGGAATTGTAGACCAGTCAGCTTAACTTCAGTACCCAGAAAGATAATGGAGCAAATAATCAAACAATCAATTTATAAGCACCTACAAGATAATAAGGTGATACATAATAGTCAATATGGATTTGTCAAGAACAAATCACATCAAACCAACATAATATCTGTCTTTGACAGGGTAACAAGCCTTGTGGATGAGGAGAAGTAGTACATGTGAAATATCTCAACTTTAGTAAGGCTTTTGATACTGTCTCACATGACCTTCTCATTAGCAAATTGGGGAGATCTAGCCTAGATGAAACTACTGTAAGATGGGTGCACAACTGGTTGGAAAAAAACATACAGAAGTTATCAATGGTTCACAGTCAAGCTGGAAGGGTTTGCAGAGTCCCAAAGAGATCTGTCTTGGGTCCGGTTCTATTCAGTATCTTTATAAATGATTTGGATAATGGCAAAATGAGCATACTTATAAAGTTTGCAGATGATACCAACCTAGGAGGGGGTGTAAGTGCTTTGGAAGAAAGGATTAGAATTCAGAATGATCTTGACAAACTGGAGAAATGGTCTGAAATAAATATGATGAAATTCTATAAGGACAAATGCAAAGTACTACACTTAGGAAGGAATAATCAATTGCAGAAATATAAAATGGGAATGACTGCCTGAGAAGGAGTATTGCAGAAAGGGATCTGGGATTTATAGTGGATCACAAACTAAATATGAGTCATGTGGCAAGGCACCTTCTTGGTCTCACCAGCCTCAGCTGTTTTTAGTCTTGGCAAGACAGGCTTTGGTAAAACAGTCCCTCTTGGCTTCATAGGAGAAGTCTGTTCCTTCTCTCCACCAGTCTTTTGGGCTTGTTTTTCTCCCTTATGGAAGGGAATGCAGCCTCCCCTTCTGGTAAGGCTTGCTGTCTTGCTGCTCTTAACCTACTGGCAGCATGACTCCTTCTCCCCCCAACTGGGGAGGGTTTTAAAAAGGTCTCAGGCAGCCCTTAGTTGGAATCAGCTGATCCTAATTGACCTCAGGTAACTCCCTCCCAACTGATCCTAATTGATCTCTGGTAACTCTCACCTCAGGTGAACCTGAGTCACTCCTCCTTAGTTGATAGGGAGTGTTACTTGGGGTTCTTTCAACCCAAAGCTCTTGGTAACTTTTACTCTGTGTGAGGAGGTGTCAGGAAATAAATCAGGGGAGACACGGCTGTCTGACCGATAGATGGCTGGCACAAACAGGACAACACAAGAGTGCTTTTACTTAAAGCTAAACTTTACTTAATCTCAAGCACTTACACACGTCCGCAACAAGATTAGTAAAACACCCCCAACCCTTGATAATTACCAAAGCTGAGTGTGGCTTTCGAGTGATACAGCGGCAGCCCGTCTGCTGCTGGGGAACACAAGAGGCCAGTCCCGAAGAGTCCCCACACGAGTCCCCCTATCTCAACCTTTTCCCCCTTATTTATATATTAGTAATACAATGACATGTCCCTTAAAGAAAACTTGTCAAGCAAGCAGTTCCAATGGGCAAGCAAGAGGCTCCTTCTGATTATTGATTAACCAGGTGTGGGTCTTTCCAGCGTTTGCAGCCTTGAAACCCCAATAGACATTCCTGAGGGTACATACTCCTCTTTTAAAATGCATGTATCAGCAACTTCAACACAATTCGTATCAGGAAGGACACAGAGTCAAGCTGCCCTTTCTGTGGCACCCAAAACTCCCACCCCTCCTGCTTTGGTCAAACTGAGGTTGCCGAATGGCCAATTTAGAGCTTGCTAACTAGGCTGCCTTTAACAATAAGCCATAGTGGTTTTGGGCACTTTACTGGTTTGCCAAAGTCTCCTCATACAGGAGGAGGGCCTTTTAACCTTCTGGGACTGTTTTCTACCCCCTCCTTGCAGCCGTCTGTCCTGAATTTATCACAGTCAACAATGTAATACTTGCCAAAAAAAAGTAAACATCATTCTGGGATGTATTATCAGGAGTGTTGTAAGCATGACTCGAGAATTCTTCCACTCTACTCAGCACTGATAAGGCCTCAACTAGAGTACTGTGTCAGGTTCTGGGCAGCACACTTTGGGAAAGATGTGGAGAAAGTCCAGAGGAGAGCAACAAAAAGCATTCGAGGTCTAGAAAACATGACCTACAAGGAAAGATTGAAAAAATTGGGTTTGCTTAGTCTGGACAAGAGAAGATTGAGGGTGGGACATGATATACAAGACAAGATAACAGTCTTTAAGTACATAAAAGGTTGTTATAAAGAGGAGGAGAATGAATTGTTCTTCTTATCCACTGAGGACAGGACAAGAAGTAATGTGCTTAACTTGCAGCATGAGAAATTTAGATTAGACATTAAGAAAAACTTTTGAACTGTAAGAGTAGTTAAACACTGAAATAAGTACCTAGGAAGGTTGTGGAATTTCAGTGGAGGTTTTTAAGAACAGGTTAGATAAATTCCTGTCAGAGATGGTCTAGGTAATACTTAGTCCTGCCTCAGTGCAGGGGACTGGACTAGATGACCTATCAAGGTCCCTTCCAGTCCTATATTTCTGTGATTCTGTGCCTGTGTCTGGTCCCAGATTTGCCGAAGAAAAAAGAGACCCTTGAATTCAGTACTGCTGATAAGGAGCTCAGGCTGATAGCAGATCACAAATATGAGTCAACAATATGGTGCAGCTGTAAAAAAGGTTAATACCTTTCAGGGGGCATTAACATTAATATCGTATGTAACACATGGGAGATAATTGTTCTGCTCTACTGAAGCCTCAGCTGGAGTAGTGTGTCCAATTCTGGGCACCACACATTAGGAAAGACATAGACAAATTGGAAAGAGTCCAGAGGAAAGCAACAAAAATGATAAAGGGTTTAGAAAACCTGATCTATGAGGAAAGGTTGAAAAAACTGGGCATGTTTAGTCTTGAGAAAAGAAAACTGAGTGGGAGACCTGATAATAGTCTTCAAATATGTTAAGAGCTATTATGAAGAGGACAGTGATCAATTGTCCTACCTTTGGTAGACCTGGAGAACAAGAAGTAATGGGCTTAATCTGCAACAAAGGAGATTTAGGTTAGATATTAGGAAAAACTAACTATAAAGGGAGTTAAGCTGTAGAATAGGCTTCCAAGGGAGGTTGTGGAATTCACCTCCTTGGAAGTTGTTAAAAACAGGTTGGACAAACCTGTTAGGGATGGGCGAGGTTTACTTGGTCTCACCACTGCACAGAGGCCTAAACTTGATGACTTATCGAGGACCCTTCCAGCCCTATGTTTCTATGATTTAGAAATCAGTAATGGATATGGGGAAAAGAAGATAATATCTGAAGTGGGGGTATTCATTAGCCCAGTTTAAGGTATTATCTAATGCCCACTGAAGTAAATGGAGATTTTATGACTACTGAGATTCAATGGAGATACTCCTATTGACTGTACTGGGCAGTGGGACAGGCCATTCATTGTTACGCTTTGTCACTTTCAGGCTGAACAACTGAAATTAGCTTTATTTTGGCAGTGAATGGCAGAGATCCCTGACAGTCTGACTTCCTAACCCTGCACCCACACTGCTCTCTAACCCAGCCCCCATGCTGCTCTCTAACTCTGTCCTCTGCCTCTACGCTGCTCTCTAACACCCTGGGTGTGGCCTAACTCTGGGCTGTGGAGACCAATGTTGGGTTGGAGTCGGGGTGTTCTGTGGAGGGCAGGGTGAAGGTTGAAGGTTGGGGTGGTCAGTGGCTAGTACAGGCACCAAGTTCCAGTGCATTCCAGCTCCGTTACACCACTATATTTAGGGCTACCCTTGGAGAAGCTTCAGCCAGTGCATAAGGTGATTTCCTGTTTGAATAGACAAGCCGGGGTGAGCAAGTAACAACTGTGATTGAGCTTCTCACTGGCTTTCTGTTCACTCCCCTGTGCAGGTGTTGGGGATTATGAGATCTAGTTGAAAATGGGACAAAAGTATGAAAATGTTAGTATCCTTTTTCCTTAACAAAATTCAGGGGAAAAAAAAAGAAAAAAAGAAACAAACAAAAAAGATATTTTGAAATCTTTTGACAAATTTTGACAGCTCTGGCAGTGATGTATAAAGCCCTAGGAGAGCTGGGGCACAGAATGCGAAGGGTACCTGCACTTCAATCCACTTAACTCCTCCCTGTGGGGAAAACTGAGGTTAGGGCCTGGCACCGAGATTAAAAAAAAATGTTGGGCACCTGTCTGCAGCAAAACAGTAAATTCCATGACAGAAATTATGAATTCCATTTCTTCTTGGAAAGTTACCAAATTCTAGGGTTGCAGAATTGTGGAGTCCAAGGGGCCATGGTTGAGATGAATGGGTAGTTCACACCTCTCAGAGCTTTTCTTTAAGGCTGTCTGCAGACTCAGCTGGACATCACTACCTCAATTAGACTTGTATTCAAGGCTTTGTTTGCATCCATAAATGCTAGAAACATAAAATGTTGAGATCGTGGAGCACAGTTCTGTGGCAAGGCGTGATTTCTGTAAGCAAATGTCGTAGCCACAGAACCATGGGATACCTAAAATTCTGCTCATAAATGTCGCTGATACATAGACAAAAGTAAAAACAGCCTCCCTTAAGTGTCCTGCTGTCTGAGGTAACTGGTAGGTTTGGTTATTGTTACCTAGCACTTCTGGGCTGGACTTCTAAGCTTTGGAGCATCATAATATTTCCACCTATTCTGTCATTGCTGGTGATTTAAATTGTGAATCTGGGATTCAGTGTTGCTGCAATCAGTATTCAAAATGTTTGTCTATAACTGAGTGACTCATTAATTCCAGGCTATAATGCTACTTTGCCACCCATGCCCCTTGAACCTACTTTGTCAATATTTAGCCCAGTCCTCTTCACATAATACAGAAAGCACACACAATGAAAAGATCCAGACCAAAATCACAGCTTTATGTTTTTTCAAGTCATCCTGCAGCTAGGATGATCTCTCAGTACCACAGAGTGAAAGGAAAACAAGGCAAAGGATGAATTGGAGGGTAACAGTTTCTGATAAGGCAGCTCAGTGGTTTTTTTTTTTTAATTCTTACATGCTCTCCTTCACATGGGTTCTCTTTTCTCTTCTGCTGATGATTGTCCATGTCTGCCTCCATAAGACAGAGTGAGTGATGCATTTTTTACCTAGTTCTGGTTCATATCACCTCCAGCTTAAAAATGATATTGTAGCCAATAAGTAGGGATGGGTGAACCTTGGGTGAAGGTGGAGAATAATAACCAGCTCAGATCTTACATCATTCCCCAGTTATGAACATATAAAAAGGTTCAGATGTGTGATCAAAGAGATCACTTTTCCTTTGATTCTTCTATTACCTTTTCCAGCTCCACCCACCTACCACGGTTTCTCCTGCTTCCTCAGGACACCTGTTCTTTGTCTCCCCTCTCCTCTATATCTCCAAATGGACACAATGACACAGTCTCCCCTCTTGGACAGACTTTTCCTCCTTGTTTTCCCTTCTCTTCCCCCATTCACTCCTCCATCTTCTTTTCCTATTTCTCACCCCGGGACCGACTCCTTTTCTTTTTTCTTTTCTCTGCTCTCCTCTTTCCTCTTTCTCCCTTCTTTTTTCTTTTCTTCTTTACAGTGTCACTTCTGCATCGGACTTTCTGTGGCTGCTGGGCCTGGATTCCAAGGACTAAATCTTGATGGGATTAAGATCACCCCTACCAGATTCAAGTCTGGATTGGGGGATTGTGACTGACTGAAAGTAGTAGGGAATGGAGGTAAATAATATCTGTTGGTGACTGGAAGGAAGCTAATGTGGAAGGAAGCTAATATCACATTAGCCTCTTTCTTCCCATCACATTCTGGGGTGCAGTTCAGGCCAGTCAGAGGTTGTGTCACTGCTTGTATTATAACCCTGAGTGCCCCAAAATGGTTCTGCTACTGATGGCTCCCTGCCTGGGACACATACACAACCAGCATGCACTCTGTGTTCTGTATGCTGTCCAGTTCTGATTCAACCATTTTGAATCCAACAGCTGGCCAGCAGTTATCACAGACACACTCTTGTCTTGACCAGACTTGGTTAACGTTAGCAGATGACCCCAACACATCCCCAGTCCCAAACCCCTCTGCTCTGCAATGTCCAACCCTCTCCTGCAACGTTCAGAGGAATAATAAGATCCAGTTGCTCCCTTAAAAAGACAAAACCCACCATTTTGGCACATTAACTGGAATTAACATTCACTCTAATTTCAACACAGCACTTAAAAAAAGAAGAAGATAGGATTTGAAGTGAGTTCAAGTATAAGAGATAAAGTTAAAATGGTTATAAGCAAATAAAAGTGAAAACACATTTAAAAGTCTAAAACGTAATCTAGCAAGGTACAGGCTTTGTTTAAGATGGCTTTTCTCACTCACAGTTTTCCAGCAAGATGTTGGCTGGTCCCCTACCCCTCTGTCAGGAGTTCCTTGAGAAGCTCAAAAGTGCTGGTTCCTTTGTCTACTTAGGTGACAAGAACTTCAGTGTTTTCTGCCTCTTTTTTTTATAGTCCAGTGAACTTTTAAAATGGATTCTTCTGAAGGTTGCCTTCAAAGCAAAGTTTATTCAAGTCGTGAGGAAGGTGACATGCAGTCTGGTGGTGAAGGTAGCATCATGCTGTTTTTTTCCTCACAGACGTTTGCTAAAATGCAAATTGTTCTGTTTCCTGCTATCTCCTCCCCTTGTTGTCTTGATAGTTCTGTTTACTGCTTATATGTAAATTGAGGTAAACCAACATTCCTTTGTTCAGGACAGACCAACACCTCCTGACATGCCTGGTTTAAACACACTTTAGTCATAATTTCAGCATTTATCCATAACTCTTAATACACACTGGATACATATATCACATAAGAATATTTATGATCAGTGAGTTATTAATTTTCAAATGATACCTCACAAGGCATATTTTATACAAAGACTATTACAATACAGTGTAGGTGTCAATACCTGGCTGCTTTGGCTCACACTTCCTCATCAGCAGATTGGCTGAAGGCAAAATGAACTGAATAATGAATGCCTCATAGAAGACATAAAAATTATGGTTGATGCCAGTAAAGAGTTTGATCAAGAATATCACCACCACTCAGGAACAAAAAATTAGTGTGGTCCGTTCTCTTTAAGTGTATAAGTTTTTTAATAGGAAGAAAATTCAAAAATCTAGTCAGAGGTGAATTCTGAGTTAAAATATTACCTGTAAATATTCTTCTACATACTTTTAGATGAACAAAGGGTGGTAAAGTCAGCAGACCCTTTATTTATTACTTCTGATGTGCAATTGCATTAGCCATGCACAGAAGAGCTCATGCTGTTAAGTCTACAGATTCAGAACCTCATCCCCCACAGGGTTATACTGCTGTGCAGTCAATAGATGTAACTCCTTGAGGTGAATATATTTTTTTAATTCCCATCCTATGAGATAGATCAAAGTAAAAACAGCTACAGCTTTATCTGGTCTTACTTTGAACTGCAAAACAAACTGTAGCTTCACTTACACCACCTGCTATGATTCATCTGGGGTTATCAAATGTATATATTAAAACAATGTAGTCATAGACATATAGTATAGCATTTTAAAATAGAAAAAAAATCAAGTATTTGATGTGTCTGATGAACGTCTGCCTGGTAATTACTTATCCACGAATATTCAGATTGGGTATTTGGTGTCCATATCTGTGCTGGTATGGGGGAAAGAGAGGGAGGATGCGGGAAGGGTGGTCTTTGCTTAGTGCACAGGATTTGGAACCAGGGGATTTAAGTTATATTCCCTGCTCTATAATAGGCTTTTTATGTGATCTTGGGTCAAGTAATCTTACTTCTCTATCCTTCATTTTCTCTCTGTGACATTTGCTGAGGCAGATTCACTTAAGTTTGTAGAAGGTGTTGAGAACCATTGTTGGAAGGCACTCTAAGGTACTGAAGACTATGAGGTGCCTAGAGGTGTGTTTGAGAGGTAAGTCTGTTTAGGATAAGGTGTCTCATAAGTGGTGTAAAGTGGATTCTAGCATACTGTCTTTGGTGGAAATTGGAAAGAATTTGGCACACTAGCAGCTAAACTTATTCCAAACCCAGTTGTGGAGAGACGTGGGAATGGGAGTGGGAAACAAGCACCATTTGGAATGGTATGCTAAACTGTATTATACTGTTCAGCCCCAGGTGGAACTGTGTGTAATATTTGTTATCTGAGCATACAGCATATATACCTGGCAGTACCTTAAAATGTCATAAGGAGAACATATCTCATGTAACTCTCTGGAGTGGAAGCTCTGTAACCAGTTCATATCTGGAATGTGACATGGTATCAAAAGTAAAGGCAGCTTAACTGGTGCCAGAAGAGAACAGAAACAGAAGGAAAGTAGCAACGAAGGCTGCAAATGGGGGGAAAAGGCAAAAAAAAGTTGCAGGATCGAGCCAATTACAATGCCGCTCTTTAATGCTCCTAAGAACTTCAGCTTTCATAGACCTTCAGAATGGACAGACTGGAAGTAACCCTTTGCAAGTTTTCACCTTGCAACCAAACTCAACAAGGAAATTGGAGACATAGAGGCATGCTCTTTAATTTATACCATGGGGAAGTAGGCAGAGCATATCTTTGAATCTTTTACCTTTACTGAAGACACTCACAAAGATGACTATGAAAGGGTTCTGGGTAAGTTTGATTCATACTTTATATCTCAGAAATGTGGTTTTATGAAAGGGCATGTTTTCACCAGAGAATTTAACAACCAGGGGAACTTGTTGAATCTTTTATCAGAATTTTACTTTCATTGACAGAAAACTGTGATTTTGTGACTGTAAAGTATGAAAATATCAGAGATAAATCAGAGACAACAATCCACAGTTCACTGCAGAAGAATTTAAGTCAATCCAAATGAAATATGATTTTGATCATATTACTAGCAGCCCACATTACCCACAAGCAAATGAAGAGGCTGAGAGAGCTGTACAGACTGCCAGGAAAATTCTTCATCAGGAAGATCCATTCCTTGCTCTTCTGGGTTACAGATCAACACTGATAACAGCTACTGGATATAGTCTAGCGCAAATCCTGATTGGAAGATATCCTATAACTATTGTTCTGACTTAGGTTCTTTTCTAATTTCCAGAATGATCAGACATGCAAAGAGTAGCCAAATCAAATAAAAAGGCAAAAAGAGCTTACAAACACTTTTATAACAAAAACAACAAGGAGTACTTGTGGCATCTTAGAGACTAACAAATTTATTTGGGCATAAGCTTTCATGGGCTAAAACCCACTTCATCAGATGCATGGAGTGGAAAATACAGTAGACAGGTATATATACACAGTACATGAAAAGATGGGAGTTGCCTTACCAAGTGAGGGATCAGTGCTAATGAGACAATTCAATTAAAGTGGAAGTGGGCTATTCTCAACAGTAGAATACCAAGGGAGGAAAAATCACTTTTGTAGTGGTAATGAGGGTAATGTAATCAGGGTGGCCCATTTCAAACAGTTGGCAAGAAGGTGTGAGTAACAGTAGGAGGAAATTAGTATGGGGAAATTAGTTTCTGTAGTGACCCATCCACTCCCAGTCTTTAGTCAGGCCTAATTTGATGGTGTCCAGTTTGCAAATTAATTCCAGTTCTGCAGTTTCTCACTGGAGTCTGTTTTTGAAGGTTTTTTGTTGACGAATTGCCACTTTTAAGTCTGTTATTGAGTGTCCAGGGAGATTGAAGGGTTCTCCGACTGGTTTTTGAATGTTATAATTCTTGACATCTGATTTGTGTCCATTTATTCTTTTGCGTAGAGACTGTCCGGTTTGACCAATGTACATGGCAGAGGGGCATTGCTGGCACATGATGGCATATATTACATTGGTAGATATGCAGGTGAGCAAGCCCCTGATGGTGTGGCTGATGTGGTTAGGTCCTATGATGGTGTCCTTTGAATAGATATGCGGACAGAGTTGGCAACGGGTTTTGTTGCAGGGTTTGGTTCCTGGGTTAGTGTTTTTGTTGTGTGTTGTGTAGTTGCTGGTGAGTATTTGCTTCAGGTTGGGGGATTGAACTTCCAGGTCTAGAACCTGGTGACCATGTTTATGTCACACTGGATGGAGAAAAAGGACGGAGAACTCCAGCTTCCATAAAGACAAAGAATTCTCCACCAAGATCATATGTGATTGAGACTGACAATGGAGAGTTCAACAGAAACTGTCAACATCTACAGTTTGTTCCTCAAAAAGAATAATCAACAGATCAAACTCTACAGATGGCGGTTGCAGAACAAGAAAATTCAAAGACTCCAAACTGACCAGAAATAGTCATTGCAACTAATGGACAAGCCAGATGACCAAGTTGTTATGTGTAATTAGAAAACCAGTATGATTCAGAGATACTTCACAGACTGATAAACTGAACTTTAAAGATAAAAATACTTTTTGTAAAAGATTGTAAATGGTAAATCTTAAATAAGGAGATGCACTCAAGGCAGGACTACATAATAACTAGACCATTCCTGACAGGTGTTTGTCTAACTTGTTCTTAAAAACCTCCAGTGACAGAGATTCCACAACCTCCCTAGGCAATTTGTTCCAGGGCTTAACTATCCTGACAGTGGGAAGTTTTTCCTAATGTCCAACTTAAACTGCTCTTACTGCATTTTGAGCCCATTGCTTCTTGTTCTATCCTCAGAGGTCAACGAGTACAATTTTTTTGCCCTCCTCCTTGTAACAACCTTTTATGTACTTGAAAACTGTTATCATGTCCTCCCTCAGTTTTCTCATCTCCAGACTAAACAAGCCCAATGTTTTCAATCTTCCCTCATAGGTCATGTTTTCTAAACCATTAATCATTTTTGTTGCTCTCCTTTGGACTTTCTCCAATTTGTCCACATCTTTCCTGAAATATGACACCCAGAATGGGACACAATACTACAGTTGAGGCCTAATGAGCACGGAGTAGCAGAAGAATTATTTCTCATGTCTTGCTTACAACACTCCTGCTAATACATTCCAGAGTGATATTTGCTTTTTAGCAATAGTGTTACACTATTGACTCATACTTAGCTTGTGATCCACTATGATCCCTTTCTGCAGTACTCCCTCCTAGGCATTCATTTCCCATTTTGTATGTGTGCAATTGATTAGTCATGTACCAGTCCGTATCTGGTACATGACACTGTTGATATTAATTTCCTCTTAGCCCTGGAGGGATGCTCATCCAGTCCATCTTGCATGGAAAATTTTACCTGTCATATGGGGCCTTTGGGGGAGAGTGGAATAATTGGGGATTCTTAGAAGTTCCTGTCACAGGGTGGCACTGGCCCTTTAGAAGGGAGAAGGACCAGTGCACCTGTGACTCATCAGCTCACTCCAATTGGGCTTAAAAGAGGGCATCTGTGCCCTAAAGGGCAGAGAGACCTGGTGAGACAGTTGGGAAAAAGGCAGGTGAGAGCTGCCTGTGAGCTGTAGACTGGCAAGAGGTGAGAGCTGCCAGAGTCAGAAAGTGTTTCCTGGGAGAAGACTGAAGGCAGGAGAGTAGCAAGAGGGATTTGCTGACCGATCTCTCCAAATCAGAGAGCCAGGGCTGTAAAGGCTGAAGGCCAGAGACCAGCAAAGGCAGTTATCTGCTGGTTTCCAAGCTGGAGAGGTGGTGCCAAGAGATGAAGGCAGAGAGAGAAGTAGAAGAGCTTACCTGCTGATGTCTCCATGCTGGAGAGCTGGATTAAGGGGTGGACAGGGCTGAAGGACTCCTAGCAGAGAGGCTGTGGGGGTTCCTGCAGGAGAGAGTAGGACTGCATTCCATTTGGAAGGGCTGGGCTGCTGTCCTGGCAGACGAATGGGAAGGGACTGATGAGGAAGAACTCCCAGAAGAGAGGCTTGGGGGTTCCTACGGGAAGAGTGGGGTTGCACTCCAGCTGGAAGGGCTGGGGTGGCTGTCCAGAAGGGTGAAAGAGGCCTGATGAAGAGTCCAGGTGTGGCAGAAGACACCAGAGAGTGATATATGGGGTGCTGAGGGGCTAGATGTCATAGGATGTTAAGGACAAGGGTGATTATTTAAGCCCCATCCCATCAGAGAAACCCACAGGCCCCTTTGGGAGTAAGCCCTCACCTTTTGTAGTGCAGTTTCTTTATAAAACATAAATCTTTCAGGTTAGGTTTTTACACCATGCCCTCCTTGATAGAACCCAAGTCCCTATACATTCCAAAAAGAAATACATGGAAATTCAGTTTCCTTTCTATGATTCAGACAGAAGGTGTGGTTTTTGCAGGGAAACTAGGATGAAGTTTGTGTTACATTTTTTGTTTCTAAGGTGGTGACATTCTGACACAAAATAAATTAACTGGGCCAGATTCATACCTGTATATTGGCAAAGCTCCCATTCAGAATAGCTCCATTGGCTATGCCAATCTACAGTCACTGAGAACGTGGCCCACTGCCTTTTGCTAAGTAGATAGTAGCATCTCTTGGTTATGTTTATACACAGCTTCTTCAGCATCCTTTCTGTGTGTATCAGTGACCACCATCTGCATTCTGATGCTGTATATTTTTGTGACTACATTTCAAAATCCTCATGATCAATGCGGGAAAAAAATCTTTGAAATTTGTAGACTTCCCCTCAAGCCACAGCACTTTAAAAAACAAAAAATGAAACTTGCTCTTACAAATATATAGCAATCTCAAACTCACTTGTCTTACCATAAGGAACTAGGTATGTATTTTAAATTGCTTTGTTACTCTGCACCTGATGTTCCAGGGATATCCTATCCTGGAACATACTGTACTATCCTGCATACCTACAAATAGGACCTTTTTATATAGCCATTGGCACAGATTTTCTGTCTCAGTTTCAGAATTGTACAGATGGTACAGAATCTGAAGGTTATGATGATTTGATAATGCAGACTTACATTTTAGAGTCCTATTGCCTTGATTTTTATTACAAGAGTTCTGAGTATTTGAGTATGCATCTGCATTTCTGTCTGGGCAGCTAAACTTCCCACTGTATTTTTGAAGTGAGTTGTACTTTTTGCATGAATGTAATCTAAACATGGTTTAATAACCATATATATTGGATTTAAGTGGATTATCGATTTTAATATAGGATATAAAAGTAACACTTGCTCCAATATAATAGAGTGGGAATAGGATGACATTTTAAGATTATAACCTTAAACTATTCCAAGGCCTTCTACAGAAGTGGGGCAATTATGTAGCTGGACTTCGCTTTTCTATTTCTTTTCTTTGAATCCCAGAGCTGAATGTCATTGTTTACATTCAGTTCGATCATTTCAAGCCCATGTTTGATAGAACAGATTCCCCAGCTATGGCATGTTGTTATTTTAATCAAACTTGTGGGCCTGATGAACTTTAAGAACAGTATTGTTTAAATAAAGTGTGCTAGGCAGGTGGGTTCCAGTCATTTCTTTTTAATTGCTCAGAGATATGCAGACATGAAGACAGCACTGTTTCTTCCTCTGCAACATGCTATCCACCTACAAAATCTATAAAATTAAAATGTACAGTTGGCAGGGCATGAGTTGAAGATAAAAAATAAATATGAAGAAGTTGCATTGCTTTCAGTGGGTCTGATTCTCCATTGCCCTGGTCCATGTGTAGTCATCTACACTTGTGCAGCATGGATGTAAAATGCTACTAGGTCAAAATCCTGTACTAACACTAGTGTCAACGTTTCACACCCATCTTGCTAAGGTTACATATGAGGTGCAAAGCAAGGGAGAATCAGGCTCAGAATCTCAGAATGGAATGTCTTTTACTCAGGGCAATCCACTGAGTGTTGGGAGGAAATTGCCCAATTCCCTGTATATAAATATATTTGCTCAGTTACTATTTGTTTGTATTACAATTGTATAGTGGGGAACAGGGAGTATTTGCTAGACAAATGCTTATTTGCACAGAAAGCTGATTTTAATGTAGCTGTCACTTATTTTTTACAGTGAAAGATCAGTTCGTTGATTCAGTCTGAAATTCTGAAAAGCACAATATTTGGGACGTTTCTCAGCCTGATCAACCCAATGAGTGCCAAGGGTAGTCATCATTTTTCAAGCTCAGGTCATTAGTTTGTTGTGCCCAAAATACCTTTTACCTATGTTCCATCTTGAACAGTAGTTCTCAGCCTTTCTTATAACATCACACCATGTATCCTCCTTCCATAATTTCAGGCGCTCCCCTGCATATAGTTATATAGAAGGGGAGGGTGGGTACAACACCTTAGTCCAATTTGGGATACCTAAATTTAGAAGCCACATTCTAGAGTGGTTCAAAGGTAAGTTGGTTCTTCACTCAGGGCCCCAATGGTTGCATTAAGACTGAATGTTTAAACACAATTCAAGACTGGGAAACTGAAAGTTTTTTAGCATGAAAAACTTGTGATCAATTCATTCAGTAACTATCTGTGAGAGAACTCAGCATCCAAGGTGAATGTTAATGGTTTGAGCGTGGTGGTCTCTGGAACGAGGGGAAGTCTGCCTCAGAAACTGTAAAGCAGATAACCGAGAGAACAGTGATAATCTTGACAAATGCTGATGAAGAATTCAGCCCGTTTGTACGTACAAAGAGACAAATCTTTTAAAAAGCTAATAAATACATGACAAGGATAGTCCTGCTGATAAATGATGCAGAGACTTTGGAAAAAGGTACATCAGACTAATGTATGTGCTGTTCAACATACGGAATTAAAAAGAGTCATAAAGTCAAATATGTGTAACATTAAATATGAATGATAAGGATGAAGACGAGACTAAGTGAAAGTCAAGTCTGTGTCATTTCATATAAGGCAGTGGCATTTTCTCAGAGTTTTGGTAGAAAAAAGGGTACAGTCTAATGGAGCAGACAGGATATTTCATATAATATGGGGGCCAATGTAAATAACAAAACATCTTTTATCTGCACTATTTTCAGAAAATCATTAATACAACTTTTGATTGTGAACATCTAAATCATTGTAAGCACTACTGCAATTTGCCTCAGAAAATGAAAGGCAGAGAACAAAGAGCAGCATGAGTCAGAAAGGGATGAGAGTGGAGTGCCAGATAATGAGGAAGCATACAGCCAAATACAGAGATGCTTTAGATCATTTAAAGGATAATAGATGAGAAAGAGAGTTCAGTGCAGATAAATGTAGAATAAAGATGACTTTGATGAATCTTTTTCACACTAGACTGTGCATGTCACAAAACAGAGATTTCAATAAAAAGGAAGAGTCAAAAGGCTCTGTGCTCTGCTAATGAATGATGAAGAACAGGAAGACAAATCTCCATATATAGAATGCTGATGATAACAATGAGGCTTGATCCAGTGTCTTGTGAGGTGGGTAGAGTGTTTAAAATCTCAGGAGCAAAAGAAAATCAGAGGAATCCATAGATAAAAGCCTTTAATTAATTAATTAATTAATTATAGAAATGATGACTATGGAATTGAGTGTGACAGACAGACAGACACCCCCCCACACACCAACTCTTGATACCCAAATAACTTACATAAATATAATTGAATGGGGTCCTAAAAGAATTTCCTTCAACTCACTACTAACAGCAGCAACATTGGGAAGTAGCAGTATGTCTCCACATGGAGCTGTGAGGCAGATGTCACTAAATTTATATTATCCCAGAGTCGTCAGAGAGATTAGAAAAATGACATGTTTATGGGCAAATTCTCCCATTGTAGGTGGAAGTGGTGCAAGGGAGTGAGATAGAGCCTGCTGTGCCTGGGTGAGATGGGCCATCCTGTCACCGCAGGGCAGGATGGCACAGGGAGAAGCACATGGAAGGGGCCCACAGTGCTGCTGCTTTTCAAAAGAGTAGTATGAACCCTCTGCTAGCATGCTCTGCACACTGCACCATATGCACTAACCTGCTGGGGAGAGGAGCTCTGCCATGCACCTTGCCAGCAGACTCAGGGCAGGTCTACACTACCCGCCTGAATCGGTGGGTAGAAATCAATCTCTCAGGGATCGAATTATCCCGTCTCATCGGGACGCGACAATCGATCCCCGAATCGATGCTTCTACTCCACCAGCAGAGGTAGGAGTAAGCGCCATCGATGGAGGAGCCGCGGAGGTCGATTTGCCACCGTCCTCACAGCGGGGTAAGTCGGCTCTGATACGTCGAATTCAGCTACGCTATTTGCGTAGCTGAATTTGCGTATCTTAAATCGACCCCCCCCACCGTAGTGAGGATGTAGCCTCAGAATCTCACAATGAAATGACTTTTACATTGGAGCTGTGTTGAAAGGAAGAGATCAACTGTGCTAGACAGGAATCCTACCATGCTGTGCTCTGTGTGTGTGTGTGTGTCTGTGTGTATGTCTGTGTATGAGAGGCTCCCTACAACATTTCTGTTCTTCTTTATCCCTCCTCATCTTAGTGGAAATGCACAAACCCTAGGCAGGATTTTTCCCTTCACTGGGGCAGGGAGAAGGAAGACGGGACAAAACATCTCATGTAGCTCCTCGAAATGCTTATAGCATAATGCTTAAATGCTCATTGCCATATTGTTGGGTTGGTTTTCTGGATAATATAATCTGCAAAGCAATTCCTGCTTGTGCTGTCATAGTGATATTTAGCACCCTTGTAAATCGAAGCAGGTTTAATATCCCATATCCCTCCCCCATGAAAACAAACGAGAAAAGAAGGGCCTTCATACTGATTACAACAGACATATATCTAAATCCCAGATCTTAAAACAGTTGAACCAATATTTTCTTCAAGTAGGAGGGTGGAATCTTCCCCCTCCACACACACCCAGGCCCTCTGAGAGGTCCAGAAAGGCTGGGGCCACTTCCACCTTTTGAGGCCCCTAGCCATAATAAAAATAAAAAATGACGGCACATGGTCTAATCTTGTGCCATCAGAACTGATATATTTGTATTAATATTTATGAACATTTTAAACTCTTTAATATGACAAAATCTATATCGGTTAACAAAAAAAAAATGTCTTTTACCAAATCACATCTCTTATATGCTTAAATTTGCAGCTTTAAGCTGAGAGAGTGTGTCACATTTTGGTCCGATAGGGATGCGCATAAGAACAAGTTGCGAAATTTATCAAATGCCAAAAAATTAACAAGTGTCTAAATTTGAGGCCCCCTTTGAGCTTGAGGCCCAGGCAAAATGGCCCTGTACACACACACACACACACACACACAAAACCAATGAAAAAAATATTTCCATTGACAATAATCAAAATGTACAGACAGGTAAATAGAAACTTTATGGAAAAAAGGCAGTGATTTAGACTATTAAATTAGACTTATTTCCAAGGGGCTAGTGAATGAATAGCAAAACCAGATATAATTTATTGATTTAAGGATATTTACTTTGAATATTTTGACATGTAATGTTGACAGTTTGTGTTTTTAATGGTTTATAAAGCTTTAACTTTCTGAAATTCAATGTGTACGGTCAGTAAAGAATTATTGTCTGACCCTCATAATTTCCTGCAACTCTGAAAATTTAAATTGATAAAAATGTGAGAATGCTTAAAAATTAACGTTGATATCCATCAAAATTATAACAAAATAAAAATTGAATTATGTCAAGCCTACTTATATTTAAATAGGAACTGATCCCCACCGTCTCTCTCTCTCTCTTACACACACACACACACACACTACTAAAAATAGGTGCTACCTCTCCGCATTTTCCTACACAGGTTTCTAATATTAAAGAATTGTTGCTTGATCTGATGCATTCTTCCTTTCTGTCATCTCTTATTCTCAACATGTATGTGATGCCTCTGGGAGAAATACTGAGGTGATGTTATTGTCTCTAGGATTGGAACAACACACCACACTATGTCTCTGGACATTGCTAGTGTAATTGGGTTACCCATTGTCTTGCTAGGGTTGGAACTTTAATGAGGCTGAACTGGCTGCAATTAAACCAAGACAAGGCTGAGGCTATGCTGGTAATTTGGGGGGAACCAACAGATGGAATTGCAATGTGAACATCTGTTCCCTTCATTTGGGAGTTGTGTTGTAAAGCGGGTCTACAGTCTGAGGCATTTGAAATGCTACATTGCATAGCTTAACTTCTTACAGGCCTCATTCTTATTTCAGTGGTGAGGGACTTCTGAACCATCTATAATGGCTTCAGACAATGGTCCTGCTTTTATCAAATGCCTTTTTGTTAGAGTCTCAAATTTAATGGGGTTCTTCATTAATTATCCAGGTTCCAGAGGTTACTGTACTGTAGTTTCCTTAGTCTTCCCTTGTTTCCCTGAAAAGAAACTATTACAGGTTATTTCAGTAGTCATTGTCTAACATTTAATTGGAGTTCCTTAGTGAGGGACGAACAGCTTGTCTTTGGAATCCTCCTATCCTGCAGTCTGTGTATAGTAGTGTTCTTGGCTCTGGTGGATTAACATTTTCCTAAAATGAAATATACAAATGTAAGTGAAGCTGTTCATTCATTAACATTACAGAATGATGCCAACATACAGAATCAAGGTGGGTGAGGTAATGCAAGATACAGAACAGCATTTCTGGCAGGTGCCTATAACTAGAGGGTTGCACACTTTGTTGCTTTTGTAGGTCCAGGGACTCCTTATGTTCCTCAGTTTCCCTTGTAAAAACTCCCTTTGTGCCATCCACACATCCCCTCCTATTTAGGGACTCCCTGCAACCTCCCCACTTCTTCCTTAGTGCCATGGGCTCTGGCTGGGTGCCCCCTCATATCTCCCTTCTCCAATAACCCCTTCCCCGTATATCCCCCATTCTCTCCCCTGATAGGGACTTTGTGTGCCACCATACAAGGGTCATCCACTCCCTCCCTATGCCAGGGACTCTGTGTTGCCCCCTGCATTTTCCTCCTCCCCTCCATTCTTGCTTATTTCTATCTGTCTGGGAGAGAAGTCATTCGAGGTATCAATATTTCAAATTCTTTGGAAAGATGGGCAGAGCTGAAATGAGTGTTATTGTTACACTGAGAGGTGTCAATTGCTGCCATCAACCAATGCTTTGGTCTACAGACAATTTCAGAGATGACTGAACCTGCTGGCTCTGCTGACCAAATGCAAGGAGCTCCATGTGTCCCTCAGTTCCCCCTTCTGGTGTTTTGAGTTTCACTAAAATCAGTGAGGTTCTGACTATTTATGTCTATTTCCCTGAAATTTTGGAATTGATTGGATGAGGCATTCAGATAATTACCACATTACAAATAAAGAGACAGAGGCTATGTCTACACTATGGAATATACAGCAGCACAGCTGTACCACTGCAGCTGTGCCACTGTAAGTTCTCCTGTGTAGCTGCTCTATGCCAGTAGGAGAGAGCTCTCCTGCCGGCTTAATAAAACCACCCCAATGAGCGGCAGTAGCTATGTTGGCGAGAGAGCATCTCCTGCCGACATAGTGCTGTGCATAGCGGCACTTTTGTTGGTCAAATTTATGTCATGCAGGGGTATGTTTTTTCACACCCCTGACCAACAGAAGTTTTGCTGACAAAAGTGCTAGTGTAGACAAAGCCAGAGAAAAGCCACCAAACTGTGTAGAACATCGCTTTGTTCAGCCATTTAATGGTAAGTTGTGTTGTTCCCCTATTACTTTACTACCTGCTGATTACCTGATGTTACCCTCTTGCTGATCTGTCCACCTGGTTAGAATTTAGCATCCAAATACAACCATAGAACTCAAAGTATTTATTTAAAAATTATCTAATGGCAAAATTGAGGTCCAGTGTGCTTACATTTTAAAATCATTGATACACAATGCTTCAGCTTTTAGTTGTGCTGTGCATAGCTCTGATGTCATTAAGCTTTTCAGCTCACTGCCACAAGGGATTTTAAAGATGAAGCAGAAAAACAGATTGCTTCTTTGCCTTGCTGGAAGTGAGTTGAAAGCTTAATGACTATGAGCCTTCTCTGGCTCAGACTGAAACCAATGGAAATCTTGCCACTGAACTGAGTGGGTTCAGAATCAGGCCCAGCAGATGTATATGTTGCACACCAGTGATGCATGAAGCTCTGCATGTCAATGAGTTCAAAGTTTGTTTGTTTATTTTATTTATACTGAGCTTATTTTTTTCAACAGCAACTTATGGATGTGAATACTGGGAAACTAATGCTGCTGACAAGAAGAAAATTGAAGCCTTTGAGATGCGGTGCTGGCAAAGACTCTTGTGTACTGGACCACTGGAAGGTGGAGACAAGCCAGAGTAGTGCATCCTACATTCTCACCACGGTGGATCATTACACTAAATTCCTGGTCGCCATGTCCCTCAGGGAGATCATGGCCAGAGCCAGGGGTGATGGAGCCTTCCCAAGAGTGTGTGTGTGTGGGGGGGTGGCGGCGGGGGGGAAGGGGGGGGGTTATACAGAAGGTAGGACTAGATGATCCCAATCATAGAATTATAGAAGATTAGGATTGGAAGAGACCTCAAGAGGTCATCTAGTCCAACCCCCAGCTCAAAGCAGAACCAACCCCAACTAAATCATCCCAGCCAAGGCTTTGTCAAGCCGGGTCTTAAAAACCTTTAAGGATGGAGGTTCCACCACCTCCCTAGGTAACCCATTCCACTGCTTCACCACCCTCCTAGTGAAATAGTTTTTCCTAATATCGAACCTAGACCTCTCTCATTGCAACTTGAGACCATTGCTTCTTGTTCTGTCATCTGCCACCACTGAGAACAGCCGAGCTCCATCCTCTTTGGAACCACCCTTCAGGTAGTTGAAGGCTGCTATCAAATCCCCCCTCACTCTTCTCTTCTGCAGACTAAATAACCCCAGTTTCCTCAGCCTCTCATAAGTCATGTGCCCTAGCCCCCTAATAATTTTTGTTGACCTCTGCTGGACTCTCGCCAATTTGTCCACATCCTTTCTGTAGTGGGGACCCAAAACTGGACACAATATTCCACGTGTGGCCTCAACAATGCCGAATAGAGGGGAATAATCACTTCCCTCGACCTGCTGGCAATGCTCCTACTAATGCAGCCCAATATGCAGTTAGTCTTCTTGGCAACAAGGGTACATTGTTGACTCATATCCAGATTCTCGCCCACTGTAATCCCCAGGTCCTTTTCTGCAGAACTGCTGCTTAGCCGGTTGGTCTCCACCCTGTAGCAGTGCATGGGATTCTTCCTTCCTAAGTACAGGACTCTGCACTTGTCCTTGTTGAACCTCATCAGATTTCTTTTGGCCCAATCCTCCAATCTGTCTAGGTCACTCTGGACCCTATCCCTACCCTCCAGCATATCTACCTCTCCCCCCAGTGTCATCTGTGAACTTGCTGAGAGTGCAAACCATCCCATCATCCAGATCATTAATGAAGATGTTGAACAAAACCAGCCCCAGGACCAACCCCTGGGGCACTCCGCTTGATACTGGCTGCTAACTAGACATCGAGCCGTTGATCACTACCCATTGAGCCAGATTATCTAGCCAGCTTTCTATGCAACTTGTAGTCCATTCATCCAATCTCTACTTTTGTAACTTGCTGGCAAGAATACTGTGGGACACCATATCAAAAGCTTTGCTAAAGTCAAGATATATCACATCCACTGCTTTCTCCATATTCACAGAGCCAGTTATCTCATCATAGAAGGCAATCAGATTGATCAGGCATGACTTGCACTTGGTGAATCCATGTTGACTGTTCCTGATCACCTTCCTCTCCACAAATTGCTTCAAAATAGATTCTTTGAGGGCCTGCTTCATGATTTTTCCAGGGACTGAAGTGAGACTGACCAGTCTGTAGTTCCCCGGGTTCTCCTTCTTCCCTTTTTTAAAGATGGGCACTATATTTGCCTTTTTCCAATCATCTGGGACGTGCCCCGATCGCCATGAGTTTTCAAAGATAATGGCCAAAGGTTCTGCAATCACATCAACCAATTCTCTCAGCACCCTCGGATGCATTGCATCTGGCCCCATGGACTTGTGCATGTCCAACTTTTCTAAATAGTCCTTACCCTGTTCTTCCTACCCATACTGTGCTGCCCAGTGCAGCACTCTGGGAGTTGACCTTGTCTGCAAAGACCCTGGCAAAAAAAACGTTGAGTACTTCAGCTTTTTCCACATCATCTCTCACTAGGTTGCCTTCCCCATTCAATAAAGGTCCCATAGTTTCCTATACCTTCTTCTTGTTAACATACCTTCTAGCACTAGAATCTATGAACTGTTCAGAATAGAAATCTGGTTTGCCAGAAACCATGTAGTAAGTAGAACATATGGGTGGGATTGGTCAACATTTTTCAGCCAAAACTTTTTCCAATGGAAAGTTTTTGATTTAATGAGAATTTTTTGATTTAATAAAAATTTTTGTGAAAGTGTCTGCTTTCCTCAAAAAATGAGGGGTTTTTTTGTTTTGTTTTTTTGTTTTTGAGCAATATTTTTTTTGCTCTAAACCAACTTTTTTTTTGGTTTTTAGCAGTTTTCATTCCCATTTTTTGACCATCTCTGCATGTCAAGGGTTTCATAAAAATGAAATGTACAAGAGCTATACTCTATACAGCAAATCCAGAATGGACTGTTTTTTATCCAGGCCAAAATGGCAGTAGGGATTCTCGGCTTAGAACATTACCCAATTGATTTCTCCCCTTTTCTGAGAGAGCATTGTTTGCACATCACTAATTCAAACCATTATTCCCATTAACTATATCTACAAAGACAGAATAGAATGCCTCAGTATAATAAAAAAGTCAAACTTCAAAGGAATAATCTGTTTCTAATATAGAGCAGACAGGTGGCCTGATAAGGTGTTAAAAAGAATTATTCAGGAAAATGAGAAATGCTGTACATTTCCTGATAATGTCAGTGAAGTAGAACCTTGCCACAGGATAATGGGCTCCTGATGCCAGATAAATGCAGATGCAAAGCCAAAACATCCATTTCCCCCTCACAAAAGCAGATTCTGATCCTGGGACAATGTAGAGGCAGTAGTGTGGTCTACTGATTAGAACAGCAGAACAATGGGAATCCTGACTCCTGGGTCCTATTCCTAGCTCTGCTACTTGCTGTGTGACCTTGTCCAAGTAATCTAGCTTCTGTGTATTTAGTTTTCTCATCTATTGAATGAGAGAAACACTGTACTTACCTACCTCACACACGTATTCTGAGTCTAATGAAGGTTTGTAGAGCACTTTGAGATCTTCAATGAAAGAAGTAATATAAGTGCACTTGTGGTAGTGGTTTACTATGTTTAGTGGCTTTTATATTATACCAAATGAGTGATTTAGACAAACATTTTGTCTGATGGATGTTGGTACAACAGAATGACAGCTGCCTATTGTACCATATGAATGAATTATGATGGGCTTAGTAACCTGTGTGTATTTATCCAATCAGACACCAACTTATGAATAATGTATTTTTTTTAAATGTCTATAAGAATTCCAAGATGAAAGGCTTCTTATCCTACTACTAATCCCATGAGCCATCCAATCCCTTAATGACTAACGGCTGTTTGTTAGTGCCACTGGCATCTGAGCTCTGGGAACAAACTAAAAGGATTTAGCATTCTTTTTATGCAAATGAGTTATATGAAAGATTCCTCAGCCTCAAAGATCCTCTTCCAGTACAGCTGGTAAAAGAATTGTGTGTATTTGTCCAAATCATTCTGTCATGTGGGCAGAGAGAGAGTACCTCCCTCAGTGCATTTGATTTAAAGGAAGTGTCGATTCCTGTGTAGACGAGAGAAGAATTAATTCAAGATCTGACTGAATTAGTGGAGACAGGTTTTAGGGGAGCAACAGGTAATAAATAAATGCTTTATGTCTTGTCTCTCTAGCAAAGTCCTAACTTAGTATGATTTGAAAGAGGAGGATACGAATATTGACTTTCAGAAGGGACTTTAACTATCTCTAGCATCACTGGATTGGAGGAGAATTTCCATTTGCACTTATTCAAATATAGTCTCATGTTTTGGGGACTTTTAATTAATTAATTTCTATCTATCTTTCTTTCTTTCTTTCAAACCATTCATAGCAAAGATCTACATATTCAGTTAAGAAAATTAAATTCAGTTAAGATGGGGAAAAAAGATTTTCAGTTCAAATTTTGAAATGTGGACTGAGTGGATCACATTGCTGTTGTGCAAAAAATACTGTCACAGTTGAACAACTCCAGCATTCTCTATAAAATCAAATCAAATCCATTTAACTTGAGCCTTCTATTTAAAATCAAAATCCACATACAAAAATAAAAAGGTGCATCCACCCCACCACATTGCCCAGCCAGGTCATTTAGCTGTGCATGCAAACTGTTCATTTTTTTCCATTCACATGTCCATTTACATGAAAAAATTAGTGGATTTCTGTGGTTGTGTGTGCGTGTATTTTTTTATGTACAGACATTAGCCTCCACTTTACGAAAAAGGGCCTTAAGAATATTAATTATGCATGAAATACTCCCTGGTCATAGGCATCTGAATGCTACAAAGTCAAATCAGCTCAAAACATTATCAAAACGAAGAACCCACTACTCCATAATATGTAGCCAACCTGAAACAAAGGATATGACAAAATGGCAAACCTGATAACCTTCAGGAAAACCACCCCAGAAGACAAAAAGGGATACATTCTCAATTCATAACAAACATCAAGCTGATAGAAGTGTAGAAACACCCACCCACCAACAGAACCAAAAGAGCAGCTTATGGTCTTCATTAAATCATGAAGCAGGCTTGCCAATGGTGGGGGGAAGGGGCTATTGCCCAGGGGCACAGGCAATTTAAAAGGGTCTGGGGTCCCCCAGCCCTTTTAAATTGCCCGGGCAGGCTGTAGGGCTGCTAAGCACATGTGGGGTGGTACTGGTGGCAGCGAAGGCAGCCAGGTGAGCATGTAGAAGCCCTGGCCATCCCAGAAGAGCACGCCCAGCAGCGCAGCCAACAGCAGCTCGCTGGGCACTAGCCAGTGGAGGTGCAGCACTGCCCAAATGTCCGGCGGACCTTTCTAGGGGGTCCATTGACTGTTCTGCCTTGGGCGGAGCTGTCCCTAGGGTACGGTGAATTGGGGTGACCGCTCCAGACCCCATGTTTTCGGGGGCCCCACAGGCCGGCACAATTGGCCAGTGCGGTCGGTCCCGGAAGTGACTGGTCGATCCCAGAAGTGACGGATTCATCACTTCCGCCCTGGTCCCTGCTCCCCTCTGTGGACGGTCCTGGCCCTGGAGCCCGGAATTGCTGTCAGCAGGCCTGCTATCAAGGATAAACCAGCCAAAATTAGTGTGGCTTGCATTATGTTGCAAGGAATATCAGCAAATTACATCAGCAAAGACCTCAGCAAACCTCCTTTTGGAGAATTTCACAGCAAAACCTCTGTCCAAGAATGCCCTACCCCACCTGAGTCCCGGCTGACCCAAGAGTAGACCTTTCCCAGATGTACTAATTAATATACTATTAATGAATAATTATTAATAAATAACCAGGTAAGGACATGTGCAAAATCTCACCATTTTTAGTGTGCACATGAAAAGAATGGGCAGAACAGGGATAAACTGAGACACAAATGTTACCAACATAATGGAGAAACCACAGAAGCCAGCTTTTGAGTGTACCTGAGTGTCATGTCCTTGAAGAGCACAGTGATGGGATGTTGAATTAAACTCTCATTGCAGTGAGCAGCCACTGTAATTGAATAAACAATCGAATGAGATGAGTGGTCTAAACAGAAGTATTTTCCTTCTTACCTGAAGGGGGAGAGCCCTGAAGGTGTCTGCATTCGATTCTAGGAGCGAACATTGATTCCTGCAAAGTCTAGCAACTATTTGGCAGAGCAGGGTAGTGGGGGAAGCATAACCTCTTTTTATTTTCCATTCATGGTAGTGAGAATTGCACAAAGAATTCTGCTTTCCATGAATTTGTAGTGTACCTTACTGTTTTCCTAGACCAGGATTTCAGATATGAAACGTTGGAGCCAATACCATAGCACATGTTGACTTATACTACTATATCAGTTCACAGGGCCGGCTCCAGGCACCAGCTTGCCAAGCAGGTACTTGGGGCGGCCACTCCAGAGAGGGGCGGCACGTCCAGCTATTCGGCGGCAATTCGGCGGACGGTCCCTCACTCCCGCTCGGAGCGAAGGACCTCCTGCTGAATTGCCGCCGCAGATTGTGATCGTGGCTTTTTTTTTTTCCGCTTGGGGTGGCAAAAACCCTGGAGCTGGCCCTATCAGTTCAGGTGTGCTACTGAAATGTGACCTACTGATTTTGTAGCCTATAGGATGGTTTAGGTAAAGAAATAAGTAAAAATTAGATTTTGTGCTTAAGTTAGTGTAACTGTAGAGGAGTATGGGAAGCTGAAGTTGCTAGTGTGAGAAAATTAGAGATAAATCAGAGATACAGTGTTATAGAAAAGTAAGAGGTAGCAAGGATATGACCCAAGGTTATGTTACCATTATATTTTGGGTATAACTGGTTTGAGCAAGATTTTTAATAAGGGGTTTTAAGCATTGTGAATGTTTTATTAGAATGCTGTTTATATTGATAGAACAGGAAGGACATTGGTGCAGATGTTGAGTTAATTAATGTGTAATGTAAAGAGCCAATCAAGAGATGGCAAAAATATAATTATGGTAAGGTGCAATTTAATGTTAATTACTATTATAATGGATTAGAAAAGGAGTAGATATGTTAAACTGCAGGAAAGCTCCAATTTTAGTCAAAAGGGTACCAGTAGGTTCCAGGATTATCAGGCTGTATTTCACTCTGCTGTCAGTGGATTGATCACCCACTGATACACTATTTTGTCTTTCAGTGTAAGTATAATTGTAGTATTGTGTAAGTGATAATTGCATGCCCATTTGCTTAACTATTCATTTTCCTTTTGAATAAAGATTTGTTTTATCATTCAAAGTGTCACCTAGTAAATTTTCTGTAAGTGACTAAGCTGGGTTTTATTGCACCCTTATCTTTAACACCCTTAACTTAATATTGAATAGGAACATTTCAACATAAAGGTCACAAAAAGTAACAGTTTCATCCATGAAAATATATTATGGGTGCCCATCTTGAAGGTAGATCATATCCTGATGAGTCTTCTGTGCTGCTTCATTGCACAAACTGATCTCCTAATATATTATTATTAGTTGCAGTTACATTGTTAATATAGCTTTTAGCAAGATCTCAAACTGGGTCCATTGCGACTTTGTGTTTTATATTGCTGGAAATGGAACCACAATCACAAATGACTTTAGGAAATAGTAATTCTCCAGCTTGATCATCATTCCTACAAATAAAGCAATCACTGGCTTCTGTGGGGCTAACAAATTACTAAGTGTCCCAAATGCCTCTGCATCCACAACACACTGATGCTGTGTACTTGGAAAAGCATTTGCACCCACTGATATTCACAGGCCATTATATACATCAGCCATGTCTTCAGCAAACTAACCAGTGTGTCCCACAAAAATGCATCTGCCTGACCGAAACTCAGCAGTCCCTACAGTACTGGTCCAACTGCCACTTTCACCCCTATTGCCTGCTCTTACAAAAACTAAACTAAAAGCGTTAAATAGAAATATTAACTATTGCCAGTTTAGTTTTGTAATAGAAAGGGGAGATGAAAGTGGGGTTGTGCCCATGTTGCAGGGAGATAGAAGGGTCAGTTTAAACTGTCACAGTTCCCCCTCCCCACCACATCTCCTTTGTCTTCCCACCTCCAGCCCCATTCTCCCCAAACCTGGCCTCTTCAATCAAGAAAGGTAACTAGGATCCATCCTCCAGGTCCCAGTCTTGTGCTACTTTCAGGGTCCACAACAGAGCTGCTTAGGCTGTGCTCAGTGTCACAGATGTGCTGAGAGCCAAAGCCAAAGTTTCCTTTGGAAGTCCTGAGACTAGCTCTACCACACGTGGTGGTGGACAGCACCTGTTAACCATTTGAGAGCCTTTTGAAGTGGGCCCTAAAGGAAGAGAAATAAACCTGGGGCTGTATTAAGGTTCCTAGTTCAGTTATGTGCCTGAAAGGGCCATGTTTAGGTGGAAATCAGGGGAAGGAAGTTGGGAAGGGCTATTCGTGTGATGAAGTAGAGGTGGGTGAAGCAGGCAGGCTGTGGCTCTGGTTTGAGGAGAAATCTCGGTGTCCATTCTAGGAAATGGATTGTAAAGAAAGAGGAAATGGGGGAACTTGTCTCTGTAACATCTCCTATGTCCTTTCCATCAATCTCTTTTAGGTATTTTGTAGGCACCTAGCACTAAAGTATCTGCACGCTGTATATATCAATATATTTAGCATTTGGCATATTCTCCTTTCATCTTATCTCTTTCTCCCCACTTCTAGGATTTATTTTTGTCCAGTCCTCTATCTCTTCCCTCTTTCTTACCTTACACCAACCCTTTTTAGATCTTTACCAGGGGAAGGTACATTTCTGGGGGAAGAATTTAACAAATATTTGGATCATAGAATCATAGAAAATTAGGGTTGGAAGAGACCTCAGGAGGTCATCTAGTCCAACCCCCTGCTCAAAGCAGGACCAACACCAACTAAATCATCCCAGCCAGGGCTTTGTCAAGCCAGGCTTTAAAAACCTCTGAGGATGGAGATTCCACCACTTCCCTAGGTAACCCATTCCAGTGCTTCACCACCCTCCTAGTGAAACAGTGTTTCCTAATATCCAACCTAGACCTCCCCCACTGCAACTTGAGATCATTGCTTCTTGCTCTCTCATCTGCTACCACTGAGAACAGCCAAGATCCATCCTCTTTGGAACCCTCCTTCATATAGTTGAAGGCTGCTATAAAATCCCCCCTCACTCTTCTCTTCTGCAGACTAAACAAGCCCAGTTCCCTCAGCCTCTCCTTGTAAGTCATGTGCCGCAGCCCCCTGATCATTTTTGTTGCCCTCCGCTGGACTCTCTCCAATTTGTCCACATCCTTTCTGTAATGGAAGGCCTAAAACTGGATGCAATACTCTAGATGTGGCCTCACCAGTGCTGAATAGAGGGGAATAATTACTTGCCTTGATCTGCTGGCAATGCTCCCACTATACAGCGCAATATGCCATTAGCTTTCTTGGCAACAGGGGCAAACTCCTCATTCATATCCAGCTTCACATCCACTGTAATCCCCAGGTCGTTTTCTTCAGAACTGCTGCTTATCCAGACACGTCTTGATGTGAATACACAGTGGGGTGTGCTAGGCATAAGCGGGCTACGCAATTGCTTAGGACACCAAACAGCTCAAAGTGCCCCCAATTTAGTATTATGCCCCAAATCACCTTTGTCTAGCTTGTCCTTGTCAGTCCCTCAACGAATGCAAGTTGACGCTACACCATTCCATTTTGTTGTGAGCACCTTGTTTCCTTTTCTGGCCAAAAAGTTTAATCATGGAATCAGCCCAGCGCATTTTCGGTCTGCCCAGCGGTCGCTTGTGGTCTCTGGGGATCTAGTCACTGATGCGGATTGTCCACTTATTGTTTTGCCTGCGGACTACAGCACTGTCGAACCCTGTTCACCTCCACAAAATCCTACCTCCCTACCTCAGCATTGGTGTGGGGGTGAACGGGGTTCAACAGCGAAGTACGGTGGAGCATATGCTCTGGCAGGTTTTACCAAGCCGAGAAGGTATTGAGCTAGTGTCCCGGGTAGTAGGGAGTCTGACGGTACCTCTATTACTCTAGGGCAACCTGGCCAAAGTGGAGGGGGTACCACAGCTACAGGGCACAAAGGCCAGCACACCAAATGCACTGCTGCAAAATTCTTCTTCCAAACAAGCCACACAACCCCCCCAAAAATACCATTCATTTTATTTACATGGACTTTTAAACAAGTGTGTTAGTATGTGCTGTGTATATGGAAATTGTATGTGGTTTGAGGAAATAATGCAATTAGTATTTTTAGGAGGTGGGTGAGGGGTAAAGGGCCCCCCAAAATATTCCTGATGTAACAGTGTGGCTTGTCTGTGGGCTGGAGAGCCTGAGGCTAAGCCAGCCTTGATTACATCATCATGAGCCTCACCTGAGGAGAATCAAGTGATCCCAGGTTAAAAGGCAGCAGCAAGCTAAGGGGTTGAAAGCATAATTGAGATGGCAAAAAGCAGGAGAAAGTGCTCTAGGCTGTAAGGCCTGGACAAGTCCTTGCCTGAGAAGCAGTGGAGAGACTGATAGCAGATCCTCAGGTGGGAGGGGGCTGAGCTTATCTGGAGCTGGGGAGAAGACGGCATTAGCTTGTATTTTGTTTTGAAAGACTTTGTGTTGAACTCCTGGGAGAGGGACACTGAACTGGGGGGGAGGGATAGCTCAGTAGTTTGAGCATTAGCCTGCTAAACCCAGGGTTATGAGTTCAATCCTTGTCGGGGGCCATTTAAGGAACTGGGGTAAAAATCTGTCTGGGGATTGGTCCTGTTTTGAGCAGGGGGTTGGACTAGATGACCTTCTGAGGTCCCTTCCAACCCTGATAGTCTATGATTCTATAACTGGGTTTGGGGCATGGAGGACCAGAGGGCTCAGTAAATGGAATCCCTTCTGGGGATTGTTTGAATTACTTTGTGAACTGTGACTTCTTGAAAGGCCCCCATAGTAGGGTTGCCAAGTGTCCGGTTTTCAAACAGAACGCCTGGTCAAAAAGGGACCTTGGCAGCTCCGGTCAGCAGTGCTGACCGGCTATTAAAAGTCTGGTCGGCAGTGCTGCAGGGCTAAGGCAGTCTAGTCCCTACCTGTCCTGGTACAGTGCTGCAGCCCAGAAGGGCCAGCAAGTCCAGCTCCTAGGAGGGGCGGGGGAGAGGGCACGGGACTCCATGTGTTGCCTTCACCCCGAGCACTGGTTACACATTCCCATTGGCCAGGAACTGCTGCCAATGGGAGCTATGGGGGGCAGTGCCTGCAGGTGGGAACAGCGAGCGCAGCCTGCTAGCCCCCCTGCCTGGGAGCCAGACCCGCTGCTGGTCACTTCTGGGGCACAGCACAGAGCTGGCAGAGGAGCCTGCCTTAGCCCTGCTGTGCTGCTGACCAGGAGCTGCCTGAGCTAAGCCCGTGCCCCAGCCTTGAGCATCCCCCCAAACCTGGAGCCCCATCCTGCACCCCAAATCCTTCATCCCTGGCCCCACTCCAGAACCTGCACCCTCCAACCAGAGCCCATACCCCCTCCAGCACCCCAATCCCCTGCCTCAACCCATAGCCACCTCCCACACTCCAAATCCCTCAGACCCAACCCCCAGCCTGGATCCCCCTCCTGTACCCTAAACCCCTCATTTCCAGCCCCATCCCAGAGACCACACCCCCAGTTAGAGCCCTCACCCCCTTCCGCACCCCAACCTCCTGCCCCAGCCCAGTGAAAGTGAGTGAGGTTGGGAGAGAGTGAGCCACAGAGGGGAGGGGGAATGTAGTGAGCGGGGAAGGGGCAGGGCTAGGGTGTTCAGTTTTGTACGATTAGAAAGTTGACAACCCTACCCTGTAGACCTGAGATGGCCGTAGAAGCAGGGTGCTCTAGAGTGACCCCTGCTCACCAGTGGCTTGAGAGGCAATAAATGGCCACGCTGCTAAGGCCCCCATGTGCTAGTGTCCCCTCTGTGAATACAGTCCGGCCAGAGCTCAGACTGATAAGCAGCTACTTAGTTACCATTCTACTGCTGAGAAAGTTCTGAACAGAACAGCTTGAATCTTGGCTCCTCCAGCACTACTCATCCCTGTGGATGCAGAAATGATCTCAGACATAGCTGAGTCCTGACCTGGATGACCTAGTAGGAGCTGAGGACGAGTAACAGGAGCCAGGCTACCTGGGGAGCACAACAAGCAAATCCATCCTAAAAAAACCCAAAACATGCAAACAAAAAAATCCAATTGAAAATTATGAGTAAGTCTTATACTAGTGATTATTTTTAACTAGGACAGAGACATAGCTGTGTGGGTTTGGGGTGTGTGTGTGAGGAGGATGGGAATAAGGGGCATTTAATGGTAGCACAATAAATTAACACTGTCATTGTTGCCCTGAAGTTTGGGCCCTTTATACCACAGATGATGGGTACACAAGACCCTGCTTGTATCACTCTTATTATAAATGTTATCCTTGTAGAAAAGACTCTGCTTGATTCACATCTGGTAATTTCTGATGAATTGTTCCACCAGTTTAATAGCACATAAAATAGAATTCTAGTTCAGAGTCCTGGAATATCATTTCATGTAAGCAGAAAGCAAACACAAAACTCCTTAGGTCTGGGTTCAGCCGAGTCCTAGGGTCCTAGGTGTGGAGCCAGACCTTTCCAAAGATGTTATCCTTTCTCTCTCAAGCAACTACTCTACTTACCATCCCTTAGACTCTTGTGCAAGACAAGAAGTTAGCTGAGAATTTAAATCCATTATTCACTAGGGAGAAGGTTCTGCAGCATGTTCTGCTCTCCATATGTCCCCAAAATTTGACTTGAGTCTAGTGGTTGGCCTTGTAGCTGTAAATTTCCCCTCATGGCAGAGAAAGCAGCAGTGGCTGTTAGGTGGGTACTCTATTCCTTTAAAATATAGCCATATCCTATTATTAGAAGGCTCAGCTGAAGCAGCATGCAGCTGAAAGACTATTTCTACACCTGGGTATGGCATGACCTGAAGTTTATGGTTCTGAATGATAGAGTTATTGAAGGTACATTCCAGTTTATGAATTGGGGACTATCAGCTTAAGCAAAATTCCCATTTCATTCATGGATGAGTGGAGAATAATTTTTTTAAGAGGATAGTAGTGTATGAATCAAACGCTTTTTCTACTGACAGGACAATCTTTATAATTACAGATGGCCATGCTTCAGTTGCTTTACACTTCCAACAATTGACCGTGAATATTAATGATTCTGCACTATCTGTAAGAAGTAGTTTGAAGCTGTAATTCTGCAAAACGACTGTATATGCAGGGATCTTACCCTGCTAAACTGGGTAAGATTCCTGACTCAAATAGTATCTTTAACTTTGTAAATGCTGGCAGAGTGATTCTTTAACACTGCAAAATATGAATAAATTCAGGCCAATGTCTCTTTCTCTCTCATATTCCCTGGTTAATTTTTAATAGTTGAGTCAGAAGTATGGGTTTTTATTAGCACATTTTGGGGATTGGTTGGACATACCTGAACTGTGGGATATGAGCTGGATTTCGAATGTTATACCTGGAAGGCTCAGCCCTCAAAGCAGTAGTCCCTAGGAGGATGGTGCATTTGTTGGGCAGGCAGACTGGATGGATGATAACATTGTGCTATTCTTGAAATGATCACCTTCCAGAATGAATGCTATAAATCATAGCACCACCAAGAGGTCATGGGAGTAATGTTATAATTGATAGGCCTAGCAAAGAAGTGTGATGGCTTATGCAAGGAGATGCCCCAGTACAGGAAGGGCAGTCCAGGCATAAGCAGCAGTGAGAAAAATGGCTAGGAAATGTGCATCAAAAGGGTACAGAGAGAGAGAAAGCTGGGGAGAAGCTGAAGTAGTAGTAGGTGATCAGCGATGTAGGTGAGTAGCTGTGTACAGAGTTTTATAAGTCAGGGCAAGAACCTTTACATTTAGTGCTGGAAGCCCAGGGTTCTGAGTTAGCACTAATAACTTGAACACTGGCTGTTGAATTCCTAGCTGCAGCTTTAATATCTCTGTGGAACAAATGTGTTTTTTAAAATTTCTGTTGCCATAGATGCACGGGGTAAGTCATGCTTTTATTTCACAACCCACACTTAAACTCTATGAAATAACATATTTTCATGTTTATACTGCGCTTTAACCATGAGAAGCCTAAATAGGAGGATATAGCAACATCCTAGTCCCTCTTGGCTTGCCCTCCCACCTGCCTAGCCCTCTCCTTTCCCAAGAGACATTTGGTTAGGCCTCTGCTTGCTGGGCTGAGAGCCCTCTGCTTGCTTTACCTAGGGCACTGGCCATTCCAGCTTCTGCTGTCTGTGCCACCCTTGCTTATTGCTGATTCTCTGAGCCCCCCACTACGTGGTACTTCCCAATATGAAAGGGGACAGGAACAAGCAGCAAGGGAAATGAGAGAGAGCAGGAGGGCAAGCAGCCTTGAAGAGGGGTTTTCAGCAGCAGATTGCAGGGTGGGTCTGTCTCCACAGATCAGCCCCAACCCCTGGACACACGCTCTCATATTTCTAATGGTTTCCACTCAAATAGAAGAAACTGGCCAGTTTTTAGTGGGTTGAAACACCTCTGGACTAGCCCATGTCCTGAGGGTTGACATTTTCCTGTCCTTAATTGGTTTAAAAAAGTTCCAGTCCAACCTAGATAAAAATGTCTCTTCAATTTACACTGAAATAAAACCAGTACAATAAAGTTTCTAGTCCCTTATTCTCTTCTTTCTGAAGTTTCTTCTCTCCATAGCCTTAAAAGGAATCAATCAGGGAGCCTTTCCCTCAAATTCCATTGACCTTTTCTAGAAGGAGCAATCCACTCTCATCCCAGTGCTGGCTCTCCATTATCCTGAAGCAGATGTGGCCCTTGGTTACCTGGAAAAGTAATGTTTGGAGAGTACTTGAGGAGTTGAGGTGATGATGAGTTCTCTTCAATGTGCTGTGTGGCAGCCTAGGTGTGTTTCCCAATTTTTCATTGTTTCTTCCCTTGTGGCTGAGGGCTTTACATTATAAGCACTAAATCTCTCCCTTTGCTGCCACCCTCCACTGTTCTAATTGCTCCAGGTCACTTGGTGCTTTGGTTCCATCCTACTGTCTGTTTGCTACTCTAACGTAGTGGGAGGAAGTGAAGCAGGAGAGATGCAGGATGGCTTTGGGGAGTGAAGTTTGGGTCAGTCTAGTATTCCAGGCAGTAGGGACAGGAGGCAGTCAGAAGGCACCAGACAGTTGTTCAGGTCACCAACTGTCTGTGAGTGGATGTGCACTGCCTGGAGTGAAGAGGGAGGGACTGCAATGAGACCTTCATTTCTCTCTCATGAGGTTAAAGGTGGGGACTATCAGACTGCTTCCCAGTGCCCCTGCCCTACTGTGGGAGGGAGTGAAAGTCTAGCTTTAGCTCTCCCACAACTGACTGAGCAAGAACTTGCCACTTGCTCATGCACACAGCTTTTGGTCAGGCACATCAAATTGAGGCATTGGTCAGGTTCCTTTGGAACTGAAATGCACACCCCTTTTCTGACTCGCACTCTCAGCAGACAGAACTATCTGCCGCTGTTATTTCATTTCAACTGTAAAGAGCTCAGACTGCTCAAAATGAAGAAATGGACTGTTTTATTTTTATTTTTTTTAATAAGCAGCAGTGTCTGCTGTTACTCTGCAGCCCCTGTGTTCACTTTGCTCTGGGGTTTCCCCTCCAGCCAGTACTGTCCTTACTTCATAGTCCAAGTCCATGAACTCTTATTTCCTACAGGTGTAGTTCTGCCCAGCCTGCTGATGGAAATGGAGATGAAAGAAGGAGGAGAGAGTGATAATGTTGTTTGCAGAAAGCTAATAGACATGCCTGAGAATCTATTTCAGGCAATCAGAATTTGAACCCACTGGCAACATGAGTTTTAATTTCCATTTAAAATGTGACTCGAGCGGTACTGTCAACATGCACTCTTAACCGTCAAAAATCTGCCTACAGGAAGCTTGGCCACTTGTCAGTCTCTTAGCACCAGAATCCTTACTATTCCAAATCAAATCTGAGTCCATTTCAGAAATCTTTATTTGAAAATGCTACCAGATACCATGTAGTCATCATAGATTAGTGGAGAAAGGCAAGCAGACAGTCAACATGCTGGAAACAGCCTGAGCTCAGTATCTTGGCAATCTTATGCCTGTATTATACATACTATCACACAGATTTGTCATTCCAAGAATAAAAAAAAGCACTGCTTAGCTTGCTGAGACCCCTTTCGTATGTAATAATCTTTCTCTGATTTTGACTGCTGAGGTTTAACTTAAAAATAGCACAGGACTCATTAAAAAATGATACACTTCTAGTGCCTTTAAGGGCAGGAATGATTGATAGTTTCTGTTATCTCTGTCCTGTGTAGAATAATACAAGCTCTGCTCCTATGTTAGATCAAAATTAGAAATGGGTTCCAACTGCACATTCAGATCTGCATTTGTATCTGTGTAGATATGTTTGGATCCAGGGGGTTGGCTTGGCCCATCACTGAGATTGTGAGCTCTTTAGGATACCAAATGTCTCTTTACACTTTGTCCAGAGATATAGTAACACAATGGGGCCTTGATCCCTTTAGTTACTACTTTAATATAAATAGTAAATAATACTGGTTGCATGGAGGGGGCATAGCTGAAAAGCCCAGATCAAGATATTCCTAAAATTTGTACTAGTGCTTAGTTACTGCAGTGAATGGGTGCTTCATAAATACATACAGCCAGTTCCAAATTTCCCCAAGGTTTGGGCAATATTTGTATCTGGTGTTTTGTTTGGTATCATCTGTGATCAAAACTTGACTATTCAAGAATTCATGGCCATTTTCCTTGGAAATCTGCTAAAACACTGAAATGATCTCATAGATATTGCTATTTTTGTATCTTTTCTGTAATATAAGGAGAAGGACTACTTTTTTATTGGTGTCTATGTTGTCATGTCACATATGGAATCATCAAATGTAGGTCTAGAAGGGACCTTGATAGGGCGAGACCTTCCATCAAACGTGCTGCTTGTCCCTACAGATCAGTCCTGCCTTTCAGGAGAAATCTGCTTCTTATTTTGGATGGTGATGTTGTCACGGGCTGACTAGCCTTTTAAGAGGAGTCGGGCTCAACCTTGCCTGTGATAATGAGCTATTTTCCCAACCGACCTTAATTGGCTGGGTATCAGATGGCCTTGGGTAATTATTGGATCCAGCTAAGAGAATGAGAGCGTTTGCACAGAAGGCTGAAAGAGCTCAGCTGAGAGAAGAGCTTTGGGAGGCAGTTTATACCCTGGGATTGGCCCTCTGGGGAGCAGGCAGCAGTGGGGAAAGAGACTTCTGAAGTGGCCTGTGAGAAGGCCAATCCACAGGCAGATGAACTTGGGGGTAGATGAGAGATGAGGATCCAGACACGACTCCAGAGAAGTAATTACTGAGAGTTAGCATTCTTCAGAAGAATGGAGAGCTGGGGAGGCCTCGGGATGGGTTTTTCAAGCCTGGGAAAAGGGAAGAAGGTGTTTTTGTTGTTTTTTGTTTTGCTTTTGTGTGTGGTTGAGAAACTCCAGGGAGATGCTTTGGGGGAACTACTCAGACAGAAGAGTGGAATGGAAGAGGAGCCCCAGAGGTGCATAATATGTCATATTAATGACCAGTATTGTGTGGGACACTGTCTGTTTAGGACATTGATGCCCTAGAATGCATGGGATTAAAAGCCACTTGACCAAAGGGGTAAGGGATGAGAAGAGCCGGACTACCACAGAACTGAAGTGGCTTTTGGTAGGGGGTACTAGTGAAGGAAACCTGCTATGCCATACCCTGTTATATGAGGGTGCGCCAACAGTGCATTGACGCTTAGAATCATAGAATCATAGAATATCAGGGTTGGAAGGGACCTCAGGAGGTCATCTAGTCCAACCCCCTGCTCATAGCAGTACCAATTCCCAACTAAATCATCCCAGGCAGGGCTTTGTCAAGCCGGGTCTTAAAAACTTCCAAGGAAGGAGATTCCACCACCTCCCTAAGTAACCCATTCCAGTGCTTCACCACTCTCCTAGTGAAATAGTGTTTCCTAATATCCAACCTAAACCTCCCACACTGCAACTTGAGACGATTGCTCCTTGTTCTGTCATCTGCCACCACTGAGAACAGCCGAGCTCCATCCTCTTTGGAACCCCCTTTCAGGTAGTTGAAGGCTGCTATCAAATCCCCCCTCATTCTTCTCTTCTGCAGACTAAACAATCCCAGTTTCCTCAGCCTCTCCTCATAAGTCATGTGCTCCAGCCCCCTAATCATTTTTGTTGCCCTCCGCTGGACTCTTTCCAATTTTTCCACATCCTTCTCATAGTGTGGGGCCCAAAACTGGACACAGTACTCCAGATGAGGCCTCACCAATGTCGAATAAAGGGGAACGATCATGTTCCTCAATCTGCTGGCAATGCCCCTACTTATACAGCCCAAAATGCCGTTAGCCTTCTTGGCAACAAGATCATACTGTTGACTCATATCCAGCTTCTCGTCCACTGTGACCCCTAGGTCCTTTTCTGCAGAACTGCTACATAGCCATTCGGTCCCTAGTCTGTAGCAGTGAGAGGATTCTTCCGTCCTAAGTGCAGGACTCTGCACTTGTCCTTGTTGAACCTCATCAGGTTTTTTTTGGCCCAATCCTCTAATTTGTCTAGGTCCCTCTGTATCCGATCCCTACCCTCCAGTATATCTACCACGCCTCCCAGTTTAGTGTCATCTGCAAACTTGCTGAGAGTGCAGTCCACACCATCCTCCAGATCATTAATAAAGATATTAAACAAAACCGGCCCCAGGACCAACTCTTGGGGCACTCCGCTTGAAACCGGCTGCCAACTAGACATGGAGCCATTGATCACTACCCGTTGAGCCCGACGATCTAGCCAGCTTTCTATCCACCTTACAGTCCATTCATCCAGCCCATACTTCTTCAACTTGGCGGCAAGAATACTGTGGGAGACCGTATCAAAAGCTTTGCTAAAGTCAAGGAATAACACATCCGCTGCTTTCCCCTCATCCACAGAGCCAGTTATCTCATCATAGAAGGCAATTAGGTTAGTCAGGCACGACTTCCCCTTGGTGAATCCATGCTGACTGTTCCTGATCACTTTCCTCTCCTCTAAGTGTTTCATAACTGATTCGTTGAGGACCTGCTCCATGATTTTTGCAGGGACTGAGGTGAGGCTGACTGGCCTGTAGTTCCACGGATCCTCCTCCTTCCCTTTTTAAAAGATGGGCACTACATTAGCCTTTTTCCAGTCATCCAGGACCTCCCCCGATCGCCATGAGTTTTAAAAGATGATGGCCAATGGCTCCGCAATCCCATCTGCCAAACCTTTAGCACCCTCGGATGCAGCGCATCCGGCCCCATGGATTTGTGCTCATCCAGTTTTTCTAAATAGTCCCAAACCACTTCTTTCTCCATGGAGGGCTGGTCAGCTCCTCCCCATACTCTGCTGCCCAGTCCAGCAGTCTGGGAGCTGACCTTGTTTGTGAAGACAGAGGCAAAAAAAGCATTGAGTACATTAGCTTTTTCCACATCCTCTGTCACTAGATTGCCTCCCTCATTTAGTAAGGGGCCCACACTTTCCTTGACTTTCTTCTTGTTGCTAACATACCTGAAGAAACCCTTCTTGTTACTCTTAACATCTCTTGCTAGCTGCAACTCCAAGTGCGATTTGGCCTTCCTGATTTCACTCTTGCATGCCTGAGAGATATTTTTATACTCTTCCCTGGTCATTTGTCCCATCTTCCACTTCTTGTAAGCTTCTTTTTTGCCTCTCCCACTCCTCCCTCCCTGAGTATCTTCCTCACTCAGTCCCCTGTCCCGGCCCCTGGCTATCTCAGCCCCCCGTCTCCACCTCCCCCTTCCGCTCCCCCCACCCCCACACAGGAAGTGACCTGGCCCGAACGGGAGGCAGCCGCTCGCTCGGTTGGTTGCTTCGTCACCAGGAGCAGCTGTGTGATTCATTAGGATGGAGCCGGGTGCAGAGGGCGGCGGCAGCAGCAGGGGACAGTGCCGGCAGCAGCCATGGCCAGGAGTGGGCCGCCCGGGGAGGCACCGGGCTTCGTGCCGCAGAAGGAGATCGCCTACAACAAGCTGCTGCCGTATGGGGACCGGCTGGAGGCCGAGGCGAGCCGCCTGCTGGCCCAGAATCATAGAATCATAGACTCTTCTGATGATGCATTGCATTGCAGGTGGGTGTGAGACCAAATCCCCTCTCAGTACAACATACAAAGGCCTTAGAGTTGCCAACCCTCCAGGATTGCCCTCCAGGTGTCTCCAGGAATTAAAGATTAATCTTTAATTAAAGATTATGGCATGTGATGAAACTTCCAGGAATACGTCCAACCAAAATTGGCAACCCTAAAAGGCCTTTAGTTGTTATTTTCTTTAGCCTCTAGCATCATGGTCCTGTTTGTTTCTTTTTTCTGACGTGGCCATTTGGCAGTTGTATCATCAAGTTCTATTGTTCTAGCAAAATGGTTAACTGAATGAACAGCTCTAGAAATATAAAGGTCAATAAATTTGATCCATCCTAGCCTCCCACTTACCTCTCATTTTGTATCAACTCCAACCTTTGTGCTTTTTTTCCCATTCTGTCCCTGGGGCGGGTAACTGATTCTTGTGCAAGGAGTCAATATATGTTTCATTCAAATCCCTCTCAGGTAAGAAATGGCACAAAATTATTGTTAAAATAACAAGTACAACATGTATTACACTCTAAGACAAAATCTGAGTTAATTTTTTTTTTAATTTAGTTTGTAAAGTCCTTGGGGGCAGGGACCATTCCTTTCTCTTTCACTTTTGGTTGGTGCTCAATAAATAAAATATTGAGTTCTTACCTATGACTTTCTTCAGACAATTAACTGAAGTTTCCAGAACACAGGCCCTGGTTCTAATGAGGGATTTCAATCACTCTGACATCTGCTGAGAGAGCAATACAGTACACAGACAATACAGGAAGTTTTTGGAGAGTGTTGGGGGCACGTTCCTGGTACAATTACTGGAGGAACCAACCAGGGGCCATTCTCCTCTTGACTTGCTGCTTACAAACAGGGAAGAATTGGTAGGGGAAGTAGAATTGGGTGGCAACCTGGGCAGCAGTGACCATGAGATGGTTGAGTTCAGGATCTCATAAAAGGAAGAAAGGAGAGTAGCAAAATACAGACCCCGGACTTCAGAAAAGCAGACTTTGACTCCCTTAGGGAACTGATGGGCAGGATCCCCTGGGAGGCTAATATGAGGGGGGAAAGGGTCCAGGAAAACTGGCTGTATTTTAAAGAATCCTTATTGAGGGCGCAGGAACAAACCATCTGATGTGCAGAAAGAATAGAAAATATGGCAGGCGACCAGCTTGGCTTAACAGTGAAATCTTCGGTGAGCTTAAACACAAAAAGGAAGCTTACAAGAAGTGGAAACTTGGACAAATGACTAGGGAGGAATATAAAAATATTTCTTGAGCAGGAAAGCCAAAACACAACTGGAGTTGCAGGCAGGCAAGGGATGTGAAGGGTAACAAGAAGGGTTTCTACAGATATGTTAGCAACAAGAAAAAGGCCAGGGAAAGTGTGGGACCCTTAATGAATGTGGGAGGCAACATAATGACAGATGATGTGGAAAAAGCTGAAGTACTCAATGTTTTTTTTGCTTCGGTCTTCACAGACAAGGTCAGCTCCCATACTGCTGCATTGGGCAACACAATATGGGGAGGAGGTGAGCAGCCCTCCGTGGTGAAAGAAGAGGTTAAGGACTATTTAGAAAAGCTGGACATGCGCAAGTCCCTGGGTTCAGATCTAATGCATCCGAGGGTGCTGAGGGAATTGGCTGATGTGATTGCAGAGGCATTGGCCATTATATTTGAAAACTCGTGGCGAGCGGGGCAGGTCCCAGATGATTGGAAAAAGGCAAATATAGTGCCCATCTTTAAAAAAGGGAAGAAGGAGAACCTGGGGAACTACAGACCGGTCACCCTCACCTCAGTCCCTGGAAAAATCATGAAGCAGGTCATCAAGGAAACCATTTTGAAGCACTTGGAGGAGAGGAAAGTGATCAGGAACAGTCAACATGGATTCACCAAGGGCAAGTCATGTCTGACCAACCTGATTGCCTTCTATGATGAAATAACTGGCTCTGTGGATATGGGGAAAGCAGTGGACGTGATATATCTTGACTTAGCAAAGCTTTTGATATGGTGTCCCACAGTATTCTTGCCAGCAAGTTAAAGAACTATGGATTGGATGAATGGACTATAAGGTGGATGGAAAGCAGGCTAGATTATCGGGCTCAACAGGTAGTGATCAATGGCTCAATGTCTAGTTGGCAGCCAGTAACAAGCAGAGTGCCACAGGGGTCAGTCCTGGGGCCAGTTTTGTTCAACATCTTTATTAATGATTTGGATGATAGGATGGATTGCATTCTCAGCAAGTTCGCAGATATCACTAAACTGGGGGGAGAGGTAGATATGCTGGAGGGTAGGGTTAGGATCCAGAATGACCTAGACAGATTGGAGGACTGGGCCAACAGAAATCTGATGAAGGTCAACAAGGACAAGTGGAGAATCCTGCACTTAGGAAGGAAGGATCCCATGCACCACTACAAACTGGGGACCGACTGGCTAAGCAGCAGTTCTGCAGAAAAGGACCTGGGGATTACAGTGGACAAGAATCTGGATATGAGTCAACAATGTGCCCTTGTTGCCAAGAAGACTAACTACATATTGGGCTGCATTAGTAGGAGCATTGCTAGCAGGTCGAGGGAAGTGATTATTCCCCTCTATTCGGCACTGTTGAGGCCACATCTGGAGCATTGTGTCCAGTTTTGGGCCCCCAACTACAGAAAGGATGTGGATAAATTGGAGAGAGTCCAGCAGAGGGCAACAAAAAATGATCAGGGGGCTGGGTGCACATGACTTAGGAGGAGAGGCTGAGGGAACTGGGCTTGTTTAGTCTGCAGAAGAGAGGAGTAAGGGGGGATTTGATAGCAGCCTTCAACTACCTGATGGGGGGGTTCCAAAGAGGATGTAGCTCGGCTGTTCTCAGTGGTGGCAGATGACAGAACAAGGAGCAATGGTCTCAAGTTGCAGTGGGGGAGGTCATGCCATCCACAGGTTCCGTTGTGCTCACCACTTGGAACGGAGAAAATAGCATTGTGATTTTTATGTATATTAATTGTCTGCTTCTAAAGCATAAAATACACACATTTTAGAAGGTATATTTATCTAGATTGATTGTTTGGAAACATGGTTAGAAGGTGATAAGGATAAAATATATTTGTGAATAGGAATTCCACTATGCCCAGCTAACTCATTCCCTCCAGGTTTCTCTCCATTACCATTACTTTTACTGCTCCCATTCTATTCATAACTGCTTTCAACTATAAGTGAGAACAATCCAGCTTCTCCTTTATTGTATTAGCACATCAGATCTCAGCTTAGCAGCTCTTAGTTTTCATCCTATGTAGAAATGCAATTTTTGCATTTCTCTCTCTATACTTTCATGCTGTCAGTAGACTATTTTTTTTTCTTTTATCTCTTGTCTGTGGTGAAATATGAGTCTCTACAGTTAGCTGAAATACTCCCCGCAATTTGAAATTCAATATTTCTCTGTGCTCCTTTAATTGTCCTTTTTAACTGGTTTCTGCTTTTCTTGTTTTTATAGATTGGTTGTATTGTTAGAAGCCTTTTTCCTATTGCTTTTTCATCCCTACTTAACCATATTGGCCTCTTTTGCCCTTTAACTTAACCAAGATGAATTTCAATTACAGGTGTCCTATTTGTCTCTTAAATTTTTTCCCTCTTTCTTTAGTAGGCTTTTCCATACGTTAGAGGTGTAATCATAATTCAATGGCTGTTTCACATTAGCTCAAAGCCAGGCTTCCAGATATCAAAATCCTTTGTGTTCCTTCCCTGGAGTTCTTAGCCTTTTTGAGCACCCAATATTATATAATATCTCTCTGCAGAAGCAGTATGATCTCTCACCAATATTACCATTCTGATGCTGTATTTTGACTAGCAATGTGAATTGTTTCAGAGTAGCAGCTGTGTTAGTCTATATCTGCAAAAAGAACAGGAGTACTTGTGGCACCTTAGAGACTAACCAATTTATTAGAGCATAAGCTTTCGTGGGCTACAGCCCACTTCTTCGGATGCATATAGAGTGGAACATATATTGAGGAGATATATATACACGCATACAGAGAGCATGAACAGGTGGGAGGTCTGTCATTGAATGGCCAGACAGGTTAAAGTGTTCTCCCACTGGTTTTTGAGTATTATGATTCCTGATGTCAGATTTGTGTCCATTAATTCTTTTGCGTAGAGACTGTCTGGTTTGGCCAATGACAGACCTGCGGGTGGCTATCTTACAACAGAAAAATTTCAAAAATAGACTCCAACAAGAGACTGCTGAGCTGGAATTGATATGCAAACTAGATACAATCAACTCAGGATTGAATAAGGACTGGGAATGGCTGAGCCATTACAAACATTGAATCTATCTCCCCTTGTAAGTATTCTCACACTTCTTATCAAACTGTCTGTACTGGGCTATCTTGATTATCACTTCAAAAGTTTTTTTCTCTTACTTAATTGGCCTCTCAGAGTTGGTAAGACAACTCCCACCTGTTCATGCTCTCTGTATGCGTGTATATATATCTCCTCAATATATGTTCCACTCTATATGCATCCGAAGAAGTGGGCTGTAGCCCACAAAAGCTTATGCTCTAATAAATTTGTTAGTCTCTAAGGTGCCACAAGTACTCCTGTTCAATGTGAATTGTGGGATTCCACAATAACTTTCTTGATTCAACCATTATCTTCAAGTTTTAACAATCTAACGAGTAAAAATAAAAGTACAAACAATGCCCATTTTAAACATTTGGTAAGGGGGCCGTTTTCATCTGTGAAGAAATATTTGGTCTTGAAACATTCTTCTTTTACCCCAGTTTGGACTTCTTTACTGAGCACACATTTGACTTCATCCTGCTGTACATTGTTGTAAAGTTGTGATAGCCCTATCTGTTAAAGTTTCTCGGTGAAATCCTGGCCTCACCGAAGTCCGTGGGAGTTTTGTCATTGACTTCAATGGGGAAAGATTTAATCCTCGTTGTTTTATTATGATATCATTTAATGTGAAGGAATGCTTACTCTCTCTTCCAGATCTTTAATGAAAATGTTAACAGATTTAATACCAATATGTCATTAGATCCTTTCCCCTATCAGGATACATTGCCATATATTATTAACCTTTCTGAACAGTCCTTTGGCAGTTTTTTTATCCATGAGGGAGTGTTCCCATCCAGGCCATTTTAAATTAATTTAGAAATTTAAATCTTGTCTGACACATTTCAAATGCTCTGCTAAAACCACTGTAAGGGGCAGAATTAGTCTCTGGTGTAATTCCACTGATTTCACTGGGATAATACAGGAAGAATATGGCCCATTATGTCAGTTTCATTCCCTTCATCCACTAATTTTGAAATTCTTTCCGAAAGTACTGCACTGCACCACAGGGAGAATAATCCCAGCCCTTTCATGATGTGGTGCCTGTTATTTTACTTTATTGCTTAAAGGCATCATTGGTGGTAAATTAGCTTGAAGCTAACCAACTTAATGTCCAGCTCTGATTTCCAATCAATTTCTTATTTTGCACAGAGTAGAGAAGCTACTGTAATAACATAAGGTAATTTTGTGAACAGAAATACAATTAATTTTATTTTTCTCCCAGTGACTTTCAGCACTGAGAGACTTACAGCTGAACCATCTTTGTGCACCTTGGCACAACTCATGTAAGCATGTTTCTCAAGTACTTTTGAGATAACATATTTGACAGAATATATTCTGTACTGCCTGTTGCTCTCCCTACGCACAGTTCCATCGATCATTAGATTGAAGTCTGCCTACCACACTGCTGCTTTGCTGAAGGTCCATAGTTCACTGTGTTAGCAACATTATCAAAGAAAAAGCCACATTGCCAAGTTCTTTGCTATATGTTGCTTTTCAATTAGCTCTAAAATTATTTGTGCGGAGGTGGGAGGGGAAGGGGATTTGAGAACTTATAGTTTCCACTTTGAAAAGGGAAGAATGTGCGGTGTGAGCAGAAATTCCCCCTTCTTTTGCTCTCTTTGAACATATGTCTCATTGTCTATGAGGACCATCGTTTCTGCTCATCTCTGACTTCTTAATAACCCTTATTGCTGAGGTACCGGAAAGGGAAGCTACAAGGAACAGCGGTAAAAGTGGTGGCAACGAAGTTGTGCAACCAAGAGAAACCTAGATGAAGAGTTCATTATTAAAGAAGGTCAAGTTGAAGGCACATGAGGAAGGATCACTCATGCAAGTGTGTGTCCCCCTCACAATTCCTCTTTCGTCTCATTAGAGCTGTAGCATACAGGCCCAACTTCTTGACGTTTTCATTGTATTAGTTATTTTAAGCTTTTATGTAAATGTTCTCACTGTCACAGCTCTCATGCAAGCAACCTCAGGTGGTAAATCCTCAAAGATTAAAATTCGGATACAGCTTTTTTCATTTTAAAAAAAAGTCTGTGCCAACTATATTAGAGAAACTACAAAGAAATGATACAATGCTAAGCCCACAGCACTGTACAGAGCTGATACAGAATATACCTTTATTTTTACAATACTGTTGCTTTGAAAGGCCAAGACTATTTTGTGAAGGCCAAGACTATAACAGGGTTCAAAAAAGAACTAGATAAATTCATGGAGGATAGATCCATCAATGGCTATTAGCCAAGATGGGCAGGGATGGTGTCCCTAGCCTCTTTTTGCCAGAAGCTGGGAATGGGTGACAGGGGATGGATCACTTAATGATTACTTGTTCTGTTCATTCCCTCTGGGGCACCTTGGATTGGTCACTGTCAGAAGACAGGACACTGGGCTAGATGGATCCAGTATGGCATTCTTATGAAAGACTTTTAAGATATTGAGGAGTGCCAGTTGTAGTAAATTATGCAGAATGCTCAGAGTACAAAGGCAAATTGAAAGAACGATACCATTTTAAAACTAAACTAACTGTACAGGGCCTAGCACAATGGGGTTCTGATCAATGACTGCAGCTCCTAGATGCTATCACAAGATAAATAAAAGTCAAGGATCTTCTTAGTGATTATGGCTCTGATTCAGCTCAGTATGAGCTTAATTCCCATTGAAGTCAAAGCATATGCTTAAAGTTAAGTATGTATTTCAGTGTCTTGCTGAACTGGGGCCTAGAAGATCTGCTCACACTTTACTCAACTTTCAAACTGATTGAAACATACACTTCCTATAATTATTTCTGTTGCTTTATCAGCCTCCCCCATCAGGATCAAGGCCCTGTTGTCCTTGATGCTGGATGAATACAAGGTCCCTCCTCCAAAGAACTCACAGTCTCAGTCAACAATCCTGCAAGTAACTCTATGTGGGTGGATCTGGCTGCAGGACTGGGGCCTATGATGACAAGCCAGGCATGGAAATATTGGGAGGAAGAACACAATCAAAATATAACCATCATTTTAAACAAGTAATAAACACATTTTCTAGTATCTCTTTTGAGACCGTCAATCACTTGAGTCTTTGGGCCAAATTCTCTGCTTGCGTAACTTAGCAGAGTTCCATTGACTTCAATGGAGAATTGCCAATATACACCAGCAGTGAATTTGGCCGTTTGCCCTCTGCAAAGTCACCAGCATAGCCTGGGTGAACTTCTAAATCAATTAAAAAGTGAAGGCTACTCACCTCTCACTGGAGTTCTTCCACATGGACTCTGCAGATTCACATTTATGGAGAAGTGCCCGTTGTGTGGCTCTGATGGTGGAATGCATCCTAGGAGCACCTATTGGAGCACTCTTGTTCCACCTCCTATTGCTCCCCTTGCTGTTCCTGAAGATTCTGAGGATGAGGCTATGGAAGGGAATGTGACATTCCAGTTTTTCCATCCATTCCTCAGGTCCAAGATTATAATTAGGACTCTGCGGAAGAGAGAAAGGCATGTGGAGAGTTCGAATGTGCAGAGTCCATCTCAAAGAACTGCCATTACAGGTAAGGAACTTTAATTTTTTCTTCAGGTGGACTCTATACATTCCTACTGAAAGGATAACTTAGTAAGCAGTATTCTCATCTGAGGAAGTTGGAGTATGTCTACATGTCCAGCTGGGGGAGTGATTTCCTTCTTGGGGAGACATACAATAGCTTTCATCAAGCTAGCATGCTAAAATAGGGTGCAGCTGTAGCAGTGTGAGCTGCAGGGGGGATTAGCCTCCCCAAGTATATAACCATGTAAGATTTGGGGCAGCTAGCCTGTCCCACTGCTTGCACTGCTGTGCTACAATCTAATTTTAACATACCCGCTCGATGAGAGGTAGAGTGAGTATGTCTCCTCGAGCTGGGAATCATACAGCCAGCTGGAAGTACTGACATATTCAAAGAGTCCTAAATGAACAGTGACTGAAGTAATACTCTACCAAACTGAGTATCCACTTGGGATGCTAGAATGAAGAGTCCTTTGTGGAAGTGTGACTAGAGCTATGGATTGCAACTCCATATGTTTCTAAAATGGGGATATGACTCCTGTATGCCATTAAAGACACTGTAGTGAGGAGGTGTGGCCTCGCTCAGAGACTGACAAGGAGGGACCACAATAAACCCCGTGGTGGGCGGAACCAGAAGAGCCACATCCATCCCACTGGAAGCAGAAGGGTGGAACAGGAAGTGGAAGTACCAAAGGTGGCCCCTGCAGCTCGGTTAGGGTGGAACCGCAACTGGAGACAGACACATCTTGCTTGCTGCTGGAACCTGCAAAGGAGCTGCCGGGGCTTCTACCTGAGGACTGTCCAGAGCTCCCAGGGCCGCTGGCCGACTGAGATGCTGAGGAGCTGTTGGGGCTACCCCGTGGAGACAAAGGACAACTACAACATAGAGGTACCAAACCCTGGAGATGTCAGAAGTAGCCCAGGGAAACTAGATGACAATCTGGTTGAGTGTTGGCCTGATACAAGGTCAGCGAGTTGCAGGAGGATCCCCGCTGACCCAGTGGTGGACCACTCCACAACTGTTAGGGCCCTGAGCTGGGATGCCATGGGGTCGGGCGGGCCCGCTAGGGTGACCAAATGTCCCGATTTTATAGGGACAGTCCCGATTTTGGGGTCTTTTTCTTCTATAGGCTCCTATTACCCCCCACCCCGTCCCGATTTTTCACATTTGCTGTCTGGTCACCCTAGGACCCGTATTCCCCTACCCCCTACCATCCCACCCTTGGGGTGGTAGCACCCCCATCTTAGGCCAGGAGGCCTGATGTATCTACCGTCCAGCCTTATCTGAGCACCTAGACTGTGCTGGTGCTCACCTTGACAGCCTCTAGACTGTGCTGATGGTTACCCTTACCTGGCACTCAGAGACTGTTTAACTTCTCCCCCCGATTACAGGCCAGAGCCTATTTGCTGTTTGCTGCCCCACACTGACCAAGGGTCCGGGTCTCATAGATTGCCGTACTGCTTTGTCCAGCTGGAGGGCTGAAGCACTAGGTGCAGCTAATTCCCCCCTTTTGAGCTCACCTTTACATGTAGGTGACAATGAGGTGGCATGGCCTCCCTCAGAGAATGACAGGAAGGGACAGCCATGCAGCCTACAGTCACGTTTGCCCTTGTAGAATGCAATATAATTCCTATTGTGAGAGGGGTAGAGGTTAGTTTGTAGCTTTCCTCTATACACTCCAGATGTTATAGGAGTGGGAAAGTCGATGTCCAGTGTGGGGGCTGGAGAGAAGGGTAAATGGTTTAAGGCTGGTTTGCATCTTTCAGGTCTCACATCAAACCAGTGGCCTTAGATTTGATGTAGAAAGTGAAGATGTTGTTTGTTTGCCTCCATGTGGGGCTTGAAGCTCTTTCTCTTCTTCTGTTGTTGAGAAGAAGGCAGCTGATATTCATATTGGCATCTCTTAGTAAAATAAGATGGATGTGGAAGGGTAATGCTTTCTCCAGTATCTAAAGACACTCCAAGGCTCCCTCTCAAGACTAGGAGACCTCTAAAGATTTAGCTATCTATGTGGTGCAATTTATCTTTTCCAAGACTTCATCTGTCCTTGACATAAACTAACTACCACCTTCAAATGCAAAATATTCCATATATGCTCTCATTTCAGGTAGTAGCCTGGACAATCTAAACCATACATATCATCTTAATGTGATGGTTGAAGCTACTGTCCTGGCTGCAGCATCTGAAGAGTCAAATGAAGCTCTTAATCAATGTTTACTACCAATTGCTCATCAGATATTAAGGCTTTAGCTGATTTCTTTTGCTCTTCAGTTGGTCTTTAGCAAATAATGTCACTTTCTCCCCAAGATGATATGGATACCTGGATACTACAGCCTGGTAATTAGACACCCTAATTCCCAGTGAAGCTGAAGAGAGAACCTTCCAGCACAGAGCCTCCATCTCTTTTCCCTCTCTGTCAGATGGGGTATAGTGCACTTGGCCTCCTGCTGAACTGCTGCTGCAATCACCAATAAGTTGGGCGGGTGGGGTGGGGGAAGATCCCCTGTATGGCAACTGGAATAGCTTGTCTGCTTTTTCAACATTACCTAACCAGAGGTAGAATTTGTCCATAGAGTTTTGGCTGGTTGCAGTAATCCCTCCAAGACTGGGAGGGTGATTTTGTTTTTGGAAGGAGAACACAATATATCAATCACTGGATGAGCAGACTCTTTTCCTGACACTGACTGGATTTTTAAAGTTGAAGCCGTTTTGACCTCCAGTTCATTAAAATGAATTACACCTTCAGATGGAGAAGATGCTGAGGCAACTCTGACATTATCATCAGGGGATATCTGATCATCGGGCTGCAGATCTGTGTCTTGGAATTTCAGTAGGTTCCACTGGTTCTTCTGATGGCATATCTGGGCCTAACATCAGAGACTGTTCTCTATGCCCTGCCGTTGTAGACAATCTGGAAGCACCACATCCAGTGTATGAGATTTTTCTTGACTATGGAGTGGATGAGTGTGTTCTGTGTTCCTATAATAGCTAGTTGAAGGCCAAAAGGGCCATGTGGTAGGCCATGGATGTAACTGCTATTCTTGCTAATATTCAGTGTCAGGCTCCCTAGCATAGTACCTATTGGGATAAGGGGTAATCCTTTGCATCTGTGAGCTATGTATAACATTTATTTGAGTAACCTTTCTTTTCAACTAATGGGAATGGAGGTGATATAGTCTATCTATTATAGTCTGATTCATTGTTTGATTGGAAATCCAATCTCACATCTGAGGTAGTTAGTAAGGGTGAAATGAATGGTCCCTGCAGTCTTCAAGCTGAAAATTGGGAACCAAATTTCCTTGGTGAACTTGTAAGTGTTCTTGTGGGAGAAAATGAAATTAATGGGGAAATCCTTATCTGATCTTTGATTTTCTATCTCTTCCTGGGAAGGGGGCAGAAGGGGTATGATAGGAGTGAGAAATGAGAGTGAGCCTTTCTTTTAGTCCACTTATCACTATGCTCTGGGGATGTAGGCGTCTGTGTAGGCTCTGGATCTGACAATAGCTGAGACTGTGGATCCAAATGGTGTAGAGGTACTTGTGCTCCTTCTCATATAGTAGATTCAGTTGGAACCAAGGAGTCAGAACTGACTTCTAGAACCAATACACTTGATAAATGAACTCTTCATTTGGTATTTGTCCTGTATTGGTCCTTTCATACTGTGTCAAATAGTTGGATCCAGTGATATTGGGTCTTTCAGCATTGATGGATTAGTATTTACTCTGGGAGTGGAGGACGACATCTTAGATCAGTGGTGGGCAACCTGCGGCCCATCAGGGTAATCTGATTGTGGCTCGCAATCAATTTTGCTGACGTTGACCGTCCATAGGCATGGCCCCCCGCAGATCCCAGTGACCGCAGGTCGCTGTTCCCAGCCAATGGGAGCTGTGGAAAGTGGTGCCCGCAGCTCCCATTGGCCAGAAATGGTGAACCGTGGCCACTGGGAGCTGTGTATGCGGACGGTCAACATCAGCTAAATGTCTCGCAGGTTGCCCACCACTGTCTTAGATGTATTGTATCCCCAAGATGTCAGGAGCTGATGCAGGCCAGACAGTACTCATGGATCCTTGGGTTTTGGAATGGGAGGGTTTGGCTGCTAGAACCTCCTGGAGCAGCAGGGCTTGAAGCTGGTTTTAGCATTCCTTGCCAGGTCTGGGGGTGAACATGCTGCCAATTGCACATTGTGAAGGAGAATGATCTTCCAAATAGGCCAGGCACTTTGTATGGGCATCTGAAATGGGGAATACAGCAGGGCAAGAGGCAACCTCTTCAATCCTGGCCTCTTCCTTCTTGGGCCTGTACCAAGGGGTGGGAGCTAATCAAATAAAAGAAATAACATTTTATAAAATAAAATAAACAAAACTAATCCTAACTAAGGAATCCAGCTAGGGCACTGAGTCTTTGGCAACATTGGATCCAGGATATGTTGACCCAGAAAGGTTCCTGATCCATCTGCTACTTCGGTTGGAAGGGTCTAAGGTGATTGGAGCACCACACTTCCTTTTATAGCCTCACCCTCAGAGGAACAGTGAGGGGAGGGAAAAGATGGGACATGAAAGAGCCTCAACATGCACTGCTATTAGATGTTCTCCATCAGAGCTGCATGTGCCAGTGCATCCCATGAGCACAAATGTGCAGAAGCCATTCAAAGGAGAATGTAACATTTCTCATTTCTACCTACAACAGCAGATCATGGACTTGCAGGAGTTTTTGGATGAAGATAGTGGGAGAAAATCGGTGAAAGCTTAAACACTTGAAAGATATGAATGGCTGCTAATGGGAGAGATGGCCAGGCCTTCATGAATGTCAGAATGGAATTATTTAGACCATTTGATAGGAATTAGATAAAGATATTATATTGTTTAATAAGTTAAACGTTGAGTCTGTTATATGACCCTGAAGGGACAAAAGTGATGGTTTGAACCTGTGGTCAATGGCAAAGGACACTTCCTTAATTAATCGTAGGGTTAGTCTGTTTTTGTTTCTGTTTTTAGACTTTAGACTTCACTCACATATAGTCAAGGGAGTTTACAAGGATGTTGTTAAATTAGCCACCTACTAATTTTTTTTTTATTGAATACTTTTAATTGTGTTTTTATTCACACTTTATGGCATTTTAAGGATCAGCGTCTCTTTTTTTATTTTGTGACTTTTTTTTTTTTTTTACATAGGAGAACGTTATCATTAGCCCTAAAACTATGGCAGGGTGGAGAGGTTTACATTTTGACTCATGCTCTACAGAACATTAAAGAACTGGTTCAAGGAAATTTTAACCTGCAGAACTTGTGCACTAGTCAAACTGATTCCTACCCTCACTTGCTGTTCACACATCTCCTTGCCTCATGCCATGGACAGAAGCAGCTGGTGTATACCACTCCTGTGCCAGCTGAAGAGAGTCCTCAGGTGCTGCCTTAAAGTTCTTGTTGTGCTGCTGGAGTGGTACAAAGGAGACGTAGGGTATGTCTTAGGAATGTTACAGTGACACAGCAAGCAAGAAAAATTTCCCACTTAAGCCATGTTGTAGACACCACCTTGGTGAGGTGTAGTAAATCCAACTCACCAAGGTAGTGTCTACACCATGGCTTAAGTGGGAAATTTTTTACAGCCCTAAGCAATGTAGTTAAGATGACTTTGTAGTGTAGACCAGCTCTTAGGAGGGATAGAGCATCTGGCCCAAAGTATTCTGACTAATTCATTGGTTGCAATGTCTCCTGGTGCTCCCACTGTGGTGATGCCCTTCCATACTGCCCCCAACATAGGGTTGTGGCTGAAACACCAAAGAATCAGTGTTTCATTGTCTTCATTCTACCACGTAATATGTTTGTCCTTGCCAGAAAAAAACCCATAAATAGACATTCAAGTATTTTGTAGTTCAGAGTAGTGACAACTAGAAGCAGCTGTTAAATCAAAGCATGCAGCTTCTGTCCATCTGTGACATTATCTCCCTGTTTGTGTTACTTTTCCTAATCTTTGGAGAAGTAATACAGACTGTGTTACATTTCCAAAGTTGCAATAGAACTGTTTGCGATTCCAGTTACTCTAGCACTTTTAATATGTCACTTTTAATTAATTGGCCTTGGTTCACAGTTTCTGACTTCTGAGTCATTTCTGAAATATCACAAAACAGGCCACTTTTCCCCAAAGGGCTTAACCCTTGGGCTCTAAACCCTCTTCCTTCAAAACCATGAAACCATTCAAAAGCAGCAGAGGAACCCCTAGGTGCTGGAACTAGGATTGCTGGGGATGCTTCTGCACCCCCTATCTTAAAGTGTTTTCCATCATAAACAGAGCTTACAGTTTTGGTTCAATGTCTCTCAGCACCCCCACTATACAAATTGTTCCAGTACCCCTGGGGGAAATCTAATGGCTACTTCTCAGTGATTTTTTTTTTAATTAACTATATGTGGAGTGGACTTATCATGTTAGCTGCTTGGGATTTCACTGAGGGAATTTGCACATTCCTTTTCTCATTAACTTGGAGATTGCACAAATCAGGCATGCAGAAAAAGTGCTTGCAAAACTGGTGTCTCTTTCATTTCCCTTCCTTCCTATCAGAGAGGATGAGCTGCCATCCATCTGTCATATTAAAACATGCCTCTTGGTAATAGCCACAGTGCTGTGAGTTATTTAAATATACCTTGTCTACTACCAGGGAGGTTTTAAAATACTTGCCCCTTTAGAGCATATTTATTAATTTCTACCATCTGTGGGGGAAAATGGATTTAAAACCTCCAAACAGTAACCTAAATAGATACCAAAGTCCCCCAATACCAAAAGAAAAGCTACATTTAGCTATCACATCACACAGGGTAAAACATGAATCAAGGCAACAAAATACAGAACATATTTTCAAACATGTGCTTTTTGTCTGTGCTGAAATATACATGTCTGGAAAGTGGTGGATCCTTGACTATATGGAACCTGACATGCTCTTTAGGCATCTCAGTCAAGTTCTACTCAAAATGAGAGAGAGACATTCTCAGAGGTAAAAAGCAACAGAGGGTCCTGTGGCACCTTTAAGACTAACAGAAGTATTGGGAGCATAAGCTTTCGTGGGTAAGAACCTCACTTCTTCAGATGCAAGTAATGGAAATTTCCAGAGGCAGGTATAAATCAGTATGGAGATAACGAGGTTAGTTCAATCAGGGAGGGTGAGGTGCTCTGCTAGCAGTTAAGGTGTGAACACCAAGGGAGGAGAAACTGCTTCTGTACTTGGAAAGCCATTCACAGTCTTTGTTTAATCCTGATCTGATGGTGTCAAATTTGCAAATGAATTGGAGCTCAGCAGTTTCTCTTTGGAGTCTGGTCCTGAAGTTTTTTTGCTGTAAGATGGCTACCTTTACATCTGCTATTGTGTGGCCAGGGAGGTTGAAGTGTTCTCCTACAGGTTTTTGTATATTGCCATTCCTGATATCTGAGAGGTATCTCAGTTTCTTTTGTGACAGCTGGTAATTATAGTTCATACAATGCACAGTGCTCAATATTTAGTGACTAAAATTTGTCCTGAGGAAGTGACATGGACCCACCCCTACATTGGTTATAATGTAGAATAAAGCCCCACTGCAAACAGAAATATATCTGAGGTGTGGCTTATGGTACCTCAATTATTTATAGTTCACTGAGTAGCACAGTATGGAGTTGAAGTTTTTCTTTTTGTGGGTTATACTGGTGGTGGTGGTGGGGGGAGGAGGGTCCTTTCAAACATTCTTATGAACCAACTGACATTGTGGGCCACATTGTGTCTAGACCTAGCAGGAGTGTGTGAGGAAAAGAAGTAAGACTCCTCCCTCTCTCACTTGGCTATGGCCAGACACCAGAGCAGACCCTACATTTGGGGAAGGAGCACTGGAATTTCTGGATTGGATCAGACCTGAGGTCCATCTGGTCCAGTATCTTGTGTCTGACAAAAGCCAGTACTGGATGCTTCAGAGGAATGTTCTAGAATCCCCAAGTAGGTAGACAAGGGGTAATCTGCCAGACACACAGGTCTCATCTAATTCCTCATAGTCAGAGGTTGGCATTAAATCCCCAAACATCAGGTTTAATATCTCTTCCAATACTCTTTTTGTTGGCATTAGCTATTGGAATTCTTGATATCCTTATTATCCATACAAATGTCCTATCCCTCTTTGAATCTTGCCAAATTCTTGCTTTCAACAACTTCCTGTGGCAATGAGTTCCACAGTCTAATTTCACACTATGAAATAGTATTTCTTTTTGTCAGTTTTCAATTTGCTACTTTCAGTTTCATTGAATGTCTCTTGTGTTATGAGACAGGGAGAAGAGTTGCTCCCATTCTACCTTCTTCACACTAATCATTACAGTATAAACTTTTATCATTTTCCCTCTTATTAATCCTAATTCCTCAATATCCTTTTTGAGATGGGGTGACCAGTACTGCACACAGAATTCCAGAAAGAATTCCAGACAAGGCTGCACCCTGATTTATATAAAGGCATGATATCCTCTGTATAATTCTCCATCCCATTCCTTAGGCAACCTAACATCACAGTCACTTATTTTACTGCAGCTTCAGATTGAGCAAAGGTCTTCAGTAAGCTGTGCACAGTGATGCCCAGGCCACTTTCCAGAGCTGATACAGTAAATTTTGAACCCTCTAAGGGGTATTAGTAGTAAAATCCTAATACACAGAGGACATTCTTGTCTAGTAGCCTATGGGCATAGTAGAGATGAGGTGAGCCCTTGGGTAGCCGCTCCTCCACATCAGCCTTCGGTGCTGCCTGGTTCAATGGGTGGGTGAAGCAAACTACATCACCAAATGAGATGGTGTAGCCCCTTGAGTCCCACAGTTGAATGGAGGAATTGTGCATCAGCAGGCACAATCCCTTTCTGAAGTCTCCCTGGGGCAGTGCATCTATCTGACTTTGTAGGACTAATGGCTGTTTTGGTAGAGACTGGATCTTGCTCTTTCGGTTGAGGTTAAGGTTCTGAATGATGTCCTTTGTTGGTAAAATGGGTAAAACGTAATGTAGCGACATCGCCTTGCTGTGGTCCCGTGCCCGCAGTGCCACACGCCGACTGGGAAAGCGACTGGGCTGCCTCTGGGAGTGGAGCAAGGAACGACAGGAGCTGGGAGTCCTGATACCGCAGATCGGAATGGAGAGCAACACCATCGTCACCCCCGGAGCAAGAGGCATGCTGGAGAAGTCCCTGAAGGCCACCGTCCACACGCTCTACGTGGACACCCCAAGGAAATAACTGGACCAGGGTAAGGCCTTTGAGGTGACCAGCAAGTGGGACTCCAGCAACCACTTTCTCCCTGCGGGCAGCTTCACCCGATTCACCGACTGGCGGTTCATACACCGCGCCCGACTGAACTGCGTCCCTCTCAATGGAGCCGTCCGCCACGGGAACTGGGACAAGTGCTGCAGGAAGTGCGGGTACACCATGGAGACCTTGCCCCACATCCTGTGCAGCTGCAAGCCCCACGCCAGAGCCTGGCAGCTGTGCCACAACGCCCGCCAGGACCGCCTAGTGAAGGTCATCGCCCCGCACCTGGGAGAGATCGCCGTCAACCACACCATCCCCGACACCGACAGCCCGCTGCGCCCGGACATTGTCGTCACGGACAAGGATCGAAAAATATCATCCTCATCGATGTGACGATCCCCTTCGAAAATAGGACCCCGGCCTTCCGCGAAGCCCGAGCCCGCAAACTCAAAAAGTACGCTCCCTTGGCTGACACCCTGCGGGCAAAGGGCTATGAGGTTTACACCGACGCTCTGATCGTTGGGGCCCTGGGTGCCTGGGACCCCTGTAATGAATGCATACTAAGGTCCTGTGGGGTGGGCCGTCGCTACGCACGGCTCATGAGACACCTAATGGTCTCGGACACTATTCGATGGTCTCGAGACATCTACACAGAGCACATCACCGGCCACCGCCAATATCGAGAGTGAGCCGGCGTGACTTCGTGCACCCACAAGGGGGAAGAGACCTGTAAACCTCCCCTGTTGGACTTTATCCCCTGAGCCCTGAAACCTATAACAGACTATATATGTTATGTGCTGTCCAATACCAAAATACTAGCATCCCCCCTATACTCTGTATGTTACCCCCGATGACCAATAACTGATGCTTCAAACTCTCTGTATCATTTATTTTTAAATATTTTCTAATAAATTTTTTTAAATTTATAAATTGTTAAAAGACACCTGCACCCATTTTGCTTAGAGTAGAAATCAAACATTTGCATGAACTGTGATTTATTTCTGTTTTAGTGAATAATATTCCTGAAAAGCACATGCTGGACAATGAAGTCTTTCTGTTTATATCCAATACAGATACAACATTATTATACAGGTAGAAGTGCAAGTTTCCCCACACTACCAACCATTTTGCTACTAAATTAAGAATCATAGAATCATAGACTTTAAGGTCAGAAGGAACCATTATGATCATCTAGTCTGAACTCCTGCACAACGTGGGCCACAGAATCTCACCCACCCACTCCTGTATCAAACCCCTAACCTATGTCTGAGCTATTGAAGTACTCAAATCATGATTTAAAGACTTCAAGGTGCAGAGAATCCTTCAGCAAGTGACCCGTGCCCCACGCTGCAGAGGAAGGTGAAAAACCCCCAGGGCCTCTGCCAATCTGCCCTGGAGGAAAATTATTTCCCGACCCCAAATATGGCGATCAGCTAAACCCTGAGCATGTGGGCAAGATTCACCAGCCAGACACCCAGGAAAAAATTCTCTGTAGTAACTCAGATCCCACCCCATCTAACATCCCATCACAGACCATTGGACATATTTACCGCTAATAGTCAAAGATCAATTAATTGCCAAAATTAGGTTATCCCATCATACTGTCCCCTCCATAAACTTATCAAGCTTAGTCCTGAAGCCAGATATGTCTTTTGCCCCCACTACTTCCCTTGGAAGGCTGTTCCAGAACTTCACTCCTCTGATGGTTAGAAACTTTCATCTAATTTTAAGTCTAAACTTCCTGATGGCCAGTTTATATCCATTTGTTCTTGTGTCCACATTGGTACTGAGCTTAAATAATTCCTCTCCCTCCCTGGTATTTATCCCTCTGATATATTTATAGAGAGCAATCATATCTCCCCAAGCCTTCTTTTGGTTAGGCTAAACAAGCCAAGCTCTTTGAATCGCCTTTCAAAAGACAGGTTTTCCATTCCTCGGATCATCCTAGTAGCCCTTCTCTGTACCTGTTCCAGTTTGAATTCATCCTTCTTAAACATGGGAGACCAGAACTGCACACAGTATTCCAGATGTGGTCTCACTAGTGCCTTGTATAACAGTACTAACACTGCCTTATCTCTACTGGAAATACCTTGCCTGATGCATCCCAAGACCCCATTAGCTTTTTTCACATTGGCGGCTCATAGTCATCCTGTGATCAACCATTACTCCAAGGTCCTCCTCCTCCTCTGTTACTTCCAACTGATGCGTCCCCAGCTTATAACAAAAATTCTTGTTATTAATCCCTAAATGCATGACCTTGCACTTTTCACTATTAAATTTCATCCTCTTACTATTACTCCAGTTTACAAGGTCATCCTGATCTTCCTGTATGATATCCTGGTCTTTCTCTGGATTGGAAATACCTCCCAGCTTTGTGTCATCTGCAAACTTTATTAGCCTATTCCCACTTTTTGTGCCAAGGTCAGTAATAAAAAGATTAAATAAGATTGGTCCCAAAACCAATCCCTGAGGAACTTCACTAGTAACCTCCCTCCAGCCTGACAGTTCACCTTTCAGTATGATCTGTTGTAGTCTCCCCTTTAACCAGTTCCTTATCAATCTTTCAATTTTCATATTGATCCCCATCTTTTCCAATTTAGCTAATAATTCCCCATGTGGAACCGTATCAAATGCCTTACTGAAATCGAGGTAAATTAGATCCACTGTGTTTCCTTTGTCTAAGAAATCTGTTACCTTCTCAAAGAAGGAGATCAGGTTGGTTTGGCATGATCTATCTTTTGTAAAACCATGTTGTATTTTGTCCCAATTGCCATTGACCTCAATGTCCTTAACTACTTTCTCCCTCAAATTTTTTTCCAAGACCTTGCATACTACAGATGTCAAACTAAGAGTCCTGTAGTTACCTGGATCACTTTTTTTCCCCTTTCTTAAAATAGGAACTATGTTAGCAATTCTCCAGTCATATGGTACAACCCCTGAGTTTACAGATTCATTAAAAATTCTTGCTAATGGGCTTGCAATTTCATGTGCCAGTTCCTTTAATATTCTTGGATGAAGATTATCTGGCCTCCCCCGATTTAGTCCCATTAAGCTGTTCGAGTTTGGCTTCTACCTCGGCTGTGGTAATATCTACCTCCATATCCTCATTTCCATTTGTTATCCTACCATTATCCCTAAGCTCCTCATTAGCCTCATTAAAGACTGAGGCAAAGTATTTGTTTAGATATTGGGCCATGCCTAGATTATCCTTAACCTCCACTCCATCCTCAGTGTTTAGCAGTCCCACTTCTTCTTTCTTTGTTTTCTTCTTATTTATATGGCCATAGAACTTTTTACTATTAGTTTTAATTCTCTTTGCAAGGTCCAACTCTACATGGCTTTTGGCCTTTCTCACTTTATCCCTACATATTCTGACCTCAATAAGGTACCTTTCTTTGCTGATCCCTCCCATCTTCCACTCCTTGTAGGCTTTCTGCTTTTTCTTAATCACCTCTCTGAGATGCTTGCTCATCCAGCTTGGTCTACAACTCCTGCCTATGAATTTGTTCCCCTTTCTTGGGATGCAGGCTTCTTATAGTTTCTGCAACTTTGACTTGAAGTAATTCAAGGCCTCCTCTGCCTTTCGATCCACAAGTTCGTCAGTCCAATCCACTTCCCTAACTAATTTCCTTATTTTTTTTAAGTTAACCCTTTTGAAATTAAAAACCCTAGTCACAGATCTATTTTTGTTTATCCTTCCATTTAGTTTGAACTGAATTAGCTCATGATCGCTCGAACCAAGGTTGTCCCCTACAACCTTTTCTTCTATGAGGTCTCACTACTCACCAAAACCAAATCTAAAATGGCATCCCCTCTTGTTGGTTCAGCAACTACTTAGTGAAGGAATCCATCATCTATTGCATCCAGGAAAATCTGAGCCCTATTATTATTACTAGCACAGGGGTCGGCAACCTTTCAGAAGTGGTGTGCCGAGTCTTCATTTATACACTCTAATTTAAGGCTTGTGTGCCAGTAATACATTTTAATGTTTTTTAGAAGGTCTCTCTATAAGTCTATATATTATATAACCAAACTACTGTTATATGTAAAGTAAACAAGGTTTTCAAAATGTTTCAGAAGCTTTATTTAAAATTAAATTAAAATGCAGATCTTATCAGTTTAGTGTGATCCTTGCCCTTGCTTTTCCTTCCTGAGTTTTCCAATGTCTGGCACATATTTGGATACTTTAAACTGCACACAGGCTTCTGAGTGATCAGTTGTTAACTGGCTGGCAGGAAGTCAGCGGCTGGAACCCCAGATCGGCAGCTGAGGTGAGTGGAGCTGGCGGGCTGGTAGGGCTGAGCAGGGCCAGAGGCCTGGCCCCTGTCTGGTAGGGGGCCTGTGCTGGAACTCTAACCGAAAGCAAGGCTGCGGCAGGGACCCCAGCTGGCAAGGGGCCAGCAGCCGGAACCCCAGAGCAGTGACTGAGCGGCTTAGACTGATATCTACCCTTCCTCCTTATATCCATTCTCCTACCCTCGGCTGTATCCTTTCTTACTCAGTTTTCTTTCCTCTAAATGTTAAAATCTGGCATGGAGATTACCTGGACATCTCCCAACCATCTCCCACAAATTCCTAGTTTAAAGTGCTCTTAATCAGTTGTGCCAGCCTCCAGCCTAGAAGTCCATTTCCCTTCCTACTCAGGTGAAGTCCATCCCGAGAGAACAATCCTCTGTCCATGAATGCCTCCCAGTGGCCATACATCCCAAAGCTCTCCTTAGAGCACCCCTGCCTGAGCCATCTGTTGATCATCATAATCTTCTCACACCTTTGTTGCCCTTCTCTAGGAACAGGCAGAATCCCACTGAAGATCACCTGAGCCTCGATTTCCTTAAGTGTCTTCCCCAGCCTGGCATAGTCTCCCTTGATACGTTTCAGTGAGAATATAGCCGTATCATTTGTTCCCAAATGAAGGACAATCAGTGGATTCTTTCCCACTCCCATTAGGATCCTCTTCAGCCTCATGTCCACATCCCGTATCTTAGCACCCAGCAGACAGCACACCTTTTTGTTCTCTGGATCAGCTCTGGTTACAGGCCTGTCTATTCTTCTCAGTAAGGAGTCCCCAATCAAGTAGATTTGCCTTTTCCTGGTGATGGCCTATCCCCTCTTCCCTCTGGCTGCAAGTCCTCTCTATTCCTATTCTCCCTTGAAATCCTCTGCAATCCATCCTGTATCCTCCTGGGGCTCATATTAAGTGTTTTTGTTTCCATTGACTCTTCCCCTCTTCCTATAGAACTAGATGCTCTTCTCTTCTTCCTTGCCCTCTCACCTTCAGCGACCACCTGCTGTGCCCCTTCTTCATTTTCCAACTCTGCAAACCTGTTCCTGAGCTCTAGTTCTCCTTCACTAGCCTGTCTGTTCCTCTGCCTGCCTCTCTTAGTCTTTCCCCAAACTCCCCTTGCAAACTCCCCTGTTTACAGCTCTGTTAGCTGACTCCTGTTCTGCCACTGCCTGACTGGCTGACTACCTAATCAGAGAAGCCCCACCCCCTAAACAGGGCTCAGCTTCTCTCCAGTCACACTGCCTCTACCAGCCTCTACACATACAAATACAAATACCTTCTCCTCCAACAGAACTCTCACTCAAATTTTAATTTAAAATGTTAATTGCAATTTTTATTTTTGAACACATTACAAAGTTCCATTCAAGTCAATGGGATTCTTCACATGCTTAAAATGAGGCATGCACTTAAGTAATGTGCTGGGTAGGGGCCACAGAGAGTGAGACATAGGGCTTGTCTACATTTACTGGGGGATTGATGCTGTTGTGATCGATGCACCAGGGGTTGATTTAGGGGGTTTAGTGAAGACCCACTAAATCGACTGCAGATCACTCTCCCATCAACTCAGGTACTCCACCAGAACGAAAAGAGTAAGGGAAGTCGACAGGAGAGCATCTCCCGTTGACACAGCGTGGTGTGGACACCGCAGTAAGTTGACCTAAGCTATGTCAACTCCAGCTACATTATTCATGTAGCTGGAGTTCCAACTATGTTATTCACGTAGCTGGACTGGAGTAACTTAGGTCAACTTACCCTCATAGTGTAGATAAGGCCTCAGTCCATGCTCCAAAGGAAGAAATGAGAGAAGAGCTACAGATGTGATGAAATTGTGAAAAACCTTGAAGATGTGATTAAGAACCATCAACTTGACATGCTAAAAAAACAGGAAAATAATGAAGGGGAGTGAGGTGTTTTTTTTTGTTTTTTTTTTTTTAGTTTAAGGAAGTAATTAAGTTTTGAACAGCATGTAAAGAAATATACCATGTGGATTAATTAGTAGTAATGAAAACAGTTGTCCCACTAGTCCGTAACCTTTGCTAACTACAATTAAATGTTCAATACAAAGTAATTAAGTCAGACATTCCCTGTATTTATTTTCTACACATCATATACTATGCTTGGAGACCGGAAATAATGTCCACTGTGAAGCTTCTCTTTCCTTGGTTATTTCATTTTACCATCTTACCCAGAACTTGTTTCTTGGTGGGTTTTATCACATGACAATCATATAATATTACCTCAGGCTGTCATGGCAATTTCTTGCTAGGCCTTCTTGCTAGGCCTTGTTTGTTTGTTCCTTGTTGTTTCAGAACTGGTTCATAATTACTATGTGCATGGTTCAAAATAGTAAGATGATTGCTGTAAATAAAATGTGGTTGGGAAGGACTAAAGAACATATAGGGCCAGACCTCAGCTGAATGATATAGGTCATTGTAGTTGCATTAAAGTTAATGAAGCTGTGCTACTTTATACCAGGATCTGGACCATGTAGTGTGGAAGCCCAATGGTACCTTTTATTATTTTAGATGGAATTTGAGCTGTTCTGTGTATTCTAATTGATGATGAAATGTAATCCACATGCAAAACTACTGGGTGGTGGGTTGGGAAAGATACATCACCCCTTCTCCTCAATCTTTAATGGACTTCCAGGAGAAAAACAGCTTACTCTCCCCTCTCTCAAACATCACTTCCATCATATTACAAAACATATAGAAAATTTAGACTGGTCTCCCCTTTAACCTGGTCTCTAGGGTTTAAAGGTTCTGACAGTGACTTCCTGTCAAAATTGTGGGTTCAGGTTACCTGGTTCCTGCTGCACCAACTCATGGGTAGGAAACTATCTGCATTGCCTCCTGGCCACTGGCTGGCTGCTTGCAGTTGGAAGAGGAGTGCGTGGGAGCTGGAGGTGAAAGGTTGATATGGCAGTAATGGTCAAGAAGGGGAATGAGAATAGAAGGCTGGATGGAGTGTGGAATTTAGTAGGGAGAAGGCAAGGAGAGCAAAAAGCTAATCTGACCTAAAACCAATTCTGAAAAAGACAGGAGGGGGATGGGGAAGAGGCAGATGGTTATAGAAGGAGAAATAAAGCAAAGCAAAAGAATAACAAAGACCCCAAAACAAAAACAAACAACTACCCAAGAGATGTGTCTCAAGCTGTGATTTCATCAGCTCTCACAAGCGAAACAAAGCTGAGCACGGTTTAGTACATGGTGGGGGATCCAGAAGAAAATCCCAGGGGTTTGGAGGGCATTTGTCTTCAGTGTGCTGAATCAATGCTCCCGTATGTATCATGTAGCATCCTGCTATTTTGCTGGAGGAGCTGCTTTTCAGGTGAGATGTGAAACTGCAGTCCTGACCTTTGGGGATATTAGAGATCCCGTCGGCCTTTTTTCCCCAAAAAATCAGGAGTGTTTTCATTCAGTGTCCTGGTCAAATTTTAGTTTGGGTAATTGCATTTTTCCAGCAATGCTGATATTTCTGTTGAAGTTTCTAATTCATATGTTATTCTGCTTCACCTTCTGTCCTCTCGTATTGTATAGTGTTGCTGGGCATTGTTGTCTACATGGTGAATTCAGGGGTGAAGTAATTTCTGTAAATGTGAAGTGTTTGAGGCTCTTGCTGTAAGAACAGCACTAGCAAATTTAAGATAATACATAATATTTTGCATTTATGTAATTCCTTTCATCCAAGGACTTGAGAACACTTTGCATAATGTCTGTGTGAAGGACAAGTATTATTATCATTTTACAGAAATAGAAATGGAAGCACAGACAGATTCAGTGACTTGCCCAAAGTCATGCCACAAGTTAGTGAGTGTGTTAGGAAAGAATCCCAGAACTCTTCACTTTAAGTACTATTCCCCCAGGCTTATCCCCCCTCCACCCCCCAGTTCCTCATATCTCCTTGTCAATTGCTGGAAATGGGCCATTTTCATTACCACTACAAACATTTCTTTTTCTCTCCTGCTGATAAAAGTTCACCTTAACTGATAGTGTGTATGGTAACACCCATTGTTTCATGTTCTCTGTGTGTATATATATATATATTTTCCTACTGTATTTTCCACTACATGCATCTGATAAAGTGGTCCGTAGCCCACGAAAGCTTATGCTCAAATAAATTTGTTAGTCTCTAAGGTGCCACAAGTAGTCCTGTTCTTTTTGCGGATACAGAGTAATATGGCTGCTACTCTGAAACACTTTAAGACCCTGGTTCTAGCCACTCAGTGACACTGGGGTTGCCTGCAGAGCACTGAGAGCAAGACTTCAGCCTGGTTGACAGACTCAGGCTAGTGGGGCTTGGTCTGGCTCTCTAAAAATACCTGTATATGTGGTGCTGGCAGACCAGGTGCCAGATCATGCCAAAGTCCCCATGTTTCAACTGAACGCTGACAAATACATAGCTGGAATCAGAATTATAAGAATGTGTTTAGTGTTTAGACTAGATTGAATGCTTACGAATTGCTGCATGCATTAATCTCACTTATAACATCTGTATCCTATGTTGCAAGATAATATATGAATGGTTGTAGTGTGAGCTCTGTGACACTGTAAATCACAAGAAAAGAGAGAGACATTAATTAGTGTGAAGGGCTGATCTTCAACAGGTGTTACAGCCTTCCCAACAGGAAAGGGCCATTGACACCAAATGGACTACTGTGGAATGTTAAAGAGGACAAAAGACTTTGTTGTTCTGTTATACCCTCACATGAAGATGAGGCATGCAAGTGGGTTCCTCCCATCAGCTGGGTTGGCATTGAGCACGTCAGGAGGGGGATAAAAACCTAAACAAAAGGAAAAAGGTATCTCTATATTGCTTGACTCTGGGGGTCAGGGGTTTTCTAGGCATAATCAAGAGATTCCCAACTGCTTAGCCTGGGTTAGCTCTAAAGGACTTATGGAAGCTTCTATTACCTTTTAAAATTTAAGATTGTAATTCATTTTTGTGTGTGTATGTTTAATTGCTTTAACATTGTAAATAACTCTTGTTTCCTTTTCCTACTTGATAATCTTTATACAGTTTATTAGATTATAAGTGTTGTTGTCCTTGGTGTGAGATCTAAGGTACAATTGATCTGGGGTAAGTGATTGGTCCTTTGGGACTGGGAGTAACCTGAATAGTTCTGTGATTGTGAATGTCAGGGACTATCCATCACAAAAGTATGCTCACCTTGATGGTGAGATAGTTCAGAGTGTCGAAGTGTGATTCCATATTAAGGCCTTTATAGTGCCTGAAGAGTTTACACTTGATGTTTGGTTAGTGAAATTGATGTATAGAACTTGCAACCAGTTTGGGATTTGTGCTCTGCTTCCTAAAAATCTGCCCAGAGGCTGGTACTCATGTCCTTGAGTCACTGCAGGCAGCATTACAGTATAGACAGGGCTTTGAAGTTGTGGCTCATTCTGGAGCTCAGGCTTTGAAGCCCATCGCCCTCTGAGGCTTCAAAGCCTGAAGTCCATCCCAAGCCATAACTTCAAAATGCAGTCTATACAGCTTCTTTTTTTTAAAAGAGTGCTAGTACAAGCCTTACTAGACCAAGTCTGTTGACCTGGGATGGGATGCTGACTCCAAGATGCTGTGCAGACACACGCATAGGCGCCACTGAACTTCATTCTGGAAGAGCATGGCCCACACATGCTGTATTTTGTCTTTGTAGGATTTAAATATCTTATCCTGAAACTCAACAGAGGTAAATTAAATGAGAATACATTAGATGTTACACTTTTCCCAAAGGAGGCCAAGCTTCTCTTTACATGGTTCAGATGGTATTTTGTTATCTTAGATGAGCAATTCTTTTGCTGCCAACAACCTGTCGATTTTTGGAAACTCCTGGGAGTCTAACTCACTCAGGATGTTGACAAAAAATTGGAATCTGCATTCTGTGCTCTGGGAATGACATTACAAAGCTGTTAGTTTTATTCTGTCTCTGTGCTTGTCGACTCTCAGTGGTTTCACACAGAAGTCTGTGAAATATAATGTAAAATTTATATTCATCTAGCTGGCTCAATCTCCATCCGCCAGATATTCAAAAAAGATTGGATTAAGAACAAACAATTCTCCTAGCCTGACACCCCCCCCCCCAGGAGGTTGTGTGCAGTTTGAGCCAGCTTTCTTATCTCTGAATCTCCAATGCTACTTTTGAATGCAAACCCTCTAAGTCCCATAATTCCTCATGAATTTCAAACAGAGCAGTGATTAGATTTCTTCAGTACACTGACCTCTAGTGTTTCAACATGACAAGCTCAAGAGAAGAGGAGAAATGAAGATAGGCACTATGGAATGATGCCAAAAAATCCTTCTCACTGAATGATGTTTTACAAGCCCACAAGATAACTGATTGATTTAATAAAGAAGGAAATATGGAAAGTGTTACTATGGTATCATGAGGTATATTTATATTACTTTTGCCACATAAGGATTCCATGGTATTTTTAATTTTTATTTTAATTATTGAGCTAAATTTTTTGAAATTACAGGGGCCTTTTAATTTTTTTTATTATGCAGGATCCTGAGAGATTGAAATATTAATTGAAACAAGAGCTATCTCCCTCTTTCCTGAGAAGAAATCAAATCATCTCTGGAGTCCCAGTTATATGAAAGATTTGATTAAAAGTCTTATGGAGGTCATTGGAACAGTCAGCACTGAAATGTGCTCTTATTTTATACCTGAAAAGCTTTAGCTTAATGTTAGAAACAAGTCAGAGATATCTATTATTCATAATATATTTTTCTTTATGTGCATACAAGAACCCAGAAGACCAGTGGAATTTTATTGCTTGGGGCCTGAGCCCACAAAGAGCTAAACTGCGGCTGTGAGGAGCTGAATCCCTTTAGTTCCCATTGAGGGAGTTGGCCTCCATCTGCCTCCAGCCAAAGTATGCAGCAATACAAAAGGTTTGCTGTTCGTTCACATTTCTAAAGCGGATTTCTAGAGACAAACTCAAAAACGTATTTTTTGTGGAACTATAAAATCTCCATGGTGAACAGGAGAGATTGCCTCCAGAAATAGGAATGACAGCTACTGCAGAAATTTTATTTAAAAATAAATGTGTGATAAAAATTTTCACACTCAAAGGAAGCTCAGCAAATTTTTTTAAGCTATTCTGCTTTGGAGGCTCATTTCCCCCTCTTTCCACAGAAAGTGAACAACTGGATAAAGCAGGAGCCTGATCCACACCCACCCCAGTGGGTAGGAGAAGAGGGCACTTTGGTGCTAGTGTTCTCAGCAGCAGTCAGGGTGTGACGGAAATGCCTCACTAATTGTTGCACATCTTAGCCTCTTGGTTGGGTAGAATCTTCTATAAGTAAGGTTAGCCTGACTAATTTTCCATACATAAGTGATTATACATGCAAAAATGGATGTATACCAATGTACATATGTAGGTAGTTTGGAAATGTAGGTCTCCAGCATCCCGGACACCTACCTGAGAGACTCTTCCTTTTTCTAAACCATACTGCCTTAGCTGAGATCTGCAGGGGAGCTCAGATTAGGTCCCTCTTGGTATAAACCAAAGAGGGCAGCTGGTGGGGAGTTCTCCAGTAGGGCCACTTTCCTTTGGTGTGCATTATTCTCACCCCAACAGTTCAAAATAGCCTGAATCTAGTGACCTTCAGGGTAAGACTTATCTCTTTAGGAGAGCTACTGAGGAAGTGAATATTGCCTGAGCAAATGTGTATTGAAAATTTGTCTTGATGTATTTGTTTTATTTTTCCCACATAGCGTTTCAGTTATCATTATATTTTCTGGAATTGTTGTTTGGTTTCTTTTGGAGACCTTGATTTATGGTTTTCATTAATTCTCAGAGGTACCCAGAGTATGATATAGTTTAATAAACCTAACAAACATAGGTTAGTCTCATACACACACACACAATGGGTGTGTAACTACTAGCATAAGTGAACATATATACATATATGATCAATGCCAGCTTGAGACTTGCTGAAAATTTGGACCTTAACAGCAGAGGGTTGTGTTTCCCAATGGAAAAATTAGCAGATTATTGTATTGTAAATGGAGTTGTACTGATCAAAAGCTTTAAAGACTTATTTACAACATTACACAGCATTTCATTTAATGAACCTTCAGAAGTACTATACAGAAATAAGACATCCACGATACCATGTCTGGATAAATAACTTCAAAAGAAATATGCCTAAGAGGAAATATAGGAAAGTATAGGGTTATATGTTCCTTTTGCAAACACAGGGCCACATTATCTGCTGGTCTATATTAGGGCAGTCCAACTAAAAACAATAGTCATGTACCAAATTATACCAGCAAAGTATAATTTTAAAAATAATAATTTTAAAAATAATATTACAGTTGTCATATTTTTGCAATGATCTAACATCTTACTGTGGGCTGAAATCTGCTTTGCTTTTGCATGACTGATTTCTCTTAACATGATTACATCTAAGAGCCTAAATTTGTGCTCTAATACTTATCTGTGTAAGAGGGAAAATTATATGGACAAACTCTTTCTTTTTACCCTTCTAGTTTAATTGTACATCTATATTGTTACAGATTGACTGAAGCAGCCTATTAGTTTTTTCCCCACGGTAACAGGCACTGAATAGATGACCAGAAAAAGCTCTCTTCATGTCACATTTTGATTGAACTATTCTGAAAATAAGCACATAGAGGCACAGTCATTTCCTTAACTTAATCACAACTCTAGCGCTGAAGTTACTATTGCAACCTTCATGGGTCCAAGGCAAGGTCAGTCATTCTTTCTGAACATGATTTCAAATATGAATGTGAAAAGGGTACTGCTTGGTTCAGAGAATTGGCAATGGGATTAGGTGATGGTCATCTTTTAGATCACCAGTTCAAATCTGGAATGAGCTGGTAATGATTGCTACTTGGTTGTTTACAGTATGTGAAATGAATTGCTGGCATCAATCCACCTCTCAGGTAGAAGTAATTGATGGTGGTGGTGGTAGTCTCAGCAGAGTGTTCAAAGACTGAATGGGCATGTAGACTGATCTACCTCAGGGGTGGTCTCTGCAGAACAGAAATGTGAAAAATTTGCACTACCACTGCAAGTTTCAGGTTGTTGTATCTGAACTGCAGTTTTCAGTGCTGTTGATCATAGAATTATAGGATTGGAAGGAACCTCAAGAGGTTATCTAGTCCAGTCCCCTGCATTTATGACAGAACTAAGTATTATCTAGACCAGTGGTTCTCAAAGCCGGTCCACCGCTTGTTCAGGGAAAGCCCCTGGCGGGCCGGGCCGGTTTGTTTACCTGACGTATCTGCAGGTTCGGCCGATTGCGGCTCCCACTGGCTGGGGTTCACTGCTCCAGGCCAATGGGGGCTGCGGGAAGCAGCGCAGGCCAAGGGATGTGCTGGCTGCCCTTCCTGCAGCCCCCATTGGCCTGGAGCAGTGAACCGTGGCCAGTAGGAGCCGCAATCGGCCGAATCTGCGGATGCGGCAGGTAAACAAACTGGCCCGGCCCGCCAGGGGCTTTCCATGAACAAGCAGCAGACTGGCTTTGAGAACCACTGATCTAGACCATCCCTGAAAGGTGTTTGTCTAATCTGCTCTTAAAAATCTCCAATGATGGAGATTCCACAACCTCCCTAGGCAATTTATTCCCGTGCTTAACCACCCTGATAGATAGGAAGTTTTTCCTAATGTCCAATCTAAACCTCCCTTGCTGCCATTTAAGCCCATTGCTTCTTGTCCCATCCTCAGAGGTTAAGAACAATTCTTCTGCCTCCTCCTTTTAACAACTTTTATGTACTTGAAAACTGTTATCATGTCCTCTCTCAGTTGTCTCTTTTCCAGACTGAACAAACCCATTTTTTTCAATCTTCCCTCATAGGTCATGAGTTCCTAGACCTTTAATCATTTTTGTTGCTCTTCTCTGGACTTTCTCCAATTTGTGCACATCCTTCCTGAAATGTGGCGCCCAGAACTGGACACAATACTCCAGTTGAGCATAATTAGCGCGGAGTAGAGCTTGTTTACAACACTCATGTCTTGCTTACAACACTCCTGCCAATACATCCAGAAGGATGTTCACTTGTTTTGCAGGTGTTACACTGTTGATTCATATTTAGCTTGTGGTCCACTCTGACCCCCAGATCCCTTTTCGCAGTACTCCTCTATAGGCATTTCCCATTTTGTATGTGTGCAACTGATTGTTCCTTCCTAGGTGGAGTGGTTTATATTTGTCCCTATTGAATTTCAACCTATTTACTTCAGACCATTTCTCCAGTTTGTCCAGATCATTTTGAATTATAATCCTATCCTCCAAAGCAGTTGAATCATCGAATATCAGGGTTGGAAGGGACCTCAGGAGGTCATCTAGTCCAACCTCCTGCTCAAAGCAGGACCAATCCCCAACTAAATCAGAACCCCTCCCAGCTTGGTATTGTCTGCAAACTTTATAAGTGTACTCTCTATGCCATTATCTAAATCATTGATGAAGATATTGAACAGTACCGGACCCAAAACTGATCCCTGTGGGACCCCACTCATTATGCCCTTCCAGCATGACTGTGAACTACTGATAACTAAACCGTTCCCAGAGAGTAATTGTCAGTGGTTCATAGGTACCTTTCATGAGCACAGCACACACAAAGATAACCTAGGTCTTGTGTACATGGTGAGTTAGTGCTTAGCAAGTCAGGGTGTGACTCTACAGCTCACTGACTTGCCATGTGGACCTTGCTAGAGTGCACTGAAAGTTGCATAGTGTGCTTTGATGTAATCTTGTTTCAAACAGCAGTAGTCAAGGTGCACTAATGAACGTGGAGTGTGTTGTTGCAGTGACCACATGGGACATTATTGTGCAGCAAGCAAGAACACTGTAGATTCACACACTATATTGCCGTGTATTCTTCTTAGCATATGTGTAAAGTGCCTCTGGTGACATGTGATCAGGATTAATCACTGAAGATGGTCTGCAGGTTGGATCATTAGCTTTCCCAGCTATATGACTAACAAATTGGTTACGTTTTAATAATGTATCATCTATTTACATTTGACTTTCATGTAAACTATATTGAAAAGTTATGTGCAAAATTTTTACCTTCTGTGTTCCCGTCTAACCTCCTGTAGATTAGTGGCACAGGTTTCCTAGGCACTGCAGTAATACAAAAAAATAATAAGGATGATGATGAGAGTCACTCAAAGTCATAAGTTACCTTGGAAACATTCCTGGAGAAACACTGGTACATTTGCATAGACACAAAGAGCAGAACATACATTTTTATAAAATAACTTATTTCCAGGATGTCACTGGTGCAGAGGATCATATTTTTCACCCTCTGAATTAACTTTTGGATCCTGGACTCGAGGCTCTAGAACTATAAATCAGCTCTTATTGGTTAGTGACATTTAGCACTGTAGTTAATTTGCTTGTGAACTGGAAAATGGGTGCATTATAAAATCATAGAATTGTAGAACTGGAAGGGACCTTGAGAGGCCATCTAGTCCAGTCCCCTGCACTCAAGGCAGGTCTAGTATTATCTAGATCCTCCATGACAGGGGTATGTCTAACCTGCTCTTTAAAATGAGGGAGATTCCACAACTTCCCTAGGCAATTTATTCCAGTTCTTAACCTGACAGTTACAAAGTTTTTCCTAATGTCCAACCTAAACTGCCCTTACTGCAGTTTAAGCCCATTACTTCTTGTTCTATTCAGAGGTTAACGAGAACAATTTTTGCCATTCTCCTTCTAACAACCTTTTATGTACTTGAAAGCTGTTATCATGTCCCCCCTCAGTCTTCTCTTCTCCAGACTAAACAATCCAATTTTTTCAATCTTCCCTTATAGGTCATGTTTTCTAGACCTTTAATCATTTTGGTTGCTCTTTTCTGGACACTTTCCAATTCATCCACATCTTTCCCGAAATGTGGTGCTCAGAACTGGAGTCAGTACTCCAGTTGAGGCCTAATCAGCATGTAGTAGAGCGAAAGAATTACTTATCATGTCTTGCTTATAACACTCCTGCTAATACATCCCAGAATGATGTTTGCTTTTTTTGCAACAGTATTACAATGATAACTCATATTTAGCTTGTGATCCACTATGACCCCCAGATCCCTTTCTGCAACACTCCTTCCCAGGCAGTCCTTTCCCATTTTGTATTTGTGCAACTGATCGTTCCTTCCTAAGTGGAGTACTATGCATTTGCCCACATTGAATTTCATCCTATTTTCTTCAGACCAATTCTCCAGTTTGTCCAGATCATTTGAATTATAATCCTATCCTCCAAAGAACTGACAACCCCTCCCATCTTGGTATCATCCGCAAACTTTATAAGTGTACTCTCTATGTCATCATCTAAATAGTTAATGAAGATATTGAACATCATATCATCTTTATATCAACTGCGAAGATATATCTTGATATAAAGGTGCCTTTTGCAATCCTCTTGGCTTATTCCTTGTGCCCCTTCTCACTGAAGCATTCCTTCTCTGCCATACTCCACCAGTCTCTTTTATAATCCCATGGGTATGGATTGCTTTGGTAGCCACTTCAAAATGTTCCCCAGTTTTCAGATGTTCCGTGGTCGTCTTTTAATGCTCTTCCCATCACATGATGCTTCTCTGGCCCTCTTATATATTCTTCTCCCTATCCTTGATGAGCTAACAGCGTTGGTAACCACCTCTTCCCCAACCCCCTCCCCCTGCAGATCTTAGCTCCTGTTCCACACTTCCTTGTATGGTTATTTAAAAAAATAAAAATTTCAAAGGTATCAGACTGTAGTTTCCAGTTTCCATATCTGAAATATCAATTTTCCACTGATGCTTTATGCATGCTGCTTATGCCCACATATGATGACCAGAATCTTATGACTATAGTCAAGAACAGATAAAGAATGCTGTTCAATACTTTCAAATGCCTCAGCTGCTGTGAATATCAATACAAGGAATAAATGCAAAAAGTGTTCAGAATAACTAATCTATATTTTTGTACCATGGTCATTATCAACTGTAAAGACAAAATGTGTTGTTTATGCAATTTTTCTTCCCTTGTATATAAAGATACTGGATGAAATCCTGGCCCCATTGAAGTCAATGGAATTTTTGGTTTGACTTCAGTGGAACCAGGATTACACCCACTGTGAATAACAGGATTCCACCAAGGGGAGTGTGATGGATTGGGTCACAGAAATCCTCTTGGGAGCTGCCAACTGATGTGCCAAGACTACTTCTGCTCCTGCTTTCCTGTCCTGGCAGCTTAGGACTCCAGCACCCTGTCTTGTTGAGCCAGACATGCCAGTCTGCTCCAACACAGACCCAGGGTCTGAACCACGTGCCCCAAAGCTGCAGACTTAACTGAAAGCAGCTTACAGAAGTGTTCCTGTCTATAACACTCAGATGCCCAACTCCCAATGGGGTCCAAACCCCAAATAAATCTGTTTTACTCTGTATAAACCTTATACAGGGTAAACTCATAAATTGTTCGCCCTCTATAACACTGATAGAGAGAGATGCACAGGTGTTTGCCCCCCCCCCCAGGTATTAATATAGACTCTGGGTTAATTAATAAGTAAAAAGTGATTTTATTAAATACAGAAAGTAGGATTTAAGTGGTTCCAAGTAGTAATAGACAGAACAAAGTGAATTACCAAGTCAAATAAAATAAAACAGACAAATCTAAGCCTAATACAGTAATAAAACAGAATACAGATAAAATCTCAACCTCAGAGATGTTTCAATAAGTTTCTTTCACAGACTGGATGCCTTCCTAGTCTGGGCACAATCCTTTCCCCTGGTACAGCCCTTGTTTCAGCTCAGGTGGTAGCTAGGGGATTTCTCATGATGGCTCCCTCTTTGTTCTGTTCCACCCACTTATATATCTTTTGCATAAAGCAGGAATCCTTTGTCCCTCTCTGGGTTCCCACCCACTCCTTCTCAATGGAAAAACACCAAGTTAAAGATGGATTCCAGTTCAGGTGATATGATCACATGTCACTATAAGACTTCATTACTTACTTGCCAGCACACACGTATACAGGAAGACTTACAAGTAAAACACAGCCATCTGCAGTCAATTGTCCTGGTTGATGGGAGCCATCAAGATTCCAAACCACCATTAATGGTCCACACTTTGCATAATTACAATAGGCCTTCAGAGTTATATTTCATATTTCTAGTTTCTGATACAAGAGTGGTACATTTATACAAATAGAATGACCACACTCAGTAGATTATAAGCTTTGTAATGATACCTTACAAGAGACCTTTTGCATGAAGCGTATTCCAGTTACATTATATTCATACTCATCAGCATACTTTCATAAAATCATATAGAGTGCAATGTCACAGGGGGAAATCCTTGGACTGTTTAGGAATTGTTTATGTTCTTCTTACCTTGCTCTGGCAGAGCAAAGGGACTTTAACAGGGGCTCAGGATCTAGTCCAAAGAGCTCACTAATGGCACAAGCACTGAACACCACTGACCCCTCACATTTCAACTTTAATTCTGCCACTGTGGGAGATGGGGAAGTATGAGGAAAGGAAGGACAGTAGTCTGGTATCTCCAAGGGACAGAGATAAGGTTACGATGTGTGGCTTGTGGATGGATAGATGGTAGTTGTGCTATTAGGGCTAGATTCACAAATGGATTTAGGCACCTAACTGCTACGTGAAGTGCCTAAATCCAAACTTTATATCCTTAAAACCACTGCTCATCTGCTGCCTAATTATGAAAGTGCCTAAATTAAATGACTAGGCATTCCACCCAAGAGACAGACAGAGAGAAATTGACTATATAGTCTAGTGGTTAGGGCCCTTACTCATGATGTACTTTCAAGTCCCTGTTCCAATGAGTATTTAAGTATTTTAAATAAAGTGGAATAGCTTCAACAGGAGACATCAACCCCATAACTCAGTGTGTAGGCCTAGGTTTAAGTCTCTACATCACCTCAGGCAGAGGGGGATTTGAACCGAGGTCTCCTACAACCTCTAATCACTAGGCTAAAGAGCCCAAGGGTGGTTACACTGGCACCATCACTTCTTGCAAGAAAGGGCTTGGGTGCCTAACTTCAGGAGAGGGCTCACAGATCGGAGTCTTGAACAGACATAGCCACCTTCCTCTAGCTCAGAGTTGGGAGCGTAAGTTCCTGTGGGGGGTGGGGCTTAGGATAGCATTTCCTACTGGCTAGCTTAGGTGGCTCCCACTCAGGGCCGGCGCATCCACTAGGCGTCCCTAGGCGGTCGCCTAGGGCGGCAGGATTTGGGGGGTGGCATTTTGCTGCCCTCGGCGGAAATTGAGCAGCGGGGGGGTCCTTCCACTCCGGGTCTTTGGTGGAAATTCGGCGGCGGGTCCTTCACTTGCTCCGGGACCCACCGCCAAAGTGCCGCGAAGACGCAGAGCAGAAGGACCCCAGCTGCCAAATGCTCAGAGGAGGAGTGCTGCCTTCTAGGGCAGCAAAAACCCTGGTGCTCCTCCTGCTCCCACTCAGTGTGCAGGCTTTTGTGAATCCCAGTCTTAGGTGGCTAACTGTGCCCATGAATTGTAGAAGGTGGGTTCCACTAAGTGGCAGGACTCCTAAAAGTTAGGTGTTGCAATGCTGAGTTTAAGTCCCTTTTGGCAGAGTCTGTGTCGGTGGTTAGAGGGGGCTGAACTATTAGATTACTTAAGTTTTCATTTGCTTGGTTTTTTTATTCTATGTTAGATTCTATGTGAGGACCAGCCTTTAACTGATAGGCGGGGTAGAATTTTTGTGTATGTATATGTATAAATAAGCATGCCCAATCCTTCAAATATGTACAACTAGGGGTGGTGCTTACTATAGTCCCTATGAAGTATGGTGCTCCTTTGGTTATATAAATATTTCTGATTTTTGGGGATAAATCTTCAGAAGACTGAAGTTCCGCCCCCCCCCGTCCCTTTTGGGCAGGTGCAGTTTGCACAGAGTGTGTGCAGATCTGAGTCTTGTACTTGCACCTCTAGCTACCTGATTTGCACCTACATTTATCCCTGGTCTACACTGGGGTGGAAGGAGGAGGAGCATCGATCTAAGTTACGCAACTTCAGCTACGTGAATGATGTAGCTGAAGTCGACGTACTTAGATCAACTTACCATGGTGTCTTCACTGTGATGAGTCGACTGCTGCTGCTCCCCCGTCAACTCTGCCTGCGCCTCTCACGGTGCTGGAGTACAGGAGTTGACGGGAAAGCACTCGGGGGTCGAATCAATCCCCGTTGGATTGATTGCTGCCGACCGATCCAGTGGGTAGGACCCTTAGATGGAGGTTCACATTTAGATTAACATCCACCATATAACTGCATGTGCAAAAATCCAGGCACAATTTTGCAGGTGCTAACCATGCCCACAATGGAGACAGTCTTTTTGAAAATCAGACTCTTAATGGTTGTGATGCTGTCTAGGTAATCTTGAATGTGGTTATTTTGTGCAAGATGAACATTTTACTAGCTGCAGCACAATGTAAATGGAGAAGACACAGATTTGATCCATTACAGTTGGGTTCATATCCAATACAGAATTGTGTTGTACACTAGTGTGTTGTACTGTTAATGGTGCTGTCTTTTGAATACTATTTAAAATCAAATTCACTCCTTCCTTGTCTTTTGGGTGTTAGATACTTTTTTTGTGTTTTGCTGTTAAGTATCCTAGGGTTCTTTTTTGGGGGGGGGGATGTATGGGATATCTCAAATAATGAGGGCAACGTTCTCTCTCTGTGAATTTGTCCTATTGTTTATTTTTTGTTTTTTATGTTTGAGGCCGTGCAGGAGTTATTACTGAGTATTTAGTGGTTGTTCTCTTTGCAAAATTAATCTTCTACTGGTGCTTAAAACTCAACTTCACATGAAACCTTTGGCAGCTCAGAAGAACCTGTGATAGATGACAAAGAGCATTTTGAAGACTAGACCATAGTCAGAGCTGTAATAGAGGAATTAAACTGCAGATTTCATCATTATGCTATTTTAGGAGGGATAAATTAATCATACCACGTTTGTATAAAAGATCAAACTGTCAAGAGCAGAGTTCTCACTAGCCAGGCTATTTAACAGTGAAAATAGCATAGGTTATGGCTTGAATATAGAGTGCAATATAGCAGTAACAGTTTGTCTTAATATTGTTGGCTTGCTGATGTGTGTAGTAGCTGGCAACTCAGCCTTCCCTAAGAGCAGTTTTTACAGTAGTGGGTCAAATTTGTGGCCCCTATGTAGATGCTATTTAGGATTTATAGAGCATAAAAGCTCAGCTCTGCACAAGTCACTGCATGCAATTTTTTTTTCTTCCCCAGGGAAAGAGCCTAAATGTGGTGAACTCTACTCACAAACAAAATTTTAGAGACAGCAAATATATTTAGATACTTCATGTGGTGACAGTCCAGGTTATGTGACAGGCACCTCTTTCTAACAGCATTTTACATACATGTTGCTTACATAAGATGAAACATATGGACCTCGGGACTATGGCACAATTCCATGCCTAGGCAAGACAGAACAATATGGTGGAGGCACTGAGTGCAATGACTTCTCTCTCTGATGGGATGTACCTGTCTACTAACGTGGTTTGCAATCTAGAGAACCTTCTGGATCTGCTGTGGCTCTGGGACTCTCAGCTAGCAGTAGCCAGTGGTGACTTTTTTCATTTGCATCTGACTCAGAAGTTGCAACCTTTCCTTTTGGATGTGGGCCTTCCTGTGGTTAGCCATGCCTTTCTTGCCTCCATATTCTATCTGTCTAATTTATCTGGGCCACCACCTTGGAGAATCTGAGAACCTCACAGTTTATTATTGTTTTTAACCTGGCAACATTTCTGTGAGGTAGATTATTCCCATCTTTATAGATGAGGACCTGAGGCACAAAGAGATTAAGGGCTAGACTTTCAAAGATATTTAGTACCTAAAGATGCAGATAATTGCTAGTGGGATTTTCCAAGATGCCCAAACAGGGTTGGTGCCTAAATCCCATTAATTTCAATGGCAGTTAGGTGCTTATCCTGTTTTTGACACTTTTGAAAATCCCACTAGACATCTGAGTGCCTTTGAAAAATCTGGCTCTAAGAGATTTGAAAAAGGTCATGAAGGAAACTCAGGCTTCCTGAGTCCCAGGCCAGTGTCTGAACTATTAGGTTAGTTTTGTTTTCAAGGGCTATGGCTACACTGCAGCTTAAATTATGTCACTCAGGGGTGTGCATTAGCCACTCAGCCGAGTGATATAATTTATGCCAATTTAAGAGCTGGTGTGGACAGTATTATGTTGGTGGGAGATGGGAAAGCTCTCTCCCGCTGGCTTAGAGCAGCTATTTGTTTGCTGCTTTCAACTACCTGAAGGGGGTTCCAGAGAGGATGGAGCTCGGCTGTGCTCAGTGATGGCAGATGACAGAACAAGGAGCAATGGTCTGAAGTTGCAGTGGGGGAGGTCTAGGTTGGATATTAGGAAACACTATTTCACTAGGAGGGTGGTGAAGCACTGGAATGGGTTACCTAGAGAGGTGGTGGAATCTCCTTCCTTGGAGGTTTTTAAGGCCCGGCTTGACAAAGCCCTGGCTGGGATGATTTAGTTGGGAATTGGTCCTGCTTTGAGCAGGGGGTTGGACTAGAAGACCTCCTGAGGTCCCTTCCAACCCTGATATTCTATGATTCTATGATTCTATTCTATGATACACAGAGAGTTTACAGTGGCATTGTAAGTTCTCTAGTATAGCCATAGCCTGGGTCTCTGCCTTGGACTGCTGCACTGTGCTTATCTTGGGGATTATCCTAAACTATATTAATCTTTTTAGCCTATGCACAACGTGCCTCAGGTGGTATGTGACCAGGATTGATCACTGAATGTGGTCTGCTGGTTGGATCACTAGCTTCCCCGGCCTGGACTGGGTATTGATGGGGAGTGTGCTGAGAATGCTGATCCATGCCCCCCACTATATTAATAAAACATTACAGGTGTATATGGCCAAAGTAATCCCAGATAGTTGGGACTCTGAGGATATATGAAGTAAAAAGCAAGGTTAAAAATAGGTTTCAAAGGTAAACGGTCCTTCATCTGAGAGGTAGGAGAAACCATTGTTTTAAATTACCAACATTTTATACAGCTTATCTGCTAGTGACACTACACCTTTAGAAATATACATAGAGGGGCTTAGACCCTTTGACTCAGCACTAGTGGGAGGGAGTGTGGCAAAGGGGGGATGGAAGCAGGGACCAGTCCAGTCCCTGGCATTCACTATGGGAACCTCAGGGCACCTGGCTGACTACAGCCTCAAGGGGTTGTTGTGGTAGGTAGGGCATGATTCCGTGGTCCTGCATCTGTGCTGGAGGGGGGGCGAGAGTAGGAGATGTAGCAGCTGATACAGTGGCACATAGATTCTCCCATGCATAACAAATAGTCTTCCCAGGTGCAGGAGTGTAAATTCCAGGGATCCTGATGTTCTCCTGTGCTATAATTACAGGAAGGTGTAGGCCAATAACTTTTTATTTACTTTACTTTTCATCTTTTCATTTTTTTTCATTCTTTTAATAAAAAATCCTGCAGGCAAGAACCTCTCTCTTCTTGGAAGGGATTTGAGTTTTAGCTAGAATAAGAATGTGGTCAAATTTAGAATGTGTAGCTATGCAAATAGATCTTTAAATTGTTGCGCTATTCTATGGGGAGTAAACACATCAATGCCTGCACTTACAGACTCATTTCAGCAATCAAAACTGGTTTTTATAAAATGTTAGGTGCTTTCCCAGTTCACAAGTGCACCTACTATAGCATATCCTTATTACTCTGTAGTGTACAGGGAAACTTGGCTTTAACATGTATTGGTAAGTTGAATATTTTAGTCCCAGGGACAGCAGCAAGCATGCATATTTTATGTCTAGTACAAATTAGCCATGCTTAGTACCAAATGCATGCCTGAGGGAGGCATGGTGCCTTGAAAATGGAATCCAAATGAAATTTACTTATTAGTAAAGGAATCAAATCCTAAGCTAGATCCTCAGTGGAGTAAATCAGCACAGCTCTATTAATTTCAATGGAGCTGTGTCCGTTGCAACAGCTAAGGATCTGGCCTGCTGTGAACATCAGATAAACAGTCATATTTCTATGAATACATTGAAAGTACTTTATATAATTTTTACATACATATATTTTCTTCATTTAAAAATCTGGTATAATACCTGATTCTGTAAGCATTTCTAACTGGTCAGAGTGCTTATTGCCATAACAGGTTGCCAGAGATAAGGATAGCCTGTAGAAACTGGAGTGAGGAAAGAGGAAGTACCTTAGCAGGGATGTAGAGAGGAAGAGTGGGGAGCCGATCTGCAGCCATTCTTCCAACTAGAATGAGAACCAATAAGTAACCATGCACAAGCTAATGTTTTGCCGATTTTTAAAAAGGCTAAATGGGACGACCTAGGTAATTATCTTGCCTGGGATCGATGTCAGGCTGACAGGCCTATAATGTCGGGGCTGATAATGGGATTTGATTAATAAAGAATTAGAAAAGGATAAAGTAATTAATGCAAATCAACATAGGTTTATGGAAAAGATATCAATTTAGTTTGACAGAATCTCTTTTTTATGAGATTACAAGTTTGATTGATAGAGGTAATATACTAAGACTTCTCTAAGGCATTTGACTCGGTAGCACATGTAGGGTTGCCAATTTTGGTTGGACATATTCCTGGAGGTTTCATCACATGACATAATCTTTAATTAAAGATTAATCTTTAATTCCTGGAGACTCCAGGGCAATCCTGGAGGGTTGGCATCCCTAACCACATGGCATTTTGATTAAAAAATTAGAATGATATAAAATTAACATGGCACACAGTAAATGTATTAAAAACTGGCTAATTGATAGTTCTCAGAATGTAATTGTAAATGGAGAATTGTCACTGAGTAGGTGTGTTTCCAGTGAAGTCCTGCAGGGATCAGTTCTTAGCACTACACTATTTAACATTTTTATTAATGGCTTGGAAGAAAACATAAAATCATCACGGATAAAGACTGCATAGGACACAAGAATTGGGGGAGTGGTAAATAAAGAAGAGGACAAGTCACTAATTCAGAAAGATGTGGATCTCTTTGCAAACTGTGTGCAAGCAGACAATATGTTGTAGCCCGTAGGATTATTTTGCTAGCTATTATATCCTACTAATCCAGCCAGCAGTATTAATTAATATGTTTCTTTTTCTGAAATTAATCCATTTTATTCTTATATTTTATCAGTATTAATTCCTTGGAATTTAGGATGTGTTGAGGCATGTGTTTCCTAATAATAAGTTTTGCTGAAATGCAAGAAGCCTACCAGCCTGTAAGATCCGGTAAGATCTGCTATATAGCAAAAAGTTGAATTAGTTATAAATATGTCAGCATAAAAGCTGGCAAGCTTTGGCACAGATGAGAATGGTCCCTGAACTTTGGGGAACCAAGGGGAGGAACTATTCACATAACATCACAGGTTTATCTGGCTTCTACAACGGGTTGGTAACCGCAGGGTACACCACAACACGAGGTCATCAAGAGACCCTAGGATGGCAGTTTTGGAGTGAGATAATCCTTATTAATATATTTAGAAAGTAAGTGTCATAATCCACTAACCTATAGGAGAAGGGTACCCATAAATTTCTTAGAGTATGGAAACAAGATTTGGGTATACAGCAGTAGGTTGGGCCTGAATTACATAGGTCAGAATCCTATAAAATACCTTGTAAGAGAGTTAAGTTAGTTAGTTCTTTTCTGAAACCTTCTTCTTGTAGCTGCTTTGGAGTTAGTTCTTTTCTTCTTCTTAATTTCTTCTTAGGGTCTTAAACTCTTACAGCCCTTAAACTAAGTTTTACTTCTTAGATCTTTTCATCTATCTATTCTATCTTCTATCATGCTATGAGCTCAGCGTGTGTAGTATAGTATAACTACTCAAAATTCCTAACCATTGGGGAAGCCAGCACCATCATGTAATCGGGCATGCCAGGAGTGAGGCTGGTCCTTCACCTCCTATTACCGGGTTCTCAAGGAAGGGTGTGAGTATGTTAGGTTAAGGTACTTATAATAGAAATGTTACCACCAGGAGTTTTGGAATTCTTTTACTGTTTTGCAGTTATAAGTTTCATTACATTCCTTATTTTTATGTTAATGGTAATAAAGATTTTATCAGTTTGGTATTGTCCTCAGTGTATGCGTTCTTGCCAAGCACTCCTAGAGTCCTCTCCCAATATAGAACTCTCTGAGTTCTTGAACTCTGTAGTCTGAATTGGACAAGAACCTATAAATCTTCTGGTCGAATGCGATCAGTGGCAAGCCATAAAAACTAACCCATCAAATTCAGGTCAACAATGTGCTTTAATAAGGTTAACTGTAAATGTATACATAGAGGAACAAAGAACAGGTATTCTATCCAGCGGGAGCAGTGACTCTGAAAAAGATTTGGGGGATCATGGTGGCTAATGAGCTGAACATAAGCTCCCAGTGTGATGCTGTGGCCAAAAGAGCTAATGCGATCATGGGATGCATAAATAGGAATCCTGAGTAGGAGTAAAGAGGTTATTTTACCTCTATATTTGGCACTTGTGTGACTGCTGCTGGAATACTGTGTCCAGTTTTGTGCCCAAAGTTCAAAAAGGATGTTAATAAAATTGGAGAGGGTTCAGAGAAGAACCACAAGAATGATTAAAGGATTAGAAAACACATGTACGTAGAGTGATTGAGCTTTATTTTAATAAAGAGAAGGCTAAGGGGTGACTTGATTACAGTCTATAAGAATCTATATGGGGAAAATATTTAATAATGGGTTTGTGGTGGGGCGGCTGCCCCACGCCCGGAGAGTGTGGGCTGCGGCAGGCCCGGGTGCCTGCACATCCCTGCAGCCAATAAGAGAAGGGCTTGTTGCGAGCCAATCAGAGGCCAGATTGGGGACAGCCAATCCGGGCCAAGCTCAGCCATATCAAAGACTGCTCAGGGAGAGAGCAGTCAGTCTGTCCCAGGCCTTCAGAGGGGAAGGTCTGTCTCCAGAGCTGGGAGGCCAGCACCACGGACAGCGCAGTGCAGGCCAGCCTTCGAGAGCGGGAGAAGGTCCTACTCCATAGCCTGCCAGGTGGCAGGCCTTGAAGGAAAGGACCTAGCAGGAAGAAGGGCCGTTGGGGAAGCGGTCCAGAGGAACAGACAGAGGAGGAAGGAGAAAGAGGACAGCGAGGCTGTCACTAGAGGGCCTCTGGACTGGGACTCAGAGTAGTGGGCGGGCCTGGGTCGTCCCCCCCACTTTGTTCCCCTTGGCAGTACACCCAGCCATAGGCTGCAGGGAGCGGCCAGCTGAAACTACACCAGATCCTGGACTGTAGGGATTGGACTTGGAGGTGTAGGACTGTGGGTCACCCAGCCCCCAGAAGGGGGTGAGAATGGACAAAGGGACACTGTCAGAGGACAGTGTTCCAGAAGAGGACACTGTGCGTTGGGAGCAACGCAGGTCCACACGCCAACCAAACACGAGACGACACCAGAAAGGGGCGCTCTACTGGATCGAACCAATTCCCCGAGACGACCAGTAGGCGGCGCCGTGGTGGTAAGTCCCTACTTTGTCACAGGGTTCTTCAATTTAGTAGAGAAAGGTATAACATGATCCAATGGCAGGAAGTTAAAGCTGGACAATTTCAGACTGGAAATAAGGCACAATTTTTTAATGGTGAGAATAATTAACCATTGGAACAATTTACCAAGGGTCATGGTGGAGTCTCTATCACTGACCATTTTAAAACCAGGATTGGATGTTTTTCTAAAAGATATGTTCTAGGAATTATTTTGGGGACGTTCTATGGCCTGTGTTAAACAGGAGGTCAGACTAGGTGATCACAATAGTCCCTTCTGGCCTTGGACTATGAACCTACATCAGTATCATCTAAAACATTTGCCTTATAAAATAACCTAGTAGGATCCCGAGACTTTAGTGGCTGGAAATCACTGCCTTGCACTTATGGTAAAACTTTCAAAAGTACCTAACTTTCAAAAGTACCTAACACATTCACTTTCAGTGGGACTTAGTCTTCTAAGTGCCTAGGGTTTGTCTTCATGGGAGGGGTGGCATGTGGGTGAGTAAAGTGCTGTACAAGTGGTGTGATTTCTGATATTGGTCCATGTAAAGCCTGCTGGTGTGCACTAAAGGTTTCCCAGTGTGCTTTAATGTAGTACAATTTCAAACAACACTTCATTAAAGCACACCCTCAGGATCTACCCAGACCAATTAATGTGCAACACATCAGTGTGATTTAGAAATCACATCCCTGTAAAGCAGGGGTTCCCATACTTGTTTCATGTCTTGTTCAGGATAAGCCCCTGGTGGGCCGTGAGATGGTTTGTTTACCTGGTTCGCCATTCCTGGCCAATGGGAGCTGTGGGAAGCTGCGCCGGCCAGGCTGTAGAGTCATTAGCCCATCATGTAGACAAGCCCTAAATCATAGAATACCAAGGTTAGAAGGGACCTCAGGAGGTCATCTAGTCTAACCCCTGCTCAAAGCAGGACCAATCCCCAGACAGATTTTTGCCCCAGATCCCTAAATGGCCCCCTCAAGGATTGAACTCATAACCCTGGGTTTAGCAGGCCAATGCTCAAACCACTGAGCTATCCCTCCCCCCAAATCACTTCTGAAAATGGGATATAGACTTCTACATCACTTAGGAGCATTTGAAAATTTTACCTTTAGATAATAAGGTGATAAATGCCTGAGAAATCTTATAGTTTAATTAGCTTACCCAAATAAAAGTAAAAGCCAACCTGGCGTGCTTTCATTATCCTAGAACAGTGGTCCCCAAACAGTAGAGCAGGCCCCTCGGGGGTGTGTGTGTGTGTGTGTGTGTGTGTGTGTGCAGGGAAGAACATTCAGTGGGGCCTGGGCCAGTCCCCATGGGGGGTGGAAAGGGGACATCACCCAGCTCCACTCTTCCCCCAATTCTGCTCTGTTCCTGGCTCCCGGCCCAAGCTCTGCTCCTGGCCCCGCCCCCTGCTGTATGGCTCAGCTTGTGGCCCCACTCCCAGCTTTGGCCCCAGCCTCGCTCAGTAGCTTCCGGCTCGGCTGCGGCTCCGTATCTGGACATGGCCCTGGATTCTGGGCTGGCTATGGCTCCACTCCTGGCCCTTGCTTTTCCGCTCCTGGCTCCAGCCCGCTCCTAACTCCAGATCCATCCCCAGCTGTGGGCCCAGCCTCAGCCTCCAGCCCTGACTGCGGCCCTGCTCCCAGCCCTGGCTCCCAACCACGGCTGGAGGGAGCACAAGATTAAAAGTTTGGGGACCAGTGTCTAAGGGTATGTCTACACTATGGGATTATTCTGATTTTACAGAAACCGTTTTTTGGCAACAGATTGTATAAAGTCGAATGTATGCGGCCACACTAAGCACAAATTAATTCGGCGGTGTGCGTCCATGTACCGGGGCTAGTGTCGATTTCTGGAGCGTTGCACTGTGGGTAGCTATTCCATAGCTATCCCATAGTTCCCGCAGTCTCCTCCGCCCATTGGAATTCTGGGTTGAGATCCCAATGCCTGATGGGGCCAAAAACATTGTCGCGGGTGGTTCTGGGTACTTCCTCCTCCTCCCTCCGGGAAAGCAACGGCAGACAACCATTTTGCATCTTTCTGCTGGGTGAACAGTGCAGACGCCCTACCGCGGCAAGCATGGAGCCCGCTCAGCTCAAGACAGCAGTCATGAACATTGTAAACACCTCGCGCGTTATCGTGCAGTTTATGCTGAACCAGAACCTGTAAAACCAGGCGAGGAGGAGCAGGCTACGGCAGCGCAACGACGAGAGTGATGACGACATGGACATGGAATTCTATCAAACCGCTGGCCCCGGCGCTTTGGAGATCATGCTGTTAATGGGCAGGTTCATGCCGTGGAACACCGATTCTGGGCCCGGGAAACAAGCACAGACTGGTGGGACTGCATAGTGTTGCAGGTATGGGACGATTCCCAGCGGCTGCGAAACTTTCGCATGCATAAGGGCACGTTCATGGAAATTTGTGACTTGCTTTCCCCTACCCTGAAGCGCCAGAATACCAAGATGAGAGTAGCCCTCACAGTTGAGAAGGGAGTGGCGATAGCCCTGTGGAAGCTTGCAACGCCAGACAGCTACCGGTCAGTTGGGAATCAATTTGGAGTGAGCAAATCTATTGTGGGGGCTGCTGTGATGCAAGTAGCCAAAGCAATCACTGAGCTGCTGCTGCCAAAGGTAGTGATTCTGGGAAATGTGCAGGTCAGAGTGGATGGCTTTGCTGCAATGGGATTCCCTAACTGTGGTGAGGCGATAGATGGAACCCATATCCCTATCTTGGCACCGAAGCACCAGGGCAGCCAGTACGTAAACCGCAAAGGGTACTTTTCAATGGTGCTGCAAGCACTGGTGGATCACAAGGGATGTTTCACCACCATCAACGTGGGATGGCTGGGAAGGGTTCATGACGCTCGCGTCTTCAGGAACACTACTTTGTTTAAATGGCTGCAGCAAGGAACTTACTTCCCAGACCAGAAAATAACAGTTGGGGATGTTGAAATGCCTATAGTTATCCTTGGGGACCCAGCCTACCCCTTAATGCCATGGCTCATGAAGCCATACACAGGCAGCCTGGACAGCAGTCAGGACCTGTTCAACTACAGGCTGAGCAAGTGCAGAATGGTGGTAGAATGTGCATTTGGACGTTTAAAAGGTTGCTGGCGCACTTTACTGACTCGGTCAGACCTCAGCCAAACCAATATTCCCATTGTTATTTCTGCTTGCTGTTCTCCACAATCTCTGTGAGAGTAAGGGGGAGACCTTTATGGCGGGGTGGAAGGCTGAGACAAATCGCCTGTCCGCTAATTATGCACAGCCAGACACCAGGGCGATTAGAAGAGCACACCAGGAAGCGCTGAGCATCAGAGAAGCTTTGAAAATCAGTTTCATGACCGGCCAGGCAACCGTGTGAACGTTCTGTTTGTTTCTCCTTGATGAAAACCCACCCCCTTGATTGACTCATTTTCTGTAAGCAACCCACCCTCCCCCTTCGATCCCAGCTTGCTTTCAAAGGAAATAAAGTCACTATTGTTTAAAAATTATGCATTCTTTATTAATTGATTATAAAAAGAGGGAGAGAACTGACAAGGTAGCCCGGGTGGGGTTTGGGAGGAGGATAGGAGGGAAGGACAAGGCCACTAAAAAAGTTCAAAGTAATGACAGCCTTTTAGTTGGGCTGTCCACTGGGGTGGAATGGGAGGGTGCATGGAGCCTCCCCCCCTGCGTTCCTACACGTCTGGGTGAGGAGGCTATGGAACATGGTGAGGGGGGAGGGAGTTTATACAGCGGCTGCAGTGGCACTCTCTGCTCCTGCTGCCGTTCCTGAAGTTTCACCTGATGCCAGAGCATGTCCGTTTGATCACACAGCAGCCCCAGCATTGCAGCCTGCCACCTCTCATCTCGAGCATCCCTCATAGCCTCACGTTCACTGGCATCTTTCCTGTGCTTTGCTACAGTGTCCTTCCACTCATTCAGATGAGCTCTTTCATTGCGGGTGGATTCCATGATTTCCGAGAACATTTCGTCTCACATCCTCTTTTTTCGATGCCTTATCTGAGATAGCCTTCGGGACGGAGGAGGGAGGCTTGAAAAATTTGCAGCTGTGGGAGGGAGGGAAAAAAGGGAGAGAAGTATTTAAAAAGATACTGTAGTGAGGCCGTATTGGCAAACCGGGAAGTGGGCGGGCTTAGCTGCCCACTACTAAAGGCCCCTCCCCCAGCCTAGCAGGAGGGACCACTGGACCCAGTACCAAATGATTACGTGGGACAACTAATAAAAAAACAGGGAGCGAAATGACGGTCAAAGGTTCAAAATCAGGGAACCAGATGGGGACACCGAGCAGAGAACCCCAGACAGCGCCCACTGCTCCTCGAAGGTGGCAAGGGAGCCAGCGGACGCTGCCCAGTGAAACTCCGCACGGAGACGTGAAACCAAAGAGGTGTGAAAGTAGGCCCCACAGTCGCAAAGCACCCCCTCGTCCAACATCTTCTCCCTGGTATTATAGATGGTGAGTTTGGCCAGGGCCAGGAAGAGGTTGACGAGGAGGTCTCGCGACTTAGTGGGGCCACGAACAGGGTGTGCATAAATAAACAAGTGCGGGGAAAAGTGTAGCCAGAACCTCAACAAGAGGTTCTGGAGAAGCCGGAAAAGGGGCTGCAGCCTGGCGCACTCAAGGTAAGCGTGCGCCAGGGTCTCCCTAACGCCACAAAATGGGCAGGCCTCAGGAATAGGGGTGAACCGCGCCAAGTACACGCCCGTGCTCACGGCCCCATGAAGGAGCCGCCAACCAATGTCCCCGGCGGGCCTTGGAACTAAGGTGGAATAAAGGCTGGCCCACCGGGGCTCCTCACCCTCCACAGGTAACAGATAGTCCCTCCACTTGGTGTCGGGGCGGGACACGAGGGTGAGGTGATGCAATGTGTGAAGCACGAGCGCGTACAGATAGTCCCTAGGCGCGGTTCGAAACTGGACCGGCTGCAAAGCGCGCAGCCGGCTCGGGTTATGGGAGCGGGAGAGCCGGGGGGGCTCATGGAACAGGGGCCCGAGAAAAAGGTCCGGAGGGCCCGGGGTGAGGGGTGGGCGGGGAACACCCTCCCGCAGGGCCCGCCACAGGAAGCTGAGAGCAGGAGGTGACAATGCAGCGCCCACCTCCTGGAGTACACGCAGAGGGGTCGCGAGGGTGGAGAGCCCCATGCGCCGACCAAGCGCGCGGGGATCCACCCAGTCCCCTCTGGTGTAGTCCAGGAGGTCTCCGACCCTGGTGGTTTCCGCCAGGACCAACCTCCGGCTCACCGAGGGTGACTCCGCCACCTGCACACGAAGATCGGGATTGTGCAGCAGGGGCTCCGCGAGGAGATCCGCGCCCTCGGTGGCCACAATGGACCTGGTCGCTGAGAAAAGCTTCCAGGTCCGGAGAAGGTCCTGGTAGAAGACCGGCAGCTCCGAGAGGTCTCGCGGAAGACCTCTCGGATGAAGAAAAAGGAGCTGCCGGTCGTATCGGAGCCCTCGGAGGCGGCGGAGGAAGGCGTGCGCTAACGTGCTCCATGCCGGACTACCTTCACCATAAAGGAGCCTCTGCAGGGCCTGGAGGCGGAAGACATGGACCTGGCTACGAAGGCAGACCAGGCCCTGTCCCCCCTCCTCCAGGGGAAGACTCAGAACCCCCACAGAGACCCAGTGCAGTCCAGGCCAGAAGAACTCCAGGGCTATCCTCTGGAGCCTGGCCAGGAGTCCCGGGGTCGGGCTCAGGGTGTTGAGCCGGTGCCAGAGCATGGACAGGACAAGCTGGTTCAGCACCAGCGCCCTCCCCCGCAGGGAGAGACACCGGAGCAGTCCCGTCCATCTCCGCAACCGCTCACGCACCCTGGCCTCCAAATCTAGCCAGTTCTCCGGCGGAGAGGGATGCGCGGCGGAAAGATAAACGCCCAGATAGAGCAGCGGGCCCGCGCTCCACCGAATGGCTTGAAGCGCGGGTGGGAGGGAGCCCGCCTGCCAACCGTCCCCGACCACCAGGCCAGAACTCTTGGCCCAGTTGACCCGGGCGGAGGAGGCGGTCGAATAAACGGCCTGGCAGGCCTCCACCCGCACCAGATCCTCAGGGTCCTGGACCACGAGGAGCACGTCGTCGGCGTACGCCGACAGGACCAGCCGCAGCTCCGGCTCCCGGAGCACCAACCCTGCTAACCTCCGGCGGAGGAGGCAGAGGAAGGGCTCGATCGCCAGAGCGTACAGCTGGCCCGAGAGGGGGCACCCCTGCCGTACTCCCCGCCCAAAGCTGACCGGCTCGGTCAGGGTCCAGTTGAGCCTGACCAGACACTCCGCCTCAGCGTACAGCACCTGGAGAAAGCCCACAAACTGGGGCCCGAAGCCGAATGCCCGCAGAGTGCCCAGGAGGTACCCGTGGTCCATCCTGTCGAACGCCTTCTCCTGGTCCAGAGACAGGAGGGCGAACGACAGACCATCCCTACGTCCCAGCTCTAATAGGTCCCGGACCAAGTACAGGTTGTTAAAGATGCTCCGGCCCGGGACGGCGCAGGTCTGGTCGGGGTGGACCACGTCCGCCAGCACGGACCCCAGCCGCAGCGAGATGGCCTTCGCTACGACCTTATAGTCCGTGCTGAGGAGCGAGATGGGACGCCAGTTTCGTAAATCGCGGAGGTCCCCCTTCTTCGGCAACAGGGCGAGCACTGCTCGCCTGCACGAGAGAGGGAGGACCCCGCTCTGCAAGGACTCGGCCCAGACGGTGACGAGGTCTGGGCCGAGGACGTCCCAGAACACGCGGTAAAACTCCACGGTCAGCCCGTCCATGCCTGGAGATTTGTTAGTGGGCATGAGCCGGAGGGCCGCCGAGAACTCAGCCAGAGAAAGAGGCAGCTCCAGCCGGTCTCGGCCGCCCGCGCTGACCGTCGGGAGCTCGGTCCAGAGCACCCTGCAGGCCTCGGCGTCGGTCGGATCTGGGGAGAAAAGAGCGGCGTAGAAGGCCCTGGCCCTGCCACGCATCTCCTCCGGATCCGTGAGGGGGGCGCCGTCCTCCGCCAGGAGGCAGGTGACATGCTGTTTGGCCCCCTTCCGTTTCTCCAGAGCGTAGAAGAAGCGGGAGCCGCGATCCATCTCCCGAAGGAGACGGATGCGGGATCGAACAAACGCGCCCCGGGCCCGGTGGTCTTCCAGGGCCCGGAGCTCCTCCCGCTTCTCCCGGTACGCCGCGCGGAGGGGTGGATTCTCGGGGCCGGAGGCCAGACGCCTCTCCAGCTCCAAAACCTCCCGCTCCAACTGCCCTAACAACGCATCCCGCCGCCGGCTGGCGCCCCGGGTGTAGTTCCGGCAGAAGAGCCGCGCGCGGACCTTCCCCACATCCCACCACCGCCGCGCCGAGGGAAAGGCGCGTCGCTGCCCCCGCCAGGCCAGCCAGAACTCCCGGAAGGATGCCACGAAGCCCACGTCCTCCAGCAAACTATTATTAAAATGCCAATAGGCCGGCCCCGGCCGCTCGGAACTGAGAGAGGCCGTCACGGTCACCAGGTGGTGATCTGAGAACGGGGCCGGCCGGACGCTGGAGGCATGGGCCCGCGCCAGATGAAAACGGGACAGATAAATGCGGTCCAACCGGGAGTGGCGCGACCGGTCGTCCTCCACCCGGACATAGGTGAAGGTGGTGTCGTCGTCCGGGTGGTGGTCGCGCCAGACGTCCACCAGGGAGTGATGGTCTACGATCTCCCTGAGGACGCCCGCGGCTGCCTGGGAAGACTCAGGCCCGGAGCGGTCCCGGTCCTCGAGGGTGGTGTTAAAGTCCCCGCCCAGGACCAGGCACTCGCGAGAATCCAGAGTGCCGAGGAAGGCCGCCGCCCGCTGATAGAAAGGCACGCGTTCCGAGCCCGTGGTCGGGGCATAGACGTTGACCAAGTTCAGAACCAGCCCCTCCACACGGGCCCGGACGTGCAGCAGGCGGCCTGGCATGACCTCGGCGACCCCCAGCACCTCAGGCCGCAGCCCCGGGGAGAACAGGGTGGCCACTCCAGCCGAATGGGCGCTGAGGTGGCTAAAATAAACCCCGTCTCCCCACTCCAGCCGCCAGCTAGCCTCGACGGCCGGAGCCGTGTGGGTCTCCTGCAGGAAAATCACAGAGTACCCCCCCTCCCGAAGGAAGGAGAGCACCTGGCTCCTGCGGAAACCCACCCTACAGCCCCGGGCGTTCAACGACGCAAAGGTGGTAGCTGTCATACGGAGGGCTGGGGCAGATCCTCACGGGCGGAGGGATCATCGGCCCCCAGCGGGCCCCGCAAGATCCCGGTTTCGACTCCGAAGGTCAAAAGGGAGTCGCGGAATCTGCGGGCCCGCCGATAGGCCGCGATGTCCCGCCGACCGGACCCCCGCCCCTCCCCCAAAAGCGCCTTCACGGCCCGGAGGACGAGATGGAAGTCCCCCCAGCGCTGAAGGGCGAGCTGCACCTTACCCTGGGAACCACGGGAATTCGATAGAAAGAGGCGCAGCTCATCCCGCAGCGCGGAGGGGGAGGCAGCGGCCAAGCCGCCGCCATCCTCCGGCGGGGCCCCTGAAGGGTCCTCGCGGCCCACGGTGACGGACAAACAAGGGGCCGAGCTCCGGCGCTGCTGCGCTGGGCAGCCCGTCCCCATCCCCGGCAAAGGAGAGAGCGGCTGAGGGAACAACGCAGCCCCAACAGTGGCAGGAAGGGGAGACACGAAAACCGCCCCCTGAGGGTTGTCTGCAGGCAACGGAGATGCGACAACCCCGGGGGCGGCAGTAACACCAGAGGTGGCAAAAGGAGACACCTCGGGGACAGGATCTGGGGCAAGGGCGGGAGTAGGGGCGGGGCTCGAGACGGGGACAGGGACTTGGGCAGGAGAGGGGAGAGGATCAGGGACGGGAACGGGAACGGGCTCCCCATCTCCCGCTGCCAAGCCGCTAGACTGCGGCTCCCCTCGGCCAAGGTCAGCATCCGAGGGGACGGAGGCAGCAGGGGCAGGGGAAGCCTCAGGGGCAGGAACGATGGAAGGGGCAGGATCGGGGATAGGAACCGGCCGCTCAGCAACGGCCGTCGCCCCGAGGGGCTCGGCGGCCGTGCACGAGATGGTAGTCGCGGCCGGGCTGGCGGGTAGGGCTAAGGGTTCTCCCAGGACTAAGTCGGGAGCGGCAGAGTGGGGCGAGGAACCGGGAGCAGGAGAAGGGGGCGGGACTAAGCCAGCACCCGGATCGGGGCCCGCTGGCAGAGGGTCGTCCTCCCCTTGGGTAACCGGGGTCAGACCCAGGGCCTCGATCTCATCGAAAATGGAGGCGAAAGCGGTCCCCTCGGCCCCGGCGACCTCCCCGCCAGTTACGGAGACAAAGGCCGCCCCGGCATCGGCGGCGGCGGCGGGGGGCACGGACGGAGCAAGGGCCGGGAGAACCGCTACGGAAGCCTCCTCAGGTGTGGGCTCAACAAAGGGGACAGAAGTTTCCCCAGCCACTGCCACGGCATCCACGGTCTCCATGGCCGGCACCTCCTGCTGGGCACCGTCCGGGGGCGCGGAAACAGAACTAACAACGTCGGCCCCCCGCGGCATCTTTCGGGGGGCCTGCTCTCCCTCCTCATCAGAGGGGAGGGAGAGAGCCCGCGACCTGCGGGCACCGCGCTTCCCCCGGACGGTCACCCAGCCCCCCGAGGTGGAAGAGGAGGTGGAGGGCCGGTCAGCAGGGGCAAGGCCAGAGGGCAAGGGCGATGGCTCCGGGGCTCGGGGCGGCAGGGTCGGAGGGACAGCAGGGGTGAGGGAAACCTCCCCCTGGGGCGGGCCCTTCCCCGCGGCCGGCGGAAGCCGCCCCGCCCTCTCCTCCACATGCCCCGCCGATCCAGGGTCGGCGACGGCAAGGCCCGCCCGCCCGGCCGTCTCCGCGGCCAGAGCGGGAACCGCGGCAGAAGGAGGAGGGGCGGCGGCAGCAGCAGTGTCCGAACCGCCAGGGTTGCCGGCGATGACAGGGCCGGCACCCTCCCGGGCCCCGGGGGTCTCGGACGCCCCTCCAGGCCGGGCCAGGGGACAGTCCCTCCGGACATGCCCCGGCGCCCGGCAGAGGAAGCACCGGGCCTCCCCCGTTGAATAGTGGACCCGATAATGGACCCCCCGGTAGGGCACCAGGAAGGACCCCTCGAGCGCCACTCCGGCACCCGCCGCCGGTGGCAGCTGAAGCTGGACCTGCCGGCGGAAAGACAGGATGTGCCGGAGGGCAGGGTCCTTACAGCCCAATGAGAGAGAGCTCAGAATGGAAATGGGCTTCCCCAGGGTGGAGAGGGCCGGCAACAGGGTGGCGTTGGGGAGGTAGGGCGGGACGGAGGTCAAGAGCACTCGTACGCCCAGGTCCTCCAGGGGTTCCAAGGGCACAAACACGCCTCCCACCGCCAGGCCTCGTTCCACCGCCTCCTGCGCAGCGGCCACCGACGCCAGGAAGAACACGGCCTTCCCGTACATCTTGGAGGCCGCCACGATGGCCGTAGGCCCCACCACCCTCGCCAACGCCCGCACATAGGTCTCAATGTGGGGCGAGGCAGGCACCAAATGGCAACGGACGCCATGCCTCCTAGTCAGCGAGGGGAAGGGGCCGTGGTCACCAGGGACAGGCCCAAAGGCGGCTGTCGGGGCGGACGACGGGGCGGCACGCAAAGAGGCGGCGGCCACCTGGGCGTATGCTCTGGGGGCCGGAGGTGGAGCGCCACCAGAGCTGGTGGAAGGGACGGCAGGAGAGGGAGGGGCCGCGGCCGGTGTCGGGGCCGCAGCGGGGACCGTAGCCCTGCCCGCAGGAGGTCTGGCTCCACGGGCGGGGCCCTTGCCCTTCTTCCTCCCTTGGCCCTTCCTGCCGGTGGAGGGGGCAGCCGTGGCAGCGGCGATATCCGGGACAGGGCCAGCCGAGGGGCCAGCCACTGGGGTGGGCGGGGACGACGGGGCAGGGGCAGGGGCAGGGGCAGGGGCAGGGGCAGAGTCCCCCGCCATCACAACCTGCAGCCGCTCCTCCCCTCTAGGCAAAAGACAACACAAAGGAAAGGCAACCACTCCCCCCCGCTAGGCCGCAGGCTGGGGAGGAGGGTGCCAATGGAGAGGGCACACAGGAGCGAAAAGAGAGGGGTGGGGCACAAGTGCCAAAAAAGGAAAGCCGGCTCCCCCGGCTACACTAGGGCGGGGAGGGACTACAACAACAGTAAAAGGGGGGGTGAACAGTGCAAAAGGGGGGGGGCAACAAAACGGGGGCACAAGCGCGCGCGGGGGGGCGAAGGGAGGGGGGGTGCACCGGAGCAGCGGCTCGGAAACAGAATGGAATGTCCAGCCAGCTGCAGCCCAAGGACAAGGAGAGGTAGGAGGAAAAACTCCAGCCAGCCGCAGCCCAAGGACAGGGCCGGGAACACAGCCAGCAGGCTAGGAACCGAGGGGGGGGGGGAATGGGCACCAAACAAAATAAACCAAAGGGGCTCAAAAGGAGGGGGGTAGGGTAGGGCCAACTAATACAAAGGGGGCTACAGGGAGGGGACCCCACCAGCGAAACGTAGTTGGGGGGCAGGAGAAGTCCAGGGCGAAGGAAAAGGTGCACCCACAGCGTTCGCGAAGCGCAGGCTCCGCCGTTCACTGCTGCAAGTAAACAGTCCCGGACGATGGAAATGGCGGGGGGAGCAAACAGCCCTGCCGAGGGGCGAAAAGCAGGTCCAGGTGGCACGCGGGGCGGTGGAGGGGTTGTCGGCAGCTGTCGGCGGTGGGGGTGGTGGTAGAGGGGGAGTAGATGAACGAAGGGGGGGGCACCGCACCCCCCCGCACCCCCTTCAACAGTCCGCTACGGGGGACGGGACAGCAGGATCCCAAGTCGACCTCGGAGCTTCCTGGCAAGCGACGGCTTCCAGTCCGAGGAATTACAAACGAGAGGCTCAGTACTGTCCACACTCCTAACGCGACTGGGGGCACCACCACCCCAGGAGCAAAGATGGCAAAGTCACTCAAAACACAGTCCTCAAACAACCCCCTCCACAATCTCCCGAACCAGGGACGCAGTCTCTTCGCACTCCGCGACGGAGGCAGCGGCTCCCACACAGGAACAGCAGCAGCAGCGAGCGGCAGTCAGCCGGCCGGGCAACCGGCCAGGCAGGCAAGCAAGCAGGCAGGTGGGCCCCCAGATGGTATCGGTGTTGGCGTTGGGGGGCCGATGCTTCTCCCTCCGGAGGCGAGGGCGAGGGGGGGGGCAGGCCGGCAAGGCCCCCCCCTCCGCACTCCTCACTCACGCACGCAGCAGCAGCAGCGGCAGCAAAAGCAGCAACAGCAGCAGCAGAAAGGGGCCAGGGAGGACGGAGGGAGAAGGGAGCACAGAAAACTCCAGCCGGCTCCCGACGGCCCCTGAGGGAGAGGAGCCTGAATTGGCACCCAAGTGGGCGGAGCCACCGCCACCTGTTCCCGCCCCCCGGAAGTCAAGGGGCGGGACAGGAAGTATAAGAGCCAGGCCCCAGCCCTCAGTTAGAGCCCAGCAGCCGGAGAGGCCAGACGTGCCGGTGCGAGCTCCGGCTAGACCAAGGCTTCCCAGAGCCAGGTACCCGGACACGGATGGACCGAGCTGCCCCAGAGCCAGATACCCGGACACCGACCGACCGGACCTCCCCAGAGCCAGGTACCCCGACGCGGATTGGCCAAGCCTTCCCCAAGCAAGGTACCCCGAGGTAGACTGGCCACCCTTGCCCCGAGCACGGTACCCCGAGGAGGGGCCCGAGCACCCCCCTGACCGGAGACCGGAGGAGCAACCCGACCCGGACGACCCTCTGCGAAGTGAGGAACCCATGGTGTGGGACCCCGCTGCCGAGCCCAGCGGGGAGCAGGTACAAATGGAGGAGGAAATGGAAATCAGCCCGGGGATAGCTGACCCCAGTCTAGCTACAACAGAGAGCGAACCCATGTTGGTGTGTTGCGGTCAGGACCCCACCAACACAGCGGCAGACTGACTGCCGCTCTTAGGGCCCCGGGCTGGGACACAGTGGAGTGGGTGGGCCTGTGTCCCCCCTGCCACCCCACTTAACGGGTGGCAGTCTCCCCCTCCAGCCAGCGCTCTGGCACCGCCACTGAGCTATTGCTTGCTGCCCTGAACGAGTGCTTGTTGCCCCACCCTGACTGAGGGTCTGGGGCGTCCCGAGTTTGTCCGTGCTCAGCTCCTGATACCCAGACCTGAACCCGAACCCCTGAACTATTGTTTGTTGCCCCGCCCTGACTGAGGGCCTGGGCCTACTAACTTTGTCTGGGCTCAGCCTGAAGGAAGGTCCTGAGCCCCTGAACTATTGTTTGTTGCCCCGCCCTGACTGAGGGCCTGGGGCTACTAACCCTGCCTGGGCTCAGCCTGAAGGAAGGTTCTGAGCCCCCTGGACTATTGTGTGCTGCCCCGCCCTGATTGAGGGCCGGGCCTGAACTCCTGACTTTACTGCTCAGCCTGAAGGAAGGTTCTGAGCGCCCTGGACTATTGGGGGTTGCCCTCCCCTGAATAAGGGCCTGGGACGTCCTGAGTTTGTCAGGGCTCAGCTCCGGATCCACGGAGCTGAGCGCCCGAACTATTGTTTATTGCCCCGCCCTGAGCTAGCGCGGGGGCTTGACTGACTTTGTAATCCCCAGCTCCGGCAGTGAGGACCGGAGCCCGGGCCTGAGTTACTGCCGGACCCTGACGGAGAGCAGGAGCTCACTGCAGAGGCCGTGTACCTTTGGCCTAGTCCCTGCCAGAGGGGCGGAACCCTGAGACCGATCCAGGCCGTGTAGTGAGGCGGCCTGGCCCCCGACGGCCCCTGAGAGGGCCCGACCCCCGCACCGGACGTTTACAGATACATTTTACAGAACAATGCTTATTCTCTTTCACGGTGAACAATACTATTCACATTACATAGCATATTTGATTTCGGTACAAGGTCGCATTTTGCATGTTAATATTGAGTGCCTGCAGCTTTGGTGTTAGAGAGCACAGACACAGGTCTGGGCAACAGAATTCGGCTTGCATGCGTCCATGGTAAGCCATTGTCTTTCAGCTTCTGCAGCTTTCCTACAAGCAGCGCCCTCCTTTCACACCTACCAAGCAAAGCCCGTTGAGTGCTGTGGTTTTCCTGTTAACGTGCAGCAGCAGAAACCAAACTACGCCCCCCCCCATTCAATTCTCTGGGATGATCACTTTATCCCTCCCCTCACCGCGTGGCTGCTATCGGGGAAGATTCCCTCCCCCCACCCCCGTCTTGGCTAACTGCAGGGAAGGATTTCTTTTCAGCCACAGGCAAACAGCCCAGTAGGAACTGCCACCTCTGTCCCCTTAATTAAATTCCCGTATTTCAACCAGGTTACCATGAACAATATCACTCTCCTGAGGATAACACAGTAAGATAAAGAACGGATGTTGCTTGAATGCCAGCAAACACCGGGACCATACGCTGCCAGGCTTTGTCATGCAATGATACCAGATTACTTGCTACTAGCATGGCGTGGTCAAGTGTCCTACCATGGAGATGTCCCTGGAGGATTTCCGCTTCATCCCCAGACACGTTAACAGACTTTTCCAGTAGCTGTACTGGCCGCGAATGCATCCCAAGTCCTCAGGGCAAATTAATCATTAAAAAACACTTGCTTTTAAACCATGTTTTATATTTACAAAGGTACACTCACTGGAGGTCCCTTCCATGGCCTCATTATCTGGGGGTTGGGAGGGTGCTTCAGTCAGGCTGAGAAAAAGATCCTGGCTGTTGGAGAGAACGGAGTGCTGTGTGCTCTCCGCAAGCTCGTCGTCATCCTCCTCCTCCTCCTCTTCCCCAGCCGCAGAATCCTCAGGCATGGCTGAGATTACCCCCGCCTCGGAATCCACGGTCAGAGGTGGGGTAGTGGTGGCGGGCCCCCCCTAGAATTGCATGCATCTGTGCGTAGAAGTGGCATGTCTGCGGCTCTGACCCGGAGCGACCGTTTGCCTCCTCTGTTTTTTGATAGGCTTGTCCGAGCTCCTTAACTTTCACGCGGCACTGTAGTGAGTCCCTATTGTGGCCTCTCTCCAACATGCCCTTGGAGATTTTTTCAAATGTTTTGGCATTTCATCTTTTGGAACGAAGTTCTGCTAGCACTGAATCCTCTCCCCATATAGCGATCAGATCCAGTATCTCCCGTACGGTCCATGCTGGTGCTCTTTTTCAGTTCTCGGACTGCATGGTTACCTGTGCTGATGAGGTCTGCATGGTCACCTGTGCTCTACACGCTGAGCAAACAGGAAATGTAATTCAAAAGTTCGCGGGGATTTTCCTTTCTACCTGGCCAGTGCATCTGAGTTCAGATTGCTGTCCAGAGAGGTCACAATGGTGCACTGTGGGATAGCTCCCGGAGGCCAATACCGTCGAATTGCGGCCACACTAACCCTAATCCGAAATGGCAATACCGATTTCAGCGTTACTCCCCTCGTCGGGAAGGAGTACAGATATCAATATTAAGAGCCCTTTATATCGAAGTAAAGGGTTTCGTTGTGTGAACGGGTGCAGGGTTAATTCGGTTTAACGCTGCTAAATTTGAGATAAACTCCTAGTGTAGACCAGGCCTTAGACTGAGAAGAGGAATGACTCAATAACTAAATTTGTCTTCAAAGTGTTTTGATCTCTCAAAATAGAGACGACCTTCTGTGTCAAGCCCCAGGGGAGAGAGTTGTGAATTTTTCACTAATAATATACAATGAATCACCTTTATTGGGACTAGGAGGATTTTCAAATATTTGATGTCATGATTTGAATTGGAACTAGCAAAGATTTTAACAACCAGATGGTTAGAAATATGGGATAAGGGAACTGCTTGGGAGGAAAAAATATAAATCTATTCAGTTTCTGGGGCTGTATAAGAATATAGCCTGCTCAGCAAGCTTGAATATTGCAATGATATCACCCCACAGTGGAAGTAAATGGTAACTCTCTCTTGACACCTACATTCCACCCCCAGAAAGCAGGTTCTTCTGTTCTGATGTCCCAATGTTAACATTCCAGGGTTTGCAACTAACCCTCAAAATCTCTTTCAGCTATAGGAATTTTGTTTCAAATCAAGAGGAAAGACCTTTTCATGCTTGCCTTTACATCACCCACCAACAACTGCATACAGTAGCACCTCCTTAATTGTTCATCTTTTATATTGTTGTAGGTATAAATACTACCCATTTTATAAAGGAAATAGTAAATTATAACTTCAATGTCTCCCCGCCCCAGATATGTTCATTATTGAAGACCACAACAAAACGGACCATGAATATAATAGCAGCATTCTCCAGACTCAGTAAGGCAAATGAAATAGACATCAGTGATGTATTAATACAGGTAAAACCTGACAGTGTTTGGGCCAAGATTTTAAAAAATAGACACCTACATTTAGGCTTTTCAATTTACATACAGACACTATGTCGGTGTCTGATTTTCAAAAGTGCTGACACCCAGCAGCTCCCATTTGGTTGGTTCATGGCTCTTGCATCAAAATATATCTTAATTAGAAGTTTAAATTCCATTGTCAGGCTTATTTGTGTGTGTGTGTATAACCTCAACCTGTAGCAACAGACAGCTATGTGCAGTGGCGGAAGTAACTTAATGTGCAAACCTCTTTCCCCCCTTTCTTCCAGCCACCTTTTGGTCTAACAATTTAAAACTGAATGGTTGTTCTAAACAAATGGGCTGATTGCTCATTCCTGAGTTTTATATTTTCTAAACTCTGAAATTGTCTTTGAGTGCAGAAAGGGATTGGAAATCTAATGTGTGCTACTGAAATCATTTGTCAGCAATGGTAACAGGTGAAGACTTTTCCATAGACTGACTTCTGGAGACGACATTTTTAGTGTGCTTCGAAAATTTAGCAACTCAAGGGATCTTTTGTTAATAACTTCCCTAAACTTATGACTCTCTTTTCTCTCATGTTGCTAAGATTTTCTCCACCTCCAAGTCTTATCCCCTCCTGGGAGCTGATTGCAGTGACATATTCTGTAGTCATTACATTTCCCACCATTGCCCTGGTGCAATAATTGTAACAGCTAGGACAACAGTTGGGACTCCAGTTTATTATTCTCACTGAACAATCTGTTATTTCTAAACAATTAATGCATGAGGGGAGATGCTTTTTGTCATTATATATATATATATATATAATATATAATATATAAATAACCCCAAGGTGAACCTCAAAGTTGTCTTGTTATTATATACCAAAAGTCATGACACTGCACGTGTGGTGGGTTGTATAAGCCTTGCCATAGAACTGACAGGGTTAAAGAGCAATTCTGGCCCCAAACAATGTTGTCCAGCTACACCTGTAGAGCATGCTCCAGATGGAGAAGGGAGCTTAGAAGAGGGCTGACCAGGTAGGGAGAAGGACCTGGCTTGGGAGTACCTGAGAAGGGGAGCTATAGGAGCCTTCCTCGGGAGAAGAGAAGTCTAACTGCTGGGCCCAGAAACACTGAAGGACGGTTGGTATCTTTCTCTATTGCCTGTTCACCACAAATTGCAAAACTTGGACTACATAGAATGGGTAGTAGGAAGTGGCCCAAAGAGAGCAGCCTTAAGGTGCTCCTGGTTGCTGGACCCTGGCTAACCCTTAGAGGGCCCTGGGCTGGAGCCTAGTGGAGTGGGAGTGCCCAGACTCCCCTACCAACCCCCATTTGCATTAAAGAGGTAAGTCCCACTAACCACTAGGTGATCCTTTCAATGAACACCAATAATCACAGCACACAGTAAGTAGCTGCTTACATTTCATGGAGTTACTGTGTGAGCCACACATGTCTATGATATTTTTCACTATATAACAGAGCTGGAAAATTTATTCTAGGTGTTAACAGGCAGGTTGCCTTCAATCTGCATGTTGAATCTCATTGACATCAATGGGAGCACCAATGTAGATCTAGGGAAGCATAAAACCTGGAAAAGCCTAGGTGCATAGATACTACAGTGGAGGGTGGGATGTAAGAACTTGAATGGAACAGCATGTAACCTCAAGAATCAAGGTAAGACATTGTAGCAAAGTGTTACTTTTAATGCTTAAGCATTAAGTTCTGCTCACATTGCTTTCTATACATGGGTCTCTCCGGATAAATGGGCCACCCCGTCCCCCTTTCTCCCTCCCCCACCCCCACCCCCGCTCTGCTGGGCATGCTCCAGCTGGAAGCAGGGTATACAAGCCAGCAGAGCAGCTCAGTCTGGGATGACCGCTGGTGGGGAAGGAGGTGTGTTGCTAGCTCCTGAGGGAGGACCTCCTGCACTCCAAGATGTGGAGGCCAGACGGTCAGAGATGGACCCCGACACACCGGCTTGGGACATTGCAGAGAATGGAGAGACTGGAGAATCCCAGAGATGGAAAACCTCAGCAACTTGGGTAGGAAGGAACCCAGGGAGGTTTTTTGTGGGGAAACGGTCACAGAACCGGAGCAAGGCTCAGCATGTTTCAGTTGGAGCCCCGCCGAGCAGGTGACGGGCAATTGATAGGTTCCTGGGCTGGGACCTGGTGGAGAGGGCGGGCCTGGGTCCCCCTATCCTGGCCAACACCCACCCCGGGGTGGTGGCCCCGCTCACCAGTATTATGGACTCCGGCCGCTGGGCACTGTGGGAGGGCCATAACATTGACTCTGACTGCTAGGCTGCACTGCTCCAAGAACAAGGGCTGTAGTATGGACTCTGTCCATTGGACCGCACTGCCCCAAGAGTCAGGGCCATCGAGCTAAGGCCACAGGGCCACATAGCTCCAAGACAGTTGCAACTGCGGGGCTGTAATGCCCCCTACCCCTCAAAGGGTGATGGGTGTATCAGCCCCATGACAGTGTCATAAAAGACAGCTTTCGTGTATACATATTTACTGCTCTGTTTAAGACATGCAGAAAGCAGCCTATAAGTTGATAACCAGATGGTAGGAATATGTGGCACAAAGTAACATTCCAGTTGTGAATGTAGGTTTGTTTTAAAGGTCGTGTGTGGCTGAAGAGTTGAGTCTCCTCTCTGGAAAACGAATTTTGGTTGAGTGGGTTGTAGCTGGCTTCTACCCTTTGCTGTGCCACTAACTCTCTGTGAGATAGTGGACAAGTCCCTAGCTCCCTGTTATAGATTCTCCAGCCAAAACAGGGATAATGAGGTAAAGCACTTTGGTCCAGATTTTTCTAAAATATTTAGGCACCTAAAGATGCATCTTTAGGTGCCTAGTTTTGAAAATCTGTCCCTTTGAGATTCAAGGATAGAGTATTTCACAAGTGCAAAGTATTGTAATTTATTATTAATATAAAACAGTGTATTTAGAGAAGGGGCGGTCTCTGTACATACAGAACCTGGTGCAACAGGGCATTGATTTCAGATGGGAGCTCTAGGTATACCCCCCGCCCCCTGCAGTGGACTTCCCTGTGGTGCAACCTGGAACTGGGGTATCACTGAGCCCTCTGGCATACCAGTCTGGGCCCCCTCGCACATTGTGAGGTTGTGACAAGCTGCAGACTGCTCCTGGTCCTGCACTCACACAAACATCTACATAGACAGGGACACACCCAGCTGCAATTACATGAATGCTTCTCCTCAACCACTCGTGAACTAACAATAGAAAGGCTCCAGCCAGCTCCCCCACAGCTCCACAGCCTAGGTCCTCAGAGCTGTACTGTTTTGCCTGGTCAAAAGCCTGACCAGTATATGTTTATTACTCAGTCTGCCTGTCCCTCTATGTGGAGAGGACAATGCGCCAGTTTTTGTTCCTGAGTAGATATCCCAAGCACTTCTGTTTTAGGTAAAAAAAAAATAAAACATTTATTAACTATAGACAGATTTTAAGTGATAAGTAGTGAGCGTACAGATCAAAGCAGATTACCTAAGAAATAAAACAAAAATGCAATCTAAGCAGTGTAAACTACATAGGATTTGAATCAAGCAGTGTCTTTCCCTGTTAGCTAGTACAAGCAGGTTACAGCTTTTTACACTGGCTGGAATTCTTCTGTCCCACCTGGGACCCCCTTTCCCATTCAGTCTTTGTTCCTCAGGTGTTTTCAGCTGTTGTGTTGTGGGGGAGTGAAGCCCAGTGATGATGTCACTTCCTCTTTTTATGTCTTCTTCCAGCTTGCTGGAAAGATCTTTTGGTGTGACATGAGTCAAACAACGCATACCCAATGGAGACTATCTCTGAGAGGTTTCCATTGTACACAGTTCCTGGGGTAACCCTTGTGAGTGTTTGTATTCTCCTCAATGGGCCATCAACGTTGTTTGGTCTTCTTATTGTTGTACCTGAAAGGCTGCTTGTGGGTGTTCCAATCCCTCACAACATGTTTCAGTGGCACACACATAGCAAAACTTCATAATTTGATATACAATGGTAGCACATACAACTTAACAGGGTATTAATGTTCAACAGATTAAGACTTTTAAAATGATACCTCACAAGGCATACTTTGTACAAAACATGTCATAATTATATCACTGCAGTGAATATGGGGTGCAGAGTGTCTCACCCACCCTGCCATGCTCACTAAGGGGTTAAGAGAGAGAGAGTGGGTTCCTCCCCAGCTGCAGCTAATTGGCAGACCATCAACAGCTGAGTTAAGAACCTGCAGACCAGGCAGAAGGGACTACCTGGGAGCCCGAGTATCAGCCACAAACTGGCAAGAAGCCATGCAAAGAGCTGGAAATTCTTGGGAGAAAGCACTGGAAGGAGTTGGTCTGTTGAAAGGCCTGGTGGCAGATGAAGGTAGGAGTGTGGCCCAGAAAAACAGGAGTGATTCTGAGGAAACTACGCTGCTAAGTATAGGCTCTTGGGCTCAATCCCAGAGGAGAGGGAGGGCCTGGGTTGTCCTACCAATCACTAGGAAAAAGCTCTCCAAATGCAAGGGGGAAGGGCTACTGAGCCCAGGGTGGGTCTGAAGACCTGACATAAGATAATTGGAGTGTTTTTTGTTTGTTGGAAGGGGTGGGACTATCAGTGACCTGGCTGGAGGGCTGGGTCATGAAAAGGGGCAAACCACCGCAGAGTCAAAGGACCACTGTCACGGGGTGCCAAAGTAGAAGAGGCTGCTGCACTATGACCAGCCAAAAGGAGGTGTATTGGCTGGTGAGTGACCATTCTACATACTCGTAATAATTATAAGATGGGAAGATAGCACATGCTATAGAACACTTCCTATGACAAGTCCTTGTTTTCAGTTGCTTATAACTTTACCAAACTTAAATAATTTGGACTGAAATTTTCCATATCAGGTGTGTACCTCAGGCTGAATAGTTTTAGAAAGTTTTAGCTAAAATGGTTTGCCTGTTTCTAATATTGAGCTCTGGGAAAAATACATTGTTTTTGCCCATGTTTAAAAATGTCTGTATAATTGCTTTGTTGAAACGTTCCAGTGCCTCCGTACTTTGTAGTAGGGACTTGATTTTTGGCAAGAGGGTCACCTTGGTATCAAGGATGTTCCTTTTGCCTGGTTGTACAAGCAGCCTTAATTCTTGCACTTCCTAAAACTTTTGAGTGCTTGACTTTGCAACCTTAATTTTCCATGTAGCTTTTTGGATGTCACAAATGCATATTTTCAACTATTGAAGGCAGGCTCCCAAGTGCTGGATAAGCCAAGGTTTTTATTCTAAAAATGAACATTTCCTCATGATTATCACTTCAAAAGTTTTTTTTTTCTCTTAATTAATTGGCCTCTCAGAGTTAGTAAGACAACTCCCACCTGTTTATGCTCTCTGTATGTGTGTATATATATCTCCTCATTATATGTTCCATTCTATATGCATCCGAAGAAGTGGGCTGTAGTCCACGAAAGCTTATGCTCTAATAAATTTGTTAGTCTCTAAGGTGCCACAAGTACTCCATTTCCTCATGCTGTTCTTCCTTTCATATACTAAAATATGCAAGACTGATCTCAACTACTCAAGGAAATAGTTGCTCATTTACACATTCGGGCAACTTCACAACCCCATGTAGAATATTCGTGTTTGAATACGTCACAAGTCCTTACACTGAAAATTGTTTTAATAGATTATTTATTATAAATTATTCATTATGATCTATACTCTCCTTCCATAAAAAGTGCCTGACTTTGCTTTAGGTGCTCCTTGAAACATTTTAGAAATAGTTATAAAAATAGACCATTCCAGTACTTTGTCCAGTAATTAACATATATTATAATCCAGGAGCTGAAAACCTATTTTAAGGTCTTTTCCAACTCCCAGCAGAATTCTTCCAATCCCTCACAGCTAAGGAAAACAAATATTGACTCTATTCATAGAATATCAGGGTTGGAAGGGATGTCAGGAGGTCATCTAGTCCAACCCTCTGCTCAAAGAGGGCCAATCCCCAGATAGATTTTTGCCCCAGATCCCTAAATAGCCCCATCAAGGATTGAACTCAGAACCCTGGGTTTAGGAAACTAACGCTCAAACAACTGAGCTATCACTCCCCCTGTTCTTTGTTTCTAGTTGTACTTATGAGGTATCGATGTAGGTGGTTCTTGACCTCCTTTACATTAGTACTCTTAAATATTCTTTTTGCAAAATTTGAAATAAAAATAAAAAGCAAGTAGTTTGGTCTTCAGAGTACAAATGAGTGACCCATCCTGGGACCTAACCTCAGCAATTAGCAACTTGGCTTATATAAAAGGAGAAAGTTAGTCTACTTTCTGAAAGATTTTTGTGACAAACTTTATTAACAATTTATTGCAATGTACCAAATGGCACTCTATAGTAACATTTAAAAGGTAAAGCTTAGCTTACATTTTAAGTATTCTCTTTTAAATTCAACACTCCAGAATCTGAAACAAAGATTTTTTTGAAATTAGACTTATTAAATTTCACTATCAGGAAGAGATTCACAAGACTTAAGGAATGCTTTCTCCTGCTAATATGGCAATTCAGGCAATTTAATTAGGTAATATTAACTTTTTTAAGGCACCGCTGGATCTACTCCAGCAAATAAAACTTAAGCTTTTCTGTTCTATTTCTCTTAATTGGCTATGAATTATAAAACCTCTAGTAATATGCACATCTACTGTGGCATTATAAAGCTATCTAACAGTACTCCATCAGATCTTTCAAAAACAGAATGACTTCTTGATGGGACCTCCAAACAATAGGGCAGTAGAAAGTCATCCTGCTGCTATCAAACCATTTCAGTGGTTAACTGATCAAGACTCTTTAAGAGTCTTGAAATGTTTTAATTTGGTATACTGCTAAAGTGCAGGATGAAAAAGAAGGCACTATTTTCATGGTCTATATTTGTTTCATCATAGTTCCATGAGTCTTGGATCACAGTTGGTAATAGTCCAGTAATAGAGATGTTAATATTTGTTATGAAAACAATTGGGTTTCTGTTCATAGTCTTCTGTTCCCAAATCCTTAGAGCTTCTTGTGCTACTGACATATTGAGCAGTTCAGTTCTGTCACTGATTATGGTCGCTCACTAATTGTGTTACTTCTTCCTAGGTGATGCCAATACCATTCAACATCCTTTGTCATTGTCTTCTGCTAGTTCTTCCTTAGTCGTCTTTACTCACTGTCCTCCCTCAGGCATCCAATTCAGTGCTTGCTTAGCATGTCTTCCATACAGTGTACATGTCCCTACCACCTGAGGCTTCTTTCTTTGACATTTTCTAACATGTCTCTGTAATGTTTAATATCTTCCTCAGCCATCTGTAGTTGGCAGTCTTCAACTTTTTTGTTAACCACTCATCCGTCAAGCCTCTGCTCCATACAGTATCATACAATCACATGGTTATAATCTGACTTTTAGTCTGGTGTGGAGACCTCTGTTTGACCAGATATTGTTCATCCTTCCAAAAGTGGTGTTTTCTTTTCCTAATCTTGTATGAATTTCTTTATCACAGCCACATTCAGATGTTATCACACTCCCCAGATAGCAGCATTCTTCTACCTGCTTGATTTTTTCCCCCCCATCCACATACACCTTTGCATCTGTTGTCCAGTTTCCTACCCTCAGAACTTTCGCTTTCTCTGCATTTACTTTCAATCCAATTTTGCTGCTTCCTGTTCTACCTCTCGTATAAGGGCAATCATTCTATTCCACATCATACTTAATAAAGCAGTGCTGCTGGTCCCAAGCCTGGATAAAAGAGGGTTCTGCAGTTGGGTTTGTGACCAAGTCAGGAAAAACCTTACCTCAACAGAAACAGTTTTTTGTTTTACCAAAGTTTATCCAGTGCCACCAAAGAGTGCTGTGAGCCTTTCAGGGTATGATGACTGAATTCAGTTTGTGGAGTTAATGTCTTGGAACTGTAAAAAGAAGACCTATGCTGAATGAGAAACATGGCTTTGAATCAGAGCTCCCTTTCACAGAATCCTAAAACAGGACCCTTTGTAGCTAAACCCGATTAATAAATTTACAATTACTCCCGGGGGAATTCTGAGCCTGTGTTTGTGTGTATGTGTAGAATTCATGTCTCCCTGAAGATTTCTTTGCTTCCCTTCAGAAAATTACAGGGAAGCAAAAGGAAGTTGCGTGAGGGGGATACCCAGGGATGTAGTTGGGGGGGGCATTGCTTCCCTAAACAGAGGCAAGACATGGGGTCACATGCCACTGCGCGCCCCGTCCCCCACACTTCATTGAGTGCAGAGCTGTCTGGTTGAAGAAGGGCGCTGCTTGGATGCCACCTACTGGGTCCTAGTGCTGGTCGTGCTTCCCTTCTGGGTGCTGGGAGCCATCCTTTTTTCTGTACAGCAGTGAATGCCTGCGGTGGGGCAGGGTAAGGGGGGTAGAGTTGGGCAGGGGAAAAGGGAGAAGCGGGTAGGATAGGGCAAGGGCAGGGGAAGAGGGGTGTGGGAGTAAGTGGGACAGTGAGGAGAGGAAGTGGGAGGGGTTGGGGAAGAGAAAGGGATAGGGGAATCGGGGTGGGGGGAAGTGGGAGCCCAGCATGTAGCATCCCCTCAGCGGTGGTTGTGGCAGCGGTGACAGCAGCAGGTGGGACTTCCTATTAGGCAGGCCCATTGTACCCCTCCCCCATGATGAGCACCTGGACCACTCCGAGTTTCCCCTCATCTGGACCCCCACTCCACTGAGCCTCAACCAGCTGCACCTGGACCCCCTCCCACCAAGCCCTGTTCCCCCAGTACCCAGAGGCCTCTGCTGAGCTCCCCATGCCCAGAACCCCCCCCTGCCAACCCCCATTTCCCCACAGCGACTCCTCTTGCTGAGCCCTAACTACCTTCACCTGGACCCCCCTGCAAAATCCCATTGCCCCTGCATCCGGAACCCCTTAACGAGCCTCTGTGCATCCAGATCTCACACAGAGCTGCCCACACCAACATTGCCCCACACAGAATCCTCTTACCCCACACCTGTATCCCTCCACACTAAGCCCCTCTACTCTTGGATCCTGCTGGGCTGAGCCTGCCTGCTCATACTTGGTGCAGAGGGGCAGGGTCCTGGGGTGTTTCTGGGGCAGGCCCAGCCCTTGTGCTGTGTCAGCGTTAGGTGCAGCCTCACTGCCAAGTTCCTGTCCCAGGTGAGGGGGAGGGCTGTGGGGTGATCTTCCATATCCATGTGGCCTGTGCCCCCCACTGCCATTCTGGAGCCTCCACATTTATTTCTTGACAAATAAAATGTGCAGAATTGTTAATTTTTGGCACAGAATTCCCTCAGGAGTACTTACAATATACCAGAGTATTGCCAAACTTCAATGTTAAAATATCATTGAATTGGCTTAAAAATCATGAGATTCAAAAAAGGCCTCTCAGAGTTGGTAAGACAACTCCCACCTGTTCATGCTCTCTGTATGTGTGTATATATATCTCCTCAATATATGTTCCATTCTATATGCATCCGAAGAAGTGGGCTGTAGTCCACGAAAGCTTATGCTCTAATAAATTTGTTAGTCTCTAAGGTGCCACAAGTACTCCTGTTCTTTTTAAAAAAGGTGAGGGTTTTTATTTACCTTTTGGTTTTTTGAGCCTTTGGGGAAGCTGCCTGCACCAATTTGTCTGTGTTTCGTGTTCAAAACTGAACCACTGAAGTACATGCAAACTGGGAACCTTCCCAATAGCTGTTTGGAGATGGATTCCTTTTGGGGTGGGAGTAGCTGCCATCCTATATCTCCTGTGTCTCACTCTTCCACACTTACATACTGCTTCTGTGCTCCATGCAATCTCCTGTCCCCAGGCCATCCCCTACATACATTGCCCACATTTGTCTTCCCTTTCCCTTCACAGTATCCAACCTCCACACTTTCCTTCAGCCTCCCCTCCCCAATTAGCCTATACTTCCTCAATGTCCTCACAAACCTGTTTGTTTTTCCCTGCTTCCCACATTCTTCTGTCCCTTTTGGTCTCCTCCCTCTTTGCACTTTACATTCCATGTACATTTTCACTGGTATGCTTTTTCTCTTGCCTGATATTATATGCCCACTGGTAGGTACTAAGAAGTTTCAGGTTATCTCCATTTTATTCCTAGAGTGCTCCAACTCACATCATTTCTTGTTTCTTTTAATCTGGTTCTTGTGTGAGTAATAGTGCCAAATTTACAGACAAATGAGCAAGGCCATTGTGCAGCAACAGTGGAAATACTGTGAAAAATGAATATAATACACTTCAAGTAAAATTCAGATTTGCTTTTCAAAAGCTTTTCCCTTTAGAATTATTTGGGAATTCCAAACATCAGCTAAAATACCAAAATCTGTGAATATCAAAAGTGGCTTTAGGTTTTTAAAATCAACCAATTACCAAATGACAAAACTGACAGACATTTATCTTTCCTATTAGGAAAACAGTTTTATTTCACATAGCTCCATGTGTTTCTGTACCAAAGCCATAGGTGGCATGAAAGTGGAGTTATGAATATTCTCTCATTCCATTTTGTGTGTGTGTGTGTGGAAGCAGAGAAAAGAACTGACAGAAGGGAACTGCAATGCATGATGGTTGTTAGCAAGAGTCAGGCTTCGTTAGCAAGAGACAGTCTTTGTTAGCAAGAGTCAAGCTAGCTGTGACCCTGATAACCCTGATAACGCGAGATTTGTAGAAGCGAGGATTGTGTGAGGATTGTGTGAGACGGGTGAGAAAGAGCTGTGTAAGAAGTCATTGTGACCTCAGTATAGATAAGGTGTAGAAGACCTTGTGTAGATAAGGTATAGAAACTAATTGTATGTAGGCAAGAGTCAAAACAAGTAAGGAAATGAGATATCAAGATGGCCTATGTATAAACAAAATGCAGCTGTCCCTCATTATTTCTGTAATGAAAGGTATAAATGCTTGCTGTAATTAGTTACCAGAGAGAGACCTACTTGCTCTCTCCTCTGCACATGTGAGAGTTAATAAAGCGTCTGACTTGCTGCACCTAAACAAAAATAGTGAGAACTCAGTTTTTCTCCGACAATTTGGGGGCTCGTCCGGGATGGCAACGCCCACTGAGGCAACGGCAGCTGCTACGGATCGTTCCCCTTCGAACCCCATGGCGCCACAATAGAGGTAAGAGACCTTTTGAAATCTCTATTGGGGTGTCGGAGGAGGACTGTCCGTGGGGCCGTCTGCCCCTGTTGGGCTCACGCCATCCGAACTTATTGACTGTGCAGCAAGGTCAGATGCTGAGCGGCGCAATAGGGGAATTGTTTGCCGCCCCCTGTAAGCATATGCTAGGTGCATAGGGTTTGCACCTGTATTGAGGAGTTGTTACTGCCTCAAGAGGGGTTTTTACCGCCTCAAGTGATGCATCAAGGTACTTGGGAATAGTACCTGGAGGTACTCAGGAGTAGTACCTGGTAGAAGGCTTTGGTATGTTGGTATGTGTAGTCTGTGTGTGTGTGTGTGTGTGTGTGTGTGTACACAGTGTGAATTGAGTGTTACCGGAAGACGCCCAGAGTACTCTGCAAAGTCTTTTGGCTCGTGACCAGAACTACTCTAACGCAAGCCCGGTAACTAGAGGATCTTTAGGAGATCCGACCCATGTAGGTTGACTCGGCCTGGCATCGTCCGGCGAGGAGGCTACCTGGGTCTAGGAGTGTGTGCACCCATCTTCCCTCCCCTTTTCCTCTCCGTGTGAGCCACTGACAGTCTGACCATCTCACTGGATGCAACAGAGTAAGCGGCGCTTTCTCTCTGAGATTAGCCGACGCTCTTTGCTGAAGGGAGGTGTAGGGGGTCATGGCTATCCTCGTTAGTCACTCCTGTGTGAATACCCTGTAGGGAGAGATCCTTAGTTTATGAGCCGCTAGCGCGGACAGGGCATCCTTCCCCCTTTGAGTGTGTGATTGGAAAATGGGTGGGGGACAGTCTAAGTCTTCCCTTTCACCCCCTAAGGGTACCCCAGCTTATTTCATGTACGTACATTATGGCCCGAAAACCTGCAGGTATTTAGATAGTTGGAATCTTTACACGCGTGCTAATCCATCTAAACAATGTCCACTAGAAGGTACCTTTGATTTAGACAAACTTAAATACCTTAAAGAAACTCTGGCTTCACCAAAAGCCTCTGATACACAGTGGGAGCAATTTGTCTGTTGGTGGGAGGAAGCAACAAAGAGACTCCACGAGTCTCGAGTGCGGAGTCTAAAGGACTCCCAGGAAAAGTTAAAAGCCCAAGTGCAACATTTACAGCTTAAATGCAAGGCATCCAGCTGTTTACCCCCTAGAGCGATTCCTTCTGCTCCTGTGTATCCTAATCCCGTTCAAGCAATTCCTTCTGCTCCCCTTTATCCCCAATTAGTTAGATCTGACAGTGAGGAGGAAACTGCTGAGGATATTTTAGATTTCTTCAGTAACATTCAGCAGCAGCAGCCCGTGCTGCCTCCTCCCCCTGCACAGCCTGGGTCTGCTAACGAATCTCACCCAGCAGTGCCAGTTTCACCACTGCATGTATCAGCTGCACACATTGTTCTCTCTTCCCCTGGGAGAGAAGCATCCTCTTCATCACAAAGAGGTGATTCTGAGCCTCCCAGTAGCTCCCCTGATTCTAATCCTTCTGAGGAAAGTACCCGTTATCTTACTAGAAGTGTGGCACATGCACTCCAGGTTCCTTTAAGAGGCCTGGAACTATTTCTCAAATGCGTACTTTTCTTGGCATGACTGGGTACTGTAGACAATGGATTTTAGGCTATGCAACAATGATTAAACCCTTACAGGATCTGACTAAGTCAGGCACCCCTGAGCCTCTTCCTTGGTCTCCAGAGGCTGAACAAGCTTTTGTTGCTATCAAGCAAAGTCTGTCCAGTGCACCAGCCCTGGGACTTCCTGATTATGCTAAACCATTCACTCTTTTCTGTCATGAGCATAATGGGTTTGCTTTGGCTGTATTAACGCAAAGGCACGGAGACAAACACCGTCCCATTGCTTATTACAGTACTGCCCTAGACGCTGTGGCAGCTGGATTTCCCCCTTGCCTGCGTGCTGTAGCTGCAGCAGCTTTTGCTGTTCAGGTATCTGAATCTATTGTCTTAGGATCTCCTTTGATTGTTGATGTTCCTCATGCTGTGGCTGCTCTCTTGTTAAAATCTAAGACACAGCATCTATCCACTTCTCGTCTTACAAAATATGAGCTTGTCTTGTTGTCTTCATCTCATATTACTTTGGCTCGTTGCCCTGTTCTAAATCCTGCCTCCTTGTTGCCTGGGCCCAAAGACGGAGACCCACATGACTGTGTGTCTGTGACATCGGTTCTCTCTCGTCCAAGAGATGATTTACTAGATGTGCCTTTGCAAAATCCTGATCTTATTTACTTTGTAGATGGTTCGTGCTTGCGAGATTCTAAGGGCAAATTGGTTGCTGGTTATGCTGTGTGTTCTGCACATGCTGTTATTGAAAGTGCTTTCCTTCCTTCTGTGTTTTCTGCTCAAGTGGCCGAACTTGTGGCTTTAACTCGAGCCTGCATTCTCGCTCAGGATCAAGCAGTTACAATCTATACAGACTCTCGTTATGCTTTTGGAGTGGTACATGATTATGGGTTGCTATGGAAGTATAGAGGTTTTCTTACATCCACTGGTTCTATTAAGAACAGTCTGTATGTCTCTGCTCTTTTAGATGCTCTTTTATTGCCCAAAGCTATAGCTGTCGTGAAATGTACAGCTCACCAGACCCCTCATGATGAAGTTACCCGTGGAAATGCTTTGGCAGACTCTGCAGCCAAAGCAGCGGCCCTTTCTGCACCTCAGGCTGAATATACTTGTGCTTTGATTGAACAGCCTCCACTAGCCTTCCTTGAGGATCTGGCCAAGATCCAGGAAGCAGCACCGGCAGCTGAGAAACGTTTTTGGAGTGCTAATGGCTGTATTCTACACCCTGATCATCTTTGGCGTGCCCCAGCTGGTCGCCTGGTTGCACCGAAGATGCTAATGCCCTATCTTGCTCGTGTATACCACGGAATGGCTCACATGAGCAAAGGGGGGATGGTTGCTGCAGTTAACCGAGATTGGTGTGCATTCAGGTTCCCAGTCATTGCACATCACTGCTGTCAACAATGTGTGATTTGTCAGCAGCATAACATTGGTAAAGCTGTTAAAGTTAGGCAGGCAGCTCACCCTCCCCCTTGGGGACCTTTTGTAAATATTCAGATTGATTTTATTCAACTGTCTAAATGTTGTGGCTATGAATATGTATTGGTTTTGGTGGATGTATTTTCAAATTGGGTTGAAGCTTTTCCCTGCAGGAAAGCAGATGCCAGGACTGTTGTGAAACTTTTGCTTAAAGATTTTGTACCACGATTTGGCATCCCTGTGAGTATCAACAGTGACCGTGGAACTCATTTTACTGGACAGATTGTAAAGGAGTTATGTGCAGCTTTGCAGACTCAACACAACCTTCACTGTCCCCACCATCCGCAGTCTGCTGGGACAGTGGAACGCCAGAATGGAATTCTGAAAAATAAACTGGCCAAGATTTGTGCTGAAACAAACTTGAAGTGGCCAGATGCCCTTCCTCTGGCACTAATGAGTATGAGGGCCACTCCCAATCGAAAGACTGGACTCAGCCCTCATGAGATTCTGACAGGGCGCCCGATGAGACTACCAACTGCGCCCCCACTGACCCTAGCTCAGATGGACATTCATTTAATGGATGACACAATGCTTAAGTATTGTCAGACACTAATGAAATGTGTTAAGTCTTTCTATACACAGGTGAAAGAAGCACTACCCAAGGATCCTGTGCAGCCCTGCCACTCGCTGGAACCAGGAGACTGGGTCTACATAAAGGTCCATCAGCGAAAGACTGCCTTGGCTCCATGCTGGAAAGGCCCTTTCCAAGTCCTGTTAACTACCAACACTGCTGTGAAGTGCCAAGGACTGCCCACCTGGACCCATGCTTCGCACTGCAAAAAGACCCCTCTGCCTGGAGAGGATTCTCCAGCTGCTGATCAGCCTGTTTCTCCTGCTAGCTCTGCTGTGCCTCCTGGACAGCAGGGAAAGAGGACAAGGTGAAGTGCTAGTAACCTCTCCCTTGTCCACTGACAGATCTACTGTGCCTTTGAATTCTTTTACAGGAATCACACCAGTACAGGGTGAAGTGCTAGTAACCTCTCCCCTGTATTATGGTGAATCACAACTGCTTTTGAAGAAGAAAAGAAGAAACACTCGCTCTGCTGAAACCACCAAAGTCCAGAACTTTCTAACTACAAAGGACATTAAGAACTGGCCCTGGTGGAAGAAATGAAGCATTGTTTATTGGCAAGGAGGGAACTGTGGGGAACGTTCCTGGGAATGTGAGGTCCAGTGGTGGGGTGGATTCTTTCCAGGATCAGGGCTTTGTGCTTATGGACAGGTACCTTCAGGATGCACTGCCCTCCCTAATTGGCTTTCAGATGATAAATATCAAAAACGCCTTGCCACCACAAAGACTACACCTACCACTAGTCCCTTGACCCTTGCCACCACCACTGTAACTTATCCAGATACAAACAGTACTACACATTCCAATGATGAGAAATTGGGCCAACTAGAGAAGGCCATAGGCCTTGTTTCTGGAGCACAACTAACCCAGGTACAGGCTGGAGTTGGTGAGTTACATGTTATCTCCGTCCTTAGTTTTATGACCCAGAAGTTACTGACAGAGATGGTATTGAATATCACTGAGGCTGGGAAGGCATTGCAGTGGGATCTAGCATGCTCAGAGATTCAGGATTTCTTGAATGACCAGCTAATGGCCATTCGGAATGATCTAGAGCACCAGGCTTGGCCCACTGCCCTTACAGACATGTCAGGAGTGCCATCTGACCTGTGGCCATGGAGACATACTTGGAAACTTTCTGGGTGGAAGTGTGGACGTTCTCAGTGCTCCTTCCAAGCATATGGACCGGTACAGGGGGTGTGGGCTCCCACATACCGTATCCTGCCAGGTCCATGGGGAGGATGCATATGGGATTGGGTAATTCATCGAGACATCTGGGAAATCAGACCACCTGGTATGCCCAATCGATTCTTAGTTAGTGCTCCTAGGATTACACCTGACATTTGGATCGGGTTAGGTAACCTGTGGACATTCTGCCCATTAGAACCCCCACAGCTTCAGTGTACACATAAACTGAAGCCAGGAGAAGTTGTCACTGTCTATGACTACGTTTGCTGGGAGGGTAGGGGACAAGGAACTACCCTGACAGGACACTTACTCTTCCAAGCTAATGATAGCTGTGTGTATGTTAATGACACCATATCACAAGACATACATTTTAATCTCACTACCACTGCAGGCAATCATATCATTTACTGGCCTGAAGATAGAGTTTTTCAAGTAGCCCTTAGGTTCCAGATACCCTTTAATTGGACTAGCTTACTATCTGATAGATTTCAAAATTTGCTTTCATTGTTACCTGAGATTCAGAAAATCTCTGAGGTACAAGGGCAAATTCACATGCTTCAAAATGTATATCAAGTAGAAAAGTATGCCTTTCACACTGCTTATAGAGTATCTACCTTATGTACTAAATATGATGTATTGTGCTTTATGACAAAGGCTGTACAACAACCCCATTATAGTATTGCTATGGGAATGTTATTGCTTGTATTGTTATTAGTTAGTTTAGGATTATGTTATTGTTGTTGTAAAAGACGTAATAATAGTAATACCTTTCATGTTCATGCTAATCATGCATTATCATTGCATCCAATCAAAACCCCAAAGGTTGAAGCATCTGATTTAGAATCTGAAGTCCAGGACTTGATGCAAATAGAGATTTGAGAATGTTTGTTGTACTAGAAGTACAAAAGGGGGGGGTTGTGGAAGCAGAGAAAAGAACTGACAGAAGGGAACTGCAATGCATGATGGTTGTTAGCAAGAGTCAGGCTTCGTTAGCAAGAGACAGTCTTTGTTAGCAAGAGTCAAGCTAGCTGTGACCCTGATAACCCTGATAACGCGAGATTTGTAGAAGCGAGGATTGTGTGAGGATTGTGTGAGGATTGTGTGAGACGGGTGAGAAAGAGCTGTGTAAGAAGTCATTGTGACCTCAGTATAGATAAGGTGTAGAAGACCTTGTGTAGATAAGGTATAGAAACTAATTGTATGTAGGCAAGAGTCAAAACAAGTAAGGAAATGAGATATCAAGATGGCCTATGTATAAACAAAATGCAGCTGTCCCTCATTATTTCTGTAATGAAAGGTATAAATGCTTGCTGTAATTAGTTACCAGAGAGAGACCTACTTGCTCTGTCCTCTGCACATGTGAGAGTTAATAAAGCGTCTGACTTGCTGCACCTAAACAAAAATAGTGAGAACTCAGTTTTTCTCCGACATGTGTGTGTGTAAACAGATGGAATTTTATTTTCACAGTTGCTATGAACTGAGAATAACAAGTCTTAAATGGCCACGGAGTAGGTGGAAAGGTAAAATGCCAACACTCTGCAGCAGTCTGGGCCCTGAAATACAGAAATGTGAGTTGCTCTGCAAAATACCCACAAGTAGTGCATGACTTATGGATTACACTCTATCATATAACAGGCCCTCAACCATTTACTAATTAATTTAGTACTTACAATTTAAAGTCTTTTGACACATTAATAACAGACCTACACTTAGGAGGCAGAAATGAGTAAATGAAACCCCTGTTTGCCCCAGTGTTTAATAGCTTATTAAATGAAAAAGGGTAAGATTACTTACTGAATGATAGGGACAAAAAGATGTCACTACTACTATTCCATATGTAAACACCAGACAAATATATTACTAATAGTTTGTTTTCAGATGCCAGCTTTCCTGGAAACCTTCCCCCCACCCCCACCCCCCCTTTTTTTTTTTTTTTTTTTTACTTTACCCATTACACATGTCAGCACACCTGCAAAGCATCCCAGCATCTGTTTTATGCTGGCAGAGTCTGGCCCTAAAGCTGGTGTATTTGGCCACAGGAGGGTCATCCCAGTGAAGGAAGATGCTCTGGTGGCATACAATTCTGCAGAAAAAGGAAATATTGGAAGTGTACCTGAGGCCTTCCTATCTACTCATCTCTGGCTGCTGTATCAGCCCTTTGAGACCATTGGCAGCTGTTCTGAGTTACTCCAGTCAGTGGCCTGATCCTTGGCTAGTGTAGCATGGGGAAGCAGGCTATCTTTGCACCCCCACCCAGCTGTGCTGTGTTCTCCTTAGTCAGAGTGTTAGATTTCAGCTGACCTGGCCAAACCCTAGGCAAACATTGAAACTAAGGGTATGGCTACACTTTGAGCTGGAGGAGGAGGAGCAGCCATACCCATATTAGCTCTGAGTTAGTGCACTAAAAACAGCTGTGGTGATGGGAGGGCTAGCTGCCTGAGTACATGCATGGCATTGTGGGATTGCACTTGGTGGCTAGCCCATCCTGCTGTTTGTGCTGCTATGGCTACACGTCTATTTTTAGCATGATAGCTTGATCAGAGGTATAGTGAGGGTCTCCTTGAGCTGGGAATTACACTTCCCACTTGAACTGTAGATATACCTGTGACAGTGCTTGGAATTGGCAACTGAACCAGCACCTTGTAACTCTTTAACCATTTAGGCCTTGGGGAGGGCCTGATTAAAAGACAGAAGTTCCTGATTTCCCAACCCCTATCTGATCTGGTAGCTAGTGAGCTAATTAGCCCATTAACAAGAAGACTGGATAAAAATGCACAAGAAGGAAGGTGAGGAGAGAGCAGAAGAGAATAAAAAGAAGCTAGCAGGGCCTGTGTGATGTGGCATCTGCCCGACACTGACAGAAGGAGGGGTTAAAGCAGCCCTCGGCAGGCTGAACAGGAGGCAGCCAATTAGGAAAGGGCTTGTAGAGACAGCCAATCAGGGCCAGGCTGGGCCATATAAGAAGGGCTACTGAACAGAGAAGTTTCAGTCACTCCCTAGAGTCCTTCCTGAAGGAGAAGAGCAGCACGAGTGAGCCCCTGGCTGACTGCTGCCAGACTGGGGCCCTTATACAAGGGCAAAGAAGGTGCTAGGGCTTCAGTGAAGTGGCTCGGGGGGGTTGGAGGTGACAGTGTGTAACTGCCACCTCGCCTTGGTCCCAGTTGCCACTGATGTGGGTGGCTAGAGCCTGGACTGCAGCCTGCCACTAAGGAAGTGGCTATACAGAGGACTGTTGTCCCACCCCCACCCTGCCCCGGAAGCGGGGGAGGGGGAAAGAGAATGGAGTGGGCATAGCCAGAGGATTGTGTCCGGAAGATGGCACTGCAGTCCTGAGAGCGACACGGGTCCTGACAACAGAAGCGATAGCGGCGAGATGCCACTACATGAGGGTGTACTGGTGAACCAGAGCTAATTCCCAGGACAGCCAACAGGAGGTGCCGAAGTGGTGAGTTGTACCTCATTACAGTCTGATAAAGGGAGTTCTCTGGGTGGAGACACCTTCCCCCTCCCCCAGCCTCCTTGAGGAGCAGGGGTAATGAAGCTGGATAGCACTGAAAATAGTGACTGCACCATTACTTAAAGGCGGTAGAGTGAAACACTATTGTTGGTGTCAGAAGCACACTGGGCAACGAACCCCGCTGTTGCCCCCTCGGGCCCTCTGTGCCGGCAACAGTTTTGGCGTCCCTGGGTGGGCTTGAGGCTGAAATTTAGCCTTGCCTGGATTGCGGCGACGACTGACGCCCAGCGCGCACCGGTGACTTCATCGGGGGCCTCGGCGGAGACGCGGTTTGATTGATCCTGGAGGGCACAACGGTGCAACGTGCTCGGATAGTGGAGAAGTGGTTGCGGGCGACGGTGAAGAACCAGTCCGTTGGATAAGGTAGGAACAGTCCAGCGGTGTGGACTTTCCCCTGTTAGGACCTGGGGACGCCCAGTGTCACCCTAGGCCATGGGACAGGGACAGAATACGACAGGCAGGGCAAATTGGAAAGTGTTTGACGCAAATCCAATAACTAAAAGTAGATTAAAAGGGTTCTGTACAGTTGACTGGCCTCAATATCAGCTAGAGGACCAGGAAAGGTGGCCACAGGAAGGATCACTTAATTATAACACAATCCTTCAATTACTCCTGTTTTGTCAGCGAACGGGTAAATGGAACGAACATATGCATGCACAATTGTTTATGGCTTTACAAAATAGAACAGATATTTTGCAAAAGTGTAATTTGACTCCGACAGGTTCGGTAGTAGCTACTGTTAGTCCCCAGAACCCCTCCCCCCACAGCCGTAATGGCAGGTCCGGTGTCCCCTTTGGCTATCACACCCCCACCATATTAAAAAAAAAAGGGTGTCTCGGGTTCCAGAAATCGCCCCTCGGTGGGATTTTATCCGTTGATCACCGAGACCGTGGTGTCCAGACATGGCTCGGATAGGAATCAGGCCACTACTATGCAGGTTTACACCCATGTGCCTTTTAACCCAGTTGACCTAGCAGCCTTTAAGGCACAGGCAGGGGAATTCTCTACAAACCCAAGCAAGTTTATCTCAGTTTTTGAAGGGTGTCTGGCCAGCCACAAGCCTGCTGGGATGACTGTAATATCCTCATGAGGACCCTGTTGTCTGAGGTGGAGCGGAATCAGGTTATGTCCAAAGCAAGGGAGGAGGCACAGCGGAGACATGACCTGGATCCAAATCACGTCCCGGGGCCCGCGGACATGGTCCCCCTAGCAGATCCCAGGTGGAACCCTAATGACCCTGCAGGCCAAACCCGTCTCACCTCCTACAAAGAACTGCTTTTACATGGTCTCCACCATTTGGCTGTCCGACACAACAACTGGGCCAGGCCGTCTGAGTTCACCCAAGATGAAGTAACCCTTATCTTACCCCCTAGAATGCCTGGATAATGACCGTTGCAATTGAGCCCTCAGCCATGCAACTCCCAGAGTGGAGCCAGTGGAAGGACAAAAGGAGGGTTAAAAAGCAGTTTTGCTGGACAGTGTTGGCCCAGGGATTTAAAAATTCCCCCACCCTTTTTGGCCAGGCCCTGGCCAGAGATTTGGAGGAGTGGGACAATGAGGGCAAGGTCCTCCTCCTCCTGCAATATGTAGATGACTTGTTAATTGCTGCTGTGGGTCTAATCCCTTGCCTTAAAGCCACGGTGAGCCTTCTGAACTTTGTTGGACTCCAAGAATATCGAGTAGCACTTAGTAAGGCACAAATTGCCCTCCCAGAAGTACAATACTTAGGGTTTCACATAAGGCAGGGGGAGCGTCAGCTTTCAAACGAAAGGAAGGAAGCTATCTGCCAAGTTCCTATCCCAAGCAATCGTAAATGGCTTAGGGCGTTTCTGGATATGGCAGGCTTCTGCAGAATATGGATCCCAGAGTTTGGACTGTGGGCTAAACCCTTGTATGAATGCATTAAGGGAGCGGTTCACGACCCCTTTCACTGGTCCTCAGAAGCCGACAAGGCATTTAAGGTTTTAAAAAGGAAAGCTATTGGACACCAGAGGTTGTACGGAGTGGACTCCTCAAAAGTGGGTGTGCTCGTCCTGGTTTGTTGCTCCAAAGCTCTGTATAGAAGTTATTTTACTGGAAGGGTGTATAATGGCAATGTGTATGTGTTCATTGTTGGGAAAAGGTGTATGAGTGAAGAGTGGAAGTTTCCTTTGTAGGTTAAAAGAAGCTGAGAAGGAAAAAGAACAGAATGAGTTAACTGAGGGGAAAAAAATATAGCTAGCAAGCTCAGTCCAAAGATAAGATGCTGGCCCCATCCAAGGACATTGATCACAGCTAAGACTTGGCTGACAACCAAGAAAAGGGGGGCCTGAATGTGCCCAAGCAACTATGAGATCTGCAAAACACTGCCAGGCATTAATGAAATGTGTTAGATTTCTTTTCTCAGAGATAAAAGAAGTGCTAACCAAAGACCCTAGCAGCCCTGCCATTCATTGAAACAAGGAGACTGAGTCTACGTAAAGTCCATCAACGAAAGACTGCTTTGGCTCCACACTAGAAAGGCCCTTTCCAAGTCCTGTTAACCACCAACACCGCTGTGAAGTGCCAAGGACTGCCTATCTGGACCCATGCTTCTCACTGTAAAAAGACCCCTCCACCTTGGGAGGACTCTCCGACTGATGATAAGCCTATTTCTCCTTCTATCTCTGCTGTGCCTTCTGGACAGCAGGAAAAAGAAAAAGACAAGGTGAAGTGCTAGTAACCTCTCCCTTGTCAACTGACAGACCTACTGTGCCTTTGGATTTTTCTAGAAGAAGCATAACCATTACAGGGTGATGTGCTAGTAACCTCTCCCCTGTATGATGCTGAACCACACTGTTTCAGGAAAAGAGAAGAAGGAACATTTGCTTCATTGAAACCACAAAGTCCAGGGATTCCTGACTACAAAAGACATTAAGAACTGACCCTGGTGAAGAAACAAAGAATTATACGCTGGCAGGGAGGCTCTTACCCAGCTTATGAGTAAATATTTTCTAACCTCTGGACTTAAACTCATAGCATCCCAGGTACAGGCTGAATGTCTGCTCTGCCAAAAGAATAACCCTCAACCGGGAGTGTCAGTGCCTCCAGCCACTCTGGAACCTACCCCAGGCCCGGGATTGGTTTGGCAAATAGATTTTACTGAGTTTCCCCCGAACCCAAGGGTTCAGATACCTTCTCGTCTTGGTGGATTGATTCTTTGGCTGGCCCGAAGCCTTCCCATGCCGTAACAACACTGCCAAAACGGTGGCCCTCAAATTTGTCAAGGAGATCATTCCCCGCTTTGGGCTCCCCCAGTGGATGGAATCTGACAATGGAACACACTTCACGTCACAAGTCGTTCAAAAGATATCGGATGCCCTACAGATTCCCCTGGAAGCTCCACATGCCATGGCAACCGCAAGCCAGTGGGGTAGTGGAGCGTACAAATCAGACTCTTAAGCGACACCTCTCAAAGGTCTGTCAGGAGGCTTCTCTTCGATGGCCTGACGCTTTGCCCCTCGTTTTGCTCCACGTCCGTGCTCTCCCTAAGGGCAGATTAGGGCTCAGTCCCCTCGAGATTATGTTTGGAAGGGCCTGGCCTCTGAACGGTACACCATTTCTGGCAGGGGAGTGGGAAATGGGGTATGGTTTCTTATCTCAGTACATGGTCTCTGTCTGCTGTTCTTTCTTCTCTCCACAGGTACACCAAAGATTCACAGCCTCTTCCTTGGGATGCCCCGATCCACTCCTTGCGATTCCGTACTCGTTCGGACCTGGAAGGACGAGCCTCTCCAAGAGCAGTTGAAGGACCCCACACTGTCCTGTTGGTTTCCCATACAGCAGCAAAGGTCAAAGGACACAAGAACTGGATTCATCGCTCCCGTCTGAAGGCAGTGCCCACTCCTGAACAGTGGACCGTCCAGCCTGCTGAAAAAACTTCCAGCGACGATCTGGGACTTAAACTGTTATTTAAGGGACAATAAGGTTTGCTGGGAATGCCTTGTGCTCCTTTTAGACAGTCACAGCACACTCTTCGCGAGAACTCTGAGCATTGGTTGTGTTTGTTTTCAGGTGGCCAGCCTAACCTATTGGCCTGGTCCCTTTTTGTTTCTAATCTGCCTGCTGTTGGTAATTACTCTTTTGTTGGCATTTGGGGAATTGTAATTACAGCATGGGTTCAGGTCCAGGGTTTGCCGCCATGATGCTTTGTGCCATGGGAGCATTCCTCTCGTTAACTCCCATTTCCCCACCAAGCACATGCGGGATGGGAAGGAATCCCTAACAACTTGGAAACAAACATGTATGAGGCCCTGAAGGTTTCCTTTGTCCGGGAATTCAATCTCTCCAATTGTTGGATATGTTCCCAAATCCCTCACCATTCGGCAGGGCTACCCTGGAGAGCCATTCCCCACAATTGGTCCGACACCTGTCAGCTCTGGCTGGCATGGAACTCTTCTAAGCTTGGGGATGAAGCGGTAAAACAAAACTGCACCACAGAAGCCCCCTTTAGCCTGCTAGGAAATGACAGCTGGAGGCCATTTAGTAATGCTACCACCATTCCACAAGCCATTAAATTAGTCTCATCCCCTGTGGGCCTGTTATGTTACCAAGAATCTAAGCAAAACAACACCGGCACCCTTCCCTCGTGGTTTGCCGGCAACAGTACCTGCCAATACTACCTGTCCCCTGATGCTAACACCAGTATGCCCCTGTATAACACCACAGGTCACCGGGTGGGCGACGTGCCCCGAACCTTTTCACAATACACAGCAAGCCTAAGTAAAAGCGGCAACAATTCCATGTAAGGGAATGGCTGGATGTATTATATATGTGGCCACAGGGCCTATAAGACACTGCCCAACTGCTGGTATGGTAGCTGTTACCTAGGGTTTCTGGCCCCTCCTCTGCGAGTTCTCCCCCAGGCCCCAAGTGGCCGTCCCCAATGGCAACGGTCTCTATATGTCACCCCTGAACCTATTAGTGAAGGAGATCGACTTGGTATGATTCTCCTCCCGTCCTATGGCATGGGACGACTGGCCCAGCTCTATAAAAGGCTCTCTATATTCCTTACCCAGTTTGCCAATGACACCCTGGCCATAGAAAAAGGCATAAGCTCCAAGCTGTACCAGCTTCAATTGCTGGCTCTGCAAAATCACCAGGCCCTGGATTATGTCCTGGCCTCCCAGGGTGGAGCATGTGCCCTTATTGGTAATGAATGCTGCACATACGTCCCAAATAACGCGGAGGACATTAAGAACATCCTGTCCTCTGAACATGCCTTAAATCAGTGGAAGGCCCAGGAACAGGAACCCACTCTATTTGATACCCTCTGGAGCTGGCTCCCTAGCCTAGGGGGCTTGGGAGGTGGTATTGTCCGCCTCCTGCTTACTGGTCTCGTACTTTATTTCCTCACCCTAGCTCTCTTCTCATGCCTGAAATGTTTAATGGTTAAAGTATGTACCACCTCTAAAGTCAAGACACCTCCTTTTTCCTTTTAATCAATGATCCTAAGACCATGGCCTTAAATCACATTTTGTCCTCAAATTATGAGAAAACTCAAGCTGGTGCCTTTTGAGTGTTCTCAAAGGAGGGAGTTGTTGGTGTCACTAGGCATCACCCTAGGTAACTCAGGGGGGTGGAAGACCATGAGAGTTGATGAAGCCCCGCCCCGCTCTAGGCCAAAGTGAACCAAAGCCCCTGCATGTTAAACTTTACTAACCTCACAAGCTAGCAGCTGGAAAGCGGTAGCGATAAGGGAAACCTACATGCTTCTAGCTGAAGGACAAAATTACTTGCAGAAAGGAACAGTGCGAACAAGCTGCACAGCCAAGGTCATTTAATGTAACTACTGCAGAGGGAGGAAGGGGGAGAGGTAGGGAAGGGAAAAAAAAAGAATAAAAAGGAAAAACTGCTTGTCTCAGTGCGCTTGATTTGAGACATGCTGGTCTCCTAGTGCCTATTCAGAGCTCTTGAATAAACTTTGTCTGCTTCTCCACCCTGGTGTGTTCATTGGCACGAAGCACACCGGGCAATGAACCCCACTGTTACCCCCTCAGGCCCTCTGTGCCGGCAACACTATCAATAAACTGCACAGTGGTATCTGCAAAAGAGAAGGTCTTTGAGTGGTCTGTGCGAAGCTTAGAGTATGGGAGCAGCAAAGTGCCATTACAATACCCTAAAGACAATCCGCAACAGAGGGAAAAGTATAAAGGACCAGATTCTTCTGCACCCATGTAATCCCATTGACTTCAGTGGAGTTGCTTGGATGTCACTGAACATGGTTTATTTTTGCATTTGTTTCAGGGTTTAAACTGAAGAAAGTGGTCATGGTAAGTAAGGTCCTGACCCAGAAAAGCATTTAAGCATGTGCTTAACCTCAAGCATGTGAATAGTGTAGACTCTAACACCTTAAAACCATGTTAGCTTGTGTTGTAAACTGGGGGAGGAAGGGGCAGGGAGAGTCTAGACTACAAACCAAGACTATCTTCCCTGCAGAAAGAGATGTGCCTTTAGATCTAGACAGCCAACTCAAATTAGTTATCTCTCTGTAAAATTGTGGTGGAGACAAGGCACGGGTAGTTTGTTGTTCTCTAGTGATGAGAAGCCCTCTGGGTGTTTAATGGAATTAGAATTCAAGCTGGGGGATAGAGGGGTCAGGGACAAGGATGGGAAAGTTTAATGCTATTTCAAGCATAGTGCCCCTCAGCTATATGCAAAAGGCTTCCTGTTCAATTTCGCAACCCCCTGCACAGCCTTCCATTGAGCCTCTGCACAACAGTGATTTTTTTCATCCTCCGTTCATTAGTATCTCTTCCATACATGGAAGTCCTTAAAGTAGGTGATGACCAGAGATGAGTAAAAGTCACTATCTTGTTTTGAATTTAATAATAATATGAACATATTGTACATCTGTGTGGATGCAACTGGGAATATTAGACAGTTACTTTAACTGGGCTGACAAAAGTTATGGCTAGCAACTAGAAGTGGTAGAAACACTAGGAATTTCATTTTTAGCTTCCTTTTGGAGAAAAAAGTCATGATATGCAAACTTACTGTACATGTGCTTCACTAAACTGTAGAAAGATTTTTTTTTATTTATTCTGTCCTATGGACATATGGACAACAATGCTTGAAATTGGATTTGCATTTTAGTTAATTAAATAAGCTCAAGAACTGCACAATAATCAACAGTTAGTAGCTGAAAGTGCCACTATAATGATAGAGACTAGTTGGGTATTGGAAAAATAAAGGGCTTTCAGGGGTCAGAAACGAATCCTATTCCAGCCAATGCAAGGATGCCAGCAGGTTTCATGACTGCGTACATTTAGGTTTTCATCATAATCAGGTATAATGCTCTCCCATAAAATCTTTCATAATCTTTCCACTTAATGATCCTACAAATGTTTTCTTTTACAGTATAAAAAAGTCCGGGCACAATTTCAAATAGCATGAGATTCATTGTTTTACTTTAAAATAATTTTAAAAATACCCCTCCCAGACATACTTGTGCCTGCCCGCTCTCTAAATGTTGAATTTTTATTTATTTGGTGACTAAGGCCATGTCTACATCAGTGAGCTCACAGTGGCACAGCTGTACCGGTGCAGCTGCGCCACTGTAAGATCTCTCGTGTAGCCATTGTATGCCGATGGGAGAGAGCTCTCCTGTCAACATAATAAAATCACCTCAATGAGCAGCGGTAGCTATGTCGGTGGGAGAAGCTCTCCTGCCAATATAGGGCTGTGCACAATACCACTTATGTCACTCAGGTGTTTTTTTTCACACCCCTGAGTGATATAAATTTTACTGACAAGTGGTGGTAGACATGGCCTAAATCTCCTTGGATTAATATGTTCTTTTTAAAACATGGGTAACAGACCCTCTGAATCAACTATTTTTCCAATTGGAACATATTCTTTCATGGTTTTGGAAATAGCTGAAGTTTATGGATTGCAAAGAGAGCTGCATTATCTAATTGCAAAGCCAAGGAAGACTGGTTACATAAATCAGTAGAGGGGTACATAAAAAAAATCCATGAAGCAAGCCGACAATTATAATACTGAGAGTGAGATCTCAGAAAGTAATAGTAACAGCTCATTCAGAAATTGGGGGGGAAGGGGGACAAAACAGCACTCTTTCAAACAGACAGTAGTTAGCAGGGTACTGGCAATGAGCTGAAAGGCCACAGTACAAATCTCTTGCATTGGGAGGAACTAAATATTTAACTGAATGATTTTACACCATTGTGACAGAGACAGGTCAATGTTGCTGCTCCCAGTCAATCAAAGATTTTCTTCTATTCAAAGGATTTAACAGTACTTTCCTCAGAGCTCAGTTCCTTCACCTGTGGTTACGTTCTATTAACTTCATGCAGTGATGTCTAGTGGATAGGCACTCAACTAGGAGCCAGGATACCTGAGTTCTATTCCCACCTGCTGTGTGGCCTGCAAGTCACTTCACACCTCCATTTTCCATCCCATTCATTGTCTGTTTTGTTAATTTAGATTAGGGCAGGGGCTGTTTCTTGCTATGTGTATGTATAATGCCTTGCACAATGGGAGCCTTGATTACAACTGGGGCCTATAGGCACTATTGGAATATAAATAGCATATAACAAATGATCCACAAAGCTCCATCCACAACCACTTGGAGTAATGGTAGCTGTGGTATGAGGCACTCACTTGGGCCTAAATCCTGTGCAGCCATGCACAAGCCATGTATCTGGCTGTATGCTAGTCTGCTCTGTGTATGAGGAATCCTAGGCTATGGAGCCATTCCACAGCCCTGAGACTTCAGTCGCCTCAGCCCCATCTGTCCATGGCCTGCACCATCCTGTTTCGCTTTTGGTGCCAGGGAAGTTTGGGTTAAGATTTGTCCACATTCTCTATATAAACAATTTTCAGGAAGATCCAAAACATAAGAGATGATCCTAAATGGCCCAGGGCTAGTTCAGGCCATGGAGGAAGTAATAGTTGTGGGATGAATGAATTGCAGGAAAATCAGGATGATGTATGGTAAAAGTCAGTAACTAGGCCACAGCCTCAAACCCATGTTATAAGAGAGTACCAAGGAGCAGAAAATGTTTCTAGCAATACTGCAAGACTACGTTCTTACATGGCTTGCTGAACAAATGCGTCAGAGGCAAATATGGACCCAATCCATTATAATACATAGATGCCATGGGGTTCAGTGCCCTGTAAATAAATAATGGCTCAAATATGATATACAAAATTGGTATTTCAAAGACTTAATGATTAAAAATTATGCCTATTACAATGTGGTATACCTCATCCAATGTACTAAATGCCCCAATAACAGCTGTGTTTGAAATGAGACAATTTCTATGCTCTTGCACGAACTCGCACAGACAAATATAAATGACAAACACCATATCACCAGTGGTCAAACACCTCTCAGAAATGATCATTCCATGTTTGACACCTCAGTCATCCTCAAAAGAAACCTGCACAACACCTTCAAAAGATGAGCCTGGGAAGCTAAATTCCTAACTAGACTAGACACCAAAAATCATGGATTTAAAAAAGCATGGTAACCACTATCCCTTACTTTTCCTATGACTGTAGAAGTTTGTGGCACTATGTACCTCAAAGCAGCACCCTGGAACCCCCATATTCAACACTGTCATATAATTATGATATGTTTCATATGAAGTATGCCTTGCGCGGTATGATTGTAAAAGTTTTGATCTATTGCACATTAGTACTCTGTTGGATTGTATGTGCTATCATTGTATGTGAAGATATGAAGTCTTGCTATGTGTGTTACTGAAATATGTTGTGAGGTTGGGAACACTCACAACCAGCTTTTCAGGTACAACAGTGGAGTAGCCAGATGCGATGGTCCATTAAAGAGAATCCACTTGCCCAGCAGCCATCCCAGAAGACTTCTCGGGGAGAGCATATAGACAATGGAGACAGCTTGACCAATGGGGCTGGACCACCAAGTCACAAGCAAAAGAGCTTTTCTGCAAGCTGGAAGAAACTATAAAAATGGGGGAGTGATGACATGACTTAGAATCCTAGAAGATTCAGGTTTGAAGATGCCTCAGGAGATCATCCAGTCAAACTCCTTGCTCAAAGCAGGACCAACACCAACTAAATCATCCCAGCCAGGGCTTTGTCAAGCCGGGCCTTAAAAACCTCTAAGGATGGAGATTCCACCACCTCCCTAGGTAACCCATTCCAGTGCTTCACCACCCTCCTAGTTAAATAGTGTTTCCTAATATCCAACCTAGACCTCCCCCACTGCAACTTGAGACCATTACTCCAGATGTGGCCTCACAAGTGCCAAATAGAGGGGAATAATCACTTCCCTCGATCTGCTGGCAATACTCCTACCAATGCAGCCCAGTATGCCGTTAGCCTTCTTGGCAACAAGGGCACACTACGAATTCATATCCAGCTTCTCATCCACTGTAATCCCCAGGTCCTTTTCTGCAGAACTGCTGCTTAGCTAGTCCCCAGCCTGTAGCGGTGCACGGGATTTTTCTGTCCTAAGAGCAGGACTCTGCACTTGTCCTTGTTGGACCTCATCAGATTTCTTTTGGCTCAATCCTCCAATTTGTCTAGGTCAATCTGGACCCTATCCCTACCCTACAGCATATCTACCTCTTCCCCCCCCGAGCTTAGTTTCATCTGTGAACTTGCTGAGGGTGCAATCTATCCCATCATCCAGTTCATTAATAAAGATGTTGAACACAACTAGCCCCAGGACTGACCCCTGGGGTACTCTGCTTGATACCAGCTGCCAACTAGACATCGAGCTGTTGATCACTACCCGTTGAGCCCGACAATCTAGCCAGCTTTCTATCCACCTTATAGTCCATTCATCCAATCCATAGTTCTTTAACTTGCTGGCAAGAATACTGTGGGACATCGTATAAAAAGCTTTGCTAAAGTCAAGATATATCATGTCCACTGCTTTCCCCATATCCACAGAGTCCATTATCTCATCATAGAAGGCAATCAGGTTGGCCAGGCATGACTTGCCCTTGGTGAATCCATGTTGACCGTTGCTGATCACCTTCCTCTCCTCCAAGTGCTCCAAAATAGTTTCCTTAAGTACCTGCTCCATGATTTTTCCAGGGACTGTGGTGAGGCTGACAGGTCTGTAGTTCCCTGGTTTCTCCTTCTTCCCTTTTTTAAAGATGGGCACCATATTTGCCTTTTTCCAATCATCCAGGACCTCCCTCGATCGCCACGAGTTTTCAAAGCTCATGGCTAATGGCTCTGCAGTCACATCAGCCAATTCCCTCAGCACCCTTGGATGCATTTGATCTGGACTTGGCCTCATTCCCCCCACAACCTCACACCTGGAAATACATCTGGAGGACAAAGACTTTGGACAGGGGGAGAGTGGTCCCAGGCTGGAAAAGAGTTTCATCCTGTGTATTGAGGAACTATACCATCTGTCAGGGTGAGACACTGCTTGATTCAAATCCTGTTTAGTTTGTAGAACTCGGACTGCAAATTTACTTTTATTTCTTAGGTAACCAACTTTGATCTCTCTGCTTGCTAATTATAATCACTTAACAGCTACCTTTCTGTAGTCAATCTGTTTTATATTTTACCTAAAAGAGTGTGCTTTGGTTGAAGTGCTTGAGAAATCTCAGCTCAGTTTACAAAGACTAGTGTGTGTGTGTGTGTGTCCTCTCCACATCGAGGGAGGGACAGACTGGGTAATGAACTTACACTGGCCAGGCTTCTGACCAGTGCAGGGTGGTACAGTTCTGGGGTGCAAGGCTGGGAGCTGGGGTAATTGTTTGGAATCTCTCTACTGTTGATTCATGAGTGGCTGGGGAAAGCATTCATGTAATTCAGTTGGGTGTGTTCCTGCCCGTGGATGTCTGTAAGTGCAGCACCTGTCAGAAGTTTGTAGCTTGGTAACAGCTTCACAGAGTGAGAGGGATATCCCCACATTGGTGGGACAGAGGGTTTAGAGGTCCCACAGTCCAGGCTGCACCCTGGAAACCCTGTTACAGTGTTAATTGCCCACTTCACCTTGAATGGTCTCTTGCAACAGTGTTAACTCCTAATCTGTTCCACCCTTGTATTTAGTTCTGACACTTAGTACCTTTCCAAGACCTGAAGAAGATCTCTGTGGAAGCTTGAAATCTTATCTGTCTTATCAGCAGAAGCTGGTCCAAGAAAAGATTACTTCACCTACCTTGTCACTCTGTTAAATATTCTAAGGGCCTGATCCTGCAGATGTTTATGCATGGGAATGAAATTACTATGTATGTGAGTGCTTGAAGGATTGGGCCTTAAAAAGAGCTGCAATATAAACAAGTCTTATTGAATGTATGAAATTAATAAAAATTCCTATAAAATGTGGATTTCTATGAAACATGCAGGCAGCTGGATATATTTTAATGTGAACAGTCACCCCACAGATGAAATGCATTCTTTAAAATTGAAGGCCTAATTTCAGCCTTGGTATAAATAGATGCAACCCTCCTCAAGCCACGTGAAGTTGCACTGTCTTATGCTCCAGAAGCTAAAAATGCCCCAAAAGACAATGTGGTAAAGTAGGAATTTAGGGCCCCATTTTTTGGTCATCTGAGTGCCCACTTGCAATGCCTAGGGCCTGGTTTTTCAGAGAGGTGAACACCTGAAGCTTGCATGGACTCCAAGAAGAATGGTGGGTTCTTGCCATCTCTAAAAATCAGGCCTCAGGTGTCATAAGTTGGGTATCCCAAAATTGTGACTTTCAGAATGAGAAGCCACTTTTAAAATGTGTGCCATACAGACTAGCAACAAGCATAAAATAATTTAAAAATCCTCTCTACAAAAACCTGTTTATTGCAGAGTTAAAATGTTGAATTAATTATTTCCAGGAAAAAGAATTAAGTCTTATGAAACTGTAAATCCTGTCAGAAAATACTTGGCCAACATTCCATGAGTAACCTTACCTCTTCACTCTAACTTTGTTTAATATACATTGTTTTGTGCCTGATTAGATCATTCTTTATATGGGGCTTTTTTATTGTCACTGTAAATGTGGATATTTCTGTGAATTGTTGGTGGCAGTACTCACTGTTTCCTTCTTATTGTTTTGTAGAATTTCTGGTTGAACTTGTTTTAGTGTGAATTCAGTCTAGAATGCCCCTGATGATCAGAGATCATGCTGTTTTTAGATGTGCGGGTGTATTTTTGAGTGATATAGGAGTGTTTGATAACTGTGTTGCTCACAGGGACACTGCAGCTTTTGGAGCCATTGCCGAGAAATGGAGATGACATGACAGCTGTGGATTAATGATATTGTGGGATCTGAGAACATTCCATGGGGTAAACAAAAAAACCCCCCAAATGCAGACCCCCAATGTTTAATACAAGAGGAATACAGATACATCAAACTTGGCAGTCAGGGGAATATTCTCTTAAGAACTTGGAAGTAAAAATACATTACACAAAACAAATTGGAGCAAAATTGTTTATCTGAATGTGGGAGTGTGTACACATACACAGAGCAGGAATAAAATGGGACTACCCTTTGTTCTCTGATTGTCAGGGAAACGTAAAACAAAATCAGTTCTTGGCTTTTGGAACAAAGGTAGCATAGTTCCTTACTGTCAGCAAAAAGCATGAGCTGGTTAGACAAACACCTGTCAGGAATGGTCTAGAATTAATACTTAGTCCTGCCATGAGTGCAGGGGACTGGACTAGATGACCTCTCGAGGTCCCTTCCAGTTCTACGATTCTGTGATTGTATAAATGAGTACTCTTTCCCTCCCCCCAGCACATGCTTTCAGAATTACCTAAATAACAGAAAACACTGTTTCTATTCCAGATGGTGGTTAGTGCACTTGGTCACTTCTCAGCTGGCTCCAGTTTAGGAGGCTAGTAGTCTCCCTTGTTCACACTAGGCTTCTGGTGGTAGCCTCTTAAAGCTTCTTTCATCTCTGGGAAGAGAGAGAGAGTCATTCCCTTCCTCCTGGAAGATGGCTGGCTTAATTCTGACTGTTCTTTTTATATCCTATTCCTTAGTAGCCATAAATAATCTTCTGTAGAGCTGGCAGGAAGGTATGCACCTCAAATAACACCAGTATCCATCAGTAGCAATTTCTCTTGCTAATTACAATCAGCTGATAACTACCACAGACTGATTCACTAACTCTGTGCAAATTCTCATAACAATGTTACATTGCAGTTATTCACTTATCACATGATCTTTTCACCTGAATTTCAATAATCTCAGTGGCCACAAAACATAGTAATGCTGGTGGTCACCACAAACCATCATTCCCTTATTTTTCTATAGTGGGTGCACAAAGTGCAAAGTTCAGATTGAGTAATAATTTGTATTCTAATGGTATGATCCAAAAGCCCATAGAAACAAATCCCCTTGATTTCATAACGTCTAATACAAACGCCAATTATTTTTTCCAGTTCACAAATTTTCAAAAAATTATTTTGGGCTGAAATTTTCCATGCTTTGTATTAGTGCCAGTGTAACCCAGTGGTGTTTCAAGTCCCACTCTGTCCCCAGTCCATAGAGGATATAAGTCTATTATAGCCCAAGCTAGAGAGCATTGGCTCTTAAGCTCAAGCTACATCAACTCATGCTTTTAGCTCCGCCAGTTCCTGGTTCAGCTCCTGGTATATTGGCTAAGATGGTGGCCATCAACATGCATGTTAACAGCACTGAGAACTAGAGGTGCTTTTTACTCATGTATTACCATGGAGTTTAAAAATGCTTGTTAGAAACACTCCTGTTTCTTTTCTACATGATGTTTGTGGAAGAAACCTGTATTTTGTTTCCATTTTAGATGGAATAAACCATTATTTCATTAAATTGATTTTTATATTCAGATCTTGAGCTGTTTTGTCATTGTGAATAAGAGAAAATGATTCTAGGCTTCCGGAATGTAGGGGCTAGGTCTAGTTCTAGATCCCTTCTGTAGCTGGCAAATGTGCTATAGATAGTGATATGTCCTATAAATACCTGGACAGGGATGCTATCAGTGAAGATACAGAGAGAGATTTTTACAAAACCTGCCTGTGTGAAATCACTTACCCAGAAATAGGTGGTGAGTAGTGTGAGAGTCTTAAAATGAATCTCTTAAACAGATTAGCTGTAGTGATATCTTCCTAGGTACTTCTACAGGACACATTGCTATAACATGAGTGCCTCTGAGACACAACTGAATTTAGCCCTTCAATACTTCTGTGATGTAGGGAAGTGCTATTAATGCAATTTTACAGCTTGGGAACTGAGGCAGGCAGATGGATTAATTTTCCCAAAGTTATGCAGGAATTCAGGCTGAACCAGGTCATCAAAGTTCCAGTCATGTGCCTTAAGTACAAGACTATCCTTCCCCTACATATTAAAGGTAAGATACCTTGTTAATATGAAAGTAGGGAAGTTGGTGTTAATTTAAATGGCAGTTGCTTTAGAAGGAAAGATATTATGAACAGAATACTCAATGGGATGTTTCTGAAACCGTTCTTGTTGACTCTATATTGTAGAATAATTTGATTTCTTACCTTTGATTTTTCTCATCCAGAGTTTGCTGTTGATTAAAAGAATAGGAGATATCAAGAAACAAACCAGGTTGAAAGAGATATTTTTTTACAATAGCTTGGACTAGCATTGGAAAAAGAAAATTGATGTAAATATAGGGGGTAGTGAACTAAAAGAAATATGAAAGTCATTCAGTATTGTGATCAGGAAAGGGATTTGGAGGGCAAATAAAAAGCACCGAGCTATCAGGTGAGTGTAGTCCAGCATTAATAATTTGATACTTGTGTTCCTGTGATATATTAACAAATTTTCTGTATAAAGCACTGATTAAACTTTAATTTAAAAGGAAGGTGTTTCCTAAAGTAGCATTGCTCAAACGGGTGAGGAATTAAAAAGAATAATGGCCACAATCTATACCATTAAGCATAATTCAGAAAGAAATACCAACATTTTCAAATGGGAGTACCTAAAGTTAGTCATCCTAATCCATAGTCAGACATCTAAATAAAAGCTGCTTAATTTTGCTGAGCATCTGCAGCTCATGTTGATTTCAGTAGAGTTGCACGTTGTCATCTCTAAAAATCAGACCACTTTTATTGAGGCATCTGTTAATTTTGGCCTGAGAGTTCAAAGAATTGAAGCAGAACTATTCATACACAGAGCAGTAAACACATAGAACGGGGTGGCCAACCTATGGCTCCGGAGCCACATGCGGCTCTTCAGAAGTTAATATGCGGCTCCTTGGATAGGCACCGACTCCAGGGCTGGAGCTACAGGCGCCAACTTTCCAATGTACTGGGGGGTGCTCACTGCTCAACCCCCGGCTCTGCCACAGGCCCTGCCTTCCCACCTCTTCCCGCCCCCTCCTCGGAGCCTCAAAACAGCTGATTGGGAGGTGCAGGGATGGAGGGGGAGGTGCTGACTGGCAGGGCTGCTGGTGGGTGGGAGATGGTGGGAGCAGGGGTGGGGTGGGGTGGAGCTAATTGAGGGGAGGGAGCAGCTGCTGACATATTACTGTGGCTCTTTGGTAAATTCTGGCTCCTTCTCAGGCTCAGGTTGGCCATCCCTGACATAGAACAAGGACCCATCCTGCAGGATGGTGGGTGCCCCTGCTCTGAAGAACTGAGTAAATTCCACCAGTGGGAGTGGAGGGTGCTCAGGACCTCACAGGATCAGGTCTGGAGTTAAGGACACCAGACAATAGTACAAGTCAAGGGCCTAGGGTCTGATACCAAGATGTGGAGCATATCTCAGGTAATGTATATGTACACCACTTCATTATTAGTGTGATTTCCCATATTACATCTAGAAACATACAAATTGTATAGCTATCCTATGTTTGTACCTTCAGGTTCATGCATATTGCTCTTGTAGACTCAACAGGAGCTATAAGTACACCCAGGGACAGAATACTTTGCCTTTCTCTCTAAGCCTATCAGTTCATGTTGACACTATGAAATGTCTGTCCAGTTCAGAGTGCTAAGTGATAGAACAGAAAGGATTACTCTGTAGAGAACTGGATAAATCATTATAACTTAAAATATGAAAGATTTGAGGTACTTTACCTCTTTAAGGCTGTTCCATATAACATGGCTTTTGGCTGCTTCTATGATATGTGGATTTTGACAGAAAAATGCTTTTATTCTATAATTTCAATAGGCCTAAGACTATCCTGAGTTAATATAAAGAAAAATGAATAAATTGCTTTCAAAGCTTCATAGACTTCTTAGCAAACTGAGCAGGAGGTTCCATCCACCAACCTTATTAAAATAAAATATTTAAAGTAAACTACACGAAGACTGCAGTTCCCCCCATTAATCTTTGTAGCAGATGCCACACTGCATCTAATAGAGCAGTGCTCCTTTAATGCTAATCCTATGTATGTATAAAAAAGTCTGATGTAAAATGTTCTACAGCACTCACCATTAAAGAAGTAAAATTTGTTGGCTGATATTGCATAGTGGTATCTGAGAAACTGTACTACTCCATTATAACTGGAGCTGAATGGAAAAAAATGCAGAGGCATGAAATTATCCATTCTAACCATGGAAATTTTGGGCTGTGGTTGCTAACATTTCAGGGTTATTTATAGAGAGCAACACCTGAATTTCAATAGCAGCAACCACCTACCTAAGGTATTTCTATGGCCCCTGCTACCATAGTATCTGTGCCTCACACTACCCTTTGTCCAAGGTCACACCTGCAGCCCCTGACAAAGTCAGGACTTGAACCCACCTCTCCTGAGTTCTAGGTTGGTGTGCTAACCACTAGACAATCCTTCTGTTCTTTCTTTAGTGAATGTGTCCACATCTGTACTTATTCCAACACTATTTTCCCCACTGTTCTTTCCTATTGCAGCTGAGCCTCTTAGTAGTAAACTATCTTTTCTCTTTGAATCACAAACTGATGCTGAATTCTTACTTTGCTGTCAACCTCTACAAGCCTCTATTTGTGTTTTACTCAACTTGTTTGGCTTAAGTATATATTTTGTCTTCTAGAATAGATATCATAGACTCAACGGTAATATATTTGGAAATGTACAGATGCTACACATGTAAAATAGGCACTCTAATACTCAGCTGAAAACATGAACTACTTTAACTTCTGCATATTGAGTATACAGTATTCTTTGTATTCTTTGTGAGTTCTGAGGACTTTGTGCCACCCTTGATAAAAATGAAAATCAGATCAGTTGTCAGATGCCATTAACCCATGCTCATTTGGCTTAGCAACTTGCAACTCTTTTTAGCTTTTCAAATACTGTTGAATAATTAAAACGAGATCTCGGTAATGCATTTTGCTTGTAAATAAGGTAGATTTGTTCAGCAACAACAATTACTTTTAGAGTTTTGGACTTGATCAATACCACTTTCCTTGGGGTATTTCTTTATTTGACACTTTACGCAGCTGTCGTGCATATGAAGCACATACTGCATCTATTAATGAAATAAAAAATTGAGGATGCTTTGGTAAGCCAAAACCCCAGTGTTCAAAGTGCTGATGTATTTCTATTAAGCTCCATTCTCACTATATCCAACTTATTCTGAGCTTTTGAAATGTTAAGTAGAGACCCTAGCATTCTCCCATTTATAAATCATATTCTCTCTGCCTCTTATGTCTACATGATGTGATGTGTGAGCCTGGATTATATTTAATTTATATTTAAAAATTCTAACAAACTGTTTCATGTTGGGCAATCATCTGGGGGATTTTGCACATCAGTGTGTCTTGCTTGGGATGTGTGCTGTAGCATTAGGATACACTGTGAACAAGGATCTTATTCAAAGATAATAGAACAGTAGAGGAGCCATGGGTTACCTCAGTTTAGCTTCAGGATTGGCAAACTAAACTTCCAAATTCAACAGACTCCCCAAGTTGCTGATTTTCCTCCCCGTCATTGTCTTGACTCCCGCTTGTCTCTCAGTATGCATTACTGCATTCAACTGATTCCTAAATACTTCTGTTTTTCCACTGCATGGGCTGTAACTTTCCCTCGTTACCCTTTTGTAGGTACTAGTATGCAGAGGCCCTAAATTGCCAAATAGTTGTTCTTAGCAATTTAGATTGTGTTTAGAATCTGAAGTAATGATTTTCAGTTTACTAGTGTGCATGCACCCCACCCCTCTTCTTCTCCCCCCCCAGCAGATAAAACTCTTGAATAAGTGCAGAGCCTAAGGTACTGGACATTTTTTTTTTTTTTTTTTTTACTGTGAGATCAGTGTGATGCTGTCAGACCCTATTCTAGCTCATGTTGAGGCCCCAGACCTCACAGAACATTGACAAATGCATAGCTGGAAACCAGTCTGGCTTACCTGTGGTGTCGGTATTGTTAAAATAGATGATAGCTATAAGAACGAGTTTAGTGTTTAATACATGCAGCATCCTACTTCATAATACCTTTATAGCATGGGATACAGATATTGTTTGCTCTATATCTATAAAAATGTTTGCTAAGACTGTAAATCTCCCACAGTCAGGATAGAAGCATTGCTAAGTGTGAAATACTAGTTTACCACAAGACATGTTATCTCTTCCCCAACAAAAGAAGGTATACAGACATCAGACAAGCCATTGTAGACAAAATAGTTTGTTGTATTCTTCAGCAGTGTGAGGGAAGCAATGTATAAGGTCCTTGTCCCATCAGAGCTTGAACGCTGTGGAAAAGGAATAAAATGCCTGTTAAGGAGAAATTGTTATTCTCCTGCTTGAACTCTGAGGGGCGAAGATTTCTAAGCATAAGCAAGGGGTCCCCAGCTGTTTAGCTTGGGTTAGCGCTAAAGGACATGTAGTTTGCTTATTATAGAAGCTATTATCTTTTGAAACCTAAGACTATAACTCATTTGTGTGTGTGTTTCTGCTTTAACCTTGTAACGAACTCTCATTTCTTTTTCCTAGTTAATAAAACTTTAATTACAGGTTTGGCTGTAAGTCTTGTCTTTGGTTTGAGATCTGAAGTACAGATGAGCTAGGGGAAATGACTGGCCCTTTGGGACTGAAAGTAACCTAAGTATTGATGTGATTTTGTGTGTGTGTGTGTGTGTGTGTGTGTGTGTGTAAGGGACCGTCTGCCACAAAAGATGGGCAGTATGATAGACTGGTCAGCCTAAGGTGGCTGTCTGTGACTCCATGTTAAGGCTGTTATAGTGCTTTAGGAATTCCCACTTGTTGGGTGAAATCTAATTATACAACCAGTTTTGGGGTTGTACCCTGTTTCTGGATAGTCTGCCCTGAGGTTGGCACTCTCACTTGTGAGCCACTCAGACAATGTGAGTATTGGCTCTTGGTTTTAGCTGTCATACTTCCAGTAACTAGATCACCCACCCCTGTCCATTGAGCATCCAAAAGAAATGCTGCTTTTGTGATCATTCTGTTGGTACTAACATTTTGAGTTGGCTATTTTGACTGATCTAGATTCAGAACATGTGTATCCTCCATGACTGCAAGTTAGACTGACAGTGACAATAATAAGCAACAAATGCATCAGGAAGGAAGTCAAACTCCATTATGATAACCATCTTGTGATAATGACTATACATAATGTTCACAGTGCAATGACTGATGAAAATCACTAAGTCTCAATCATGATTTTTGAGACTATTGAAAACAAACTTGTCCTGGCTTCACTAGCACTTAAACCAACTTCCATACCAATGTAAAGACAAAAACCATTGCCAAGGAGTGATTCAGTTTCTTGGAGTACACAGGACTCCAAGTGGTGGTGTGGCTTATAGATTCACTAAGGATTGATCTGTTAGTGGAGCTTCTGCAACAGAAGGGAGAATTGGTTGTCTGCTAAGCTGAATCTGGGTAGGCACAAAATCACCACATACAAGACACACACCATTTTCCTGATGCATTGAAGAAATGAAGGAATGTGGTTATATATTATGTTATGCTTAGCTCATCAGGTTTTGCAAATTCTGCCCTGGTATCTGAGTACATTCCATTCTTGGCTAAAATTCCACTCTACTCTTTGATGTGCTAGTCAGAACTGTGACCAAGCAAGAAAAATAGTCTAGATGAATGGATAGTTGGCATAAACGTGAGGTTCACTGCAAGGGACTATATAAAGATTAGAAGTGATTTTATGAGACTGGTGGAGTGGATGATATTTATCAAATCTTCAAATAGCAGTGATCAAATCCAGATTGTTCATTATGACTGAATCTGACCCTATAATATTAAACCCTTTCTCAACAGTGTCAGCTCCTAGAAATCAGTGGGGGTGTTAAGGCTATTCTGTCATCACAGCTATCATCTGTGGTATCTTGCCAATAGTCAAATAACCATTAAGTAAGTGGCAATACTCCTACAAGATACCACTGCACTGTGAAAGCTCCTTAGATTTGTCAGTTTAAAAAATTCATAAGAGGCCTCTGATTATATCTTAACATAACTGAAGGGTGAAATCTCTGCGCAAGAAAACTTACAAGCTAAATGTACACACTTTGGGTGGTGGAGCAAAGGGGTGTGGCCTCCCTCAGAAACAGAGAACCAGACACCCTCTGCTAGTCACCACACCGGAAGCGGAAGGGCAGGACAGGAACCGGCAATATAAGAGGTGGGCCCTGCAGCTCAGTTGAGCAGGAGCCACCAAGGGAGGCAGACGCTTCCAGCCCGCTGCTGGAGCCGGAACCTGCGGAAGACTTAGACTCATAGACTCTAAGGTCAGAAGGGACCATTCTGATCATCTAGTCTGACCTCCCGCATGATGCGGGCCACAAAAACTGACCCACCCACTCCTGGAAGAATTCTCTCCCTTGACTCAGCTGTTGAAGTCCTGAAATCATGATTTAAAGACTTCAAATCGCTGAGAATCCTCCAGCAAGCGACCCTGCCCCATGCTGCGGAGGAAGGTGAAAAACCTCCAGGGCCTCTGCCAATCTACCCTGGAGAAAAATTCCTTCCCGACCCCACATATGGTGATCAGCTGAACCCCGAGCATGCTGGCAAGATTCTCTAGCCAGATCCTCTGGAAAAAGTTCTCTGTAGTAACTTTTAATATCCCATCATTGACCATTGTTACTAATTACCAGCGATGGCACGATGACTTCTGCTGCCCCGAGGGCACCTCCCAGGGACCAGAATTGCCAGACATGCCCAACACTGAGGACCTGCTGGGATTGCTGCTGGCAGTATACCCCAAAGAGACAGGACAACCCCAGGGTTCAGGTACACCCAGAGTGGGGGGAGGAAGGAGCCCAGGGATAGCCGACTGTAGTCTGGCTGCAGGGGTATCCAAACTGCAGTCAGTATGTTGCGACTAGTTTGCCACTGACCCAGTGGCAAATCACTCTGCCACTGTTAGGGCCCTGGGCTGGGATGCAGTGGAGTCGGGTGGGCCTGCATCCCCCTATCCCTGTCACCCCACCCCTGGGGTGGCAGTACTCCCCCCTCCTTAGGCCAAGAATCCTGCATTTGTCCGTCGCCCACCAGAGCCAGAAAGACAGACTGGGGTGGCGTTTGCCCCTGCCTGAGCCCCCTAGGGCCTTTGTTCGGAGCCCCGCCTTGGCTGAGGGCCTGGGCCCCTGAACTATTCACAGCACTACCCTGCCTAAGGGTTGGAGCCGGAGACCGCTAACTTCCCCCTTTATTTAGACTGGTTTCAGGAGCGTGTAGCAAAGGGGCATGGCCTCCCTCAGACTGACAGTGAGGGAGAGCCATACTCATTTACAGGTGGATTGCAATAATTAAAGAAACTTTGTGTAAATCTTAAGTGTTTGTGGCTGCATCTAGAGTCATATTTAAACAACCAAATATGCAGCTTGGAAATTTAAGCTCACAATATATGTTCCTATAAGATCAGTGCATAAAATACATAAACTAAAATTGCAATGTCCTTTCTTTATTGTAATGCACCTGTGGATGTATCTGTAAAATCATGCATGACCAGAAGTCTCCTGTGGGAACAATCTATAGCCAGTGACCTTTTGAGAAGACCAGTTTTTTACACAATTCTTGATTTTTAAAATTGTGTAACTGATATTCTTGGTATTACCAGTCATAATGAATCAAAGCAGAAATTCAGGCTCATTGGGTGCTTGGCTAACATCATTTGTAAAGCCCCAAAAGAATTTGAACTGTTATTTGTAATCTTCTGCTTTCCACCTCTTAAAATATATATGTTGACAGACTATGTCCTTTATATAGGAACTGTCATACAAGAATGTGAGTGATGCATCCTAAGTGGTATATTCTCTCTAGTACACAATGACAGATACTTACAGATGTTTAAAACCTCCCTCTGATAGTGGTATGAAAATTTGCTCAAAAGTTTAATGCTCAGTTTTAGAATAACTTGACCTAAATGTCATGGTTGTTGGAATGGATGAAATAGAGAATCCTTTTTATTATGTGCACAAAATAAACTCTACAAAACTACGTAATTCGAACTTATGCAAGGTGTCATGAAAGGATCTCCATGCAAAGAATTAGTTTGGTTTCCGTTATATCTTGTCTGCCCTCACCCAATTCTCTCTCTGTTTATTTCTGTCATGATGTCTGGGGTAGCTCACGATGGAGAGAGCCAATCTCAGGACAGTCTGTCAGGAAACAGGGCAGACACCTCAAAATGGTGGTATATTCTATAACTAGACTTCACCAAACTAATAACAAGTATGCACCCCTGGATTATTATATTAGTCTTAGATGAAGCCACAGACAGTCCCATTCAAGCCCTTCTTTGCCACTTGGACAAACTTGACCTTATGATGAAAGGTTATTAAAACCCCAAATCTCCACATATGAGGTCACTCTGGACCCCAAAGGGCCAGTCACTTACCTCAGGTCAATTGATGTCTTTGGTGCGAGACCAAGAGCAACGCTGTAGACAATTTATCTAGTAAACTAACTAAAGATTTAATATATAAGAAAAAGAAATGAGTTATTGAGAGGTTAAAGCAGGTAAAATACATTACAGGTGAGTCAGTTTGTAAATCCAAATGATTAGCAAAGGTGTAGTAATTTGCTGGTTTTCCATAAATCTCTCAGGATTACCCAAAATGGCTTTGGGGATCTCTGTCAGAATCCATCAGTCCAGAGATAACCGGATTGCTCCTAGGGTTCATTCTTATATCTATCTTCCCTAGAAAGCAGTCTGGCACGTTTTCCCATCACAGCATGGGTTTGGTAGATTTCCCATTGTTGAACACAACGACCCATGCTTTGAAGTTAGTATGCTTCTCATTTACAGTTCTAATGCTTCACTCCCCATTAGTGGGCAATCCAGTTACAGAGACGTATATAATGCATTTAATTACAGCCATACAGACTGTTTCTGGCTATGAAAAATAATCTTTCATTTGTTTTTTGGCAGTTTTACACATTAAGTAAATTCTCATCTAAACATTAATTCATCCTTTGATCTAGGGCTAGCTAAGTATAAGGATAGTAATCACAGGAAACAGGAAAAACAATACAATTATGTTCCTTTCAGCTATTCTAACATGCAAATGAATTGGTATGCTTAACACTTCTTTGAGATTCACAACCAAATGAATTGTTCTGAGATTCTGATCTGAGCTAGCCCATCAGTGTCACAATCACCATTTGTCATGTCCTGCCTTAGATTCAATTGCACTTCTCAGTACAGGAACCTTGTCTTTCATTTTGTGCTACTCACCTTTGAGCACTCTAAAAATAGATATGACATAGTATGAATTATGTTGAGAAGGCCTATGGCTGTCCAAGGGCCCTTCTGTATCATTGTCTTTCATAAGAACAAACGGAGAAAATACACCTGGAATAAACTACAGTGTGGTGATGAGGATTATCTGTGGTGTGCTCCCTTCTATGTTACAGGGCTCAGAGCAGTGAAAGACTAGCACAAGGTCCTGACTTCTGACAGTGTATATCAGTGCTCTCCAAAGTGGGGTGCGCAAGAGGATCCTTGGGGGTGTGCAGCAGGAGGAGCACTTTTTTTTTTCCTTCGGCGCAGCAGGGGGTGCATCCTCAAAATTTTTTTACTGATGGGGTGTGCGATCAAAAAAGTTTGGAGACCACTGGTGTAGAGGCTGACGATCTGAAGGGAAAATCAAATTTTGAGTCTTGACAGCAGCTCTCCTCTATATGCCTACTGGCCTACAACACAAGTAGGAATGGTGGAGTAATTAGGGAAGGTGCAGGGATATTTGTTCCACTTCCATTTCTACAGCTTTCCCATTGAGGGCTCCTCAGGTCCTTGATGGGTAGGGCTTAGTGACAAGTAAGCCCTCCACTCTAGCCATCTGAACAAATGCCAGAGATCAGGCTGCCTTCGCGCAATGATCTCCTGTTGAGCTTCAACCAGCACAGATGTGCTCTGCTCTACCAGTAGACAAGCTAAGGGTTGGGGGAAGGTAAGAAAATGGAGGTCCTGGCTGCACTGACTGTTTCTCCACTAGTTTCAGGGGTCAACTACTGTGGCTTTTTCTGTACACCCCTCACCACTGAAAGGAAATGGATAGGGAAATTGTGATGTTCCCCTGGTGTTATCTGGACTGGTGATCTGCTAGGTCACTCCAGTCCTCGACTATGGCAGCCAGCCTTACCCTGTTCTGCTGTGAGAACCCCCATTCCTGGGCTGTTCACACACAGCCTCTGGCATGTAAGCTACTCCCAGCTATGTGAGTGAGCACTTTCGGCCAGCCACTGCTTGGATTGTTCAACCGAATGACACTAGCCAATATCTCCGGTCCCAGACACAACCTTAGGAACCTTCATCCTGCAGTGTCCGGTTATGTCCCCTAGACGTTGCAAGTTTATATGAGTTTGTCAATTTAACAAAGAAATTGATATGCACCAGACTTATTATCCCAAGGGGAGTCTCTGACATGCTTCAAACCAAATGTACTGCTTCAGGTAGAATAAACAAATTTATTAACTACAAAAGGTAGATTTTAAGTGATTATAAACCAAAGCACAAGTCAGGTTTGGTCAAATGAAATAAAAGCAAAACACATTCTAAGCCGATCTTCACACTTTCAGTGCCCTTACAAACTTAGATGCTTCTCACCACAGGCACTCATGAGGTGTGAACTGCCCCTCTGCTCCTGGAGAATTTTGCCTGGGCTTGTTTTAAGCCACGAGGACACATTTTCAGTCTCATAACTGTATACATGAACAACCTCTAACATTACTATAAGAACAATGCTCAGTGCATCGTGAGCCTTTTGAAGACACCCGAATGACAAACTTTGCATTGGATAACACACAATCATATTATAAGGATGAACATGGGGGGATGCAGGGTGTTCCCCCGAGGTACAGAGCATCACACTTCTCCCCTTAGTTTACTGCAAGAGGGTTAGTCACTGATTAACTTGAAGGCAGTTTGTGTTATAGTTCTCTTGGCACCCTGCCGTGAGGTAGTGTGCCTCAGTTTCCCCATTCACACACAGCAAACCAGGTTTGTTATGGTTTCTCTGCTGTCACCAGCTTTAAATCTGTTTACAGGTATTAACTAAGAACTAGCGTTACCATAAGGTTTAACATCAGTAACAAAATTCTTATCCCAAAACTTAATATTAATACTAACATATTTTATTACAGATGGGTATTTACAAGTATCTTTATGATACCATGCCCTCTGTTCTGACTGTGTAGTTTGAGGTTAGTTTGTTCATTACCCATGGTGTCCTTTGACTCTCTCCCATGTAATCAGTCACTGGCTTTTCTTTCCCTCCAGTGTTCCCCTCTGTGTTTAAAGAGACACAGTTACTTTCCAAAAATGTATCAGAAATAGCATCCTAAAAAACCAGGAGCTGGATTGGGGCACCCTCCATCACCCCTTTCTCTGTCACTGAGAAGTCAGCTGTGTGCCTGCTCCCTTCCAGGAAGTTGGTCATACAGTTCCCTCTCAAAACCTGGGTCACAGCTGAGTGCCTGGGAGCACAGATGCTAATCCAGCCATCTACCTAGTGTCCTGGGCATCCTGCCCCAAGAGACTAGTGAGGAGACATTCCTGTACCCCCACTATTCCTGCCCCAGTTTACTCCTCTGGACTCCCTCCCAAGACGCATTTCTCTGTGCTCCCTAGGAAGAGTTCTGTTCCTTGTTCAGCTGCAAAACTCTGCCAGATAACTGGGACAGTTTCCTTAATCACTGACAACACCTCTCCTGCCCCTGCGCCTGAGGGCATGTTGCCTTCTGCTGGAAAGGAGCTAGCTAGTCTCAGCTCCTCCCATACTGGTTTCTGAGATCCCCTGCCCCTTCCCTGGGCTCTCATCTGGGACACATTTCTCTATGCTCCCTAGAGCTGGGTCTGTCTCTGGTTCTTCTGCAACTTGCTGGCAGTTAACAACCTGGAAAGTTCTCTCCCTGGCAGACATTACACCCCGCTTAAAATACCCGACATGACAAACGGTGCATTGGATACCACACAATCATATTATAAGGATGAACATGGGAGTGCAGGGTGTCCCCCGAGGTACAAAGCGTCACAGTAATGTCCAAGTGTTAGTTGGAGTGCACTGCCAGTAGTCTGATATTTGGGCTATTCAAAATTCAGATGCAGAATTGCATGCTTTATAGAGGACATTTAATATTAAAAGAACATACCTTTTGGAATTAATTTACCTGAAAAGTACCAAAATATATAAGCTCTGATTCCCCATAGCATTACTCCAGTTTTGCCTGGTGTAATTACATTGATTTTAATGCTGTTATACTGGTGCAAGGCTGTAGCAATACAATGGTGAATCAGTTCAGTAATCACTTTAGGGAAAGAATTATACCAATAATTCTGGCAAAAATATTGTCATTACTGTTTAAGGGGAAAAACCCATGCCTTTCTGGGAGGTCTGCACACTTATAAATGAATTCCATTCTGCAATGCAGAATGTTTCTTTTAGATCTCATTGGGGAGGATATTTCTCTGTCTAAATATCAGCTGTCACTGGAAGGCAAGATCCAGAATTCTGAAACACTGTTATGAAAGACAGATTCCTAAAAACTAATTACTGTATTGTGATAAAGTAAGAGATGCTGTGGGTTTTAAAAGCTGACTTCAGATCAGCTCTGCAATTGACTTGATTAAAAACTTAGATAATTACAAAAATACCTTTGGCAACTGAAACAGTTAATCAAAAAGGTAAAGAATAATGCTCATAAGCCTTTTGTCAGCGACAGAGGGGTAAATTCTATTATAGGCTTAAATGTAATTCAGATATAAAGGATTGGGTGTTTATGATGAAGTACTTTTGACAGTTATATTAATTGCTACAAAACCGATGATTTTAGTGTAATGTGACTGAGTTTATAAAGGTTGCTGATCTGAGTGGGTTCAAAATGTTAAAAGTTTGTAGACAGGCTTCATTAAGGTGCATACATTCCATTAACTGATATGATATGAGTAGCTCCGTAATTAGCACTGATAAGAGTGTTAACTAATGCCTTAGCAGCTGTCATAAATCTGAAGGATCTGAAAAATTATTCAGGTTATCTTGTTTAAATAGTTCGAGACAGGGAGACATTAACTAAAAAAAGAATTTTAAGGTAGAAAACAATGTAAATACCCTATTTATATGCACACTATACAGATAAATATTCAAAATTCAATGAGGTGTGACCTAAGCAGGTCTTGTTAGCTAAATAGTCTTCCTGCGTATACATACAGAAATGTAAAAGCACTTTTCTCTATAGTTGATTAAAACAATCATTCCTTTTGAAAAGACAGATGTTTTGGGAAGAACATGACTTGACTAATTGTGACTAGAATATATCGAGCCTGCAGTTAATTAAAATCAATTGTAGCCTAGCAGTCCTATTGAAAATGCCAAGAGACAATACCACATTTCCTACTGAATTTCAAAAACTCTTTTCTTGGCATTCAAGCAGCATTCCCAAATGTGGCCAAAATCAGAACCTGCATTCAGGAATTCCTGCCCACACTTCAGCTATCAGGCTGAAATGAGCCAGAGCTGTCTTGTGTGTCTTTTTTTCTATTCACTGTGTGGGAGAGCGTTCTCATGGAACTCCAACTGTAGAAAGTATGAGAAATTTTAGTCCCAGTGTACTCACAACACTGTTAAAGTATAGTGTTAGAAGACCACTTTTTCTGATGTTCTGATTGAAAACAGAGGCACAGGTAATGTAGTAGGAAAACCAGAAACACAAGCAAAGAAATAAGTGATGATATGGGCCAAATGCAGACATTCTTGAAAAGAACAAAAAACAACAAGCAATTGTGTTTAGGAGTGGTATGAAATGATGGAAGCATCTCTGATGGGGCTGTGTGGATGAAAGTCAGTCAAGATTTGAAACCCCAACTGTGATGAGCAATCTGTTAAGCAGTGCCTTTCCAGGAATGACAGCCTTTAATAGAGGCATTTTTAACACAAGAATGAAAATAACGTTAAAATGTAAAAAAATGAGAGCTGGTTCTCTGTGCAGTGTTTCAGACCACTTCAAACCTCTGCTGTACAGTGCTAAACTGTTAGAAGTTATAGCTATTGTTTACAAGAGAATTACCATGTAGATAGCCCACTGTTTCTGTAATAAATAATGAAGTATTTTTGCAGTAATAATGGCTCAGCTTCACAAAAGGACTTAGGCACCGAACTCCCTACTTTAGATGCCTAAAGTCCAAAATATAGGCACCACTGATATCTTCAAAACCTTACTCTGCTGCTGCCTAACCCTATACTCTCTTGATACCTAAAGTTTTTTTTGCCTTAAACGGCTCCTATACACCCTGTTTCTGCTGCTGGCCATGTACACAATGCCTCACTCTAGGTCAGGGGTTCTCAGACTTCATTGCATCAATACCCGCTTCTGACAACAACAATTACTACATGACCCCAGGAGGTGGGACCGAAGCCTGAGCTCTCCCGAGCCCCGCTGCCCCAGAAGGGGAGGGGAGAGGGCAAAGCTAAAGCCCAAGCCCTGCAGCCCCGGGTGGGGGGCCAAAGCCCAAGCCCCACTACTCTGGATGGGAGGCTGAAGCCCAAGGGCTTCAGCCCCAGCTGGGGAGCCTGTAACCTGAGCCCTGCCACCAAGGGCTGAAGCCCTTCGGCTTTGGCCCCAGGCACCAGCAAGTCTAACATGTGACCCACTTTGGAGTTTGAGAACCATTGCTCTAGGTGTTTCAGATGCCAAACTCTCACCAACCCCCTAGCAGAAAAAATCCTCAAGCCAGATGAAGGTAAGCATTCCCCCACCTAGCTTGCTTGTAGGTCATGACCTGATAGGCATGCTCAGAGCTATTCCACTGAGGATAAATACTTAAATAGCCGTTGGGCCAGAGAGAGTATAAATGAATCTATACCTTGGTGGTCAGAGCACTCACCTGGAAGATTCTTAGTATCTCCTGAATCTGTTCTTTTAATAATAAACTTATTTTTGATTTCCCTATAACTATATCTAAGTGCTTTGGTGTTAAGCAAAGTGGTGATCCTGAGTTGAATCTTATAAACTGGTGTGTACTTTCTTTTGGGAACAGCAGGCCTGGTAATTCCAAGAATGCCCAGTGGATAAGGGGCTGGATGCAACAGGAAACCCTCCAAGAACTCAGGGACTGGGTGTACTTATCACTATCTATCCAGAGCAAGGGAGGCTTGAAAGGTAGTGTTTGTGTTGCCAGAGGCTGATGATTTCAGGGAGCTGATCCACAGTATAAAATCATAGAATATTAGGGTTGGAAGAGACCTCAGGAGGTCATCTAGTCCAACCCCTTGCTCAAAGCAGGACCAACCCCAACTAAATCATTCCAGCCAGGGCTTTGTCAAGCCTGGCCTTAAAAACCTCTAAGGATGGAGATTACCAGTCAGAGACAAGACTTCCTTATGTTAATGGCAGGTAGTGGTGGTGATCATTCTCTCTGGAAAACAGGTTCCTTACAGGTGTTTCAAACTGGACATCCAAAATCACTAGTTGTGACATTATCTGATTAAAATATGACCATATAGATTATTGTTGCAACCACCTTTATATATTTGCAGCAAATATTGTACAAAGGTTGTTGAGTGAGGGGTCTATGAAAAGGTTATGATTTGCTGGTTACAATTATGCATGTATCATTTTTGTATTTGAAGTTATAAGAATTGGCTATATCCTTGGATTTCAAATGTTTGCTCCCGGGGTAACACCCACAAGGTAGCTAGCCAGTACACCTTGGAGGGACTATTAAGGTTAAATGGTTCATCAAGAAACACTTGGTTGACAATGGACCATGGGAGACGCCCATCTACACTGAGTGGACTGTCATGTAAATGTGCTGTCTGGAGGGTAGGTAATGGCTTCCTGCAATGACTGAGGGAAAATGGGCATGAACATGTGACTTGCCCATGTGACTCCAAACTTCATCTTGTTGCTGTAATTTTTTACAGTAAGAACAATGGGATGCCCTCCACACGGCAAAAGATATAAAAGGCCCTGGAAACACTTCCATTTTGTCTTCAGTCCTGCTTCTTACCTCTGGAGGAACTTTGCTACAAACTGAAGCTCTGAACAAAGGACTGAATGACCCATCTAAGCTGTGGATGTATTCCAGAGACTTGACTTAAGACAGCAGTTTATTTCATCATTGCTACAAGCCTGAACCAAGAACTTTGTCATTACTGTATGTAATTGATTCTTTTAACCAATTTTAACTCTCACCTTTCTTTCTTTGAATAAACCTTTAGATTTTAGATATTAAAGGATTGGCATCAGCATGATTTTTGGGTAAAATCTAAGTTATATATTGACCTGGGTGTATGGCTGGTCCTTTGGGATCAGAAGAACCTATTATTTGATGAGACTGGTTGAAAAGAACCATTCATCTCTGAATCCAGAGTTTTTGGTGGTGATATAAGAACTGGAATGCCTGAGGAAACTGCCTTTGTTTTCTTGTTAGCCAATGTGGTGAAACAGGAGTTTACTTTTGTGGCTGGTTTGGTATATCTTATAAAAGAATAACCACAAGTTATAACCACTATTTCTCAGCAGTTCGTCCTGAATTTGGCATCCTCAGTTGTGACCCACTAAGGCACGGTTACACTAGTCGCACCCAATAATTTAGACTGACAACACATTTTTAGAAAGAGAACGTGGGAGAGTTAATATATTTTTATTAGAGCAGCTTCTGCTGGTGAAAGAGACAAGCTTTTGAGTTTACCCAGAGGTATTCTTCCCCTCTGGGAAAGGTATGGTTTGCTCTGCCAGACTTATGCTAGCTGTCTGCCATCTTAAAATCTTTCACAATTGGGATAAACTATGAAGAGTCCTTAAAACTTCCCAAACAATCCTTCCCTGACCACAAAGTGTTAGAAGGAGTTGGTCAAATGTAATTAGCAGGAATAAGACGTGCTAATTTAATTAAAAGTGGGTGATGTATAGTCTGTCAGGCCTCAGTCCAAGAAAATATTTAAATGTTAGTGGAATTTAAATACATGCCTAAAGATAAGCATGTGCATAAGTGGTTTCCTGAATCAGGGTCACTGCTGTTCTTTGTGAAATATATTTAATTTTGGTGATTGGAATATTTGTCAGATATTAGCACAAAGTAATGTTCTCACCCTGCCTCTGAAGCCCAAATAGATAACTTTGGGTTAATGCCTCTCTGTGTAACATGTCTTTGACAACCTGTCTCCTGCATAATAAAGTTATACAGACATTGGGCACCATCTAGTAAAGTGTGAGCATAACTTTAAACACATAAGCAGTCACATTCACATCAGTAGGACTAGTCAAGGGCATAAAGTTATAAGTGTGCTTAAGTGCTTCGCTGGATCGGGGTCATAAATAGGGAACACTAAGACCACTAGACCAGAGCTGTCCTTAGGGGGGTGCGGGGCCTGGGACAACCCTCCCCTCCACCACAGGCCCTGACCGCATTCCAAGCCTTTCCCCAAACCCCTGCCCACTCCCCACCTCCTCACACCCCTGCTCTGCCCACGCTCCACTCCACCCCTTTCCCTAAGGTCCTACCCCCCCACCTCTTCACACCCCTGCTTTGCTGCCTCCCCAACTCCATTCCACCCCTTCCCCCAAGCCCTTGCCCCGCCTCTTTCCAGGAGTCAGCAGGGCAGAGCAGGGTGGGCTGGGTTGCTCACTGCTGCCGGTGCAAGGCCCCCCAGCTAACCCCGCAGGCTGCCTTGGACCCTGTGTCCTGAAGTGCAGGGCTCCCCAAAGCATGGGGCCTGGGGTGGTTAACCTGGTCTGTCCTATGGACGAGAGGGTTCTGACTAAGACATCCCATGGCGGACATCGCATGGAACAATTTCTGGGTTAGCTGTGCTGCTGGGGCAGAAAGGAGAGGTTAGGAAGCTATCATGGAGGAGTACTGGATCTTTGTAGCAATGCTCCAAGATTTACAATCAGATGTCCCTGTGGAAACCTGGGCTCTGTAAGGCTTCTAATGTGTTCTTGCCCCATCTGTGTGGCCACAGATCTCTTCCCCCTTGCGGGTGTGGGGAGAAGAGTAGCAATAGCTCTGCCCATGATTGTTGTGGAGTTGTGTGTGAGATAGGATAGAGATTGTCTTGAGGATGATTTAACATATGAGTGAATTTCTTGCATGGGGATTTGCAGAAAAAATCTCAGTTGTGTGTATTCTGTCCCAAATTCATGTGATTAGGGATTATTCTTTCTTCGTGGTCAATAGACCAAGAATGGGCAAGAACACTTAGTTTCCTCCATCACCATTAATATCCGCTCTATCAAATGATAAGATTCTAGGAAAGCATTAATAATTGCCCCTTTAAAGTCCGGATTTTATTGGGTCATATTGTCCTATATATTTTTAAGAATGTGAATAAATATTTAATACAGAATAAATGGCACAAGGAAAACATAAAGTCAAGTGAAAATCTGATAACTGGCAAACATGAAGCTGACTATAAAAATCTAAATGCCTATTAATGCTCCAGTGGCATTGGCATGTTAATTTAAGGTGTGCTTCTGTGTCCAGTGAACTCAAGGGCAAAATGCTCACTGATCTTTTTTTCAGGACCTTGACTCATGCTCATGGACCTTTTTCAGTTCAGATACCTGGAGAAACTCAGGCAGTCTTCTCACTATACTTAGCATATTGTAGCCTCATTATACCATACAGTGACAGATTAAAATTGTATATTGTGTACAGAAATTGCATATGCCAGGTTCTATGTGCTCATAGGTGGCTTAATAGTCTGACAGCTTTGCCAGTTTTTGTCATCCCAGTGTTACTCAGTTAAGTGCTTTTTGAGATGCCACTAGTGCAATGTTTGAATTTTGAGTAGCTAGTGATATTTCACAATTCAATCTACAGTTTATTGGTGCAAGATATCAAAGATGTTGAGAGTAAAAATCACCAAACACACAGTATTTTATCTGCCTGCAGTTAGCCTTTGTATAACCAGATTCAGCTACTAAAATGTATCAGTTTGTAGGATTTGAGCCTTGGCTTAAAATAGGGTGGGGAACCTTTTTTTCTATCAGGGGCCATTGACCCACAGAAAAAAATCAGTCGTGGGCCACATACAGCCCTGGGGGGGGGGAGAGGGGCGGACGGAGGCTTGGGGCTTCCCCTACGCTCTGGGGTGTGGCTAGAAATGAGGGGTTCGGGGTGTGGGATGGGGCTCTGGGATGGGGCAGGGGGTTGGGTTGAGGGCTCTGGCTGGGGGTGCAGGCTTTGGGGTGGGGCTGGGATGAGAGGTTTGGGGTGCAGGAGTGGGCTCAGGGGGTTGGGGTGCAGGAGAAGGTTCGGGGTGTGGGCTCTGTGAGGGAGTTCGGGTGTGGGAGGGGGATCAGGGCTGGGGCAAGGGACTGGGATGTGGGTGTGGATCAGGGAGGGAGCAAGGATATGGGAGGGGATTCTGAACTGGGGCGGGGGTTCGGGGTATGGGCTCCAACCGGGCGGCACTTATCTCATGCGGCTCCCGGTCAGTGGCGCAGCAGAGCTAAGGCAGGCTCCCTGCTGCCTGCCTGGCTCTGTGCTGCTCCCAGAACCGGTCAGCATGTCTGGCCCCTAGGTCGAGGTGCCAGTCGGCTCTGTGTGGTGTGCGCTGCCCGCGTCTGCAGGTCCCATTGGTCTCAGTTCCTGGCCAATGAGAGCTGCGGAGCCAGCACTGGGGGCAGGGACAGCACACAGAGCTTCCCCGATCGCCCCTGCACCCAGAGGTCGCAGGGAAAGGCTCGGGGTTTCCAGCCTGTGGTTTCATCAGACTTGCTGCGGGCTAGATGAAATGAAGCAGCGGTCCGGATCCAGCCTGTGCGCTGTAGGTTCCCCACCCCTGGCTTAAGATAATGTCCTAAGCTATGGATGTAGCGGAAATCTTTGGGCTAATTTTTCAAAACATGCATCTAATCCAAATTTTGCATATTGACCTCTTTGCTCAAACATTTACTACTAGATTTGTGTGAACAAATGTGAAAATTAGATTCTTAAATGTCATGTTTGTGTGTGCAAAAATGAATTTTCATACACAAATTATAAGTGATGGCAAGCTTAGCTGCAAAATTTGTGTCTTCAGTTTACAGGCCAGGTTGAAGCTGGCCGGACATTTGGCCCTTTGTAGTTGTAATTGTTCAAATCAGAGATGATGGAATATTTATCCCTGGCAGAGGAAGTTAGGTTTTTTAACGTGATCCCAGAGGTTTATATGCTATATGAAGATGGGCATGCAAGTTTAGCAAAAAGCTGGAGCTAGTGAAGAAGATGACAGAGGTATTGCAGGTGAGTCTGGAGTTCTGTGTGAGAAGGAAAAGCATGTATTAACCTGGCAGTACCACTTACCAGTTTATTAAACATTTTTGTTACAATGACCTCGGGAATGGATGGATCTCTTCAGAAAGTGAGTCTAATTTGGTATTTCAGTTCTTTCTCCACAGTATCAAATGCAATATTCCATTGGTCAGATACTTGGCCAACCACCTAAGCATGTGTTTAAATCCCATAGATTTAAATGAGATTAAAATATTTTGTTGAATCAGTGCCTTGTACAGAAAGTGACACACACTACAGTGGTTTGTAAAATGTACAGCTGTGAATTGCTTCTGGGAGAGTGTTGGAAATAATCACTGTGTATTGGACAGATGACTCTAAGAAGAGGCTTGGGAAACAGGCCTTTCTGCAAACTATAGCCAGAGCGTATTTTGTTTGGCTGATTTAAACTCATTACAGTGGAGTTAGCAAAACACTGTGTTTTACATGACATAATCTAAGACGATAGAGCCCTGATCAACTATTTTTAAAGGAAAACTATGGCAAAAATAAAGACAAAAACGATGGAAAATCTAAAAATTAAAAAAAAAAAATCACTGAACATGCCCAGATTAAACGAGAAATAGCCCTGTACTGTCAGTTGCTATAAATTGTCTAGTAATAGTCATGTGACTGTACTTTAATTACCATTTAATTATGTTCCCATATACAGTTTCAATGTGAATTTCCTTTTTATGTTTGACACATTAATTCTATTCATTCAGTGTTAAAACAGTGATTCAAATTGAAATGTATAAGATGCTTAAATGATGATTATAGGGATAGCATCTGACATGTAATAATAAAATTTTATATATAGGCTTTCAAAAAGAGAGTCAGGTGCTTCAGGCTTTTTAGAAAGTATGTATGCAATTAATATATATAGCTTTTTTTTTTTAAAGGAAAATGATGGAGCAAATGCTTGGAACACAGGGATGTGGAGAGGAAAAAGACCAGCATTATCCTATAAATTGAACAGAAAGTTGCACTGGAAGTTTGACATTAGAAGGAAGTTGAAGTATTGACTGTTTGTTTGGACCTAGCTAGTTTACTTTTCTTCTAAACTCCGTTTTTCAATTGGCACAGCCTTTCTAGAAGTGCTTGAAGTGCTTGAGACTCATGCTAATTTCCTAAAATGAAGTTCTAACCTGGATGTGTCTCATATTTAAATTATGCAAAGAATCCAGAAAAGCAAATACAGTGAAACCTTCTATCTTTACAACACAAACTCAAAGTAGCCCCAGGTACTTTTGTGCTTCACCTTTATTGGAAGACCAGCTCTGCTAAGCAACTGTTTTGTGATATCCCCTTAAATGTTTGATTAATACTGGTCTTATTTGTTACATACTTAAATATAATTCAAATACATTTCATGCATTCATGCCAGCTGTCTGCAATACTTTAAATTTTGCTAATGGTTATGGGAATACATTATGAATGAAAAGAACAGTACTTTTTAATGTATTTAATAAAGTAGCATTGTACATCTGTAGCTATCCTCCGCTTTTTTTTAAAGCCATGCTGAAGACACAAAAGATACATTTTATGATGACCATATATTTATTTTTTTATTTTAATGTTCTAAGAATGGCTATTTATGGCTGTCCAGGCTTATAATAGCATTAAATGCTGTGGTATCCACATATAACCTTGTCCTTCAGAAACCACACCACATTAGTAATCCAGGGGAGGACTTAATAGATTTAATAATGTGCTTTGGTAGTACACAGTGCATTTAGAGGATCTTGAGAATTTAAGTGCTTAGTGTTACTGGGATCTTGAAATTGCACATCAGCAGAAACAAAAATCTTGTTTATAAGAATAGTGGTGGAAGCCATTTAAAAAGGAAAAAATGTGTATCTTTAAAAAAATCCAAGTTCATAATCTAACAGAATTAGGAATATCTCATTATGTAGAATTTAGGAGTAGATACCAGTGGTAGGGACTCTGAGGGAGCAGGGTGGGGTGGAGGGAATTCTAATTCTGCTTAATATTATTCCTGCTATAAAAAATTGCTTGTAATATTACAATAATTTACACCTCTTGCAAACTATACATATATCTCCTACTAAGATAATATAATGAAGGTTGGAAATCTGTGAAAAATAGGTTATAGGCAACAGTCTATTAATTTATTATTTAAGAGACAGTTAAACATTTATGGCCAGATTGTGAATTCCTAACTCACTCGTGAGCATCTGCTTACACAAGTAGACCCTTTGGCTTCAAGGAGACATTTGATTGGAATTTTTCTGCTGCTAGGCCATGTACGTTCTGACATGCTGGTATATTGTACTAGTTTGATTTTTGCAAGGTATATTCCCTGCATTTGGCCTTTATCCCTGAGGGCTTTCTCAGATGAGTAGCAGATAGGGTGTTGTCTGCTTACCTAGGACCTGATCTGCAAATGCTGCTGTAACAATCTTCTATGAAATAGGAATACTGGCTAGAAATTAAAATTATTTCTGTCTCCAATCTCATCACTTGACATCTGGGACAGAATTCCAAAGGATAGTACTTCTGTCCCATGACAGGAGCATGATCCACTGTCTCAGTGGCTAATGTTACAACTACCAGGTATACTACATACTACCATGAATAGTCTCATTGATTTCTAATGGTAGTAAAAGTCTGATAGCATTTGATTCTGAGATTGTAATTTTTTTTGAGGAGAGACATTTGTTTGCACAGTGCCATGAGTATTTATGATGCTGTATAAATAAAGTTATCAATACATGTGGTCTTTCAGTTAAATCAGAAATCCGAATGCAAAATGTAGTACTTCCAGTTGTATTGTCTTCAGTTCTGTTGTAGCTTAGTGTAGCCTGATTTAGGGTGTACTGATAATATTAATTTGGATAATATGGGAATTTGACTTATTAATTTAATTTTATTTGATTTTAATCTAATTTAATTACCAATATTAATAATAATAATTAATATTAATAATATGGGTTTTAGGCTCACCAATTTGTTTGATCAGAAAATAAAAGTTTGTGTACTGAATCAGGCTCCACAGAATTTTCAAAGGACCCTCGGGGGTATGACAGGAAGCTCACACTGAGACCGATATACCCTTAAAGACTTTTTATTAAAATCAATAATAGTAAGTAAATGGTAAAATACCCAGAGTTACAAAGTTATAATTGTATTACTGCTATTCAAAAGATACATATGATAATATAGTATTATATGCAACAAAGCTTTGGTTAATATACTCACACCCTTCCTTGATAACCTGGTGGTAAGAGACACAGGACCAGCCTTGCAGTTCAGGTTTCTCAATTCTTGAGTGAGGGATGCAGTGCTTAGAAAATGCTAAGAGCTATCAAAGCTGACTAGGGTTTACTTGACTAACTTAAACTTAAAATTAAAACTAATAAACAAAATAAGGATAAAACTTAGGGAAACCAAGCTTAGCCTAGTTCCCTTGAAACTTAAAGTTTAAGAAGAACAAGTATAGCCTACTAATAGTAGCAGTCATCGTAGATAGATAGAATAGAGTGGAGGAAGTAAGTGAGAATAGAGTAAAGTGAGAATGGAGATGGAGTAAAGTGAGAACTGGAGTACTCTATCGAGGTGGGTCACCTCTTTTATAGGGCAAGTGCCAGAAATCCTTCCTCTTATGCCCAAATTTCATTCCTCACCCACAGAAATGTTAGGGTATGCTTACCCCATAGGCTAATATGTATGTGCATATTGATGACAGGTATGTACGCACATCAATCTCTTGTGGTGTACTTGTTAAGTCTGTGGGTAGAACATTGAAAAATCCTCTATGCCATTCTTCATTGTCTATTGGTTCAAATAAAAGGTCATAAACATAGGCGTAGGTACTTTATCTATTTGGGTATAGGATAAACAAGATAAAGGTCAACTTTTACTTTCTGGGTAAAAGGTCTTAATATAGATATGCTAACTTTGCCTTAGCTTTAACATACAGGATATGGCCTGTAGGTCTCTTGCATTACAGCCAAACTTATTTTTAATATAAATTTATAAACCTATTACTTAAACTATAAGAAAGGATATATATGTGCAAGCAAGCAGGTTAGTCCTGTAGGCTACACTAGATAGGTTCCTCCACCATTATCATAACTATGGTCAGGGCTGGCCTGACCATGAGGCGAACTGAGGTGGCCGCCTCAGGTGCCAGACTGGCGGTGGTGAGGGGGGCGCCACAAGGACCCAGACTGTAGAAAATTGTGTCTGCTGCTGGTGCATATGTATTCTCTCTGCTCTAGATGCACAGAGATGGTGAAATGCTGTGCTGGAGGAAGGAGGGCACAAGAGACATAACAGGCAGGCAGGAGAAAAGGTGAGAGGGAATAACAGAAAGCAGGAGGAGCTGCAGTGAGAGAGAGGAGGAGGAGCCTCTTATGTACCTCTCTAGCACCCCCAGGAGCCTGGACTGATTAACACCAGCTTCTCAGGGAGCTTCCTGTTTCCTGCTGCTTCCCTGAACCTACTTCAGGAGAACAGGCAGTCAACTGAAGTATAGGAACCAGTTAGGCCCTTAAGACGCTGATATCTTCCCTCACTCAGGCCCTGCTACCAACCTGTTTATTTGTCCCCTTCAATTGAGTGTTGAGAGCCACTTTAGCTGGCACAGAACAGCAGTCATGAGTGAAAGAAGAAAACGCCCCTCTGGGACAGCATTCAGAAAAAGCAAGCAAGCAAAGGAAGCTTTTCTATCTAAGCAGGAAGGAGCTCTCCTGAGATACATAGACACAAATGTTCACGGTGAGCCTTCCAGCCCCAGTGAGGATGTGAGTGGTGATGAGATGCCTGATCTTCCAGTTAGTCAGAGTGCAGGTGACCTGGCAGCTTCTGCAGCATCCATATCTCCATCTCAAATGGATGTAACCATGCACAGTTTGTTTTTGAACAAGGCATTTTAAGTTGTTAGTTCTCCTTTATTGGGGCAGCTAGCAGAGCAGTACCATGAGAGGAGTAGAACAGGAAGAAGGCAGAATTGAGACCTTTCAAAGGTTTGGCCCAAGTGAGGGGGCATGGGAGCATCATTTGAGCTCCTCGTCTCGGGTGCCAAAATGTTGTTGGCCGGCCCTGACTGTAGTATACATAGGATTTTTAATATAAACACAGAGCATCATGTACATTGGAGAAGGCAGGGCAAATAAGTAATCCTTGCACTTGAAGGTGGTGAGGTTAGTTCCTGTAGGAGTTTGCTCCAAAGTTTTAACAGCCCCTGAGAAAGCTGTCTTCTGCACAGAAAAGCTATTCCCTCAGACTTCCTGTGTGACCTTTGGCAAATTGCTTAAACTTGGTGCCACTGTTCCTACTTTGTTTTATTTGTACCCTTTTTCTCGCACCTTTTGTCTGCCTGGTCTATTTAGATTTAAAACACTGAGGGGCAGGAACTGTCTCTTGCTATATGTTTGTACAATACCCTGCACTGGGGCCCTGGTTGGGACTTGTAGGCACTGAAGTAATACCAATAACAGAATGGAAAGCACTAAATACAGGATGTAAGAATGAATTGCAAGATTTTATGTCGCATACTGGATTTTCAGTTAAGTGAAAGACATTTCACACTCTGGTTCCACGGATGAGGCACGCCACAACTGAAATGTCAGCTTGTGATATGCCTTTCACTTCACAGAGATGCATGCCACACGGTGACAGCAGATTGTAAGGATAGACTGTGCAGTTCTGAAATCCACCAACAGACAGAGTTTGAGTATGACATACAGCTTATAAGGTCAGTGTCAGTAAGCCATTTCTAACTGCTCTGCTGATCAGATAATATCCTCATTATCTGGAGTAACTCATACCTTGTGTCATGGGCTATCAAAATTTTAAACTGATTTTTCTTTTTTTGTATGAAGATTGATTTTTAAATCCTAGTATACACTCTTTGGGGTAGGGGAAGAAAGGGAGGCTGCTCCATATTTTCTAATTTAATTTTCGTCAGGTGTGAAGCAAACACAGACTCATGCACTCTGAAAAGACTCTGACGGAAACCTAAAATAACCATTCACATTCTCAGTCATTATCTCATAATTATTCTCTAAACTGTCAAAGTACTTTTTCACAAAGTTTCATTAGTTTTCAGCACATTAATGGCTGAGAAGCTCCAGTTCAATGAATGCAGACTATCACCATTCCACCACCTGAACCTGGAGGCACCACAGCTTCAGGGACTGGACTGGACTTCATCTGGTGAGAGACAGGAGACTTGGATTTTGAACAGACAGTGAGGAAACAGTTACTTAACTAGAAACAAATGTTGGATTCTCTTTCTTGTGAAGAAATATGGACTTTTTTTTTTGTCTTCAAGGATTGGATCCTGCATGTTACGGAGCACTCTCAATCTACGCTGGTGTAAGAGAGAAGAGAAAAAGGCCCAATAAACTTGATTCTGTACTCTCACCTGTGTAAATCAGAAGTAATGCACTGAAGTCAGTGTATTTACATTACCATAAAACGGGGGTACGATAGAGGAAGATCAGGCCCAATGAAACCACATATGAGTAAGTGTTGCAGTATCAGTCCCTAACTCTGCCATGTATGTTTTTATCATTAGAAAGCACTACATTACACATTTCTTTTCGGAGAGACAAAGTGGGTGAGGTGGTATCTTTTAGTGGACCAGCTTCTGTTGGTGAAAGAAGCAAAGACAAAGGAGGGTTAGTGGGTTACAGATTGTTGTAACGAGCCATAAATCCAGTGTCTAGAAGTCCACGATTTTTGGTGTCTAGCAGAGTTATGAATTTAAGTTCTCAGACTCCTCTTTTGAAGTTGTGCAACTTTCCTTTGAGGATGGGGACCGAGATAACAGATATGGTGTGATTGTTTTGTGAAAAGTGTTCACCCACAGGGGATATATATATTGTCTTTTATCATTTTTTGTATTACTTCATTTGGGATCATAGTGATTCTTGTTTCACCCACATAGTTGTTGTTGGGGCATTTAGTGCACTGGATGAGGAACACCACATATTGTGATAGGCATGTGTACAATGCATGTAATTAAGATGCTTTTGAAAATTTAACTCCTGATCTTTCTAACCTTCATGTGGAACCCTCCTCCTCACATGAAATTTATAATTGTTGCCCTTCTCTGAATTGTTTAAGATGATATAACTAAAACTAAATGCAGTATCCAAGGTGAGGCTGTATCGTAGTATCATTTTAAGAGAACCATATAATAATTTTTGTTATGCTTTGCACACTTCCTAATACAGCCTAACATCTTAATTGCTTCTTATGCTTCTACTCCAGATTGAACAGATTCTTCACTGAGTTGTATATAGTGAGCTGTACATGGTAAGACCCAGAGATTTAATTCACAGTAGAGCTGGCCAATATTTTGTCACCAGTAGCTACTAAGTGGCAGTTCTGCAGAAAAGGACCTGGGTTTACAGTGGAGGAGAAGCTGGATATGAGTCAGCAGTGTGCCCTTGTTGCCAAGAAGGCTAACGGCATATTGGGCTGCATTAGTAGGAGCATCCTGCTATGAGATGATTTAGTTGGGGTTGGTCCTTTGAGCAGGGGGTTGGACTAGATGACCTCCTGAGGTCTCTTCCAATCCTAATCTTCTATGATTCTTCCACAAGATAGGACCCCAGACAAAGTAAAGAGCTATCACTTTACTCTGCTGCCCTCCTGCATTGACACGCATGTGCACATGCCAGGGTGACCAGATATCCCGATTTTATAGGGACAGTCCCGATATTTGGGGCTTTTTCTTATCTAGGCTCCTATTACCTCCCACCCCCGTCCCTATTTTTCACACTTGCTGTCTGGTCACCCTAGCACACGCCCACCTTTTAGCTCAGCCCAATGTGTTTACCTGTATGCTCCCTTTGTTTCTATTTACTGTGCTCATCTCCATGTCTCCTATGTGTAGAATTCCCTTCCTGAGCCTGTCTGGAATGCTTCCTCCTTCTTTTTACTGTTTCCCTTCCTGAACACACTTTCTCAAGGAGATTAACCACAATTACATTAAATAAACCCTTTTTGTTATCCTCAAATAATATATATTAGTCTCCCAAATGACATTATATCATCCTCTGTCTTGTCCTTCCTCACACTCTTTATTACTGTTTGGCTGTAAGCTTTTCTGGACAGGTGGAACTATCTTTATCTGTGTTGTAAAAGGTCCATGCACATCTATGGGCTGGTCCCCACTTAGTCCGGACTTCGGACTAAGGTACGCAAATTCAGCTACGTTAATAACGTAGCTGAATTCGAAGTACCTTAGTCCGAACTTACCGCGGTCCAGACGCGGCCGGAAGTCTCCCCCCGTCGACGCTGCATACTCCTCTCGGCGAGCTGGAGTACCGGCGCCGATTGTGAGCACTTCCGGGATCGATCCGGGATCGATTTATCACGTCTTAACCAGACGCGATAAATCGATCCCAGAACATCGATGGCGTGCCGCCGGACCAGCCGGTAAGTGAAGACTAGGCCTATGGCTTTGTAAGCAAGATCTGAATGAATTATCCCCTGACAGCTAGTTGGGAGGGAGAGAGGCCTAAGGAGCAAACTGTATTTGCATGAACACACCTACTCTGCTTAGATATCCAGCAGATAGAGCGGTGTTGCTCAAAGTAATCAACTTTGGCTGGTGTTGGATTACAAATCTCTTTAGTACTGAATGCAGGGGTGGTGAAATGCTGTTACCAATGTTGTCATTATTGTATGAATAAAGGGGAGCAGAACTGTGCTTAACCTGTCCCAAATGAGGGGGTCATCTCAGCTGAAAGGACCTTGTTAAGCCAAGGGCTGAAATGCCAGAGCCCTGTACAATGAAAGTAAGAGGGGTGGGGACAGGTGTCCCAGCCAGGAGGTGCAGACTGTCTCTAAGGGTTCCCAGTCTGGTTTAACCTGTTCCTCTCCACTGTTCAAAGATAGAGATAAATAGGTTTCATTAGGAACCTCTTTGTTATGTTAAAGTGCTCAAATGAGAGCTGAAATCACATGAGAGGGGGCAGTATTTCTGCCCAGCTTGAAAAGAGCTGAAAATTACTGAGACTGATGTTTAGAGGTCACAGCAGAGAGGAAGGTGGCAGCAGAAGATCAGACAGTCAGCAGGTGGCTGGCCAGAGCAAGTGCAAGCAAGGTGCCTTCTTCCTTGGATGGGAGGTGAATTCACACAGATGCACCTCTGAACCTTGGGTCCTCACTGACCAAGGACCACTGTGAAAGGGGTATGGTGAGGGAGCAGAGAGGGACACAGAAAAGGAGCTTTTGGTTGTAGAACACAAGAACATGAGGCAGAAGTCACTGCCCCACACACTCTGGGATGGGTGTTCTGCTCACAGTTTTATGATTATGAATCCCGCTTGTGGTATTTTCCCTAATTAATGTTGGATGACATTCCCTCCTTTCATTAAAAGTTTCTTTTCTACACTTAGACTCTGTGCTTGCGAGTAGGGAAGTATTGCATCTCAGAGGCACCCAGGGGTGGTGTGTAATTTCCCCAGGTTACCGGGTGGGGGCTTGAGCCGGTTTTTTGTTGTATTGTTGAAAAGGAACCACTAGATATTGAATCTGGCCCTGGTGGCTGCTGGCTCCACCTGGCAGAAGGGTTACAGCTTTATTATTAGTAGTAATAATAAATAGATAGGTACTTTGGAGTTCCTCTCACTCCTCCCTCTTGATTAATCTAAATAATTTGTGCCATCAGAATATCTTGCTATCTCACTTCAGCCCTGCTTTCCATTGCTGTTAAATATGTAGAACCTAATATATGGGCCATTTTGGCTGGTCAACTAGGGATGAAAATAGGAGACTTTCAAAACAAATGGGTGGGTACAGCTGAGTTGTCAGGGTCCTCCAGACTGAGCAGTTGAAAGGACACAGGGCTGTGAAAACATTTTCAGATCTACAGATCATTTTCAGATCTTCCAAGGAAGGAGCCATAGCCCTTTGTGAGCTGCCCTGCTGTTCATAGACACTTACTAAAGACTCTTCTCATGTACTTCTGACTTCAGGATTTTCTCAGGGTTGTTAGGAAATAGCATAGGGAAAGAGGAGGTGAATCAGGAGTAGGAGGTGGGAGAAGCAAGTAGGATTTGGCTTCCTTAGGGCCCTGCTCTTGTCTCTCTTCCTCTTCACCTCTTCCTACTGCACATACAGCTGCTGTCATTCTGCTAGGTTTCAGAGTACCAGCTGTGTTAGTCTGTATCCGCAAAAAGAACAGGAGTACTTGTGGCACCTTAGAGACTAACAAATTTATTTAAGCATAAGCTTTCATGGGCTAAAACCCACTTCATTGGATGTATGCAGTGGAAAATACAGTAGGAAGATATATATATACACAGAGAACATCAAACAATGGATGTTACCATACACACTATAATGAGAGTGATCAGTTAAGGTGAGCTATTACCAGTAGGAGAGAAAAAAAACTTTTTGTAGTGGTAATCAAAATGGCCCATTTCCAGCAGTTGACAAGAAGGTATGAGGAACCGTAGGTGGGAAAAATAAACATGGGGAAATAGTTTTACTTTGTGTAATGGCTGTTTCTGTTATTCCCCATTTGTGCCTAAAATAGCCTCCTCTGGAACGGGCTATTAATTATTAATTAATTTATGCTAATATAGAACTTGGTTACAGTTCTTCTCAACCTTTCATGCTCAGGAAATTAGCCTGGGTGTGTTTGCTCTCTTGCCCTACCCCTGCTGTGGGCTTGCCAAGTGCTCAAGCCAGTCACTGGACATTACTGCGCTTAGCAACAACTATCACAGGCAAACTATGGAGAAGTCTATATCCATGTATTATAATTTGCCTTTGTACTTTTGACCTAAAATAGTCTCTCATGCTGTGCTGTTGCTGATCAGTGAAACTCATTATTTGTGTTTACAGTAGTTCCTAGAGCATCATGATTGAGACCCCATTATACTGGGTGCTGTACATGCCCAGAGTAAGGACACTCACTGCTCCAGGGAGCTTACAATTTCAGTAGACAAAGGGTGGGAAGGCTGAGGCAAAGAGATGGAGTGACTGTCCCAATATGACACAGCAGGGCAGCAGATGTGCCATTTAGGGAGCATTGGGAGGGCTCTAGCCCCCACCCAGTTTCGTACCTGAAGTCTGCTCACAGTGCACACCCTAGCCCAGACAGAGCTCTTAACTGCAACACAGCATGAGCGTGATATGTGGTGACTTCTTGTTGCTTCCAGCCTCCACCTTGTGGCAGGGAGTTTGTTTATAAACAGAGGCAGGGTGATTAAGATGACAAAAGGCTTGTCATTAAATTAAATTAAGGATTGTTAGATGATCCTGAAAGCATTGCCAGGCCCTCCAGTTAAAAGATAGGAAACAAAGGGTAGGAATAAGTGTTGAGAATGGAGAGAGGTAAATAGTGGTGTCCCCCAGGGGTCTGTACTGGGACCAGTGCTGATGAACATATTCATAAATGATCTGGAAAAAGGAGTAAACAGTGAGGTGGCAAAATTTGCAGATGATACAAAATTACTTGAGATAGTTAAATCCAAAGCTGACTGCAAAGAGTTACAAAGGAACCTCACAAAACTGTGACTGGGCAATAAAATGGCAGATGAAATCCAATGTTGATAAATGCAAAGTAATGCACATGGCAAAATATAATCCCAACTATACATACAAAATGATGGGGTCTAAATTAGCTGTTACCCATCAAGAAAGAGATCTGGGAGTCATTGTGGATAGTTCTCTGAAAACATCTGCTTAATGTGAAGTGGCAATCAAAAAAGCTAACAGAATTTTGGAAATCATTAGGAAAGTGATAGATAAGACAGAAAATATCATATTGCCTCTATATAAATCTATGGTACGCCCACATAGAATCATAGAATCATAGAATATCAGAGTTGGAAGGGACCTCAAGAGGTCATCTAGTCCAACCCCCTGCTCAAAGCAGGACCAATTCCCAGCTAAATCATCCCAGCCAGGGCTTTGTCAAGCCGGGCCTTAAAAACCTCCAAGGAAGGAGACTCCACCACCTCCTTAGGTAACGCATTCCAGTGTTTCACCACCCTCCTAGTGAAATAGTTTTTCCTGATATCCAACCTGGACCTCCCCCACTGCAACTTGAGACCATTGCTCCTTGTTCTGTCGTCTGCCACCACTGAGAACAGCCGAGCTCCATCCTCTTTGGAACCCCCCTTCAGGTAGTTGAAGGCTGCTATCAAATCCCCCCTCATTATTCTCTTCTGGAGACTAAACAATCCCAGTTCCCTCAGCCTCTCCTCATAAGTCATGTGCTCCAGACCCCTAATCATTTTTGTTGCCCTCCGCTGGACTCTTTCCAATTTTTCCACATCCTTCTTGTAGTGTGGGGCCCAAAACTGGACACAGTATTCCAGATGAGGCCTCACCAATGTCGAATAAAGGGGAACGATCACGTCCCTCGATCTGCTGGCAATGCCCCTACTTATACAGCCCAAAATGCCGTTAGCCTTCTTGGCAACAAGAGCACACTGTTGACACATATTGAATACTGTGTGCAGATTTGGTCACTCCATCTCAAAAAAAATATATTGGATTTGGAAAAGGTACAGAGAAGGGCAACAGAAATTATTAGTATCAGAGGGGTAGCCGTGTTAGTCTGAATCTGTAAAAAGCAACAGAGGGTCCTGTGGCACCTTTAAGACTAACAGAAGTATTGGGAGCATAAGCTTTCGTGGGTAAGAACCTCACTTCTTCAGATGCAACTGTTAGAAATTATTAGTGATATGAAACACCTTCTGTATGAGGAGAGATTAAAAAGACTGGGACTATTCAGCTTGGAAAAGAGATGACAAAGAGGGGATATGATAGAGGTCTATAAAAGCATGAATGGTGTGGAAAAATTTACTCCTTCACATAACAAAAGGACTAGGGGTTACCCAATGAAATTAATAGACAGCAGATTTAAAACAAACAAAAGAAAGCATTTCTTCACAGTTAGCCTGTGGAACTCTTTGCCAGGGGATGATGTGAAGGCCAAAACTATAACAGGGTTCCAGTAAGAACTAGATAAGTTCATGGAGGATAGATCTATCAATGGCTATTAGCCAGGGTGTGCAGGGATGCAACACCATGTCCTGAGTGTCTCTAGCTGCTGTTTGCCAGAAGCTGGGAATGGGCAACAGGAGATGAATCATTTGATGATTGCCTTTTCTGTTCATTCACTCTGAAGCACATGGTATTGGCCGCTGTTGGAAAACAAGACAGAATACTGAGCTAGATGGACCATTGGTCTTACCCAGTATGGCCAATTCTGATGTTCTTATATAGAATCCAGAGGTATCTGACCACCTGCTGTAACCCACTAGACCCTCCACTCACCTCCCAGAGCTGAGATAGAAACCACGGGTCCTGGTGGAGGCTCTATCTCCACAGAGTTAGTAACAAAGTAAGAATATACATTAAAATTTTAAACTAATCAGTGTCCCTTAAGTGACTTGCCACAAGACATCAGAACATGTTAGTGTTAGAGCTGAGTGGGTCTAATTTTTTTTTAATTTTCTTTCTTTTTTGTAGGAATTATATACAATGCTCCTGTCAGCTAATTGCTAAGTTATCTGCCAAAAAACTAGAGTCTTCAAGTGCCTAAGTATCCCCTGGAATCATGATTAAAGTCTCCTCCCCACCCGCAAATCTGAAATGGCACCCGTGCAGGGCAGTGGACAACCTAGGAATAAATCCAGATATCTTCAGACCCAGACTTATCTGCTGGACCATGCTTCCATACTCAAGGTGTGCAAGCAGGAAATGGAAAGCCAGATGTTTATGTAGCATGCAGTCTCAATGTACTGGTTAAAACATTACAGTGGCAGAGAGAATAGTCTGTCTGGAGTTTCCATAGGTGCTATAGAGGAAACCTGCAGGATGGAGGCTGAACAGATGTCTTGTCACAGCACTCAGCTTATTTATCTTTGATCACAACTCTGGGAAACTGAAATTCTAGACTGCACAAGGAAAGTGCTGTGAGGAGCTGCCATGATGACTGATTTACATAACAAAGTTAAAGCTGGCTAAGCCAGGCCCCAACCTGCTCCCTTTGGCCAAATCTTGCTGTTTCCAATATCCCAGAACATCCATGTTCACATAGTGTCTTGTATGCAATATAGTTCTTGATATAAGACATGTTTTTCTTATGATATCTATATGTATTTCTGCTTGTGTCTATGTTGGAACCAGTGTTCTAGCTTAAGGACAATTAGTGTTTATAAAACGTTGCCTTTGGACATAGAGGGGTGGGATATGGTTGCTCAGAGGTAGGGTCTAAGATACAGTTCATTCTCTTCAATACAAATTGATTGTGAACTTTTTCCCCAGTTGTCTTTAGTGAATCAGGCCAACTTCTATGTCATTCACATCACAAGGACATCAGTCACATTTTCAGGTTAAAGCTTGACAACCTCTTCTTTCCCCATTATGACTGATTGGTGCCTTTACAGCAGGACATTCTCTTGAAAACAAATTCATGTTTTCCCATTGGCCATACTTAGTAGGAAGTCTTGTGTGGTCACAGGTACAATCATGAAAGCTGTGTTAGCTTAATAAGATGAAAGGGTCAATGTTGGGAAAAAGATAGTGGGTACATCACTGTGGTCCACTTTCATAATGAGTGTGAGCAAAAGCTACTTATATGGGTATCCCATGAGAGATTGCTGAACTATTTTTGGAGAACTTGAATGGGGAGTGAGATGATCGTGTGACACTTAGGGACAGGGAGAATAGTATTATTCTCTGATAATTAGGCTGACTAACACAAATCCATATACTAATGGGGTTTTTAACAAAGCATGTGATTGGAGCAAGCCCCCAGAGCTTGTCAATGGGACTAGTGAGCTGGGCCTACAGTTTAGGGGTACCTTCTTTTCCCTATCCACTAGCTGCTGGTCTTTAGTCACAGTAGGACTCTGAGTTGAGTGTTATCTACTTCTGGTTACTGACTTTAATTTAATCGTTTTAGTCCCATCATAGGTTTTGCTATCTCTAACTTCTAATAGGTCATCTTGTCCACACCCTTGTCACTTCAGGAATTTCCCCTACAGACTTGTTCAATCGCATCCTTTTTCAGATACTGCTTCTCTCTGGCAGAGTCATATCTTCTTTTCTATAAGGAATAATCACAAGACAGTAATTACTTTGTAATCTTCTTTGGTGAAGACTAATGCAAAGATATAATTCAGTCTTGCCAAATATAAGACATCTCTCCGTACAAATTTAGACTTTTGTGTTGATGGGTTTTTCTATGGGAAGTATCACAAGGGAGCAGATCAAGGATACCCTGAACAAAAGACAATTTCAGGATTTTAAAGAAAACAATTGAGTTTGTTTAATCACAATGAAACCTAATTTTTATTTTCTTGCTTTGGTGCCCCTTGCCAAAGAGCCCCCCCCCCCCTCTTTTGGATATTGCCAAAATATAGTATTAATAGATTAGCACTTTCTTTTAGTCTGGTTGCTTTCACTGTATTCAATAACAAATAATAGGCCAAACAGGAATCATGAAACTTCTTATTTTTATAGTTCAAATTTAGACTCCTTGATATTTTTAGTCTTGACACAAATAGATTTCTTTTTTGGAATATTAAATCACAATCAGATTTAATTCTATTTACTTGATTTCTTTTTTGTTGTTGTAGAGGGGAAGGAGTGGGGTGTGTGGTGTGGGAGTGGGGGAGAAGCGTGTTTATAAACATGCCTACGCTTATGCTTTGTGTGTCTTGCTCTCTTGCAACCGCACACATATACAAAATATAAAAACTGAAATCATCGCTCAGTAACTTCCTCCCCTAGGGGCAGGTCTTTATCAACTGTATTGTAGTAGCATCAAGACGTCTCCATCAAGTTCAGGGCTTGTTGTGCTACGTGCTGCATTGATCGATATTCTTGAACAATTTTCTTTTAGATTCTCCCGGTTAGAAAATTAGAAAATAAAATACAATAAACAGTCAGGCAATATTTCCCCTCAGAAACCTTTGATTTTGACACAACTGCATATTCTCACAGGACATATAATTTTTCGACAAAATATTGACTAGCTCTTTCCATGTAACTGCTGAATTTTTAGTGTTTAACCAGTGAGTCTGGAGGAGAGGTAAGTTTCTACCGACTTTTTAAAGTTCATACTCACTGTTTTTGTTTATGAAAAAGTGTGTGAACTCATACTATTGTTTGTGCTTTGGACATGCAAATACTTGTGTGTGGTAGAACTTGCATGACACTTACTCATAGATTTTAAGGCCAGAAGTGACCATCGTGATCATCTAGTCTGACCTGCACATCACAGGTCACATAACCTCACCCACCCAGTTGAGTAGTCTAACATGAATGCAGATATCACATCTTTTACATCATGGACAAAGGGATGAATTTGCAAAGAGTAGGCATATTTGCACGTATATTCAGTTTTGCTCACCTATATATGCAGATAGAGAGAGCGAGCAATTTTTATTTTATATTTACCTCATATCAGAATAGATGCAAGTTTTAATTTAACCATGAGTATTGTTGAGGAAGTTTACAAAACAATTTCAACCTTGTTTCACCAATTCAGCTAAAAAGAGATTTTTATACTATTCTGTACTTTTCTTTTTTAATTGCCTGGAAGTAGGAGTTGGGATGACCATCTAGCACCAGGGATTTATGAATGTATAATGAATGGTACACATCCTGCACTTATGTATTAACGCAAACATTAGGAAAATACTCACTTGGAAAGCTGGAAGGAGGTCCCAGTTCTGCTTTTCATGTATCCTTTGTAAATGAATTAAATGGCCTGAATTGTAGTTTTAATTAACATAACCACTGAATTCCACTAATCTGTTTGTTTTGAAAATGTTGCAACATTATCACTGAAGGAAGCTTTGTCAATGAACATGGAAATAGTAATTTTTTCAACATGCCTTCAGTAACTGAGCTGCCTAGGAGGTCATAGGTGGGGCTCCAAACAGTAAATCATTTTGGTTTACAGTAAATCAAAATGTATGATTCCTGTTTCTTGGATATGGCTGGCAACTAACTTTTTTTTTTAAACAAGTAATCAAGTCTGATTTAATTGGGTCATTGTATCTGGCATTCTGTGTGTGTGTGAACAGCATCTGACACACATATTTTTTATTAAGGCTCAGTTCCAATAAAACACTCACATACTGGATTGTACACTATTTAGGATCAGATTAATATTCAAAGAACCTGGCTAAACATTCTGGCTTGTTGGCTTAGGGGGCCTTCCTCCTCTGTGTGCTAGAAAAGGTGATCAAATTTCTAAATACCTATCCTTTTTTTTGGCACTTATCTTGTGTATGTAGTTGGTGGGAAAGTTTTTCCGTTACAAGGACCATCCATATTTTGTTAGACCTCAATTCAATAGGAGGAGGGGGATACACATTCCAATGCAATTCAGAGTCTAGCTGCTAACAATAAATGAGATAAGTTTGTTGTTCTGTTTAAAATGCAGTACTTTACTGCATCATTAAGTAAGCAGGTAAAGCTATCTCTAGAAGATTCAGCTAGCTCCCCAAAGGCAGTACAAATCTTTCCAAACCATGCATAAAGGGGTGAAAATCTTGCCCCTTTGAAATCAATAGAAGTTTTGCCATTGACTTCAGTGAGTCCAGGCTTTCACCCAGGCTGTTCATTGAAATGCCTTTGGTCAAATGCAGCAGTGATGTAAATGGTTGGTGGTGCCATTTACAAATTGCAGTCCTATGTCAATGTCAATCCAGAGTAACTTCACAGAATTCAGGGACTTTCAGGCTAATGCTGGTGTATGTGAGAGGAGTTTGTCCTGTCCACTGCACACTGGTCAGAAGATCAATGTATATGATTAAGTTGCACAAGTTTGATATTCTGTGGGTGTGTAAAACAAGTGTGTGTGTGTGGATGGGGGGGGGGGGGTGTACCAGAAAAAATAAACAGTGTAAGAGATGATCTGATTTATCTTGGACTCTTCCGTTAGTTACTTTTCCTGTTAGTACGTGAACCTCTTTTCTGACCCATACACCACCAACATAGAATCAAAGAATCATAGAATATCAGGGTTGGAAGGGACCTCAGGAGGTCATCTAGTCCAACCCCCTGCTCAAAACAGGATCAATCCCCAACTAAATCATCCCAGCCAGGGATTTGTCAAGCCTGATCTTAAAAATCTCTGGGGGAAAGAGATTCTATCACCTCCCTAGGCAATCCATTCCAGTGCTTCACCTCTCTCCTAGTGAAATAGTGTTTCCTAGTATCCAACCTAGACCTCCCGCACTGCAACTTGAGACCATTACTCCTTGTTCTGTCATCTGGTACCACTGAGAACAGCCTAGCTACATTCTCTTTGGAATCCCCCCTTCAGGTAGTTGAAGACTGCTATCAAATCCCCCTCCATGCTTCTCTTCTGCAAACTAAACAATCCCAGTTCCCTCAGCCTCTTCTCATAAGTCATGTGCTCCAGCCCCCTAATCATTTTTGTTGCCCTCCGCTGGACTCTTTCCAATTTTTCCACATCCTTCTTGTAGTGTGGGGCCCAAAACTGGACACAGTACTCCAGATGAGGCCTCACCAATGTCGAATAGAGGGGAATGATCACGTCCCTCGATTTTCTGGCAATGCCCCTACTTATACAGCCCAAAATGCTGTTAGCCTTCTTGGCAACAAGGGCACACTGTTGACTCATATCCAGCTTCTCGTCCACTGTAACCCCTAGGTCCTTTTCTGCAGAACTCCTGCCTAGCCATTTGGTCCCTAGTCTGTAGCAGTGCAGGGGATTCTTCCATCCCAAGTGCAGGACTCTGCATTTGTCCTTGTTGAACCTCATCAGATTTCTTTTGTCCCAATTCTCTAATTTGTCTAGGTCCCTCTGTATCCTATCCCTACCCTCCAGCGTATCTACCACTCCTCCCAGTTTAAGTCATCTGCAAACTTGCTGAGGGTGCAGTCCACGCCATCCTCCAGATCATTGATGAAGATGTTGAACAAAACCGGCCCCAGGACTGAGCCTTGGGGCACTCCGCTTGAAACCAGCTGCCAACTAGACATGGAGCCATTGATCACTACCCATTGAGCCCAATGATCTAGCCAGCTTTCTATCCACCTTATAATCCATTCATCCAGTCCATACCTCTTTAACTTGTCGCCAAGAATACTGTGGGAGACCGTATCAAAAGCTTTGCTAAAGTCAAGGAGTAACACATCTACTGCTTTCCCCTCATCCACAGAGCCAGTTATCTTGTCATAGAAGGCAATTAGGTTAGTCTGGTATGACTTGCCCTTGGTGAATCCATGCTGACTGTTCCTGATCACTTTCCTCTCCTCTAAGTGCTTCAGAATTGATTCCTTGAGGACCTGCTCCATGATTTTTCAAGGGACTGAGGTGAGATTGACTGGCCTGTAGTTCCCTGGATCCTCCTTCTTCCCTTTTTTAAAGATGGGCACTACATTAACCTTTTTTCAGTCATCCGGGACCTCCCCCAATCACCATGAGTTTTCAAAGATAATAGCCAATGGCTCTGCAATCACATCCACCAACTCCTTTAGCACCCTCGGATGCAGGGCATCCGGCCCATGGACTTGTGCTTGTCCAGTTTTTCTAAATAGTCCCAAACCACTTCTCCCTCCAAAGAGGGCTGGTCACTTCCTCCCCATGCTGTGCTGCACAGTGCAGTAGTCTGGGAGCTGATCTTGTTCGTGAAGACAGAGGCAAAAAAGCATTGAGTATATTATCTTTTTCCACATCCTCTGTCACTAGGTTGCCTTCCTCATTTAGTAAGGGACCTGCACTTTCCTTGATTTTCTTCTTGTTGCTAACAAACCTGAAGAAACTCTTCTTGTTACTCTTAACATCTCTTGCTAGCTGCAACTCCAAGTGTGATTTGGCCTTCCTGATTTCACTCTTGCATGCCTGAATATTTTTATACTCCTCCCTGGTCATTTGTCCAATTTTCCACTTCTTGTAAGCTTCTTTTTTGTGTTTAAGATCAGCACGGATTTCACTTTTAAGCCAAGCTGGTCGCCTGCCATATTTACTATTCTTTCTATACATTGGGATGGTTTGTTCCTGCAATCTCAATAAGGATTCTTTAAAATACAGCCAGCTGTCCTGGACTCCTTTCCCCCTCATGTTATTCTCCCAGGGGATCCTGCCCATCAGTTCCCTGAGGGAGTCAAAGTCTGCTTTTCTGAAGTCCAGGGTCCGTATTCTGCTGCTCTCCTTTTTTCCTTTTGTCAGGATCTTGAACTCAACCATCTCATGGTCACTGCCTCCCAGCTTCCCATCCAGTTTTGCTTCCCCTACTAATTCTTCCCAGTTTGTGAGCAGCAGGTCAAGAAGAGCTCTGCCCCTAGTTGGTTCATACATACAATGTTACCTCACTGTTGACTTGCAGCTGAATTTGGATAGAAGCTTCCAAGGGAGTTGCAACCTGCTTACTCCAGACTTAGACTGGAGCATTGATGGGGCTGCAGGGATACTACTGCCTCTGGAGTTGGCACTCTCCCCAACACAGTTCTGGGCTCAAGAGGTGTTGCATGGAGAGGGATAGCTGGCCCACTCTTCCTCAGGTGCTGCAGTACCTACTTGCATATTCATCCTTCATGACTCACTTCAGCAGCACTGCACAAAACAAGGCCTGAAGATCAGATACCAGTTGTGGGCCCAATTCCTCCCTTGCAGCAGGTCTGACACTTCTCCTTTTGAATGTCAACAGCAAAACTCCCATTGATTTCAATGGTGCTAGTTCAGATCTGTAAGTAGGTGCAACTCCTGTTGATTTTTGTGTTTTGTATTTGCACCCACTGATACAGTTTGAATCTATATTTAATATTTATAAACCCTAAAAATGTAACTCAGAAAAAATAAACCAATTGGGTTAAATTTATCCTTGGTATGAACTAACTCCACTGATTTACGGCATCACACCAGAGATGAATTTGGATCTTTATCTAGATGCATGACAGCAGGATTTTCATGTAGTAATGCAAGCCGATTAAGGCAGAGCAATTCGTTAGTTCAGTGCTCCTAATTGCTGTTTTTACAAAACCCTGCAGACTTCCTGCATGCAGCTGTAATTGTTTTAATATATGTACTTTTCCCCCCAGTACAGCTAGGTTCACGAAAATATTTTTGGAGCTCAAACCACCCCGGTGACTATTGAATGAATGGAATGCATAAACTGTAGCACTCCAAAATCTCATGCACAGTATGAGCACAATTTCAACCCTAGAGAGGCCAGAAAAATCACTTGATCACATGGAAAAATTAAAAGTAATGTCACTGAGATACTCCAAGTATATTTATGTTTGTTTTTCTATTTCTACAATTGATTTCAGTACTTGTGAAAAGCACAGAACAGCAGTACCCATTACAAGATCCCTTACCAGTCCTCATCAATGTGTCTCTATTCTGATCTTGAGGGTAGTTCTTTCTCCATGCTAATTCAGTAGTTGGCTTCTCTGCTGAACATGACAAGAAAGGGGGCAGGTTAGTATCAGTTTTGAGGGTGTCTTGGATAGTCCACTAGGAACTAGGCAGAAACCACCAGCTAGCTCACTTTTGTTTTACAGTAATCTATGGGAATGGCAGTTTCAGAGCACTTTCAGGTGATCTTAGATGCTTAGGACAGATCCTCAGTTGGAGTAAATGATCACTGCTCCACCAGCTGAGGGTCTGCCCCTTAGATTATATGAGCAGAAATACACAGGTGTTGCCTAGGATCAGATTTTTGTCTGTCTCCAGCCTGGATGCACAAGATGAGATATTGCACCATGCTATTCAAGAGTGCAACATAAACTCTCTCCTGTATACCTTTTGAGGCACCTAGTTTCCTGGAATTCCCTAAGGGACACTTTGTGCTGGAGGCAGTGTGGAGCCAGATTCTGGCACAAACAGAGTGAGTGGTGAGAGTGCAAGGCATCTGCAATGTGCCTTCTACTCGGAGGCCTGTAGATAGTTGAAGTTACTTTCCATATGAGAAGCACTGGCTGAAAAGTGGTTGTGACTGGAGTAAATTGATGCATTATGCTCCTTTGTGGGGACTTCTGCCAAAAGAAGACCGCTTTAATCTCCCCGGTATTTTACAGAACCGCTGGAAGACTTCAGTGATGGAAACATTGCCTGAGCTCTTATAAGGTCTGTTCCCTTTTGGCCCAGTGCCACACTGGCACAGATGTATAACATGCATCTCCTTAAGCCAGCAAGAGTTGAAGCTGACCCAACTGCTGAAAAAAGTCCTATTGAAAGAACTGACAAAATGACATGGGTGCCAATAAAGTGGGTGCAGAGCAGTGACTCTAGGTTTGTCCTAGAGTAACAAACTCAGTGTATTAGGAAAACTGCAAATTCTTACCCTACTGACTAAATCTGAAACTTGGAAGGAAGTAAATAAAACTACTCACTTTTGTTAGATGTTTGGCTGTGTGTGTGTGTTCTCCGTGTGTGCTGCCCCAGCTCTGTGCACACAGTTGGCACAGCAGACCTCGAGCGAAGTGCCCAATGATCACAAGATCCATTAAGGTATGAAGGCACCAGGCCAGGTTTATTGTTGACAAAGCACAGTAATAGCACCTGGCAGACTCTATGAGGATACTAAGACATGTATGCTCGTGACAATAGACACAGCTCAGTGAATAGCGGAACTTTCCATTCCCGCCTTGTTTAGACCAAGACACTATCTCAGAGATACCTCTTTATACCCTGATACAAATAAATTACATACTGCCTCTCTGATATAGTTAGTTACTGCCCCCTGATGCGGCTATCACCCATCTCCTTGTACATGTTGGTTTGATCAAAATGTCTCCATGCATCACACTGTCATAGAATCATAGAATATCAGAGTTGGAAGGGACCTCAAGAGGTCATCTAGTCCAACCCCCTGCTCAAAGCAGGACCAATTCCCAGCTAAATCATTCCAGCCAGGGCTTTGTCAAGCTGGGCCTTAAAAACCTCCAAGGAAGGAGACTCCACCACCTCCCTAGGTAACGCATTCCAGTGTTTCACCACCCTCCTAGTGAAATAGTTTTTCCTGATATCCAACCTGGACCTCCCCCACTGCAACTTGAGACCATTGCTCCTTGTTCTGTCATCTGCCACCACTGAGAACAGCCGAGCTCCATCCTCTTTGGAACCCCCCTTCAGGTAGTTGAAGGCTGCTATCAAATCCCCCCTCATTCTTCTCTTCTGGAGACTAAACAATCCCAGTTCCCTCAGCCTCTCCTCATAAGTCATGTGCTCCAGACCCCTAATCATTTTTGTTGCCCTCCGCTGGACTCTTTCCAATTTTTCCACATCCTTCTTCTAGTGTGGGGCCCAAAACTGGACACAGTATTCCAGATGAGGCCTCACCAATGTCGAATAAAGGGGAACGATCACGTTCCTCGATCTGCTGGCAATGCCCCTACTTATACAGCCCAAAATGCCATTAGCCTTCTTGGCAACAAGAGCACACTGTTGACTCATATCCAGCTTCTCGTCCACTGTGACCCCTAGGTCCTTTTCTGCGGAACTCCTGCCTAGCCATTCGGTCCCTAGTCTGTAGCAGTGCATGGGATTCTTCCGTCCTAAGTGCAGGACTCTGCACTTGTCCTTGTTGAACCTCATCAGGTTTTTTTTGGCCCAATCCTCTAATTTGTCTAGGTCCCTCTGTATCTGATCCCTACCCTCTAGTGTATCTACCACACCTCCTAGTTTAGTGTCATCTGCAAACTTGCTGAGAGTGCAGTCCACACCATCCTCCAGATCATTAATAAAGATATTAAACAAAACCAGCCCCAGGACCGACCCTTGGGGCACTCCGCTTGAAACTGGCTGCCAACTAGACATGGAGCCATTGATCACTACCCGTTGAGCCTGACGATCTAGCCAGCTTTCTATCCACCTTACAGTCCATTCATCCAGCCCATACTTCTTTAACTTGGCGGCAAGAATACTGTGGGAGACCGTATCAAAAGCTTTGCTAAAGTCAAGGAATAACACATCCACTGCTTTCCCCTCATCCACAGAGCCAGTTATCTCATCATAGAAGGCAATTAGGTTAGTCAGGCACGACTTCCCCTTCGTGAATCCATGCTGACTGTTCCTGATCACTTTCCTCTCCTCTAAATGTTTCATAATTGATTCCTTGAGGACCTGCTCCATGATTTTTCAAGGGACTGAGGTGAGGCTGACTGGCCTGTAGTTCCACGGATCCTCCTTCTTCCCATTTTTAAAGATGGGCACTACATTAGCCTTTTTCCAGTCATCTGGGACCTCCCCCGATCGCCATGAGTTTTCAAAAATAATGGCTAATGGCTCTGCAATCTCACCCGCCAACTCCTTTAGCACCCTCGGATGCAGCGCATCCGGCCCCATGGACTTGTGCACGTCCAGTTTTTCTAAATAGTCCCGAACCACTTCTTTCTCCACAGAGGGTTGGTCACCTTCTCCCCATGCTGTACTGCCCAGTGCAGCAATCTGGGAGCTGACCTTGTGCGTGAAGACAGAGGCAAAAAAATCATTGAGTACATTAGCTTTTTCCACATCCTCGGTCACTAGGTTGCCTCCCTCATTCAGTAAGGGGCCCACACTTTCCTTGATTTTCTTCTTGTTGCTAACATACCTAAAGAAACCCTTCTTGTTACTCTTCACATCTCTTGCTAACTGCAACTCCAAGTGTGATTTGGCCTTCCTGATTTCACTCCTGCACGTCTGAGCAGTATTTTTATACTCCTCCCTGGTCATTTGTCCAATCTTCCACTTCTTGTAAGCTTCTTTTTTGCGTTTAAGATCAGCAAGGATTTCACTGTTTAGCCAAGCTGGTCGCCTGCCATATTTACTATTCTTTCTACACATCGGGATGGTTTGTTCCTGCAACCTCAATAAGGAGGTTTCTTTAAAATACAGCCAGCTCTCCTGGACCCCTTTGCCCTTCATGTTATTCTCCCAGGGGATCCTGCCCATCTGTTCCCTGTGGGAGTCAAAGTCTGCTTTTCTGAAGTCCAGGGTCCGTATTCTGCTGCTCTCCTTTCTTCCTTTTGTCAGGATCCTGAACTCTACCATCTCATGGTCACTGCCTCCCAGGTTCCCATCCACTTTTGCTTCCCCTACTAGTTCTTCCCTGTTTGTGAGTAGCAGGTCAAGAAAAGCTTTGCCCCTAGTTGGTTCCTCCAGCACTTGCACCAGGAAATTGTCCCCTACACTTTCCAAAAATTTCCTGGATTGCCTGTGCACCGCTGTATTGCTCTCCCAGCAGATATCAGGGTGATTAAAGTCTCCCATGAGAACCAACTTCTGCTAGTTGCCAGAAGAAAGCCTCGTCCACCTCATCCCCCTGGTCTGGTGGTCTATAGCAGACTCCAACCACGACATCACCCTTGTTGCTCACACTTCTCAACTTTATCCAGAGACTCTCAGGTTTTTCTGCAGTTTCATACCGGAGCTCTGAGCAGTCATATTCCTCTCTTACATACAACGCAACTCCCCCACCTTTTCTGCCCTGCCTGTCCTTCCTGAACAGTTTATATCCATCCATGACAGTACTCCAGTCATGTGAGTTATCCCACCAAGTCTCTGTTATTCCAATCACATCATAGTTCCCTGACTGTGCCAGGACTTCCAGTTCTCCCTGCTTGTTTCCCAGGCTTCTTGCATTTGTGTATAGGCACTTAAGATAACTCATCGATCGTCCCTCTTTCTCAGCATGAGACAGGAGTCCTCCCCTCTTGCGCTCTCCTGCTTGTGCTTCCTCCCAGGATCCCATTTCCCCACTTACCTCAGGGCTTTGGTCTCCTTCCCCCGGTGAACCTAGTTTAAAGCCCTCCTCACTAGGTCAGCCAGCCTGCTGGCGAAGATGCTCTTCCCTCTCTTCGTTAGGTGGAGCCCGTCTCTGCCTAGCACTCCTTCTTCTTGGAACATCATCCCATGGCGAAGAATCCAAAGCCTTCTCTCCAACACCACCTGCGTAGCCATTCGTTGACTTCCACGATTCGACGGTCTCTACCCCGGCCTTTTCCTTGCACAGGGAGGATGGATGAGAACACCACTTGCGCCTCAAACTCCTTTATCCTTCTTCCCAGAGCCACGTAGTCTGCAGTGATCCGCTCAAGGTCATTCTTGGCAGTATCATTGGTGCCCACGTGGAGAAGCAGGAAGGGGTAGCGATCCGAGGGCTTGATGAGTCTTGGCAGTCTCTCCGTCACATCGTGTATCCTAGCTCCTGGCAAGCAGCAGACCTCTCGGTTTTCCCGGGTCGAGGCGGCAGATAGATGACTCAGTCCCCCTGAGGAGGGAGTCCCTGACCACCACCACCCTCCTCCTCCTCTTGGGAGTGGTGGTCGTGGAACCCCCATCCCTAGGACAGTGCATCTTTTGCCTTCCAATCGGTGGAGTCTCCTTCTGCTCCCTTCCCTCAGATGGGTCATCTAGTCCACTCTCCGCATTAGTACCTGTAGAGAGAACATGGAAACGATTGCTCACCTGTATCTCCATTGCTGGTGCATGGACGCTCCTCTTTCTCCTTCTGGAGGTCACATGGTGACAAACCTCCTCACAATCCTTCTGTCCCTGCTGCGTCTGCTCTGAATCTTCAGAACATTGTGGCTGTAGAAGCATCTCCTGACTTGCACTTTGTACAGACAAAGTCGCTTCTGTCCTGTGGAAGAAAGACAAACATGGCACAACCTGTGCAGGTTACAACAGCTGATCGCTCACCTTCCATATCACCGTCCTCTTAAGAGCTTCCTCAATTGCTGCAGGAACTACTCAGAGAAACCTGCAGATGAAAGCCTCAGTGCGCTCTCCCCACGCGAACTCCCAGGCAAACTCCCGCTGTTAGCCTCTGCTGTTCTACAGGTAGATGGTTTAGAATCGAGCTAATACTGTGGAAAATTGTGTTTCTCGGTGCCAAAGAATAAAGAATAATGTCTTTCAACATTATAAATCCAAAGTGTGAGTATCTTTAAGTGTTATTAAACCTTAGTGTTATTATCAGGCTATATAATTATGAACTTTTCTTTGTTATAACTGGTTAACATGTAATAAATAAGGTCCATACAAGAAAAGTAACAGCGTTAACACTTAATAGACTACGAAAGTGATGATGTCACACTCCAAGCAGGTAACCGTGAGGAAGGGGATTACTTTCCAAACAACTGGTGTCGGGTTATAACGTCGAAAAAGGTCATTTTGTTTCCATGTAAATGCTGTAACTAACTGTTTTAATACGTAAGTAACTGTGTTTTATTAATCATTGAACCTTTAAACAGTGAAAAGACATGTTGGGATGGCTGCAATGTGGTTTAAATTGCCAACCATGTGGTATGTCAGCCATCTTTAACGCTATAATGCTTGCAGTCAGGAGCACAGTTAGTACATAACAATATTCAAATGCCCCATGGCAGAAAGAGGAAAAAGAAAACCCTCAGGAGTTGAGTATCATAAATGAAAGGCTGAGAAGGAAAAGGACCAAGCAAAACAGCAGGGATCCTTCTTGAAATATCTTCTCTTTAATCCAAATAAAGATGGAAGCAGTTCGCAGCATCCAGATGAAGATATATTACTTTGAAAGGAGGTTAGCTCACATCCGCATGGAAGCAGTTTGGAAAGTCAAGATGATGGAAACTTACTTCTAGATGAAGGCAGCTCACAGCATCAGACTGATATGGAAGTGGAGAAAATGTATTCACCTTCAGAGAGACATGCAGAAATTGAAGTAAATGAAGTAGAAGGAAGAAAGAATGAGGAAGTTACAAACAAGTTACAGTATGTAGACCCAGCTTCATGGCCCAGATGTGATGACAGTGTGTGGCAAATTCTCGTGGAACATGAACCCGAACAAATTCATGAATTTCCCTTCCCTAAGGATAGAAATAAAAGAAAATTCTCTGCTCACCATTACAAGAGGAAACTCATTAATAGGGAAGAAATTCATTGAAACTGGTTACAATATTCAGTGTTGAAGGACTCTGTGTTTTGCTTTTGCTGCAAGTTGTTTAGAAATCAAGCAATTGGTACATTGCTTACTGAAAATGGTTCAAAGGACTGGAAAAACATATCTTCAATTCTATCTTCACATGAAAGAAGTACAGAACATTTGGAATGTTTTCAAAATTGGAAAGAATTTGAATTATGATTGAAAAAAGGAAAAACTATTGATGAAGAAAATTTACGTGTGATCAAGGAAAAAAGAATATTGGCAACAAATATTAGAGTGTCTGATTGCTTTAGTGAGAGTTCTCGGTGGGCAAAATTTAGCATTCTGCGGCCACGGTAGAAATGAAAAATTATACACTCCAGGTAATGGAAACGTTTTAAAATTTGTTGAATAACTAGCTTTGTTTGATCCAGTCATGAAGGAATAGCTACATAAAATAACTGATCATGAAACACAGGTTCATTACTTAGGAAAAAATATGTAGAATGAACTGATTCAAATCCTAGCAAATGCCATTAAAAAGATAATTGTAGAAGCTTCCCATTCTGCAAAATACTTTTTAATAATACTGGACTGTTACACCAGATGTGAGTCATATTGAACAAATGACAATGATCATTTGTTTTGTGGATATGGAAAAGTCTGCAGATGAAGATAATGTTGAAGTGCTCATAAAGGAACATTTTTTGGGTTTCGTACCACTGAAGGAGATGACTGGAGCATTTATGACTGAAACTATTCTACAAGACCTTGAAACAATGTCATTATCTGTTGAAAACTTACATGGGTAAGGCTATGTTAATGGGAGTAATATGAAGGGTAAAGACAAAAGTGTGCAAAGGAGAATGATGGAAATCAATCCTAGGGCCTTTTTCATTCCTTGCAGTGTGCATTCTCCAAATTTGGTTGTCAATGATGCTGCTAGATGCTGTTTGGAGGCAAGCAGTTTCTTTGACCTGGTGCAATGTGTTTATGTGTTTTTCTCAGGCTCAACACACCGTTGGGAGATTCTGACTTGCCATGTGAATTCTCTAACTGTGAAACCACATAGTCAGACAAAATGGGAGAGTCACATTGATGCTTTGAAGCCTCTTCGCTATGAACTTGGAAACATTTATGATGCCCTAATTGAAATTTCTGATGATACTACCTTTACTGGATCATCTGGCAATATGGCACGTTCAGATGCAGAAGCTCTTGCAAATGGCCTTTCCAAGTTCAAATTTGTGATTTCACTCATTTTGTGCTATAATATCCTTTTTGAGATTATCCTCACTAGAAAGCATCTTCAGGAAAAGAACTGCAGCAAACTAAAAATATTCTGGAGGAATTCAGAAGTGATGAAGGGTTCGAAAGAACACTGGTAGATTCTCTTGAGCTTGCTGGAGAAATAGACTTTCTGACAGAATTTGAACCAGAGACAGTTCGCATTTGGAAAAAGAAACAGCAATTTTCATATGAAGGACGAGACACACCCATTCAGAACCCAAAACAAAGGTTCAAAGTGAATTTCTACTTCGCAGTCCTTGATACTGCTAATCACTCGGTTGACGAAAGATTTCAACAGATGCAGCAGCTAGAGTCAGTATTTGGCTGTCTATATGATATCCACAGCTTGCAAAAGAAAACAGCAAAACAGGTAAGATAATTTTGTATAAAACTGGAGTCGGTATTGACTCATGAAAATTCAAAAGACATTGATGCTACAGATTTGTGTAGTGAGCTTCAGGCTTTTTCAAGATGACTTAAACATTCCAGTCCTGAAGAAGTACTGACGTTTGTTTGTGAAAATAAACTCGCAGACAGTTTTCCAAACATTTTTATAGCTCTACGCATTCTTTTAACTTTGTCAGTTTCCGTAGCTAGTGGGGAACGTAGCTTCTCAAAGTTAAAATTGATAAAACCATATCTGCGTTCAACAATGGTGCAAGGGAGACTTGTTGGACTTGCCAGAATGTCAATAGAGCATGAAATAGCTGGAAAACTGGATCTAAAAGAACTAGTGGCTGAATTTTCAAACCTTAAAGCAAGAAAAATCATGTTTTAAGAGCAGAGAGTTTTTTTTTATTCGGAGAATTTTGTAACTACAGGTTAAAGTTCATTGAAGAGTTTTCTTATTTCTTTCTATATTGGATGTCGTGGTAATGGCAGCTAAAGCATGATAGTGTAATGGATGATTTTGGATTTGTAATAATAAAAATAATTAATATTTTAATGCATTTTTATTTGAAATGGGTGTTGTCCCACAAACTTATACAGGATCGTTTTAGGGGTCAAGACAAAGATGCCACATTTATTATGATAACAATTTGATTTATGACCAATAACTAATATTTTAATCCTAATACACACACATTATACCTAATACCTATAAACACACACACATTCACACACACACACATCCATTAGATGTTCTGCAGCTGCTGCATAGTTACCAGTCCTGCTTGAGTCTGTGGCTTGAGTTTGCAGCTTGGGTTTGTAGCTTGTGGCAGCTAACTGGCCAGGAAAGCCAGGCACAAGGACAAGCTGGGTCTCTGTTGGGCATGCACCGATGCCCTTCCATGTTGGCAGCAGAATATTACCCTCCTCCAAAGTTTTCCATCTCACCCATCCTTTTTGTAGGCTTTAGTTTGAATCCAGAGTCTATAGGTTTTCCTGTGTTATGCTGCCTCTGGGTTTGGTGATTGATCACTCATCAATTGCAGACATGACTTTCAGCCTGGGACTGGGCTTTGATCTTCCTTCTATTGTACCTTTTCTTTTTAGGGTGGATTCTTCTTACTTTGTTAGGGCTCTTGTCTGCATCTTCAGCCATTGGTGTTTGAACTCTATTTAATCAGGACAGGCTGGGGCTGGAGGTTGATTCCATTATCCATACATACCTCATTTACACATCTAAACTAAACTAATAAGATTACAGCAGGGTTTGCAAAAATGAAGGTTGCAGCAAGCCCTTACAAAATGGAGTAAGCGTTTTAAAATGGGGTTTGAATTACAATATGGCAAACAGTGAACAGAAGTTACAATATAGTCAGACAAGTATAATGGATGGCAAACAGTGAACAGAAGTTACACTGTAGGCAAGTGTAATAAATGGTGAACAGAAGTTACAATACTGAAACAGTGCAAGTCTTAGTGATTTAAGCAGGAATTGGATTGATAGTGAAACTTACAAAGGCAGCTGACTGAACAGCTATGGCTCTTAACAAGCATCTTAACTGTTAATTAGCCAGTTATTGGGGTAACTGGTTTTATGAATCAATATTGTTTCATTCATAAAACTTTACTTATGAAGTTACATTAATAAAGTGAACAATTAAAAACAATTTCATTCATCAGTTCTACATGGGACAGAAATCATCTAGCTGTTGTGTAAAAATCTATTCTGAAAATTTCGTGTCTTTATTTTATCTGATCTCAGAAACATTGGTTGGCCAGACAGACGGATGGACAAACTGAATAATTAAGACTCTGTTTAAAAAAAAAAAAAAAAAAAAAGCTTACAAAACATTAAAAGGAAAAAAGGGGCAAAATGTTTCCCAGTTTACCAAAAACCTCAGCCTAGATCTGCCCTTAGGGTTTGGGGGCGGAGGGCACCGATTGCATGGTTCGCCTAGGGCACCAGTTGCTGGCAGCTAGTCTAGGGCCACCCCTGAACCTACCTAATAATAATCCTAACTGGAAATGGTCCTTGTACTAGATGCATAAATTATCAAGTCTGCCCCCTTCATCATATTTAATTTATATAACTCATTAGTTTAGAAGTAGAGTGATTGAAGGAACTTGAGCATATTCATACCATAATCAATGAGTGTAGGCTAGATTCCTAAGATAACTATTGCAGACAGCACTGGCATAAATACTTTTTATTTACGTTCACCTCTAAAACTTAGATACCATCTGTAACTTTTCCTTAAGTAACATACATACATTGCTTGGCTTTTGAAACAGTTCAGCTTGCATCATTTATTTTGCTGCCATTTGCTTTAAGACTGAATCAGACTACTAGACAACTCTGAAATGAATGACAATTTTCAGGCTCAGGCATTGCTTACGTGTCCTGATGAGTTCCCAATTTTTTTTCATATCTTAATAGAGATTGCATTATGAACCACATCCCCTCGCAGTCGAAATTGCATGGACCTCTTTGCCTCACATTAATGATAACGTAAGATCTGTAGTAACTACAGCAATTTCATACATGGACTACTTTCCTAATATTACTCTTCCATGTATGGTTTCAGAGTAGCAGCCGTGTTAGTCTGTATCCACAAAAAGAACGGGCTGTAGTCCACGAAAGCTTATGCTCTAATAAATTTGTTAGTCTCTAAGGTGCCACAAGTACTCCTGTTCTTCTACCATGTATGTTTCACGGTCTTTCAATGAAATGTAAGCAGATACCTTTCAGCCCTAACATTCCTAAACCTAGCCTGGGGTCCCAGCCCTCTGTAACCTGACCTTAGGTCAAGGAACCCTCCTGGCAGGAAGTCCTACCAGTTCCAACCATCACCCAAGCATGGGGATCCCTACTGACCCTAACCCTTACATATTCAGTGGAATTGGGACTGGAATGCAGGTGTCCCCTCCCAGGTGCATGCCCTAACAACTGGGTCTGAGTCATTCTCACTAAGGGTACATCTACACAACAGCAAGGAGGTGTAATTCCCATGTTGGGTAGATATGTTCAAGCTGTGGCCTAAAAATAGCAGTGTGGCGGTGGCAGCATGGGGGAAAGCTTAGGTTAGCCAGATGAGTATGTACCGAGGAGTTTAGGTGGGGTTGCTCATGGGTGACTAGTCCAAGCTGCTGCCTGTGCCACCATGAGCACACTACTAATGTTAGTGTGCTAGCTCAAGCAGAGCTTGCGTGTGTACATCTACCCAAACTGAGAATTGCTCCTCCCAGCTATTTATAGACGTAGCCTGAATGTGTCTGGCTGAATGACTATTCAAGTATTTTATACAAAGTGGAACAGCTTCAAGAGGAGAAACTTAGAGAATACCCTGTAGCTTGGGGTTTGGGAGGGAGGACATTGTGGTTCAGGTCCCTGCTGTAGAGCAGAGACTTGAATCAGTCTCCCCTCACATCCTAGGTGAGTGCCCTAGCCAGTGGGCTAAAGACTACAAGGGGGCTCCTCCTGCTCTGGTTTCGGAGTAACTGGAGATCTTTTGTTAACATTGAAACAAATACTCCTGAGTGAATTCTGCGCAAAAAAAAAAAAAAAAAAAAAAAAAAATTATGCACACAATATTTTAAAATTCTGCAAGATTCTGCAAATTTTATATAAATACATGTGGCTCCAGCATGGCAGTGGGGAGCACAGGCCACTGGTTGCATTGAGGTGAAAGATCACACTGAATCCCCCAGCTTCTCCCAGTGAAGGGACTTGGCAATGAGGCTGCACCTGACCCTGACACTGTGCAAAGGCCAGGCCTGCCCCAGAAACACCCCGGGGCTTAGTGTCAGGGGATTCAGGTGTGGGATGAGAGGTTTCTGTGTGGGACAATCTGGGTGCAGGCGGCTCAGTGGGAGATCTGGATGCACAGAGTCATTAGGGGTTCTGGATGCAGGGGAAATGCAGGTGAAGGTGGTTGGGGCTCAGCAGGGGGAGCTGGGTGTTGGGGGAGTGGGGCTTGATGGGGCAGGAGTTGAGGTGCAACTGGTTGGGGATCAGTGGGTGGGGATCTGGGTGTGGGGAGCTCATCAGGGGTATCCAGGTGTAGGGGGGTAGGGGCTCTGTCAGGGTGAGGGTTCAATGGGCCTGCTTAACAGAGGAACCCCGCTGCTGCCAAGGGGGTTCCCGTTTCCCCACACAATTCCCCTATCACCTTTTCTTCTCCATCCCCCACTCACTTCCACATTCCCCTCCCCCTGCCCTATTCCACCTCCCTTCCTTCTCCCACTGCATCTTTCCCCACCCACTTCCCTCATTTCCTCCACACCCCCTTTACCCAGCTCCCCTGTGGGCACTCACTGTTGCACAGAAAACAGGAAGGCTCCCAGCACACAAACGGGGAGCACTACTGGCATGGCAGTGTTCAGCTGCAGAGTCAGGGGAGCCGAGAGGCAGCCTCCTTCAGCTGGGCAGCTCTGTGCTTACAGAAATGGGCGGGGGGGGGGGCAGTGGCATGTAACCCCATGTGTCCCCCTATGCCTCACCTTGGTTTGGAGGGGGGTAATCCCCCCGCTCCCAACTGCGCCCATGGCTGTCCCTCTCCCCCACATAGCTTCCCTGCCATTTTCTGCAGGAAATCACAGGAATTCTGGGGTGGGGGGAGGCATTTTCTGCAGGTGCACAGTCATACAGAATCCCCCCAGGAGTAAAACAAACTGTTCTGATGTTTCAGTCAAAACAAAACAAAATTTTGGAAACAATTTGCCAAAAGTGGCATGACATGAAATGTTTTGGAAATCCGAATCTCAAAGAGGTGGAGGGAAAGGGGGAGAAATTTGCACAGCTCCACCAATAACCCTTATCCTAGCTCTGCGACCCCTGTCGGCCACAGCTCTGACCCCCGCCTGGGGATCCTTACTGACCCTCACACTAGCCTTGGGAGCCCTACCCTATGTAACTATTAATAATTAGAAATTAATTTAACTAAATTTAGTACAATTTAGAAACCAATTTAGTTAAATTGGTGCAACTTTTGTATGCAGGCAAGGCCTTATGATGCCCTTAGTCCTGTGTTATCTATCGGGAGCTGGCTCAGAATGTGGGGTGGAGCCAATGTGTGGCCATAATATATAAAGTTTGACACTCATCCAGGAGAATCATACAGAGAGGTGAAATTGTGATATTAACTCATGAGAACTTTTTTCCCTAAAAGAAAGAAGTTAGAACCTGCCTGAAAGGAAAAATTAGGAAATTAAATCCACAAACTCAGCATGCAGGTTCCTAAAGAATATCTTATCAGCATCATAAATGCATACACTAGAATTTAAAAAGGAAGCAAGGAGAAAATCCCCTACAGCATGCTTAAGAGATAACGGGTTTTTTTGCCTGAATAATAAACTATTGTATCTTTTAAAAAATAGAATTCTAGACCAAATAATTCTAATAAATTGAAAGCTTTTGGCAGATAAGAGATGCTAAGTGGTAACTTGAAGAACTAATAACCAAAGATATAAAGACAAAGCATAAATTAAAATAATCAGCTATAAGATATCTGGGGGAGAGCCAGTGGGTCTGCTAGACCACCAGGAGGTGCAGGGGAACCATCAGGGAGGAGACCGATGAGAAGCTTATTGGTTTGCTTTCTTTATATGCTAAAGGTGTTTTCCATTCTAAAATCAAGAAGAGGCTAAGTTGTAGCTTTCAGGAAAAATCTGATAACACACTGTTGGTGGTAAATAGTGTGAGATCTGGGTTCCAGTCCAACTCAGAGATTTTTGGTGAAATAAATGTGTTCTCTGCTAGTTCTTTGATTGTTGATTCTGAAAGCCGGTTGATGTCATACACAGGCCTTGAGGACTACTTATTTAGGTGCTAATAGAGAAGGTTTTAATAACTTGCAAACTGTCTCTAATAAAAATAATAAATCTTTTACTGGACCAACATCTGTGGGTGAAAGAGACAAGCTTTTGAGCTTACACAGAGTTCTTCCTCAGGTCTGGGAAAGGTACTCAAATGCTTGTCTCTTTCACCTAGAGAAGTTGGTCCAATAAAAGATATCACTTCCTCCACCATATCCCTCTAATATCCTGGGACCTACATGGCTACACCAACACTGCAAACAACAACGGAATATATTATTATTTTTATTATTATTTCTATAAAATCCACTAAATGCTCTCAGCACTTTACAAACAAAATAAACAAGAGCCCTAGATACTTAATCTTTCAAACACATGCACACTTGCTTAACCTTTGACAGATGAGTATTTCCATTGAATTCACTGGTACTACATATGTGCTTAAAGTTAAAGTGTTCTCTGGATACGGGCCTAATTATAGACCTAATACAGTGCATGAAAGTAAACAATGGGGGAAGCTACAGGGAATGGGGGTGAGGATAACAAAATAAGGACTCATAGTCATCGTAGATTTGTGCTCTTTTTGATAGATTCCACGATATATTTTAACTGTGTGGCTTTCGTTTTCCTTTTTTTCTAACCAATTATATTCAAGAACCTTCATCGAAAATGTGAACCAAACGTTTTTAAAGGCTTGAAAAGTTTGGTTCATTTTTGTTTTGTTTTTGCCTATTTGTGTCAGACTCTGAAGGACCAGTCTGTAAAAGCTGCATTGCTTTTGTCTCTGACATCTGCTAAAGGTATTGGATTTTTCCAGAATTAGAGCCAAAATTACAGAGCCAAAATTGCAGTAACATAAATGTAACATAATGTGATACAATAAAAGCCATTGTGACAGATGTAAAAACTACTACAGCCTGCAACACACCTATTTATTTCTGAAGAATGTGGGAGATATCTATTTTTGTGAATATTATACATACCTCTGTCTATCATGTCTGCTACCTGGGTAAAAAGAGTTAATTTAGGGTATGTCTGCACTTAAAATGCTACAGCAGCACAGCTTCAGCCCCTCAGTGTAGACACTACAGCAATGGGAGGGATTCTCCATTGCTGTAATTGATCCACCTCCTGGAGAGGCAGTAGCTAGGTCAATGGAAGAAATTTTTCATCAACATAGCACTGTCTATACTCGGTGCACAGCTACATCGGTCAGGGGTGTGGATTTTTCACACCCCTGAGCGATGAACCTATGTAAATTTCCAGTGTAGACCAATCCTTAATCCTGGGAGGCTTCACACTTCTGAAGTAAGGCAAACAATGGTTATAGATAGCCCAATCACTGATGATTAACAATGCAGTTGTCAAAACCTGTTGTTTTGTCAAAGTCCAAGGGGAAATGATCAGCTAAAGACTATTGACTTGCTAATAACTCAGAACCACTGTAACAAACACAGAAGATTGGAAAATGGGGGGAAAACTCCAGGAGGACAGGAAGAAACAGATTTTGCTGTTCAAAGAGACTGTCTAGCAATGAGAGATGAGACCAGAACCCGCAAAGACTATGTGGGAGAAGACAAGGAGAAGTACATCTTGGACTCTCTGAAGGACAATAAGACTCAAATGGCTCTCAGAGAGGGAGAGAAAACTGTCATGCAAGTGTGTGTTGTTTTTTCATATATATATATCTCTTGTGTTTTTGTCTGAATTAAGTGTGTGTGGGTTAGAGGTGCTTTTGCTAAGTCTGTTATTTTCTTTAACTATTACCAACTCCCTAAACTACTCACCCTGTCAGCCTTTCCTGGCCCTATTATCACCCAACATGACAGCAGGTGGTGCCACACACCCAAACTGAGTTACCTGAGTGCTTACCTGCGGGAAGCGGCGGCCAGCACATCCCTCGGCCCGGGCCACTTCCCGCAGCCCCCATTGGCCTGGAGCGGCGAACCGCGGCCAGTGGGAGCCACGATCGGCCGAACCTGCTGACGCAGCAGGTAAACAAACCGGCCCGGCCCGCCAGGGTGCTTACCCTGGAGGGCCGCATGCCAAAGGTTGCCGATCCCTGGTCTAGATACTACTCAGACTCAAAAGCATGTAGGATCCAAAGTTTGGGTCCAATAGAGCAGCCTGGTGACTGTTCACAATGGAGAGATCAGCCAGGGCTAACACTAAGGTACTTACATGGTCCCCATTACTTTAGTATCTGAGCACCACATAACAATGTATTTATCCTCACAACATCCCCAGGATATAGGAAAGTACAATTATCTTCATTGTACAGATGGGGAATGGAGGCAAAGCCAAGACTAAGGGTGAAATCCTTGCTATATGGGAGTTAGTGGAAGTTTTGCCATTGACTCGAATGGGGCCAGCATTTCACCCTCAGTGTCTTACTCATAGTCACACAGGAAGTCTGTGGCAGAACAGGGAACTTCTCTTGGGTCTCCCAAGTCTCAGGTTAGCTCCCGAGCCATTTGTCTGTCCTGGCTTGTTTAAAAAGTTTAACTCTTGGGAAATTACAATTAGCAAAAGCAATACAAACCCCTCGTTCCCCTTCTCTATTTAATTTTCATTAAATGTTCTAGAATTTCTATATTGATTGGAAAGCAGAACTTCAGTATGTATGGCAAAGGCTACACATACTCTTGTAATATAAAGTTCAGTTTATTTCCTAGGAACTAGTGTGGTTTAACAATGTAATACTTTAAAAAATAAAAAGGCTGGACTGTTGCTCTTAAGATTGTCATATTACCATCTTCAGTTTATTTGGAATCACTTCTCAGGTTACAACAGTAGGAATAACATGTCAGACACTGGTATAATTGACTGCAATTTTGCCCACTTGAGACAACATGGCTACTTTAAATCTGTTTAAACAGTACCAAGAGCCAAGGGCACGGGAACAACAACAACAAATCTAGATCATTATGCATAAGACCTTGTGAGACCTCAAACAAGGAAAATAGCATTAATCTATCACTTAAACCACTGCTCTGAGAATTTAAAAAGAAAACAAAGCAGTATACACAATTGCTTCAACTAAATACCTTGTTCAGAAATGTGACTAACACTTAGTGGTGGTGGTTTCTTCATATTCACTAAGGAGGCATTTGTGGTGCTTGTAAGAATTCTGCTTTCTTCTGTACCCTGTTGCCAACTGGTGTCTGAGAACTCTGTCTAGGAAGCTCAGCCCTTAAAGGCACAACCTCTTATAACAGAGGGCAACCTTTGGCACGCGGCCACCAGGGTAAGCACCCTGGCGGACCGGGCTGGTTTGTTTATAAAGGCACAAAAGCCCTTAAAGGCACAACCTCTTATAACAGAGGATGGTCGGGGCTCTTCAAGTAAGGTGGGGCTGTTTTTTTTTCTGCTAGAGATTTAACCACTTTGTTATATATGAAGAGTATAACATACCATCTCCTAACTTGCAACATTTACTCTTTTAGTATAGAATGCATTTTCTCAAACATTCAAAGTAAATCTTTAAACTAATTTGAGTTCAAATTTAATTACAAAATTGGCCTCCTAAGAAACTTTGCACCCAATGACAGGTTGGTTTTTTTTGTCATGTATGCAGACACTTCAACCTTCCAATATAATGAAAACTCATTGCAATCTGATGCATAGGCTATATTTGAAGGAATTAAGCTGTGACTAAGCTAAATTAATAATGATTGTTATATCTAATTGTTATGATTATAGACAGAACTAGGTCAAGAGCTTGGGGTTTATGTATCTGCACCAAAATTGGTAGGGGGTGAATCTTAAGTATGTCTAGTACAATAGTAGTTTTTGAAAATAAATGTTATAGGATGGATGGTCATTTACACCATAGGTGTTTATACTAGTCAAGCATTAGTAAATCTAGCCCTAAAACTTAGTTTTAAAAACATTTAAGGTTGACATTAATTCTTTGAAGATCTGTAGAAATATTGCATAGTAGCATTCTCTTTGACCGTCTTGTTTAACATTTGTGTATAAAAATTTCAATAATAAAAAAGTCTGGGATTTCCTTTTCAAAAACTTACTGTTAAAACGGAGTTAAGGCTGAGTACTTGGTAGTAATCTGCGGTGTTAAAAAATTACAGGAATGTTGCAATTATCCCCCAAACAAACATAAATCCAGGAATTGAGTTAAAATCAAACCAATATGAAATTCAACATGTTCGTTATAAGGAATGCACAGTTAAGGCACCCAAATAACCTTAACTCTTCTTTGTATTGACACTAAGGGAAACATACAAAAAATCTAATGTCTTTAAAAATCCGTTTGACCTAATTTGGAACCACAAACAATATACACTAATCATAATTGTATGGAATGGTTATTGTAAAGTGTCGCTGCAGATTGTCCCATGGGCATGAAGTGGATTAATTTTTTTTTAGTTTACATCCACTCTCCCAGCTGTACCTTAGACATTCTTTTGTTGATTGCCCTGTATTGTTGAAATCTAAATATATTTCTTTAAGCTATTTACTCTCCTTTAAGGTCTGCGTTTCCATAGTTTTGGTTGCTTTTCCTTCAAACCCTCATCAGCATTCCAACCCAGTATTATCAATTCTAAATTCTAAGCATTTTCTAACTCCTACCTTATTTATCCATCTTGGTTCATTTCCATTTGTTAGCTCCAGGGTAACGTCTCATTTCTTTTGTTGCTCAATACACTGTATAAGGAAGCAGGCATGTACCATCTCTATGAACTTGCCTCCTTATTTGGATTCCCACTTTTATTTTTGGGTGACTTGAAATTCCCATGGCCACTATATGTCTCCTTACATAAAAATAACATCCTTGGTCTCACCTTGATTGTAGGTCTGTAACAATATCCAGTAATCTTTCCTTTTTATCCTTTTAACTCAGGGCTGGTCTACACTGAAAAGTTACATCCGCATACCTACATCTCTCGGGTATGAAAAATCAATACCTTTGAGAGATATAGTTAAGCCGACCTAACCCTTGGTGTAGACCAGGGGAGGCAACCTATGGCACGCATGCCAAAGGCGGCACGCAAGCTGATTTTCAGTGGCACTCACACTGCCCGGGTTCTGGCCACCAGTCTGGGGGGCTCTGCATTTTAATTTAATTTTAAATGAAGCTTCTTAAAAATTTTAAAAACCTTATTTACTTTACATACAACAATAGTTTAGTTATATATTATAGACTTATAGAAAGAGACCTTCTAAAAACGTTAAAATGTATGACTGGCATGCAAAACCTTAAATTAGAGTGAATAAATGAAGATTCGGCACACCACTTCTGAAAGGTTGCTGACCCCTGGTGTAGACAGTGCTAGGTCAACGGAAGAAGTCTTCCTTTAACCTATCTACCACATCTAAGGGAAGTGGATTACCTACCGGGATGGGAGGACCCCTCACGTTGCTGTAGTAAATGTCTGCACTGAAGCACTACAGTGCTGCCACTTCAGCTGTGCCGCTGTAGAGTTTTAAGTGTAGACATAGCCTCAGACTAAATTTCTGTTCTGTCAACTAAAATGCTAGTATCATTTTCCTCTTGACTTCACTCCCACTGAATTGTGGGCTTGATTCTCCCCCATTCAAGTCAGAGGGTTTTGCCATTGACTTCCCTGAGAACTATATCTATGCAACAACGATAGAATGCAGCCCCTTCTGTTTCATAATTACTCAAATTGTATATTATGACACTCTATTTATAGCTCTAATTCATCAATGTTGTTTCCTGTATCCAGTTACCAGAGCCATATTTTAGTATTTTTATCTCTTCTGTGCTCCACTTTCTTGAGAAGCATTGTGCAAGAATTTGGGAAAAAAATAGGAAAGGTTTTTTAGTAGCATTTACTAGTGCAAGAGTTGTGTATAAGCATTTCTTTGTATCCTGTCCAGGACAAAAGAGAACTGGTATTCAGATCACAGAGGAAAGCATCTAGCCCTAGCAATTGCCTACAACATTTAATCTTTTTAATTTTATTTAATATAACACTTAGCTAACTACATCGTTGTTCAGTATATCCTATGTGTTCCTCATATAAACATTCACATTTTTTAGCTCCCAAGAATATCTGATACAGAAAGTACATTCTGTATCACCCTCCAAATTGCTTTGATCATCCACTTGGCTTTTACTGATTAAGGAAATTCTGTAGCTTCATCAGAGGTGAAGGCTCCATCTCCCTCTATTATAGGTATGGTGAGGGCAGGGGATGGGGGGAGTAAATTAACATGATCAAGCATATAATGTGCAAGTGTAATGTTATCTATGTAAGAAGTTAAATAGCTTCTTTTTGGCTGTTATTGCTGTTGACAGGCTGATAGTATTATAATTTTGTCATCCATATAAATTGTTGGTGAGGGATCTCATTAATTCTAAGAGGCATATGTAAAAATTCTCATATTAGCAGCCGTTAGCCTTTTTTCTTCTTTTGCTAAATGAATGTGGGGGACATACAAAAATCCAATTACTTTTTTTAGCTGTCCCCAAGTTCTGACTACCTCATCAGAACTGAATTCTAAACAGTTCTGGTTAATCAACATGTGACAACTTTCTAGCTATAACTGCAGGATTATAATGGGCTGACTGAACTGAAGTTAATTTCCACTTGGCTTTTACCTTCTAATTATTTAACAGCTCAGCAACAAAAATCCTTCACCAACAACATGCCCGCAGGGCTCCTGGTAGACAGATGTAGCTCAGTAGAGTTTAGCTACTGCTAAAGAAAATTACGTCCAAAATAATGTTGAAATATTTGAAAGCTGAGAGACTTTGCTGCTCTTTTTTTGCTTCATCAGTTTGGGCAGGAGTCCGAGTGCCTTTTTTTTTTTGCTTCGTTCCGAGCGGCTTTTTGAGGTTTTTTTTTTTGCTTTGTCAGTTCATGTGGGAGTTTGAGCGTCTTTTTTTTTTTTTTTTTTGCTTTGGCAAAAATGGCAGAGCCGGTGCATGCTCAAAATTTTTTTACTGATGGGGTGCATGATCAAAAAAGTTTGGAGACCACTGTACTAATACATCAAAAAATTAAAACAGTAATAACAATATAATTAAGCCAACAGCAGCCTTGCTGACATGCAAAATTAAATATATCCTGAATACTGCATTTCTGAAAGTAAATTATACTGTCATATAGATAGAAAACTGGTTTATGGCATTGAGTCAACAAAAAGCAACTTGTGCTCCTAGGTTTTTGTCTTTTACCTGAGATGGTGATTTACTTTGGGCTTGTCTACACTGGCAAGTTTCTGCGCAGTAAAGCAGCTTTTTGTGCTCAAAGTGCAGACATGTACACACTGCCAAGCCACTTTGTGCACAGAAACTCCTCAGTTGCAGCGCTCCAAAAAACCAACCTCAGCGAGAGTCATAAGGCTATTTGCACAGAGGCTCCAGCGCTCTATTGCCAGTGTAGACACTTGATTGCTTTCCGTGCTGTAATTGGCCTCCGGAGCTGTCCCATAATGCCTCAAGTGACCGCTCTGCTCATGGTTTTGAACTCGGCTGCCCTGGAAACATGTGTTCCTCCCCTTTCAAAACACTGTTTCTGACAGTTCTTGCAAGTTGTGCTGATCTGCTCTGGTACACAAAGCAAACCATTAATGTGGAATGCTCGTGCTGTTGAATACAGAGGCAGGTGTGTGTGTGTGTGTGAGAGAGAGAAAGAGCAAGAGAGGGGGAGAGAGAGATTGCTGGGCAGAGAGCCCAGGGAGGGAGGTGGGGGCTGATATCGGGGTTCCCCCTCCCCCTACCTCCGGACTGGTTGCTTCCTTGTCTTACAAGACAGCATGCTGACACATTCGCTGTCACCCAAATCACATCTCTCTCCCCTCCTCCATACACACACACATTCCTTATCACACACTCTTCCCCCCCTCCCACACACACACACTTCAGTTGAAAAGCAGCTGGCAGTGTAGTAGGATGCCCATGGAACATTGGGATTGGGAAACCTGCATCATGTGATGCTGTGCCTGCCCCATCCACGAGCCATTGCAAACTCTTCCCAAAGCACTCTGCGGCCAGTTGCACAGTGGGGTTGCTACCACAATGCACTGCTGTCTTTGCCGTTACAAGAGCTGCTAATGTGGATACGCTCCAGCATCACAAGGAGCACAGTGTGGACACGCAACAGCAGTTTAATTCAAGCATTTTAATAAAAGTGGTATAACTTGTGGCATAGAAACTTGCCAGTGTAGACATACCCTTACTCACCTCATGTACTGAGATATAAGCTAAACCTCTGTTTTCAGAAACCAGTGTCTTGTGCATGCAAAGTTGAATGCATATGTACAGGAATGCATATGGACAGGTATAAACGGCTGTTTTTGTGCTACAAGCTACCAAGCATGTGCACACTGCCTCATAATAGTCCAGTGCCTACATGTTGAAATTCTACCACTTTCAGGTGCACAAATTTTAGGTAGTGTTAGCCACATTTGCACCTGCAATGTATGGGAACAAATAGGATAACCCAACTCCGTCACAAAATACCTTTGCTTGTCCTTTGCCATGATGCTGCTGATAATGAAGACATTAATAACATTACCTATCTTAAATAGAATTTAAGTAGTAGCTGGTGAGCAGAATTTTCAAAGGTTGCCCGTAATGTTTAAATTCACCGGAATCTGCAACCCCCCCCCCGTAGCAATGAATCCCATAGCCTATTTAGATGGTTGTCCTTAAAATACTTTACTAAATGTATGCAGTGTTTATCACAGCCATATTGGTCCTGGGATATTAGGCCTTGTCTACACTACAGTGTTTTGTTGACAAAAGTCAGCTTTCATTGACAAAACAGTGGAGGTGTACGCACTACAATGCTCCTCCCCCTGACAAAACTCTCCTGCTTTGCTGACAAAATAAAACCACCTCAACCTTCTTACAGCGAAGTTAGATGGACCCAGTCTGAAACCTCATGCATGCATCCTTGCTTATCCTCAGGAGTGAGATATTGGCTTCAATGACCTCTGCCTGTGGAAAATGGCAGCAGAATTTACCATATTGTCCCTAATCACTTGCAATGAGCCCCTTAAGAAACCACCTAGACCCTTTGCCCCATCTTGAACGCCAAACTCACCATGTTTAGGGCATTCACCGAGTTGTGTGTTTGCCAAAGAACAGGTAAGAAATAGGTGTATTTTGCTATTATAATTTGATGCTGTGAGTGCACTAACAATCATTCTTCTGTTTATTGTTTCTTGTGCTTGGTGATCCACAAGCACCTGCAAAACCATACAGAAGTACACCTTTCTATTGATGTATTCCGTCACAAGATGGTCCAGGGTCAAAATTGGAATAAGTGTTCCATCTATCGTAGTTAGGGAATCCCATTACTGCAAAGCCATCCACTATTTCACACACATTTCCAAGTGTCACAGTCCTTTGTAGCAGGCTGTGTTTAATGGCCCTGCGCACTAGTGTGAATGCAACTCCTACGGTGGGCTTCCCGACTCTAAACTGATTCACGATTGACTGGTAGCAGTCTGGAGTCGCCAGCTTACACACAGCAATCACCACACAGTTCTCCACCAGAGGGCAGCCCTCATTTTGGTGTCCTTGTGTCACAGTGCTGGGGCGAGCTCCAAACACAGTTCCAGGAAAGTGGTTTTGCATATCTGAAAGTTCTGCAGCCACTGCTCATCATCCCAGACCTGCATAATGATGTGATCCCACTGCTTAATTCTTGTTTTCTGAGCCCAAAAGTGACAGTCCACTGTGTGCAACTGCTCAGTGAATGCCCAAAGTAATCTGCTGTTGTTTCTTTCCATGGCACACAGCAGGGAAGGCACAACGGATTTCTATTCAGATTTGAACCTCATGATATACTGCATGATCAGTCACGATGTGTTCATAACAGTGACTACAACAGTAGACAGCAGTGCAGGATCCATCCTTTCAGGCAGAGATGCTGGGTGCACAGTAAACAGGGGCGTTGAAAAATGGCATGAAACATAGTTGGAAGCCCATGGAATGATGGGACAGAATGATGGACGTTGAGCCCATACCCATGATTCACTGTGATCCACTCCGCCTTCCCACAATTCCTAGCTGCAGAAGGTGGCGAGTTGCACAGGGGGATAGCTACTCACAGTGCGGCGCTCTCACTGTTGATGATAGAGCACCAACTGTGGAGGTGCCCCACCGACAGACGGAGCATTGTATGAACATGTACAAGCGATGTAATTATAGTGGTTTATGACCATCGGTGTTACTTGCATCAACTTAACTCTTAACTTAGAAAGACAAGGTGGGTGAAGTAATATCTTTTATTGGACCAACTTCTGTTGATGAAAGAGACAAGCTTCCAAGCTACACAGAGCTCTTGTTTAGGTCTGGAAAAGGTACTAAGACTGTCACAGCTAAATACAAGATCAAACAGATAGTTTAGTGTAAGTAGTTAGCACATATTCTAAGGGACCATTCAAGATGAAATGGCATATGAACACTCATGTAGCAATAGGACAAAAATGGGTTAGTGGGCTATAGCTTGTTGTAATAAGCCATAAATCCAGTGTCTTTATTAAGAGTGATCTTTGCTGTCTAGGAAACCTATGAATGTAAGCTCCCAGGCTTGTATTTTGAAGAAGTTGTGCAGGATTCTCTTGAGGATGAGGACTGAGAGGTCAGATATAAAGTGATCATTTTGTGAAAAGTGTTCACCTACAGGTGATGTGGTGTTTTTGTCTTATCATGTTCATTCAAGAGCACAGTGATTGGTTTCATCCACATAATTGTTATTGGCGTGTTTAGCGCACTGGATGAGGTACACCACATGTTGTGAAAGGCAACTACCTGAAAGGGGGTTCCAAAGAGGATGGAGCTAGGCTGTTCTCAGTGGTGGCAGATGGCAGTTGCAGTAGGGGAGGTTTAGGTTGGATATTAGGAAAAGCTATTTCACTAGGAGGGTGGTGAAGTACTGGAATAGGTTACCTAGGGAGGTGGTAGAATCTCCATCCTTAGAGGTTTTAAAGGCCCGGCTTGACAAAGCCCTGACTGGAATAATTTAGTTGATGTTGGTCCTGCTTTGAGCAGGGGGTTTGACTAGATGACCTCCTGAGGTCTTCTGTGGTTCTATGATTCTATGACCCATGGATGGTGAAATGTTGCAGAGGGTAGGGGAGGGAGTCCCAGAGCCCTGACTTCAGCCTGAACCTGGATGTCTACACTGCAATTTTATAGCTCCTCTTTTATAGTCCCTCAGTCTGAGCCCTGTGAGCTGGAGTCAGCTGACACAGGCCAGCTGCAGGTGTTCTATTGCAGTGTAGACATACTCTAAGGGGCAATCACAAAGGTAACCAGTGACCAGTCAACTCTTATAAAGCAAATTACTATTTATTCAGAACAAAAGCATTACAGAGAAAATATATAATAAAAACATCAAACAGCAGGTCTGGCATACTGGGCAGTTGTCCATCCTTCACCTGGGAACCCTGATGGGACTAAAGAACCTCAAGTCCTTTTCAAAAGCCTTATCTTTCTTGGTCACAGTTTCATGTCAGTTCTTGGACTGAATGTGCATGAGCTCTCCCAGGTCAGGTCACTTACTTTATACAGTCTCTCAAGTCTTTTATATTTTTAGGCTTCTTGAACCTGGATAAACCAATATATGCTGTTTCCCTAGAGGGTGAAACTAATACAATCATTAGCTAGCCCCTGAAGATGCATATACCATTTGCAGTGTTGATATAATAGCTTTTGAATATTCCACGTGTCTAAAGTATTACATTTGTCACAAATCCCACACTTCATCATATAAAGAGGGTGAAAGAATCATCGCATGGATTCTCCCCATCCCCCAAACAAAATAAAAAAGACCTCAGGTGATGATTCCTTTATATTACAAGGAGTGAAGAGGGGAAATTGCTTGTAGGGCTCACCCCAAAAAGCAAAAGCAGGCTCTTTCTAGTGCTTATCTGTGCTGTTGGCTATTTCATATTATCATATGTGATAAGATGGATGTTCCTCCATGAAAGACATTGATATAAACCAGTGAAACTGGTGTGGAGATAGAGCAGCCTTCGTATCAGGTTCATTAGAAGGATAATGAACAGTCACAGTAATTTTCCCTTTTTCTTTTCATTTATTAATGAATGAATGGAATGTTTCTTCATTAAGATTTGCAAATACATAGAAGTTGGTCTAATTACACTGCTCTACAGCCAAAACGCTTCTGAAATAAATGTAGTCAAACTTTACTAATTCTGGGTCACTGAGAAAGAAAATGATGCTTAAAATTGCTGATTGGCTCTAGTTTTCAAGATATGCTATTCGGTCAGTGTATACGACCCTTGACTTGGGAATGGCGGAGGATAAGTGAGTTATAAAGGGAAGGGATCTCAATTTAAACCAGAAATGACTAAAATACATCTTTGACTGGATCTATGAATAAATCTATGACTGGATTTGGACAGTACTTGCTTTTCAGGCAAAACAATGAATGATGCAATCTGAAGCTGGTATTGCGGCATACATGATATGAATTGCATCATGTTATTCCTAGAAGTCATGGATGATGCAATCATAACGAAGCTTACATCACTCTGCTGAACAAATTGCCCTATATCAGCTCTAGAAGTCATACAGTGTCGTGCTCTCTTGTTTGATTTTGCAAAGGGACACATTTCTGTTTAGCCAAAGTGAGCAGAGATGCCTCGTACTTGTGTGAACAGTGCAGATAACTTCTGCTATGTTTGTGGTGAAGTGACTTTTGCATCACAAAAGTGCAGTATAACCACTATGGTTAAGAAAGCCTATCACCTTTATTTTGGCTGCAAAATTGGAGATCAGGACAAGAGGTGGGCCCCACACATATGCTGCAACACTTGTGCAACAAATCTTCGCCAGTGGTTGAATAGGAAAAGGAAATCTATGCCTTTTGCAGTGCCAATGATTTGGAGAGAGCCAACAGATCATACCAGCAATTGTTATTTCTGCATAATGCCTCCAGTTGGGAAAGGTGTGTCAAAGAAGAAAAAGTGGACTGCGCATTATCCAAACATTCCATCAGCTATACACCCAGTACCCCACGGAGGAGGACTGCCAGTTACTGATGCACCAGAATCATTCTCAGTTGAGTCAGACGAGGAAGAGGAAGAGGATGAAACTTCTGGTCCTGAACCATCAATGTCACAGGACCCACATTTTCTCCCATCCTCCTCCTCTGAACCACACCTCATAACACAAGGTGAACTGAATGACCTTGTCAGGGATTTGGAACTACCGAAGAGTAAGGCAGAGCTGTTGGGCTCCAGAATACAACAGTGGAATCTCCTGGCAGGTGAGGTTAGGGTTTCCATGTTCCGTGACCGTCAAAAGGATCTTGTCCCATTCTTCTTCATGGGAGATGATCTTGTAGCCTGCAACAACATGGATGGTGTGATGGCAGCCCTCAACATTGTTCACGATCCAGATGAGTGGAGACTGGTCATTGATTCATTGAAGACGAGTTTTAAAGCTGTTTTACTGCATAATGGCAATGTTTTGCCATCAATTCCAGTTGGTCATGCAGTCCATATGAAGGAAACCTATGACAACATGAAACAACTTTTGAGGTGCATAAACTATGACCAACATCAGTGGCAGCTTTGTGGTGATTTGAAGGTTGTTCTCTTGCTTTGTCTGCAGACTGGATACACAAAGTACTGCTGTTTTCTCTGCGAATGGGATAGTCGTGCAAGAGATTCCCACTACATCAAGAAAGATTGGCCACTCCGACAGTCATTGGAACCTGGGAGGAAAAGTGTTCAGCATCCACCGCTTGTTGAATCAAGGAAGATTTTGTTACCACCCTTACACATCAAGCTGGGTCTGATGAAGAACTTTGTCAAGGTCATTGACAAAACACAAGCACCTTTCAAGTACCTCTGTGGAAAATTTCCAAGGTTAAGTGAAGCTAAGATAAAGAAAGGTGTCTTTGTTGGTCCTCAGATTCATGAACATCTTCGAGATGATGCATTTGAAGATGCACTGCGTGGCAAGAAAAAGACGGCATGGAAAGTCTTCCAGTTAGTGGCAATAAATTTTCTTGGAAACAAGAAGGCAGACGACTACAGGTTGTTGGTGGAAAACCTCCTCAAGGCATCCAAAAGCTTTGGTTGCAACATGTCACTAAAGATACATTTTTTGCACTCTCATCTAGATTTTTTCCCACCAAACTGTGGAGCAGTGAGCGACGAGCACGGCGAGTGATTTCACCAGGACATTGCAACAATGGAGAAATGCTATCAGGGCAAATGGAGCCCATCAATGCTTGCAGACTATTGCTGGACAGTGACAAGAGATGCCCAATTTAATGAATACAAGAGACAAGCCGAGAAGCGCCGAGTAGACACTGAATAGGACTAAACTATGTACATAATAGTTTTTTGACTTTTGTTTTATAATACATTTTATTTATATAACCCTTTTGCTGATTTTTAAAGTGTTACATAAACAGGACAGGTGAAATATTTTCATGTAAAGCAACCATAAACACATGAAAAGACCTAGGTTTACAATTTATGATTAAAACTCTACTATCTACACAATATACATAGACATAAAATGTAAAAACTTAAATATCTTAGAAACAGTAGCCAATCAGTTGTTTTAATTGTCATATTTAAATTCAGCACATCAAAATACATAATAAATAGCACATTTTATCTCTGAAGCAGACGATTTCTCAAAAATTGTAGACCAGTGTTATAATAGAAAAATGGTATAGACAGAAAATAGCTGGCAACATAATTTATTTAAGGAGTTTTTCTTAAAGAAATGTACTAATTGTCCTTATAATGTTTATATATGACAACACTGTCTCAAACTGTTCTTTTATCATATCTCAGAAGTTAAGTATGGTTAGAAGCTGGATTAATAGTTGAATGAGAGACTTCAAGAAAAACCTATGTGCTATAGCTAGTATCAGAGGGGTAGCCGTGTTAGTCTGAATCTGTAAAAAGCAACAGAGGGTCCTGTGGCACCTTTGAGACTAACAGAAGTACTGGGAGCATAAGCTTTCGTGGGTAAAAACCTCACTTCTTCAGATGCAAGTAGAAGCATCTGAAGAAGTGAGGTTCTTACCCACGAAAGCTTATGCTCCCAGTACTTCTGTTAGTCTCAAAGGTGCCACAGGACCCTCTGGTGCTATAGCTAGTTAGTCCATGTCTACACTACAGCATTAAGTCGACTTAAGTTACGTCAATGATCATAAACTGCTGTAATTACATCACTTGTGCATGTTCACACAATGCTTCTTGTATTGGCGGAGCGTGTCCACAGTAGGTGCTATAGCAGCGACAGAGAGAGCAGTGCACCGTGGGTAACTATCTCACTGTGCAAATTGCCACCTTCTCCTATTAGGAGTTATGAGAATGGATCACAATGCATCGTGGGGGTGGGATCATCACCCCATGATGTAGTTTTGTCTGTCCCATAATTCCAAGGGCTTCTATGTTTCATGAGGTTTCTAAACTGCCCTTGTAAACTTTGCACCCACCATCTCTGCCTGAAACATGGATCCTGCACTGCTCACTGGTCTTGTGATGAGCATTATGAACACAAGGTGGCTGATCCTTTTGTATTTCATGAGCTGTGAATCTGAACAGGAATCTGTGATGCCTGCCCTGCCATGGAAAGAAACAATTCAAGAATGATGTTGGCATTCTTGAAGTACCTGCACACAGTGGACCCTCGCTATTGTGCTCGGGAAACAAGCACAGAGTGATGGGATGAGATTGTGATGCAGATCTGGGATGATGAGCAGTGCTGCAGAACTTTCGGATGCACAAAGCCATCTTCTTGGAACTGTGTGCAGAGCTTGCCCCCACCCTGTGGTACAGGGACACCAAAATGACAGTTGCCCTCTCAGTGGAGATGCGCATGGCAATTGCTGTGTGGAAGCTGGTGACTCCAGACTGCTACTGATGAGTCACAAATCAGTTTGGAGTTTGGAAGTCCACTGTGAGGGTTGTGGTGATGCAAGTGTGCAGGGCCATTAATCACCTCCTGCTATGAAGGACTGTGTCTCTCTGTAATGTGCAGGAAATAGTGCATGGCTTTGTGGCAATGGGATACCCTAACTGCGGTGGGGTGAGAGATGGCATGCATATCCCAATTTTGTCCCCAGACCACCTTGCGACAGAGTACCTCAACAGAAAGGCGTACTTCTCTATGATATTGCAGGTGCTGGTGGATCCACTAGGATCATTTCACTGATATCAACGTGGGGTGGTCAGGGAAGGTGCATGACGCACGTAGCTTCAGGAACACTGGCCTGTACAGAAAGCTGCCTGCATAGACTTTCTTTCCAGACCAGAAGATTCCAATAGGGAATGTGGAAATGCTCATAGTGATCTTGGGAGACCAAGTGTACCCCTTACTCCCATGGCTCATGAAGCCTTACACTGGAAACCTTGACAGCAGCAAGAAGTGCTTCAACAATAGGCACAGCAGGTGCAGAATGACTGTAGAATGTGCATTTGGCAGATTAAAGGCACGCTGGCTTTACCTTTTTGGCAGGTTAGAGTCTTCAGTGAGGAAAATATTCCCATGGTCAAAGCAGCCTGCTGTGCTCTGCATAACATTTGTAAAACCAAGAGGTAAATGTTTCCATGGAGTGGAGCGCTGAGGTGGATTGCTTGGTGGCCGATTTTCAGGAGCCAGACACCAGGGCTATTACAGGGGGTCAATGCAGGGCTATTCAAATCAGAGAGGCTTTGAAGCAGCATGTTGACAATGAGCCACAGTAATGTGTCTTTCTATAATACTTTCAGCCAAGCGTTGTTTACTTGCCACCTTGAATGACACTTGTAATGATTCTTGCCTGAGCATTATTTGTAGTCTGCAAATGTGCCGATTGCTACTGTGTATGAATTTCTCCTGAGACCACCATGTGTAGGACACAAATAAAGAATTATTGTCTATGTAAAACTAAATTTTTATTAAACAGCAATATACAGGCTAACATTTCTTACACAGGACATGACAGTGAGCGCCACTCTCAGAAATGGCTCTCACAGCTGCTTGTAAATCCAGCTGTCATTATGGAAAAAATCCCTAGGGGTGGAGTGAATGGGGTACTGTGATATGCTGGGAACGTGTGAGGAATGTGTGCAGGGAGTTTGGGGAAGGCATGGAACGCAGTTCTGTATGGGCTGCAGGGAGAGTTGAGCACGCATGTGTTCCTATTGCAGCACAATCAAGGACCTGAGCATATCTGATTGGTCCTCCATGAGCTTTATCATATGCTCCTGACCCACTATTATCTGCTTCTGCCCCTGTCTCCTCTCCTGGCTATCCATTTCTACATTTTCGTTAATTGTCTCTCTCCACTCTGTGCATGCTATCAGACTGACCAGACAATTGCAGCACTTCTCAAAACATGTCCTCCTTACTTCTCTTCTTTCATCTCCTTATATGATGGAGGCACTCTGCCGATATGTAGGAAGTGGCCCTCAAGGGCACATCTGCAGAGGAAAAAGAAACAATACATAGAGTCTGTATTGTGTGTGCACTCACAGTCTTGAATCATAAAAATTACATACACCTCTTTCTCACTTTCGCTTGGCAAGCATGCAACATGGCCAGAGCACTAAACATGGTGAGTTTGGCCCGGGGTGGGGGGGGAGGTGCAAGATGGGACAAAGGTTCTGGGTGGTTTCAAAAGGGGATCAGTACAAGCACCTAGGGACAGTATTCTGAATACTGGGACCATTTCCCACAAGCTGGGGGTGATTGAAGCTGAAATCACACTATTCCCAAGGCTTTAAAGAGGGAAGGTTGCATGCCTGTGTACCTGGCTGCAGGGCTGCAGAGTTGAAATTGCTTACCAGAGTGGTCATGATGGGCATTGTGGGACACCTCCTGGAGGCCACTTAGGACAACATAAGCAAGCACAATGTCTACACTGACACTGCGTCACTCTAACTTTGTTGCAAAAAGCTCTATGCTGCTTGTCAAGGTTGTTTTATTATATTGACATAGCAGGAGAGTAAAATCAGCGGGAGAGGCATTGTTGTGTGTACATCTCCACTGTTTTGTCGATGAAAGTTGACGTTTGTCTACAAAACTGTGTAGTGTAGACAAGACCTAAGTAAGTGGTAGTCTTCCCTCTCAGTACATGTATTAAAAAATAAATAAAGGCAATGCTCTTCCAAGGTTTTAGGGAGCTCTTTGCTGCAGGATGTGCCATCTTTTAGATGAGATGTAAAACTCCGATCCTGATAACTTGTCTTTAAAAATCCCTGGTATTTTCCACAAGAGGTTAGTACAGTTTTTTAAGTTAAATTCTAATATGGGTTATTACATTCTGCTTACCTAAAAGCCTTCCTGCAGTTTCAATTAATTAAGTATTCTTCTCTACCTGCCCTACACTGCTGTGTAGCATAACTATGTGCTAATAAAAATAGATTACATTTAATTTTAAGACAAGGTAATTTTGTTTGAGAGGGTTATTATTCCCCTCACATTATCTTCATAAGTGAGTAATAACCCAGCCCTTTAATTGAAGTCCAGTGGGCAACACTAACTTCCATGCCCAAATGAAAAAGTTGTCAGAAACCCCTTTTGAACCAGATATTCTAAGGAGAGCTGAGATGCCTGGTTCACAAGAAACTGTTTGATATACCAAAAGGGAACAATATAAACAAACATGAATTACTTTGTATATGTAAAGAATTTCATAAATATATAAACAGGAACATCTCTCCTGAATACTTACAGTATATGTGAGTCTTTCATAATTGTACTAATACAATTCCTCTAAACCCAGGCTGTGAAAGAAGCTAACTAAAGAAGCAAGTGTTTCATGAATATGAGCTTTATTAGAATACTGTGCATAAAATAGTAACATTCTATAAATATTGAAAGCATGTTGATATATTAATGTGCAGACATTTCCCAGAATATGGGAAGGTAATAAAAATGATTCTAAGTTCAGCAACTTGGAATTAAAAACGAGGAGTCCTTGTGGCACCTTAGAGACTAACAAATGTATTTGGGCATAAGCTTTTGTGGTCTAAAACCCACTTCATCAGATGCACGGAGTGGAAAATACAGTTGAGTGGTATAAATACACAGCATATGAAAAGATGGGAGTTGCCTTACCAATTGGGGGGTCAGTGCCAATGAGCCGATTCATTTAAGGTGGAAGTGGGCTATTCTCAACAGTTGACAGGAAGGGAGGAAAAAATCACTTTTGTGGTGCTAATGAGTTCCATGTAATCAAGGTGGCCCATTTCAAACAGTTGACAAGAAGGTGTGAGTATCAGCAGGGGGAAAAATTAGGGGGACACCATCATAGGACCTAACCACATCAGCCACACCATCAGGGGCTTGTTCACTTGCACATCTACCAATGTGATATATTCCATCATGTGCCAGCAATGCCCCTCTGCCATATACACTGGCCAACCTGGACAGTCTCTATGCAAAAGAATAAGTGGACACAAATCTGACATCAAGAATTATAACATTCAAAAACCAGTAGGAGAACACTTCAATCTCCCTGGACACTCAATAACAGACTTAAAAGTGGCAATTCTTCAACAAAAAAACCTGCAAAAACAGACTCCAACGAGAAACTGCAGAACTGGAATTAATTTGCAAACTGGACACCATCGAATTAGGCCTGAATAATAACTGGGAGTGGATGGGTCACTACAAAAACTACTTTTCCCCCCTGCTGATACTCATACCTTCTTGTCAGCTGTTTGAAATGGGACACCTTGATTACATGGAACAGATTAGCACTACAAAAGTGATTTTTCCTCCCTTCTTGTCAACTGTTGAGAATAGCCCACTTCCACCTTAATTGAATCGGCTTGTTAGCACTGACCCCCCATTTGGTAAGGCAACTCCCATCTTTTCATATGCTGTGTTTTTATACCTCTCTACTGTATTTTCCATTCCATGCATCCGATGAAGTGGTTTTAGCCCACAAAATCTTATGCCCAAATACATTTGTTAGTTTCTAAGGTGCCACAGGGACTCCTCGTTGTTTTTGCTGATACAGACTAACACGGCTATCACTCTGCAACTTGAAAGTGTGATTATGCCTTGAAAAGTGACTCTAGAAATGGCATGATGGGTCTTAAAGACATCTATATCAACTGCGTATAGTTCACAGATGTTTTTCATCTAATTGTCAGGCCTGCAAATTACCGCTGGCATCTTGAAGTCCAGCAATGTTCTACCTGGCTCACACATCACTACTACAAAGTATACATTGTTGGGGTAGGCTATTAATATATTATTGTGCAATGGAGGTCGGCATCTCTGAACACCTGGAGACAGTCTGCAATGAGAATTCGAGAGTGGTGGGGAAGAATATGTGGAGTGGCCTTCTTCACTCTTCCCTGGGATCTGTGAGTGGTGCAGGTAGGGCAGATCTTCACTTTTTGGGGAACCTAACGAAAAAGTGAATGCAGTCTGAAGTCCCCCATTTTAAGGGTGTTCTGGGGATAACTGCTGGTGAGTACCATGGAGCCATGCAACCTGGGAGCCAAAGTGGGGGCAGAGGGATGCACATACATGTGGATCTCAGGGGATCTGTTGGTTTTGGGGGCAGAATCCCTTCTTTGTTCCATGGAAGGGCAAGGCCCAAAGCCTAGGGGAAAAGCCAGCAAGATTTTTCCTCCCTTCAGGGTCCTTCCAATAGGCTTTTACATAGAAAGGAACAAACAGATCTTCAGTTAACAACTCTGACATAGGGGTTGGAATAGCTCATTCTTATCTTAGCAGTGCTTGGTTTGCAGAGTTTATAAGAGTAAAGAGTGGCAAATATTTGTTACAACTGTTACTCAAGTCAGCAGATATGACTTAGAATGCATAAGGGGCCGGTCTGATGACTAAGACTAGGGTTACCATTCGTCCGGATTTACCCGGACATGTCCTCCTTTTGTATGCTAAAAATAGCGTCCGGGGGGAATTTGTAAAGCACTCACAATGTCCGGGATTTCCCCCTCCCCCGGCAGAGCGAGCGGCTGGGAGGGCTGCAGGAAAGTCCCGGGCTGGACTCCGGAGCAGCTTCCTCCTCCCACCCCCCACCCCCTGCATTCTGAGCCGGCCGGCAGCTCCTCCTCCTGCAGCCCGCTCCGGCAACCCTGTGCAGGGCCAGGGACCGGGTTTTGTGTTGTGCAGGGGAGCTCAGCCATGTGTCCGGCTGGCACAGAGCCCAACACCCTGTTCTGAGCAGCAGGGTAAGGGGGGGCAGGAGAAGGGACAGGGAGGTTCTGGAGGGGGCAGTCAAGAAACGGGGGGGGCTTTTGGAGGGGAGTGGAGAAAGTTTTGGGCAGTCAGGGTACAGGTAGGGGGTAGGGTCCTGGGGGGCAGTTGGGGGGGGGTCTTAGGAGGGGGCAGTTAGGGGACAAGGAACAGGGAGTCTTAGGTAGGGGGTGGGGTTCTGGAGGGCAGTTAGGAGCAGGGGTCCCAGGAGGGGGCAGTCAGGGGACAAGGAGTGGGGGGTAGGGGGCTGGGAGTTCTGGGGGGGAGCTGTCAGGGGGCAGGAGTGGGGAGAGGGATCGGAGCAGTCAGGGGACAGGGAGCAGAGGGGTTTAGATGGGTTGGGAGTTCTGGGGGGGCTGTCAGGGGGCAGGAGTGTGGAGAGGGATCGGAGCAGTCAGGGGACAGGGAGCAGAGGGGTTTAGATGGGTTGGGAGTTCTGGGGGGGGCTGTCAGGGGGTGGGGAGTGGTTGGATGGGGCGTGGGAGTCCCAGGGGTCTGTCTGGGGGTGGGGGTGTGGATAAGGGTTGAGGCAGTCAGGGGACAAGAGGCAAGGAGGCTTAGATAGGGAGTGGAGTCCCGGGGGGCAGTTAGGGGCAGGGGTCCCAGGAGGGGGCAGTCAGGGGACAAGGAACGGGGGGAGGGTTGGGGGTTCTGGGGGGGCGGGAAGTGGGAGGGGCAGGGGCGGGGCTAGGGCGGGGCTCCTCCCGTCCTCTTTTTTGCTTGTTGAAATATGGTAACCCTAACTAAGACTATACCATTTTTACATATCCTACAGTTACTTTTCCTGGTCCTAACAATACCCTTTACATTTAAAAATAACAATGGATAAATAAACCCTCAGATATCTGAGGAGATCAATACAAGAGAGAAGCAACTCTATGCTGTTTCATTTTTTTGCCCAGGATTTTGTAAAGTAAATCCAAACACACCCACAGGTACAGGGTTTGTGCTCTTCTATTAGCAGAACTCCAGCAATCTGCCCCATGCTTTAACAACTTGTACACTACATTAACTTTCAGCAGCATGGATGTTCTCACATTTCAGTTTAGTGAATTTAAAGGGACACATCATTAAAGCTTTCTCAGACCATTATTTCCCTGCAAGGAAGGAGGAAAAAAAGTAGAAGATATTTTTGCTCAGACAAGCAAGTATATGTGCAAGGGGGTATAGTTGAAAACCAACATTAGCATTTGTATTGGACCTAACTGGCTAGCAGGACCCTGCAGTTGTTACAAAAAGGGTTGCCTATGGCAAAATTTTTGTCACTGGATCTTTCAATGTACTTTTCAAGGCAGGAGTGGGATTTCACATTCCTCAGTCTTGTTTGTCTGTGATACAAGAAGGCAACCTAGGGTTTAGAGTTAGTCTGAATATTAGTCTCTCCAAACAAGAGGAACTGATAAGCCTTAAACTTTTAGTTGTGACATTATGGCTGAGCAGCACAATGGCCAGTAGGCATTGCGAAGGTTTTTAAGCTGCAGGAAGAATTGTTGATTGAGATTTAGTGGTTTAGGAAAGGAATCCTAGTTTGGTTTTATAGGTTTTAATAAGAAAACAGTTGTAACTGGCATGCTGTGTTGTCTGGTTCTGAGGACCCTAGGGAAAACAGAGGCTAAGGTAGAAGCACAGGACTTAATGGTAGCAGCGGACTACCTTTTTTGACTTGCCTTTTTTGGCAAGGTAATCAGTGACTAGAGACTTATTTCTAAAAGGGGAGTTTTACTTTCTTTGCCACTCCAAACAATAGCCTTTTGAACCCTGTTGGAAGGTGGGCTCATTGCTTTCTTCTGTCCAGAAAGTAGAAGTTCATTTTGAAAGCCCTGTATTTTGGAAAGATTCCTTCACACCAGGCATGCCATCCCCAGTGAATGCTTCACTTCAGAGCTGTCCCTCTACTGTTATGGTAAGTGGATTGTTTTACTAAGCTTCTTCAACACTATGGGGGAAGTTGTTAGGAAATGCTCTGGTGAGTATTGCTCTGGGTAGAATGGATAATAGGAAAGGATTAGGAGGCATTTCCCTGGCTTATTCTTCATTTCACCAGTAGCTCCTACAGAATTTCCAGTCTGCTGCACCCTAGTGCCATATTCCAGGGACCTTATTGCAGAACTTAGGTAAAGCTCATCATGGAGTACATACTTGGAGCTTGCAATATAAGTACTGTTGCAGAGACATCATCTGGGGCACTCACGGAAACTGCACACAGTGCCTATGGGAGTGTCATTCATGTGGTTAGTGCTTAGTTTTTTTCTCCTCACAGTAGCAACTGGTGAATAAAAATGCCACACTTATGTTTCCAGATATCTGCCCAACTACCCAATTGTTTCCCTCCACACAATCCTCATCTACTATGACCTATAAAGCTATTGGTCTTAAATCAATACTGTTTACTTCTTAGGGCATGGATACACTTGCAGATGTAGAGTGCTGTGAGTTAATCCAGCCCTAGGAGAGCCCAGTAGGGAAAGCACTGCAGTGTGTCCACACTGTCAGTTCAAGCACACTGGCATGGCCACATTAGCAGCTCTTGCAATGCCACAGAGAGCAGTGCATTGTGGTAGCTACCCCAGTGTGCAAGTGGCTGCAACGTGCTTTTCAAATGGGGTGGGGTGGGGTGGAGTGGAGTGTGACAGGGAGTGTGTTGTGTGTATGTGGGGGAGAGATAGTGGGTTTTTAGGGGGCTGAGAGTATGTCAGTATGCTGTCTTGTAAGTTCAGACAGCAGCAGACCCCCTCCCCGCCTCTCTCTCACACACTCACAGCAGCAACATTCCACACTAATAGCTTGCTTTGTCCCAGAGCAGATAAGCATGTTGGCTGTCAGAAACGGAGCTTTGAAAGGGCATATCCACATTCCTACAGCCGAGTTCAAAAGAATGACAAGAGTGGCCACTTGACTTAAGGGGATTATGGGTCGTTTCCGGAGGCCAATCACAAGCGCAGTACTGCAACACCTCGTTCATACTGACGCTGGGGCATTTCAGCCGAGGCGCAGCAAGTGTTATGCTTCTCGTGGAGGTGGATTACCAGGAGCGCTCCAGCTGCAGAGTCCAGGTGCTCTAAGTGCCTTGCCAGTATGGACGGGTCAGGAGTTAGGGCTGCTTTAATGTGCCCTAACTTGCAAGTGTAGCCAAGCCCTTATACCATGAGAATTAGGGGTAGAGTGGCAGGGGAAGGAAGGAGGAAGGCTGCAAAGGATGTTCAGACACTTGAAATGGAGAAATCTTCTTGTCTCATAGAATGCTAATTCACTGTTATCACATACAGTGTAAAAAAGGAACTGAGATCATTCAAATGAAACTATAATCTACCATATACCTTCAACTGCTACTTCTCTAAGAATGGCAAAGCCCATAAGGGGCTCTTTTATAAAGAGTAGAAGACAGCTAAATTCTTTAGTAAAATCAAAAATCAAAGATAAAAGCTTTTTTCCAAAATGATTTCATCTAGTGATAATTTCGAACATCTATTACCTTTTGCATAACATAAGTAAAGAGTCTGTTTTCCCTGGATGCACATAAGTAACTTCCAGTAATGTTAATAAACCCCTAAGCGGTATCAACGTATCTTCATGAGTCTTTAGAAGCTGGCTCGTGAACTGTGTGTTCTCTCTTGCTCCCTTTCAACATGAGCCCTGGGTATACATGAATAAGGCAGGCTGAAATTGAAAGCATTGCTATGACTTGTAGGATTCATGTGATAAAGCAAAGGAAAGTTGATTAGACAGACACTTCCCTGTCACTCAACAAATTTATAAATGTGTGGGCTACTTCATACACTTACATATTTGCATATCTTCCCACTACTGATAAGTCTCTCTCTTGTAACGTATGCTGCCCCTAGATATCTAGGTTTAAATATTGCTACTTTCCTCATATTTGCTGGTATACTATTGGACTACAGTTCTCATAGGAAGCTCAAATAATAAATAACAGATAACCTACATGTACATTTTTTCTCTCCATGGAATTGAGGTTTCCATCATCTCCCTGGCTTACCCACAAAGCCCTACATTACCATTCATCTCCCCAAAGGGAATCAGATGAGGCTAGAGACTATTAATGACATTTCTTAATCAACAAGAGGAGATACTGTTCTTTGTAGCGCATCATCAATAGCTAGCCACTTTGCAGAATGGTATGAAATAGAGTGCTTGCCTTGAAGAGCTTACACTCTAAACAGACAGAAAAGGAGGTGAGGTGCTTGCCTTTATGCAAGGATTTAGCATTCTGTGCACTGAGGGCCCCATGAAGGAATAAAGGCACAGAAGGAATAAACCAATGCTAAACTGAGCAAGAGTCTTCCCCTGTGTGCAGTGCTTTCGGCTGGTCCTACTAGTAGGTTCAGTGATGGCCTCTTTAGGATGGCATCTCAATCTACTTGCCTTGGTATAATGTTTTATCTGAGAAGTATCTTAAGAATCTTTAGATATTTAAACTATTCCTAGTTTTAATATGCAGAGTCGTGTTTTTTGTCCCTGTTCTGAGTAAATGTTGCTTGTTAAGGACTGATTCAGTTCTTGCTGGTTTCATGGAATCACAAAATGAAGTTAAAACTGCAACTCTGAAATTCACTTCATTTCATTTCCTTTTGCTTACATGTTTCAGCATCTGTAATATTTGTAAGGAGGGAGAAGCATAACATGAATTTTTCATTGTTTGATAGTGTAGTGGGAAAGCTGGTGGCCAGAAATGAGATGTGAGTGCAAAGCAATGGAGATATAGTATGATCTGCCCACTAGGTCAGGGAGCTGGTTTTCAAGCCTGAAGACAATCCAATAATTAATAATCTAGGATGACAATACCTAGCACTCTCGAGGCATTTTTTATCCATATATCTCAAATTGTTTCACAAAGGAGGTGAGTGTCCTTTAGCCCCATCTTACAGATGGGGAGATGAAGTGACTTGCCCAAAGTCACCCAACAGGCCAGGACAGAGCCAGGAATAGAGCCCCTCTCCTGAGTACCAGCCCAGTGCCCTATCCACTGGGTAACACTGCCTCCCATATCATCTAACCTCTGTGTTTTAGTTTACTGATCTGAAAAATATGTCTAGTAAGACCTACTATATGTACCAGATAGAAGTGTTTTGAGGCTTTTAATTTGTAAAGTGCATTGATAGCCTGTGATAGAAGATATAGTGTAGGTGCATAGCTCTATTGATAACGCTATAGTGGGGAAAGATAAAACTGTATTATTTTAGGAAAATAACATGGCATTATTCCCCATGTATAAACAGCAGTATCCCACCCAAAGAAGTTTTTAGAAGGGTGACCCTTAGCACCTGTTTGGATGTAAGCTGTGTGTCCACCTCTCTTCTATTTGTTACTTATAGGAGAGCTCAGTTCTGCTAATATCATGATAATTGATTCAAGATAAATCCACTTGCTGTGACATATTCACTTTATCTTTTGTCCTTCATCTCCTCTGCTGCTGTAGAAAATATGTTGAGGGGCTCGGTCCAATGATAGGTTTTTCTTTTCTTTTTTTTTTAAAAAAGTGAAATTGCAGAATTCAATGATTTCTCTCAACATCAGAAACTTTTTGCAAACGTTTAGTATCCCAATTTATTTAACAAGACGTAGGCCCTGGACTATCAGGGTATGTTTACATTGCAATTAGACACCAGCAGCTTGCTTGTAGCAGCTGACTTGGGTTTGCCAGGCTTGGGCTGTGGGGCTGTTTAATTGTGGTGTAGACAATTCAGGTTTGGGCTGCAGCCTGAGCTCTGGAATTCTCCCACCTCACAGGGTCCTAGAGCTGGGGCTCCAGCGTTCTCAGTGGTGGCAGATGACAGAACAAGGAGCAATTATCTTAAGTTGCAGTGAGGGAGGTCTAGGTTGGATATTAGGAAACACTATTTTACTAGGAGGGTGGTGAAGCACTGGAATAGGTTACCTAGGGAGGTGGTGGAATCTCCATCTTTAGAGGTTTTTAAAGGCCCAGCTTGACAAAGCTCTGGCTGGGATGATTTAGTTGGTGTTGGTCCTGCTTTGAGCAGGGGGGTTGACTAGATGACCTCCTGAGTTCTCTTCCAACCCTAATCTTCTATGATTTGCATTTTTGAGAATGAAAGTTAAAACAAAGGGCGTTAAGGATGATAGGTGCATGAAGCAACTGATAAATAATAACATTGGATGTTATTATTCAGATTTAGGACAGATTAGAATGGAATGGATGTGTTCTTTCTCATATACAAATAGTTATGACAATTCCACATCTTATCAGTGACACTATCATGCAATGATAAGCAAAACCTAGTGATCTGCTGCCAACCTTTTAACAAGGGTCTTCTCCTTTCAAGATTTCTCCCCTTAGCCTGTGACAAAACATATGTATTATGGGGTTCTTGCAGAGGGGAGGTTTTTTGGGGGAATGGGGATTTTATTTCCCATTTATATAATATTTTCTCCCAATTGTCATTGCAAAGAAGGGAGATAACATCACTTGGCAAACTCATATAATTAATGTAATCAATACATTGAGACACTGATCACCATCTATAATTTAAGAGGGCGTGGGAGGGTGAAGACTTTGTGGTAGGTTCTGGAGATTACATTTCCCAGTGGAAGGTTTTTTCTTTTTTAAATACCTTGTATCTGGTGCAATCTGCCACACTGCAAAGGTGAAGTTTTAAGAACCCTAGGTATTAAAGTCAATGGCAGGGATGACCAATGCTCATCAGAGACAGGGAAAGCACTTCAATGCTCAGGAGAGGTTTGTCCATAGGGGCCCCACTCAAATCTCACCCTCCCAATAAAGCCTCATCAGTGTAGAATAAATTTCCCAACTCTGTGTACCTTTGCACCCCTTTAAAGCTCTTAAATTAAAAGAAGAGCTCTTTCAAATGAAGCTTCTGCATAGAGTAGCTACTTTGGTGTCTTAGGCTGTAGGAACCTTCAAAGCAGGCTATTCAGTGAAACGCTGCTCGTAACAGCCACACACAGCACTGAGCCACACTTCCAAAAGTGCCCTCTGTTACCGAGCATACATAGAGCTAAGCAAGTTACTGTGAAACATCTAACATTTGAACCTACTGCCAAATCTTCCTTCTGTCTGGTTGAAGAATATTTAATGAGGTGCTGTGAGTATCCTCTAGCATGTCACTGGCAGAACTTGACTTTATCAGAGACATCAGATTGCTAAGGCACTTAATGGGCCTGATTGTCAAAAGAGCTGAGTACATACAGCTGTCACTGAAGTCAGCATACTTGAAAACCCCATTCTTGTGTATTCTTAAGGGAGTTACAATATTGCTGTTAATAATTACTTTTCCTACAGCTACATCTGTCAAATATAAAACACACGCTTGTAACGGCATGACAGATGCAATTTCCTTATTTCTATCGAGCTGGTATCTTGTAACTTGCTACAGTCATTGACTATGGGCTACCTGGCATAGGAGGGAAAAATCTCACCTTTGCCCTTTTCAGTTTGAGGTAATTTTCCTTTAAAGTATGCTTCTACTTTGCAAAGTGACTTACTAATAATAGCTCCATGGGTGTCCCACAAATATGGAAATAATTGACACCATAAAAAATTTGCTAAGTTCACAAGTAAAAACTCTTTCCTCTACCAGCCCTGCAAACAGCCTGCAATCTGAAAGTCAACCTTTTTTTTTTTTTCTTCTTCTGTACACTGTGGACAGTAATGAAGATTCTGCAGGCCAAATGCTGCCCTTATTAAAGCCTGTCACATCTATCATCTTCAAATGATTCCCTTGGTTCCACCTGCGCAGCCCCACTGAAGGCAACAGTGCAACTGTCGACAGATAGCCATGCAAATGGAATATAGTTAAGTGTTCTGGTGATGATGCCCATAGCCCCCTTCTGGGCACAGATCTACAATAGGCCTCTTAAAATATATATATAGAAACTTTAACATAATTATTTCAAGCTTTAGAAAAAGTTAACTATTACTTGTTTAAAAATCTTTAAATAACCAGCTACCCCTCCCTTCCTCTTCCTACAACCCAGCAACAGTAAACAATTAAATATGGTATGCTCCTTGAATTAGACCTATCCCTGAATACTGGGGAAGGTGGGGTAATCAGCATGCAACAGGGCATAACTGGCTCCAGAGCAGCAAGAGTAGAGCATACATCCTCCACAGCAGCAGCAGAACTCCATCTTGCTGCTTTATTTTTGGCATCATTCCTCTGAGTAATGCTGCTGCTTGCTGGGTTCCCCTGTTCCTCCTGGATGATGGCAGATGTGCTGTAACAGCACATGTGTGTATGCAATGCAGTAATATCTGTATTGGTTCCAGGATATTAGAGAGACAAGGTGGGTGAGGTGATATCTTCACTGGACCAACTTTTGTTGGTGAGAGAGACAAGCATTAAAGCCACACAGAGCTGTGTGGGTTCCCACATAGTGAAACAACACCACCACTGAGCCTCAATATCTGGTCATGCTACTGACACCTTGCTGTAAATTCTGAGATTAGAACATGTTTGAAGGGCTCCAGGTGAGGGACCTTTCTGGTGCTTGGGTATCCTCACTTACCCTTTTTTCCTCACTGCTGCTCACCCAGATGTTGCTTTCATTTATCTTTTGTTTGGCAGACTTGAGCCAGGGATTTAAAAACCTCTGCTAGTTTTTTACTTCCTGACACCCAAATATGACCCATCTCTATATAGAGAGTGGCCAGACTGAGGAGTTCTTTTCTGCTTCTTGTATATATTGCAGTTTTTTCATGAAGAAATTGGTACACATCTTAGGAATGATGGGTAGGATGCATGAGGGAGTTTTGAATTTTCAAAATCCAGTAGAGAAAAGCAATAAACTTGCTTCTAGTGCCTGGTTTAACAAAGCACTTAACCACATGCTTAACTTTAAATGAATGTTTAAGACAGCATGATGTGTTTTGCTGAATTAGGGCATTAAGGTGCAAGCTGTATCTTCATCTCTTGCCTGGAAATGTTTAAAAAAAACTGAGTATGCAAGCAATAGCTGTCCTCCGTGCACGCATCCCTTGCCTGGCCTATAGTCATAAGTCTTGCTGTCTATGACTACATTATAGGGGTCATACTATATGTTCAGAGAGATGAACTGCTTTTGAACTTTTTCTCCAACACATTAGGTACAAACTGTCTTCAGTGTCAGGCAGGCCTTTCTTCTCTTTCTACCTACTTTTTTCTTCAAAACACAGTTTTGCAGGCACTGCACAGAAAACTAGTCTCGGATAACGTTTTAAAACCTGTCTGGTGGTATCTCAAAGCAGTGATTGAATGTAGGAGATTGTTCAGTACTTGCAATATGTCTTTTTTGGAAAAAAAGTCCTCTTCAAGAAGACTCCAGTGATCTAGAGAAACTGGTGGAGATTATTACTCTGTTCCATCAGAAGTTCCTTTTCTTTCTTGCTCCCCTGCACAGAAGGAGATTTATTTTAACCTTCTTGGCTGGTGGAGATTCAGAGTGCCATGACCAGGTTATTCTTCTAGGCCCACAGGCCCTCTCAGTTCAATTCAGCAATCCTTGTAATTGAAGACAGGCAATGACAATGAAAATCCCACTTTCTCTCTTTTAAATTGCTCTTTCTAATCCCCCTAGTCACAACTCTTTTGAAGTTAAGTTTACTTAAGCACTTCTGTTCTAATCCCTTATTTTCAGTCACTCATAACTTTGTGTAATGTTCATCTTTCAGGATTTGATCGCCACATGCAGGTGACACATAAGTTTCAACATTTGAGCACAAATGATTTGACTTGGGAGTATGAGGGGTGTGTGTGTGACACTTCCCCAGTATTTAAAAAAATGAAACCTTGCAACACTGTTTTGAAGAGATCTAGCAAAATGGCTGGGTGTGGAAGGATGAAATTTGACAGACACAGCCCTCACTGGGTGCCGTTAACTAGTGTCTTAAACCACTTTGGATATGGCCTAGATTAATGCTTTTGAAAATTACCTAAACCCATATGCATCATAATCTGTGTAGTCTTAAGCACTGTGTCTGGCGTAGACATTGACTGAAGAGGGTTGTAGGATAAATTATCTAAGAACACGTAAAGTAAACACAGTACTGATGCTGCCTTGTCTAGCTTAGCTATATTGTCCATCTCAGTCTCTGCACCTGGTTTGTGTGCATGTCTATGAGACACAGCAGGAATAAATAAATGGAGATATCCTATCTCCTAGAACTGGAAGGGACCTTGAAAGGTCATTGAGTCCAGCCCCCTGCCTTCACTAGCAGGACCAAATACTGATTTTGCCCCAGATCCCTAACTGACCCCCTCAAGGATTGAACTCACAACCCTGGGTTTAGCAGGCCAATGCTCAAACCACAGAGCTATCCCTCCCCCCATGTGGTGCTTTAAAGTGTCCTGCAGTATGTGTAGCAATGTTAGGCTTCCTTTCTTGCACATCCTGGAGATGCAGGCTGCAAATGTCTGTTTTGGCCTGGGGGGAGGGCACACTGTGCTTGCATGGGGGTAGGACTGGCATGGTCACTATTTAGTATATCAAATAATTAATCTTCAATTTGCTTTTAGTCCAATTCTTCCTACAGAGAAGGATTTTTTTCTAAAATCTGGGGGGTCAGCTGCTCTTTCAGTGCATCAGCTAGAAGTCTCCTTCCCCTGACTCTGCTGGAACTCTGAAAGGAACATGCCAGCCTCAGCATGGTAGAATTTGAGCAAACAGCTCAAGAGCAAAGCTGGCCAGTGACTCATTGCCCAATGTGAAAGGAGTGCTTCTTGTGGACATGGGGATCATCAGGAGAATTCTTGGCAAGTGGTGTCCCTAGGTATTGTGCTTCCTATCTGTGCTTGGAGCTAGAGGAGGAGCAATCTCAGCACCTAGCACTTTCACAGACAGCAGTCCTTTCCCACCTTTCATCCCAGAGAGCAGAATGTACCATATTGTGGCAACTGGGTCCCTGCATTAGTTTGAGGTTTGGTTCTTTGGGATGTGGCTGGCAAAGGGTGGTTCCAGACTGACCTTGTGTTTGATATAAAAATGCATCATGCAAATACATTCAGCTTGGAAAAGAGACAACTAAGGGAGGATATGAGAGAGGTCTGTAAAATCATGGCTGGCATGGAGAAAGTAAACAAGGAAGCATTATTTACTCCTTGTAACACAATAACGAGGGGTCACCAAATGAAATTAATGGCAGCAGGTTTAAAACAAACAAAAGTAAGTATTCCTTCACACAACACACAGTCAACCTGTGGAAGTCTTTGCCAGGGGTTGTTGTGCAGGCCAGGAATATAACTGGGTTAAAAAAAAGAACTGGATAAATTCATGGAGGATAGGTCCATCAATGGCTCTTAGTCAGGATGGACAGGGATGAAAAACCATGCTCTGAAGTGTCCCTAGGCTCTGTTTGCTAGAAGCTGGGAGTGGATAGATCACTTGATGATTGCCTGTTCTGTTCATTCCCTCTGAAATACCTGGTATTGGCCACTGTCGGAAGACAGGATACCGGGCTAGATGGACCATTGGTCTGACCTTGTTTGGCCTTTTTTATATTCTTTTGTTTGTGTAACCCCTTTGGGGTTTAGGGAGCATGGCCCTTTTAAATCTTTGTCCTGAAGGTGAGGAAGTGCTGATATTTCCAGGAAGAGGAAGTGCTTTTTGGGAGGGAGCATGGAGAGAGTGACAGTGACAGTAACAGGGTGTGTCTGTTTCTGGAGCTCCAGACAGAAGGGCTGCAGCAAGTAGACCCTCACATAGTGAAGCAGCTGAGAATCTGCTTGAAGCCTGACAGAGTGGCTGGCCAGGGACAGGACAGGAGCAGCATTGTGCCAGGGAGGAATTACTCAAGAACGACATACCAAAGCTGCACCCAGTATCCCTGCTGCCCAGAGATGCATGGGGATGGGAGTACTGGGCCTTGTGACTTTGCATTGGGAATAAAAAGGGAGGCTGTTAGCTAATTAAGTGGGAAGGTTGTTGCTCTGTGAGGCTTTGAGAGAGTGGCAGAAGAGGGCACCAGAGAGGGTTGTTGGGGAAAGTTTACTGGCGCCAAAGATGACCAGGAACATCCAAGACTCACCACAGACTGGGACTTTGCCCAGGACTCCTGAACTCTGTATGCAGACACATTGCTCGGTGTCTGCCCTTTCTCACTGTGCTACCACCGGGTCCTTGTGTTGAATGTAGCCCTGTTGTACCACTCTCCTTATCTTTCCCCCTATTGTCTGTCTCCTTTCACCCCTCTGTAAATAAATATTTCCCTTTCCTATATTCATTGTACTCTTCTGGTGGGTATGTGTTTGCTTGGGGATTTGGAATAGGTGCCCTGGGATGGAAGGGATTTTTTCTGCTGCGTTCCTGCTCACACCTTTTCTTGGCCAGTGCTGCCTGCAGAGCAGACTCCACCTTGGCCATGAGAGCGCTAAAGGTACATTTGGCTGATGCATCTGACAAAGTGAGTATTCACCCACAAAAGCTTATGCTCCAATACGTCTGTTAGTCTATAAGGTGCCACAGGACTCTTTGTTGCTTTTTACAGATCCGGACTAACACAGCTATCCCTCTGACATTTGGCTGAAAGTTCACTGCCATAGCCCCTTATCTGCTGTTCATTTCCTTTCTGCAGTATTTCCCCTGTGACTACCCAAGCAGACTAATGAGTGAGGTGAGGGATTAGCCATACCTATCTGAGTGCTATTTGCATTTCTGATGTATCTTTGCTGTGTCAGTGTGGGTTCTTCCTGTTATCCATGAGTTAACATATGAATCCTACTTGTCTTCCTCTATTCAGTGCTTTGGGCCCAGAGCGTGGGAATTGGTAACAACTACCTAGTCCTTGCTGTACCATTATTGTCTGAAGTGACAGCTGCAAAATTCCAGTGGCTCAAAATGCAGTTAAAGGCAGGTGCACTAAGGCATCGGTAGTCACATTTTCTAAATTCTGCTGCTGCCCAGCCTCAGTCATGAAAATTCCCCCAATTTTCAGAGCAGAATAGCATCTGAATGCCCGGATCATTCCCTTGGAAAATTCCCCTGCATGGATTTGTTCAAGATCACATATGAAGCTTGTGTCAGAGCTGGAAATAGAAATCAAGTATCTGATATGATAGACCTGTGGCTTACTCCCCTGCATTACAGTGATGCTCGCAAAACTTGCTTCAGATGCATGGCTTCTAATTGATCTCTAGGCACATATTTGCAAAGTTCTGTGCACACATAACTCACTGTTCAGTGCATGTTCTACGTTCCCCTTTGTGCACACATAGCCCAGGGGTCAGTGTGTGCGCTGCATCCCTCCCACCCCCCGTTCTCAATCAGCAGAGAATAAAACTCTGTTGAAGCTTCCAGCATTTAGCTCAAGTTGTAAGACGCTAATGTTTAACCTCTGTGAGTTTTAGGTTCAATCCCCATAGATGACCAGGCTCATGGCTCTTATTCACATAGGGTTGCATCTTCATTTTGTAATGGTAAACACCTGCCTATATGCAAATTTGCACCAGAAAAAAAACCATTGGAAGCAGTGTTTTATGGGTGCAAATGCAGACACTTTTGCACACAGATGCTAGATTAAAGTGCAGATGTAAAAATATCTGCAGTGTGCATGTGTGTTGGTGCAATGCTCTGCACACAATTTTGCATATGGAAAAAAGGAGACTGGCTTTTGAAAACTGGGTTCTTGCTGCCACTAGAAGCCATCATTGTTGACTCTGCTGCTAGACATTGCATTGCACCTTTTTGTCATCTCCTTGCAGGCCTTGCTCTCAGCAATAAACCTAATTATAGCTAGTAGTGTATAGTGTATAGCATTAAATTGGCCCGGTCTCAATTCTCTACTTGCTTTTTTACATTGCTTTTAGCCATAATGACAACATATCACGGAACACCAGGAACCTCTGCAAATGAGGGCCCCGTCGGTCCTTGGGCAGAGTTTGAACAAGTCTGTTTCCCTTCTCCCCATCAAGACACATTAAGTAATACCCCACGGAACTCAAGCATACACAGCCTGACAAATGCTGGACAGATGAGCAAATTAAATTGCTAAGAGTTCTCAGGTAGCTGGTAGCTCTGTGAGGTGGAATGAGTCTAGACCTCCCACACACCGAACAGTGAATCTTCTATCCCTGCTCCTCTACCTATCTCCACTATTGAGGGAGTGCAGGAGGCACTTTCCCCAGGAATTGAAATTTGAAGGGGTGTTCAAATTTTCAGGAAAACAACTAAATTGGCCACACCGTTGTCACTAGGGGGAGGGTGTGGGAGTTCATGGAGGGTGTAGGGAAATACCTGGGTGGAAGTTACTATAACAGCAGCCCACTTCCATGGTCCTCTCTGTGGGAGAAAAGGGGAACAGAAGCAAGATTTTATCAGTTTGATTAAAGAAAGAAAAAGTTCCTTGAAGGTGGAAGCAGCTCTCTTCTCTTGATCCTCTTCCCCTACTATTGTCCTTTTTGGTGAGATGCATTTCACACAGTGCTCCCTATCCATGTTTCCTTGGTTGAACACATATTTAGAGCGGTTACCCATAGAGAGATCTTTGGGTAACATTGGCCCTTTGAGTCTCTAGCTTTCAGAGGAATACATCCCCTGCTGAGATACAGAGGCCTTCCCTGCCCACATTCTCCAGAGCCCAGCAACGTAGGGTGGAGACACATTATTCATCTTTTGTGCAACTGCTTCACCACTGTTGCTCCTTATGATCTGTGCCTCTGAAGTGTCTCAGGAGGGGGTGGGTTCCTCCACAAGTGAGTCAACTAGGGGAGAAATTTAAATGCCTATGGTGCTCATTGTATGCTGCTTCAAAGCACCACTCAGCCAGGGAACTATGATAAGAGGTCCCAACAAGGTTGAAGATGCTGCCTCTCATAATACAGAGTAGCAGATACAGTGCTTCAATATCTCTGGACCAGCTGTAATTGTTATGCCCAAGATTAAGCCTTAAGTACCAAGCCGGTTACCAACCGCATAGTTTAAAATATTTAGTATATTTAATTGAAAGTAATACTGGGTTATTTTGAATATGCATCCCAGATGACTCAGTATTCTACTTTTCTATAGAGTTGAATATAGAAACCATTACATTCTTCCTCCTTTCCCCACCCCCACATTTAAATTTGCTTTTAAGTGCTATAGCGGATGACACTTTCACAGCTCTTAAAATGGCTTTGATGTTTATATGTTAAGGTATTCTGCAAATGAATGAACTAAGCCACTTTTGTAGGTAGGAGTCAAATTTAGCAAACAAGTCATTAAAGTAATTTGTAACTGATGACATGTCAAAGTATATTTTCACATGAATTCAGTAGAAGTAGGAAGGATTCACCTCAAAGAGAACTACAGATACTCATTTAATTACAATGATACTTTTTGTGAACTGGAGGGCTATTTTTTCCCCCCATTGAAGCATTTGAGTCTCAAATTCCAGCATGCATATACATATCAAATCCATATAGTGTGACAAAGTTCCTCCTCTGTCTTGGTGGATCCTGTGCTTATTGGCAGATTTTCTTGCCTCAGAGATTCACCATGTGGGTTGGGGAACAGCCCAGAGACCTTCCCCTCTGGAAGAACCCACAGTCCAGGTCAATTGGGAGATTTGGGGGGAACCCGGGCCAGCTCTCTATTCCGGGTTCCAGCCCAGGGCCCTATGGACTGCAGCTATCTATAGTGCCTCCTGTAACACCTGCATGACAGCTACAATTCCCTGGGCTACTTCCCCATGGCCTCCTCCAAACACCTTCCTTAGTCTCACCACAGGACCTTCCTCCTGGTGTCTGATAACGCTTGTGCTCCTCAATCCTCCAGCAGCTCTCCCTCTCAGCTCCTTGCACCTCTTGCTCCCAGCTCCTTGCACTCACACCACAAACTGAAGTGAGCTCCTTTTTAAAACCCAGGTGCACTGATTAGCCTGCCTTAATTGATTCTAGAAGCTTCTTCTTAATTGGCTCCAGGTGTCTTAATTAGCCTGCCTGCCTTAACTGGTTCTAACAGGTTCCTGATTACTCTAGTGCAGCCCCTGCTCTGGTCATTCAGGGAACTGAAAACTACTCATCCAGTGACCAGTATATTTGCCCTCTATCAGACTCCTGTACCCCACTGGTCTGGGTCTGTCACAATAGTTAGTTGCAGCAACCCACACAAAAGTCCCAAAGCCAGCTTTTCAAGGGCTCAGCCCCCATTAGTTTTCAGCACTCAGCAGCTTCCATTGAAAACTTGGATTTTGGTATCACAAAAGGTGAGATGCATTTCACACAGTGCTCCCTATCCATGTTTCCTTGGTTGAACACATATTTAGAGCTGTTACCCATAGAGAGATCTTCAGCATCCAAATGTGATCTACTTAAGTGCCCAAGTGGAGGGCTGAGCTCTTTTGACAATAAACTGCTCTACTCACCCCAAACAATACACTGGGTATCAAAAGACTTTGTCTTGGATTTTCAAAACTGTTCAGTATTGATCTAATTCTGCTCCCATTGAAGTCAGTGCAAGTTTTACCATTGACTTCAATGGGAGCAGTATTAGATCAACACTGAGCCTGTTTGAAAATCCCCTCATACAATGCAAATTGCTATAGGGCTAGATATTTAAAAGCACTCAGCACCTAGTAGCTCCCACTAAGAACAATATTAAGGAATTTTGAAAATCTATTTAATAGTTTATAACTGTAGTGCTCTACATCTGTATCCATACCATCTGGTGATATGGAATCTGACAACATCTGTAGTTTGAAGGGAGTCCTCCAAGTAGCATTTTGGTGCTGCAGAAATGTTGTTAATGATTCAGCATGTGGCATGCTCAGGGCTGGCTCCAGGCCCCAGCCCAGCAAGCAGGTGCTTGGGGCGGCCAACGGAGAGGGGCGGCACATCCGGCTCTTCAGCAGCAATTCAGCAGCGGGTCCCTCACTCCCTCTCGGAGCGAAGGACCGGCTGCCGAATTGCCGCCAAAGACTGAAGTGGCGGCAGATCGTGATTACGGCTTCCCCCCCACCCTTTTTGCTGCTTGGGGCGGCAAAAACCCTGGAGCCGGCCCTGGGCATGCTTCTTTCTGATTCAATACTGATCCAGTGATACATCAAGGTGTTTGGGGACACTGTGCACCTAGAGCATGAGATATAAAAAACCAAAAACCCAGAGGTCTTAACCACTTTTTAAATATTTTTATTTAGGAGCATAGATGCTCACGAACCTTTACAGAATGCACAGTTTAGATCAGTGTATGCCCAGAACAGTTTGCAGTCTAATTTGGATAGATACATTATACACAATACCCTGGGGCAATATGGAATTGTTTGCTAGATAATATAGACATTACAAAAGCTACACAGCAAAAATGTTACCATTTAATGACTCAAAAAGTTAAAAGTCTGTGAAGACTGTAAATAAAGACTGTAATTTGCTTATTAAAAAAAACTGGATGAGAAAAAACAGACATTTAAAGAACAACCTTAAACTGATCTAAAAGATATAGCTATTATACAAAGACAGTTATTGGTTAAATGTCTGATCAGTTCTGGGGCCTCTAGACACTATTGAAATACAAATAATAGAGACAATTTAAAAAGTATCAAAACATGTTTTTAACTAGGGATGGGCTAGAGAATAAAAGCTGACATTGAGATCTAGATCCAAACCTTCTCAGTTCCAAGGGGTAATGATTTAGGGGCTTTGCAATGGATTTTAATGAGTCATGATTCCACACCAAGCATGGTGAGTCAACTCCAAATGCAAGTTAAAAAGTGTTTTCAGATCTAGGTCCAAAGCTCACATATAATATGAATTCAGTTACAACATAAGAAACACTTGGGAAGCCCTTGTAGTCCATTTGCTTTCTATTTTCCACAAAAATCATATTACTTATAGACAATAAGGCATGCACATTAGGAAAAGCAGTACATTTTCCTTGCCTAATTCCAGTGTTGTCTAGCAATTTCACCTCATTTAAAATTATCTTTGGGGAAGCAAGCACTACTTTTTGCAGATGTCAGTCTGGGATGGAAGCTGCTGCTTACGAGGTCCACCCCTGCTGCCTAAATAAATCCACACTGAATTGGAAAAGAGACATTGCTGCAGTAACCCTGCCAAATGTCGTGACTGTCTCATTGTCTGGTTGTCTGCTGACTCTGCAGTCGCTGTAATGTGATGATCATGATTAAGGGAGTTTGGGTGTGGGAGAAGATGCAGGGTGCCAGATCTGGGGGTGCTCACCTCAGGCGGCTCTCCGCAAACAGCAACGTGTCCAGGCTGCTCCTAGGCACCACCCCCGCAGCTCCCATTGGCCGCGGTTCCCAGCGAATGGGAGCTGCAGAGCCAGTGTTCAAGGTGGGACGGGGGCAGCATGCAAAGCTGCCTGCTGTGCCTCCGCCTAGGAGCAGCCGGGACAGATCGCTACTTGCAGGGAACTGCCCGAGGTGAGCACCTCCGGATCCGGCACCCTGCATCCCCTCCTGCACCCAAACTCCCTCCCAGAGCCTGCGCTCCACACCCCTTCCTGTGCCTCAACCCCCTGCTGGCCCTGCGCCAACCAGACTATGAACTGGAATTTCAATGAAGATCAGAAATTTAGAAATCCTTCCGGTTGGCAAAGTGCCAGATAAAACAGCTTTTACTATATCTGTTTGCTAAGAGAAATCAAAAGAGGTGCTAATGTTATTGTATTCACTTATCTGTAACTGGTTATCTGCTATTACATTACATTTATATTGCATATAATTATGTTTACATTATGTATGTCCCTCTAATTAGGTAACCCCAGGTTAAAGTGTGTGATAGTATGAGAATGTATTCAGGTGTTCAATTCATGAAAACTAGTGAAATGCCAATTTGCATTTGTGTATAACCCTGTAACTAAATTACCCATCAAACAAATCTTGTGAAATGCTAATGAAGGACTTAAGAACTTTAACAGAAAATGTTAATTTCAAAGTAAGTGGTCACTGTGCATGATGACTCAGGTCAAGGACTCTAAGTGCATTCCTCACTATCCGTCATCAAAGAAAAAGACGTGGGTAAAGACACTAACAGCTTGCTTTCTAGTGTGGAAAAGCTATAAATATGGATTCAAGAAGAAACCCATCATCTCTCGACTCTTTGGGTTCTAACAGTGTAGAATAACTGAACAAGAAGACTGAGATCTACGGAGTTATTCTGGGTAGCCCTGAAAAGGCTTTTGGGAAACTGGCAGATTACTGCATTTCTGCTATCATTTTGGACTTACAAATTTTTACTCACCTGTTATTATATTTTATCTGCTTTAACCTCTCAATAACTTTCTTTTTTCTTAGCTAATAAACCTGTAGTTAGTTTACAATAGAATTGGCTTCCAGCGTTGTCTTTGGTATAAGATCTGGAGTATCAATTGATCTAGGGCAGGCCTGCACAACTCGTAAAGCGGCGAGGGCCATATTATCCAAAGAAAACAGCTGAGGGCCGAAACCCCCCAAGCGCCGCCAACCCCCCACCCCAGCACCACCCAGCCGCCCCCCAAAACACAACACCCCCCCCAGCGCCACCTGCCCCATGGAAACAAATCATCCTTCGCCAGCGCCGCCCCACCGAAACAGCAGTATTGAACCTCAGTAATTTGTTATAGCGGGCCCCTAAGGTAGTATAATTAAGGTAAAAGAAAAATGTCTTTTTGCTAGAAGTAGAATAAGATCTTCCCCCCACTTTGTAATCAATTGCCCTGTTGAATGAATGAGGTGTAAATGAGGAAGGCGTGGAAGGCAGGCACCTCCAGACAGCTGCAACCCTTGGAGAGGGCAGGGTCGGCTCTAGGATTTTTGCCGCCCCAAGCAAAAATAATATTGGCCGCCCCCCCCGTTTTTTTGTGCCCCTCTGCACCCCAGGCCCGGCCCCGCCCCAACTCCACCCCTTCCGAACCCCTTCCCCAAATCCCCAGCCCCGCTTCCTCCCCCGGCGTACGGAGGTGAGCTAGGGTGGGGGAGCGCAGGAAGTAACGGGGGGGTAGAGGAACCACTCCTCGCTCCAGCTCACCTCTGCCACCTCCCCTGAGGGGGGGGGGGGGAGAAGCGAAGTGGCGGCTACGCGCTCTGGGGAGCAGGCGGAGGCAAGCTGGGGCGACGGGGCACTTTTCCCCATGCCCCGGAGTCGGCGCCTATGATGGCCGGTGCCAGAATGCCACCCCTAGAAATGTGCCGCCCCAAGCACCTGCTTGTTTTGCTGGTGCCTGGAGCCGGCCCTGGGAGAGGGGATGGGAGCCAGACCAGATCAGTAGAACAGGTCAGACACTGATTTGCCGCTCGCCTCCTCAGCCCCCGCCACTGCCCGCTCGCTCGCCTCCTCAGCTCCCCTCCCTCACCCGCCACTTGCCTACTCACCCCCCCGCGGGCCACACAGTGAGCCCACCTACTCAACCTCCGAGGGCCGCATAGTGAGCCAACGCGGGCCGCATACGGCCCCTGGGCCGCATGTTGTGCAGGCCTGATCTAGGGTAAGTGATGTAGTAAGATGAGGCCCTGAAACATAATCTCTTGTGTCAGAGGCCCAGTCTGAGGCCTGAAGCCTGAACCAAAGTACTTCCAGGCATTGCTAAGTAAAAGTTGGGCTGTGAGCCCAGTCTGAGGGCTGCTAGAAGCAGGTGCATCTTAAAGACACGGTCAAAAGGACAGCGTGATGGATAGAAACAACATGATCAAAGGAGGAGACAGGGATGAGTAATCTGTCCTGTAACTGTATAAAAGTAGGTCCCGGAGTGCGCATCTTTGGCCAGCCTAGGGGGCAGTGGAAAGTCCCGCCACTGATTGAGCTGTGTCCATTGCCAGCGGGCACATATTTGTAGTATGTCCTGTAGAGTCTATAGGAAACTATTACTGGGGTTCATTTGACAATAAACCTGGCTCGGGTTCCTTCGTATCTTACTAGAGTCTGCTAGTTCTCTCAGAGTCTGCTATATCAGCGATCTGCGCAGAGCTGGGGCAGCACACAGAGGGAACATGCACGCAGCTGACTGTTATCATCATCGAACAAGAGCAGAGCACCACACCGGTAGCAAGTAACAGTAACAAAGAAAGAGTTAAAAGAATCAGAAGAAGTTACACAGCCCTGGAATGCTTCCACCCCCGTTGCAGGGTGGCGAGCAGCCTGGAGACAACCAGCACAGGAACAGAACAAAACACTGGAAACAACTGCAAGGAACCTACAAAAAATACATGTGCCATCCCCTGTTATAAATATTGGTGGTAAACAGCAAACTTCAGGTAGCTACCCTGTGCCTGAACAATGGGGACAGAAATGGAAAAAGGTGCCCCTAGTAAAATTAAAAGATGAAACAGGGTCCACTGCAGTGCAACCATCACTGTATAATAAAAGCCAGGGTCTGGTAAAACCTAAACCAGGACCTAGACTAGTGCATGTTAGAATGGGAGAAGTAAGTGCACAAAAGGAAAGAGTAGCAAACAATACTTTCACTGAATTGGTAAATCAAATGAAGGAAAAAATGGAACAGTTCACAGAGCACATTAGGAGACAGGAGCTGCGACTCGATCGCAGGGGAGTGAATAAAAAAGAATTTCAAAGTAAAAAACCAAAATTAAGCGGGTTAACACCTATAATTAATACATTAACACATGGAGCTGCCCAAAAACAGTTAACTGCAGCAAAAAAGTGCACTCTTTCAATCCATTTGGCATGCACACAAAAGCAGTGAAGACAGGGGGAAGTGTTAGCAGTCTATTACTAGACGAGCATGCAATCACTATTGATAATATGCATTTGATTGCTCAAGGATTTAGCCACTTGAATGCTACCATTCTATCTCTTATTAACAGCATACAAAATAATGATATTTCATTGGCAGTTGCTTGTACGGCTTATGGCAGCAGAATAATTGAAATAATACAACAAAGTTTGTTGCAATTACAGCTTCAGAATTGGCCACGAATATTAGACCACACAGCCATATTAAACCAAATACAACAACAAGGCATTAATCATATCAAACCAATATTTTTACAGTTTGCTAAATTTGATAGAGTTCCACAATGGGACCAAGAGGACAGCAAAAGCGTGTACCTCATGATGGCAGTCCCTCGATGGCTGCAAGAGCCAGTTAAGGTATATTACGCAAATAGTGTGGGAACATTTGTAAATAAGACGTACGTACAGCATTATCCATCCGTGTGCTTAGTCACTGAAACTGGCTCAGAAATTAATCAAGCCTGTTGCACTAAACATAATGGATGGTGGCTGTGTGAGTGCTATGCCACAATTGATATTAATTCTACAGGGAAAGGTTGGGCTCGATTAGTACAAAAGGAATTGGTTAAGGAGGCGATACGCATCCAGGACTTGGCCTGTGCTATAGGCTATCAGAATTTTTCTATTGGAAATATTTGTCCTACAAGCAATGATGGATTCTGTGTGCCTGTCACAAATACTATTCAAATAGGAACCCATGCCTTCTGGCCAACAACCAAAGGTAATACTGTCATAGAAACAATCACTCCACATGAACATTTACAAGATTTATTGATTAACTTATTCCCCCCAGTGAAACTCTTGCAGTTGGAAGAAGAAGAACAGGAGTACTTGTGGCACCTTAGAGACTAACAAATTTATTAGAGCATAAGCTTGCAGTTGGATATACATGAGTTGGTAGCAAGAACTAAAGAATCGTTGATACCAATAACTCAGTTGATCCAGCAGCAATTGACTGAAATAGAAAATGTAGAAAAAGGGGTAGAAACACCATGGTGGGTGATTCCAGAGGATGTGACCTTACATCCAGTGGTCCGAACCCTTAGCGTAATTTTGATGGCAATCCAGGCACTAACAGTTGTTGCTCTCATGGGAATGTGCTATTACGTGGTACGTCAAACTAAGAAAGCTAAGCTACAGCGTCGAATGAAGAAAGGGATGGAAATGGCAGCTAATATTGCTCTGGTATGACCAAATAATTATTTTAAGGAGTAAGGCATTAAGGTAGTATGTTATGTAACACATAACATATCTATCCATGAATAATTATAGCAGTTATCCACATATATATCCATATATATTCATGTACTCATATACTCGCCCAGTATTAACCTTTATATATTCTCATTTATCAGCATTTATTGATATATAGCCATGTAATCATATCCATAGACTTAGATATTTGCATGCTTTAAATATTTATCCTATTCTCACAAAGCCCTCAGGTGACCAACAGGCCATTACATGTCTTTTAACAATGTTGACACGTACACAAACCCCACACATCTATATCAGGTCCCGGGCCTAACATTCCCAGGCCCACGATACGGGACTAAAATTAATTGGATAATAAAATCTGTCTATCAGTCGTATGAGGGAATGTGCAGACTGAACGACGGGTGGGGCATGAGTGTATGGATTGTAAAATGGGATAACCACATAACAGTGTTTAGCTCACTGGGTTGTCCTCAGTCCATACATTATGCTTTTCCGGGACGATGGGTAAACATCCTCCCCTTAAAAAGACAAAAAGTGGGGGAATGTAGTAAGATGAGGCCCTGAAACCTAACCTCTTGTGTCAGAGGCCCAGTCTGAGGCCTGAAGCCTGAACCAAAGTACTTCCAGGCATTGCTAAGTAAAAGTTGGGCTGTGAGCCAGAGGCAGGCCCCACTCACAGAAGTTGGCAAGAAGAGGGCTGCTAGAAGCAGGTGCATCTTAAAGACACAGTCAAAAGGACAGCGTGATGGATAGAAACAACATGATCAAAGGAGGAGACAGCCCCCAATGAGTCAAGGAGCTGTACCTCAATACGTCAGTAGGGATGAATAATCTGTCCTGTAACTATATAAAAGTAGGTCCCGGAGCGCACATCTTTGGCCAGCCTAGGGGGCAGTGGAAAGTCCCGCCACTGACTGAGCTGTGTCCATTGCCAGGGGGCACATATTTGTAGTATGTCCTGTAGAATCTATAGGAAACTATTACTGTGGTTCGTTTGACAATAAACCTGGCTCAGGTTCCTTCGTACCTTACTAGAGTCTGTGGTCTTTGGGGGTTCTCTCGGGGTCTGCTATATCAGCTATCTGCGCAGAGCTGGGGCAGCACACAGAGGGAACACGCACGCTGTTATCATCATCGAACAAGAGCAGAGCACCACACCGGTAGCTACTGACAACAAGTGACTGGTCCCTTGGGATTGGGAGAAACCTGATGTGGTGTGATTTTCGGTTTTAAGAACCTTTTAATCACAAAATTGGATTTGTCTGGGTGGCAAGATCGGCTGGAGAGCCTAAGGGAACTGTCTGTGACTCCATGATAGGACTGATATTCATCCAGGAATTCACATTTGTTACTGGCTTGGTGAAATCCAATTATAGAATATACCACCAGTTTGGGGTGCCTGTTCTGTTTTCTGATCTAAGATTGGCACTCACAGTTGTGATTCACTCAGACAGCATGACAATTGGCATAGTAGTGACAGAATTCACATGCCACAGGTCAATTGGGCTTAAAGATCATAATTTAACGCTATTAAAAGCTTAAATTTGATATTGAGAGATGTAAGGATTAAAGATTAGTTACAATGGGTGAATCACAATCATACGAGGGTCTTGAGAGAAAAGACTTTGAGTATTTGTGCTCCCAAACGGAGTCATACTGTACTTTAAGAAGAAAACCTCAGATCAGGAACTGAGAGCTTTGTTTCTACAGATATATTAGCAACAAGGGTTCTTACAGGTATGTTAGCAACAAGAAAAAGGCCAGGAAAAGTGTGGGACCCTTACTGAATGGGGGAGGCAACATAATGACAGTTGATGTGGAAAAAGCCGAAATACTCGATGCTTTTTTTGCCTAGGTCTTCACAGACAAGGTCAGCTTCCAGACTGCTGCACTGGGCAACACAGTATGGGGAGGAGTTGAGCAGCCCTATGTGGTGAAAGAACAGGTTAAGGATTATTTAGAAAAGCTGGACATGCAAAAGTCCATGGGTCCAGATCTAATGCATCCAAGGCTGATGGAATTGCAGAGCCATTGGCCATTATCTTTGAAGATTCATAGCGATTAGGGGAGGTCCCAGATGATTAGAAAAAGGCAAATATAGTGCCCACATTTAAAAAAGGGAAGAAAGAGAACCCGGGTAACTACAGACCGGTCACCCTCACTTCAGTCCCCGGCAAAATGATGGAGCAGATCCTCAAGGAATCCATTTTGAAGCACTTGAAGGAGAGGAAGGTGATCAGGAACAGTCAACATGGATTCAGCAAGAGGAAGTCATGCCTGAACAACCTGATTGCCTTCTATGATGGCTCTGTGGATATGGGGAAAGCAGTGGATGTGATATATCTTGACTTTAGCAAAGCTTTTGATACTGTCTCCCACAGTATTCATGCCATCCGGTTAAAAAAGTATGGATTGGATGAATGGACTATAAGGTGGATAGAAGGCTGGCTAGATTGTCGGGCTCAACGGGTAGTGATCAATGGCTCAATGTCTAGTTGGCAGCCGGTATCAAGTGGAGTGCCCCAGGGGTTGGTCCTGTGGCCGGTTTTGTCCAACATCTTTATTAATGATCTGGATGATGGGATGAATTGCACTCTCAGCAAGTTCGCAGATGACACTAAGCTGGGGGGAGAGATAGATATGCTGGAGGGTAGGGGTAGGATACAGAGTGACCTAGACAAATTGGAGGATTGGGCCAAAAGAAATCTGATGAGATTCAACAAGGACAAGTACAGAGTCCTACACTTAGGAAGGAAGAGTCCCATGCACCACTACAGGCTGGGGACTGACTGTCAAAGCAGCAGTTCTGCAGAAAAGGACCTGGGGATTACAGTGGACGAGAACCTGGATGTGAGTCAGCAGTGTGCCCTTGTTGTGAAGAAGGACATATTGGGCTTTATTAGTGGGAACAGTGCCAGCAGATTGAGGGAAGTGATTATTCCCCTCTATTCGGCACTGGTGTGGCCACATCTGGAGTACTGCATCCAGTTTTGGTCCCCCCACTACAGAAGGAATGTGGACAAATTAGAGAGAGTCCAGAGGAGGGCAACGAAAATTATTAGGGGACTGGGGCACCTGACTTATGAGGAGAGGCTGAGGGAGCTGGGATTATTTAGTCTTCAGAAGAGAAGAGTTAGCAGGGATTTGATAGCAGCCTTCAACTACCTGAAGGGGGGGTTCCAAAGAAGATGTAACTAGGCTGTTCTCAGTGGTGGCAGATGACAGAACAAGTAACAGTGGCCTCAAGTTGTTTTGGGGGAGGTCTAGGCTGGCTATTAGGAAACACTATTTCACTAGGAGAGCGATGAAGCAGTGGAATGGGTTACTTAGGGAGGTGGTGGAATCTCCATCCTTGGAGGTTTTTAAGGCCTGGCTTGACAAAGTTCTGGCTGGGATGATTTAGTTGGTGTTGGTCCTGCTTTGAGCAGGGAATTGGACTAGATGACCTCCTGAGGTCTCTTCCAACCCTAATATTCTATGATTCTATAGACATTGACCAAAAGGCAGGGTCTGAGCACCCCCATGCCCGAGATGATACAGCAGCAGAAATGGCTTGGCTGAGACACCTGGAAGCCTAGAAAAATGTAAGCATGAAAGAATGATGGCGGGGCAGTGGACCAGAGAAACTGAGGCTGAGAAAGAAGCCCACCAAAAGACACATGGAATATATGACAGTGAGACACCCATCAATTGCTGTCAATTCAGACTCAGCTCTCTCTTGCTCTGTATTAATTAGAAAAGTCCATCAGTTCAATAGACATTTCTTTTAGTCAAGATTGTTTATAAAAACATTGAGAACACTCAGGTTATGAAAGCACTAGGGTATCAGTTTTGGCCTGTTTCTTTCATTGCTAGTTTTTCTTTTTATAGATCTCATCAAAATGAAAGAATAAAAACTCTTTGCCAATCGCTGCCACCTCCAATCTTCTCAAGAAGGCCAGACTGAAGTGTTTTACAGGGTCTGACACTCCAATCAAACCTTCGTGATGGTTCAGTACCTGAAAAGTGATGGACTTTTGTCTTCCTTTCCTGTAACTACGATTTGGATAAAATTTGAAATTTAAATGAAGGAACAAAATAGTCTTTGATGGGTAGCTAGAAGAGTCCACCACAAAACAGGTCTTTTTGCTTGCTTGTTCCTTTTAAACAGTGAGAGTATGTCTACACTGCAAAGAAAAACCTGTGGCTGGCCAATGCAAGCTGATTCAGGCTCCTGGGGATTGCGCTATGGGGTTCTTTAATTGTGGTATAAATGTTTGAGTTCAGGCAGCAGCCCAGGCACTGGGATCCTGCAAGGTAGGAGGGTCTACACTTCAGTTAAACAGCCCACAGCTGGAGCCACAAGAGCCTGAGTCAGCTAACTGCAGTGTAGACATACCCCGAGGGTACATCTTTCTTGGTGCAAAGTATGAGGCATTAGGGAGCACGACTCAGGTCACCATTAATTGCAGTTGTTATTAAGTCAAAGGACTGTTAGGAAAAGGACTCTTGAAAAACATTTGTTACTTGTAAAACAAGGACTGATCTATTGACTCTATTAACAGCGTCATATTTTGGAATGCACTGTAAATCTTATGAGTTGTGGAGACCTATTATGTATAAAATATCTTTTGGCAGTCTGGAAAATTGCCCTGAGTTTTAGTACATTTATTTAGTCTTCCCTTGTGGACATCAGGGTAGTCTCTCATAAATTACATTAGAGTGTTGTTGGGTTTTTTTTGTTTGTTTTTAAACAGATGACTCCTTTGCTGCAATTAGTTTTTATATTGACTGGTTCCCAAATATTTATCCTGAGCGCTATAGCTAATTAACCCATGAGATAATACACTGAATGTAGGTAATTAAAAAACAACTCGTAATTGTTTTTCTGGACTGTTCAAAATATATATGAAAATAAATGCAAACAAACGTTAGCCCTAGCAATGAGTGAATGCAAACCGTACATTCATTTTAATTGTGTCCCATAAAAGATCATGTCAGCTCACAAAGTTTCTGAGGCTGTCTGTATGAATTATGGTGACACTAGCTTTTGGAGGTTGGAGAAGGTGGTATTTCCACTCTGTACAGAAACAAAGGCTCTGTGCACCAAATAAGAAAGTTCATGTTTTGTTCAATATTTGAGTTGGTTCATCCATCCCTTTAAAAAAGTGAAACAAAACCAGCCACACTGATGTTACTCTGTTAAGGCGAACTGCAAAGAATGGGGCAGACAATCCCCAAAGCTGGTAGTCATTCCAGTACTTAGATCCACCAAGCTAGGTTCAAAACAGCTTCTATAATACCTTACTGGTTACCCAGAAGACAATAACACAGTTCTCTTATAGCAACCCAGCCTTAGGCCTCCACCCAGATACCCAACTCAAATATGATGAGGATTACTGAAAATCTTATTCACCATAGAAGAAGTTCTACCAGTCCCAAAGGATCGGACACATTACCTCCCAGGTTAATGAATATTTCAGATCTTACCCAAATACACGCTTACAGACAATTCTTAATAACTAAATTAAAATGTATTAAAAAAGAAAAGAGAGAGAGCATTGGTTGAAAGATCAGTATACGTACAGACGTGAGTACAGTTCTGAGATCAGATTCATAGTAGAGATGGTGAGCTTTGTAGTTGCAAAGAGTTCTTTCAGAAATAGTCCATAGGTTATAGTCCAATGTTCATATTCAGGGTGATCCAGATGGAACTGGAGATCTCAAGCTTCCCATGCATAAAGCATCAAGCCGGGAGCATGTCTGCAGCTTGTCACAGCATTACAGGGTGAAAGGGAGCCCAGGATGGTGGGTCAGGCAGGTTCAGTGGTACCCCAGTCCCAGGTAGCACCCCAAAGAAGGATGGGGGGAAACCCATCACAAATGTACAAAAGGTTCTGTGTACAATGCAACATACTGATAATTCATTTAAGCTTTTCCAAGCCTTATTTGAAAGATTTTGTTTTTTGTTCTTTTGCGATGATAGAAGATAAGTCTGAAGAAACTAATCTTGAGGCTAGAGTAGGCTTTTTACTACTCTGTGTAGAGAGAACAAGGGGAATATTGTCTAAATTCTCCAGTTTATTGAACAAAGTTTATGTATATGTGGTTTGGGAGCAAAATATATAGACAAACAAAAAGTGAAAGTCTACTGGTTCTACATAACATGACATTTTACCTGCTACCAAAAGAATACCCCTTGACGAGGAGTTGGAGTTTTGAGAGAACTTTCTCTCTTCTGCCAAATAAATTCTTGTTTTAAACAAGCAGAGACTGAGTGGTTAAAATTCTTGTTGGGACTATAGACTTCTTCCCTTATGCTGTACTAAGGAGGTTGAAAAAAAGTTAAACAAAATTATTTAGACCTTTACTGTACTGATAACAGTATTTGTTGTGTACCACTATCCTGAAATAACAGAAATCGCATATTTAAACAATATGTCTATCCCTGTCATGGGGTAGTCCCCTGTGAGTCCTTTCGGATCTTAATTACAGAACATATCGCTTCAGGTCTCCTCCACCACCAGTGTTTTGTTGGGTGGTTCAAGCAGGCCACTGCGTGTAATTTTACAGACTCTCCCCGACTTATGCAAGCATTCCACTCTGGAACGTCTTGTGTAACTTGAATTTTGCATAAGTCGGAAACGTATCTCTGACCATTACGCAACCCCCCCCAAAACAAACAAAAAATCCCCCTCCTATTTCCAACTTTTTCCGTAAACTCGGATTTGCGTACGTCGGGTTTACGTAACTCGGGGAGCGTCTGTATTGACATATATTTACAGTCCCCCATTCAGCTTCTGGGAGAGGAACAGAACTAGAACCAGGCAGTCCGGCATACCTCTGCCTTCCTTCAGGCTGACAGCTTTCCTCCCCAGCACATTTTCCCTCTAAATGTATATGCTCCCAGCTGCTGGGGTTGCTTCCCTTTCAAATTAGCCCCTCAGCTGTAGCTCTACTCAGTTAATTCACCTTCCAATTGGTTCCAAATTAACCTTATATTGGTGGGGATTTGAGTGACAGAGTGCTGAGCCAGCTCCTGATTCAGAACACTCTGTTACAGCCCTTACTGTTATTTTTATATGTAAATGCCATGGTCAGGGCAAGGTACTGGTCTAGGTCATAGGTTTGGTTGAATAGCAATTCACATGTTCTTATGGAGCTGGAAAAATTATGACAGGACTCTTTTAGATGGAAAGTTCAGGAAAAGTTCAGAGTGATTAAGTGTTGTTACTATTGTTTGTACATTTCCCCCTCCCATCCTACAAGAGTGCTAGGTGCCTATCAGGAAACTCAAAGGCGGGTCCCTGTCCTGATGAGTTTATGATCTAAGGTCCCAGTCCTGCAATCAGATCCATGCACAAAGAACCCCGCTGAAGCCAGTGGGGCTTGGTGTCATTGCAGGGATCCACCTGTGCAGATCTGACTGCAGGATTGGGGTCTAAGTGAAGAACTGGACAAATTAGAGAAGATACAACTAATGTCAGTTCAAAAATGGGATTCTTCTCTCCCCCACCCTGCCCTGGTGACAATTTTGACTTTTAATTGAAAAACAAACAATTTTCAGTTGAAAACCAAAACCTTTTGATCTAGAAAATTTAGATCTAAATGAGCTGTTTCGATATTTCTCAATTGAAATATTTCATTTTGATTTGTGGAACCAAATTGAAATATTTTTGTTTTGTCTTGGTTTGACATTAAAATTTGCCTGCCTGAGCCACCAGCTGTGCCTGATGGGAGTTGTAGTTCAGGTGTCTCATGTCCCCATTTTCCTCTATGTGTAGGTCTCCTGGGCTAGACTACATCTGTCATGATGATGCACCTCGTTCATGCCCCTTGCAGAGCTATCACAGTGCTTCATGTGAGGCCCATGTGTGCAGTGCATCATGGGAGATGGAATTTTGCAAGGGAGCCCAGTTCAAAGAGGAGAATGGGAGCAAGAGGCTCCTGAACTGCAACTCATGAGATACCACAGATTTCTGAGTTGAAATGTTCAAATTTTGGGTGTTTGTATTTTTTTGTTTGTTTGTTTTTTCAATTAAAAGTCTAAATTTTCAGTAGAAAGCTGATACTCTTTGAGAAAAAATTTATATAGTTGAAATCCCAATTTTCAATCCATAATTGTTTCAGTGGAAAACTTTTCACCAACCCTAGATGCCTCTTAAAGGGGAGAAGTGAGGAAGGACATGGCTCATAGAAAAATGAGAATACTGTTATGCAGTTTAGGTCTGATTCTGTGTGCTTTAAATAACACTTTAAAGTGTTTTAAAATGTGAAATGCATGTGTTGTCGTTCCTGATTGCCTTAAATTTCATGTCACTGTTGAAGCTTGCCCAGGGCATTTGAGCTTCTGAATGATGTATTTCATCCCACTGTAACTATATTATGTAAAATTATGTTTCATCTAATTTTAGACAGTGATTCCTTGGATTTACAACTGTATAGGCTATTCTAGTATATCTCTACTGCTGTATTCAATGATATATTGCAGGATAGAGACTGGACACCCAGAGAAAATTGTATCCTGCAAGATTTGGCAAGGAGTAGCTCTAACATTTCCAGACACTGTGTTCTCTCCACCTACTTACACAACTGTGGTGTAAATCAAATATAGCTGATATCTTTAGCTTGTATCTCGTACTGAATGATGTATTTGCAATCACGAATTTATTAATTGTATTTAGCCCAATCTTCCATTTTTTTTATTGTTGGTGGATAGATAATAATTTCCCCAAATTTGTCAGTTATTTGAATTTATTCAACAAATAGCTTATACAAGCATATCTCAGTCTATGGATTGCATGTGAACTGCTGGTTGTGAGCTTTGCTTTGAGTTTTGGATATCTGAAATGTAAAATTCAAACTGGTTTGCTTGGACACAAGTCACTTGGTATTTTTCTGTTCCCATGGTATAAAACTCTTTTTGTATAATTGCTATATTTATAATTGTAAATATTTTACCACAGTATTTGATTATACTTTCATATTGTAACATAAGGTTATCCAAACAAATGATGTAAGACCACAGTTTCCTTAAACCCAACAATTATCTGATGCAGCCAAAGCCTGCAACTAAAATGCCTGTCTCCCAGGCATCCCTATACCCAAGAACACTTTTACTTTACATTCCCAGCCTCTCCCTAACTTTCCCCTCCTGCAAGGCAGCTTGTGGGAGAAGGAAAAAAACATCACAATATTCTGTGTAGGAAACACCAGAGTGCTACAGTGTTGCCAGTTCTGGTGATTGCATCATAAGTCTTCTAATACCTAGTGCTTTTCCTAAAGTCCCAGCTCCTGGAGTAATGTGCTCTAAGAAAAAAAGCATCAAACATTTATTGATAATCTCATGATATTTTGGGAACAATACAAATACCACTATGATATATTTTGCTTTTTCAGTTGTACCTAGTATGACTTCTCTGGCTACAACTATACTTTAGGAAGAATATTTTTTCAATGCACTTTCACTTTCCATAGAATATAATTATGCCTCTTTTTTGTGAAAATAAATATTCTGACTTGATTAAAAGGTTTTGTTTTCACTTGTTATATAATGTTATAATTTATAACATTAAAATAAAAATGACATTTCAATGTTAATGAATTATTTCAACCTTGTTCAAAGGAAACATATTGATCATTTCCCATTGAAAATTTCTACCAAACTAATGCATTACCATGAAAGGTCTTTATTTAGTTAAATCAGCATTTCCTGATTGAAAATTTCCCAGTGGAATCGTTTTCCATTAGCTCTGTCCTCAGACTCTTCCTCCACCATGCATTTTCCTAGCAAGTGGTACGAAGCTAGGCACATTCTAACCCAGGTTGTCGTGTTTACTATTTGGTTTTACTCTTATTTTTTTCTGTCTTTTTAGGTTCTCTTTTAGGTGATCTTGTAGCCTGCAACAACATGGATGGTGTGATGGCAGCCCTCAACATCGTTCACGATCCAGATGAGTGGAGACTGGTCATTGATTCATCAAAGACGAGTCTTAAAGCTGTTTTACTGCATAATGGCAATGTTTTGCCATCAATTCCAGTTGGTCATGCAGTCCATATGAAGGAAACCTATGACAACACGAAACAACTTTTGAGGTGCATAGACTATGACCAACATCAGTGGCAGCTCTGTGGCGATTTGAAGGTTGTTGCTCTCTTGTTTGGTCTGCAGACTGGATACACAAAGTACTGCTGTTTTCTCTGTGAATGGGATAGTCGTGCAAGAGATTCCCACTACATCAAGAAAGATTGGCCACTCCTACATTCATTGGAACCTGGGAGGAAAAGTGTTCAGCATCCACCACTTGTTGAATCAAGGAAGATTTTGTTACCACCCTTATACATGCAGCTGGGTCTTATGAAGAACTTTGTCAAGGCCATTGACAAAACACAAGCAGCTTTCAAGTACCTCTGTGGAAAATTTCCAAGGTTAAGTGAAGCTACGATAAAGGAAGGTGTCTTTGTTGGTCCTCATATTCGTGAACTTCTTCAAGATGATGCATTTGACCATGCACTGCGTGGCAAGAAAAAGACGGCCTTCCAGTTAATGGCAATAAATTTTCTCGGACACAACAAGGCAGACAACTACAGGTTGTTGGTGGAAAACCTCCTCAAGGCATACAAAAGCCTTGGTTGCAACATGTCACTAAAGAGACATTTTTTTCACTCTCATCTAGATTTTTTTCCACCGAACTGCGGAGCAGTGAGCGACGAGCGCGGCGAGCCATTTCACCAGGACATTGCAACAATGGAGAAACGCTATCAGGGCAAATGGAGCCCATCAATGCTTGCAGACTATTGCTGGACAGTGACAAGAGATGCTCCATTTAATGAATACAAGAGACAAGCCAAGAAGTGCTGACTAGACACTGAATAGGACTAAATTATGTACATAATAGTTTTTTGCCTTTTGTTTCATAATACATTTTATTTATATAACCCTTTTGCTGATTTTTAAAGTGTTACATAAACAGGACAGGTGAAATATTATCATGGAAAGCAACCATAAACACATGAAAAGACCTAGGTTTACAATTTATGATTAAAACTCTACTATCTACACAATATACATAGACATAAAATGTAAAAACTTAAATATCTTAGAAACAGTAGCCAATCAGTTGTTTTAATTGTCATATTTGAATTCATAATATCAAAATACATAATAAATAGCACATTTTATCTCTGAAGCAGACGACTTCTCAAAAAGTGTAGACCAGTGCTATTGAAACCAGTTGTAGCACACATGCAATCCATTCTACTGAGAGTTTTTGTGACAAGCAAACGAATGGGTGCAAACTTTCACCCATTCTCATCACAATCTCTAGCTAGTAATCGCTTATCTCTCTCAATTGCTGAACCAAGGTGTTCACCTTTTATTGTTAGACTTGAAAGGCATGCACTTAGTTGATTGATTATTTGTCATCACAAAAGCATTAATCTTTCTAAGCAAAGCAAGTTTAGTGCATGTACATATACATTTTTCTATTTCCCTAACCTAATAATATGCTCTATGCTTCCCATGAGACATTCTATTCAAAATTTCATCTCTTGATAGATTTTCTTTCTAAACTCAGAAATAACATAACTAGATGTATTTGGTTGGGATGAGATGGTGTGTTCAGTGGTTAGCAGTTTGCTGAGTCCAGTGGATGGGACACTGGAATTGGAGTCAGGTCACCTGGGTTCTAGTCTGAGTTCTGACACTGACTGACGGTGGGGAAGTGGGCATGTACTTAAGTCTAACTTTTCAAATGTATTTTTTTCAATATCCAACCTGAGATATAAACATCAAGTTGGGCACCCACAATTAGTAGACATTTTTGAAAATGCTGGTCTTAACTTCTCAGTTTTCCCTCTTATGCAAAATGCAGGTAATCATCCTTATGCTCCTTTGCAAATAGTTTGACATCCTGAGATTAAAAAGTGCTATATCAGAGGTTAGTATTGTTGTTGTTTATTATTCTGTATTATTCACAGGGCCGGCTCCAGGCACCAGCTTCGCAAGCAGGTGCTTGGGGCGGCCACTCCGGAGGGGGGCGGCAGGTCCAACTATTCGGTGGACGGTCCCTTACTCCCGCTTGGAGCGAAGGACCTTCCACCGAATTGCCGCCATAGATCACGATCGCGGCTTTCTTTTTTTTTTTTGGCTGCTTGGGGTGGCCAAAACCCTGGAGCTGGCCCTGATTATTCATCATGTTCTCAGTGTTTCACAACAATATTTAACTACCGTAATTAATTAAGCTTACAACAGCTATGCAAGGTAAGTAAGCCTCAATAGATGCTTTAGGTTTAAAACTTACTTATCAGTAGGAAATCAACAACTATCCTTAGTTTACTTAAACCATTTCTATCAATGAGAAATTAATCTATCAGCAACACAGTTAAGCTTAGGTACTATCCCAATTCCAAAACAGAGTTCATGCACTCTCATCTTGCAACATAATGATCAGACTGATTCCTAGATGTATCCTGCAGTGGCATTTAATTTGGCAGACTCAGCTCTGAGAGTCTCAAAATAGATTAGTGTGAAGAACAAAAAAATTGTCTACTGCACTGAGGGCTTTTCTCTTCTCTACCAGATAATAAAGGAACATTGCCTTCCATGAAATTCTAAATGAACTGCAGAGTTTGTTTCCACTGCTCGGGGTGGGAGAGGACAGAAGAATTTCCCTTTTGATCTGACACAGAAAGCTCTTGCCCCTATCCTGAACAGGCACTAGTACTCTAGTACTCTAAATATGCACAGTCCCAACAACAAACAGAGTTTTCAGCATATTTATATGAAGACATGAGACTCTTTCTCTGAATCTGTTCAGCACATTATATCTGTGCACCTGATATCAATCTCATGCTACTCCCCCCTTTGAAGTTAGCTGCAAAGCTGAGGGCCATATACATGTAGATTGGGTGAGGTGTGAAAAATATTCCTGCATATGTATCTGTGGCTACTTTATCAGGTTTTTACTATCCAATAACAATTTAAAATCAAATCCAGAAATTATGCAAGCTTATTGGAAAGGATTGTATGATTCTCAAAGAACAATTTGTTGTACACATTTAGTCTCTTTCTTTTTGCAGAAGAACTGCAAGCAGATTATGATTTCCTCAAATATATTTGTTGTTCAATAGTATTTAGCTAATTATTTTGCTTTCTTCTTAAACTCATATGTTCATTGCAAAGATTTTGCTACAAGTACATATTAAGCCCCATATAATGAAGGGAGCATTCAAAGACTTCATAAAGTTTGGTTCACAACATCAGATTTAACCTGTATAGATATTTGAACTGTGCACGTTTTTTTGTTTTCTGATTGTTCAGATAAGCTTGTTCCCTTGGATGAGTGAAGAAGTAATGCTGGCTTAGCCCTGATCTATACTACAAACTTAGGGTTGGTATAACTATGTCACTTAGAAGTGTGAAAACCATACCCGTGTGATGCAATTATGCTGACTGAACTTGCGGTGTAGACAGCGCTATGTCAATTTGAGGGCTTCTCCTGTTGACAGAGCTACCACTTCTAGGGGAGGTGGAGTACCTACACTGATGGGCAAAGCTCTCCCATTGCTATGTGTAGCGTCTTCACTACGTGATACAAGCCCTTAGTTATTCATATTATTTTACTTTTCTGTGAGAATTCAAGCCAGTAAAACTTGATTGCACAAAGGATAATGGAATGTGAACACAAACAAGGGTATGAGCTTGGCCATAGCAAGTTCATTATTACTTAAATTGTAAGCTCATTTGGGGCAGAGGTAGTCTTATGTTCTGTGTCTGTACAATGCCTGGCACAGTGATATCTTGGTTCACAACTGAGACTCCTAAATGCTACTGCATGCAAATAACAGTTAGAAAAATGTAAGTAAATATTTGCACTTTTTTGCAGATATTACTTGTAAGCCAGTGTTCCACATGCTTGTATGTTTGTTCATTATGGTGATTATTTTTTAAAGAATGCCTCTTTTATTAAACTTTAAAACTGCAATCATAAAGCTGCTTCTAACAAATTACTATTGTCATCTAAGGTGGTCCTGCAACAATAAATTCACGTGATCTGCCCTTGTAAACAAAATCACAGTCAGCCACAATAAGGTTCATAACCAAAGAGAAAAATAAGTTCACATAAGCACCACTCCTTTTTCTCTCCCTGCAAGAATATGCAGTCTCAATCTCAAGTACATATAAATGTAAATACACTTGTTCTGTGACACGTTATCTGTTTATCTAAATTGTGCATCTGTTAATTTATTGTATCAACATGAAATAAAATCAAAAACACAACAAAGATTCTGCACAAAAAGGATGAATTTTGTGATACCTTGGAAAAATGCCAAATTCTAGTGTGGCACCGTCCACAGGGTCTTGAGTGAGATGTCTGGGACAGTTCACACCTCTCAAAGTAATTCTTACTGGCTCTTTGTAAACATAGGCATGCAACAGTTTGCACTCAGCCTCAAAAATGTGAACTATCTTTGCAACCATAAGAAGGAAAATGTCTTTTAAAAAAAGAGAGCTGAGATTCTGACACACAATTGTGCAGCAATTCTCGGTGAATTCTGAGGCAAAGTTACACAGTTATGGATTACACCAGGCCCTGCTGATAACCTTGTGCGTGAAGCCCGATCTTTTCAGTTTGCCTTCCAGGCTACCATTCTTCAAACCCTTCCATTAAACATTTGTGCAAGGAAAGGGCTAAGATGGATTTTGTTCATGAAGGACCAAGAGGTCTCTCTGCATCCAGTCCCATCCAGTGTTTCTGACAGACCTTTTTGGCCAGATCGCAGCTGGTGCAAATCAGCATAAATGAACGGACTGTTGAGGGTCTTCAGGTACATGGCTGTAGGTGGTTTAAAAGAAGAACCAAAACATAAGAATACATCCGTCTTCTAGAGGAAAGAGGAATGTTTCCTTCAGCCAAAAGATAGGGTAAAAAGTGAAGGAACAGTAGAGCATTCACCTCCCTTTATGGAAGGGACTTACGGAATTAAATAGAAGATAGTGACCTGCCTTCCTGCCTATATGTTTTATGACAAACCTAGATAAGTTACTGGGGCTGTTATCCTATTATATAATTCTATAGGATGTTTTTGAATAAAGTTAGACAGAATAATTTACTTCTATAAGTTCTATAGGCTTTTCTGAGTGTTATTTCTGTAGAGCTCTATTAGTTTTGCTCCTGTTAAATTCTACAGTACTTCTTTTGTAAGGGCATTCTTGTTAATGGGTCTAAGTAGTGCACTGACCTTTATTTGATGTGTAGGAGATAATTTGAGAATCTTGAGATGTTAGCACCTATGCTATAAAGAATACATTTTGTGTTCCTTCTGGTTTTCGTCATATGCCTTTTGACTATAAGTTTTTTTGAGGCAGGTAAATTCAGGCACATTTATATGTTGTACTTTTATTATTTGGTTTGTCCTGAGATAATGAATCACCTTGATAGCATGCCTTTTGATCTGGCCGCACTATGGGAGGCACTGATGTCGTTTCTTAAAATGTTACTTTCATCATTACGGGCTATATAAATGGTGACACCCACTGATTTGGAGAAATAGTATAAACTACTATCAGCCTTCTCAATACCTCTCTGTGGTCCAGGCTTCAAGCATTTATAAACTGCAGATATGTCCGTATAAAACAAAGTGCTGTAAGACCTGCAGTCCTCTTGATCAGCGCAATGACCTTTGCCCATATAGGAATTTTTTACTGAAGTGAATCTCTCAAATTTAATTTAAAGGATGGTGAAATCACTCTTTCTTAGTTAATTGACCTTATCAGAGCTTTTAATTTAATGAAAACTTGGATTAATTTTAATATGTAGTCTCATCACCACACATGATGTAAATCAGTTACATATGCACACGCTGCACATAGTACTGTCTAACCTCAGTGACTGTAGGTTTAGGAAGAGAAGAAAAAAAAAGATCAATTAAGTGTAGATTGGTTTAGACTTCAGGTTTTCAGTTTCCCAATGTCAGGTGCTGAATTCAGATTTCCAAGCAATGTTTTCCATATTCACAGTGACATGAGTCATGATATATACAGCACTAAATGATAAATTAAATGACGTGTCAGTCTAAGAAAAGCAGTCTGTGGTTTTAAAAGAGTGTAGTGCCAGCTTCAATCCCTTTTTTTTTCTTTTAGAGAAAAAGGACCACAATCTGATTTCATTTAGGGCTTGATCCCAAATCCACTAAAGTCAATGGGAATCTTTCAGTTGACTTCAATGGAGTCTGGATCAGACCACTGCATTATTGGTGTCAGAATTTGACCCAAATGCATTCTGAAAAGTTGTAAGTGCTCCCATGCTGTGCTATAGGAATGAAATCCTGGGCCCATTGACGTCTGTGGCAAAACTCCCTTTGATTTCAGTATGGCCAGGATTTTACCACAAATTCCTATTACACTTTTACCTCACCTCAGAGTTTTGGAAAAATCCAAGATCAGGGTAGCGGGGGGGGGGAGAGGGTTACATCATCTTGCCAGGTATAACCAAGGACAGTGGAAGCCCAAGTGTGGCTGTGATGTAACAAAGAAGCTGCTGGAGTCAGAGCTGCAGGTCCAGTGTTGTATATCACACAGACACTTAATGCATGCTTGTATGGTGGCTGGGAGCATCCAGACAAAGGAGCTACAGCAGCAGAGCATTGGAAGGCACCCAGGATTACAGGGCAGGTGATAACAGGCAGGGTTTGGATTGCAACCCAGAATGTGACAATCCCCAAATTCCTTTATTTGCTTATATCATTTCACATATACTTTTGGGGGCATATATACTATTATGATCTCATTCAGTTTCATGCAGCCTTTCTAAGACAACTCAGGAGTTTGCTTTATTTACTATGTCCTCATTTCATAATAAGAAAACAGACATGACTTTTCTGAACACATCTACAAAGTGTTTTTTGTTCTTTTGCAAAATTCTATATTTCCTTCATTTTTATATTATTCTTGAGATTTGCAGCTGTTGCAAAAGTTCAGAGACTAGGGCCTGGCCTACACTATGAGTTTAGGTCTAATTTAGCAGTGTTAAATCGAATTAACCCTGCACCCGTCCACACAACAAAGCCATTTACTTCGACATAAAGGGGTCTCAAAATCGATTTCTGTACTCCTCCCCGATGAGGGGAGTAGCGCTGAAATCGACATTGCCATTTCGAACTAGGGTTAGTGTGGCCTCAATTCAACGCTATTGGCCTCCGGGAGCTATCCCACAGTGCACCATTGTGAGCGCTCTGGACAGCAATCTGAACTTGGATGCACTGGCCAGGTAGACAGGAAAAGCCCCAGGAACTTTTGAATTTCATTTCCTGTTTGCCCAGCGTAGAGAGCACAGGTGACCATGCAGAGCTCATCAGCACAGGTAACCATGCAGTCCGAGAATCGAAGAAGCACCAGCATGGACCGTACGAGAGATACTGGATCTGATCGCTATATGGGGAGAGGATTCCGTGCTAGCAGAACTACGTTCCAAAAGACAAAATGCCAAAACATTTGAAAAAATCTCCAAGGGCATGATGGAGAGAGGCCACAATAAGGACTCACTACAGTGCCGCATGAAAGTTAAAGAGCTCAGACAAGCCTACCAGAAAACCAAAGAAGCAAACGGAAGGTCCAGGGCAGAGCCGCACACATGCCGTTTCTACGCTGAGCTGCATACAATTCTAGGTGGGGCTGCCACCACTACCCCACCTCTGACCGTGGATTCCGAGGCGGGGGTAATCTCATCAGCCACACCTAAGGATTCTGTGGACAGGGAAGAGGAGGAGGAGGACGAGCTTGAGGAGAGCACACAGCACTCCATTCTCCCCAACAGCCAGGATCTTTTTCTCAGCTTGATGAAGTACCCTCCCAAGGCAGTATCCCAGACCATGAAGCCATGGAAGGGACCTCTGGTGAGTGTACCTTTGTAAATATAAAACATGGTTTAAAAGCAAGTGTTTTTTAATTATTACTTTGCCCTGAGGGCTTGGGATGCATTTGCAGCCAGTACAGCTACTGGAAAAGTCTGTTAATGTGTCTGGGGATGGAGCGGAAATCCTCCAGGGACATCTCCATGAAGCTCTCCTGGAGGTACTCCAAAAGCCTTTGCAGAAGGTTTCTGGGCAGTGCAGCCTTATTCAATCCTCCATGGTAGGACACTTGACCATGCCATGCTAGTAGCAAGTAATCTGGTATCATTGCATGACAAAGCCTGGCAGTGTATGGTTCTGGTGTTTGCTGGCATTCAAGCAACATCCGTTCTTTATCTCGCTGTGTTATCCTCAGGAGAGTGATATCGTTCATGGTAACCTGGTTGAAATACGGGAATTTAATTAAGGGGACAGAGGTGGCCATTCCTACTGGGCTGTTTGCCTGTGGCTGAAAAGAAATCCTTCCCTGCAGTTAGCCAAGTGGGGGGGGGGAGGGAGGGTCGTGGTGGAGAGGGGAAATCGGCACTGAGTTTTTCACGTTTGGCTAGCAGGGATCTTTCCTGATACCAGCCACATGGTGGGGGGAAGGATAAATCAATCATCCTAGAGAATTGGATGGAGGGGGATTTAGTTTGGTTTCTGCTGCTGCACGTTAACAGGAAAACCTCAGCACTCAACGGGCTTTGTTTGGTATGTGGGAAAGGAGGGCGCTGCTTTTATGTAGGTTGCAGAAGCCGAAAGACAATGGCTTACCATGGCCGCATGCAAGCCGAATTCTGTTGCCCGGACCTGCGTCTGTGATCTCTAACACCAAAGATGCAGGCACTCAATACTAAGATGCAAAATGTGACCTTGTACCGAAATCACATGTGCTATGTAATGTGAATAGTGTTGTTCACCGTGAAAGAGAATAAGCATTGTTCTGTAAAATGTATCTTTTTAAATACTTCTTTCCCTTTTTTCCCTCCCTCCCGCAGCTGCAAATTTTTCAAGCCTCCTTCCTCCGTCCCGAAGGTTATCTCAGATAAGGTGGCGAAAAAAATGGACGGGAGACGAAATGTTCTCTGAAATCATGGAATCGACCAGCAATGAAAGAGCTCATCTGAATAAGTGGAAGGACACAGTATCAAAGTACAGGAAAGATGCCAGTGAACGTGAGGACAGGAGGGACCAACGTGAGGACAGAAGGGACCAACGTGAGGAGAGGAGAGACGCTCGAGATGAGAGGTGGTGGCAGGAAGATCAGAGGAGGCAGGATGCAACGCTGGGGCTGCTGCGTGAGCAAATGGACATGCTCCGGCATCTGGTGGAGCTTCAGGAAAGGCAGCAGGATCACAGAGTGCCACTGCAGCCCCTGTATAACCGCCCTCCCCCCTCACCATGTTCCATAGCCTCCTCACCCAGACGTGTAAGAACGCGGGGGGGGGGAGTGGCTCCGTGCACCCTCCCACTCCACCCCAGTGGACAGCCCAAGCAGAAGTCATTATTTTGAACTTTTTTAGTGGCCTTTTCCTTCCCTCCTATCCTCCTCCCAAACCCCACCTGGGCTACCTTGTCAGTTCTCTCCCTCATTTTATAATCAATTAACAACGCCCCCCCCCCATGATTTTTAAACCATAGTGACTTTATTTCCTTTGAAAGCAAGCTGTGATCGAAGGGGGAGGGTGGGTTGCTTACAGAGATTGAGTCAATGAAGGGGGCGGGTTTTCATCAAGGAGAAACAAACAGAACTTTCACACCATAGCCTGGCCAATCATGAAACTGGTTTTCAAAGCTTCTCTAATGTGCAGCACTTCCTGGTGTGCTCTTCTAATCGCCCTGGTGTCTGGCTGTGCGTAATCAGCGGCCAGGTGATTTGACTCAGCCTCCCACCCCTCCATAAAGGTTTCCCCTTACTCTCACAGCGATTGTGGAGCAAAGAGCAAGCAGCAATAATAATGGGAATATTGGTTTGGCTGAGGTCTGAGCGAGTCAGTAATGTGCCCCAGTGACCCTTTAAACATCCAAATGCACATTCTACCACCATTCTGCACTTGCTCAGCCTGTAGTTGAACAGCTCCTGACTACTGTCCAGGCTGCCTGTGTATGGCTTCATGAGCCATGGCATTAAGGAGTAGGCTGGGTCCCCAAGGATAACTATAGGCATTTCAACATCCCCAGTGGTTATTTTCTGGTCTGGGAAGTAAATCCCTTGCTGCCACCGTTTAAACAGATTAGTGTTCCTGAAGACGCAAGCATCATGAACGTTGATGTTGGTGAAACGTCCCTTGTGATCCACCAATGCTTGTAGCACCATTGAAAAGTACCCCTTACGGTTTGTGTACTGGCTGCCCTGGTGCTCCGGTGCCAAGATAGGAATATGGGTTCCATCTATCGCCCCACTACAGTTAGGGAATCCCATTGCAGCAAAGCCATCCACTATGGCCTGCACATTTCCCAGAGTCACTACCTTTGTAGCAGCAGCTCAGTGATTGCTTTGGCTACTTGCATCACAGCAGCCCCCACTGTAGATTTGCCCACTCTAAATTGATTCCCGACCGACTACAGGGCTATCGCCACTCGCTTCTCAAATGTGAGGCCTGCTCTCATCGTGGTATTCTGGCGCTTCAGGGCAGGGGAAAGCAAGTCAGAAAGTTCCATGAAAGTGCCCTCACGCATGCGAAAATTTCACAGCCACTGGGAATCATCCCAGACCTGCAACACTATGCGGTCCCACCAGTCTGTGCTTGTTTCCCGGGCCCAGAATGAGAGTTCCACGGACATAACCTGCCCCATTAACAGCATGATCTCCAAAGCACTGGGGCCCACGATTCTGTGTCCATGTCCATGTCCTTATCACTCTCGTCGCCGCACTGCTGTCGCTGCCTTGTCCTCGACTCATTTTTAAGGTCCTGGTTCAGCATAAACTGCACAGTAATGCACGAGGTATTTACAATGTTCATGACTGCTGTCTTGAGCTGAGCGGTCTCCATACTTGCTGTGGTGTGGCGTCTGCAGTGTTCACCCAGGAAAAAAGGCACGAAACAGTTATCTGCCATTGCTTTCACGGAGGGAGGGGTGAGGCTGTACCCAGAACCACCCATGACAACTTTTTTTGCCCCATCAGGCATTGGGATCTCAATCCAGATAGCTACCCACAGTGCAATGCTCCGGGAGTCGACGCTAGCCTCGGCACATGGACGCACACCGCCAAATTAATGTACTTAGTGTGGCAGCATGCACTTGACTTTATACAATCGGTTGCCAAAAATCGAATTCTGTAAATTCGGAGTAATCCCATAGTGTAGACATACCCTAGGTCACCAAGGTGCCATGTGCACTCAATAAGCAGCTAAATAACCTGTTTCTGAATCTGTATGCTTTATATTTTGAACCTATAAGTGTATATTCTACATACACGATGTGCTGGATATTTTGTAAAATGCTTTAATTGTCTGGAAACTGAGCGTTCCTCTTCTCTGCAACTTACAAAATAATTGAAGGAAAGATATTTTACATTGTATATCTATGACTACCAGTTACACATTTTAGTGTCCAATAATGTGTTTGTAGGCTATATTTAAATGCCATAACACATAACAATGAACTCCTCCTATTCCTCGGATTTTCTTTTTCCCATTGATTCTGTCTGGCTCTCTCCCCATCATAAAATCTGATTTCCTTCTTCTTCATAACTTTAGGTTTGACTTTATAATAGCTTTATATTTTTAGATCCTCTTTGAGTCAGTGTTATATAAGAAAAAGTAAAAATAAAAAAGATAATGCTCAGGCAACATTTCTGAAGTTTTGCCCATTTCTAATGTTAGAACCATGCAGTTAAGAGACTGGCATTAATTTTCCTCCACTTCTTTCTGTTCAGGATATGGGTATGAAGATTCATCACAATTGTCTTTTTTTTAAATTGCTAACATTTTCAGAGCAATTTGGATTTTCTCTCGCTCTTTCCTTTTTAACTGTGTGGAAAGTCATCTTGACAGTGCACTTTTAAATGTATGTCAGTCCCTTTTGCTAAAAATCTAAGATTGGAAAGGTGTGCCACCACTAGCTGAAGTGCCATCATGTTTGTGTGAAGTCGTGAAGGCATTATTTTTTTCAGCTAATGGAACAATATCAAAAGTGAGGAATCTAAGGTTGGGCAGAATCTTCTGAGAGCAACATAAAGATGCACCTTTTTGCATTCCATGTAGTTTGAAGTGTCTCGTACTATTGGCATTCATTGAGGCAGACACTGAAGTTGTTTTTCCTGCATTAAAGTGATATCAATTGCTAATTTGAGCAAGAAATATGAGAAATACTACAACTTTAAAATTATCAATGGGTTTAATTAAAAATACTAGAATGGATGGAAGGCACAGCACAAAGCCCAATAGGTGGTAATAAACAGGCATATGAAGAAAGGACACATACTTAAAACTGCAAAGAGTCCTGTGGCACCTTATAGACTGACAGATGTTTTGGAGCATGAGCTTTCGTGGGTGAATACTCACTTCTTCGGATGCATGCAAAACGTCTGTTAATCTATAAGGTGCCACAGGACTCTTTGCTGCTTTTACAGATCCAGACTAACACGGCTACCCCTTTGAAGCTTAAAACTGTGGATGGAGCAGCAAAAAGTCCCCTTCTGTTTTTCCCAGGAGAATTCACATTACAGGCAAATCAGTCACTGAAAGGAAGCTCACAAGTCTTGTAGAAAAATACCAGGGAACCCCAGTATGGTTGCTGGAGTCTTTCTATTGTCATTGATAGCCTCTTGATTGTCAAACCCAATCAAAATGAATGAGAGGTCTTATGGCGAAATTTGTATTAGACTGCCTGGTCTCAAAAATTCTCACTGAAAATGAATGTGAGACTTGTGAGGGACTGTGAGTTCCTGACACTTCTTATATATGTGGCTTGTGCATTGCAGAATTAGTGGCGACGGCTAAGGAGTTGGTTTGGCAGAGCACAACGCCTATAGTATGTATGTGGAACAGAATATATATACAGTCTTCTGAACTGAATATCAGAGTCTATACATCTTCTAATGGCAGCTACAGAGCCTCTTAGCTTTTTAAATTTCTTCCACAGTGTGTGGCTGCTAAACAGGGGCATCCATAATAGGTTTGAAAATGTCAGCTCAGGAATGGGCAAGTAGTTAGTTCAAAATAATCTAATTAGGGTTTTGAATGAGAAGTATGGTGAACTTAAAAAAAAATCAGTGGCGGTAATAAAGTCAGGGGGAAAATCTCTGAAAGAGCTACAGGAACTAATTCCCCAGAGTCAAACTGATGAAAAAGCATCACAAAGCATATCTTGGAAAGATCACAAAACTACTGATAAGTGCCCATTAGATTTCACAATGAGAAGCCAGAGAGCAGCCAATATTTACATATGTGATACAGTTATCTTATCTGAGAAAAATCAAAGGAAAATGTTGAGATCCCAGAACAAAGCCTGCCCATTCACAGCCTTTACTTTCTTTCTCCCTCATTTTCTCCCATTCATTTTGATTGACTTTCCCCATTACCTTGAAGAAAAGGAAATCGCTAAAAAGAAATGGAATGTTGATTAAACAGGATTTACATGTCTTTAAATTCAGCAGACATGAAGAAACTTGTGAGCTGAGTTCTCATGAGCTACACACTCTGTGAGAATCACTTACAGGGTAAAATGGAAACCATTGGGTTTTCTTAAGTGCTATGTAATCTGCATAGGTTTGCAAGAGTTCATGTGGCCTTGCTTTTTGGGTTTGTGTGACCTAGATGGCCAACAGTAGCCTATGTCTCATTACATCTCACATCTACTGCTTGTCATGGGGTGAGTTTCCACAAGGAGATGGGCCTTCATGAACACTGCAGCAAAGATGATGTTCTCTGTTTTGCTTTGTGAAATCTTTGTTCGTTGTAAATTAAGAACATATTTATGTATTTCTGGGTCACTTAGATGATATTTCAGAAGGCAAGCTTCAACTGTGAAATGGTGACGGAAAAACTTCCATTTCACACAAACTGACACAAGAGTCATGACAAAACCAAAAAGAAACCATGAAACTCAGTCTTCAAATATGTGTATCTATCCAGAGACAACAAAAAGGCAGCAAAATGAATTGTTCATCTTTGTTTCCAGTTTTGGATATTGAAATTAGCAGAATTTTGTAGCTCAAGCTTTGTTCAATTTTAAATTGCCGATGAGCACTATAGGGGTGGATAATGCTCTCAGATTGAAATAAAAGATTTTCATAGTTTAAGGCCAGATGGGACCATTACATCATAGTCAGATTTCCTGTGTACCACAAGACAATATTTTTCACCCAGGTACTCCTATATTAAGCCCATAGGCTTTAGTTAGATTAAAACACTTCAGTCCCCAGGAGACTAAGCTGTGTATTACAGGGAGCGAATGGGAGAAACCAAGACACCACCAAAGCCTGAGGCCCCTGCAATGGCAGGGAATTGATCAGCTGTGACATGCCCAGGTGATCCCAGCAAGTGTACTGTGCCTTATGCTGCAGAGGAAGGCAAAGACGCCCCAAGAGCTCTGCCAATCTGAGCTGGGGGAAAATTCCTTCCTGAGTGTAAATCTGGGGATTGATATGAGCACATGAACAAGACATAATCATCCAGGCATATTTTACAATATTAACACTGATATCAAATGGCTTGAGAACCTGCTTGAGAAATGTTCCAATTTACTTACAAACTGAAAGTGGCTTGTTCCAAACAGACATTTGAGTTGTAGTCAAAGTTCAGTGAAATCAAACTTCTTCCGAACATCATGGCAACTGTATCACAACATCTGTACATCATATCAGCCTAGAAGAGCCAACACTTTAGGAGTTCGTCCTTGAAATATGGGCAGCAGATAGAGCTGTTAAGAAAATGGCTAGAACATGGTGTCTTTGACACTTATTGATGTGTCTATACGTGAGATATTAAAGAATTTTCCAAACTGATGTATCAAAACTAACTGTACTGCTCAGCCAATATGGGGCACATTTAACAGCTTCAGCTTTCATGCAAAGGATTGTCTGGGCTTGTTAAAGCTCGGGGGGGGGGGCGGAGGAGGAAGGGGAGGCAAATATTTAGAATAGTGCATAGTTTCTGTTAATAGTTTTTATCACACAAATTCTTGTGCACCACACTACTTACCCCTCCACGCTAAAGGATCATTTTTGAGATTTTCATCTTTGATTTTATAATATTAGTATAAATAATATATTGAAGAGAAGGTTAAGAAGTGACTTATTGACATCTAACAGTTCCTATGTGGGGAAAAGATACCTGACGTAAGAGGTCTCTTTAATTACCCAGTCAAATGCATAACAAGATAAATTGTCTGAAAAAGTTAAAGACCGAAAAATTTAATCTGAAAATAAGGTGCAAATTTTTTAACAGTGATGATGATTAACCACTGCAACAGATTACCAAGGAATGTGGTAGATTTTCCATCATGTGGAGTCTTTAAATCAGGATGTCTTTCAGAAAGATATGTGCCAGAAATTTTTGGGCTTGATGCAGAAATGTCAGTGAATTTCAATCAGATTTGTTATGCAGGAGGCCAAACAAGATGAACATAATGGGCCCTCTGGTCTTAAAATCTATGGGCAAAATTCCAACCTCACTGATGTCAATGGGAATTTTGACATTGACTTGAATGGGGCTAGATTTCACCCTGAATCTATGCATAATATATGGGTGTAAATATAATAAAAATGCCTCATTTGGAAGAGAGTTTGATTTGTACATTGAGGTGGCATTTCCAGGTTTTTTATCTTCACTGCTTTTTATGGAAAATCTTTGAATTGTTCAACCATCTCCTCTTCAAGCTTGCCTCAGTTTTTAACTGAAGGACAGAGATACTAACTCAGTTTTCTTGAAGAATATTATAATTATGATCTTTGTCTAGAATACTGAGTTCTAGAGGGAAAAACAAAAAGAGAGGATGTTGAAAAATAATACAAAGTGGGAAACATGTTCCTGTATGATACCCATCAATGTTCTAGGAGGCAGAGCTGGGAGGAGAAAAATACCTCTGGTGGGGGAAGAGCAGAAATAGAATGTTTTAAAGAGCATTTCTTCTGGGTGTTACTGAATGGCATTGTCTTTGATCACTGTGAAACTTATACATGTTGGGATCTTAATATTTCACCATGACCCTCTATGGATGGTGGATCCTATTTGAATTAGAGACCACTGCAGTACTTAAGATGGATTTATCTAGGGAAAAGTATTGAAGAATGTTGATTCTTGAATATTTATTGCTAAACTCACTGCAGTTAACATTTCATAAACTGTTTCATAAGTAGTACATTTTGAATTGGTTCAAAACCTTTAGTTCTATTTTTGTCTCTTGTGGTTTCAGTATCTCATCATCAAGAATACACACATATTATGAAAGTCATATGAACTTAATGAGAAACTGTATAGGAACAATTCTCTCCTGATTAGTTTTGTATTTGGGGATCCATATTGCAAGTTAGTGTATTATACAGAGAAAGGTGTGTGAAATTTGTAAATTGTGATGCTGAGATGAAGTAGCAGCACCTGCTGGGCTCAGGAGTGTCTCTACACAGGGGAATGGAATGGACAGGTTTGCTGCATATGTGTAAGGAATGAAGCTGGCTTTCTCCAAGAGGAACAGCACAAGAGAATGCAGAAAAGCAGTGGAGTATATGGGGGAGTATATGGGGGAGTCTGTATTCTGTGAGGGGTGGTTTAAGACATTGTAGGGAAGGAGTGCTAGCATTGGCAGCAGTGGTCTGAGTTTCCATATAGTCCCACCAAAGTGCCTCACCCCCAAGCCACATGGACAATATCTGGGATTATGAGGAGGTAATTCAATCTTGATGAAACCAAATAATGAGGCATGTTCTTCATAAATACACTTCTGCTTACAATTACTTTAGTTGTCCAGAAGGCACTCATGTAAATTGTCCCCTAGCAGAACAACTTTATCCTAAAAAAGTCAAAAGATTTGTTATGATGAGTATATATTTAAAATATACAGGAAATCCCTCTTCCTAGGAGTAATCTGACAATACAAATTAGACTGTGGAAGAGTTTCCTGGGTGAAAGTGGTGAAAATATGGGACATTTACAAATAGCCTGGACAAAAGCATTCAAAATGTACTAGAGGGACCCTCGCTCCTATTTAATAATATGGGAAGGGCAGGGTGGTCATGATCCCTCCAGATTGCAAACCCCGGATTAGGTTATCATTAGACTTCAAAGCAGAATAAGCATTTGCACTGTTATGTAAAAGAGCAAAAGGGGGGGTGGGTTCACCCATGATATAAGTGTGGACTAAGTAACAACATAGGACCTGTAGATGCACCAGAAATGGTGCAAGTGATGACAGGTAATTCATTCCTCTAACTGTGAGAGCTACATTCACCAAGTTAAAATTATGACATTAAAATATCAGACTGCAGGACTTCTTAAAGTTCTGCTTGACAAATGCGTAGTACAGCTGCATTTTCATTTGACAAATCATTGGACTCCTGAAGTGTTAGAGCTGTCAACTGGATTAAATGAATGGTGTGTTTAATATTTTTACAGGAATTATGCTTTGTCATGGAAATGCCTCTTTCCCCTCACATTACCAATAGCAGTGTGGAAGCAGAGAAAAGAACTGACAGAAGGGAACTGTAATGCATGACGTTTGTTAGCAAGAGTCAGGCTAACTGTAACCCTGATAACGCGAGATTTGTAGAAGCGAGGATTGTGTGAGGCGGGTGAGAAAGAGCTGTGTAAGAAGTTATGATGACCTCAGCATAGATAAAGTGTAGAAGACCTTGGGTAGATAAGGTATAGAAAATAATTGTATGTTGGCAAGAGTCAAAAGACTTCGCAGAGTTTGCTTTTATGTATTAATTTGTTTAAATGTGTGTTTGAGTTATTGTTGAAAATGAAGTGGAATCCTTGAGTCTAGGAAGCAAAGGAGTTTACAATTTGGCATTTTGAATGGGCCCATCCAAAAATATTGCTTTGCTTTATAGAAAAATCTTTCCAGACTTTTCTATATTTCTGTTATTGGTAGGGCCTATCAGTACGATTATTGTAGGGTTTAAGGAGAACACTGGTAGCTTGATGTTTGGAGAAACATGTTGCTATACTCTATTCATTGTTTTATAGCTGTGTGAATTACCTCCTGTAGTATATAGTGTTTTAGAAAATCATTGAAGGAAGTCACATAAAATACATTTGATAAATTTATCAAAGCAATGGATCAAAAACTTAGTACTGTTTTACCTCAGATTAAAAAAAAATCTGTAGATAAAAATTAAGAGCCATCTTCCCAATCTCTTCATAGAACAGTTTTAATTTGATTTGATCTTCAAACCTGTAGGCTTCATGCCAATACAACAATTCAAGACAATATTGTTATGTATCAGAGGTTGGAGACTCTGGAAAATAAATCTAGGGTCTCCAAACTTCATGCATTATCATTAAAGAAGGGGTTTAAGAAGATAGACTTGGGTTTATTGCTCTGCCTGTTATTAGAGAAGATTTCAAAAATGAAATTTCAAATCTTCTCTCTTAGGAAATTGTTTGCCTACCATCTACAGAAATATTGAGGCAGAGAGGGAATCAATAACAAAAAAAAGGTGGAGGCCAGGTTGTCAGACCTTTTTAGTTGTCTTTGGACTTGTAAATAACTCTGCTAGTTGCTCAGATATTAAGGTGATGAAAGCCATATAAATAACCAGATAGATGGATAGACAAAGAGCTAGCAACTAGAGCTGATTGGGTAATTTCTGTCAACATGATTTTTTTGATAGAAAACTACTTCTACAAAATCAAAATTTTCCACAAGAAAATTGTGATTGTGCCAAAAATTCAATTTTGCATTAGGAACAATGAAAACAGAATGTTTTGTTTTGTGTTGGTTCACCAGAATCAAGATGTTTTGGTTTGTCAAAGTGAACCAAAACAATTTGTTTAGGGGCCTTTGAACATTATACTCCATCTGCCCATAGTTAAGTAGCACCTCAGGGGAGTTGTAGTTCAGGTGCTTTGTGCCCCTACTTTCTGCTATGGGCCAGGCTTCTTTGTTGGACTATGTGATGGTTCTTGGGATGGTTCATGACTGTTATCCCCCTGCCTCCAGTGAGATGGAGACTTGCTGGTGCTTAACTCGGTGTCAGCTCCCTAACACCACCAGCCTGTTAGCCTCCCAAACAATCTTCTCTGGGCTATGCCAGCCCTTACTTTGCTCTGCAGGTTAACAATGGCCCCTTTGAAGTGTTCCCTCGTAATGTCCAGCCCCTTATCCTCACTACCACCCTTACAGGAGCCCTGGAGGAGATCCAGGGGACCTCTGACCTTTCTCCCAGACAGCAGATCAAATGTTGCGAACCCTGTGATTCTTAGGGCTCCTGCCTATAAGCGAATAACATGGTGACATTATATCGCAGTCACTTGCCCTCTTGGTTGCATACATTCTCAACATAGTTTTTACACTCCCATTTAACCGTTCAACTAAATTGTTTGTCTCTGGGTGATATGGAGAAGATCTCAGCTGCTTTACCTCACACATCTTCCATAACTCACTCAAGAGCTGGGACATGAAATTTGACTCATGATCTGATAAGATTTCCTTTGGAAAACTTATTTGGCTGAATATAGTGAACAGAGCCATAACCACTGTTTCAGTCTTCTCCATGTTAAATAGAGAAATTGCCTCTGGGCAGTTTCCAGTGGCAAAATCCACTATCCAATACATATATTTCTTTCCTCTCTGGATTGGCTGGGGAAATGGCCCAACAATATCCATAGCCACCCTAAGAATACTTAGTTGAATATTAGTAATGGGTGCATGAGATCCTTGTGGTGCCCTGCAGGCTTCTTCCACTTCTGACATAAGTCACAAGACCCGCAGTAGTCTGTTACCTCATTCTGAATATTAGGCCAATACATTCTTCTTTAACCTCTTGTATGTCTTCCCTGATCCAAAGAGACATGCAAAAGGATACCTGTGGTAATCACTTGATGATTCCCTGTTCTGTTCATTCCCTCTGGCATTGGCTACTGTTGGAAGACAGGACACTGGACTAGACGGACCTTTGGTCTGACCCAGGGTGGCCATTCTTATGTAACAACTTTAACTTCCCACAATGCTTAGCAGGCATAATCACTCGTTTGTAATATTCCCCAGGACTTCTGTTTTCTCCCACAGGGGTTTCCCTGTACAATCTTCTCTTTTCTACACAGAATCTTCCCCTGTTTTCTGTATCTGGCACTTTGCTGAGTATGGCTGTTTTTATACTTTCTAGGGAAGAGTCGGCTTCCTATTCAAAAGCAACATTTGTTTGGGTTTTGCTTGCAAGGAGAGTGGTTACAGGTAAGGGAAAATCTTCTCCTATCTCTGTCCTGAGGATGTTAAACTATTCTTGTCTGAATAAGGGCTAAAGGTGTCTCCTCCTTCCTCAAAAACAACAGGAGCCTGGTGGCATCTTAAAGACTAACAGATTTATTTGGACATAAGCTTTCGTGGGTAAGAAATCTCACTTCCTCAGTTGCCTTTCATTCTGCAGTGTTCACTTTTGGGAACTCAGAGTCATACCTTTCTACTATGGGTCACAATATTAACAGCTTTACATGAAGACATGATATTACCAATTTGTTTATCAGCTGGAATGCTAGCCAGTATACCGATATTTGAAATATCTTTTAAACCTTCCCACTCCAACTCTATTTGGGCTAAAGGCACAGTGGTTTCAAATTTTCCTAAAGTAAGGAGTTTTACCTTTTCTCCTGGGAGTACATCAACTTCCATAATCATGTCTTTCCTGACCAGAGAAATTTTGGCACCAGTGTCTCTCCATCCTTGGCACCTTCGATAAACTATCAATCGCCAATAAGTCAGGCCCTACATTATTCACTAGGGTCTCTTCAGGCACCTCTGGGGGGTTGTGTGTTTAAGGTAACCGCAGCGTTACCCTGGCCTGAACGGGGTTAATATTTGGATTTCCCTTGCTTAGGTCAATCTCTTTTCAGGTGCTCAGTGGAGCCACAAGAATATCCCTTTCTTGGACCACCCTCCTGTGATGGAGGTGTGTAATTATGATTACCAGAAGGGGATCGATTCTGGGGTGGTGAGTGTTTGGACTCAACACTGCCCTTTTCCCAGGGATAAAATGGGGTCCGCCCTTTACACCATGCTTCTGCCCTTTCCTCTGGGGTTTGCACTCACTGAATGATCTGGTTTGTACATAGGAATCAGCAATATCAGCTACTTCATGTACAGTGGCAGGTTTATTCCCCACACTGCCACTCTGATTTCTGTGGTATATATACACTCAGGAAATATTCCTCTGAAAAGAGGTCAAATAATGGGCCATAATTCCCCACCTCTTTCCCCTCTTATTCATTAAATCACACTGTGATGGGGTGGTCCACTCACTGCTAAGGTGGTGCCTCCTCCTGGTCACTCTGGAGAATAGTTTGTGAGGTCAACACCATTTCCAGTGTTTGCACACCATCCTCTACACCTCTCTCTGGGTCTGCAGCCCCTTTTGCTCCACAAGCTGCTGCTGCTTCCTCTTTGTGACAGCCCTCCAGCCAGGTCACTACATGTGTTTTCCCCTTCCAGGATACCAAAGGGTTTCTCCAGCAATCCTGGGCAGTCTTCCCATTCACTGCCTCATAGTGCCATTTCCTCAGTGGCTGGCAGGGGAACCCAGGCCTATCCTCTACTATGGTTTCAGTTTAGGGACCCTCTACCATCAGTCAAATTTGATTCCCTTCTAAACCTTAGTGCCTTTCCCCGAGCTCTGTCCTACCTTCCTGGTTTCCCCCTCTCTGGGTTTTCCAGCCCAAACACACCTCCCTTCTCCCAGGGAGTGACTACAGACTTTCCCAGCAGCCCCTTCTGTTGCCGGCATCCTGGTTTATATAAGCCCCACCTGTTCCTGCACAGGTGAAATTCTTCTAATTTGCTTAGTCTTTCTAGTGATCGAGTTGTGAGGCAGATTTTTTTAAAGAAAACTACAGCAACAGAAAACCCTTTTGCAAGGTGACCAAGTGTTAATATTCATTGACACAGCCAAGGGAACACCCATTTGAAGGAAAAGATTTTAATTTCTTAGGGAAGAAATTACACAAAATAATGATAGAACAGCAATTTTTTCCTCTGCCAGACTTCAAGTAACATTAAATGGTAAGTGATCTGTGTTTAGGTGCTAATCCAGAAATATACATACGTGTGTGATTAACTTTAAGCATACGAGTAGTCTCATTGAAGTCAAGGGATGAATTTTTTTAGTTTCAAAATGTATTTTTTTTTAAATTTGGCAACTAATGGAATAGACTGATTTAGATGAGGATTTACAATTTACTAAAAATATTCCCTTCCTTTGTAGGAATATAGGATTTTGTAAGAATTTTATAAACTCTATAAACTTGGGCCAAATCCTCCAGCTGCCATAAATTGGCATAGTTGCCTTGAAGTCAAAGGAATGAGGAACTGGTCCAATATTTGTCTGTCTGTAATAACTACAGTGCCAAAAACTTCTCTTTCTGGTCACCTTTTGGATTTTTCTCTCCCTCCTCTCCCCTTTTAATTCATTGGCCAAATATGTTATATAAACAATCCACAAAAATAATGGAATTTGATATCAAAATGTATTTTGAAATAAATATTATCTTACGATATTAAGTGGTAAAGGGTATATTCTGCAAAGGAGCATTTATATGGTCAGGAAGACAGCTAGGCAAAGAATTTTAAAGTGGGTGTTTCTAATTTTATTTATTTGAAAGATGCTTATATAAATTACTTGATTTTCAAAAGTACTGAACAGCCAGCAACTCTCATTGACTTAAGCAGTTGCGGACCCATCATGGTGTTGGTGGCATGGAAAGTGGTGTTGCACAGTCCTTTGAAAGTAGAGTGGTGTAGAAGTGAGGAGATAAGAAGATTTATATAAGCACCAATATTGTTGATGTTTATCCAAAGTTGTGAAACTTTTGAGGTCTGTCCTCAAACTTCAGTTTCTAGGGTACCTATCTCTCCCACCTCTTCCTTCCCTTTCTCAGACCTCCAATGGAATCTCTTCCTCCACTGCCTTCTATAAACTGGGCAAATGACCAGCCTTCTATGTGACCTCCAGCAAACCCTGCTTCATCCAGTAGACTCCATTTACTTCCCTTCTCAGGATTTGCAACTGGATACTAGCTTCTCTCTCTTTTCCTTTGGGCTATTCCTAACTTTTAAAAATTCTGTTTTGGAAACCTCAGTTTCTTTGCTGGCCACTGTTCAGACTCTGAACTGGTGCTTTCTCATCATACATACCTCAGAACATACTGAATGCTTTCAACAAGAAAACCCAAGGGCATATGAAATGTAAACTCTGTGGTTTGCTCTTGCCTCAACAAAGAGACACATCTCAGTTAACAATACTAAGGGTAGAAAAGTTAGAAAAAAGAGAGCGAAATTGAGCTATTGAATAGAATTAGTAATGTTACAATCCTATTACAGTTCCAGCAGAAACCTGGTTCCAAGTTCCTAAATGCTATTGATATGCTCCAGAGAGACTCAAGTAGGTGTGTTTAGATTTGGAGAATTTTAACACTCTCTGTGCTTTGAAGAAGAAGGAAAAAAATCCATGGATGGGAAAACTTGGAAGGATTTAACACTATATTAGAAAGCTAGCGGCTTTCCCATTCAGATCAGGAGTGGCACTCTCATTGACATGAACAGAAGACGGTGTCAGCATATGTGCACATTATCTCAGATTACACTGCAAGAGTGCTTAGAGTTTTAAGCTTCAGTGTGAGGAAAACCATTGGGTAGGAGAGCAGCATGCCAAAAGCATTGGGATTTATTCTTCAGCATGAGCCAAACTCAACACGCTGCAGCCTGATTTAAGCACAGAATTCTTATATAAGTAGCTCAACTTTCAAGATTATAGGTGATTTAGAATTATCAATTTTTATGCCTTTGATTTTGAAAGAAAAAAGGGCTGTGTAAGCTTAACTACATGTCTTTGTAACAGTGCCTTAAGCTGACTAGCTCCAGTAGATGTCACTGTGGCCCCCAAATTAGAGCCATCACATTTTTAGATGTCATTTGGTATGGTATACAATACACCTGATATCAACAACATTCAAACGTCTTTGTAATGATGGCTCTGAATTACAGCATTCTCTCTGTTGCCAAATCCAGCTCTTTATTGAGCAACAGGAGGACAGATACCTGCCATTTCCCCTCTAAACTCCAACAAGGAATGCAAAACAAATACATACATGAACTGTGATCAGCTGTAGCAGAACAAATGAGGAAAACATCCCAGTGGAAAATGCTAGAGAAATTCTTTTTCTATGCACATATTATTGTTGTGTGCTGTGTTACAGAAAGCCTTGAATTAATACGTAGCATTAAGGTAAAGAAATAGCAACTTTATTGAATAAAGTCAGAAGAGCTATGTAAAACTGAAAGACCCCCCAAATATCCTGCCCCAGAAATAGTTCCTGAAATGGATTTGTCAGGGTTAGACACTAATTTGATATCTTTATATGAAGGATCTTTTATTGAATAGGGGTAAATGGATTTTGACACCTTAGACCAGTGGTTCTCAACCCACGGCCTGTGGACTGCTTGCGGCCCAATCAGCACACAGCTGTGGCCCATGTGACATATTTAGGGCCATAACTAGGCCAGAGCACGAGGGGCACCTGCCCTGGGGGCAGAGCCAGTGGGGTATTGAAAAATGGGGTGGCACAGAATCGGGCCCAGTGTCAGCTCCCTGGCATGATCAGACTCAGTGATGTCAGCTCCCTCCCCCCCTACAAGATTGGGCCCAGCAGGAGGTCAGGGTGCTCATTACCCTCCCACCCTGCAGGATTGTGGGTCCAGTGATCCTGCCTGGAGCAAGTTTCCCAGCACTAGGACCACAGCAGCAGGTGGGAAGGGCAGGCTGCTCGGCTGACCTATGTGCAGCTGTGGTAGAGTTGCCAGTTTTCAATAGGAACACCCAGTCAAAAAGGGACCCTGGCAGCTCCAATTGGCACCACCGACTGGGCTACTAAAAGTATGGTTGGTGGCACAGTGGGGGCTCGGGGCTAAGGCAGTCTCCCTGCCTGCCCTAATTCCGCATGTTTTCTGGAAGCGGCCGCCAGGTCCTTGCAGCCCCTTGGTGCATGGGTGGCCAGGGAGGCTCCACAAGCTGCTCCTGCCCCTAGTGCCGGCTCCACAGTTCACATTGGCCAGGAACCCGCAACCAATGGAAGCCGCAGGGGCAGCACCTGTGGGCACAACGGCAGCATATGGAGCCTCCCTGGCCACCCATGCACCTAGGAGCCTCAGGGACCTGGCTGACATTTCCTGGGAGCGCTGCCAGGACCACGCACCGCAACCCCCTGCCCCAGCCCAGAGTCTCCTCCCGCATGCAAACACCCTCCCGGAGCGTGCATCCCACACACACCCAACATCCCAACACCCTGCCCCAGCCCTGAGCCCCCTCCTTCACCCCAACCCCCTCATCCCACCCCAGAGCCCACACCCCAGCTGGAGCCCCCCCCATCCCAACCAGGTGTCCTGTACCCTGAACCCCACATTTCTGGCCTCACCCAGAGGCTGCACTGCAAGCCCAGAGCCCTCACCCCCCCCCCACATGACAACCCCCTGCCCCAGCCAGGAGCCCCTTCCCGCACCCCAAACGCTTCATTTCTGGCCCCACTCTGGAGTCCGCAATCCCAGCCATAGCCCTCACCCCCTCCCTCACCCCAACCCCCTGCCCCAGCCCGGTGAAAATGAGTGAGGGTGTGGGAGAGCGAGCAATGGAGGGAGGCGGGATGGATCAAGTGGGGTTGGGGCATCTGAGAAGGGGCAGGGCAGGGGTGGGGCCTCAGGGTAGGGGAGGGGTGTTCAGATTTGTGCAATTAGAAAGTTGGGGGGAGGGATAGCTCAGTGGTTTGAGCATTGGCCTCCTAAACCCAGGGTTATGAGTTCAATCCTTGAGGGGGCCACTTGGGGATCTGGGGCAAAATTAGTACTTGGTCCTGCTAGTGAAGGCAGGGGGCTGGACTCAATGATCATTCAAGGCCCCTTCCAGTACTAGGAGATGGGATATCTCCATTAATTATTATAACCCTAAGCTATGGCAGGAGACCAGTGGACACGGGGAGAGGAGTACAGGGGGCTGGGGCATGGGGACAGGGATGCAGCTGGTGCATGGGAGACAGACTCTAGGTGGGGGAACTGGTGGCTGGGGCACAGTCCCTGAATAGAGGGCTAGATACTGGGGCACAGTCCCTGGATGGGGGAGAAGGGGTTGAATGCTGTGGGGAAGTTCCTCAGGGGGCCATTTTGCCCTGGACAGAACACCCTGTCTATCCAGGGCAGGTGCATGTGCCAGCCCGATGTTGGGGGGACAGTCCCAGAGAGGTTGGATGATGGGGGGCATTCTCTGGCTGGGGGGGAGTCTGGGGAGTGGTTGGGTGCATGGGAGACAGTCCCTGGGTAGTAGGACTGGTTGCATGGGAGCAGCCCTGGGCTTGGGGGGCTCCCTGTACTGGGCAGAGCTCCCCATCTTTGCAGGCAGGCTCCGCAGTCATGCTCTCCGGGCCTCAGCCCAGCTGCACCACTAGCAACAGCATGGAAGTGAGGGTGGTAATACACATGCCATGCTCCCTCTGAGCTGCCATGAGTGGTGGTGGACCTCAGAGCCCCAGCAGCGATGGGCGTTGGAGCCTTCTCCCTCCCTATTTTGTCACAGATATTTTCAGTAAAAGTCACCGACAAGTCATGGGCTACCGTGAATTTTTCTTTATTGCCTGTGAGCTGTCCATGATCTTTACTAAAAATATCCGTGACAAAATCTTAACTTTATGTAACCAACACACCTTCTGGGTGTGGTGTTCTGTCCCACCTAGTGGCACCGAGACCACTTAAAGAGAAAGAGATTGAGTCTGCTCTACAGCCTTAGCTAACAGCCAGTTGGCTTTTAGCTCATGCTGTAGAGGCTTATGCACTGTAGAGGCTCCTGCCTGCCAATGACCGGGGTCTGCCAGCGTTACACTTACACATAGAGAGCTGCACATGTGTGCCAAAATGGTAAGTAGGTTGAGAACCACTGCCTTAGACTATCAGATATGGAATCATCCTCAGGAGAAGCAGATTGTGAGGGAGAACAAAAAAAAAAAAAAAAAAGGGAGACAAGCAAAATAAAGCAGAGATCGATGTAAGTGAGACACAGCTAAATGTAGGATTCCCCAGGATACAAGGCAGAGTGCTTCTCCTTCCTTCTCTAGAGCAATGAGGGAAAGAAACAAAAATGGATGAGAAAGGAAAAAAGAGAAGCTTTGATGAAGTAAGGGAAGGAAAATGAAATCTATATTATTGTATCAAATACTTGGATAAGTGCTAAATATATATTTAAATTATAACTGATTTATGGTGTGTCCTCCCTAGTTTACTTCTCAGCTCCCTCCTTGCAGCAGAAATTCTACGGCCCTCATGTCTGCTTCAAAGGCAGTGACAAAAGCAGACAGGCATGCACCTTCACCAGTCTAAGACTGGCACAGAGTCCTTCACCCAACTACCCTATGGGGAAGTGACAGCAGCCCCACTTCACAGATGGCCTGGAATTTAAAACATGCACTGGAAGCTTTTTCCTTTTGGAAAATGGGGCAAATTTTCCATAGCCCCCGATACATGTATTCATTTCCCCTGTGGTCCTAATTAAAGCACAAACATAGCACAATAATAGACACTCAAAAGTGCTACATTATCACTTAAGGGCTTGGTTTGGCTTTTGATATATGTTGTCAAGGCTGAATCCCCACTCTGTCACTTTGAGTGCAGAAGGTGGAGGCCCCGCAAGGATTCTAAAAATTAATACTGGTCACTTGTATTAAGCTCCCAAGGATACAGCTTTTTTCTGACCTTGACTTGGTAAACGCTGCCACCATCCAAATGCAAAAAAACCCCTTGGACTCAGGAAGGAGCACTTGGCAATTCCTCCCTGTGGGGTACCCTCAACCCCTTTCACGCCCTACCCCTCTCCAGGGAAGAGCTGAGAAAGTAAACAAAGGAAATTAGCTGTTGCCACCAGCTAATCAAACAGCATAGGCACAAACCTCTTAGAACACCAAAAATCCAATCCTGTTCTTAAAAAAGGTAAATTTTATTAAAAACAAAACGGAAGAAAATACATCTGGAACTTAGGCTTTTGCTAGATTTTAAAAGATCAATTCCAAAAAATTAAGCACCGAAAATAGCTTTCTTGGGGGATTCAGCTTAAAGGTTACAAACAAACAAAAGCATCTGGGGTTAGCACAGAGGAGATCCAGAAGCGAAAATAAAGAAATAAACCTGATCGCATCTATTTAAACCTTCCCTGTCCAATGATTTCTTCTAGGTACGGAAGATGAATTTTCATACCTAGTTCAAGACTTACACAGCATTCCTGCTTATAGCATTGGTGCTCCATGTCTCTTTCTCCAGAGAACAACAGAAAAAGGGGAAGGTTTTTTTCCCCATTTTAAAAAGTTCTAGCCTCCCATTGGCTCTTTTGGTTAGGTGCCCACTCCTTTTCCTTTACCTGGGGAACTCTGTTAACCCTCTACAGGTAAAGCAAGCAGAGGACAGCCACCAAGAGGGACTTTATAGCTAACTGGCTGGCTGGGTGTTCATGAAAGGGAGCTACCCACCTCCCCTTCATTTATATATATATATATATAAGCATGTGGCTTGCCCTGTTTAAGCACCTAGAAGATTCATGGAAAAGTTAGACTGTTGTTCAATGAAACATAGGAGGAATGAAGACATCACTGTGAGTGCTCGCTAGGCACATCTCCAGTTTATGCTAAGGGCTCAGATGAGCCTATTCAGAGGTATCTAAGTGTGTGGTAGAAGCCTCCACTTCCTTACAAACATGAGCATAAGGCTGGGTACAGTCCCACTGGAGATCAGACATTGCTACATGCTAGCTCTGCTTTGGAGCTGCTTACTTGTAAGTATATGGCAGGCTCATGGCCCTTCTCCCATCTGCATCCCAAGCCAGATAATTTTAGATTTTTTTGCCTTAAACATGCTAATTAAATGCAGAAACCACAAAAACCAAATCCCTATCTAACTCAGAATTAAGCAGGAGAAACAAAGTAGTCAGGAGTTTGGAGAAATTAATGTTGCAGAAATAATCCTCAGTGCACATAATACATAGAAAATGGGGACATCTCCTCAGCTGGTGTGAATCAGTTTCAATGGAGATATTATGATTTATGGCAACTGAAGATCTGCTCTGCAGTATGTTCTATTCCTGTGTTCCATCTTAAATGTAAAGCTCCAATGTATGATACTTTCTATGGGCTTCTTTAGTAAACTATGTGAGATGCAATGTGCCTGAGCTAACAGGGGAAAGCAATCTTAATCCTTGAATTTCCTCACTTATGAGAATTTGATTTCTCATCTTTAATGTTGAATTAATGTTAGGGTTTTTTTTTTGCATTCCATCAACCTAATCTAGCATCGTTTGTGGCCCCTATCCACAGCATCAAAACACCATTGTTGCTGGACTTGCCTGAGCATGTCCTGGAAGAGGTCAGTGTTCCCTTAGGAATGCCTGCTTCTCATTTTTTAGAAGCACTGAACTATTATGTTTTAGCCAGTGCAATTCTGGGTTCTTTCCTCTACTACTTTGTCATGGGAGGCTTATGTTAAATGTTCTCAAACAGAAAGCCCTTGAGTAAAGCTATAATCCTAGCCTGGAGCAAGAAGCAATAGACCTGTCAGTATTACAGTAGCATTGGTAATGCTGCTGTAACTCAGATTCTCTCAGCTTTTCCATTATAAAGCTCTGTAATAGAGGCTTTGTATAGCACTTCAGCCATTTTACTTTATGTTGTATTGAAACTTGCTAACAAGGTTGCCAATTTAGGTGCAATAGTTTCCCCATAAACTCCTTTTGCAAAACATGCTTAAAATCCTTTTAATTACATTTTGTATGTGGTGCATTAAAACCAAAACAATTTTAGACTCGCCTAGCAAAATTATAAGGAAAACATGCAAGTTCAGGCACAAATGTGTTTTTCCAATCTGTTACCATAGAGATTAATCGTAATGAAAAAAGGAATAAGATTTTACTTGCTAGTTTAAACACATAACCAGATAACTTGCTCTGGCAGAACAAAGTTACAAAGTTTTACTTGGCATTTGTAGACAATTTAGTTTGCCTGACTAAAGCTAAAGTGTGATAAATTAAAACATTACCCACTGTTGTTTTGCAAAATGGATTCAGTGCCTTTATTTGTAAACTTATGGGCAATGTATATATCTTATTGAACTAAATGGCTGTTTGTGTATAATCAAAACTCATCGGGGAGGGGCGGAGGTGTCTGATCCTGCTCCTATGGAAGTCTATGGTTTTCATGACAGGTTTCAGAGTAGCAGCCGTGTTAGTCTGTATCCGCAAAAAGAACAGGAGTACTTGTGGCACCTTAGAGACTAACAAATTTATTAGAGCATAAGCTTTCGTGGACTACAGCCCACTTCTTCGGATGCAAACAGAGTGGAATAAATCTCCTCAATATTTATTCCACTCCATATGCACCCGAAGAAGTGGGCTGTAGTCCACGAAAGCTTATGCTCTAATAAATTTGTTAGTCTCTAAGGTGCCACAAGTACTCCTGTTCTTTTTATGGTTTTCATTTAATTGGAAATCTGTTTTTTTTTCCCCAAGATTTTTTTTTTAAAAAGGACCGTTGCTCTCAGCCTCCCTCCCCCTGGGCAGGTGGGGGGTCCGCGGTTCCCGGCCCGCTCTGGCTTCCGCCTTGGCCAGGGGAAGGGCCTCTGGCGGAAGGAGCCACAGAGGGTGCACGGGCCCCATGTCCCCCCACTTATGGGAAGGCTCCACAACCACTGATATTGATTGTATACTGGCATCCTATATATATGCTGTATTCCTGAGTAACACCTACCAGGTAAAATTAACATTGAAGCCAGACAGCACATTGTGAATGAGATACTTAAGTTGATGGACCATTTAGCTCTCACAATGGATCCGAAGAAACTTGTCTCCACCCAGTTGAGCCTTCCTGTGGATGCTTCAGCCAAAATATGGGTAATGGCTCCTCCTGAGTCATTGAAACATCAAGGGGCATGTGACTTGCTTATGTGAACCTGAACTCCATCTTGTGCCTGTAGTTTCCCACAAACTAAGGCTATGTCTATATTGCACTTTTGTCGGTAAAACTTTTGACCCCTCCTCCCCCGACCGACAAAATTTTTACCGATGAAAAGCACCACTGTGGACAGCACTTTGTCAGTGGGGACAAAGCTATTGCCGCTCATTGGGGGTGGTTTTATTTTGCCTGCAGGAGAGCTCTCTTCTGATGGCAAAGAGCAGCTATATGGGAAACTTACAGCTTTGCTGCTGTAAGATATGTAGTGTAAACATGGCCTAAGAATGAAAGCATCCCCTCTGTAACATTCCCCTCTGGTGTTGTCTGGACTAGTGATCTGCTAGGTCACGCCAATCCTTGACTCTGGGAGCCATCCTTAGCCTGCTCTGCTGTGAGAACCCCCACTCCTGGGCTGTTCACGCACAGCCTCTGGCATGTAAGCTGCTCCTTGAATTGTGCAACCGAATGATACTAGCCATTACCTCCGATCCCAGACACAACCCTAAGAACCTCCGTCTTCCAGTGTCCAGTTATGCCCACTGGATGCTGCAAGCTTATATGAGTTTGCCAATTTAACAAAGAAATTGATATGTACCAGGCTTGTTATCCCAAGGGGAGTCTCTGACACGCTTCAAACCAAACACACTACTTCAGGTGGAATAAACAAACAAATGTATTAACTATGAAAGATAGATTTTAAGTGGTTATAAGTCAAAGCATAACAAGTCAGATTTGGTCAAATGAAATAAAAGCAAAACACATTCTAAGCTGATCTTAACACTTTCAATGCCCTTACAAACTTATATGCTTCTCACCACAGGCTGGATAGTTGCTCTTCAGCCAGGCTCTCCCCTTTGATCAGCACTTCAGTCACTTGGTGTGGTGTCTGTAGATGTAGGTGGAAGAGAGAGAGCATGGCAAATGTCTCTCCCTTTTATCATGTCCTTTCTTCCCTCTTGGCTTTGCCCCAGCCCCCTTCAGAGTCAGGTGAGCATTACATCATCACAGTTCCAAACTGACCAAAGAAAAGGGGGTGACTCCCCTGAGAGTCCAAGAAAATGAGGTGACTCCCTCGAGAGTCCAATAGATTGTTTTGTTGTTGCCTAGGCCAGCGTCCTGTGTTCTGGTGAGGCTGGGCTGGGTTTAGAATCATAGAATATTAGGGTTGTAAGAGACCTCAGGAGGTCATCTAGTCCAATCCCCTGCTCAAAGCAGGACCAACACCAACCAAATCATCCGAGCCAGGGCTTTGTCAAACCGGGCCTTAAAAACCTCTAAGGATGGAGATTCCACCACCTCTCTAGGTAACCCATTCCAGTGCTTCACCTGTGAAATAGTGTTTCCTAATATCCAACCTAGACCTCCCCCACTGCAACTTGAGACCGTTGCTTCTTGTTCTGTCATCTGCCACCACTGAGAACAGCCTAGCTCCATCCTCTTTGGAATCCCCCTTCAGATAGTGACACCCAACAAGACAAACTTTGCATTGGATACCACACAATCATTTTATAAAGATGATCATGGAGGTGTAGGGTGTTCCCCCGAGGTACAGAGCGTCACATCCTCCATTTGGGAAAAGGTATTAAGGACTCTGCAAGAGTTTCCATTTTTCCTCTTTCCTGTTCTGATCTCAGGACTTTGGAGATCTTTGGTCTCCAACCAATGGACTGAGGATCTTCCAATCTTTTGGAAGTTACCATAGACTCTACAAGCCCACAGTTTATTCCATCACTGCTTCAAACCTGATACAAGAACTCTGCAATGATTGTATGTATTTGATTTCCTTAATCATTTTAACTCCCTCCTCTTTCTTTTCTCTTATAAATAAACCGTTAGATATTAGATACTAAAGGATTGGCAACAGCAATTAGCTCTGTGGCTGATCTCTTGGGATCAGAAAGACTCTTTGTATGATGAAATTGGTTTTAAATAACCACTCATCATAAAGCTTCTGGGTGGTGAAATGAGTGCTGGAATGCTTAAGGAGACTTCATTTTTGATTTCTTGTTAACCAGTGTGGTGAGACAGAAGTTTACTTTTGTTACTGGTTTTGTATATCTGATGGTAGAATAACCAGCAGTTTGGGATGAGTTTGCCCTATTTCTCAGCAGTTTGTCCTGAATCTGGTATTCTCAGCTGTGACTCACTGAGGCATGGTGACACTTTGTTATCCAGTATTTTCTGCCCATTAAAGTACTTACACACTATAATCAGATCACCCCTTGATCTTTTTTTTTGATAAGCTAAACTGATTGAACTATTTAAGTCTCTCATTGTAAGACATTTTCCTCTAGCCTTTGAATTATTTTTATGGCTTTTTGCTCCCTCTCTAATTTTTCAATATTCTTTTAAAAATGTGGACACCATAACCAGGTGCAATATTCTGATTTCTGCTCACCAGTGCTGCATAGAGAGAAAATCACCTCCCTATTCCTGCTCAATACTCCCCTTGCTTACACATTCAAGGATCACATTAGTCCCATTTGCCACAGAAACACACAGGGAATTCATGTTGATTTGCTTGTGCATTGTGATTCCTAAATCCTTTGCAGAGTCATTGCTTCCAGGATACAATCCCCCATTCTGTTGGTATGAGCTGCATTCTTGGTTCCTAGGTGTATGACCTTGTTTTTGTCTGTACTGAAATGCATTTGGTTTGAATGGGCCCAGCTTGCCAAATGATCCAGGTCACTCTATATGACTGCCCTGACCGCCTCATTATTTATCACTCTGACAATCTGTATCATCCAGAGATTTTCATCAACAATGATTTTATATTTACTTCCAGATCTTTGATAAAAATATTCAGTAGTATCAGGTCCAGAACTGATCTGTGCAGAACCCCACTAGAAAGCCCCTCACTTGGTGCTGATTTCCCCATTGTTGACATCTGTCAGTTAGCCAGTTCTTAATCTAGTTAATGTGGATGAGGATTTTGCTGGTGAGTTTGGACTACTGCAAAATGCTCTGCTTCATATTATGGCTCAAATCAACTCAGAGACTGAAAATAGTGCAGGAGGCACTATGTATATGTGATAACTGGAGTTTCTCTCTTAAGCTTGTAACAGGGTGGGAGGGATAGCTCAGTGGTTTAAGCATTGGCCTGCTAACCCCAGAGTTGTGAGTTTAATCCTTGAGGGGGGTCACTTAGGGATCTGGGACAAAATCACCACTTGGTCCTGCCTAGTGAAGGCAGGGGGCTGGACTTGATGGCCTTTCAAGGTTCCTTCCAGGAGATAGGATATCTTTATTTATTTTCCTAAGGGGTAGAAGGCCAGCCACCAGCTAGCCCTCATAATTAAGGAGCCACAGCTGAGATGAATCAGGCAATTGCCCTATAAGGAGAAGCAGGAGGCTGCAGTGAAGTGTGATAGCTCAGGCAGAGATTGAGGAAAGGTTCCTGTAGGGAAGATACTGAGACCAGGAGAGATGCCCCAGCTAGAGGACTGCTAAAGCAGGAGGAAGACCCTGAAATGGAGAAGTGAAAATCTGATTATAATGTGTGAACAGAAAAAAGGGCAAAATGTGTTGCATATACTAATTATGAACAGGTCTCTCAGGTCTAGTATAAACCTATGGAGCATACTAGAAAGCCCTCATGTTCCTCAGGCTTTTCCTCTGGGGAAGAATGCAGGAGTTATTACTATTTTGTAAAAGTGTTGAACAGCTCAGGTTGTTTGTTCATTTATTTTTAAAGTAACACTTGTTAATTCACTTTGTATTATTTTTAAGTTTCACACATATACTCAAACAATTGTATTTTTTTAAATTGACACTACATAAAGAATGAGGTTACTAAGGCCTAGCTTACACTAGAAAAAATTTTTTAGTATAGCTATACAGGCAAAATCCCCTAGTGGAGATCAGCTTTTGCCAGTATATTGTATAGTGAAGCAAAGCCCTTTGTTCTCAGTATCCTAGACGATTGGTCCTGCTTTGAGCAGGGGGTTAGACTAGATGACATCCTGAGGTCCCTTCCAACCCTGATATTCTATGATTAGGGTTGGAAGAGACCTCAGGAGATCATTTGGTCCAACCCCCTGCTCAAAGCAGGACCAACAGCAACTAAATCATCCCAGCCCGGGCTTTGTCAAGCCAGGCCTTAAAAACCTCTAAGGATGGAGATTCCACCACCTCCTTAGGTAACCCATTACAGTGCTTCACCACCCTCCTAGTGAAATAGTGTTTCCTAATATCCAACCTCCCCCACTCCAACTTGAGACCATTACTCCTTGTTCTGTCATCTGCTACCACTGAAAACAGTCTAGATCCATCCTCTTTGGAACCCTCTTTCAGGTAGTTGAAAGCAGCTACCAAATACCCCCCATTCTTCTCTTCTGCAGACTAAACAATCCCAGTTCCCTCAGCTTCTCCTCATAAGTCATGTGCACCAGCCCCCTAATCATTTTTGTTGCCCTCTGCTGGACTCTTTCCAATTTTTCCACATCCTTCTTGTAGTCCGGGGCCCAAAACTGGACACAGTACTCTAGATGAGGCCTCACCAATGTCAAATAGAGGGGAATGATCACGTCCCTCGATCTGCTGGCAATGCCCCTACTTATACAGCCCAAAATGCCATTAGGCTTTTTGGCAACAAGGGCACACTGTCGACTCATATCCAGCTTCTTGTCCACTGTAACTCCTATGTCCTTTTATACAGAACTACCTAACCATTCGGGGCAATTATTGTTTGCTTATGCATATTCAACAACTTTCAGTTTGAACACTGCGTGATAAGCAAACCGTTTTCTTTTGATTTCACTGTTGTTCATTTTAAATACTAGTATGAAAATAGATTATTATTACTATAGTTATAGATTTTGTATGACTTTATATAGGAATATCACCTGCTTTCTCACTGTCAAATTATTATTGTTCTTTGTTTATTTCAAAGCAGCCCTGTAGATTGGTATGTCTGTGGCGATAACAGGCTATTTAAATTTTATTAGAGATTCCATAGCTTCTGTGTGTTATATTTTCATATAGACTTACGAGGTCCATTGATAGAAATGCACGAAGAGATCAAATTACACAGTAGCGGACTGACACCAGTGCTATAGTACTATCGTTCATTGTATTTTCCTGATTGGCTTGTAAGGTGTAGCTCTTTGTGAAATGCATGGGTCAAATGTCATGCAGATCTGCAGCAATGCTCTTTTAGTATTCATTTCAAGCCAATATAGTCCACTAAACAAAGCCTTTGCAACTTTAAAAGGCTGCAGTATTGACATCAATAAATGGATCAGCAAACTTTGGCTCCCGGCCTGTCAGGGTAAGCTGCTGGTGGGTCGGGACGTTTTGTTTATCTGGAGTGTCCGCAGGCATGGAGCCCCTCAGCTCAGGGGCTCCATGCCCGCAGATGCTTCAGGTAAACAAAATGACAATGTATTAGCTATTCAATTAAATGATTCTATAGAGTTTAAAATCATCAAATTTTGGTGTAGACCTGTTTATAAGCCGACCCTTGCTCTTTGATGCTTCACTTTTTTACCAAAAATATTTGGCTTATGAACAAATATATATGGTAGTTCCTCCTCTGCTCCCATCTCACTGTGGAGAGGAGTGTCACTGAGTCACAATTTATTTTCTGGTCTGCTCCTGGTGTGGGGCAGCTTTTTCCTCCCCTGGAGTTACAATCTAGCCCTGTCAGGATGCACCTTTCCTAGGATAAAAGGTGTGTTCTGATCTTGAGCTGGCTAACATGTAACACTAAGTAAAATCCAAGTGAACATAAGGCAGTCTGTAGCTTTCACATGTGTTAGCAGGTCCAGGTAGAGACTCTGGGGAGGGAGCCTAGGGCTTACTTCAACCTGCTAATGCATGTGAAAACACATGGTAGCTAATACGAGGTAAGAACATGTCTTTGTTGCTAGTGAAAACAAGGCTTTTGTTTCACAGTGGCAGATTTGCTCTTTAAAAATCAGATTTTTAATCTATCTGTCTGTAATTTTGTGTGTCGTCTTCCATTGGAGTTTCTATGGGTAAAGCCATGTGATAATGTTCTGTATGATATTTGCATAATGCAGGTAAAAACAACATTTTGTGTGTTCTCACTCCATAATAGTGTTTGTAAACCTTTAACGAGAGATTTGTGCACTAGACATTGCTAATGCATAGACAGTGAGAGAACCTGTAGTTGTACCGCTACTGGTCAGTTAGATACCTGTACCTTCTTAATTTCCAAAAAAATGTGATAAACAAGGTTTATTTACTATTTATTCATTCAAAACGTACAGGTTTTTTGACAGCTACAATACTTGCTAGTTGCTAAAACCGTTATAAAATGAATTAATAAAAAATGATAAATTCTAGTCTCAAAGTCCCAAGTTCTTTTCTTAAAAACTTGAATCACTTTTCACTTGTTCAAGTATCATCTTTTTGAATTCTGTATTGTATTATTCCCCCTGCCTCCCAACAGCCAAGATTCACCATATTCTAATTGAAGAGATGGTCAAAAGCCACATACGACATCTTTGAAATGGTCAAACTATAATAGCCTGAAAAATACTGTCAATACCAACAAAATAAAGTGGAGGAAACAATTACCTCATAATGAAGGCAGGATCTATAGTGATGACCCATCTCCTACTCTCCAAAGAAATAATGGGGAAAAGGAATTGAACTTAATTTTAAAAAAATTAGAAATCTGTTTTGGATCTTGGCTTTTGGCAGACTCTTGCTACATTAAGTGATTCATGGAGTACTCCTCCTGAATGCTTATGAAAGAATCTGGTATACTGTAACACTGGTATTAGTCATAAAGTGCCTGCCAAGTTGGCATTAAAGAGCTGCAGTAGTCTTATTTTTATCTGGCTGTGACTTAAAGAAGGTTTGATGTAAAAGACCACAGGGAACTGGATGGCTAAGAGGACAGATAATGGAGGGACGCTCCTTATTTCACCCCCTCCACATGTATTACAACACTTCTGTTTCTGCTCCCAGTCAGAACCAGGAAGGGCAGTGACACTTGTAAATGAGGAAAAATATGGGGGTAGACAGGGGTAGGGAGGACAAGTGGTCTGACCTTTTCACAGTCCTTCAAAAAAGGTTCAGTTGGAAATTCTGGATGAAAAAGCAGGTCATTTATTTTATCTGAATTCCTTTGCTCATGATAGGAGACAGCAACAGCTAGGAGCTGTATAATAGAGATAGGAGGATGAAACAGAGGTTTTATATGATATACAATTTATTCTTATATCTACAGTGTGCATATTAAATACAGAGAGAGGGTCATGGCAAAGTTATAACTTAACAAAAAGTGTTGGAAAATTGCAGCTCTCAGTTTTAAAAGAGTAAATCCAGTGGAACTCAACTGATGTCTGAGAGTCCCATGTGACTCTCACTCATGGAGGCTGAGAGCAGAATTTGGCCCACTACATTTGAAAAGGGAAAACTTTTCAGAATAATATTTTGGGTTGGGAAAAACCTTATGATGGGTTGGGAGTAACAGCCGCCTTTTCTTCAGGATAAATATAAAGAAGCCTTTGTAACCAGGTGGCAGAAACAATAGCAGTAGTACCTGAAATACAAGCACATGGACAAGGTTGAGTAGAAGCTGAACCATGTGGCCCAAAGGCTGCATGAGTGTTTGAGAGAGATGGGGGAAAAAAAGGGGGAGGGGTGAAAAAAGCAGTCTGGAAGCTCCATACACTGCCTGAAGAAACAAAGAAGGTGACCTGAAGAAAAGCCTAGAGAAGAGCTTTGGGGCCAAGTGCTGGCTGAAAGGGGCTGAGGCAAAGAGCAAAGAAACTATTACTGTTTCCTCCTGCGTTCAGGGAAACAGACTTTTTACATTCTTGGTATGTAAACAGGATTGCAACGGATATCTGATTCAATCATCAATTTCTCCTCCCAATGGAAATAGCCGCCAGGGCCCTGAGCTTTGGCTATGTTCTTGGCTCAGAAGGGGTGACAATAGCATAGATAGTTAAACCATCTGTATAGCTAGAACAAAAAATACAGAAATTCTCATTCGATGTCAAAAATGTGTATCCCCACTCTTAACCCTCTTTACTGAATGGATTTCAGTGATGTGCTTCAGCAGTCACTGTGGTTCTCTTTCTAAGACATCTATGTATATCATTTCTCTCTCACAACATTTATGTATTTAGTACTGTGTATAAGCAAAGTCCCCCTAATGGGAGGAGCATATAGGCACCAGCCTGTGGTAGTTATGAAAACAAGCAGGTGCTGCTTGATCTGTGATGGTGTGAAAGCCTGTGGCACCTCTAGTTATGGGGCTAGACCATCTATGGTGCAGAGAAGATAGGGATTTGCCTTGCCTACATGACTATTCTTAAGGGATTTGCCAGCTGCAACAAAGCTGGCACATCAAGCCCTCTAACTACAGAATGTAGTAATTTACATTTTTTGATAAGTAAGTGCTAGAAATGGCCAAGGTAATAAGTCAAGGAAGGTCTTTGTAGTGGTCCCTTGCTCTCGAGGGGGAGGGAGGCTACTCTGCCTCACTATAGGCATAAATTAGGTTGTCATCTTTCTAATGGCTGGTAACCGGACCCTTTAGGCCCCACCCCCTGCTCTGCCTCTTGCCCCCCAGATCAAGAAAACCAGACCTCAGGGCTTGTGAAATGGCACCCGGACACAGAAGCTGAAACCCAGATTGTCTGGGTGAAAACTGGACAGGCAGTAATCCTAATGCAGACAGAAAAAAATAGTCTATAGGGGGAAGCTCTGGCCCTCTGGGTGGGACAGAACCCAAAGAGTCTTTAACCCAGAGCCATCTGGCTGGGGCAGACAGTAATCAACATGCCTCTTGGCCTAGAATGAGTTTGTAGCCACTCCAGGGGTGGGATCGGATGGCAGCTAGCGAGGTACAGGGAGGCCCACCCTACTACACCAGGTTCCAGCTCAGGGACCTATTAGTGACAGGCAGTCCTGCCACTGGGTCAGCAGAGAAAGCCACTGAACCAGGTTGCCTCGCTTCCCAGCAGTGCAGCTGTCTCAAGGTCCAGCTCCCCTGGGCTACTTCCTATCCCACTTAGTCACTGAGACTCTGACAAGTGGGGGCTCGGTCTCGTCATCTCACAGTCAGGTGACAGCCACTTCAGTCCCTCTTCAGGGTCTTCTGTCTCCTCTGACTTCAAGGCATTGGTCCAGTCAGGAGCTTGTCTGGGATCCTGCAGAGGACTCTGCTCCCTGGAAAAAAGATCCACTCCCTCCCATGGCCTAGCATCAACTAAGATCTAGGACTCTCCTTTTATACTTCCTGTCCCACCCTGGTACTGGTTCCGGTGAGGAGGGTGAGGTGGATTTGGCTCTTCCCACCAGGGAGAGTGTAGTGGTCCCTTGCTCTTGAGGCGGAGGGAGGCCATTCGATCATGCTACAGTCTTAAAGATGATAATTTAGGGATATCTATAATAGTTGGGTTCTTAATGGAAACAGCACTTTAGAGGAAATTATTCTAAGTTTAAGATAGGATCAAAGTATGAGGGTATATCCAAATGCTAATGGTAACTTTACTTCTGGGCTACCAATCCATTCCAATTTATAAGGACAGAGGTTTCTCATTGTACATGAAGACATTCTATGGCAGGGCTCTTGTCTTCATAGCGTAGACCTCACTAACAGTATGTGTCATCATGCCCCAACCGTCCCTCTCAGTCAGGGAGATCACCTTCTCTCCTGTCTGAGATCACACATCTCTGTGGCCACTACACAGAAATGCAACAACAGAGAATAACTTGATTATTGTGTCAAGTATCAGAGGAGTAGCTGTGTTAGTCTGGATCTGTAAAAAGCGACAAAGAGTCCTGTGGCACCTTATAGACTAACAGAAGTATTGGAGCATAAGCTTTTGTATTCATCCACGAAAACTTATGCTCCAATACTTCTGTTAGTCTATAAAGGTGCCACAGGACTCTTTGTCTTTGTCGCTTGATTATTATGCAGTACTTCAGAGCATTTTTTTTTTTACTGTGAGTTTTTGCGGGGGGGAGGGTGCAGGAGGAGGAGGAGAGTACTGGAAAAGGAGGAGGAGCAGTCCAATTCTTTCCTGGTTAAACCTGGAAATTTTGATACCTTATTATAGATTTCCAGGTATTTAAAAATGTCCTGGGTATAGAAACACTGGAAGAACACATTTAATACCAGAAGTTATTTTGTCACAATTTACTATTCCATACTTCAATAACAAGTAATTCACACTATATAAATAGAGAACTATGTTCTTTCTTGAATGTACTCTAGTCTGATAAATATTTTTTTTAAAGGAACAATGGACTGTTTCAGTTTTTTTTTAGTTCAATTACTTATGGGAAAACCTGATATACTGAAAATGTCATCTTCCACATATATTGGACTGCAAGCTCATTTGCAAAATATTAAGTCTGGGAATATTATTTCCCACTTTGTCCTGAGGTGAATGTAGAATTTCATGCTTAAATAATTTTGTTCTCTAAAATCAAGTGAGTAACTTCAGAGAAGGAATGTCCTAGTTACATACAAAAACATATTTGTGACATGTATAAAACTTCAGACAACACTGACATTTTAATAACTGCATTTTGACACATTCAAATTGAATATTTACCCCCTAACTAATAAGACCTGTTTTGAACTTTGTTAAAGTCACAAATGGATGGAAAAGATAGAGTAGCTTTTATGAAAGGAATAAAATTTGATACTTTTTTCAAATGAAAGGGCACACAAATGGGGAACTCCTTTTACCTTCATAGCAATTAAAGGAGTGACGTGTGTTTCTGAAATGTTTATTTTACACTCATTGTCAGCAATCCCTCAAAGTTGAGGATGATCTCTTTCATGGGTTTTATTTTTTATGGTTCCTTTGGTGACTGAGGAGTCCAGTCCTTGAGCTGCAGGCTCATTGGCAGATGTTGCTGCTGGTGTTGGAAGTCAGGGTTGGGCCACAATTGCTGAGTGACAGGTGTCTGTCCTCTTTTCTGGTGTTTTTCTGCAATCAGGGCAAGGCAATTTTTTTCAAAAATGGACGTTTCTTCTCTGACAAGTCTTTGCCAGTTATCCCTATCTTGGGCTACTGTCTCCCAGTGTGTGGTGTTGATGCCGCATCTCTTGCTATTTATCTTGAGGATGTCTTTAAAGCATTTCTTTTGGCATCCCTGTTTCCTTTCTCCTTTGGTGAGTTGTGTGTACAGCAGTTGTTTTCGTAAGCGTACATCAGGCATGCACACACAGTACCCGCTTCACCTCAGCTGGTGCTGGATAATCAGGGCCTCAAAACTGAAGATGTTGGCCTCTGAGGATACTGACATTAGTGTGGCAATCCTCTCACTTTATGTTGAAGGTCTTTGGAAGAAGGTGCTGGTGTTGGTGTACCAGGTTTTTCAGGTGTTTTCTATGGGTCACCCAAGTCTCACAGTTGTAAAGGTGAGTTGGGATTACCACCACTTTATAAACTAAAAGTCTAATGTGTGCTTTGATGTCATGATTGTAGAACACCCGGCGAGACAGTCTGCCAAAGGCAGGGCTGACACAGCAGATTCTGTGCTCAATCTTGACGTCTATGTCACCCTCTGTGAGAGATGGCTGCCAAGATAGGCAAAGTATTCTACAGTTTGCAGATCTTCTCTGTAAATGTAGATCTTCTTTGCGGGGTCTGATGATTGACCGGGTGCTGGCTGATGGAGAACTTTTGTTTTGTGATGTTCAGATTTAGCCATAGGGTTTTGTAAGCTTCAGAGAAGCAATTAAGGGCTATTTGTAGATCCTTCTTTGAGTGTGCAACTACAGCACAACCATCTGCATACTGGAGTTTGGTTATTGTTGCCGATATTACTTTAGTTCTGGCACAGGACAAGAAAGGTTAAAGAGGTTGCCGTCAATCCGATATTGGATGCCAATGCCTTGTGATAGGCTCAGAGGTAGAGCTACGACACAGGATGGAGGCAATCAGCTGGTCCTGGAGGAGTCTTTCAATGGTAATAAATTTGTTTGGGCAGCCAAACTTTGACATGATTTTCCACAGAACCTCGTGGTTGACAGAGTCAAAGGTTAGGTGAGATAAATGAAGGTCATATACCAGCTCCCGGTGTTGTTCTTGACATATTGACATGATTTTCGCAGCCAGGCAGACCCAGGAAAAATGTCAAGAAAATGAATTATACTTAGAAAGAGGCAAAAGCAGAAATAATGGACTAGATGCTCAGCTGGTCTAAATTGGCAAGACTGCAGTGAAATCAATGGAAATTATGGAACTTCACCAGTTTATACCAGATCTGGCCCAGGAGATCAGGAATGAAATGTTGTTTATCTATGGACCAGTTTCATTAACTGGATTTTAATCCCTTTAGTTCATTAGAGGCCTGATTCTGATCTCGCACAAGTATAATTGTAGTGACTCCAATAAAGTTACTCCTGATTTTTTTCACTAACGTCAGAACTAGATCCTAAATCTAAATACTACTATGACAGCCCATGATGTGAAAGCAAACAGAAGGGAAGACATAGAACCACCTAAGCAGCAGCTTCCATAAAGAAGATATTTCAGATAAATCACTATTGGCTGCTGTTCGGAAGAGAGGGATGTTGAAAGCAAACCTGGTCGGCACTTCGTCCACTCCATTTCTTCAAAGACTTTTTCTGCATCAAGTGATGCAATGTGAGACTCCTGGGCATGGCCCAGGCAATAAAGGACATTAGAAGTAGATGACTTGCCAAATAAGAAATCCATCTGTTCCAGATGAGTAACAGAAAGGATCCTAGAGAACATTTGTTTAGTTAGAAGCTTTGAGAAAAGTACATAGGTCAGTGTATGATTTATTTAAAAAAGCAAAATTGTTCTTCAATAATAACAGGCCAATTTTCATCATGAGGGAGAGGTGTGCTAGATTTATGGCACCAGGTGTTTAACTGGAGGATAAATTATGGTTAAACAGATTGGACAGATGTCCAAGATAATAAGAGCTATTTTTTTGTAATCAGCATCTGGGCCAGGTGACTCAGTATTAGGTACTTCCACATTATATTTAGCACCTTCTCAGAAGTGACAGGTTTATTTAAGCCCTCTGAGTTTTTAAAAGTTTAGGCAGGGTTAATTTATTTGAGAGACACTGCATTTGAGATTGTGGGTCTGAGGCCTGAGGGGAACATACATTTACATAAAAGGTGGCAAATTCCACTCAGAATCATACCATTCTCATTAATAGTTACTCCTGGGGGCAGGTCTAGCCCAAGGGTCAGGAGGCCCAGCCATGCATGAGGCCAGTTAAGATCAGTGAAGCTTACCTTTAGAAGTACTCAGTTTTTATCCCTATCAGTATTCATTAAAGTAACAAGTTCCAGCTTGAGTATTTTGATTGCTTCCTGTTTCTTAGCAGTATTTATGGTTTGCTATAAGCTTTTCCAGATAAGTTTGCCAGCACAGAACAGAGACTGAACAGTAAAGTCTATAACCTGTCAGTCATTGCTATCAACTCCCCTACAGCCATAAGAAATTCTTCCTTTGCACCATTAATTGCAATGGTATAGTTTTGATCCTGCTGGAAAACCACTAGAATGGCAGAATACTTTAAACAGAGCTGGCAGACACTTTTTTGTTCAAAACTTTTTTTATTTTGATGAAAAATGGCTTTTTTTCCTCAACAGAAAACTTTTGCTAAAAGCTTGTGGGTTTTAGATCAAAGCCAGAAACTTTGAATGTTCAAAATTGCAATTTTGTTCCACCTTTTTTCCTTTTACCACTGAATGTAACAGAATGTTCTGTTTTAAACCCTGCCAAACGGAAACAAACTCCAACTTTTTACATATTTTGCTCTGTTTTTAATAACCTTAATAAAATATTTGTGCTTCTTTAAGAATCCTACAGAATCTCATGGAAGAAAAAGGTTTGTTGTCATTTGACTGAATAATTTTGTACCAGGCAACTCACTAAAAAAAGTAAGGTTTCAGAGTAGCAGCCGTGTTAGTCTGTATCCGCAAAAAGAACAGGAGTACTTGTGGCACCTTAGAGACTAACAAATTTATTAGAGCATAAGCTTTCGTGGTGAATCCCACCATACAACAAAAACACTGACCCAGGAACCTATCCTTGTAACAAAGCCCGATGCCAACTCTGTCCACATATCTATTCAAGTGACATCATCATAGGACCTAATCACATCAGCCATACCATCGGGGCTCGTTCACCTGCACATCTACCAATGTGATATATGCCATCATGTGCCAGCAATGCCCCTCTTCCATGTACATTGGCCAAACCGGACAGTCTCTAGGCAAAAGAATTAAGGGACACAAATCTGACATCAGGAATCATAATACTCAAAAACCAGTGGGAGAACACTTTAACCTGTCTGGTCATTCAATGACAGACCTGCGGGTGGCTATCTTACAACAGAAAAACTTCAAAAACAGACTCCAACGAGAGACTGCTGAGCTGGAATTGATATGTAAACTAGATACAATCAATTTAGGATTGAATAAGGACTGGAATGTCTGAGCCATTACAAACATTGAATCTATCTCCCCTTGTAAGTATTCTCACACTTCTTATCAAACTATCTGTACTGGGCTATCTTGATTATCCCTTCAAAAGTTTTTTTTCACTTACTTAATTGGCCTCTCAGAGTTGGTAAGACAACTCCCACCTGTTCATGCTCTCTGTATATGTGTATATATATCTCCTCAATATATGTTCCATTCTATATGCATCCGAAGAAGTGGGCTGTAGCCCATGAAAGCTTATGCTCTAATAAATTTGTTAGTCTCTAAGGTGCCACAAGTACTCCTGTTCTTTTTTTAAAAAAAGGAATTTATCTTTCAAATATTCAGCAATGTAATGTTGGATCTTGATCACTCCTCTTTCTCCACATCATACCACTCCATATGAGTGGAGTAATGGTTTCTGGAGAAGATTTCTTGGCTGTATACAAGAGAGCACTGTGATCACTTGTTCAGGTTTCTTATTGTCACAGACTGTTCTACAGGTTTTTCCTCTCCTGATACACTACACAAGACTTGCAATAATCTCTTACATCATTCTGTATTCCTGGCTAATAGAAATTCCTCTTTAGCCTGTCATAAGTTCTCTGTACCCCCAAGTAACCAGCAAAAAGACCAACATTGACTAGCAGCATTAATTCCTCATCATGCTGGCTGGGTAAAACCAACTGCTTATAGGGCTGCCCAGGGCCTTTGTTCTTTCTCACAGAGGTCTCTCTATACAACTTCCTATCCTTTCAAAAAACTTCTCCCCATTTTCCTTTCCTGGAATTTCCTCTAGCACACATTTCCTTATGCTCTCTAGAGTGGGGTCTGTCTTTTGTTCAGCTGCAAAACCCTGACAGCTAACAACTGGGACAGCCTTTTCAGTCACTAACACTTCCCCCACCCCTGGCCCTGAGGATATGCTGTCTTTCTCTGGCATGAAGGAGCTTGTCCCAGCCCCTCCCTTACCTGAAGGCAGGCTGCTGGTCTCTCGTGCAAAGGAATCAAAGAGATTTTCTCCATTGCCCCCAGCAAGTTTTGGGACTTCAACACCTCCTTCCAGGGACCCAACACAATATTCCTTCTTGCTGTGGGTAACCACACTAACAGTCTTAGCCTTGTGAAAAAAATCATTTCCAGCTAACATATCAGCTAGGATGCCTTCCATCACCCCCAGAGCCAAAACACTTTCCAAATCTTCCCCTGCCATATGAATTCTAGCTAGTGGCACAGGGAATCTGGTTCTAACCAACCCTACAACCTCTGTCATTTGACCAGTTAATATGCTGGCATCTGGGACCACACTCTGCATAACCAGAGAAATCTGTGCCCCTGTGTCATTCCACCCCATACACTGTCTATTAACTTTTGGCATTTCTGGCAAATTTTAACCACCTTAATGTGCTCCATATCTGGCTCCCCGGGGTCAGTCCCCATGAAACCCACCTCATAAATCATGGATGTCTCTGCTGGAATGTGGACAAATTGGAGGGAGTCCAGTGGAGGGCAACAAAAAATGATTAGGGGGCTGGGGCACATGACTTATGAGGAGAGGCTGAGGTAACCTGGCTTATTTAGTCTGCCGAAGAGAAGAGTGAGGGGGGGTTTGATAGCAGTCTTCAACTACTTGAAGGGGGGGTCCAAAGATGATGGAGCTAGGCTGTTCTCAGTGGTGGCAGATCACAGAACAAGGAGCAATGGTCTCAAGTTGCAGTGGGGGAGGTCTAGGTTGTATATTAGGAACAACTATTTCATTAGGAGGGTGGTGAAGCACTGTAATGGGTTACCTAGAGAGGTGGTGGAATCTCCATCCTTAGAAATTTTTAAGGCCTGGCTTGACAAAGCCCTGGCTGGGATAATTTAGTTGGTGTTGGTCCCGCTTTGAGCAGGGGGTTGGACTATATGACCTCCTGAGATCTCTTCCAACTCTAATCTTCTATGATTCTATGCTTGAGGCCCCTCTGTGGCTCCTGTACCAAGGGCAGCCACGCTAATATGGGCTATTGGGGGCCTACTTTCCTTCAGCTTGGGGCATCTATTATCTATTGGTGCTCAGTGGAGTTACAATGGTAGCACCTTCTTGGATCTTCTGTTTTTACAGAGGTTTGGGATGGAGGCTACAATTGGGAGAGTGACCTTGGGGAGATGAGTGCTTTGTCTCCAGCCACCCTCCTTTTCCCAAGGGTTAAAACAGGAACCCTGCTTCCCACCAGGTTTAAACCCCTCTTTCTGTGGTTTACCCTCAATCCATGCCTGGGTCTGCTCAACAGCATCAGCTAGAGATGCCATCTCATCCACAACTTTCACATTTTTGTCCCATAGACACTGTTTCACATCATCTCTACATCTGCTTAGGAAATGCTCCTGAGCAACATGGTCAAACATTTCTTCAAAGCTTGCAACCCTTTTTCCCCTCACCCATTTTCCCATCAAATCTTTCGTCCTGTTTACATATTCCCCATTACTCATACCAGCATTTCCCTTAAGATTCCTAAATTTCACTGTATATGTTTTAGGGGTAAACTGAAATCATTTCAAAACTGTGTAAGCAGAGTCAGAATGAGCTCTACCCTGACATCTGGTGGTGAGTTGTGGAAAAGGACTTTAGGGGCTGATCTCGTATGCATGGGCACACCCACCCCGCCTAGCATGAAGGGACTGCTTGCCCAAATGGTCACTTTGGCTGCTATGGGACCCCCCAGTCTCTTTGTTATTGGGGCAGGAGTAATAAAGTGTTGTTATCCTGGTTATGGAACCAAGGGCAGTAGAACTGTACTTGGCATTTTATGACAGAGGGACTCGCCCTCAACTAAGTAGCACTCGCTAGGGAAGGGAAATGGGTTCCAAAGCCCAGTGAACTGAGAGAAACTGGGGACATGTATTTGCACCTGGTAGTGTGGGCTCCCTCTGAGGGCTCCAAACACCACTTTGACCCCCTCCCCTCTCCACTGTGTAATAACAGAGCTAATTTTCACTCCATTAGGAGTCTTGTTACGTGCTGCAGAGCTGAAATCACTGAGAGCTGTGTTAAGTAGCGAGGCAGGGGGGCTGAAGACATATTAGTGAGCAGCTAGTGGAGAGGAGCGGCTAGCAGGATGGCTGGTGGAGAGGAGCTACTAGCAGGGCAGCTAGCAGAGAGGTGCGCAGAGGCATGGCTACCAGGATGGCTAGCAGAGAGGAGTGGCCAGCAGGACGGCTGGCAGAGAGAGGCGGCTGGCGGTGAAGACTGTAGCAGAACCCCGCAGAGAGGCATGGTAATCGGCCATCGACCCGAGCAGTGGAGCATGTAAGCTGCCCCCCTTCCCCACCCAGGCTGTGAGGTAAGCTCTGCAGATGAACTTCTGAACTCTGGGGGCTGCACTGGCCAAGGACAGAAACTGTGGGTGGGGGTGACTGTTGGGTTGCTGGACTTAAGACCCTGAGGGGAAAAGGACACTGCCAAACTTACTTGGGGGTGGGTCTTTTGCTCATGGTTTGTGTTATGAATCCTGTTTGTGGTGTTTCCCCAACATAATGCTACAATGTTTCCCTCCTTTATTAAAAGGCTTTTGCTACATTAAGACTCCGTGCTTGCGAGAGGGGAAGTATTGCCTCTTAGAGGTGCCCGGGGGAGTGGTATGTAATTGTCCCAGGTCACTGGGTGGGGGCTCGAGCCGGTTTTGCATTGTGTTATTGAAATGAAACCCCTAGATACTGAACCCGGCCCTTGTTGCTGCCAACTCCGATGGGCAGAAGGGTTATAACTGTTTCTTTGAATTTACAATAACCTAAAGCATCCTGAATTGGCATTTAATTGAATGTATTCAGAGCTTTATCAGTTAACTTTGCAACCAAAATGGGGATTTTCTTGTCCTCAGGAACCTCATGAATCACACACAGCCTCTCAAAAGTAGTGAAATATGCTGCAACATCGTCTGTCTCTTTGTATGCAGGACACAATTGTTCCCATTTGTGGATTTTTGGAGAGGTGGGAATCAATGGTGTCAGAAGGTTCTGGTTTTGCCAGATCCTGTTGGTGCCTTTGCTTTCCCTCTTTCCTTCTCCTTCATGGTTTTCAGCTCTAGGGGCCGCAGATGTGCTAACTCATCATCTTGGTTCTGAGCACCTGTCTCCAGTTCATTTAGCTCCAAGATCTGCTGATGTTCTCTCTCTTTTTCTGCCACCTGCAGCCTGTAGAGCTCCACTTTACAACTGTATTACTCTCACCCATCTTTCTGATATTTTTATCCCTATTTCCCTTTCCTAAAATAAGCAAACAGAAAATAACAAACTGGTAACCTTCTCTTTGACTGTTCGCAGTCACCACACTTTAAGTGTCACTTAAAATCTCTACACCAGTGTATGAAGTGAATCTCACTCAGAACAACAAGCTGTGCATTTTACTCTGCTCACTGCGCCATCGGGATGGGATTCCCAGGGTCAAACTTGGACTGTGGGACCCTGAGCCCTCTGTTCTCCCAACCTGGGTTGCCTCTCACACTGTGATGCTTTTATGTCAAGTAACAAACCTCTGATAGGCACTGCACTTGCACAGACATCCATAGGCAAGGACATACCCAACTGAGTTGCATGAATGATTTCCCAGTCACTCATGAACCATCAATAGAGAGATTTCCTCCCACCCCAGTTATTTCTCCCCAGCTTGCCAGCCTTGCACCCCAGAACTGTACCATCTTGCACTGGTCAGAGGCCTGACCAGTGTAAGTTGATTACCTAGTTCACCATTCCGACAAAAGGGTAGTAGTTGTGCAACAGCCCTTGTTAATCAGCACTGAGATTTCCCAAGCACTTCAACTAAAACACACTGTTTTAGGTAAAATATAAAACAGATTTATTAATTACGGAAAGATAGATTTTAAGTGATTATAATAGACATAAAGATCAGAGATAGTTACCTTAAGGAAGTGAAAAATAAACATGCATTCTAAATCCTAAACTTTTAGTCTAAGCAAGAGTTGACTCAAACAATGTCTCATTGACAACTGGTACAAGCAGGGTACAGTTCCTTAATACACAGGTTAGAACTACCTTCCAGCCTGGTGACACCCTTCCCTGGTTCAAAGTCTTTGCCCTTCAGATGTTCTTCCAGGTGTTGAGTTGGGGGGGCTGGGAGGGGAAGGAGAGAGAGAGGTTAAGTGATGATATCACTTCCCCTCTTTTATATTTTCTTCCAGCTTGCTGGAAAAATCTGTGCAGTGATGTGGGCATCAAGCAGTCCCGATTGTCAAGCAGTCTCCATTGCATACATACTGTCTCTGAGAAGTCTCTGGGATGGCCGTTGGGAGAGTGGCTTCCCTTTAATGGGCCATCAGCAGTGGGCCATTAAACCAAGTTTGGGAACCCCCGATGTAGTAGTAGCAACTGTTCATTTTACCCTCTAGAATCCAACTCTTTAAATCACTTAAGAGGGAGAAAGACAGATTTGTTTAATTCTGAAGATCTGGTTTTGTTTTGTTAATGTCTGGTTTTAATTGGAGTAAGACATCTGAGTAAGGAAGTGGACTCAGTTAAAAATAAGTATAGGAAGCTTCTTTGAAATTCCTTCTAAACTTAGTTTGCAATAACTGTTAATAATGGGGTGTAAAACAAAGATTAACGGACTTATTTCCCAGTAAAGTCACTTAAACTGCTGAAAATCACAAGTAATTGTAATTCCATACACTTCAATCCATCAGTGTGAGATCAGAATTCGACTCTTTAGGTACTTCATTCCTTTGAGCTTGTGTGTCATGGAGGATCATATTGTAGGCATTGCAGACAATATTTTCATCTTATAAATACAAAGATTTGATATAAAATCTGATAACTTTGTACCCTTCCACCCAACCACATTGTTAACAATAACAAGTTCAATGGCTGAATAGTGACTCTGATCTTGAAAGCAAATGGCCTTGTGTATATATTCATTGTGTGTCTCCTCTGCCCTGGCTTCAAGGTAATCTGAATTGAGTTTTAAGTCCTGCACCAATAGAGGGTACAATACAAGTGATTCCCATTTCACATAGGCATTGACCTGGTAAAAGGAGAGATTACACAACTCTTTGACTTGAAATGGGCTACGCCAGTCATTAACTAATGAACCAAATCCTTGGTGAGATTGTTTTGAAATGGGATAATGGAACAAGTGTAAAATGTAATTTAGAGCCAGATTCTGCAGCCCTTGAAGTGCTGCTAGCATGAGTAAAAGTACTCCACATGAGTAAGGTTGGCATTCAAAAAAAAAAAAGTGAATAGCACAAATGAGAGTGGAAAGAGCCAGTTGTTTGTTCTTTTAATATAGAATAATAGGATAATGTAATTGGGTAAATCTAGAGGATTAGATATTATTCTCACTATTAATTAGCAGCTAAAACGTCTATAATAAAATATTCTATGTTCCAATTTGTCTGCATCTCTTCTCAGTAAATTTGGCAAATGACTGAGTTGGGGTGAGTGCCCCAACCACTGTGCTATGGAGTCATTCTATCTCTGGCCAATAAATTCATGTATTTTATAGAAAGTGGAACAGCTTCAACATAGGCGATTGAGAGGGTGCAATAAAGAAACATTTTGAAACACGTCCTTTGAATCAATTAGTGTCCCCGGGAGCCAGGCCAGAGAGGCCTGTAACTCTTTTCTGTGGCCCATCACTCTACTTTGCATTTGGTAAAATGGAAGCATTAGTGCAGATTGTATCAGATACAATGAGAACAGTTTGCTCATCACATTGGGCCCTGTTCTTCTCAGTGCTAAGCACCCATCTGAAGTGATAAATAGAATTGGGTGAACAATGGATGTTCCAGTTTCACTAATAGTTCTGAAAAAGTCAGTGGAACCAAGGTCATGTCCCTCCTCAGGCACAGAGAGCTTTTTAACCAAGGGTTCCCAATATACCAGGTGAGAACTCTAACCACTGGCTAAAGGTTACAAAGGAGGCTCCTCCTCCTCCAGCCATTTTATGACCTCATTGGTCACTATAAGGTTGCTTCTTGGCTCCATGGTCTTTGATCTACACTTTGTCAAATATTATATCACACTAATAATACTATTACAAGTTTAATTAGTATTTAGAAACTCGACAGGGAACAAAACCAGGGAAAGCCCTTTGAGAAGTACACTGATTTTCCAGTCATTTGCCAAGTTTACTGAGAAGAGATGCAGACAAACTGGAACATAGAATATTTTATTATAGACATTTTAGCTGCTAATTAATAGTGTGGGGGCATGGAGGGATAAGCTCAGTGGTTTGAACATTAGCCTGCCAAACCCAGGGTTGTGAGTTCAGTCCTTGAAGGGGCCACTTGGGGATCTGGGGCAAAATCAGTACTTGGTCCTGCTAGTGAAGGCAGGGGGCTGGACTTGATGACCTTTCAAGGTCCCTTCCAGTTCTAGGAGATAGGATATCTCCATTCATTATTTATTAATTAAGGAACTGCTTGGGTAAAGCAGCTTGCAAGATTAGGGCCTGAGTCCTTTATATGTCTTCTATAGTGTGAAAAGTGGGGTAAGGCAGTGTGTCTATACATCTTCTATAGAAGGGAGGAGAAAACACAATGTAAAATTAGATCTGGAAAGAGTTACCTTATTAAAAAGAAGAAACATAATATAAATTGCAGGCTCCAGTATGCCCAAACAAAGCATATCCACAAGGGCCCCCCCATGCATAGGGAAGACTGATTACTAGCGGAATAGGTCAGATATCCATTCAAGACATTTCAATCAATCATTTAGTCAAGAATACAGCAGGCAGTGATTATAGTTTAAAAATACATCTGTGAAGTAGTAGGGTCCCTACTTGTGTTAAATCTCTTTCACCAAAGCACATCCCACTCCAGAGGACTGTGTACTCTAACAATGTGCTTGATACAAAACATCCCTGAGGCATGAAGCCAACAGGGCAACCAGTTGAGAAATTATAATCCAGTAAAGTTGATATTGGCTTGTTCTGTTGGGATATTATAAATTTTGAACCAGATATATACTAGTTGCCCTAGCTTTATCACCATAGGGAGATATTTCTTTATGTTTCAAATATATTGGGCTCATTCTATTATCTGGTAATATCTGGTAATGCGTTAATTTTAGTGACATGTATTGTAAAATTACTGTTATCGACAAAATAATTCAATATTTTGGATAATATGGTAATAAGAAAAATATTTTGAAAAGTAAAGAATGTAATTATTTTAAAATCCAGAGAATGTCATGATATTCAACTCATAACTCACAATTTACACAGTGTAATGGTGTTAGCATATTTAACAGATAGTTGTTTCCTTCCATGTACCATTTAAAGTAGAATACTTTGGACTTCGTTATGTTTTTAGAATGAAATGTAAAAGCATAACCTGCTTCCTCTGCTGTGGGTCGTTGTTGCTTGTTAATAACAAATGTCATTTCTATGGGATTTTAAATACATGAGTACATTACAAACATGGGATAAGATCTGTTCTCAGCCCCAGAGAGTTTATAAGCCTAAAGCCTCAGTCATATAATCAGATCTGTATCAGCATACCCTTGCACCTGTGTGGAGTTACACTAACTTTAGTAGAGCTCCAAGCAATTAAAAAGATCCATTCCTGCAAATCCAATAGCAGGTTTGAGGGCTGAGTTAGACAAGTCAGTCATGGCAAGATGCTGGACAATGGTGTGAAGGATGTGGGAGTTGCCTGTAATATTCTATGAATATTATGTTCAATCTGTTGTGGTATTTACTGTACTTATGTAAGGGGTTAATTAAATAATGGGTTAGGTGCCCGTACATAAGAAAAGTGGGGAGGGAGAAACAAAGACTTGATAACAGCTGCTCTGCAAACACCTGAGAAAATCTAGAAAATCAACTGCTTTGAAGCTTTCTTACTGACTCAGTGGAGAGCCAGCCAGACTGGCACAGGTGAAGGATGAAGGACGTCACTGAACTTATAATGATATACCTTCTCTAAAGGGAGTTTTTAGCTCTGGTGATCCTAGAATAACCAATAGCCTTGTGCTTAGGGCTGCTTTCTGGGAATGTGAGAGACCTGGGTGCTAGTTCTTTCTTTGGGGTGAAGATTTGAATCTGGGTCTCCCACATCCCAGGAGAATGCCCTAGCCACTCAGGTGGGGGGTTACCTATTGCCCACATACACTTTCATGGGATTTGGATGTACCTTTGGAAGCTCTCCCCCCGCGGCAATTTTAATTCAGGCATTTCCACTCAAATGCTTGACTTTGCAACTTTAATGTTCTGCTTAACATAGTTTTGTGATTTCAATAGTAGCAATAATTGTCTAGCTATACGCTATAAGAAAGATACAAGTAACATAGCACTAATTGCTATTGGTACAGAAAAATCACATGGTGCTTGTTGTTAATGTGAACATACCAATCAATGCTCATAAAATTTCATGTTAATCACTTGGAGTTAAGTATTGGCCCTACTGAAGTTAATGGCAAAACTCCCATTGGCTTAACAGGATCAGGATTTCTGCCTTGGTTCCTGTAGGTGGAGACCAGAAGAGGGGAAGGTGGTAGAAGCAAGATACACTTTTCTAGGAGGATACTTTCTGGGGAAAATATTATCTCCTTTCCTCTCTTATGTTCTCAATCAGTTCACCAGTTAGAGTTGTGGTCTGACTCTAATCGCTGGTGAATAATTTGCAGTACAGATATTCTTTCAGTAACCATAAGTAGGCTGATTTCTCCCTGTTCAGAAGTACTCCTAACACTGGAGTATGCATGCAGCATCTCTCTGCTCCATGGCAATGTGCTTATTGTCAACTGTGCAATTAAATATTGTCTGTGTAGCTCAATATCACCTCTGAGTCTACTAACTTTGAGTGCTTTCCCCCTTATTCTACTGGTCTGACATATAGGTGTACAAATCCACATTTCTTTAACTTGGTAGCTCTGGAGTGGATTGTTCAAATACAATACTGTTTTGAAAAGCTCATTTTTAAAATGGAGAGTGAATGTCCTTCAGGGGTAATATTTGTGTTTTACTCCAATTGCAGTATATGAAAGAGAACAGCAGTATATGAAAGAGAACAGCAGTGCAGCTGTATTCAGTCAAAACCTTATCAAGTTCAATGCATAGTTCAATACTTGTGGTATTTTTGGTTTATATATAGTCACTTACAATTCAACAGAAAAAGTTTTAGATTAATAGAAAGAATATTTGGCGTTGTGTTACTTTAAGCTTTTAAAATACAGAGGTTTTGAAATCTTAAATGCATGTGCAATATTTTTCTTCAACACACTTTTTTCAGAATGACTGTTTAATCTTACCATATGGCAATAGGATGAGAAAGAAAGGGCTATTGTGTTAAAATAAACAAACCAACCAATCATCAAATTATGCTACCACAGAATGCTAAAAATGCATTATAAAGAATTTTGTGGCGCTGTCATGTTATGCTGGGTCACACTGTTCTGTCATGTCACGTTATATGCTGTCTAATCTGATCTGACAAGATTTGATGGTGCCTACCCACAAGTAACCAAAAAGCAAACAATGTAATATGACTGAAACACTTTCAACATTTAAAAAGAAAATAATTTTAATGTTAGCTATTTGTTCTAATTTCATTGGCAAATAATCAACCTTAATATTATTTTGTGTTGAATGGGGACAAAGCCAGATGATATATCAACACAAAGTAGGAATTACTCAACTCTCACTCTCTTGGAAAGCCAAGTGATATGTCTCCAGTGCATGGTAATTCCATTTGGAAGATGGCCCAAAGTCTACATCTTCATGTCCCATTTCAGAGCTGAGACTTCATAGCAGATAGAACATGACACAAACTCTGGGAATTTTACAAATACTACAGACACTTAAACTGCAACTAGCTCAAACTCAATAACAAAAGGACTCTCACAATCTTCTTGCTGGCCTTATGCTGCACTGTGGATGGCTCCCAAGAATGCCTGCTATTCTCCTGGGAATTGTCTGTGTAGTCCTGCAGCACCTTATCAGTGATTCTGAAATGACAACATCATTCTTAGAAACCTGGACCAGAAAGATGCTATGGTGGTCACAGCAGGTAAATAGACCCATGTCCAGATGTGGTTCCATGCTAAATTGGTGCTTCTATAATCTAAAATTTAAAAATGTTCATTTTCTGGTTTAGATGCTCCAGAGATGAAATCTCCCACAGAATCCTACCTCCCTTTCTCAGCGTTGGTGTGGGGTTGAATGGAGTTCGACAGTGAAGTACGGTGGAGTGTATGTTTTGGCAGGTTTTACCAAGCTGAGAAGGTGTCGAGCTAGCATTCAGGGTAGTAGGTAGTCTGACCATATCGCTATCACTCTAGGGCAACCCAGCCAAAGTGGAGGGGGTCCATAGCTACAGGGGGAAAGGGCTGGCACCCCAAATGTACTGCTGCAAAATTTTCCTGCCAAACAAAACAGAATAAACCGGAAAACTGAGCACAGACTCATGCGTTGGCCTGACCAACGCTCACAACCTGGGGTAGCACAGGACGAAAAACAGAAAATGGCTAAAAGAATAGTCCAACTATTTGTTGCAAGTCACAACACAAGAACACTATCATCAGATCCGTACATCGATACTTACATTGAAATCACAAAATCAATAAGAGCTGACATCATCAGGATATGAAAAACAAGAAGTACAAAAGCCCTCATTGCACAATGGAAAAGCGGAGAGCAAGTATTCCTAGGAAGATCATTTGCAGAGGCAAATCATCTCCATGTAATGAACACAATATTTCAAAAAGAACAGCGTTGGCAATGGAAAAGCCTGGATGGAGTCACATTGAATCAGATTGATTATGTAATGATGGATACCAGAAGAATCTTCAATGATGTAATGACAATAGGAGAACGAATCATTTTGACAGGCTCAGACCATCACATGTAGTACTCAAAACTATGCATTGACAATGTTTATGAAGACCGAGTTAAGAGAAGCCAGAAACCAAAGCAAAAATAGTACTTCAATGAAGAAGCATTTGCAAAGGAAGTGAGTGAAATGGACCTCGAGTATAATGTCAATAAGGACATCAATGAGGACTACAAAGAGTTTATCTTGCAGATAATCTCAGCAGCTAAGAAGGCAAAGGCACTGAAAATGCTGGGGTACAAGCAGAGGATCAGCAAGGAAACTGTGAATCTGATGGTGAGGAGGGTCCACATGAAGTTAGAAGGAAAAATGGGCGAAGAATACAGAACACTGTGCAAAGAAATTTGTGTGAAGATTAAAGAAGACTACAAAGACTATGGAAAGAAGAAATTGAGAGAGGTAGCCGAAAAGAACGAGAGTCTGAAGAATGTAGGAAGAGATGTTAGGCTGAAACAGATTATCCCGGCAGCATTGAAAGATGAAAATGGTGAAACAACATCGGAAAGGAACAAGATGAATGAAATATTTACAAAATTCTACAATGATTTCTACTCCTCACATGTGAATGTCCAACGTACACCATCAAGGCAGCAGGTTACAGAAGACGTTCCCGAAGTTATGTGGGAAAAAATTGTATATGCAGTTCGTAACATAAAGAGATGGAAGTGTCCCGGAGTGGACGATGTTTGGCAGGAATATCTCAAAGAAGGGGAAGATACTTTCTTCAAAGCATTGGCACAACGGTTCACCATCTACATCAATAGGAAGTGTGTTCCAGATGCATGGAAGAAATTGAAAACAATATTATTAATGAAGAAAGGCAATCCAGAAGAACTGAACAACTACTGTCCGATCACACTCCTCTCACAAGTGTATAAAGTCTTCATACTCAATTGGATTAAGAAGGATATTGAAATGCATGAAAGCAGAGAAGAAGCTGGTTTCCGCTTAGGGAATTTGACAATTGATTAAATCCACTCAGTTTGGCAGCTCATCGAAAAATGAAAGGAGTACGAAGTACCATTGTGTATTGCATTTGTTGACTATAAAAAGGCATTAGACTCGGTAGAGATTAACGCTGTACTCAACGTGCTCAATGAAATTGGAATCGACCCGAAGTACATAGACCTGTTGGAAGAAATTAACCACAATTGCTCAACAGAGATAACATTATTCAATGTCCCCTGCATTATTACTATATGCAGAGGAGTCAGGGAAGGTGACACAATCTCATTGAAGCTGTTTGCAGCAGTATTGGAGTCCCTGTTCAAGAAATTGAACTGGGAAGAAGGAATCAGAATTGATGGAGAACAGTTAACACATCTTCTCTTTGCTGATGACTGCATAATACTGGCAAAGGACACAACAGATCAAATTGCAGCAACTGCAAACACTTTTGTATGATATCAGGTTGGAAGTAAACATGTTGAAGATAGCAACAGAGGGTCCTGTGGCACCTTTAAGACTAACAGAAGTATTGGGAGCATAAGCTTTCGTGAGTAAGAACCTCACTTCTTCAGATGCAAGTGAGGTTCTTACCCACGAAAGCATATGCTCCCAATACTTCTGTTAGTCTTAAAGGTGCCACAGGACCCTCTGTTGCTTTTTACAGATTCAGACTAACACGGCTACCCCTCTGATACTTGACATGTTGAAGATGAAGTGGATGCGGAATGAGCATTCTGCAGAAGGAATCATCGCTGTAAATGGGAAAGAAATTGAGGAGATCGACAAATATATTTACCTGGGCCAGCAGCTGAGCAGAGACAACTCATTTGAAGGGGAATGAAGTAGGAGGCGAAAGGCAAAGTAGGCAAGTTTCAACAAAATAAAGATCTCTCTAATGAATGATGAACTGCCCATGTAGAAAAGGAAAGAACTGTTCTGCCTGTAATGATATACAGAGCAGAAAGCTGGTCAATGACAAAAGTGGAGGAAGAAAAATGCGCTGTTACTCAGAGATCAATGGAAAGGCGAATGTGTAAGATATTGCTTCATGATCATATACCTAATTAGGAGATCAGAAGATAAGATCCTTAGAGGTTTTTAAGGCCTGACTTGACAAAGCCCTGGCTGGGATGATTTAGTTGGTGTTGGTCCTGCTTTGAGCAGAGGATTGGACTAGATGACCTCCTGAAGTCTGTTCCAACTCTAATATTCTATGATTCTATGGCATACAGAGGTGACTGATGTAATGCAGGCAATGTACAACGCGAAGTGAAGATGGGCGGGTCATGTAGTCCGCAGGCAAGACAATAGGTGGACAACCCGTATCCCCAGAGACCACAAGCGACTGTTGGGCAGACTGTAAACATGCTGGGCTGATCCCATGACAAAACTCTTTAGCCAGAAATGGAAAGAATGTGCTCACAGCAAAATAGAATGGGGTTGCATCGACTTGTATTTGTGGAGGGATGGATGAGGACAAGCTGGACAAAGGTGACAAAGGTGAGAGATGAAATCTACCCCTGTATAGAAGGCTACCTCAAGTCCCAGGCATCAACTAAGTCCTGCTTAATTTCTCATAAGGGCTTAAGAGAGACTTAAGTGATATGTAGGCCCATGCTGAGATACTTCATCCTTTAGGAGTGAATAGGTCTCACCAATGTGGACATGGGTTGTCTTTAATTAGAAAATAACATATTCAACTCAAATTATGAGAAGTTACATTTAAGGCTTCAGGTTATAAAGGACTTTTTTGTGGGGAAATAAGAACTCTTTGTATCACTTTTTCAGGCTGTGTTATAGCACAGCCATGAGCATAAGAGTTTGGTTTGAGAAACACACTTTGAGGAATATAAGGAGCCATATATATATATATATATATATATATATTTAGTTCATTTATTTATTTTTGCATGTGTATATAAAACGTTGACTGGAAGGAATTAATAAGTGAATGTATGATGTCATAATACATACAGAAAAATAGTTCTATATATGGAAAGACTGGGCCAAATTCTCTGTTGACATAACTTCAATTAATTTCAATGGACATACCCCAGTAGAGAACTTGGCCATGTATTTATTCTTTTTTGAATGCAAAATAACTGGTTATTATTTGTATTACAGTGGTATCCAACTAAGATTGGGGCCGATTGTGGTAAGCACTGTATTTTTACCCTTTAAGAGAGCTTATGCCCAAAAGAGTTTATGATTTAAACAAAATAGACCAGGGAAGAAGGTGGTATTATGTTTTCAAGATGAGGAACTGAGGCCCAGAAACATCACATGACTTGCCCAGGTGTCACAACAGAGTTCTGCAGCTGAGCTGGGAATTGAGTCCAGAAGTCCTGAGTCTCAGTCCCCAGTGCCTTAATCAGAAGATACCCTTCCTTTCTAATTAAAAGAATATTTTACAAAATAATGCATATACAATAGAGCCTCAGAGTTACGAACACCGCAGGAATAAAGGTTGTTCGTAACTGAAATATTCATAATTCTGAACAAAACATTATGATTGTTCTTTCAAAAGTTTATGACTGAACATTGACTTAATACAGCTTTTAAACTTTACTATGCAGAAGAAAAATGCTGCTTTCCCCTTTTTTAAAATAGTTTATATTTAACACAGTACTGTACCATGCATTTTTTTAGTCTCTGCTGCTTCCTGATTGTGTACTTCCGGTTCCAAATGAGGTGTGTGGTTGACTGCTTAGTTTGTAACTCTGGTGTTCGTAACCCTGAGGTTCTCCTGCAGCCCAATTTTAAACAAATATTTTATTTCACCATTCTTGTCTTCAACTTAACCTCAAGTAACTCCTGACATCACATTGAAAACAACTTGGTAATGTCTTGTCTCTTCCTGGTGACACTGTTCTGCCATCACTTTTTAAGAGGACTTCCCTCCTGGGGATAGATGGCCTAGTATGATCACAGAAGAGCAAAGAATTTATCCTGGAACTGCCAGGTTTGCTATTAAGGGAAAATACTGGATTCATGTCTTAAGAAACTGAAATATCAATGATACATGTTCTCCAAGCAGTTTGCATCTAGGTAACCTAGAATTCAACACTCCTGTCTGGATGAGGAATGAATCAGTGGTTCTGATGCTAGGGAACTAAGCTTATCCAAAGGGAAATAATTTAAATTTTTCATATATTATAATTCTTGTCCATATTAACCTTGTTTATATTTTTCCAGAAACACTCTTTGATGTATTTATGAACTCCATCCAAATACCAGTACTCTCATCCTGCTTTTCTTTCCTGTATTTGGATGCAGATCCAAGCACCCAGATGCTAAGCAACGGAAGATATTTTCCAGTAGCAACATTTCATTCCTTGGCAGAAACTGCAGGCAAATGAAACAATTATTTTGATGATTTTTGGAGTCACATTTCAAGTCTGTCACACAGTTCATGTGATGATGAGCTGATTGGGCTGTCTTGTCTTCCTGGACACTCTTTTTGGCTTTGATTCTCCATTAATTCTGTTTGAAAACAAGTTACTGTGCCAGTTCCATTCCACAAGGGAGAGTTGCAGATGACTGTTCATGATCAAAAGGAAATAGTATTTTCTCGTGGCCATATGGTTTTTTTTGGAAATCTGTTTGTTGCCCTCAGAGCTGGTGTATATTAAGGTTGGGCACCAGATTACAGTTCAGAAAGGGATTGAAAAATAATGAAATAACTGGAATCATAGAAAATGTTTATGGCAAGAGAACAAGAGATTCATATTAATAACCTGAAAATAAAATGACCAAAGAATCACTATCAAATGCTATGTAATTCAAAACCCAGACCCAATTGCAAATCACTCAGTTGGGAACTGATCTTACAAAGCTCTGTGCATCTCCTTCATTTAGCTGAGGGCTGTGCATTCCCAATACCATGCCCAGAGCCTACACTGCTATACCTTAAAGAAAGTAGCGGTTCCATTATTAAAAAATAACACATAGGTGCATATTTTATGTGGGTTTTCTAGCAATTATCTCAGAAAAATATATAATTTTCTTAAAAAGAACAGGAGTAAATTTATTAGAGCATAAGCTTTCGTGGACATCCGAAGAAGTGGGCTGTAGTCCACGAAAGCTTATGCTCTAATAAATGTGTTAGTCTCTAAGGTGCCACAAGTACTCCTGTTCTTTTTGCGGATACAGACCAACACGGCTGCTACTCTGAAACCTATAATTTTCTTAATCACTTACTAAATACCGTTTTTTCCTGAGGGCATTTTGCTGACTGTGTGTGTGTGTGAATGAGAGAGAATCCGTATCATATACACATTAAGTATTTTATTTTTAAAATAGTTGGAATAGCTGATAAAATGGAGGATGAGTGTATAGATTCTGGTTCTCCGCATGGTGCTTTTAATTTTCTCTTTTCATTTCAAAAGAGAAAATTTGATATGTGTTAAAATACTAAAATTATCATAATTCTACATTACTGGAAAGGATCCAATGCCACCCTCACTGTAAATGAGAGGCTGGTCGTGGAAGACACCATATACAGTATTGTTGCTGAAAGAGTCACTTTCTTTCTTCACCATTAGCACCAAACGAAAGAACAAACAGTCCAAAAGGCATATTGAATATTCTGTCACCTACCTGATATATCTCTAGTCATATCACAGCCCCTTACCTTTTAGGATTATGAAGATTACAGGTGTGACACTGCACTCCATATTCTTCACAGTGATATTATTATGATATGATTTAGGGCTGTCGATTAATCACAGTTAACTCACATGATTAACTAAAAAAAATTAACTGCGATTAAAAAAATTAATCGATATTAATTGCACTGTTAAACAATAGAATAGCAATTGAAATTTATTAAATATTTTGGATATTTTTCTACATTGTCAAATATCTTGATTTCTATTACAACTCAGAATACAAAATGTACAGTGCTCACTTTATATTATTATTTTTTATTACAAATATTTGCACTGTAAAAATGATAAACAAAAGAAATAGTATTTTTCAGTTTACCTCATACAAGTACTGTAGTGCTATCTCTTTATCATGAAAGTGTAACTTGCACATGTAGATTTTTTTTGTTACATAACTACACTCAAAAACAAAACAATGTAAAATTTTAGAGCCTACAAGTCCACTCTGTCCTACTTCTTGTTCAGCCATTTGCTAGGACAAACAAGTTTGTTTACATTTACGGGAGATACTGCTGACTGCTTCCTATTTACAATGTCACCTGAAAGTGAGAACAGGCATTTGCATGGCACTTTTGTAGCCGGCATTGCAAGGTATTTACATGCCAGATACACTAAACATTCATATGCCCCTTTATGCTTCAGCCACCATTCCAGTGGACATTCTTCTGTACTCATGATGCTCATTAAAAAAATAATGCGTTAATTCAATTTGTGACTGAACTCCTTGAGGGAGAATTGTATGTCTCCTGTTCTGTTTTACCTGCATTCTACCATATATTTCATGTAATAGCAGTCTTGGATGATGACCCAGCACATGTTTGTTTTAAGAACACTTTCACAGCAGATTTGACAAAATGCAAAGACTGTACCAATGTGAGATTTCTAAGGATAGATACAGTACACAACCCAAGGTTTAAGAATCTGAAGTGCCTTCCAAAATCTGAGAGGGACGAGGTGTGGAGAATGCTTTCAGAGGTCTTAAAAGAGCAACACTGATGTGACACTACAGGGACATGTGACCAGGTGACCTGGCGCTGGACTCCATCTTGGGATATCAGTATTTTCCACTGGCTGGTGTGGGAACCAAGCTTTGAAACAAAGGGTTTCCACCATAGGCAAAAGCTATATAAGGAGGGGAGTGACATCATCATGGTTCTTCACTGACTCCCCCACTCAAGAACACTCCTGGAAACACCTGAGGAACAAAGACTGAACTGGGGGAAGTGCTGGACACAGGCTAAAGGAATTTTTAGTCTGTGAATGGAACACCTGGGGATTCTAAGCTGTAAACAAGTGCAGCTTGCCCTTTAAGAATCTGCAGCCAGCTTGTGACATCACTTAGGGTGAGAATTTGCTATTCATATCCAATCTAAGTAGTATATTAAGCTTAGTTTGCGTTTTTTGTTTATTTGCTAGGTAATCTGCTTTGATCTGTTTGCTATCTTATAATCACTTAAAATCTATCTTTTGTAGTTAATAAACTTGATTTTGCTTTATCTAAAACCAGAGTGTGTGACTCATAACTTGGGGCAGAAAGCAATTGCCTCTTCCTTGACACATTGAGGGAGGGAGCAAATTTCATGAGCTTACACTGTACAGTTCCCTGTGCAACGCAAGATGATATCATTTTGGGTTTACAGTCCAGAGGGGGTGTGTGCCTTAAGAACTGGGAGATGCCCTAGCTGTAGCCTTCCCATGCAGGGGCTCGTCAGAGCATCTGCATGTAACTGCAGCTGGGTGTGTTCCTACCTGTATGTGTACTGGTGAAAGTGCAGGTTGGAGCCTGGAGAGGGTTTGGCAGCTTGTCACAGCAGTACAGTGTAAAAGGGAGCCCAGGCTGGTGGGTCAGGGGGCCTCAGTGGTACTCCAGTTCCAGGTGGCACCCTGGGGGAACCTGTCACAAGAGGATTATGAAGATTAGTTCCTAGGGGTACACATGTAATTTCCACAATTGAGAAACACACTTTCCATTGCCAAAAGGGTTAGAATGTATGATAATTTACAGTGCATTCGACTGAGCCCACTCTTTTTTTCCCAAGGGGAAGTGTCTTTATGTCAGTGGAATACTGGGTCATCCAGAGATGTTCCAAAGTGGATAGATAATGGTCATTCTGATGGTCAGAACCTCTAAGCATAGGCTTTAAGAATAACATTTTACTGTTTTCTCTTAAATCCAAAATACCTGTGTATTTGCAGCCAATAAGACTTTTTGACTTCGCTCTAGCAAAGCCTTGAAGAACATGCCTCATTTAAACACACAAGTAGTCCCAGTGAAAAATGCTGTTATGTCACTGAGTAACAGGGCTGATTTAGGCCCTCATCCAGCAAAGAACTCAAGTGTATGTTTAACTTTAAGCATATAAGTACTTCCAGAATGAACTCAAACACATTGTTACTCAGTGACATTTATTTAATAACATGATTAATTTATTATGCTTCATATTCCATTAGGAGCTTTAGTTGTAATATATATTTTCTTCTTCTTACACCTTCTTTTGTGGAATTCTAGTCTGAGTAAGGACTTTAGTATTTGGGCACATATATAATTTGTTTCCCAATGGAATGCCATCCTCGGTTGTTTAACACTGCATTGTGGCACTGATGAACAGCAACTAAGGAATACCACATCTGACTGAAATTGCAGAGGGAATTTAGGGAGGCAGAATGTAATTACCTAAGTTGGAATTTGGCCAAGACTTGAGAGTGAACACCCCCGTACTTCCAAAGAGCACCATGGGATATCCAGTAACTATGAGTCATGAGGCACTTTCTTTTATTGTTGTGTTTAATCTGCAATGCAGTAATGGATGCTGTTGATCTTGGACTGATTTGATATGATTCACTTTCTTTGGCAAGGGATAAATAACTGACATTGTCATTTAGTATGATGTACTCATGTAAAGCATTTCTTGTGTTAAGTGTCTGGCAGATCGTCCTTTGACAAACTTATTCTAATCAATAACAACCATAGGAACCTCTGAAGGATATTCTAGTTCTTTTCCTGGTTGAACATTTTCACTCTTCATTGCCAAGAACTGGTTGGACAGTAGCAACCCTTTCAATATTTTTTAATAAGTGAAGGTTATCATTTGGTTTCTCTTTCAGGATGTCTCCAAATTAGCAAATTGAATCCTTATATATACTGTCATATATATATATATATTGTCAAAAACTAGTCCACTGGTAGTGCCAATAATATTTTTACATCTTAATTCATTACTTTTGGTGTGAAATTGAGATTTGTATGTATAATAATTAGATTTTAAAGCTAACAGGTAAGTCCCTAAATTCAGATTTCCTGTGCTTGTGCATGGGTATATAACTTGTAGTGTGGTGCTGGTTGCCAAGTTATCTGCAGTAGAACCTCAAAGTTACCGACACCTTAAGAATGGAGGTTGTTTGTAACTCTGAAATGTTCGTAACTCTGAACAAGCCTTTATGGGATGCTCCTCCTGGCAGACTGCTCAGAGCAGGGGCTCATAGCTGGTTCTAGCCCCCTGGCTGCAAGGGTCAGGTACCCTGGGGCTTCGCAGTGTCAGTTGGCGTGTGGTGCAGGCTGTGGTTCTTTAAAAATGAGTGGGTCCTTCAGCATGCATGCAGGAGCTCAGGTTTGGGCTCTGGCTCCAGCTGCTTATGCTCCAGGCCAGGTTTCAGTAGCAGTTCGGGAAGTTTCTTTCATGGGCTCTGAGTCTGCAAGCTTGTCTCCCTCCCAGCCATGGGGGAGAGAGAAGGGAAAACAGCATTCACTATCTCCTACCTATAAGTGGCTTCTCCCACACCATGATAAGTAGGAGGGGGGTTGGGGACAGGCAGCCCAGATGTGCCTACCTTTAAGATTCAATGTAGGCACTGTATTTGCTATTTTTTTAATCTCTGCTACTGCCTGATTGGTTATTTCTGGTTCCCCATGGTGTCCAGTTGACCGGTCAGTTGGTAATTCCCATGTTTGTGTCTTTGAGGTTCTACTATACATGCTTTATTTGCAAATTTTCTATTCCAGCAAGCTGCAATGCAAACTTATATAAAATATGGATCATATTTTGAGTAGAGATGACCCTGAACTACAGTTTTCATCTGGATGTATATTCAAAACCACTCATTTCTTGAAAAAGATATAACCATGACTTAAGCACAAGTTGAACTCCATACATGACTATTAGAGGAGCTAGATATGATTATTCAGTCTCTCAGTTTAAAATTAAGCATGGATTCTAGTATACACAAGCAGTTCCACTTACCAGCTTTTTTTGTAACTTTTATTTAGTGAAAGCTTAATATTTAAAAGTCTCATTTACTGATTTAATAATTTTGAGTTGCATGTCATGTTGAATTGTCATATACTGTATCTTAATTTTATAATACAACATAAGCTGAGTCTATTTTATCAACGACTTTAGAATCAAGCAGTTAATGTAACATAACCCACACATTGTATTATAGGAGACTGAACGTGAAACTGTTACCCTTGTGTTTTTTTCAGGTCAAACAATGCAAAAATGTATACATACTCATATATAGTAACTATGGAAACTATGGTCTAAGGCACATAAAATGGCAATATTATAATTTAATATTATATTTTTTTCAAAAATCCCTGAGGAAATGTTAGGCCACCTATAGTACTCTCGTTAAGGCACTTTTTGGGTGTTATTTTATTGTTCATTCCAATATGCAATTTCTTTGCCTCCCACTCTTTGTTCTTTCAGTATTCTATCTCTACAACAACCTTCTTCCTTTTTTAAATACCAGTTCTCTTTTTCCCTTGAACTGAGAATTGTTTAGTATAAAAAAAGTCATCCTTTTGATTGCCTCTACATGATATCCCCTGTGATAGCCCTGTTTAAATATGGCAGGTGGTATCATATCATACCCTATGCTAGTCTAATTCTATTGGAATGTTTCTCTTATCAGGCACTGTTTTTATACCATTAGAGGGCTTTTTTTTTGGCGGGAGGGGGTAAAATTCATTTAATACTGTGGTTTGGTTTTGGATTGGTTAGTTGACTTTTTAAATCCATTGCTCATAGCCTATCTCCCATTTTTTTCCCCTGAACCTGGACGGGGTTAATCCTATTCAGTTCCCTCAGTCTCTTCTTTCAATAGACTTAAAAATATTCTCTACCTCTAATGTGCTTTTGTTACATACTGTTCTTCTTATACTTTCCGTCTGTCTCACTGAGCCAAATGGGAGATTTGACATAATTGCTCCAAACAGACTGAGAGCTAACAGTAGGATAGCTGGTGCCATATTTATGTATCCAGGCCAGATCTTGTACCAGATCATTCCCTGTTGTAGAAAAGTTTGCCTTTGGGCAAGGGAAATGCCACAAGGACCTCTTCTCAGTATTTTCTCCACACTGTGTTCCATCAGGCACTTGGATATGATAATTAGCACTTTCCAACCCACTTTTAACAGGTGTAAATGATGACCCAGTTAGTGGAGAATCACTTCCTTCCTAAGTGATTCCAAGGAATTCTGTGGAAATCATGGGGGAATTTAAATTGACTTACAACTTCTTCCAGTGCCGTCATATGAACGATTGGTAGAGTTACCAACCTTTGCTTGGAGAGGCAGCGTGGTCTGGTGGAAAGTTCCAGTTCAGGAGACCCGCGTTTTATTCCAGGGTCTTAAGTAAGTCACTTCACCCCTCTGTGCTTCCCCCACCTCTGTTGTTTAGTTAGAAATTCGCAAAATTCATAGCATACTTTACAAGTGATTTGAAATTAATAGATTTCCCTTAAGCCCCAGTTCAGCAAAGCACTTAAGAATGTGCTAAACTCAAGCTTGTGAGCAACACTGTTGAAAGCAGGGTGACAGCTTACATGCATGAATTTAAACACATGCTTAAGTGCTTTGCTGTATCAGGACCAGACTATCTAGAAACCTATTTACAGATATAGTCTAATTTACTACTGCTTACTGGCTGCGTTTTGAGTCTGATTGACACTGATGTGGGGAGCAACTGATTTTGGGAATATTTTCAGAGCTCTGCTTTGAAACAAATCTTCAGAATTCTATAATTAAAATAATGGAAACATTAAATTTTTCTGTTTTTGAAGGTTAAGAAAGCCAGGCCTTCACGACTTCTCGCCACTGCAACGGAACATATTTTAGCTGAAGTGAATTGACTACCCCAGAGAAAGACCTTTAAGACATGAGATAATGCAGAATTTTAGTGTTCGAGCCTGCTAGAATGTCAGCCATCTGCACTTGGTGTTTGAATGACGAGGCTGTCATTTAGGTTGGTATTTTGAAATCAAAGTTCTGCTGTGAATTTCTGAATTTTAAAGTGCAGGTTGGAGGGTAGATTTGTAAGGAAAACAGGGAAATAATTATGAACACTGGAACATTGCAGCAATATGTCAGCCCTGCTGCCACCGGGGTCTTTGTATATTTCAGGTGAGAAAATACCTCCAGAAATGGAGAAAAGCATGGGAAATTATGGGAAACAAAACGGACAGGCGTTTGGTATAGTACTGTGACAATGTGTTTAGTTTCTGAGTGTTTCAGCTATGGTTGTAGGCTATTCCTGTACAGAAAGGTTAATCTTCTGGGCCACCCAAATATTAGCAATGAGTAGTCCTGATGTTACATATGAATTATTGTAAAGTTAGTAAAACCAATAATATTACTTTGCATTTATATTGCTCCTTTCATTCAAGGATTTCAAAGCACTCTACAGTCATTCATGAAATGTCCCCAAGCCCCTGTGAAGTACTGTAGGTAAGTATTTTTATTCCTGTTTTACTCTTTTGAAATCTGTGGCACAGAGTCTGTCTGTGGTCACACAGTGAGTCAGTGCAGAACTGGGAACAGAACCCAGAATTCCTGACGTTTGGCCTTGTGCTCTCAGAAGAAGGGGCTTGATCCAAATCTCACTGAAGTCATTGGATATTTGTCCATGATCTTTAATAGGCTTTGGCTGGCTCACTGATGCCTATGGAGAGACTCCTGTTGACTTCAATAGACTTTGTTTGGATCAGGCCCAAATCATTCCACCTTTTTTCTCCCAGCAATATTACCAGTCTGTATGCTGTGACTATCTATGATCTGGGGACTTTTTCAACAGCAGATACTATTTTTGTTGTCAAATTATTTTAAGTATCTCCATTTATCTGAGACAAGGGTCATCTCTCCAGATCCTTCTTTATATAGAGAGAGAACTATGCTTTGACGATGTTGTGACGTTGCACTCCATATGTTTATGGAAATATGCTTATGAATGTGAATATAATGTGACTGAAATATGCTTTAGGCAAAAGGTCTCTTGTAAGGTATCATTAGAAAGCGTATAATCTACTGAGTGTGTTCAACCTATTTGTATGAATGTATCATTATTGTATCTGAAGCAAGAAATATAAAGTATTACTCTGAAGTCCTATTGCAGTTATGCAAAGTGTGGGCCATTAATGGTGGCTTGGAATCTTGATGGCTCCCATTAATTAGGACAATTGGTTGTAAATGGCTCTGTTTACTTGTAAGCCTTCCTGTATACATGGGTGCCAGCCAGTGAGTAATGAAGTCTCACAGGACATGTGAACATGTCACAGGATACTGGAATCCATCTTAAATCTGGTGCTTTTCCATTTAGAAGGAAGGGTGGAAACCCAGAGAGAGACAATGAATTCCTGCCTTGTGGCAAAGATATAAAAGAGGGTGGAACAGAACAAAGGGGGCTGCCAGTCATGAGAAATCCCCTGGTTACCACCTGAGCTGGAACTAACAAGAACTGTACCAGGGGAAAGGATTAGGCCCAGACTAAGAAGGAGTCTAGTCTGTGAAAGAAGCTTATTGGAACATCTCTGAGGGTGAGATTTTACCTGTAATCTATTTCTTAATGTATTAGGCTTAGACTTGCGTGTTTGTTTTATTATGCTTGGTAACTTTGTTCTGTCTGTTATTACTTGAAACCACTTAAATCCTACTTTTTATTCTTAATAAAATCACTTTTGTTTATCAGTAAACCTAGAGTAAGTGATTAATACCTGGGGGAGCAAACAGCTGTGCATATCTCTCTATCAGTGTTATAGATGGCAAACAATTTATGAGTTTACCCTGTATAAACTTTATACAGAGTAAAACAGATTTATTTGGGGTTTGGATCCCATTGGAAACTGGGTCTCTGGATACTGGAGATAGGTGACTTGCTGAGCAGTTTTTGGTTAAAGTCTGCAGCTTTGGGGATGTGGACCAGACTTGGGTCTGTGTTGCAGCAGACTAACATGTCTGGCTCAACAAGGCAGGGTTCTGGAGTCCCAAGTTGGCAGTGGAAAACAGGCTCAGAGGTAATTCCAGGACATCGGGTGACAGTCCCAAAAGGGTCTCTGTGACCGAACCCATCACAGATGTCATGTTACACTTTATCATCATGAGATATACACATCGCGATTCAGCACATAATTTGCTGTGCCAGCCTTGCCTTTGGCAGACTGTCTTGCTGGGTGTTCAACAATCACAACATCAGAACACATACTAGACTTTTAGTTTATAAAGTGGTGGTAATCCCAACTCTCCTCTATGGCTGTGAGACTTGGGTGACCTATAGAAAACACCTGAAAAACCTCGAATGCCAGTACCAGCACTTTCTTTGGAAGATCCTCAACATAAAGTGGGAGGATCATTGCACTAATGTCAGTGTCCTCACAGAGGCCAACACCTTCAGTGTTGAGGTCCTGATTATCCAGCACCAGCTGAGGTGGAGCAGGCACTGTGTGTATATGCCTAATGTACACTTACGAAAACAAATGGTGTATGCTCATCTCACCAAAGGAGAAAGGAAATGGGGATGCCAAAAGAAATGCTTTAAAGACATCCTCAAGATAAACATCAAGAGAGGTGGCATCGACACCACACATTGGGAGACAGTAGCCCAAGATAGGGATAATTGGCGAAGACTTGTCAGAGAGGGAAGATCCACATTTGAGGAAAATTGCCTTGCCCTGATCACAGAAGAATGCCACAAAAGAGAGGACAGACAACTGTCACTCAGCAATCATGGCCCAACCTTGTCTTTCAACACCACATGCAATGTCTGCCTACAAGCCTGCAGCTCAAGGATCGGACTTCTCAGTCACCAAAGAACCCATGAAAAATAAAACCTGTGAAAATGATCATCCTTAACCTTGAGGGATCGCTGATAATGAGGGTTTTACACTCATTTGCACTGGTCTGAGTACATGTGGTGCAAGGCCAGGGAAATCAGACCTAGAAATATGATTTTTAAAATACCCCTAAATTTGCTAGTAAGGGTAGAATGCCTATCAATGTGTGGGATCCCCGTATAGTTTTTAAATGTATTATTCCCAATTTCACAAACAGACTGGCTGCAAACTTCTGTCAAGTGTTGTGTGAAAGATACCCAAGTGAAACTCTGTTTGTCCTAAAATTTTCTTTGTTTATAGCCTCTTGTCTCTCACACATGCTGGCAATACCATGAATGCACTGGACCTTGAAATTAGAAAGGCTGAATGATGTGCCTTGCCCTGACTGTAGTTTGATCTCCTGCATGTGGTACTACAGTAAAGTTTATGATACAGTTCAAGCACCTACACGAGCCTGAACTCTCTGTAACACTAAGTCTTCTGAATTATTTTTCCAGACAATAAGTTTGCCAAAAAATCCATTTTTCAGGGCAGTAAAACTATTTGAGAATTCAGGTCGAATTCAACTAATAGTTTTAGCCAAAATGCTGGGGTGGAAGGAGAGGGAAAATTAGAAATTTCAAAAATAACCATTTTGACATTTTGTTTCAAATCAACATTCTAAAAATAAAGTGCCAAATTGAATTGGTCACTAAACAAACAAACAAAAAATCAACCAATCAATCATTCACTGAGCTCTACTTATGAATGGGCATATATGTTAAGCAGTGTGTTGAAACTCCTGGTACTAAGTACAGTAACTCTCCCTGTTATTAAACAAGCAAATGGGGACCAGTCAGACAATTTATAAACCAAGGGGCATAATTCTCCTCTTGTTTACAGATTATATCACGATTAAGTTGAGACATATTGACTAAAACCAGTGAAAGAAACCCAATTAGAGTGGTTAAAAAAAAGTTTCCATCCCATGAAAATTTCTGATATTTTAATGTTTGTTTTCATCCCAAAACAGGATGAAAGAATCAGTTTTATAGGAACAAAAAATTCTGAAAATTTATAATTTGGAAATGTTGAAATGAAAAATGTTAACATTTTTGATCAAAACAAAATGTTTCATTTTGTAATGTTGATTCAAAACAAAACATTTCATTATGAAATGTTGATAATTTAGACCATTTCTAAATGTTAAAAAGTTAATTTTAAAAATCAAATGCTTTATATGGAATTTTCAACCTATTAATAGTTTCATCCAAATTGACATTTCTCAATGGAAAATATCAATTTCATAACAAACATTTTTGGTCAAAATTTTTGAGATGTTCTAGGCCCATTAATTATCACTGGTACAAATCCAGTCTTGGAATTCTATTTTTCCTTATCTCAAGGAATCAACTTTGAAGGTAGGCAGTGTTTCCCTAGTCAGACAATTTTTAGCATCAAATTCAGGCAAAGATATTATAACAACCTTCCTGGTAGGGATTAACCAGAACACATTAATATCTTTTCTCCACATATGAAAAAAAAAACAAAAACGAATTATGTTTGTTCCTATTTTCTTTACCAGAGTAGACCAGCCTGTCTCTAATTCTGAGGCCGTAGGGCATGATTCAGAGTGAATGGGACTCTTTCCATCAACTTCAATGGCTTTGAGTCATGCCCATGGAGCACAAAACATCAACATATCTGCTCTATTGGCTAGAGATGAGTGAAATGGTCCAGATAAATTAAGAACTGACTTGATTCTTCACTCAGCATTCTAAACATTTTAACTCCATTGTCTTCATTTTTGTACACTTCTGAAGTTCTTGACTGGAAGTAGAAGTGGCATGATGATGCAAAAACTGCCGGTCTTTAGGCACATCTGGACCAACCAAAAATAGGACCAACTATGAAGCCTATGAGGAAAGTCCTTGGCAAACTACTTGGTCTCTTTCCAGAAGCTCAAGAGGTTCTGATAGTTCAGAAAAGCTCTGGATAAGCATCCAGATGCTTACAGACAGTCTCTTCATATTCCTATAAACTTTGGTAGCCCCTCACTCTTAATCTTATACATGCTAATTAACTTGAGACAGTAGGCAATGACATAATATACTCTAGATCTCTGAGATAGATTATTTTTAAACAGGCTAGCAACAAAAACCTAGAATTAGTGAAATTTTTGAAACCATTAACTTATCAAGGAACTGTACCTGATCAGATTTGTAATGAGTGAGTAAACTTCACACTATTAGTGAAATATAATGGGCAGGTGCCATTGAAGGTACTGTTGGCTGCATTCCAGTTCCCAAGAACACCCATGCCAGGCAGACTATGGAGGCTTTCCTGGAGCAGAAGGAAACATCAGCTAAGGAAATCAAGGAAAAGGTTTAGTGGAGAGGGAAAGCAATCTCCCAGGCTCACTTAGGGTCTTAAGTATACGCAAGCTTCTCCACCATGTCAAGATGGCAGCCAAAGGAGAAGTGTAAAACCCTACCGGAGTTCTCGACTCACTTCCACTTGTGGTAGTGTTTTATATTCATTTTCCACAAGTAGAAGTGGAAACATACAGTGTAAATCAGCGGAGAACTGATTCCATCTATTTTGCAGTTACAGTACCTTGCCTTCAAGATTTTGTTTAACTGCTCTTGCGATATGTTGATACCATTTTAAAATGTCTCTAGTGCATATTTAAATGAATACTTTTGAAAAGCATCTTTTGCACACAAACTGTGATATGAATTACAGTTTTACCATGGTCGTATTTAAGAAGTAATAAGCAGAGAAAATATACATTTGCCTTGTGACATAATAGACTTAAAAGATCAGAGGCCATGGGATTGCCTGCCTGACAAGAGAATAGTGCTTGGTATTGAACTGTGTAGGCAGCTACCCATTGCAGGAGATAATGTGGAAGGGTGGAAACACTGAGGAGCAAGGAAACAAACCCCTCTGTAGGGGCTGAATTTAGTTCCTCACGTGAACCCACACACAACTGCCACTGAAGTCAAGTTTCCCCCCATGTCTCTTATTTTCTTTTGTTCATTATTTTACTTTAGCTCTTACTTTAAAAAAAAATCTCCAGGTGCCCCTATAATTTAAATTATTTATATTCTGATTTAATCACTCCGTGTTGCTATCTCCCATATTAGTTAGTCTTGGATTCATTGTAAGTTGTAAATACCTCATCCTTCTTTACATACTGAAATTTCCATCCCTTAAACTTTAAGGCTTAAAGGGAGTGAGGGATGTAGGCTAGGGAGAGGTTGCATTCCAATTGCATCCTGATTAGGACTTGATCCTTCATTTGTTTTCTTTCCAGCTTCTCCTAGTCCCCACCCCAGAACCAAATTCACCTGTCTTCAACCTGCCCAGAGTCTCCCTCCTCACTAGAGAACTGAGCAATTTGTAATTAAACTGGTTTGCTTGAACCAGTTCAATGATTTTGTTTGTTTATATTGTTGTTTAACAACAACCTTGGAAGCTTCATGCTTCAGGTATAAAGCCAATCTCTAACTATTAGAGATTAGCATGAGACCTAATGTGGGGTTCTTACATCTTCCTCTAAAGCATTTAGTACTGACCATTGTCAGAGACAGGATACTGGACCAGATGGAACTCAGTTCTGGTCCAATATGGCAATTCCTATGTTTCTATCATAAACTATTTAGTACATTGACTCTAGTTGTACTTAACTGGTTTCAAAGCCATTGCAGGTTTGCCCTGAGTCCACTCTAGCACTGTTATAAATGGTTTCAGTTGCAGTTCACTCTGGGCAGCTATTTCACAGTTCCCAGAAGGCATGCATTCTGGGAGATTTCTAAAGTTTAGCAGTGTGCTGTGGAATAGGTAAGGGAAGATTAGTTGAACTTCTCAGCTTTTGGCCAAACTGGCACTAAATAGGTTCATAAGGAAATTACTTAGCCTGAACTGGTTCTTAATCCTAATGAAAGCCTAATCTAGTTCTACTGATTCATAGAACAGTTACAACTAGTTGAAGGACTTTTGTGTGTATGTGGATGTGAAATGCCTTGCAAGCATTCTAGGGAATTAAACTGGTTCTTAGAATGGTACATCTATCTAGGCTCCTGCATCTGCTACCACTAACTTAACTGCTGTGCTGCCTGTTCCTCTCATCTTCCTAGTCTAGGTTGGGCTGTCATAGAGCTGCTCTCTCCAATACTCCTGTTGCCATGTAGACAGCCAGCAGTGGCCTAGAAAGAAGCTGTAAGTAGAGCCAGCCTGTTTGGGGAGAAGGAAGCAGAAACCACAGGGAGCAAAGAAAAAAGGTGGGAATCTGTGACGTGGTGTCATTGGAGCCACCAGAAAAACAAGGGGAGGCCATTAATACATGACTTTTCTGTGAGGAATGAGCCCCCCCTTTTACTACGAGTTAGGACTTCAAGCTTTCAGCCTTGTGGAATCTGCATATTGTTTGGCAGAACACTTTGCTTGCTGCGCACAAGCCCATCTTTCTCTTAACTACATGTGACCCATGATGCCGCCTCTGTCTCATTAGTTATATACTTTGCTTCATTACTTCTGACAGATGATATGCCCCAGCACCATAAAGGGAATGTTTACTTAAGGTGTTGTTTGTAATGTTCACTTGTAATGTAACCAGTGCAGCTTTGGCTGGTCATGTGTCTGAAGCTCAGTGATGGGGGGCCATTTCAAGCCACCCTTTGTAAAGGTCACTAACTTTGTCTACATGCAGTCCTAAGCACTCCTTCATCTGTGTCTGAAACACTGTTTTTCTTCTCTTACTACAACATGGACAATAGCACCTTAAGAGAGAGAGATTTTACCCTACTACCTGTACTTTCTCTGTGTCTTGTTTGTAGTGATTACCTGATGCGACTTTAGATCTCAAACAATAATAACATTTTATATACTAAGCACCAATGCCAAGAGTAAAGGTAACTTAAGGGACTTACCAGTACGCAGAGCCAGGATCCTGAGCAGGGAGTGGTGGTGGGGGGAAATCAGCCGGAAGGGGCAGGGCCCTTAAATCCCCAGGCCCTTTACATTGCCGCCGCTACCCTGGGCTCCGGCTGTGGTAGCAGCGGCCAGGAGCCCCGGGCCCTTTAAATCACCGCCCGAGCCCCATGGTAGCGGTAGCTGCAGCAGCAGCCAGGAGCCCTGGGGGTCCAGCGGTGATTTAAAGGGCCAGGGGCTGCAATAGTGGTGGCTGGGAGCCCTGAGCCCTTTAAATCACTGCCAGAGCCCCCTGGTAGCGGTAGCTGTGGCCGGAGCCCCGGGCCTTTTAAATTACTGCCGAGCCCCGGGTCTCCCAGGCACCACCGCTACCTCAGGGCTCTGGCAGCGGGGCTCTGACAGCGATTTAAAGGGCCAGGGGCTCCGGCTGCTGCTGGGAGCCCAGGGCCCTTTCAAATTGCCAGCCTAGGGAAGCTGCCCCCTGCCAATATGGTCAGCTGTGTACCGTCTCTTGCCGGTATACCGTACCGTACCAGATTACTTTCACATCTGACCAATGCTGAACAAACTAAAGGTTAAGCAGCCTTTATTGTTGCTGCTAGGAAAAGAAACATTTACTGAGTGTTCTGTGATGGTTTTCCCATTGATGATACTTACTGTTCTCACTCTGAAAGCCTATAAAATGGAGTTCAGATGTCTGCCCATGAGTTAATGTTGGTTCACATTAACAGGAAGCCAAGTTTGTGAGCTTCTGTTTTAGCTGCCCAAAGAATATCACAGTCCAGTTTGTGTCTGATTTTTTAAAGAGCTAAATAGATTAAAAAGAAATAGTTTAACAAAATGGCTGATCCTGAACAATCAAAATCCATTGTGAATTTCACTATTAACTTCAATAGGAGAAGGATCAGGCCCCAAATAAAGAAGGGAAGGTGACTGTAAACTTGACCATTGCAAATACAGTTTTAAACCCAAATAGGTGCACATTGTTTCCTCCCATTTATCTGTCAGACTGTAAGCTTCTTTGGCTCCTTTGCTACAGCGCATGACCTCACTAACACCAAGAGCAGTGTAATAATAATCCTTCTATAGTACCTGCCATCTGAGGATCTCTGATTTGAACCATGAATAAACTGAGTCTCATGACACTCCAGCAAAGTTGGTAATTATTATAATTTCTATTTTATAGATGGAGAAACTGAGGAACAGGTGGTCTAATGTGACATGCCCAGAGATACACAAAATATCACTGTGAGAAGGACAGCTCACCAGCATAAATAGTTGCAAGGGAAGCACAGTACCTTGGACACAGTTTTTTTTTTAAGCCAAGGAGAAAATGAAATTTGTGTATGAAATTATTTTGTATGTATGTGTATGTTTAAGCCTACATGGATATTCCATTGGTGATGTTGTGACTTCAGAACTACAGTAGCTGTACAGTATGAGACTGATATACTGACATAAAATCATAGGACTGGAAGGGACTTTGAGAGGTCATCTAGTCCAGTCCCCTGCACTCATGGCAGGACTAAGTACTATCTAGACCATCCCTGACAGGTGTTTGTTTAACCTGCTCTAAAAATCTACAATGATGGAGATTCCACAACCTTCCTAGGCAATTTATTCCAGTGCTTAACCACCCATAATAGTGGAGTAATTTCACTGAGTACAGAATCAGACCTGTCATATTTATACTTTGAAAAAAAGTCATGACTCTGGTCTTCTCTCTTCACCTTTGAGAGGAGCTGCATATGGAATATTTGTCATGCATATGGAAACTAAAAGAATAATACACACCTGAGGAGCCACTTAGTGTGTTTTGTAAAATGTCATTTCATTCATCTTGTTTATGTTGTCGTATTGTCTTAAAATTCCTTCACTTGTGTTACTGTAAAACATCTTTCTTGTATGTAAGCTAGTTACTCCATGCATTTTAGTATTCTTGCCACTCCTGTGAATTTTGAGAATATTTCTTCATCTGATTACAATATGTATTAAAGATGATACCATCCTACTCATCCCCACAAAAGTAACTTCCAGATAACTCATTTCATAGAATATCAGGGTTGGAAGGGACTTCAAGAGGTCATCTAGTCCAACCCCCTGCTCAAAGCAGGACCAATTCCCAACTAAATCATCCCAGCCACGGTTTTGTCAAGCCGGGCCTTAAAAACCTCCAAGGAAGGAGACTCCACCACGTCCCTAGGTAACGCATTCCAGTGCTTCACCACCCTCCTAGTGAAATAGTGTTTCCTAATATCCAACCTGGACCTCCCCCACTGCAACTTGAGACCATTGCTCCTTGTTCTGTCATCTGCCACCACTGAGAACAGCCGAGCTCTATCCTCTTTGGAACCCCCCTTCAGGTAGTTGAAGGCTCCTATCAAATCCCGCCTCATTCTTCTCTTCTGGAAACTAAACAATCCCAGTTCCCTCAGCCTCTCCTCAGAAGTCATGTGCTCCAGCCCCCTAATCATTTTTGTTGCCCTTTGCTGGACTCTTTCCAATTTTTCCACATCCTTCTTGTAGTGTGGGGCCCAAAACTGGACACAGTACTCCAGATGAGGCCTCACCAATGTCAAATAAATGGGAATGATCACGTTCCTCGATCTGCTGGCAATGCCCCTACTTATACAGCCCAAAATTCCATTAGCCTTCTTGGCAACAAGAGCACACTGTTGACTCATATCCAGCTTCTCATCCACTGTGACCCCTATGTCCTTTTCTGTAGAACTGCTACCTAGCCATTCGATCCCTAGTCTGTAGCAGTGCATGGGATTCTTCCGTCCTAAGTGCAGGACTCTGCACTTGTCCTTGTTGAACCTCATCAGGTTTTTTTTGGCCCAATCCTCTAATTTGTCTAGGTCCCTCTGTATCTGATCCCTACCCTCTAGTGTATCTACCATGCCTCCTAGTTTAGTGTCATCTGCAAATTTGCTGAGAGTGCAGTCCACACCATCCATTTTACTTTGCTCCTATACTATTGTGTATCAATTAACCCAACTCGAGTTCTAATGTATTTACCAATCTTGGGTACAGTGCAACTCCTACACATCTCATACCTTCTTCTACTCATATACATTTCTATTTCTCACAGCCCACTGAGGATTATAATCTCCAGAGAGGCCTGATTAGGGTTGTATCCTGATACTTCCTGACTTTTTTTGCATAGTTTCCATAGGTTAGTATATATTTTTAATAGTGAAGTAAGTACAGGAATGCTTTGCATATAGTAACATGTTGTTATCTCTTACTTATTGTTATTCCCCAAATGCTAGAATATACAAGACTCAAGTTAAGATAAGGATTAGAGTTGCCTCTGTGCATTGGTCATTTTAAATAATACTGTCCCAAAAAAAGGGTAATAACTACCCAGCACACTTGTCAGTCATTTAGGAATCAGTGAATACTTTCACAAATAATTGTAATCTAGATTATAAGGTCAAATATCCCACTGGTGTAAACCAGCTCAACTCCATGGCATTTTCATTTATTCTGCAGGCATGAGCTGAGGCTGAATTTGGCCTATATTCTCTTTGTACCACACAGATCCTGCTCTGAGAGTTTATTTCAGCTTACATCTAAGCATTTGCCTAAACCTTTTGGGAGGGAAATTCTTTCCCCACATGGAAGGGAGGAGAGTTCCAGCTCTGTGCCTTGTTCTTTCCCCCCACTCCCTGATAACACTGATCTACAATTTTTGAGAAGTTGTCTGCTTCATAGATAAAATGTGCTATTTATTATGTATTTTGATGTGCTGAATTCAAATATGACAATTAAAACAACTGATTGGCTACTGTTTCTAAGATATTTAAGTTTTTACATTTTATGTCTATGTATATTCTGTAGATAGTAGAGTTTTAATCATAAATTGTAAACCTAGGTCTTTTCATGTGTTTATGGTTGCTTTACATGATAATATTTCACCTGTCCAGTTTATGTAACACTTTAAAAATCAGCAAAAGGGTTATGGTTGCTTTACATGATAATATTTCACCTGTCCAGTTTATGTAACACTTTAAAAATCAGCAAAAGGGTTATATAAATAAAATTTATTATGAAACAAAAGCCGACAAACTATTATGTACATAGTTTAGTCCTATTCAGTGTCTACTCGGCACTTCTTGGCTTGTCTCTTGTATTCATTAAATGGAGCATCTCTTGTCACTGTCCAGCAATAGTCTGCAAGCATTGATGGGCTCCATTTGCCCTGATAGCGTTTCTCTATTGTTGCAATGTCCTGGTGAAATCGCTCGCCGTGCTCGTCACTCACTGCTCTGCAGTTCGGTGGAAAAAAAATCTAGATGAGAGTGCAAAAAATGTATCTTTAGTGACATGTTGCAACCAAGGCTTTTGTATGCCTTGAGGAGGTTTTCTCCCCAACAACCTGTAGTTGTCTGCCTTGTTGTTTCCAAGAAAATTTATTGCCACTAACTGGAAGGCTTTCCATGCCGTCTTTTCCTTGCCACGCAGTGCATGGTCAAATGCATCATCTCGAAGAAGTTCATGAATCTGAGGACCAACAAAGACACCTTCCTTTATCTTAGCTTGACTTAACCTTGGAAATTTTCCACGGAGGTACTTGAAAGCTGCTTGTGTTTTGAAAGCTGCCTTGACAAAGTTCTTCATCAGACCCAGCTTGATGTGTAAGGGTGGTAACAAAATCTTCCTTGATTCAACAAGTGGTGGATGCTGAACACTTTTTCTCCCAGGCTCCAATGACTGTCGGAGTGGCCAATCTTTCTTGTTGTAGTGGGAATCTCTGGCACGACTATCCCATTCGCAGAGAAAACAGCAGTACTTTGTGTATCCAAAGTGCAGACCAAGCAAGAGAGCAACAACCTTCAAATCTCCACAAAGCTGCCATTGATGTTGGTCATAGTTTATGCACCTCAAAAGTTGTTTCATGTTGTCATAGGTTTCCTTCATATGGACTGCATGACCAACTGGAATTGATGGCAAAACATTGCCATTATGCAGTAAAACAGCTTTAAGACTCGTCTTCGATGAATCAATGACCAGTCTCCACTCATCTGGATCGTGAATGATGTTGAGGGCTGCCATCACACCATCAATGTTGTTGCAGGCTACAAGATCACCTTCCATGAAGAAGAATGGGACAAGATCCTTTTGACGGTCACGGAACATGGAAACCCTAACCTCACCTGCCAGGAGATTCCACTGCTATAGTCTGGAGCCCAACAGCTCTGCCTTACTCTTGGGTAGTTCCAAATCCCTGACAAGGTCATTCAGTTTACCTTGTGTTATGAGGTGTGGTTCAGAGGAGGAGGATGGGAGAAAATGTGGGTCCTGTGACATTGATGGTTCAGGGCCAGAAGTTTCATCCTCTTCCTCGTCTGACTCAAGTGAGAATGATTCTGGTACATCAGGAACTGGCAGTCCTTCTCCGTGGGGTACTGAGCGTATAGCTGATGGAATGTTTGGATAATGCACAGTCCACTTTTTCTTCTTTGACATACCTTTCCCAAATGGAGGCACCATGCAGAAGTAACAATTGCTGGTATGATCTGTTGGCTCCCTCCAAATCATTGGCACGGCAAAAGGCATAGATTTCCTTTTCCTGTTCAACCACTGGCAAAGATTTGTTGCACAAGTGTTGCAGCATATGTGTGGGGCCCACCTTTTGTCCTGATCTCCAATTTTGCAGCCAAAATAAAGGTGATAGGCTTTCTTAACCATAGTGGTTATACTGCGCTTTTGTGATGCAAAAGTCACTTAACCACAAACATAGCAGAAGTTATCTGCACTGTTCACACAAGTACGAGGCATCTCTGCTCACTTTGGCTAAACAGAAATGTGTCCCTTTGCAAAATCAAACACTGACAAATAAGAGCATGACTCTGTATGATTGCTAGAGCGGATATAAGCTTCGTTATGATTGCATCATCCATGACTTCTAGGAATAACATGATGCAATTCATATCATGTATGATGCAATACCAGCTTCAGATTGCATCATTCATTGTTTTGCCTAAAAAGCAAGTACTGTCCAAACCCAGTCATAGATTTATTCATAGATCCGGTCAATGATATATTTTAGTCATTTCTGGTTTAAATTGAGATCCCTTCCCTTTATAACTCACTTATCCGCCGCCATTCCCAAGTGAAGGGTCGTATATACTGACCCAATAGCATATCTTGAAAACTAGAGCCAATCAACAATTTTAAGCATCATTTTCATTCTCAGTGACCCAGAATTAGTAAAGTTTGGCTACATTTATTTCAGAAGCATTTTGGCTGTAGAGCAGTGTAACCCATGAAATGCTGCTCCAGTGGGATTCCTAATGGAATGTTAGAAGGCTTTGTAGCTAGAAGAAGTAGGCTGGCTGAACTCTGTGGACCCCTTGCAGATCCACTCCATCTTGTTCCCCTCTGTCACTCTTGCTGTGCAGCTGAAATGGGGCTTGGCAAAGCAGCTGTGTTTCTGTTGACTGGAGACCAGCCATTGGAGGTCTGAGACGGGGCAGCTGTCCATATGGATAACTTCTACCTAAGTGGACCTAGCAACCACAGGTTTGGGAGGCCTTGCCTCTTGCATACTTGGTGGCCCCCACCTTATGGAAGGCTTTACAAGGTCAGCCTGATGGAGTTTGAATGCTTCCCTGTCCCTTTCCTTGGGTTTCTCGGTAGGGTGGGTCTATTGAAATTCCTTAGCTGGTATTCCTCACAGACCCTAAATGCCTATTAAGGTCAATGGCAATTTTGATTTGAAGAATACTTTCTAACAAAAAAAAAAAAAAAAAAAAAAAAAAAAACATACAAAAAGCTCTAGGTACCCTGACAATTAGTTAGTCTAACAGCAAAGGATGAGGAGTTTGCGTCCTGAGATGCTAGCACAACCATGTTGTGTTTTTTTATCTTTTTTACTAGCAACTTAATTGTTCTGCTGCATCAAGGTTCTAATAAAATTGGTCTATGAAGGCTGGCAGCTTAACCCAAAATCTATTTTTCTATTTCATTTGTATTAGAAATAGAGAGGCTGACCTTGGCTACTATGTCTCCTGAGACTAGTTTAGTAATGCAGTTCTTCAAAGGCAGGAATTGCAGATACAGCCTACTAAGGTCAGCAGATAACTACCTAAAAATGTATTAAACTCATGTTTGGAGGCAGAAGGGAAAAAAAGTAATAAACTAAAAAAATAGTTGCATTTAATCGGAGCAGGAAATATAGGTTTACACCACAAAAATATAAGTGAAAGTCATTTGAAATGATAATATCCCCAACTGTAGTTTAAATTGACAATTCTATTTTAGGCTGATTGTGTGTGTGTGTGCGTGCGCACGTGTCCAAATTGTTGTTTTAATTTGATGGATAAAATCCCTTGGATTGCAAATATCTATTCTTGTGGTTATTTTGGGGGAATAATCCTTCTATAATGTTTAAGGGAACTATTTGATGTGGGAACAACCTTCATAATTAAAAGAACTTCTCATGGAATTTGGGTTTGTTTCCATCAGGATGAGGTGGGGAGGAAGAGGAGAAAAGGCTGGAGTCTGAGATAGTACAAACTCCTTTTTATGAAGGATTTTTTGATAGCTGGGTGGAGGCCAGGATAGAGAAGGGTCCCAATAAATTGTATGGCAGATGGTCTGATCCTGGGAGGTGGTGCTGAGTGCCATCATCTCCCATTGGCTTTAGCAGGGGTTCAGGATAGCTAGCATCTCTTAAGAAGTGCTCAATACCTGCAGGGATAGGGCCCTTAATAAGGATCCATCCTTAACTATATTTATGACTTGTGATCTACCTGCCCAGCAGGGAAAATGTCATTAGGATCCTTGGATAGAGCTGATAATGTGGATTGTTGGCCAGTATGTTCTGTATCATAGCAGAAGAAGAATTATCCAACAAGTGAAGGAGAGGGAAATCCCTGGTAGAAAGAACAGAGCCTTGCTCTAAAATTTCTCTTTCTAGGTTCTGCTGTCCATAGGTCTATTTGCATGTCTGCTGGCATGCCCATCAATTTGGATGACTGGAGCTGCGGAGCAGGAGAGGAGAGGGTGTGTGTGTGTGTGAGAGAGAGAGAGAGAGAGAGGGTGCCAATTAAATTGAAGCTGCAGTTAAAAACAAACATGTTGGTATCAAATATATCATTTATGTATAAACACATGGAAAAAAGTAACTACCAAGTACCAACCTATGCGGTCCTATTTACCAAGTGAAAGAGAAACTCAAAATGATGAATAGCAAATTCTAAGTGATCATGAGATTTTCAGTGTTTCTTTTAGGGAACCCTTGACAAAGAATTGTTTAGCTATTTTATAGCTTTTCTCTGTAAGCTTGATGCACATCAAAGGTCCAGATCACTTTTTCCACATCTAATCGCTTGGGCTAGTTAGATTTCCCCTTCTCCACCCAGGTCAAATCTTTCTTGTTTTCTTTTCTTTCCTTTATTAATATGAAGAATTTCCTGGTGCTGTTTGTACCTTGGCTGACTGTCCCTCTTGTGCTCTACTGCAGTGGTTCTCAAAGCTGGTCCGCCGCTTGTTCAGGGGAAGCCCGTGGTGGGCCGAGCCGGTTTGTTTACCTGCTGCATCCGCAGGTTCGGCCGATCGCAGCTCCCACTGGCTGCTGTTCACCGCTCCAGGCCAATGGGGGCTGCGAGAAGAGCGGCCAGCACATCCCTCAGCCTGCAACGCTTCCCTCAGCCCCCAGTGGCCTGGAGCGGCTAACCGCGGCCAGTGGGAGCCGTGATCGGCCAAACCTGTGGACACGGCAGGTAAACAAACCAGCCCAGCCCACCAGGGGTTTTCCCTGAACAAGTGGCGGACTGGCTTTGAGAACCACTGGTCTACTGCCATGGCTTTTATTTATTGCCTCTAGTGATGTTTAGTAGTTCTGGATACTCTCTTTTTTTTCTCTCCTCTTGACAAAATGGAGCACCTTTAGTGAGCTCATCTGCTGTGGAACTCATTTTAACATCTAAATTTTTCATATGGCTCCAAGGTGTCAGTACATTAGTGTGGACCACAGACTCAGTTACTTTGAAAGTAATGGAGTGTAACCATCCAAATAGTTATCCTGAAACTGTTGAGTCTCTAGACAGAATACAGCTAAACTGAAATGTAACATAGCAATTTATGGCAATGCAGGGCATATCAGATTTTCTTATTTACCAGTGCAGGAAAAGGTACGCAAACTGAATAACTGTAATTACAATAGGACTTTTGTTATGAAAGTCTTGGGCTACCAAAACCTTCATAAAACTGGGATGCTGGGGAGGAGAACAGGGATGGGAAATAAATAACCTCCACAGACAGCAGTATTCCGGACAGTATTGTGAATTAGCTTTCTAAGTGAAAGTACAACTGTAGTACAATGATGAATACCAAGGGTATTGCATGCAAATGGTTAAGGTTGGACGAGACCTCAGGAGGTCACCTAGTCCAACCCCCTGCTCAAAGCAGAACCAACCCCAGCTAAATCATCCCAGCCAGAGCATTGTCAAGACGGGTCTTAAAACTTTCTATGGATGGAGATTCCACCACCTCCCTAGGTAACCCATTCCAGTGCTCACCACCCTTCTAGTGAAATAGTGTTTCCTAATATCCAACCTAAACCTCCTCCACTGCAATTTGAGACCATTGCTTCTAGTTCTATCATCTGCCACCACAGAAAACAGCCTCGCTCCATCCTCTTTGGAACTCCCCTTCAGGTAGCTGCTATCAAATCTGCCCTCACTTTTCTCTTCTGCAGACTAAATAAGCCTAGTTCCCTCAGCCTCTCCTCATAAATCATGTGCCCCACCCCCCAATCATTTTCATTTCCCATATTAAACATAAAATCAGGTTTTTAGGAAAAAATTGTCATTTTGTATTAAGCATGTACATTCAGCTCTAGTAAAATTTAGGATAATAGCATACCAGTTTATCTAGGTCAAAATTATGAGAACCTTAATCACAATGACTATTCTTTAAACCAGGTTTGGGTTTAAGATACTACTTAATGTAAGGATATTAGCATCTGGACCTTAGTTATATTAGTCTTAACTATCCCAACACACAGTCACCTGACCTATCAATAGTTTGAACAAAATATATATGGATGTGTGTTGGCCAGTTCTGTTCTGGTCCTTACCTAAGCTTTACAAAGGTAGCAACTGTTTTATTGCTTTGAGGCTATGGTTATACTTTTGACACAGAACAACATAAAGAAGCAATTTCAGGTCATTCTGTCAGCACTTTCCTTGGTGTTTTTGTCTTTCATGCTCACTGCTGGAAAAACCACAGGCATAGCACATGGTCTTATCAGCCACTTCAAGACCTGGCAAATTTGTACTAGTATTAGGGTGTTTACAGCACTGCATTTAGCTGCCTATTGGATCACAGGTTTACAGTAGTATCACAAACAAGACAGTTTTGGCCACCTAAGTTGGACTCTTATTAAACAGAAGGCAAAAGGAGAGAGAGAGGAAAGAAAAGAAATAAGGTGAGGAAAGAAAAGGACACTCACGTGTGTGTCAGCCTCACATCCCATGTGGCGGGTGGATTCAGCTGGAGACAGTCAAGGTGGTGATGTCATCTGGGTCCCTTTCTTGGCCCAGGCTGGTCAGCGCATCTCTTGGGATCAGGACGATGAAGGCCCAATAATGTTACAGTGGATCTCAGGGTCCCAGGAGAAGGAGGGGGTGGCAGCCATGATGGTGAAGCTTGCTCCTTCCCCTTTTTTCAGTCAGCACTTATTGCCCTTTTGCTTCCTCTGCACCTGGGGATTACCATGGACAAGAAGCTGGATGTGAGTCAGCAGTGTGCTCTCATTACCAAGAAGGCCAATGCCATATTGGGCTGTATTAGTAGGAGCATTGCCAGCAGGTCGAGGGAAGTGATTATTCCCCTCTATTCAGCATTGGTAAGGCCACACTTGCAGTATTGCATCCAGTTTCAGTCCTCCCACTACAGAAGGGATGTGGACAAATTGGAGAGAGTCCAGCGGAGGCAATGAAAATGATTAGGGGGCTGAGGCACATAACTTACGTGGAGAGGTTGAGGGAACTGGGGTTATTTAGTCTGCAAAAGAGAAGAGTGGGGGGGAATTTGATAGCAGCCTTCAACTACCTGAAGGGTGGTTTCAAAGAGAATGGAACTAGGCTGTTCTCAGTGGTGGAAGATGATGGAACAAGAAGCAGTGTTCTCAAGTTGCAGTGGGGGAGGTCTAGGTTGGATATTAGGAAACACTATTTCAGTGGGAGGGTGGTGAATCACTGGAATGGGTTACCTAGGGACGTGGTGGAATCTTCATCCTTAGAGGTTTTTAAGACCCAGCTTGACAAAGCCCTGGCTGGGATGATTTAGTTGGTGTTGGTCCTGCTTTGAGCAGGGGATTGGACTAGATGACCTCCTGATGTCTCTTTCAGTCCTCATATTCTATGATTTCCAGTCCTTACACTTCTCTTGTTTACCAGGCATGGTCTTAACAAGTCCTTCAATTATATCAGTAGGCTATTTTGTTTCCAATTTACACCTTTTCATCAATAGATATTGTTCTAGCTTATTTTATGAACTTTCACTCACTTTTTACACTTAAATTCAGAATTAGGATACATTTGTATTACAACACTACTGAAGTGAAGAGAGAAAGAAATGCAGGTCATATAAAAATGCATATTAATCTTGAAGAGACAAAATATGATAGTTTCCCAACAAACCCATTTAATCCCTAGGGAGATGTTCTCAGGTTTATTTTCCAGTTTACAAACCTAAGAACTGCCTGCAGGGGTATGGTATTGTATCAAAAATAGGCCTTACCACAGAAAGTCATGTACTTTTCTACATTGTCCAAGAGAATGACCAGAAAATAACTGATGAATAGTCATCAAGATGATAAATAAAGAGGAAAAGAATGAAATATCTATATGTATAGCAGAGGTCAACAGGGCCCCCTTAACTTCTACCTCTCCTAGGCTCACAAAATCTCTTTGAGACCCTGGGGTTAATAACCACAGGTGCAGTTTATTCACAGTTGTACCTACCACCATTTCGCCATATACAGTTATCCCTTCACTATCTGCCAGTAGAAGGGAAGCATTATCTTGCTGCTTCCTATCCCTGCCCCGCCCCGCCTGAGGCTTTTATACAGCCCCAGGCTAATTAAGCAACAGCTGTCTCTGCTTCCCCAATTTGGGCCAGGTTATCTCCAGCCAGATCTAATTTATCCCCCTAAATAGGAACTGGCATGACAGAGGGCTGAATCAACAACCAATACCCTGCCACACCTTGAAAGATATTTATACCCAAATTTGCACTGGATCACTTTCTGGCTTCAGTAAGGAGATTAGATGATATAGAAGCATTGATATCAGTGCCCCAAATTTACATTTGTTGTAGATGAAGAATCAAATTGGTTGAAATGATGATTTAAATGAATGTAATAAGGGATGTAAAACACTGCTTCAGGCTTTAAGCCCATATTTAACTATTAGAGAGCAGGATGAGACCCAATGGGGGTGGTGGTGGTGGGGAGGGGAGATTATTTTTTTTTTTTTTGCAAACAGGGGCTGCTAATAGGGAGTTTCACAAAGAAGTTCTCCAGGTGAAGGAGGAGCAATACAGCACCCTTTTGGGCGGACAGGGAGCTGCAGATGGGAGTTTGACAGAGGGAGGCTTATGATGGTTAGGAAGACCGGCAACACCTGTGCCAGCACTGCTTCTGTCTCCTCCACCTGTGCCTGTAGCCAGACAGAGCTCCTGAGCATGGATGCTTCTACCCAGATCCTGGTGTGGTTTTGCAGAGACTGTAACTTGCAATTTCCACTTACTGATATCCAGGCTGGGGGGACCATCCAATGTGAAAGGTGCCTGCTAGTGGAATCTCTCAGGCAGCAGGTGGGAGAGCTACAGGAGGAGGTGGCTAGGTTTAGGAGCATCCAAATCCACGAGCAATTCCTGGACAGTGTCCATGTGGAGATAGCTGAGGTAGCTGACCCAGTACACAGGACTGCTGATACACCACTGGTGGAGGAGGAGATGGCTCAGGGTGGACACTGGCAGCTGGTTACTTCTGGCAGCAGGCAGTGCTCCACCCCTGCTCCGAACCCTCCCGCCATAGTAATAGGTAACCATTATGCTCTTCTTGATCCAGGAAAGAAGGAATCACCCCCTACAGTAAAGGAGGAGAAGCCTCGTACCCCTAAGGCTGGGAGGTCTGCTGCCACCACTGCGAATAGGAAACGTAGGGTAGTGGTGGTCGGAGACTCTGCTGAGGGGGACGGAGGCGCCCATCTGTCGCCCTGACATTTCATCTTGGGAGGTATGCTGCCTGCTAGGAGCCCATATCCGAAATGTTACAGAGGCATTGTTGAGGATTATCCAGCCCTCTGACTACTACCCCATGCTACTCATCCATGTGGGCACAAATGATACTGCGCGGTGTGATACTGAGCAGATCAAGAGTGACTACAGGGCTCTGGGAGGATGGGTGAAGGAGTTTGGAGTGCAGGTGGTATTGTCTTCGATTCTTCCTATCAAAGGTAGGGGCCCGGGCAGAGACAGATGCATCATGGAGGTGAATGCCTGGCTGCGAAGATGGTGTCGCCAGGAGGGCTTTGGCTTCCTAGACCATGGGATGCTATTTGAGGAAGGACTTCTAGGCAGAGATGGTGTTCACCTTTCGAGGAGGGGAAAGACCCTATTTGGACACAGACCGGCTAACCTAGTGAGGAGGGCTTTAAACTAGGTTCGATGGGGACAGGTGAGCAAAGGCCACAGGTAAGTGGGGAACGTGGAGACCTGGGAGATGGGTCAGAAATGAGAGTGAGTGTGGGCTATATTGGCAGAGAGAAAGGAGGGTCAGGACAAAACTGGGAGGAAAGATCAAACCAGTATCTTAGATGCCTATACACAAATGCGAGAAGTATGGGTAATAAGCAGGAAGAACTGGGAGTGCTAATAAATAAATACAACTATGACATTGTTGGCAGCACTGAAACTTGGTGGGATAATACACATGATTGGAATGTTGGTGTGGATGGGTACAGCTTGCTCAGGAAGGATAGACAGGGGAAAAAGGGAGGAGGTGTTGCCTTATATATTAAAAATGTACACACTTGGACTGAGGTAGAGATGGACATAGGAGATGGAAGTGTTGAGAGTCTCTGGGTTAGGCTAAAAGGGGTAAAAAACAAGGGTGATGTCATGCTAGGAGTTTACTACAGGCCACCTAACCAGGTGGAAGAGGTGGGTGAGGCTTTTAAAACAACTAACAAAATCATCCAAAGCCCAAGATTTGGTGGTGATGGCGGACTTCAACTATCCGGATATATGTTGGGAAAATAACACAGCAGGGCACAGACTATCCAACAAATTCTTGGACTGCATTGCAGACAACTTTTTATTTCAGAAGGTTGAAAAAGCTACTGGGGGGGAGCTGTTCTAGACTTGATTTTAACAAATAGCGAGGAACTTGTTGAGAATTTGAAAGTAGAAGGCAGCCTGGGTGAAAGTGATCATGAAATCATAGAGTTTGCAATTCTAAGGAAGGGTAGAAGAGAGAACAGCAAAATAGAGACAATGGATTTCAGGAAGGCAGATTTTGGTAAGCTCAGAGAGCTGATAGGTAAGGTCCCATGGGAATCAAGACTGAGGGGAAAAACAACTGAGGAGAGTTGGCAGTTTTTCAAAGGGACACTATTAAGGGCCCAAAAGCAAGCTATTCCGCTGGTTAGGAAAGATAGAAAATGTGGCAAAAGACCACTTTGGCTTAACCACGAGATCTTGCATGATCTAAAAAATAAAAAGGAGTCCTATAAAAAATGGAAACTAAGACAGATTACAAAGGATGAATATAGGCAAACAACACAGGAATTCAGGGGCAAGATTAGAAAGGCAAAGGCACAAAATGAGCTCAAACTAGCTACAGGAATAAAGGGAAACAAGAAGACTTTTTATCAATACATTAGAAGCAAGAGGAGGACCAAAGACAGGGTAGGCCCACTGCTTAGCGAAGAGGGAGAAACAGTAACAGGAAACTTGGAAATGGCAGAGATGCTTAATGACTTCTTTGTTTCGGTCTTCACCGAGAAGTCTGAAGAAATGCCTAACATAGTGAATGCTAATGGGAAGGGTGTAGGTTTAGCAGATAAAATAAAAAAAAAACAAGTTAAAAATCACTTAGAAAAGTTAGATGCCTGCAAGTCACCAGGGCCTGATGAAATGCATCCTAGAATACTCAAGGAGCTAATAGAGGAGGTATCTGAGCCTCTAGCTATTATCTTTGGAAAATCATGGGAGACGGGAGAGATTCCAGAAGACTGGGAAAGGGCAAATATAGTGCCCATCTATAAAAAGGGAAATAAAAACAACCCAGGAAACTACAGACCAGTTACTTTAACTTCTGTGCCAGGGAAGATAATGGAGCAAGTAATTAAGGAAATCATCTGCAAACACTTGGAAGGTGGTAAGGTGATAGGGAACAGCCAGCATGGATTTGTAAAGAACAAATCATGTCAAACCAATCTGATAGCTTTCTTCGATAGGATAACGAGTCTTGTGGATAAGGGAGAAGCTGTGGATGTGGTATACCTAGACTTTAGTAAGGCATTTGATAGGGTCTTGCATGATATTCTTATCGATAAACTAGACAAATATAATTTAGATGGGGCTTCTATAAGGTGGGTGCATAACTGGCTGGATAACCGTACTCAGAGAGTTGTTATTAATGGTTCCCAATCCTGCTGGAAAGGCATAACGAGTGGGGTTCCGCAGGGGTCTGTTTTGGGACTGGCTCTGTTCAATATCTTCATCAACGACTTAGATATTGGCATAGAAAGTACGCTTATTATGTTTGCGGATGATACCAAACTGGGAGGGATTGCAACTGCTTTGGAGGACAGGGTCATAATTCAAAATGATCTGGACAAATTGGAGAAATGGTCTGAGTTAAACAGGATGAAGTTTAACAAAGACAAATGCAAAGTGCTCCACTTAGGAGGAAAAAATCAGTTTCACACATACAGAATGGGAAGAGACTGTCTAGGAAGGATTATGGCAGAAAGGGATCTAGGGGTTATAGTGCACCACAAGCTAAATATGAGTCAACAGTGTGATGCTGTTGCAAAAAAAGCAAACATGATTCTGGGATGTATTAACAGGCGTGTTGTGAGCAAGACACGAGAAGTCATTCTTCCACTCTACTCTGCTCTGGTTAGGCCTCAGCTGAAGTATTGTGTCCAGTTCTGGGCACTGCATTTCAAGAAAGATGTGGAGAAATTGGAAAGGGTCCAAAGAAGAGCAAAAAGAATGATTAAAGGTCTTGAGAACATGACCTATGAAGGAAGGCTGAAAGAATTGGGTTTGTTTAGTTTGGAAAAGACAAGACTAAGAGGGGACATGATAGCAGTTTCCAGGTATCTAAAAGGGTGTCATAAGGAGGAGGGAGAAAACTTGTTCACCTTAGCCTCTAAGGATAGAACAAGAAGCAATGGGCTTAAACTGCAGCAAGGGAGGTCTAGGTTGGACATTAGGAAAAAGTTCCTAACTGTCAGGGTGGTTAAACACTGGAATAAATTGCCTAGGGAGGTTGTGGAATCTCCATCTGTGGAGATATTTAAGAGTAGGTTAGATAAATGTCTATCAGGGATGGTCTAGACAGTATTTGGTCCTGCCATGTGGGCAGGGGACTGAACTCGACGACCTCTCGAGGTCCCTTACATTCCTAGAATCTATGAATCTATGAATTATCCCACACCTGCCTCCCGAGGGGCTGTTACACCTTCCTCAGAAGCATGTGGTAGTGGCCAGTGTCAGAGTCAAGACACTGGGCGGGATAGTCCATTGGTCTAATACACTATGGCAATTTCCAAACAAGTCCAAATTTTCCAAGGCTGATCTCCCTTTTACATGAACAAAACTGTGAAAGCACACAGTTGTGCCTGATTTTTGAAAGTGTAAAAACACCTGCACATATGCTTCACTTTACCTCTATCACCTAGACACTCACACATTGTTAGAATTTATACATACAAAACCTGTTGGGGTTGAATTTTTGCAAGTACAAATTCTAATGTGTGAAGAGTTGGAGCTTTTACTCACAGATGTACTAGTGTTTTTATAGCATCCTTATTCGTGCAAGTATATGTGCATGCATATTGAAGTGAGGTTATGTCTTGACCAAAGCTTTTATCCCAAAGAATTATAATGTTACAAGGATGGACTGGGTATAGTATAATAGCCTATAAATATGACGTAAATTGTTCATGCATAAATAATATGGAGCAATGGTTCAGTGATCCTTCTATAAAAACATGGAGCATGGACTCATTACTCAGGAAAAGTACCATCATTCCAGCTACTACATAATTACCACCACGACTTGCTACAACACCTGGGTTTTGTAGGCACTCTCTCTTATCCTCATCTCGTTTACCTCAAATTCTCTCTCAAGTTGTGAGATTTATCAGTAGAACAATCCAAGGTAGTGTAACTATAGACTAGAATGAAGCATTCCAGAATGTATTAGGTGCAATTATGGGAGAATGGGGAAAAAGACAAGACACACTTCTTGTCTCAGGCATTAGCTGCTGCCAGAAGAGAGATAATGAATTTGATGGCACAATAGTATGATCCAATAAGACAGTACCTCTATATAGGATTTAAATTAAACTTGAAAACTGTTTGCTTTCCCGGGACCATCTGTCAAATTACTAAGGAGGGCTTGGTCCAGCCACTAGGAGAATCGTAAACTCACATTACATAACTCATTACATAACTACCAGAGCAACCTGCTAAGTAAAACATTTAATAAAATTTTGTTTTCAAAAATGCCTAGTCTTCCATTACAGAGATCTCTAACACAGATAGCTAAATTTTGGTCTTTTTATTAGTAGAACAGCTTAGTTTAGGCCCTTTTGGGTAGGGTGAGGAGGCAAAAATAATTAATATTTTTTTCTTGTATAAGAAACTAACTGTAAATAATACTACAGGCCATGATCTTCATATTCAGTATGATTGTGCATGAAATAGTATTTGCATGCACAAATGTTCATCTAGTGTTTGTTCATGTGCAGGTATCACTGTTGTGCATGTTCTCTCAGTAGGGCCTGGCAAGAATTAAGCAAACATGCAATTGTTGTTTGAAATAATAGGCGGTGACATGTTAATGTCACAGTATACATTACTAACAGTCTCCCAAACCCACTTGTAACAGACTAGATGGGTTCCCTGTTAGCAAGTGCTGGAACCCTTTAGGGAGATGCTACCTGGCAGGTGCAGTTCTTGGGCACATATTGAATATATGGGAACCAGTCCTGGGAAGTAGACTTGGGCTGGAGTTTGTTGTTTGTTCCCTTCTTAATAAAGCCAAATCCCAGGAAAGGAGTGTGTTTGGAACCTATACATTATGTGTTGGCTGTTTGCGAGAGAAGTGGGAATGCCATGTGTTCACAACTCTCATCTAGGATACTGAAGCAAATCCTGGCCATGACTGTTCTGTTGGCTCGGAAGCAGTTCCATCATTCTGAGACCACATGGCATAGACACTCCAACCAGTATTTATACCTTGGGGAAAAAACTCTTGTCCAGCAACTGGGGGTATAACTGTCAGTAGTGAGCACCCTTCCTCACCCATTTTCAAGAGAACAGCCCAAACTGCTGGGAAGGGGCAAATAGTGGCTATGTTATATGACAGCAGTAATGTCATTGCAATTACAGGAGGAAAACAATTGCAACAATAGTTGGCCATAAAGGTGGATTTTCTTTCCTAAAATAGGGTTACAGTTAGCTTTCTAAATGTGACATAAATGTCTGCTGTCAAGTAGTTAAAATATACAATGGTAAAAGTACTGTATAATGAACATCAAATAACTGTTTATGAATAAACATTGATGTCCAAAGAGACTCGTTTATGGTATCTGTGATTTGGAATTTATACGTAGCCTCTCTCTAACTTACTGCAGTGTTATTTTTAAATTTTATTTACATAGGAAAAAAAGTTAAAAGATTGTCACTCATTTCTGAAGAATATCATGTTTTTGTGAAAACTTTCAATTGTTGCTGGAAAGATCATATAGTGAGCTGTAGGGAACCCTAAGAAAATGCCAGTATTGTTTTTGGGGATTTCTTAAATATTTTCTTTTTCTCCCCACAATTTACAGCATAATCAGTTTTATACATTCATTCACATGTTAAAGTGACAGTAAATACTGATGAAACAAATCTACCATTCTGAAATTTTATGATGATTATGTTACATGCAGGCTTATAACACCTCCAGTTAAATTTTAAATGTAATTTTTCTATAATTTTGTTATTTGGTTGTATAACAAGTTGCTCATCATATGATGAGATTTATTCTTAGTTGGTGGAAGACAGTACAACCACTCTCTCTCTCTGGGTCTATTTTTGTCTCTCTGAAGAATTTTCTCTTCTTAGGAAAGCTGTCAATGAGGGTCAATGTTGCCCTGGGAAGCTGACTCTAGAAGTGGCGTGATGCTTTATATAGACCCCACAAGCATCAAGAAGGGGTTAATGAGAGTGGGTTAAATCATCCCTGAGCTGCTACACCTGTGAGAGGTTTTAAGCCTGAAGGGAGGTATTAAAATGGGGAAAGTGCATCTCCCTTGGGGCTTATTAGGAGAGGAAGTGGGACCTTTTGAGCTAGCTCCCTTAAAAGAAGGCTTGACTGGAGCCAGGTTCTAGCCAAAGATTGCTAGATGCCAGAGCCTCCCTATAGTATGTAGATTTGGCATGGGACACATATATTTCCTTTGTTCCTCATGGCTAATGTAGTCTTTTCCTTTTTATACCAAAAATGTTGAGTTTGTTGCTTCATCTGGGCCTTATATAAGGCCAGAGTCTGACTGTGATAGCCAACAGCTACAGGAATAAACCTCTATTGATTTGACCCTATAAGAACCCACATAGTAATCTGCTACTTGGGGCCAGGTCACTTTGGGTCCCACCACATTTCAGAAAGATATGAAATGGAGAAGTGAGGGACATAGAAGCTGGACAAGAGGTGGTTATAATAATCAAGGTGAGAGATGATCAGTGTATTTAAGAAGCTAGAGGACTTACAAGACATCTGGATGCGGGAGGAGAAGAGACAAGTAAAGGTGATCCAGAGGTTGAGAGCCTCAGCAATAGGAAGAATAGTGGAGGTAGAGACGGAATGAGGGAGATAAAACAAATGTAGTTATGGGTAGACAGAACTTAATATGGGTGGCGTACAAAATCAGATACCAAGAGAGGCTTGTGTGGATGAATGGAGGGTGAGAGTTAAGGTGGAAGAGGTAAATTTAGGAGAAATTGCTATAGAGGTATTAGAGTTGAAACCACAAGCACAGATGAACCTCTAAAGAAAGAGGGTACACAGAGAGAAGAGAACTATGAATGGAGCCATGGGAGACGGTATAGAAGATGAGAAAAAGATGAGGAACCATTAAAGATGATGCTGAGAGAGCAATCAGTAATGCAGGAGGAGAATCAGGAGAACTTAGAGTTGGAGAAGTCAAGTGAGCAGAGGTAGAAGAGTATGAGGGTTAAGAGGGTTAAAGGGAAATAGATAAAGAAGTACCTTTTTGATTTGGTTGGGTGGCAGTCATTAATGACCTTGGGGAGGGTGGCTTTGATGCAGGGCAGAGGGCAGAAGCCAGAGTGGAAACAGACCAAGAAAAAAATTGAAGGAAAGGAAGTTGAGTTTAGGAAAGGATCCCATCCCCTATAAACTGTATAAAACTTGATCTCTGTTTACAATGAACAGTGAGATATTTATTGAAGAAAAGCACATGAAAATGCGTATTATGTTAAATATACATTAATGAGCCCAAAATGAAAATAGCTATTCCGTATAACAAATTATCACTTGTCTAACAGTACTTAGACTGTCTATGATCCTGGAGATATGTGGATTATCTTCAGCTATTGCTACTGTAGAGCAGCAGCAGAAGTGAATGTAGGCAAATAATCAGCCAAACTTTTTTTTTCTGTGGAATAAATATAAACTTCAGAGTAACAGCCGTGTTAGTCTGTATCCGCAAAAAGAAGAACAGGAGTACTTGTGGCACCTTAGAGACTAACAAATTTATTAGAGCATAAGCTTTCGTGGACTACAGCCCACTTCTTCGGATGCATATAGAATGGAACATATAATGAGGAGATATATATACACACATACAGAGAGCATAAACAGGTGGGAGTTGTCTTACCAACTCTGAGAGGCCAATTAATTAAGAGAAAAAAAACTTTTGAAGTGATAATCAAGCTAGCCGAGTACAGACAGTGTGATAAGAAGTGTGAGAGTACTTACAAGGGGAGATAGAGTCAACGTTTGTAATGGCTCAGCCATTCCCAGTCCTTATTCAAACCGGAGTTGATTGTGTCTAGTTTGCATATCAATTCTAGCTCTGCAGAATGCACTAAAATGCATTTAGAATGCACTAAACTATCTAAACTGCTACATGCCACAAGCAGCCACAACAGTAGTTCCCTTAACCCACCCAGCAATATTGTTAATCTTTCCAGCTATACTCTTAGCCCAGCAGAAGAGTCTGTCCTATCTCGGGGCCTCTCCTTTTGTCCCTCCAGACCCATGAATATGATACAGTTCTGCGGTGACCTAGAATCCTACTTTCGACGTCTCCGACTCAAAGAATATTTCCAACATACCTCTGAACAGCATACTAACCCACAGAATCCTCCCTACCAGCACTACAAAAAAAAAGGATTCTGCATGGACTCCTCCGGACGGTCGAAACAACAGACTGGATTTCTACATAGATTGCTTCCGTCGACGTGCAAAGGCTGAAATTGTGGAAAAGCAACGTCACTTGCCACATAACCTCAGCCATGCTGAACACAACGCCATCTACAGCCTCAGAAACAACCCTGACATCATAATCAAAAAGGCTGACAAAGGAGGTGCTGTCGTCATCATGAATAAATTGGAATATGACCAGGAGGCTGCTAGACAGCTCTCTAACACCACATTCTACAGGCCATTATCCTCTGATCCCACTGAGGATTACCTAAAGAAACTACACCATCTGCTAAAAAAACTCCCTGACAAAGCACAGGAACAAATCCGTACAGACACATGCCTAGAACCCCGACCAGGGGTATTCTATTTGCTACCCAAGATCCATAAACCTGGATATCCTGGACGCCCCATCATCTCAGGCATTGGCACCCTAACATCAGGCTTGTCTGGTTATGTAGACTCTGTCCTAAGACCCTACGCTACCAGCACTCCCAGCTATCTTCGAGACACCACTGACTTCCTGAGGAAACTACAATCCATCGGTGATCTTCCAGAAAACACCATCCTGGCCACTATGGACGTAGAAGCCCTCTACACCAATATTCCACACAAAGATGGACTACAAGCTATCAGGAACAGTATCCCTGATAATGTCACAGCTAACCTGGTGGCTGAACTTTGTGATTTTGTCCTCACCCACAACTATTTCACATTTGGGGACAATATATACCTTCAAGTCAGCGGCACTGCTATGGGTACCCGCATGGCCCCACAATATGCCAACATTTTTATGGCTGACTTAGAACAACGCTTCCTTAGCTCTCGTCCCCTAACGCCCCTACTCTACTTGCGCTACATTGATGACATCTTCATCATCTGGACCCATGGAAAAGAAGCCCTTGAGGAATTTCACCATGATTTCAATAATTTCCATCCCACCATCAACCTCAGCCTAGATCAATCCACACAAGCGGTCCATTTCCTGGACACTACTGTGCTAATAAGCGATGGTCACATCAATACCACCCTATACCGGAAACCTACTGACCGCTACACTTACCTACATGCCTCCAACTTCCATCCAGGACACACCACACGATCCATTGTCTACAGCCAAGCTCTAAGATATAACCGCATTTGCTCCAATCCCTCGGATAGAGACAAGCACCTACAAGATCTCTATCAAGCATTCTTAAAACTACAATACCCACCTGCTGAAGTGAAAAAACAGATTGACAGAGCCAGACGAGTACCCAGAAGTCACCTCCTACAAGACAGGCCCAACAAAGAAAATAACAGAACACCACTAGCTGTCACCTTCAGCCCCCAACTAAAACCTCTCCAGCGCATCATCAGAGATCTACAACCTATCCTGAAAGATGATCCTTTACTCTCACAGATCTTGGGAGACAGACCTGTCCTCGCTTACAGACAACCCCCCAACCTAAAGCAAATACTCACCAGCAACCACACATCACTGAACAAAACCACTAACCCAGGAACCTATCCTTGTAACAAAGCCCGATGCCAACTCTGTCCACATATCTATTCAAATGACATCATCATAGGACCTAATCACATCAGCCATACCATCAGGGGCTCGTTCACCTGCACATCTACCAATGTGATATATGCCATCATGTGCCAGCAATGCCCCTCTGCCATGTACATTGGCCAAACCGGACAGTCTCTACGCAAAAGAATTAATGGACACAAATCTGACATCAGGAATCAAAATACTCAAAAACCAGTGGGAGAACACTTTAACCTGTCTGGTCATTCAGTGACAGACCTGCGGGTGGCTATATTACAACAGAAAAACTTCAAAAACAGACTCCAAAGAGAGACTGCAGAGCTAGAATTGATATGCAAACTAGACACAATCAACTCCGGTTTGAATAAGGACTGGGAATGGCTGAGCCATTACAAACGTTGACTCTATCTCCCCTTGTAAGTACTCTCACACTTCTTATCACACTGTCTGTACTCGGCTAGCTTGATTATCACTTCAAAAGTTTTTTTTCTCTTAATTAATTGGCCTCTCAGAGTTGGTAAGACAACTCCCACCTGTTTATGCTCTCTGTATGTGTGTATATATATCTCCTCATTATATGTTCCATTCTATATGCATCCGAAGAAGTGGGCTGTAGTCCACGAAAGCTTATGCTCTAATAAATTTGTTAGTCTCTAAGGTGCCACAAGTACTCCTGTTCTTCTTTTTGTAAATATAAACGGTGACTTAATGTGATGAAGTATATAGCTTCTATGCCACAGCAGCCACCAATGGGTTAATGGACGGAGCAGCTCTTTCCCACCTGTGGCTAATTGTTTGACCAGCAGTAGCTAGAATAAAAGGCTGCAGCTCTGGTAGAGAGGAGCAGCTGCCAAGGACCCTGAGGGGGACTCTGCATCAGCTGCAGGCTGGGAGCAAGCAGTGAAAGACTCCAGAACCTTGAAGGACAAAGCCCTGGAACTGGCTGCTCTTTAAGAGGGGTATGGAGGCAGATGAAGGTAGGAAGTGGCTCTGGGAAGCAGCAGTGAGTCTGAGGTAGCAGACCATAGCTGCTTACTACAGGGTCCTAGACTGGAACTCAGAGGAGAGGGAGGGCCTGGGTTCCCTTACCTGCCTCAAGGAAGGGGATGTAAAGCCCTCCTGATTCAAGAGGGCAAAGACTATGGAGCCCAGGGTGGGGCTGAAGACCTGACATAAGATTATTGGACTGTGTTTGTGTTGGATTCTTTTTATTACCCTGGAAGGGATGGGAATTATAAGCAACCTTGCTGGAGAGCTGAGTCATGAGAAGGGGCAAACTACCACAGGCTCGGAGTGGCCGTTGACAGGAGGTGTCAGAGTTGAAGAGGCTGTTATGCTAGGCCTGGCCATGAGGGGTGCACTGGCTGGTGATGAACCCTCCTACACTTAATTAATAAGCTACCTTGGAAACTGTATAAAACAAAAACATATCCCCAAACCTGTTTATACTTCTAGCACTTTTTTGTCTGTTCACTCCACTTTTGTCTTATGTGAATACAAAATGAGGGCATTACTGTTGTCTCAGCTGCATGAAATATGCCATGTTCATTTGTTATGGTGCAATAAATTGTAGAGGCAGTTATGACCAGTCCATGGTACCGTGTTATAAAACAAATACCTAATTAGACATAGGTGAAGACATTAATGAAGACACAGTAGATGGGATATATACATTTCAGAGACAAATTACAAACACAAGTATTTATTAGTGTATAAAGATCCAAGAGGTGTGCAAGACCCATTGAAAATCAATAGGGATGAAATGTACATCTTGTTTGAAACAAAGGCCTATTTGTTAAATAGAACAGCTCTGTTATAGGTTTAATATTAATTTCTTTGGAACATTAGAAGAGCCTTCAGGAGCTAAAATTGTGTGTATGTGTAAATATACAGTGTAATGGTTGCCATTCTCATTAGCTGGGCAGCAGCAGGCTGTGGTTTGGAAGAGGCTGGAAGAATAGAAATTGACAGTAAAAGTTTTGGGCATAGTGCTGTCCATAGCCAGTTTTACAAGTGATGGGCCCTGACTGCATTAAAGCCATGTTAGATTTTAAGATAATGTGGCCTCACCTCATTCATTTATTTAGATAATACTGATGCTATGCTATATACACGGTGTATGTGTGTATACAGGATAACTGTTTATCACCAGTTTATTTCCACTTCTACAGTGTATCAGTGTAAAAGGTATAATGTATGAAATAGCAATACCATTAAAGTTCTTAAATATATGAAGTCTTCTGTATGATTTATGGAAAGATATTGTATTAATTTTTCCAAAACACCTAACTTATTTTCAAAAGGGGCTTAGGCTGCTAGTCCAAGATTTGAAAAGGTATTTAGGCATTGCTCTGCTCAGCAAATGACTTAGGCATTGATTTTCAATAAGACTTAGGGTATGTCTACACTACGGGATTAATCCGAATTTACAGAATTCGAATTTTGGAAACAGATTGTATAAAGTTGAATGTATGCGGCCACACTAAGCACATTAATTCGGTGGTGTGCATCCATGTATCGGGGCTAGCGTCAATTTCCAGAGCGTTGCACTGTGGGTAGTTATCCCATAGCTATCCCATAGTTCCCGCAGTCTCCCCCACCCACTGGAATTCTGGGTTGAGATCCCAGTGCCTGATGGGGCCAAAAACATTGTCGCAGGTTATTCTGGGTACAGCCTCACCCCTCCCTCCATGAAAGCAATGGCAGACAACTGTTTCGCACCTTTTTTCCTGGGTGAACACAGCAGATGCCATACCACAGCAAGCATGGAGCCCGCTCAGCTCAAGACAGCAGTCATGAACATTGTAAACACCTCGCGCATTATCATGCAGTTTATGCTGAACCAGGACCAGAAAAACGAGGCAAGGAGGAGACGGCGACAGCAGCACGGCGACAAGAGTGATGAGGACATGGACATGGACACAGACTTCTCTCAAACTGCGGGTCCTGGCGCTTTGGAAGTCATATTGTTGATGGGGCAGGTTCTATCCATGGAACGCCGATTCTGGGCCTGGGAAACACGAACAGGCTGGTGGGACCGCATAGTGTTGCAGGTGTGGGACGATTCCCAGTGGCTGCAAAACTTTCGCATGCGTAAGGGCACTTTCATGGAACTTTGACTTGCTTTCCCCTGCCCTGACGTGCCAGAATACCAGGATGAGAGCAGCCCTCACAGTTGAGATGCGAGTGGAAATAGCTCTGTGGAAGCTTGCAATGCCAGACAGCTACCGGTCAGTTGGGAATCAATTTGGAGTGGGCAAATCTACTGTGGGGGCTGCTGTGATGCAAGTAGCCAAAGCAATCATTGAGCTGCTGTTACCAAAGATAGTGACTCTGGGAAATGTGCAGGCCATAGTGGATGGCTTTGCTGCAATGGGATTCCCTAACTGTGGTGGGGCGATAGATGGAACCCATATACCTATCTTGGCACTGGAGCACCAGGGTACCCAGTACATAAACCGCAAGGGTTACTTTTCAATGGTGCTGCAAGCACTGGTGGATCACAGGGGACGTTTCACCAACATTAACGTGGGCTGGCCAGGAAGGGTTCATGACGCTTGCGTCTTCAGGAACACTACTCTGTTTAAATAGCTGCAGCAAGTTACTTACTTCCCGGACCAGAAAATAACCATTGGGGATGTTGAAATGCCTATAGTTATCCTTGGGGACCCAGCCTACCCCTTAATGCCTTGGCTCATGAAGCCATACACAGGCAGCCTGGACAGGAGTCAGGAGCTGTTCAACTACAGGCTGAGCAAGTGCAGAATGGTGGTAGAATGTGCATTTGGCCGTTTAAAAGGTCGCTGCACACTTTACTGACTTGCTCAGACCTCAGCCAAACCAATATCCCCATTGTTATTGCTGCTTGCTGTGTGCTCCACAATTTCTGTGAGAGTAAGGGGGAGACCTTTATGGCGGGGTGGAGGCTGAGGCAAATCGCCTGGCTGCTGATTACGCGCAGCCAGACACCAGGGCGATTAGAAGAGCACACCAGGAAGCGCTGCACATCAGAGAAGCTTTGAAAACTAGTTTCATGACTGGCCAGGCTACCGTGTGAAAGTTCTTTTTGTTTCTCCTTGATGAAAACCCGCCCCCTTTATTGACTCATTCTCTGTAGGCAACCCACCCTTCCCCTTCAATCACAGCTTGCTTTCAAAGGAAATAAAGTCACTATTGTTTAAAAATCATGTATTCTTTATTAATTGATTATAAAAAGAGGGAGGGAACTGAGAAGGTAGCCTGAGTGGGGTTTGGGAGGAGGATCGGAGGGAAGGAAAAGGCCACTAAAAAAAGGTTAAAATAATGACAGCCTTTTGGTTGGGCTGTCCACTGAGGTGGAGTGGGAGTATGCACGGAGCCTCCCACCCCGTGTTCTTACACGTCTGAGTGAGGAGGCTTTGGAACATGGTGAGGCGGGAGGGTGGTTATACAGGTGCTGCAGCAGCAGTCTGTGATCCTGCTGCCGTTCTTGAAGCTCCACTAGACGTCTGTTTGCTCACGCAGCAGCCCCAGCATTGCATCCTGCCTCCTCTGATCTTCCTGCCACCATCTCTCATCTCGAGTGTCTCTCCTCTCCTCACGTTGGTCCCTCATGTCCTCATGTTGGTCCCTCCTGTCCTCACGTTCACTGGCATCTTTCCTATACTTTGAAACCATGTCCTTCCACTCATTCAGATGAGCTCTTTCATTGCGGGTGGATTCCATGATTTCCACGAACATCTCGTCTCGCGTCCTCTTTTTCCGACGCCTTATCTGAGATTGCCTTTGGGACGGAGGAGGGAGGCTTGAAAAATTTGCAGCTGCTGGAGGGAGGGAAAAAAGGAGAGAATTTTTTAAAAAGATACACTTTACAGAACAATGCTTATACTCTTTCATGGTGAACAACACTATTCACATTACATAGCACATGTGGTTTCTGTACAAGGTCGCATTTTGCCTCTTAATATTGAGTGCCTGTGGCTTTGCTGCTAGAGATCACAGACGCAGGTTTGGGCAACAGAATTCAGCTTGCATGCAGCCATGGTAAGCCATTGTCTTTCGTCTTCTGCGCCCTCCTTTCCCATATACCAAGCAAAGCTCGTTGAATGCTGCAGTTTTCCTGTTAACTTTCAGCAGCAGAAAACAAACTAACCCCCAACCCCCGCCCATCCAATTCTCTGGGATGATCGCTTTATCCCTCCCTGCACCGTGTGGCTGGTATCAGGGAAGATCCCAGCTAGCCACACATGAAAAGCTCAGCGCCAACCCCTTTCCTCCCCCCCTCCCGTGCTTGGCTTACTACAGGGAAGGATTTCTTTTCAGCCATACGCAAACAGCCCAGTAGGAAGGGCCACCTCTGTCCCCTTAATTAAATTCCTGTATTTCAACCAGGTTACCATGAGCGATATCACTCTCCTGAGGATTACACAGTGAGATAAAGAACAGATGTTGCTTGAATGCCAGCAAACACCGGGACCATACGCTGCCAGGCTTTGTCATGCAATGATACCAGATTACTTGCTACTTGCATGGCGTGGTCAAGTGTCCTACTATGGAGGACGGAATAAGGCTGCACTGCCCAGAAACCTTCTGCAAAGGCTTTTTGAGTACCTCCAGGAGAGCTTCATGGAGATGTCCCTGGAGGATTTCCGCTCCATCCCCAGACACGTTAATAGACTTTTCCAGTAGCTGTACTGGCCGCGAATGCATCCTAAGTCCTCAGGGCAAATTAATCATTTAAAAAACGCTTGCTTTTAAACCATGTTTTATATTTTAAAAGGTAAACTCACCTGAGGTCCCTTCCATGGCTTCATGGTCTGGGATACTGCCTTGGGAGGGTACTTCATCAGGCTGAGAAAAAGATCCTGGCTGTTGGGGAGAACGGAGTGCTGTGTGCTCTCCGCAAGCTCGTCGTCCTCCTCCTCCTCCTCCTCCTTTTCCCTGTCCACAGAATCCTCAGGTGTGGCTGATGAGATTACCCCTGCCTCGGAATCCACAGTCTGAGGTGGGGTAGTGGTGGTGCCCCCCTAGAATTGCATGCAGCTCAGCATAGAAGCAGCATGTCTGCGCCTCTGACCCGGAGTGACCGTTTGCCTCCTTTGTTTTCTGATAGGCTTGTCTGAGCTCCTTGACTTTCACGCTGCACTGCTCTGAGTCCCTATTGTGGCCTCTCTCCATCATGCCCTTGGAAATTTTTTCAAAAGTTTTGGCATTTCGTCTTTTCGAACGAAGTTCTGCTAGCACTGAATCCTCTCTCCATATAGTGATCAGATCCAGTACCTCCCGTATGGTCCATGCTGGTGCTCTTTTTCGATTATCAGCCTGCATGGTTACCTGTGCTGATGAGCTCTCTGTGGTCACCTGTGCTCTCCTGTGCTGGACAAACAGGAAATGAAATTCAAATGTTTGCGGGGCTTTTCCTGTCTACCTGGCCAGTGCATCTGAGTTCAGATTGTTGTCCATAGCGGTCACAATGGTGCACTGTGGGATAGCTCCCGGAGGCCAATACCATCGAATTGCGGCCACACTAACCCTAATTCAAAATGACAATATTGATTTCGGCGCTACTCCGCTCGTCGGGGAGGAGTACAGAAATCTATTTTAAGAGCCCTTTATTTTGAAAGAAATGGCTTCGTTGTGTGGACGGGTGCAGGGTTAATTCGATTTAACGCTGCTAAATTCAAATTAAACTCATAGTGTAGACCAGGCCTTAGGCTCATAGTTGTCTAAGGGTATGGCTACACTACAGCAGCACAGCTATGGTGCTGCAGCTTTGCTGTTGTAGCGCTGTAGTGTAGACACTTCCAACACTGACAGAAGGTTTTTTTTCCAGAGATGTAGTTAAATCACCTCTGAGAGTTATTTCGTCCACCTAGCTGCTTCTACCATGGGGGTTAGATCAACCTAATTATGTCGCACAGTGTATGAAACATTCCACAGCCCTGAGTGATGTAGCTTGGTCAATCTAATTTTTAGGTATACCCAGGCATACCTCAATTTTTTTGAAAATTATATGTAGGGTACATCTACACTGCTGAAAACCAAACCAAACAATCAACCCTTGGCAACAAGTCTCAGAGCTTAAGTCAACAAGCTTGTGGGTCTCGCACTATGGGGCTAAAAACAGCAGTGTAGATGTTCCCACTCAGGCTCGACCACGGGCTCTGAAACCCAGCCAGGTGGATTTCAGAGCCCAGGCACCAGCCTGAGCAGGAATGTCTACACTGCTGTTTTTAGCCCAATAGTGTGAGCCCTAGTCAGTTGACCCAAGCTCTGAGACTTGCTGCCAAGGGTTGTGTGATTGTTTTTGTTTTTTTGCTGTGTGGACATACCCTTAGGCTCCTAAGTCAATCAGGCCTTGAAATACTGAATGGAGCAATGCCTAAATGCCTTTAAAAATCTGGGCCTTGGCCTGTGCCTCACTGGAAGTCATTGGGACTTGGACTCCTAAGTGATTCAGGACTTAGGAGTCCAGGAAATTTTTACTCTGTGTCTGAACGGCATATACAGAGCTTTTGGCAGTTAACTATTTTTGTTTTCTTGAACGATTTTTGTTTCACACATACACAAGCAATCTTATGTCAATATTGCCAAAGGGCAGGTGAACTAAAATTAATAGTACCGTACTTACTCTTCAAAACCACTGTTGCTTTAATACCTTTTATATGCTATTTGTTGGCATGGAAACATGATACTGGAGCTTTGAGAGCTCATCTGTGGAGGCAGACTTTCCCAGCTCTCCCCCCTCCCCCATTTTATCTGCAGTCTGCAACTACATCCTAATTAGTGACAGAGATTGGGGTGGTTTCAGCAACAAAACTCTCCAAGCTTTATAATAAGTAATACAGTAAGTAATAAGGGAAAAAAAGCTGGGGTTTGTACAGGAAACAATGATCTATAATATAGAATAGCACCTTCTTTTCTTGACTACTGTTATTTGGCTACATCAACAGCAGTTTCTACCCAGTTTCCATGTCATTATGGCAACAATATATATTTGACTCATGTATGCTTTCAATGCTTCAATTACTACAATAATAATCTGCCTAAGCTAAGAATTGATTTTCTGGGTTCTTTGGTCCCAAGTACATTTGTATTTGAACATTTTGCTAAATGAGTTAGAGGCTGTTGAGAACAATGCTGATGGACTTGCAGATATTCATTGATTCTTTGTATTGAAAAAAAGGCCTTTGACTGGATATTTTTATTAGATCTTACTGTAGTGCTTTCATTTATAGTTATTCTCACTTTCCCTCTAAGGACCTGATCCAGAAAAACACTTATATTTTAAGTACATGAATAGTCATAATAACCGAGAGTTAAGCATGTTCTTAAGTGCTTTTCCAGACCTTGAGGCCTGAAAGAAGTAAAGCTATGTGCAGTACACAGTACATCCTTAAAAGATTTCTCTCCATCCATAGTATTATCTTGCTCTTTTCATCTTCTGTATTATCATCTCTTTTCTGTGAAATAATAGAAAAATAATGCTGGATAAAGCTGATTTCCTCTGCTTTGCCCACTTCACTTTTAATCAGGTCATTAACAAGAGATTGTTAGCAAATTTGTGTGAAATATTTCAAATTATTCTTTGTCCAAATACCTTATCACAGGAGCTCATTTCCTGGCAAGTTTCAAGAAGACAGTCACATCATTTAATCCACTACACATTTGACACAAATCAGTGCAATTGACGGTCTTAGTTTCAAACTGGCCCTTAGTGGCACAAATAGCCTTTCATTCTAGCGGAATAGTGTTTTTCCATGTCAAAGTGTATTCGAGAAATAGTATGATTACTACTGTATAATACCCTTGGCCCCATTCTGACGATAAAATAGATGTTCAGCTTGCAATGGGTTCTGTACACCTCATTAAATGTAACCCTTTTCTCCTAGCCGAAGTGCGGTTTGAAATGCACTTTTATTGTATATTAGTACATGTCTATTTTTCAGGGTGAGATAACTGTCATTTTGAAAATTCAGATTGGTATTTGAGCTATTTTCTTTCTCTCTTAGCTTTCTCCACTGTCCTCCTATATCTGGGAACAGCCATTGAAGCCAGTTGGCAATATCATGGAAAAATTGATGTAAACATCTGGCCCTGGCCGTATGTGCTTTACAAAGGCTAACTCTTTAAGGATTTATTATTTTGTGCCTATGTAACATAAATACTTGTGCCTTTATTTTAATCACATCTTCTTTGTGCTAAAGACTGATCACAAATGAACACTTGCAGTCAGATTCTGACATCATTACACTGATGTAAATCTGAAATAACTTCATTGGCTGAAGTGGAGATATTTCAGATGGACACTGGTATAATGAAATCAGAATCCAGGCTTTTGTATTCAGCAGCAACAACAGAAAAAGCAACTTCCTTCAAGTGGTTGGCTTAATAAAACAGGACAGGGCTGTCTCACCCCTGTCCACTCGCACTGATGCTTCTGATGCTGCCATTTCAGATGCTTAAATGGCTCTCTCTGTTGTCACTGCACATTGTTGAGAGTTGGGTCAACTGTCACGCTCTGAATTTTTTTATGCCAAGAAGCTGGAAACAAATGTAGACTTGATGGAAGAGGTGGTGGAGGATAACAAGGGAGGCTTGAAGCAAAGCTCTATTTAAAAAAAAAAAAAAAAGGTACCGTTGTATAAAGCAATATTTTAAGGGAAACAAAATGCAGTTCTTAAATGAAATGAAAGCAAACTTCACCTTTCATACTAATAAAATCCCTTCTATGAGAACTTGCTGGCATGAGGAAAAATGCCAATTTGATGATATCTATATAACATTGCTCAATAACAACTGGTTCTTGTATAAAGATTTCCACTGTAACAGATTCAGTATTGTTCAGGCATTGGTTTATCTTCCAGGTAAAGTCTGGCTGAATGAATTAATGCTGCAGCTGGCCATCTTATGCTTGAGATCAATTTACTTGGTAGGGTTGGATTCCTGCCTCTTTTCAGGGTGTGTTGCTGTTGTGTATATGATGAGTATCCCATTGCATCTCACAACTTGAAGTGGAATCTTTTTACTCTGCTTGTTTTTTCCGTGTTAGGTGAAAATCAGATTCCTAAAGAAGGTAAAGACCATGGGTCTGATTCTAATCTCTCACCATGTAAATCAGAAACATGTCTATTGACTTCAATGGACTCATGCTAATGGAATACCAGTATAATGGGGGAGAACCTGGCCTTTTGTATCTATTCTGATTTGGCTGTATGATGTTAAGCAAGCTAACCTCTCAGAAACCTGTAGCTGTGCTTTTGCACTGGACCAGTCTTGTGTAATTTTACTGTAGATTTTTAATTCCATATGGATCAGATCCTCAGCTGGTGTAAATCGTTGAGCTGCAGTGAAATTAATAGAGCTATGCCAATTAGGCTAGCTGAGGATCTGACCCATAATGTCTGTTTGGACCTTTATAGATGTGTTGAATGTAAATACAGAGGCAAATAAAATAGGTAAACAAAGGTGTATTAGGTATTTATTAAATGGTATATACCTTAAAAAGGAACTGAAAACATTTGTGGTGTTCTATCCGGGCATCTGCTTCAGTGATTTGTTAGTCAAGCCTTGAAGCTTTAAGGTTTTAAACACAACTAGGAGCTGAATTGGAAGCTTGAATGGTCAAGACCGTTGGCTATGCGGAGCTCATAAACTTTGTTTACAAATAAATTGACCATACAGGCATTGTTCACTCTCTGTGTCCTGTTAGAAATATGCATTTCTTGTTATGAGGGACAGATTAAATTAAAACAGAGGATATAGAGGGCACAGAGCAGGGAAAGAATGTGGTGAACTCCTGTATTGTAGCTGCGATGCATGTTTGAGGTGTGAGCCACATGCTGAACGAATAGACACGAGGGGACAGATTAAAGTTCACACTCATGTTTGTGTTAGTTTCATATCCTTTAAACTTCTCTTGCATGTTTGAATCTTTGAATCATTTTCTTGTGCAGTGTAAGTGTGAAAACAAACAAAACCTCTGAGACTTATTTTCACTCCAGGAGAAATGTAGGTTCTCTGTCCCTGCAATAATTCCACTAGTCCCTTGCTCGACAGCTAATGCCAGACTTGTTACCATAATTAAGAGTAACCCTCTCCCCTCCCACATTAGAAACTCAGGTTTTTAACTATTTTCAGTGAGTGTGTGTGCTCCTAACTTCATCAGTGCTTTTGAAAATCTCACTCTCAGTGAAATGGGAGAGAACAATGGCCGTGGCCTCCCAAGAAGTGGATCTTGTGGTACTGGTCAAAGCCAAACAGTAAGTTGTAACCCTAACATGGTAGCATTTCTAATTTTTCCCTATACTTAGAATAAGAATTGATGTCTTAGATTTCTAGGTCAGGACTTTGAACAGGGTAATTGCAGTGCTTACTGTAAAATTAATAGCCCTTTCTTTTGAATTCAGCCTCCTGTCCAGTATCAGTTGTCAATCTATTGCCCCACACTGCAAAGTTTCGCATTAACTTTAATCTTGGGTGTTGATGTTGGAACCCCATATCTTTCCCTCATCACACCCCAAAGGATGTTTTTGTGACTAAAGCACAGGATGAAGTTAAGAAATCTGGGTTTAATTCCTGACTCTGCCATAGACTTTGGACTAAATTCACTCTTGGAGTTGCAAATCCTTCACCTATTCCTGGTCATTCCAACAAAGGTGGGTTGTAGACAAAGTACATCACTGAGCCAGTCCTTCTGGTGGACTTGTTGACTCAAGGTTTGCAATCTGGGTTCCATGAGTGAAGCTGAAGAGGTAAATCTAGTTCATTTTTTGTGTCTTGAGGAAGTAATTTAATCTCTGTCAGTTGTGAGGATTAATTTATTTCTGTTTGATTAACACTTTGAGATTGTCATCTGGAAAGAACTATAAACGTGCAAAGTATAAACAGCATGCCACAGCTTATGGCTCACCAAACTAAAGCAGTACTGGGGAATGTATAAAGCTAAAAATCTCTAGATACTGGTAAATCATCTTTTTATCTCTAGAGATTGTACCACTGGAGAGAATATTTATTTTGCCTTTGGAATGTACCAAATTTTACACAATTTCCCCAAAAATATTGCCTTTAAGAGAAAAAAAAGATGATCTCTTTCAAGCTCGCTGCACCAACACATTACGCTGTGAAAATCCATGTAGTGCTACACTATCAATGTATAGCTCTTCATATATATTTTTTCAGAGCCTAAGTATAAACATTTTCAGTAAAGTGTGCTTAAATGCTATTCTACAAAGTGATGTAACCACCTCCTGGGTTACAGTTATATGAGAGTACCATGTTTAAATGGAAAACTCTTCCCTATTGGCCATATCTTCATCTGGTGTAAATGGACATAGCTCAATTACGTGTGTGTGTGTGTGTGTGTTTTTAAATGACCATTTAAATTGCAAATGCTTTTTTAATGTTGCCCTTTTTTATATGTGCAAATTTGTTATTTTTTTTTCTAACTGGGCTTTTCTCTGATGTGAAGTGTTTTGGATCAAGTATATTGTTACATCAAAAACATGTCATTTTGAAAATCAGCTTTACATTTATAATGCGAACAGAGTGAATAGATTGCAAAGAATAACTTATTAGAGTTTAGCCTCTTTGAGCTAGCAGTGTATTTACAAGCACATTGTGACTTAGAAGCTTTCATTATTTGATTTTTTTTCAGTAAACATCTTTTTCAATGTTTATGGTGAATATTCAGCATTTGAGCTCTGTGTCTACATGCAGTTCATCAGAAGCATCACATGATATTGTTTCTGCTCCTGGATTGAATGAATGCACAAGCACTTTGGCACAGATACTTGTGTGGGTGAATCAGAAGTTTGGTTTCCGCTAATCCTCTTGCATGTGTCTTTAAAATTTGCTTTCCACCAACCTTTAGGCTAGTAAGACTAGGTTGCTTGGTGTTTGTAGAACGCCAAGAGCTCAAACATGACTGAAACTAATTCATTAAAAAATCAATTGTGGACATCTCTTCATAGCTCTAATTCACCCAGCACTATGTAGAACTAAACAGACAGCTGGAAACTATGCAGGACCAAGTTACTGTATCTACAAAAGCAATAGTATAAATTATAACTGTACAGCAAATCAATATGAAAGCCAGTAATGAAACTGAATAATAGAATAATACAATATTAGGGGTGGAAGAGACCTCAGGAGGCCATCTAGTCCAATCCCCTGCTCAAAGCAGGACCACCACCAACTAAATCATCCCAGCCAGGGCTTTGACAAGCCGGGCCTTAAAAACCTCTATAGATGGAGATTCCACCACCTCCCTTGGCAACAAGGCATACTGCTGACTCATATCCAGCTTCTTATCCACTGGTCCTTTTCTGCAGAACTGCCACTTAGCCAGTCAGTCCCCAGCCTGTAGCGGTGCATGGGATTCTTCCTTCCTGAGTGCAGTACTCTGCACTTGTCCTTGTTGAACCTCATCAGATTTCTTTTGGCCCAATCCTCCAATTTGTCTAGGTCACTCTGTATCCTATCCCTACCCTCCAGTGTATCTACCTCTCCCCCAAGCTCAGTGTCCTCTGCGAACTTGCTGAGGCTGAAATTCATCCCATTATTCAGATCATTAATAAAGATGTTGAACAAAACCGGCCCCAGGACCAGCCCCTGGAGCACTCCACTTGATACCGGCTGCCAACGAGCCGTTGATCACTATCCATTGAACCCGACAATCTAGCCAGCTTTCTATCCACCTTGTAGACCATTCATCCAATCCATAGTTCTTTAACTTGCTGGCAAGAATACGGTGGGAGACATACCTTGACTTTAGCAAAGCTTTTGATACTATCACATCCACCACTTTGCCCATATCTCCAGACCAAGTTATCTCATCATAGAAGGCAGTCAGGTTGGTCAGGCATGACTTGGCCTTGGTGAATCCATGTTGACTGTTCCTGATCACCTTCCTCTCCTCTAAGTGCTTCAAAATGGATTCCTTGAGGACCTGCTCCATAATTTTGCCAGGAACTGAAGTGAGGCTGACGGGTCTGTAGTTCCCCGGGTTCTCTTTCTTCCTTTTTTTAAATATGGGCACTATATTTACCTTTTTCCAATCATCCAGGACCTCCCTGGATCGCCATGAATTTTCAAAGATAATGGCCAATGGCTCTGCAATCACATCAGCCAACTCCCTCAGCACCCTTGGATGCATTAGATCTGGACCCATGGACTTGTGCATGTCCAGATTTACTAAATAGTCTTTAACCTGTTCTTTCACCACTGAGGGCTGCTTACCTCCTCCCCATACTGTGTTGCCCAATGTAGCAGTCTGGAAGCTGACCTTGTCTGTGAAGATCTAGGCAAAAAAAGCATTGAGTACTTCAGCTTTTTCCACAGCATCTGTCATCCTTCTCTTTCAAATTAGATTTGTACTCTGTGACCCCAGCTGCAATCTGATCCATGGGGATGGAACTTTCAGTCCACAAGGAGTGTCACTAAAGTTAATGGGGTTCTGTACAGGTGTTGGTCTTTCCTGCCTCACCCACCCCCAGGGGATCCACTTGCAAGATTAAGATTTATAATTGCACATTGTTATGTTTCATTGTTATGTACAACAGAAAACATAGAATACTCTTTCTGGAAGATTGGAATGCAACATGATTTATTTCTTACAATGCAGAATGAAAACATACAAGACCCTCAAACCGACAGGTGCCAATTTTCTGATTTCAAAGGAGGTGTTCCAATCCCACTCCACCCCAGGCCCTGCCCCAACTCCACTCCTTCTCCCGATGCCCCACCCCGGCTCTGCATCTTCCCACCCCACTCCACCTCTTTCTGCCCCCTTCCCTGGGCTCGTCCCACTCTCATTCTGCCTCTTCCTGTCCCTGCTTCTCCCCTCCAGTGCCTCCTGCCTGCCGCTGAACAGCTGATCCGTGGCGGGTGGGAGGCACTGGGAGGGAGGGGAAGGAGCTGATCAGCAGGACCTGCCAGTGGGTGCTGAGCACCCACTATTTTTTTTCTGTGGGTGCTCCAGCCTTAGAGCACCCACAGAGTTGGCACCTATGCCCAAACCAGAGAGACCCAAAGTAGGCTGCTCCTAAAACAGAGAGGCAGAACTCACCCCACCTCACTCTAAGCTGGCTGGCTGAGTGCTCCTAGGCCCAAATTGCATTCACATGCTTCCCGATAAAGATCCTGACCCTACGAGCAGGACCAGGAAATGCCCCTGAAACTTAGTGACCTAACACCTAGCACATTCGGAGCCCAATCATGATTGGGGCCTGTAAATAGTAAAAGTCTTATGTTTATGTATTAATTATGATGATATAATCAATCTCTTTGACTAAGAAAATGTCAGTAGGAGCTCTGAGATCAGCTTTCTGATGGGGATTTGCCACACAAATAGGGAAATAAAGATAAAATAAAATGTGGTATCACTGGGCTGGAAATGCTGCACTGTTACTTTACTTTTCTGGCTCAGCTATGATTCAAACTTGGAACCAGCTCCTTCAAGCTTCTCAGCTTTCTCTTCTGGAGCTCCCTATGTTCATCCATAGGGTTAGGAAGAAGAGCAAGAATTGCAGTGCTGAGCCATTGTGCCACCAGGAAACGTCAAACGGATCTAACAGTCAGAGCCAACGTAGCTTCTGCAGTCATACAGTATGAAATGAAATCTAATCGCTGCTACACATTGTTCTAAATATGATTTTAGTTATGATGATAAGCTGAGCATTGAGCCCCAGTGAGAGGCTGAATATCAACAAATCACTGTCCACATGAGAGAGCATGACGGCTTTTGGAGTCAGAAGGAAGGTCTGTTCTTTCCACCCCATCCCCAAGTTGTACTGTGTGTGTGTGTGTGTGTACACATTATGGACCTCTCTAACATGCTGCATAAAATGATTTGTATCTGCAGTAAAACTGGCTGAATTATGCATGGCAAATATTCTAATTAATGTAGCTGTCTTTTGTCTTCAGAAATTGTTTAGCAGAAATCTGAATCCACTCACAATGTTTTTGTTAAGAATTGTTTGCCAGAGAGTTTGGGTGAAAAGTTCTCAACCTCTGTGCCAGTCACACAGCTTTCACTTTGACTGTTCACAGTGAGGTGGACTCCTGGCCCCAGCAAAGTCAAGTAAGAGTTCTGCCACTGACCTCAAAAGGGACAGGATTTAATTCCATATGACTGGTCAGAAGTCGAGGGGTATTGTTTGGTCTCCAGGATTGGATGAATGCAGCATTTTGAACAGAGGAAAAATGAATGATGAATAATGACTCACAAACAGCACCTACTCTTTTTTCTTGCATCAAATCTATCTAGGCTTCCCTCCTGTTCACAGTGAAGTTCCTTTTAAAGACAGATTTATGTTTTGCTGCTCACAGTGAATCCAGCTGATTTGTATGTTTAAAGAGAGTCCTCCTGTTCCCTTCCCCTAACCTCTGGCTATGTGTCAGTCTATCCTCGAAATGTTTGCTTCTCAGAGAGGGGCCATTCCTTCTTGAATATCTGGAAAGTGCCTAGCAAAAAATAATATACAGCCATCCCCCAAACTGCCATGTGAATGTTTGTGAAGAGTGAGGAAAATGGATGATGAACCATATCAAACTGAGCAGCCACTCAGAATAACAGATGTTGGAAGTGGATGATTGTTTTGCAGTATTCAACTCACGCTACTCTGTATGCTCTGTTGTCCCATTTTGCTGTTGCTACAGGCTCTTTTTGATATGTTAGGGCTGATACAGCCTTCAGAAGAAGATGGGGAAGTCACCTGCCCCAGCTTTAGTGGCCCCTGTAAATGATTCCAGGAGGAGACAATCATTCTTATATAGGTTTGCCTCAGCCACATATCCTCCCTGGCTTCCTTGGCTCACCCTCTTGCTCCATGCTTAGAATGGTCAGAAAGAAGTCTGTCACAATGTGGGAGCAGCAGCTTTGGTAAAACAGTGCTTAAAGTTTACCCCTCAGGGACCTGACTCAATTTTTTTTGCAGTGTCTGTCACCTCTTGCGACTCTCTCCTCCTCCCCCCCATTCTAAGCACTGTTCCTTCTGTTGTGATGTTCCACCTCCCAGCTGCTGCCTGTGCCAGGAGCTCTTCTGGAGGTGATGCAAAACTGGCTCTGTACCTGCTCTATAAGTGCGATGCACTGTTGTTATTCGCTGGGGGAGGAGGTTGTGTAGCTTGCACCTGTCCCATGAGCCTACTTGGAACAAGGGATACTAGGGATATGATGAACTGGTTTCATGAACTTTGGCCTGATCATTAGAATTTGTGAGCTAATGCTTAGGTGTTAGTGTTCTAAAAGATCACATGAATGTCTTTGGACTTATTTAGAAGGAGGTTTGGATGTGGCCCCTCTGAAAAACAGGCCCATTATTTTTTCTCTTGAATTCATTTTGTAAACCAGATTTGAATTCTTCCCAGTTTTTTCTCTTCAATCAGGGCCGGCTCTGGCTTTTTTGCCGCCCCAGGCAAAAAAGCCTCCAGCCGCCCGCTCTCCCCGGCGGCCAGAGCACCGGGGGGAGGGCGGCGAGTCCTGGTCGGGGCTCCGCTCTCCCCGGCGGCGAGTCCCGGCCAGAGCTCCGCTCTCCCCGGTGGCCAGAGTGCCGGGGGGAGGGCGGTGAGCCCCGGCCGTGGCCCTGCTCTCCCCGGCGGCCGGAGCCGGAGCACCGCGCCGCCCCCCTTCAGGTGCCGCCCCAAGCACAAGCTTGGTGAGCTGGTGCCTGGAGCCGGCCCTGTCTTCAATTAAAAGATTTATAAAATATAAGCACGTGATTACCATGCTTCTGGCTTCATTTTAGGAATCTGTATTGATGTTTTCCACAGTTAATTCATTGCTATTCTTTTTTTTTACTTGAAGGAATTATTTCATTATCAAAGGTGGAAGAATGTAAGAGGGCCAAATTTTTAAAGTGTTGACTGAATACAGAGTGTACACTGCACCAGTAGTTGCATATGCAAAACTCTAATTATACTTGTGGATACTCATTTATTTGTGCAATTAATTGATCTGCATGCACAGAAGGCAGTGCATACATCCTCATGAATCTCCATGCTTTTTTGACATTGAGAACGCTGTAACAAAATACTGCACATTCTTTTGATACCACCAACAGGTGTCATTGCTATAAATTTGTAACGGTCAGAAGGAGTATAAGTCTTAGTATAGTACAATCTTGTCTTTGTTTCAGTACATGGTGGGCAGGTGTCCACATCATGATTAGCACTAGATATTGTAGTCTCAACATCTAGTAGAGAAGCCAAAAACTGGAGACAGAACTGTCCTTTGAGCCCTAAGGGTGGTCCCTCTGGGTCAGGGATAAGGCATGTTAATGGAGTTGGGTGAGGGAAGTTTGCACTGCCGTTACACAGGTGGATAGATAAAGCCCTACATTCTCCGAAGGGGGAAGTTTGGTAGCGGTATTCTCTGCAACTGTGGAGGCTTTTTCCAGTCCGTTGTCTGAGCAAACCTCAGAGCAGCATCCACTGACTTCTTGGACTCTTTTTCAAGCAGTGAGCATTGTCCGTGTGTCTCTGGCTCCCCTCTGGCTCGATTGTTTTGACCCTGTGATCTGAACACACATTCCACCATTCATTTTTTTATCCTAGATAAATTTTTATCAGGATAATATCTTGGTTCTGTGGCCCCACTCTTATCTGAGGGGGAAACCATTAATTGTTTTGGTGGGTGAAGCCAAACGGAACCCCTGGCTTTAAATAGGCTGGCAATTTTCACAAATCCAAAAAGTGTCTCTCTCAACTTTTAAAGGAAGCACAATGGGTCTGTACCAGCACCCATTTAAGTCAATGAGGACATGTGCACTTAGTTCCACGGACATTGGATCAGGGTCTATTAGCAAGCAGACCTTGGCGAATCATGCACAAAATTATTCACAAATATTTGTGACTCTAAATAAAATTTTGCTGCGGTAGTCATCGCACACTTTTAATTTGCCTGTTGTAAACATACATGGAAGTGATGTTTTGTTTGTATGAATTATTGTATGGAACAAATTTCAGGCTCATGGCCTACATTCATTTGATCCCATAAAGAAAATTATTTAAGAGTGAAATTCACCCTGGTGTAGAAAGGCCAGCCCAAAGATTTTGAACCAGTTAAATACCTCTTTGACTCTCAGGTGAATTTCACTCTTAGGCAGTGATCCTTCTTTCACATGCATTGAGTGTGTCCCTGCACACATAGAGAGACCCAAGGAAGTTAATGGGACTCATGCAAGTGTACAAATCCCCCTCCAAAACTGATCCAATTGCAGGATAGGGCCTTAGTGACTAAATAAAATCCATTTTAAGTGGATGTGGAAGTAATTTATAACAATTTGTAAGCAATCAATTCACTGACATTTTGTGTAAACCATCCACAGGACCCTTTTAATATAAAATTAGCAAAAATCAGTCTGTCCACACCATTTATAAAGAAGAAAAAGGGCTACATTTACTCCATTAACTGTTTGCACAGTTTTTTAACAAGTATTCAAATCATTACAGCAATATAACTCAGTTACACATTTTTCTGAATTCATTCAAGTTATTAAAATTGCTAATCCTATATATTTTAGTACAAGGTTAGAACTCCATTATACAGCTACTGACAACTGCTCATTTGGCATGGAGAATTTAATAGAAACTTTCTATTCTATACTGTGGGGCAGATGCAAGCTTCCGATTTTCTTAAAAGCCAGCTACAGTTTTTGTTTCAGTGCCTGAACTGCTTAATATAGATATATTTTGCAAAGGAAGTAAATTGGCATATACACCAGACCAGCACTTAATGAGGGGGGCAGCAATGGATTTATGGCAGTGTGTGCAGTTTGTGTGTTAAAGGTTTCATCATTAATCATCTCCATCTTCTTCCTCCAACACATAGGCAGCGTTAAGTTGGGATTGGGTTTTATAACAAAAGCAAACAACTTGATGACTACATACTTGTTTGCAGTATTGGAGTAAGAATATCAATGCCTCATAGACCACTAAAGTTATAGCTTCTTTGCACAATATATTGTGTGTATATACAGTGTAGTCCAGCATGCCTGCATGCCTCTTCCCACACAACAATTTCATCTCGCTCCAATCTCCAGCACGTCTGCTTAGATATCTCACTGATTATTTAATCTTTACATGAGCCAAACTAAACTAAGTAATTTTTCTCCTAAACCATCTTCACTGCCTCCATTCTGTGTTACAGTAGATAACTCCATCACCCTCTGTCACACTGGCTCGTAATATGAGGGTGATATTAGACTCCTCTCTTTCCTTCTCCCTACACATCTAGGGAATGCCCAAGTCTTGCTGTTTGTTCCTTCACACTGTTTTGAAGATCCAACCCTTCCTCTCTTTACTAACTGCAAAATTGTGTTGTAATCATCTCCCATTTTAATGATTGTAACTTCCCTTCCTCTGGCTTTCCTGATTACCCAGATTGCTCCTTTCATAGAATCATAGAATCATAGAATATCAGAGTTGGAAGGGACCTCAAGAGGTCATCTAGTCCAACCCCCTGCTCAAAGCAGGACCAATTCCCAGCTAAATCGTGGTAGCTAAAATTGTCTTCCTCACCCATTGATCTGACCATAAAGTTTAAATTCTCATCCTTGGCTTAATAGCCCTCCATAACTCCAGGCCTCCCAGCATATCCCGTTTAGTTGTTTCTGAGTTATTTTCTCAACCACCCACTCTTCTAGACTGCCAAGGATGCTAATTTCATCCCCAATTTTTCCACCTCATCCACAACCATATTTGTGCCTTTTCTCTTATCCCCTATGCATATAATGCCTTCATAGGTTTGGTCTGACAAGCCACAGTGCTCTCCTCTCCTCATTTACACCCATAAGAACGGCCGTACCGGGTCAGACCAAAGGTCCATCTAGCCCAGTATCCTGTCTACTGACAGTGGCCAATGCCAGGTGCCCCAGAGGGAGTGGACCAACAGACAATGATCAAGTGATCTCTCTCCTGCCATCCATCTCATCCTCTGACAAACAGAGGCTAGGGACACCATTCCTTACCCATCCTGGCTAATAGCCATTAATGGACTTAACCACCATGAATTTATCCAGTTCTCTTTTAAATGCGGTTATAGTCCTAGTCTTCACCACCTCCTCATGTAAGGAGTTCCACAAGTTGACTGTGCGCTGCGTGAAGAAGAACTTCCTTGTATTTGTTTTAAACCTGCTGCCTATTAATTTCATTTGGTGACCCCTAGTTCTTGTATTATGGGAATAAGTAAATAACTTTTCCTTATCCACTTTCTCCACATCACTCATGATTTTATATACCTCCCCCCTTAGTCTCCTCTTTTCCAAGCTGAAGAGTCCTAGCCTCTTTAATCTCTCCTCATATGGGACCCGTTCCAAACCCCTAATCATTTTAGTTGCCCTTTTCTGAACCTTTTCTAGTGCCAGTATATCTTTTTTTTTTAGATGAGGAGACCACATCTGTATGTAGTATTCGAGATGTGGGCATACCATCGATTTATATAAGGGCAATAATATATTCTCAGTCTTATTCTCTATCCCCTTTTTAATGATCCCTAACATCCTGTTTGCTTTTTTGACCGCCTCTGCACACTGCACGGACATCTTCAGAGAACTATCCACGATGACTCCAAGATCTTTTTCCTGACTTGTTGTAGCTAAATTAACCCCCATCATATTGTATGTATAGTTGTGGTTATTTTTTCCAATGTGCATTACTTTACATTTATTCACATTAAATTTCATTTGCCATTTTGTTGCCCAATCACTTAGTTTTGTGAGATCTTTTTGAAGTTCATCACAGTCTGCTTTGGTCTTAACTATCTTGAGCAGTTTAGTATCATCTGCAAACTTTGCCACCTCACTGTTTACCCCTTTCTCCAGATCATTTATAAATAAGTTGAATAGGATTGGTCCGAGCATAGACCCTTGGGGAACACCACTAGTTACCCCTCTCCATTCTGAGAATTTACCATTCATTCCTACCCTTTGTTCCCGGTCTTTTAACCAGTTCTCAATCCATGAAAGGACCTTCCCTCTTATCCCATGACAACTTAATTTATATAAGAGCCTTTGGTGAGGGACCTTGTCAAAGGTTTTCTGGAAATCTAAGTACACTATGTCCACTGGATCCCCCTTGTCCACATGTTTGTTGACCCCTTCAAAGAACTCTAATAGATTAGTAAGACACGATTTCCCTTTACAGAAACCATGTTGACTATTGCTCAACAGTTTATGTTTTTCTATGTGTCTGACAATTTTATTCTTAACTATTGTTTCGAATAATTTGCCCGGTACCGACGTTAGACTTACCGGTCTGTAATTGCCGGGATCACCTCTAGATCCCTTTTTAAATATTGGCGTTACATTAGCTAACTTCCAGTCATTGGGTACAGAAGCCAATTTAAAGGACAGGTTACAAACCTTAGTTAATAGTTCCACAACTTCACATTTGAGTTCTTTCAGAACTCTTAGGTGAATTCCATCTGGTCCCGGTGACTTGTTAATGTTAAGTTTATCAATTAATTCCAAAACCTCCTCTAGTGACACTTCAATCTATGACAGTTCCTCAGATTTGTCACCTACAAAAGCCGGCCCAGGTTTGGGAATCTCCCTAACATCCTCAGCCGTGAAGACTGAAGCAAAGAATCCATTTAGTTTCTCCACAATTACTTTATCGTCTTTAAGCGCTCCTTTTGTATCTCGATCATCAAGGGGCCCCACTGGTTGTTTAGCAGGCTTCCTGCTTCTGATGTACTTAAAAAACATTTTGTTATTACCTTTGGAGTTTTTGGCTAGCCGTTCTTCAAACTCCTCTTTAGCTTTTCTTATTACATTCTTGCACTTAATTTGGCTGCGTTTATGCTCCTTTCTATTTGCCTCACTAGGATTTGACTTCCACTTTTTAAAGGAAGTCTTTTTATCTCTCACTGCTTCTTTTACATGGTTGTTAAGCCATGGTGGCTCTTTTTTAGTTCTTTTACTGTGTTTCTTAATTTGGGGTATACATTGAAGTTGGTCCTCTATTATGGTATCTTTAAAAAGCGCCCATGCAGCTTGCAGGGATTTCACTTTAGTCACTGTACTTTTTAACTTCTGTTTAACTAACCCCCTCATTTTTGTATAGTTCCCCCTTTTGAAATTAAATGCCACAGTGTTGGGCTGTTGAGATATTTTTCCCACCACAGGGATGTTGAATGCTATTGTATTATGGTCACTATTTCCAAGCGGTCCTGTTATAGTTACCTCTTGGACCAGCTCCTGCGCTCCACTCAGGACTAAATCTAGAGTTGCCTCTCCCCTTGTGGGTTCCCGTACCAGCTGCTCCATGAAGCAGTCATTTAAAGTATCAAGAAATTTTATCTCTGCATTTTGTCCTGAAGTGAAATGTTACCAATCAATATGGGGATAATTGAAATCCCCTACTATTATTGGGTTCTTAATTTTGATAGCCTCTCTAATTTCCCTTAGCATTTCATCATCACTATCACTGTCCTGGTCAAATGGTCTATAATAGATCCCTAATGTTAAATTCTTATTAGAGCATGAAATTTCTATCCATAGAGATTCTATGGAACATGTGGATTCACTTAAGATTTTTACTTCCTTTGATTCTACATTTTCTTTCACATATAGTGCCACTCCCTCCCCGCACAACCTGTTCTGTCCTTCCAATATATTTTGTACCCTGGAATGATTGTGTCCCATTGATTGCTCTCAGTCCACCAGGTTTCTGTGATGCCTATTATATCAATATCCTCCTTTATCACGAGGCACTCTAGTTCACCCATCTTATTATTTAGACTTCTAGCATTTGTGTACAAGCACTTTAAAAACTTGTCACTGTTTATTTGTCTGCCCTTTTCTGATGTTAGATTCTTTTTTATGTGAATGTTTATCATCTGATCTGGCCCTTACATTATCCTACTCCATCCTCTGCTCCTGATTATAACCTGGAGATTCTCTATCATTAGACTCTCCCCTAAGAGAAGTCTCTGTCTGATCCACATGCTCCTCTGCAGCAGTCGGCTTTCCCCCATCTTCTAGTTTAAAAACTGCTCTACAACCTTTTTAATGTTTAGTGCCAGCAGTCTGGTTCCACTTTGGTTTAGGTGGAGCCCAGCTCTCCTGTATAGGCTCCCCCCCATCCCAAAAGTTTCCCCAGTTCCTAATGAAAGTAAACCCCTCCTCTCTACACCATCATCTCATCCACGCATTGAGACTCTGAAGCTCTGTCTACCTACCTGGCCCTGCGCGTGGAACTGGGAGCATTTCTGAGAATGCCACCATAGAGGTCCTGGATTTCAGACTCTTCCCTAGTAGCCTAAATTTGGCCTCCAGGACATCTCTCCTACCCTTCCCTATGTCATTGGTACCTACATGTACCACAACCACCGGCTCCTCCCCAGCACTACACATAAGTCTGTCTAGATGACTCGAGAGATCCGCAACCTTCGCACCAGGCAGGCAAGTCACCATGCGGTTCTCCCGGTCATCACAAACCCAGCTATCTACGTTTCTAATGATCGAATCTCCCATTACTAACAACTGCCTTTTCTTAGTAACTGGAGTTTCCTCCCCCGGAGAGGCAACTTCAGTGCGAGAGGTAACCCCAGCACCATCTGGAAGGAGGGTCCCAACTACAGGAAGGTTTCCCTCTGCTCCCGTTGACTGCTCTGCTTCCCTGGGCCTTTCATCCTCCTCAACAGCACAGGGGCTATCTGACCGGAGGTGGGACAATTCTACAGTGTCCCGGAAAGCCTCATCAACATACCTCTCTGCCTCCCTTAGCTCCTCCAGTTCCGCTACCCTGGCCTCCAAAGTCCGTATGTGGTCTCTGAGGGCCAGGAGCTCCTTGCACCGAATGCACACATACGCCACCCGCCCACAGGGCAGGTAATCATACATGCTGCACTCAGTGCAATAAACTGGATAGCCCCTACTCTGCAGCTCGGCTTCTGCCTGCATTGTCTCCTAGTTAATGAAAGGGTTGCTTAAGCAAAAGGTTTTGAATGTAGTTTGATTTATAGGTTTTAAGGGGAATAAAGGGACCCCCCGCTCCCTTCCCACTTCCCTTCCAAACACTCTTGTGAAACTCCCTGTTAGCAGCCCCTGGTCGCAAAAGTTCCCTGGTCGCTTGTGCGCTGCTTTATAAAGCCCTGGCCTATGTGAATGCCCCGCCCACTGATTAAGGCTCAGCCACTTACCAGAGGCTTCTAGCTTTCAGACCTTCCTTTGAAGGTCACAGCTTCCAACTGCCTCCTTAAGACTTGCACAATGGCAACCAGAACTGAGTTAACAGGAATGAAACCCAAGCTACTTACTGAACAACCAAAATGTGTGCATGCCTAAATTGAGAAACTGAATGGCCTTGCTGCACTCTTTGTCCTGCCTTCTCCATCCATTTCCTACTGCTTCTTACCCCCACTAATTGCATCCCATCTAAAACTAGATGGTAAGCTTTTGGGGGCAAGGACCATAGGTTTTTGTTTGCACTGTAAAGCACCTAACACACATTTGGGACACTGCAGAAGCAATTGTATATACAATTCCCTGCCACTTCAGTAATTTGCTATTCTAAGTGGGGCACGTGAAAATTAAAACATAGTTAGAGTATATTTTCATATTAGGCATTAAAATGTGCTTATTTAAAAAAATGAAATGATGTGGGAAAGAAGGCACTTATGCTTGTAGAATAAACAGTGCAGAAGAGAGACTCTCCAGAGGTATTTAATTTTTATAGTGTAGTATATCATGATTATCCCTTTAAGGCTTATAGGAAGAGAAATAGACCTTGGTTTGTCTGGATACATTCAACACACTAGCCCACAAAGTTTGTATCACCACCAAACAAACCTCTTTTGAATCTCAAGATTTTTAGTACATTTTTAATTCAGCTTCATTCTTAATATGCTCATGATTTAGAGTAATCTGGGGATGAGAAGTGAGGGTTGGGGTGAACAGGTTCTAGGAAATTCAAACAGGCAGAGATGCAGCGTCAGTGGAATGGCTGAGAGGGAACTTGCTAGAAACAAGGCCACAGTGTCAGAATGACATCTCATTCTAACCGTGAACATTTACGGGGCATGTGAGATTCTGTACGAGCCTCTGGCTGAACAAGGGGTGGGATGGGGAGGTGGCAAAGATCTGCAGCTAATATTTGAACAAGGGGTTCCCCAAAAAGATTTCCCCAGAGAGAAATTTCCTCCTTAGCCTGTGACAAATTCTGCAAGTATTTGCAGAGAGAAAGGAGCATCAGACTGTTGGTGTTTTTCCTTTTAATTAAAATGTTTACTCATAGACAAAGAGGAAACAGCACCTGGCAAATATGAGCTAGATTCTGCCTTGCCCTTTGGGTGGGTGGGGTGGGGAAGAAGGGAACATTCTCTCTTTGCCTCCTCCCACTCTTCTCTCCCACCCCCCACCCAACATTCTTTCCTCACCCAGCCCCACTCCTGAATTCCTGGGAGCCTGGAGGCTACTCCCTCCATGCACCTCCAGAACAAGGTCAGGCATGGCTCCATCCCCTATCTGTACTAGCTGGGCAGATGTGTAGAGGAGAGCAAGCAGCCATTGGGCAGCAGCACAATCTTCCTGTGTGCCAAGCACAATCCCTCCCACAGCTCTGTGCATCTCCAAGTGTGGGCTTGTGTGTACATTACACAATCTGTCTCTATGCTGAGACTATGCCTCCACTACCAAAAAAAGAAGTATTTTACAGCAAGATAACTAATTAAAGACAGTCATCTCTCTGTAAAACTCTAGCAGGGACAAGGACTAGTACTTCTTACGTCAATGTAGCGAAGTAAGGTCAACTTTATACGCCCACCACCGCCCACAGTTGATGATGTCTAGCTACATTGAGGTAATAACGACACAGCCTTGTTTCTACTAGGATTTTACAATGAGATAACTAATGTGAGTTGGCTATCTTTCTGTAAAAACACACCTTTTTTTTATCAGCAAAGACATAGTCTCAATATATTGATCTTGTTAGAACTTATCTCCACCACCCTAATTTCCTGTGATGAAGTCCTGTGTTCCTATGTACAAGATAGCAACCATCTTCCTTGGTTTTATGCTGGGATTTCTATTTTTTGTTGGGTTGATTCTGGGCTCTTGAATATTTTTATATACTCTTTGTTTCCATGTCTGACAGGTCGGATCACAGAAACCCCCCTGGGAACTGCCAACTGATATGCCAAGACTACTTTTGTCCCTGCTTTCCCTGACAGCCTGGGACTCTAGCATCTTGTCTTGTTGAGCCAGACACTCCCGTCTGCTCCAACACAGACCCAGGATCTGAACCATGTGCCCCAAAGTTTGCAGACTTAACTGAAAGCAACTTACAGCAGTGTTCCTGTCTTTAACACTCAGATGCCCAACTCCCAATGGGGCTAAACCCCAAATAAATCCATTTTACCTTGTATAAAGCTTATACAGGATAAGCTCATGAATTGTTCACCCTCTATAACCCTGAGAGAGAGAGATGCACAGCTGTTCCACCCCCCGCCCCCTGGGTATTAATGCATACTCTGGGTTAATTAATAAGTCAAAAGTGTTTTTTTAAATATGGAAAGTAGGATTCAAGTGGTTCCAAGTATTAACAGACAGAACAAAGTGAATTACCAAGTAAAATAAAATAGAACATGCAAGTCTATGTCTAAGAAAACTGAATACAGATAAAAACCTCACACAGTAAGCTTTCTTTTACAGACTAGTCTTCTTCTAGTCTGGGTCCAGCAATCACTCACATCCCCTGTAGTTACTGTCCTTTGTTCCAGTTTCTTTCAGGTATCCTTGGGGGTGGAGCCAGCTGAAGAGTAAGAGTAAGCTGGAGGGGTCTCCCAGGGGTTTAAATAGACTCTCTCTTGTGGGTGGAGACCCCCTCCTCTCTCCTATGCAAAGTACAGCTCCAAGATGGAGTTTTGGAGTCACATGGGCAAGTCACATGTCCATGCTTGACTCAGAACTTACAGGTAGCAGCCATGGTTCACATACTGTCTTGAACGTCCTCAGGTAGACTTCTTATGTGGATTGGAACCTTCCAAGATCCATTGTCCATTAAGTACTTCTTGATTGGGAACTTAACTTGCACATTCCTTTCTCAAGAAGCTGACCAAATGCTCTACTAGGCTAGTTAAAATCAAGCAAGTACACAGCCAATATTCATAACTTGGAATACGAAAATGATACATGCATACAAATAGGATTAATACATTCAGTAGATCATAACCTTTACAGAGGTAGGTTACATGACATATGTAGCATGAAATATATTCCAGTTTTGTCATATATACATTCATAAGCATATTTCCATAAAGCCTTATGGGAGACACCATCACACCATGTTCCTAGGAGGCGTGCTTTGCATGGGATGATGTTAAATTCAGAATTCCAGATAAATACCAGCTGGGGACTTATTCTTATTCTATAAGCTCCCCCCCCCAGAAATATTTTAAATATTCTAAAAAATCAGGAAAGTACATCTGGTATTTCAAAATTTTCTCAGGGAAGCCCCTGTTTTCTAATACCTCACCCTAGCAGCATACAGCCCCTCACAATGGTTTGGGTGGCTGCTTAGCTATCTAATCTATTTTAGAGTGGTCTTTGGTACTCATCACCTTAGTATTTGTGGACTTGTCTACATGACAATTTCTAATGTTTCAACACACATTCCTTAGTATATGTCAGTTGTAATGGTGACTAGTTCCTTGACTACTGTTCCATTTTACAGTCCTGTTAGTGACCATGTGTTAAAATACAACCCCTATGTGGTGTACTACCCCTTTAAGGGACAGTCTTGAGCTTACAGCCAAGACAGCTTGGGTACAATCATTAGGCATTCTGTCAGCCTCTTAGGCTGGGCTATATAAACAGGAAAAGGAAACTAAGCAAGGAAGGAGGGGACCAGAAGTCATGCTGGCTGCTACAAATCATAGTTACAGGTCACTAACCTGACCTGAGCCTAAGAGACACTGTTTATCTAACTATATATTTAGTTGCTCCGATTCAAGGCACTGATACAAACCGTTTATCTATCGGGCTAAGGGGCTCCTCCCTGATCTGATGCCTAAGGGAAAGGGAAAAAAGCCTGCTTCTCTCTTAGATCAATACATGACTAGGAACTCTGCCAAGTTTGGTGCCCTTTTTAAAGGAGCATTTATTTTTCCTTAATTTGGTTATAGTCTTCCTCTTCTTGGATCCACGACATCCCTCAAAGTTTGATTTATCAGAGGTACTGAACACCCACAGCTCTGACAGCCTGTGCCTGGCCACCTTGTAATAAATGTTTGAAACAAATTGTAACAACTAGCTTTGTGAAATTAGCTGTCACTTATTCTTAGTACATGGGGCTCTGCTCCGGCATAGAGGGTATGTCTACACTGCAGCTGGGAGTGAGCCTCCCAACTTGTGTAAACAGACTTAGACTAGCTTCATTGGAGCTGGTGTACCAAAAATAGCTGTGTGGACATTGCAGCTCTGTTGAAGAGTCGGGCTAGATACTTGAGTTCAGATCTAGGGGGTCTGGTGGGCTTGAGAGCCTGAGCTTCTGCCCAAGCCATAGTGCTCACATTGCTATTTTTAGCACACTGTTGCAGTGAGGCCTCGGCTAGGCTATGCCTACTGTGAGGAGAGCCTGATGCCAACCACACCAAGGAAGAAAACCCAGAAATGTGGTAGGAACAATAATATAAAGTGACATTAAATACTTGCTTAGGAAAATAATAAATTGTAAAATTACCATCACCATGAAAGACATTTTTCAACAACACACTGTCACCCCCTAGAGGAAACCACTTCCTCCTCTTCCTGGTTGCAAAGTCCAACTTCACCTCACTTCTCCTGCCTTCACCTCTCTGGCACACATTGCTGTTTTGATTTGATGCTGTGATGACTGCTTCTATTTTCAGCAGTTCCACCTATGAATCACAACTCCTCACAGGAAGGGCCACATCTGATTCCCCAGGCACCCAAATTGTATTCCTTCTGTCAGTGTCCCAGTGGTCATCCTCACCCTTCATATGCTCTGTCCCTCGTGGCCTGGCTCCTTCCATGCTGCCCTTCAACATCCAGCTTCTTTTCCTGGGAAATCCCCCTTTTACACAGCACTGCCTATTTTCAACTGTCTTCCCACTGCCCCCTTCCCAGCTCAAGCTGCCCTTTCATCAGCTGTTTCTCTCCCCAGGACAGCATTATATACTTCCACATCATTTCTGCAGGTCCTAACACTCCCTCCTTGGTCAAAACTACTGCAAGTGCTAGTGCCAGAGCTTCTACAGTAACTCAAGCTGAGTCTGTCTGCTCCGGCTGGGAGGTTTGCTTCCAGCCATTGTGTAGACACAGCCAGAGCATGAGGCCCTGTTGGTTTGGAGCCTGGGTCTGTGGGGATCCTGGGGAGAGTCACATTCCAATCCTCCACCCAACAGCTCACAAACAGCAGCTGAGACTGGGATCTGTGAAGCCCAACTGCGGCATAAGCCCTGCCCCTATGGTCTTATTGGGAGTGGTCCCAGGCACCTGATGGGACTGCAGCCCCTATTTAAGCCAGAAGTTGTCTGTACAACTAGGCTTCACTCTGCCATGGATTGCTGGTCTGGTGTTTACCTGCCCCTGCCTTTTGATCCTGACTGCCTGGTATCCAAATTCTTGATCCCTCTGGTTTGTCTCTGGATTCTGATCTGACCCAACTTGATTCCTACTAATTGGCTGTTTCACCCACCCCTCATATTAACTCCTAGACCAGGCTGCCCATGCCCTGACTCTGATAGAGTCCAGCCACACTCAATTCACATCCAGAGCTATTCTCTTATGCTTCTATTTCAGGAGTTCCCCAACTTTTTCTGTTGCACCCCCCCAACCTGTAGTGGAATCTGTGTCCAGCCAGGGCTGGGGCCAGAGTTGCAGATGGGGGTAGGGGTGGGGGCAGAGCTAAGCTAGGGCAGAGTGGGTGTGGGTGGTGCTTCCTCCCTGCCTCCCATGGGGGCTGGCCCAGACCCTGCTGTGCCCCCCCGAATGTTCTTCTGCACCCCTCTAGGGGGTGCATCCCACAGTTTGGGGACCACTGCTCTATCCAATATTATAAAACTTGTATCATAAGAGAAACAAACTTAGCTCCTAAAGTTTCCTATGTGGTGGTACACCAAACAAAGACTCTCTGTGCTGTGTGACTTCCTGATCCCTACTAATCCACCCCAGTAGGGGGTCAATTGCCCTTTGGCAGGAACATTTCTCTGTCTGGGGTTCTCCCTTTAAGTTACCAGAAATAAGCAGCTACAACCCTAAAGCAGCCATTCCACACCTATCTGCTGTTGGTTGCATCTCTTTTTTCCCTCTAGCTGGTAAACTACTAATTTCCTTTGTTTTGGTTTGGTTTTCCTTCTTGTATTTCCAAGAAGATTATACTTTGTCACAGAAAGGGTAAGTGTTTCAAGCACAATCCCCTCATATAAATAAAATATATTTGCCAATTGTTATGTTTTCTAACCATACTAGATAATATGAGTAAGAAAGGGAGAGGATTGGGGTCCCCAAAACAAAACAATCTGCCCACTCTCTAGATAAAGCTAACACGCTCCTCATTAAAGTAGCTGAGTGTTAACTTTAATGTGCCTTCCTTTGGAAGGGAGATGAAGAAGGAGGTGCCCTACAGAGCACAGGTAAATGAAAAAATGTTCACAAAACAAATTCCTGATTTAGAATAGCTGATTATTTTTGCTTTGACTCGTTCAGTCTTTTCTTTAATTAAATTTTTATCTGCATTGGATGCGTGGTGAGTTTCCCAGTGCTAGGGCTGTTGGTGAGGAGGAAGGTTCTCTTAGTGCATAGTTTGTTTGTTTCTTTATTTATATTACAGTAGAACCTAGAGGTCCCTACTGAAACAGTAGCCCCATTGTGATGGGTGTTGTGGAAACACAGTAAGGGACTGAGCTTGCCCCAAAAAGCATACAATCCAAAGAGAATAGACAAAGTGTGGGCGGAAATAAGATATTATGTTCTTTTTACAGACAGGGAGCTGAGGCACAGAGAGATTGTCATTTGCCCAAGGTCACATAGACGGCAAGTTATATGGACCCGTGGTGCCTGTGCTCCATTAATTTTCATGAAGGTGGGCCCAGCTCCACCAAAGTTTGGGCCCCAGACCCCATGGTTTGGGGGCCCCCGCACCATGGGACACTCTCACCCCAGGGGCGGCTCCCCCACCTCCCCACAAGCAGCTCCCCCTGCCAGCGATCCTGCGTGCTGCAGAGAGTCTTGGCGGAGGCAGGCCAGTTCTGTATGCTGCCTCCGTCTCCCCCCATCTCTCCCCTGCAGAGCAGACCAGACCCAGGCTGCAGCTGGCTCTGCCCATCACTCCCCCTTGCCCCACAGAGACCCACACAACCCTCTGCCCCCCCGAAAGACCCCTACCAGCCCCTGTGCCCCCGTCTCCCCTCTCCAGAGAGCCCCACCCTTTGTGCCTCCAGAAACAGCTCCCCTCCCCCCTGCCTCCCTTGCTCCCAAGCACCTTACAATCCCCCGGTCATCATCAGCACAAGCACAGCAAATATCTGGGTATTTAATTTTACTGAGGTAAGTAATTCAATCTACTCTCCTTTCTGAACAGTTTGTGGCTTTTCCTGTAAGTAAACTTACAATTTCTTTGCAAAGAAATCCATTTATAGTTTTTCACTTGAGAATTATATTTTCTGGTTGTTCATAAGCTCATTTATTTTGTTAACTCAGTTTCATAGGTAATTTTAAGTCACTTGAATTGTACCTGGTTTTTTTCCATTGGTCCAAAAACACATGGAAGATGTGCAGATTTTTATTTCTGTGGGCCAAACCACTCTATGTAGAAATGTAAATGGTGGAGGTAGAAAAGCTCTGCAAGGGTAAGGGTCCCTTTAGGAAGTTGTCCTCAAGTCATTCATTCTTCTGGGCATTCCCTCCTATAGTGATAGTGATCAGTGTTTCCACCCACAGGGGAGATTCAGAAGACTGAACCCTGCAGTGACTCTGCCTCTACCTTGTTCTCTGTCCGTTCCCTCTACCAGCCCCTTTGGCCTCCCTAGGAACATGGTCTTAGTGAGACACTGTTCTTCTGGGATGACCTCAAACTCTTGCAGTTAGGCTACTGTTTTTTTTCAGTGTGAAAAATTGTGTGCTATTTTAGGTGTTGAATGACTGAATGACATAATACCCCCCTCCCACCCTCAATGTCTGTCACTAAGTCCAGTAATTTTGTTAAGTGTCTGTTGCGCAACATGGTGGTGCCTACCCCTGCCCCACGCTTCAGGGGGACGGCTTGGGGGGGCAGTGGGGGCCTGGCCCCGGCAGCAGCGAGTGACGCAGACCCAGCCCACTCTGCCCTGCCAGCTCCCGGCATTGCTCAGGGGCAGGGGCTTGGGGGAAGGGGTGGGGTGGGAAAAGGTGGGGCAGAGCGGGGTAGGGTGGGGACAGGTTGCTTGCTGCTGCCGGCACCAGGCCCCTCACTAACCATCCAGGTGCCCCTGGACCCTGTGTCCCCCTGAATATGGGGCCCTCCAAAGCATAGGGCCCGGGGCGGTTGCCCCTGTCTGACCTATGGACGGGACGGCTCTGCTTGGGCATCACCAAAAATTATACAAACCTGGCACCCATGCAAGGTCATACATAGAGCCTGTACCACAGTCAAGAATTGAACCCAGATCTTCCAAGTCCTATCCAGTAGCTTTACTGTAAGATGATCTTGCATGCATTCAGGAGATTTCTTTATTCTCATCTAGTTCACACCCCTGCTGGTCACGTAAGTCACAATTTGTGGTGGTAGTTTGAACATATTGTTTCCATTTAATATACAGTGCAAATGACTTTTTGAATCAGTGGGTTTTTTTGTTTATTTAGAAAAGATCTTTTCCTTGTCTTCCCCCTGCCACCTGCTTTATATGTGTTTCTGTGTGTCCTATACCGGAAAAGTGTCCTGTTGTACAATGAAATGAGAATTCATTTGTAAAATTGCTCAATTATTTAACGGGGGTAAAATAGCCTTCAAATTATTACTTCCACAAGCAGGAATAGTTTGTGCACCTATATTTTTTAAAAATTAAACTTTTCCCCTCTTTTGTATAAAATGCAAAGTTTGGGGCTTGGAGAGCATAAAATAAATTGTTTGCATATCTGATTTGTAAAAGATAACTTCATTTTAACACATTGATTCTTTGCTGTTTCTGCCCAAAGATCACAAACAAGGGGCAGAAAAAGAAGTGGCATATGGCACCTATGGAATTTTTGTTTAATACCTGATATGCAGTATCAAAAACATTGTTTACAAAGTGACAGATATAAATAATTCAGAATAACTCATTCAGAGTACACTTGGCTGTGCTGTATGGGTAGAAGCCATTTTTAGAAAGTTGTTCCTATTTAAGCACTCTTGCATGTTGTAGATAGTTACCTAGAGAAAAAAAGGATAAGATTTCTTGCTGATGATCTAAGGATTGTGAATAAGGTTGCTGACAGATGGCTTACAGATATCATTCTGAAATACCTTATACTGACAAATAACAGTATGTATAATTAGTACTATGCAGATGGTATGCAAAATGTTCTTCTCCATCCTAGCACAGACCCCCACCCCCTTTTTTTTGACAAAGACTATTTTAAGAGCTGAGTTTGAAAAACACTCCATTAAGGATTGATCCAATTGCTACCTTACTGCCAGCGCAGTGTACACTAAGCTCCTTGGGGCAGGGGCTGTCTTTTCATTCTGTGTTTGTACAGTGCCTAGAACTATGAGGCCGCTGGTTCATGACTAGGCTTCCTGGATGCTACCACAATACACATAATATATAAAAGAGGCGAAAGTGAACCAATTTTTGAGTTTGCAGACCTTTAAACAGAGGAGAGTTCAGAGGTAGGACAGTGAAAAGATTTAGTTTTTCTTCCTCTGAATTTAGAGAATTATCTAACAAACTGGCAAAAAACATTTTTGGGCTTAATATCCCTCCTTTCCCACACTAAAGACTCTACTGGGGGTTTTTATGCTGGACCCCACTGGTGATCCTGGCTGATGTGTTTTTGCTGAGGCTGATGGCAATGTCCACTTCTGATACATTCTTTGTGAGGTGCAGTGGCTGAGTGGTTAAGGTGTTTAACTACAATCCCAAAGGCTGTGAGTTTGCGTTTTGCTTGATCTCATGCTGAAGGACCACCTGTAGTTCACCCAAGTGCAAAATGTGTACCTTATCCATTGGGTTATAGCAGTCAAAGGTGATTGGACTTGATGCTGGCCACACCACTTCCTTGGGTACCATTGGGGCTATGAAAATTACATGCCTTAACCACAACAGCCAAATGGCTCATAGGCATGGGGAACTTTGATGTCAAAGAATGAGTAGTGAGTTTGTATGATTTTGTTTATGATTGTACTACCATCGCATCTAGAAGCCCCGGTCATGGATGAGGACCCTATTGCGTTAGGCACTGTGTAAACATGGAACAAAAAGAGCTCTCAATTTTGACCAATGGTCCATCTAGCCCAGTATCCTATCTTCTGACAGTGATTCAGAGTGAATGAACAGAACATGGCAATTATTGAGTGAACCAACCCCTGTCGTCCAGTCCAGCTTCTGGCAGAAGATGGATACAGACAGATGGGGAAATATAAGGAAACAATATGACAGTATTGGTCAGCATAATGGGCAGTGGTCTCAGCGCACCAGTAGCCTGGTCATTTTTAATTTTTTTGTAGACCTCACAGCAAAGGAGAGCTTTAAGGAGTGTTTTGAAGAAGGACTATGAGTTAATTTTGTGGATGTCTATAGGGAGCTCCTCCAAATGTGAGGGGCAGGTTGAGAGAAAGCACAAAGGTACTTGTTTGGAAGATGTTTCAAAGAGGTTGGCATAATTGGCTGATTGGAGTGGACATCCTGATAGAAGAGCCTTGAAAGTGAAGACCAGCATCTTATGTTTGATGTAATAGAAAAAGGGGAGCCAGTGGAAGTATGTGGAGAGAGGGGTGAAATGGCTAACATTGACAGGCTAGGAAAATGATCCTTGAAGCGGCATTCTAAAAGGACATGAACAGTGCAAGATTGCAATTGTCAAGGCCAGAGAAAAGGATGTTGCAGTAACTGACATGCAAGATGAAAGCCTGAACAAGAGTTTTAGCTGTGTGGAGGGATTTAAAAAGGCTGCATCTTAGAGATGTTATGCAGAAGGATGTAACATGGATGTGAGAACTGAGAGAGAGAGAGAGGCCTGAGTTGATGGTGATGCCCAATATATGGACCTGAGTGACAGGTAAAATGTTGGGGGGGAGGGGTTCTGTTCACTGTGGGGAAGATGTGGGTAGGGGTGGGGAAGAATATTAAGAACTCTGTTTGTTTTAACCATGTTGACCTTTAGCTGAATGCTAGACACCCATGAGGAGATGTCAGAGAGACAGGATGAGATTTTAACTTAGACAGAAAGAGACAGGTTTGGGTAGAGAGGTAGATCTGAATAGTCAGCATAGAGGTGGTAGTTACATTTGTGTTTTTGGTGGCGATTACCAAGAGAAAGTATAGAGGAAGAAGAGAATTAATCAGAACCTCCACAGAAAGTTGGGGGGGGTAGATGAGGAGGATCCTCTGAAGGATACACTGAAGGAGGGATTATAGAGAGATAGGAGAATCATGAGAGGAGAGTCAGGGAAGCCAAAGGAGTTCAAGATTTCAAGAGGAAGATAATAGTTGACATTGTCAAATGCAGCTGACTGCTCAAGGAAGATGAGGATAGAGTGCTGGTTCTAAGCTTTGTCTAAGACTTTGGCAAGTGTGGTTTAATTGGAGTCCAAGAAAAAAAAGCCAGATTGGAGAAAGGCTAGGATTGAATTGGAGAGGAAGAATTGTAGTCAGCAGTTGTAGACAGTGTGTTCAATTAATTTAGAGATAAAGATAAATAGGAGAAGAGTGCTGGGGCTGTAGTTGGAGAGGCAAATGGGGTCAAGGGTGTGTTTTTTAAGACGGGAGAGACTAATTCATGTTCCTATTGTGAGGGGATGGAGCCAGAGGGGTGTGAGAGGTTAAGGAAAAGAGTAAGGGAAAGTGGGTGCAAGGGAGATCAGTAAGTGGGATGAAATGGGGTTACTGAGGCAAATGTAGGGTTTCGAGGAGAGCAGACAAGGAAGTTCTGTGTCTGACAGGGAAGATGGAGGGAGAGTGTTGGAGGGAAAGTGAGGGGAGGGGAGGGGAAGTCATTTTGTCATTTTTCCCCCTCTCTCTGCACATGATCTTCCTGACTTCTTTCAAAAGAAGTGGAGGAAGGAGGAGGGGAGTGTTTGAGGAGTGAGTCCAGGGTGGCAAAAGGCATCTGGAATTGTGGGTGTAAGATTCAATTAAGTGGAGAAGTACTTGTTTAGCTAGTGAGATGGCAGAACTGAAAGAGGAGAGAAAATTTGTAGTGGAGGATGTCAGTCTAGCCATAGGATTTCCATCACAGATGCATAGCAATGAGAGATCAGAAGCATAAGAGGTGGATGTTGAGTATGAGTCAGGGCTGGGAGTTGGCATGGTGAACCTTGATGTAGGAGAGAGGGTCAGAAGAGTTAAGGGTGGAGGAGGGTGAATCAACAACCATATCAGTGGAAGAAAGGGAAGAGATGGGTGGACCATAGATGACAGCAAAATCGAGAAGGAGAGGAGAGAAGAATTGGATGCAGTGCAGTTCAAAGAAGGAGGAAGAGGTTGGAAGAGAAGTCAAACACCTCTACCCCAGTCTGATCTAGGATGGGGAGTGCAAGAGAAGGAGAAGCCTTTGTAGGAGGGCTGCTGCAGAGGCAGCATCAGACAAAGGCATCCAAGTGTCTCTGAGAGCCAGAAGCCGGAGATATGAAGAGGTCAGGGATGGCTAATATCTTTGAGAGGGAGTGCATGTTCCAAAGAGGGTAGGAGGAGGATGGTGTGATAGAGTGGACTAGGCCCAAAGGCATCCTGCTGGAGGCCTCAGGGTTCTGCCACACCCATCCCAGGAAAAGAGCAGTGGAGAGGTCCTCCAAGCAGACTAGAGTGGCTTCAGAGGAAGCAGCCAATCAGGGCCCAGGAGGGCCTTATAAAAGGAGCTGCAGAACAGAGCAGTAGTTAGTTGCTGCTTGGAGCTGGAGAAGAAAGGACTGCAGGCCTGGCTGCCTGGAAGAGTAGCAGGGCCATGGACAGTTTGCTAGCAGGGACCAGGGGAGCAACCTGGCTGGTTGCTAGGACTGAGTAGGGACTGAGCCTGGGGAGGGCTGTGGGAAGATAGTGTCTCTAGGGAGGAAGCCTTGGGGATACAGTGCCATAGCAGGGCTGGGATACTTAAAGACCAAAGCCCAGGGAGGGTTAGAGAGAGACACCACCAGAGGGGTACTGAGATCAGTCCACCGGGGCCTTATACCCCAGAAGGGGTTTGAGCTGGTTAACATGCAGACGTTCTGACTCAGCCGGAGCGCTGTGTCACTGACTGTTAGGGGGCTTATTCCTTCACCCTCTCACTTCCCTGGTCCTTGTCGCATGAACAGAGATCAACAATACCCAAAGTCCAAAGGCACAAACAATTTGATGTTTATTGGGGTAAACTTCCAGCAAGCATGATTCCAGTTTCCTTCCTCAGTGTCCCCCTTCCCAGCTCTGACACCACAGAGCCTTGCCTGTGTCCCTGTTCCCATTCCCCCCACCCTTAGTGAAACATGATTCCAATTCCCCAACACCCAGTCCCTGTTCCCATTCCCCCCTTACTTCCTGATTGACTGCAGATTATATAGTAAAACATGAGTTCTGCTTAGCTATACCTTAACCAATCATTTTACTGAAATTTAACTAACCAATCCTAACATACTATAACATGGTTATTTAACAAATTATATCCCACCACCTTAATTGGTTTACACCCAACAAAATTAATTATACAGCAGACAGAAACAATCACAGAACCAGACAGAGATTATACAGACAAACAATAGGGAAACAACAAGGAGTCTGGTGGCACCTTAAAGACTAACAGATTTATTTGGGCATAAGCTTTCGTGAGTAAAAACCTCACTTCTTCGGATGCATCCAGAGAAAGGGAAGAGCCTAGAAGATGTAAAAGGAAACTTATTTTGATAGCATCCTGTCTGCAAGAACTCACTTATCAATAGCTGGGATGTGAAATCCTCTTTTTTGTATTGTTTTATCACGGTAGTCTCCACTTCCCTATTGTTTAGTATCAGGGGGTAGCTGTGTTAGTCTGTATCTACAAAAACAACAAGGAGTCTGGTGGCACCTTTAAGACTAACAGATTTATTTGGGCATAAGCTTTCGTGAGTAAAAACCTCACTTCTTCCGATGCATGTAATGGAAATCTCCAGAGGCAGGTATAAATCAGTATGGAGATAACGAGGTTAGTTCAGTCAGGGAGGGTGAGGTGCTCTGCTAGCAGTTGAGGTGTGAACACCAAGGGAGGAGAAACTGCTTCTGTAGTTGGAAAGCCATTCACAGTCTTTGTTTAATCCTGATCTGATGGTGTCAAATTTGCAAATGAACTGGAGCTCAGCAGTTTCTCTTTGGAGTCTGGTCCTGAAGTTTTTTTTGCTGTAAGATGGCTACCTTTACATCTGCTATTGTGTGGCCAGGGAGGTTGAAGTGTTCTCCTACAGGTTTTTGTATATTGCCATTCCTGATATCTGACTTGTGTCCATTTATCCTCTTGTGGACTGTCCAGTTTGGCCAATGTACATAGCAGAGGGGCATTGCTGGCATATGATGGCATATATAACATTGGTGGACGTGCAGGTGAATGAGCTGGTGATGTTGTAGCTGATCTGGTTAGGTCCTGTGATGGTGTTGCTGGTGTAGATATGTGGACAGAGTTGGCATCAAGGTTTGTTGCATGGGTTGGTTCCTGAGTTAGAGTTGTTATGGTGAGGTGCGTGGTTGCTGGTGAGAATATGCTTAAGGTTGGCGGGTTGTCTGTGGGCGAGGACTGGCCTGCCTCCCAAGGTCTGTGAAAGTGAGGGATCATTGTCCAGGATGGGTTGTAGATCACTGATGATGTGTTGGAGAGGTTTAAGCTGAGGACTGTAGATGATGGCCAGTGGAGTTCTGTTGGTTTCTTTTTTGGGCCTGTCTTGTAGCAGGTGGCTTCTGGGTACATGTCTGGCTCTGTTAATTTGTTTCTTTATTTCCTTGTGTGGGTATTGTAGTTTTGAGAATCCTTGGTGAAGATCTTGTAGATGTTGGCCTCTGTCTGAGGGGTTGGAGCAGATGCGATTGTACCTCATGCTTGGCTGTAGACGATGGATCGTGTGGTGTGACAGGGGTGGAAGCTGGAAGCATGAAGGTAGGCACAGTGGTCGGTGGGTTTTCGATATAGGGTGGTGTTAATGTGGCCATCGCTTATTTGTACGGTGGTGTCTAGGAAGTGGACCTCCCGTGTAGATTGGTCCAGGCTGAGGCTGATGGTGGGGTGGAAGCTGTTGAAATCATGGTGGAATTCTTCCAGAGTCTCCTTCCCATGGGTCCAGATGATGAAGATGTCATCAATGTAGCGTAGGTAGAGAAGGGGCATGAGTAGACGAGAGCTGAGGAAGCATTGTTCCAGGTCAGCCATAAAAATGTTGGCATATTGTGGGGCCATGCGGGTGCCCATAGCGGTGCCACTGGTCTGGAGGTATATATTGTCACCAAATTTGAAATAATTGTGCATGAGGATAAAGTCACAGAGCTCAGCAATAAGTTGTGCTGTGTCATCATCAGGGATACTGTTCCTGACAGCTTGTATTCCATCTGTGTGTGGGATGTTTGTGTAGAGAGCCTCTACATCCATGGTGGCTAGGATGGTGTTTTCTGGGAGGTCACCAATGCATTGTAGTTTTCTCAGGAAATCTGTGGTGTCACGGAGATAGCTGGGAGTGCTGGTGGCGTAAGGTCTGAGTAGGGAGTCCACATATCCAGACAGTCCTTCAGTGAGAGTGCCAATGCCCAAGATGATGGGGCGTCCAGGATTTCCAGGTTTGTGGATCTTAGGTAGTAGATAGAATAACCCTGGTCGGGGCTCTAAGGGTATGTTGATTTGTTCCTGTGTTAGTGTAGGGAGTGTCCTGAGTAGATGGTGCAGTTTCTTAGTGTATTCCTCAGTGGGATCTGAGGAAAGTGGCCTGTAGAATTTGGTATTGAAGAGTTGGCTGGCAGCCTCCTTCTGGTAGTCAGACCTGTTCATGATGACAACAGCACCTCCTTTATCAGCCTCTTTGATGATAATGTCAGGGTGGTTTCTGAGGCTGTGGATGGCATTGCATTCTGCACGACTTAGGTTATGAGGCAAGCAATGTTGTTTTTCCACAATTTCTGCCTGTGCACATCGGCGGAAGCATTCTATGTATAGAAAAACAAAGACTGTGAATGGCTTTCCAACGACAGAAGCAGTTTCTCCTCCCTTGGTGTTCACACCTCAACTGCTAGCAGAGCACCTCACCCTCCCTGATTAAACTAACCTTGTTATCTCCATACTGATTTATACCTGCCTCTGGAGATTTCCATATCTTGCATCTGAAGAAGTGAGGTTCTTACCCACGAAAGCTTATGCTCCCAATACTTCTGTTAGTCTTAAAGGTGCCACAGGACCCTCTGTTGCTTTTTACAGATTCAGACTAACATGGCTACCCCTCTGATATTTAACAATTCAGGGGCTAGTATTGGTCATGTTAAGAAAAGGAATCTGTTCACTGCTGGTTCTACTGGTTGATTTTGGATTTATATCTAATCTGTTAATGTTGATTTCAGTAGCCATGATCTCTTTCTGGGATAAATTGTAACCAGCTGCTGCAAGGTAATTGATAAAGGAATCAGAACATGGATTCTCGCTACCATTACTCCCTCTGGGTCTTCTTTCTCTGGAGCTTCTCATGAAGTAAAGTCTGTCATTACAGGTTCATCTCTCTGTAATGTATTTAATTTTGATGTATTTATTAATTGTTAATTAATAGACTATGGGAGACCCCTTCAGCTCTCTGTATAAACTGTTAAACTCTCTCTGCCATGTTCCAATAAATCCAAATCTTCGCACTTCTCTAAAATGCAAAATAAAAGCCTTTCAACCAAGTAGATGACATTATAGTACCCTGTGTATAATGTTAGATATACCTCCACAGAATATTTCTTGAGTTTTACCTTGTTAGCAGTTGTGCTGCTGTCAAACTTATCATCTCTGTTGTTAATAATACCTGCTATTGTGCCTGTTGGTGATGCTGTCATTGTACCTGCTCCCATGTCTGTCCATTTGGTCCCTCATAAATGCTTGACATGCTGTGGTATCTTTTCAGAAAGCATATCCAACTTTAGAACTATGATCTCACTCTTCTAATAGTTCTGAACTATACATAAATGCTCCCCCCTCCCAGTTCACCAGCCAGACCCCCATCACCATATCCTGGCCTGTGCCACTATCTGGCTTTGATGCCACCAAGCTATGCCAGGGGAAAAAATATGCAAATTATCCTCCCTACTCCCTCCTTCAGAAAGTTTCACTTCAGTTCACCTTCCACCTTCCCTTGTAGATGAGTCACCAGAGTCTGCAGACCCTGAAACAGGTGAAGAGAAAGGGGTCACCATACCCACAGTTGGTGTGTCACAGCCAGTGCCTCTTGCCACAGCAAGAGGTGGCATGGTTACATGAGGGAAGTGGGAAATGTGCCTGGGTGCAGAGGAGAAGGATAGTTGGGTTCCTGGAGCCTACACATATTATATACAAGATCTCATATAACTTAAGTTTGCCCCTGACAGGACGTGCTGGCTCTGAACAGTAAAGATGGCCATTCAGCCCTGGTCGGTTACCACCTTACACTCTCTACACAGGTGCAAGGGGACCACAAGGACCTCGCCCAGGGAATATCTTTCATTCAGGGGGCCTTCCTGCCAGGTTCAGAACTGACATAGATGGCTCTACACCACCGTCTTCAGGACGTACACCTGGGGTGTGTAGGGGCTTGCTGAAGGAGTGGGGATGTCTGGGATTTCTATGCCCAATGGGCTAAAGGGGTCCTTTTGGCTAGGTTGCAAATTAGAACAGCCTTCAGAAAGGTGTTCTCTCTCTCTCTCGCTCTCTCTCTCTCTCTCTCTGTCCCTGTGTCGGGCCTGGTATCAGCTCAGGGCTGAACTGATCCCAAAGAGACTAAGCAAAGTCAATTGTACAGTAATAACAGCTCAGTGCTCTGACAGCAATCCCATGAAAATTTTGGAAAGCTCATTTTTTTCCTGTGCTAATTTTTCTGCAGTTGAGTCAGTACAGTAATAGCAGGAGGACACCTTTGTGGATTGGAAAGTGAATGCAGGGCATAAAGGACCTGGGAGCATGCAACATATCACAAAACAAAAATAGCTGCATTTTAAAAAATATAGGAATATACTAGAGCATAGCAGAAGCCCAGCTGAGGAGCTCATTACATTTTATGGATACTAAGTCTAAAGACTTTAAATTTAACAATTAAAAAGACACTGGGGAAGAAGGTAATGTTCCATTTTGGTACATTAAATGTCTTGTTTATGTTTCACTTACTGGGCTCTCAATGTTTGCAGTGGCTGCAGCTTAAAAATTGAGGGTTTCCTTTATTTTAGAGGGGAGAAAACAGCTGAGGACAAAGCCCTTTAATGGGGGAGCAGGCCAAAATATTTTGTGCAAAAAATGTTAATCCCACTTGGGCATGGATAAGAACTTATACTCATTTGCAAGTGATTCATATTTATTACTATGAAGAAAGTAACAAGTATGCTATGGAAATAAGGCAAATTCTCTATTCATTTCAACGGGTTTTGATTGAGTCAAGATGGCAGGATCTGTTATCTTCTAAAACATTCATAAAGCAGAATGGATATTGCTAATTACCAAATGTAAAATGGAGGCATAGGATCATTTAATTTCCTCTCATTGGGCTTGATTCTTGCCTCATTAAAACCAGTGTAAACCAGGAGTAACCCTGTGGTAATACCTTGTGACTTCTGCTATGATGGTGTAAGTGGGAGGAGAAACAGATCTGTAGATCTTGACATCTCTCAGAACCAGGAAATGTCCTTTGTTGTGTTACACCTCTAATCCCTCCTGATTTGAGGGTGAGAAACTGTCTTCTATGTAATTAGTGTCTTCTAATTTTATTATTTGTATTTATTCAGGTGCGCCATTGTGTGACAGACCCTGCCACAAAAAGGTTACAATTTAAACCAACAAAGTGAGCATTTGGGACAAGGGATATGGCATACAACTAGGCTATGTGCACTTGTGGTGACATGTAGGGTATATGTAGCTACATGCTGCAGTGAAAACCAGGCTGCATCTATTTGGTGGTACGTAGCTATGTACATAAGTGAAAGGCTCTGTTACTTTGAGAGCTCATGTTTGCTGATTATCCATCACAACCCCCAAATCTCTTTGAGTCACTGCTTCTTGGTACAGGTCCACCATTCTGTAAGCAGAGTCTGCATTCTTTGTTCCTAAATGTAGGACTTCACATTTGGCAGTATTGAAACCCATATTCTTTGCTTAGTCTAAATTTATCAGGCAATCCAGATTGCTCTGTATCAGTGCCATGTCCTCTTCATTATTTACCACTCCCCCAATCTTTGTGCTGTCTGTAAACTTTATCAGTAATTGGTTTTCTCTCTTCCAGCTCATTGATAAAAACATTAAGTAGCATAGGACCACGATCTGATCCTGTAGGACCTCACTAGAAACTCTCCTGCTAGATGGTGATTCTTCTTTCACCATTACATTTTGAGACCTATTAGTTAGCCAGTTTTTAATCTGTTTAACATATACTATGTTGGTTTTTATAGTGTTCTAGCTATTAATTAAAATGTCATTCAGTGGCAGGTCAACTGCCTTGCAGAATTTTCTACAATTCCTAGCTTCTAATTTATATTCATTACTATCTACTTGCCCTTTACAAATGTCTGAGTGTTTAGCACTGTTATTTATGTACCATAATTGTGATTGATGGTAAAGACTGTTATCCATAGAGGTGATGTCATCCATACATAAAATATGTCAGGCAGACTTGGTTGCTGTCATGACTTGCCAGTGGCAATCCATTTTAACTGAGTTATTCTAGGATAACACCATAAAAGCTGCAGATAACAGTTACTGCATGTCACTCACCAGGGCTACTTGAGCAGGAGCATACCCAATTCCTGCTGCCTACTTGACCATCTAATTGCCCATTACATTTTAGACTGAAAACTGTTAAGTGTCTCCTTTTAAGCTCTTTAAATGCTGTTCTTTTTATTGGAAACAAATTAAACTCCTTTAAAAATTTTTTTTAAATACTTTAGCTAGTGTACTCTACTGTTTGCAGTCAAAAGGACTGATCCATTAGATGCAACGAAGCAACCATAATTAAAAAAGAAAATACACAGTAATGTTAACACAGACCACTATAGTATTATAATTGCATGATGCAGTGATTTGGACTATTACTACTGTAGCATGTTTTATGTATGGGCTGGTGTATCTTTCATTTTTTGAATTAATTACATTTTCCCTTATGGGGAAATTTATTTTCAGCTGGAACTGTGAGCATTCATGAGGAGAAATCTGATACAAACAGTATCTTCTGATTTTTTTCTAACCACGTCTTTACCCTTTCCATCGTTGCTTTCAAATATGAGAACTTATTTCTTGTGTTTGACTTCAGAATGCTATCTGCAAACATGAAGAATAATTTTTCTGAACAAAAAGAGATGGGAAGCACAATACATCTAGAAATCATTTAATTCTAAAATGTGAAGGAAAAAGTTCCGCTTTTCACTAGGGGAGGTAGACTGGATATAGTGGTTTTACTGTGGTTGTTCAGTTTACAGGTAGGAGGGGGAAATCATCATAAATCATTGGATAGAGAGGAGGGTTTCATAATTGACCTAACCAACTCATGAAGGCTCTGCCTAACTTAAATTGTTTAAAACTTTTTTTTTTAAAGATACAGTATATGAGATGCTGTCAGTATTCACTTGACCTGAATTCAATGTGAGGAGGAAAAAGACAATTATTTGGATATTGGTGGTAACCTGGAAATATATGGAATTAGACAAATAGCAATGGTGATCATTGTCCAAGGTGAATTTACAACTGAATCTGAAGTAGGGGAAGAAGCTTTCCCCCATTGACTGGGATGTAGAGTATATTTACCTTCATGTGATGCACTGATCAAGTGTCAAAATGAGGTAACGTTATCCCATATGATCTTTTCCCCATGACTGTGGGTAAGAACAGGCAGGCAGAGGTGGACCACATTTATCTATCTGCTATCATCGGAGTGTGTAAATATTTGCTAATTCAGTAAACTAGAAATGACAATAGTGTTTCTCGCTTTCTTCCCATCCTGCCGGAGAAATACCCTGATTAGTTCATAGCTGTCCCACAACAAGTTCTATGCACACATGCCTCCCTAGGACAAAGTAACTAGTTTTCTATCTATTTCTTAAAGGGATTAGTTTCATGGTTGGCTTTCCTCTTGCAGAAGTGAATTCTGTAGTACAGATCTGCCTCATGAAAACTATTTTCAATTCTCAGCAGTAGAGTGATGGGGAGAGAGTTTTTCCTTCCCATGAAAACTTTCATTAGGTCCAAATTTTATTCCTATTTTGAATCACAGTGAAAAGCCACAATCTTGAAAATTTTAATGAACCAAAAAAAAAAAAAAAAATTTTTTTGGAGGGGTGTGAGGCAGCAGTATTGAGTCAATCAAAACATTTTGTTTCAACTTTGGCTTTTTTCTTATTTAACCTTTTAGTCTAATTAGCTTAAGGTTTTAAATGAAAAGTAATTTTGAATTGTAAAAATGGAAATTTTCTTTAGAAAGCATCAAAACAAAACCATTTGATTTCAACTTTCTTTCGTGACTTTTTTTTTGGGGGGGGGGGTGAGGAAATTGTCAAAACCATCCCTGTTTTGCAAACAGTGTCAATAAATCATCATTATATTTTTCAGCAAAAAATTCCCAACCAGTTTTATTGAGGAGCCCCTCATGTTGATCAATGATTGCACTGTTCCAGTGGGGATCATTCAGGTAGCTTGGGTCAGTTTCGTGCAGGGATTTAATCATCAAGGTAAAGACTCTGAACTGGACTCTGTATTCAGCGGGGAGCCAGTGCAGAGCATAAAGCATACTAGCATGATGTGTTCACAGCTCCCTATCTTGTTGATCAGATGTGCTGATGTATTTTGTACAACATGGGGCTCTGTTAGGCAGTGTGGCTCCATTCTTAGGTTCTGTTGAATGAACTGCAATCTTCCCTGTTTTCTTCTGTGTCTTATGACAGAAAGAAGGGGAAACCATCCTCAGTTCTTTAGTGTTTTTGTTCACTCTTTTCCATTGCTTCTTTTGCAATGCTCTTTAATCTGTGAATTAGTCAGTGGGGCTTTGGTAAAACTTGCATTGATTTCAAGGGGAGCAGAAAGAAGCTGATGATGAGCACTTCTGAAAATCCCGCTCTATGCCACTGTAGCAGCATTGATTGAAGCAGAGTTTACTAGTCTATATTTGTATATTTTTTATAGAAGTTGCAAAATCTGCATGTTACATTAACCATCTACATTGGACAAACGGAAAGGGGAGTGAACCAGAAAACCTCTTGGAAATTGCTGTAGTCATGCAACATATGTCAAACACACTCCATTTTAAATTCTTTTAGTTAGAATACTTATTCCAATGCTATTACAAGCCACAGGAACTCATTTTACTGTATGTTTTCTCATTCACTTTGAGATACATTCAAAATGCTAAGATGAAGAGGAATTCTATGTAAGATCCTTTTAGCCATGGAAGAGTTTTCAATTCAAAGGAAATTTCCTTTTAGTTGTAAGTTTTGTGCATGTAACCTGCAGTTTGATTCTCAACAGACTGAGAAGAAGGAGACTTGGTGCCTGAAGCAAAGGAAAATGCCAACTGTGGTTTTCATATGCTCTGTATATCACAAACAATTGAGACTTTATAGAAGTTATTCATAAATATTTACATATGATCATTAGCTATTAGGTACCTGCAGTGTAGCTGCCTTATGTTTTTGAAACACTCTCTCTGGAGATGAGTGAGCATTTCAGGGAATCCCAGCTACTAGGGAACAAGTACTTCTTATGTGCCCAGGCCAAGTCAAAGAGAGAATGTATTCTTTGAAATAGCTGGCAATAGGGAAAACAAAAGGAAGCTAAAGAATTGAGATGGGGTTGGAAAGAAAGAGTGAAAGCAACAAAGGATGAGGCTGGAAAAAGGTGGGAAGAAGCAGGAAGAAGTGTAGAAGGAAACAAAATAAGTGTGAAGAAAGGAAAGAGAAACAGAAGTGCAATAAAGAAAGGTATGAGGAGGGCCAAGAACCAATTGCAAAATGGGATGGATGGAGAAAAAAGGGAAAGGATGCAGTGGAGAAGGCTAAATCTTTCTAGTCACTTTGTAAAGAAGGCTACAAATGAAACAATTAAATGACAACCAAAGCTTCCTGATAATTGCCATTTTCCCCCGACTGTAATTGATAACTGCAATCTACTTGGCTCGGAGAACATGTAATTATACAGTTAGCACCAAACTGGCTGCAAAGCATTCATTTGCATTCACAGAGAATACTAATTTCATTTTGACTCAATCAGATGACAGCAAACTTTCCCATGTTTCAGTTCCTTTTTCAGTCTTCTCTTCCCACTCTTTGCAGACCTCTGTTTGCTTTTCTGTAGACTAAACTCAGTTGATGAAGATAAAAGAAGTGTTGGAAAGATTAGGCAAAAATAATAGGATAAAATAATTTCAAATATTGGATGGCAAGCTGTCATCTAAGACCATGATTCTCACCTCAGGTGTGTGAGAGCTTGAAAGAATAATAAATGCCCACAACACACCTAGCTCAGTCGACCATATTCATTCATCTGATATTACAGTATCTATCCGTTTTCTCTCAGGGCTGTATGGAAGTAGCACATGCGAAAGTACACATTCATAGCATCTTCTTTTTCCTCTGCCTACTATGTGTATGTGGGTTTCTATAAGACGCTAGTAAGAAATGCTTTAGTACATTGCTTTCATCTGGTTTTTTAGATGGGCAAATTTGGAAAAGTCGCATTCTGGAAAACTGTGGGTATTTTTGAGCTTCTCTGAGCCAATGATGTGTCCTGACTATCCAATCTGGGCTGATTGCTGTTCAGTTAGGCCAGCGTTAGAGTCTAATCATGTTGCCCACTAAAAGCAATGGCAAAAATCCCATAGACTTCAAGAAGGTCAGGATTGGGCCTCCATAGGCTTCACGCTTCAGTAGAGTCACTCTAGACTTACAAGTATGAAACTGAGAGGAACATTGGGCTCTCGGACTCCACATGGGTGTTTATTGTGAGTGGTTTCTCCAAAGTTAGAGTGAGCAGGATCAAAACTTCAGAGCCAAGCTCCATGCACTTTGGAATCTGAAATCTGATCCAAATGTTGCACCTTGCACCTATCTCTGTCCAAAAGAAGTGCTTCTGCATTGCACCAACAATAATTGGCCATCACACTCTGATATCACATTCAATAGTGACCTTCCCTGGCAGCAAAATTTAAAAAAATGGAAATTGGCCATAATTTACTGATAAACTGAGCTTTGGAATGTACAGTGGGTGCACATAAAAACTTTATTCTGGTTTTAGGTTGTGACTTCAGCACCTGTAGACATACCCGAGCTAGCTTTGATCTAGCTAGCTTGAGTATAAAAATAGCAGTGAAGCTGCAGCCGCCCAATCTAGCTGCTTGATGTGGTCCTAGTTGGGCTTGCACAGTCCGTATTTCCATGGCTTCACTGCTGCTGCTGTTTGAGCTGGATAAAAGATAGCCTGGTATGTCTACAGGAGGGCGGGGTGTGGTGTGCGCTCTGTTTCCCCAGGTGCTGTGGGCAGAGACTGCAGCAGCCATGAGCCAAGCAGCAGCAGCAGATAGAATGCAGATGGCTGCATGTGGAAGCTGTGGTATGTATATAGTCCTAGCAGGAGACCTGGAACAAAGGTATGTGTGTATGAAATGTCGCCTTATAGCGTTACTGGAGGAAAAGATTAAGGGGCTGGAGATGCAGGTAGAGACCATGGTGGAGTTTAGGCGGGGGTTTGAGCAGCTGATGGAGGATGGGCAAGGCGGGGCTGAAGGGGAATGCTCTAGGGCGCAGAAGGAGGCAGTAGTAGATGACAGCGAGAGGGGAATGGAAGGGGGAGAACAAGGGAAGTGGAAGCATGTGACTGTGAGAAGCAGGCCAAGGAAAAGGAGGGCCAGTGAGGGGGGAATAGAACTCAGGAATAGGTTTGAGTGTTTGGATAACGAGGTAGAGGGGCAGCAGGTGGTGACTGAAGCTGGGAGGGTGAGGAAGAAGAGAAGAGCGGCTAGTCCAAGAGAGAGGGGGGAGGAGTTGATGGAGACAGCACCAATTATGGGCCACCAGAGGATAGAGGAAGGCATAAGGGGGAGCATAAGGGAAGATAGGAACAGACATAGGTCAGGACTAGAGGGATCAGTGACTAGATTACTAGATCGCACTGTTGCCAGGCGACGGCAGGTGTATGTAATTGGAGACTCTTTACTGAGGAGATTGGACAGACCTGTGACCAGGGCGGACCCGGAGAACAGAAGGGTGTGCTGTTTACCGGGCGCAAAGATACGCGATGTGGACCTGCGGTTGAAAAGGATCCTAAAAGGAGCAGGTAAGAACCCCTTGATAATCCTTCATGTAGGAACAAATGACACAGCTAGGTTCTCGTTAGAGAGAATCAAGGGAGATTATGCCAGGCTGGGAAAGACTCTCAAGGAGATAGAGGCTCAGGTTATCTTTAGTGGGATTCTGCCTCTTCCGAGGGAAGGGCAGCAAAGGGCTGATAGGATTGTGAGGATAAATAGTTGGCTAAGGGAGTGGTGCTATAAGGAGGGCTTTGGGATGTATGGCCACTGGGAGGCTTTTGGGGACAGACACCTGTTCTCGCGGGATGGGCTTCACCTGAGTAGGGAAGGAAATAGACTGCTGGGAGGGAGGCTGGCTCATTTTATCAAAAGAGCTTTAAACTAGGAAGTTTGGGGAGATGGTTGGGAGATGCACAGTTAATCTCCACGCCAGTTTCCAGTATTGAAAAGCTGAGTGTAATAAGAGGAGACATAGCAGGGGAGATGAGATTGGACATAGGAAGGACAGGGGGGATGAACACAAAGAGGCCCGCAACATACAGTGCTACTAATGGGAGACAAGCTAAACGACATACATTAGGGTGTTTGTACACCAATGCAAGAAGCCTAGCTAATAAAATGGAGGAATTGGAGCTCTTGGTCCAAGAATTGAAACCGGATATCGTAGGAATAACTGAAACGTGGTGGAATGGCAGTCACGACTGGAATGCAGGTATGGAGGGGTATGTGCTGTTTAGGAAAGACCGGGATAAAGGTAAAGGTGGGGGGGTGGCATTGTATGTCAATAGTGAAATAAGCTGTAAAGAAATAATAGTGGATGGAATAGAAAACACGGAGTCCGTCTGGGCGATACTCAAGCTAGGTAAAAGGACTACTAGATCCTCTCCGGGGATAGTGCTTGGGGTGTGCTATAGACCGCCGGGATCGACCCAGGATATGGATAAGGAACTATTTAATGTATTAAGGGAAGTAAATACTAATAGAAACTGTGTAATTATAGGGGACTTTAACTTCCCGGATATAGATTGGGGAACAAACGCTAGTAGCAATAATAGGGCTCAGATGTTCCTAGATGTGCTTGCGGATCAATTCCTTTATCAAGTGGTAGCTGAGCCGACGAGGGGGGAGGCCATTTTAGATTTGATTCTGGTAAGTAGTGAGGACCTTGTTGAGCAAGTGGTAGTGGGGGACAACTTGGGCTCCAGTGATCATGAGCTAATTCGGTTTAAACTAAATGGAAGGAGTACCAGAATTAAGTCAAAGACTAGGGTTTATAATTTTAAAAAGGCCAATTTTAACAAATTAAGGGGACTGGTAGGGGAAGTGGATTGGGCAAACATACTAAGGGATCTAAAGGCAGAAGAAGCCTGGGATTACTTTAAGTTAAAGATGCATGAGCTGTCAGAGGCCTGTATCCCCCAAAAGGGAAAAAGATTACTAAGCAAGAGATTTAGACCGAGCTGGATGAGCGACCGACTGAAAGGGGCGATTAGGAAAAAACAGAAAGCGTACAAAGAGTGGAAGAGGGGAGGGATAAGTAAGGAAACTTACCTTAGTGAAGTCAGAGAATGTAGAGAGAGAGTGAGAAAGGCCAAAGGCCGTGTAGAGTTGGACTTAGCAAGGGGAATTAAAAGCAATAGCAAAAGGTTTTACAGCCATATAAATAGGAAGAAAGCAAAGGAAGAAGAAGTGGGACCGCTGAAGACTATAGCCGGAGAGGAGATTAAAGATAATCTAGGCATGGCGCAATATCTCAATGAATATTTTGCATCGGTGTTTAATGAGGCCAATGAAGGTATTAGGGATACTAGCACCGTTACAGAGGGGCATACAGGATGGGGGATTACCGCATCCGAGGTAGAAACAAAACTAGAACGCCTTAATGTGACTAAGTCGGGTGGACCGGACGATCTTCATCCGAGAATATTGAAGGAATTGGCGCGGGAAATAGCAGGCCCATTAGCAATTATATTTAATGAATCTGTAAACTCGGGGGTGGTCCCGTTAGACTGGAGAATAGCCAATGTGGTTCCTATTTTCAAGAAAGGGAAAAAAAGTGACCCGGGTAACTATAGGCCTGTTAGTTTAACATCAGTAGTGTGCAAGGTGCTGGAGAAGATTCTGAAAGAGAAACTAGTTGAGGACCTTGAGGTTAATGGCAAATGCGATAAATTACAGCATGGTTTTACGAAGGGCAGATCGTGCCAAACTAATCTGATCTCCTTCTTTGAGAAAGTAACGGACTTATTAGATAAGGGAAATGCGGTGGACCTAATATACCTGGATTTCAGTAAAGCGTTTGATACAGTACCCCATGAGGAATTATTGGTTAAAATGAAAAACATGGGGATCGAAATGGAAATCCAGAGGTGGATAAGGAATTGGTTAATGGGGAGAATGCAGCGGGTCGTATTAAAGGGTGAATTGTCGGGCTGGAGGGAGGTTACTAGTGGAGTGCCTCAAGGTTCAGTTTTGGGACCCATTTTATTTAATCTATTTATAACTGACCTCGGGACCGATTGCAAGAGTGGGCTGATAAAGTTTGCGGATGATACGAAGGTGGGAGGAGTTGCAAACTCGGAGGAGGACAGGGATATTCTGCAGGGAGACTTGAATGAGCTTGTGAATTGGAGTATCAGAAATAGGATGAAATTTAATAGTGAAAAGTGTAAGGTGATGCACTTGGGGATGAATAATAATTTTAGTTACAAGATGGGGATGCATTGGTTAGAAGTAACGGAAGAGGAGAAGGACCTAGGGGTCCTTGTGGACCGCAGGATGACTATGAGTCGACAATGTGACGTGGCGGTGAAAAAAGCCAATGCGGTCTTGGGGTGTATTAGGCGAGGTATATCTAGTAGGGATAGGGAGGTCCTGCTTCCATTGTATAAGGCGCTGGTGAGACCTCATTTGGAGTACTGTGTGCAGTTCTGGTCTCCCATGTTTAAAAAAGATGAACTCAAACTGGAACGGGTGCAGAGAAGGGCGACTAAGATGATCAGAGGAATGGAAAACCTGTCGTATGAAAAGAGACTAGAGGAGCTTGGGTTGTTTAGTCTGACAAAGCGAAGGCTGAGGGGGGATATGATTGCTATCTTCAAATATATCAGAGGGGTTAATACAAGGGAGGGAGAGGAATTATTCCAGCTTAGTACTAATGTGGACACGAGAACGAATGGATATAAACTGGCCGTGGGGAAGTTCAGGCTTGAAATTAGACGAAGGTTTCTGACCATCAGAGGGGTGAAATATTGGAACGGCCTTCCGAGGGAAACGGTGGGGGCGACGGACCTGTCTGGTTTTAAGATTAAGTTGGATAAGTTTATGGAGGGAATGGTTTAATGGTAAAACATAGTAGTCAAGGAAGACCAAGCAATGGTACATGAATAGCATAATGGCCAACAAGGGTCAGGCTAGAGACTCTTGCCTATATGCTCGGGGTATTACTGATCGCCATATTTGGGGTCGGGAAGGAATTTTCCTCCAGGGTAGATTGGCTGAGCCTCTGGAGGTTTTTCGCCTTCCTCCGCAGCATGGGGCAGGGATCACTAGCAGGAGGGTCTCAGCCGATTGAAGTCACTAAAACACAGGATTGGGGACTTCAACGGCAGAGTCCAGGGAAGGGTCTTGCGGCCTGCATCATGCAGGGGGTCAGACCAGATGATCATAATGGTCCCTTCTAACCTTAAAGTCTATGAGTCTATGAGTCTACACATGTTGCAATCACACTTCGGATTGGAAAAAAGACATACCCTGTTGCCAAGAAGGCTAACAGCATATTTGGCTGCATTAGTAGGAGCATTGCCAGCATATCGATGGAAGTGATTATTCCCCTCTATTTGGCACTGGTGATGCCACATCTGGAGTATTGCGTCCAGTTTTGGCCCCCCACTACAGAAAGGATGTGGACAAATTGGAGAGAGTCCAGCAGAGGGTAACCAAAACGATCAGGGAACTGGGGCACATGAGTTACAAGGAGAGGCTGAGGGAACTGAGCTTGTTTAGTCTGCAGAAGAGAAGAGTGAGGGGGGATTTGATAGCAGCCTTCAACTACCTGAAGGAGGATTCCAAAGAGGATGGAGCTAGGCTGTTCTCAGTGGTGGCAGATGACAGAACAAGGAACAATGGTCTCAAGTTGCAGTGGAGGGAGATCTAGGTTGGATATTAGGAAAAAATATTTCACTAGGAGGGTGGTGAAGCACTGGAATGGGTTACCTAGGGAGGTGGTGGAATCTCCATCCTTAGAGATTTTTAAGGCCCGGCTTGACAAAGCCCTGGCTGGGATGATTTAGTTGGTGTTGGTCCTGGTTTGAGCAGGGGGTTGAACTAGATGACCTCCTGAGGTCTCTTCCAACCCTAATCTTCTATGATTTTATGTAGGGGTTTTACTTGTTCCAGAAATATACCTTTATATTTAAAATAGGGAAAATGAATAATATCTCTAGAACTGGAATTAGTTTCTTCAAGTGTACTTGCTGAATTTAAAGGTAACTTAAAGGGATTCACATAATACTCATCTGCATCTGCTCTTTTCCTCCTTAAGAGTTCTCCAGTAGCATTAGTTCTGAAAATTACATATTGGATTTCTAGGTTTAACGAGACTTGTGATGTGCTCTTTACACTGATAGTTTGTTTTATTTTTAAATAGCTAACTGACTCTCTTAGCGTTATTTTTACCCCTTTACTTTCTACGTATATTTGAAGTATCACCTCATGTGCTTGAAAACGACCAATTTTAGAAAGCAATATCACACATTTGAAATACAATCGTATAATAATAATCCCTGTAAATAAATCATGCGCTGATTCCTTTAATGATGAATTCACTTTTAATTGCAATTTCACTTTGAAATACTAATTCTGTTTAATTCCTGCACTACGAGATTGCCAAAAGAGAGCAAGAAACTTCAGTGTCACACAAAATATATTGACCAAGGTCCAAAGCACTGTGCATCCCTATGTTCAAGGTATTTTCTGTGCTATGCTTGTAACTGGGCATTGGCTTATCCTCTATTATAACTTTAAAGGGCAATGGAGTACCAAAACCAAGGGACATAATAAAATGCTTAGTTACTTTACAGTGCACTATTAAATTAATTATTGACTTTCAGGTTTGCATAAAGACTGTATAGGATATAAGTTTAACTAACAGGAAATAGAGTATGTAATAAAACATGGGAAACTAATGAGTAACGTGGTTAATGAGTATAGCATTTTGATGTTGCGTTTTGTGTATCTAGTAAATTACTTGTGTAAAGATATAAAAAGGACAAGTTTTATATATCATATCTCAACTGATGTGTGCTTTTTGTGACTAACAGTAAGATATTTAGAAGCCCTTTCCTGTAGCTACTAGCAAGATAAATTAAACAAATATTATAAATCTAGTTTGACGTTCATGACCACCAGGGATGGAAAGTGACCGGGAGTGTGTGGTCTCATAGATTATACTTAAGGACACTCTCTTCGGGAGGAGGGGGGAACATTGTGAATTATCTGGCTTTAGGTTAATTTTCACACATTTCCTGTGAAATGTAAGATTTATTTAACTGGATTTTTTTCTGGTGTGGAGGTAACCTTCCTGTTGATAGCATGAACAGAAGTTGTGTTATTTTGTTATTCCAGACTTACAGAAAAATGTCACCAGCTAACATACAGCAGTGGCAGAGATGTGTCCTTGCTGTACCTCATTCATTACTGACTTAGGCTATGATCCAGGATCCAGAAAAGCAACTTAAGCACGTATCTAACTTTAAGCAGGGGACTACTCACATGCTTAAAGTTAGGCACGTACATAAGTGTTTTGGTGGCTCATGGCTTTAACTGAGATTTTAACCTCAAATATTAGGGACAGAGGACCAGATCCATAGCCCATTGAAGTCAAAGGGAGTCCCCTCACTTACAGAGGATGAAAATCAGTCAGAGGCACAGAGAGAGGGGTGCCATCTCCATAGCATCTTTCCTAAATGCCTCTTTCTCTCACCAGTGTGAGATGACTATGCTCATTTGGGAATATGCTGTTGACCTGTGCTATAACATGGTCACTAAGACTTGTGATATAAAATCTTTGACTATGAAATACCAAGTGGCACATAACACTTCCAGGAGGTTTCGGTTCAGTGACCCTATGGGTGAATCATACTGCTCCTACAAAGTAATATTTTCATTTGTGAGCTATGTAATCATAGGGTGCTTATGGTTTCTATTCAAAGCACCCCATTGCTTTTAATGGCTAGTTTTGCTTTAAAAAAAATCATTGGCATGATATGGCCCATCTTCTATTTCAAAATCAGTATGTAAGAGAATGTATCCACATACAATTGCTTATAGGGAATGGTTCAAATAAATATTCATCAGGCATAGAGTACGATTGTCATATGTTTATTCTGGGCTGCAAGCAAACTTGGTTAAAGTAGATAAAATTAGAACTATGATTCTACATATTCAGTTTCTGGTAAGACATCTAGATATAGATATAAATAAAATATGTTGCCTCCAAAAAGTTGTTAGGGTAACATGGATTGTATCGATATTTGTTGTCTTGTAGTTAATCAAATGTGAGGTCTTTTTCTGTGTGTGTTGAGATAACGAATGTTATTTAACAAGAGAAATATTTACCTACAATAGCACTGGAAACCGTACTAAATGCATGTGTAGCATCATTGGAAGAATGGTCAATGTTCTGCTGAAATGCCAAGATCTCAATGTCTAATCCTAAACCACATTACCAGATGTAAAATCCTGAATAAAATTTACATGATCTTTCCTGCTTTCAGAAATGAGACACTTAGTCTCACCCTCATTCTTACTGTCCAATGGATAACATGGCTTAGTATTAGCTGTTGGCACACAGGAGAACAGTGATTATTCTTTCAAAGCCAGTAACTCGTTAATAGATGGACAATGGTTGCATAGGTGAAAACATGACCTCGAGGCCTGTTTCATATTTGTAAGCCTTTCTGTGAACAAAGGCAAACAAGTAGAGTGTTAAACTTACAACAAAAGGGCAAGGCAAAAGAGGGAACAAATGAACTCTTATTTAGAGCTAAATCATGGTGTGGAGAACAAAAGTAATCAAGGCACCAAGGAATGTGAAGAGAAGAAATTCTTTAATTACCTATACACCAATGTTAGAAGCCTGGGTAATAAACAAGAGGTATTGTAATTGCTTATATAGTAGCATATATTCAACATAGCTGTCATAACTGAAACCTGTGGGAAGATTTGCATGATTAGAATGTTAAAATTAATGGTTATAACCTATTTAGGAAGGATTGATTGGGCAAGAGGGGAGGAGCAGTGACACTCTATCAAAAATGGCTTTACCTGCTTCTGAGTCACTGACAACTTGGAAGAAAATGATCTTGAATGCTTTATGGATCAATGTCCTAACAACTAAAGCACAAGATGGGGTACTAGTTGGTATGTGCTACAGACTGCCAAATCACACTGAAGAATAGGATGGCGGGCTCCTTGAGCACCTACCTGTAATATGTAGGGAGAGGGGAAAGCTGCTATCATGAGGGAGTTCAATCTGAGTGATATATGCTGTAGGTCTCTGGCTGTCAGTTTCTAAAAATTATAGATGACAATTTCCTAAGTCAGAGTTGCATTGAACTTGGGGAAATTTATATTAGACTTCATCTTGACAGATAAAAAGGAACCAATCAAAGAACTAAAATTAGTAGTTGCTTAGGTGCAAGTGATCATGACTTAATTACAGTTGTATGCACCAGAAAAAAAGTCCAAACCAGTTTATATATACTTGTTCCTTTAAAAGGGCCAGTTTCACAAAACTGAAAACATTTATGAGCCAAACTAGCTCGGGAAAAGAACTTGAACAGAAAAATTTGAATAATTGGGAACTGGTTAATAATATGTGGCATATGCCCCAAAATCCAATCCCATAATTGAGAAAAACAACCTGGGTATAGAGGAAGTGAAAACTGCTATAAAATTAAACAAATAATATATTAAAATGTGAAGGGATATGGGGAAATTGACAGCAATTAATATAAATTAGAAGTTAGGAACTGTAAAAAATTGATAAGGGAAGCAAAAGAACATGAGGCGAAATCAATGACAAGCTGAGTTAAGGACAATAAGAAAGAGTTTTAAAGTATATTAGGAACAAAAGTATATTAGGAACTATGATATTTGTCCAGTAGAAATGGCAGAATTGTCACTAATAATGCAGAAAAGTCAGAAGTGTTCATTATATATTTCTGTTCTGTAAATGGGGAAAAAATGCCAGATCTGATAGTAACTCAGGATGATGTTAAACAGCAGGTATTAAATTTAAACACTTTCAAATGAGTAGGTCCAGATAACTTGAATCTGCGAGCTTTAAAAGAGCTGGCTGAGGAGCTCACTGGACCATTAATACTGAAATTTTTAGTAAGTATTGGAACACTGGGGAAGTTCCAGAGGACAGACAGAAAACTGATTTTGTGCCAATATTTAAAACTGATAAACAGGATAACCTGAGTAATGATATGCCTGTCTGCCTGACATCAGTCCCAGGTAAAATAATGGAATGGTTGAACATGAGCTGCTAGTGTGACACTGTAGCCAGAAGGACTAATGTGATTCTTGGACGTATAAACTGGAATCTAGAGTAAGAGTAGAGGGGTAATATCACCCCTTTATTTGGCACTGCTGAGACCTTTACTAGAATACTGTGTCCAGTTCTAGTCTGCACATTTTTAAAAGGATGTTGATAAACTGGAGAGAATTCACAGAAGAGCTACAAGAATGATTAATGGACTGGAAAACATTCCTTTTATAAAGAAAGATTCAAGGAGCTTAATTTAGTAATTTATTTCAGAGACGGTTACGGGGTAATTTGATCAATCTATAACAGTGGTGGGCAACCTGCAGCACATCAGGGTAATCCACTGGTGGGCTGCGAGACAGTGTTTACATTGACCGGCCATCTGCAGCTCCCAGTGGCCGCAGTTCACCATTCTCGGCCAAAGGGAGCTGCGGCTCTTTAATCTAGCAGACAAAGGTATAACAAGAAAAAATGGCTGGAAGTTGAACCTAGATATATCAGACTCAAAATAAATTGTGGATTATTAACACTGAAGGTAATTAAACATTGGAACAATTTACCAAGGATTGTGGTCAATTTTCCAGCAATTGAAAGTTTAAAATCAAGATAGAATGTTTTTCTAAAAGATATGCTTTTGTTCAAACAGGCCTTCATTTGGGGAAGTCCTTTGGCCTGTGTTATATGGGTGGTCACACTAGCTGATCACTGTGGTCCTTTCTGGCCTATGAAAAAGCAATGGCAAAAGCAAGGGCTGAAAAAAAATCATTATTTTTGGATTGACACACAAAATATCTGGAAAAAGAAACCCACCATCAAATGAATCATTGTGAACCTTCTGAAAAGTGAGAGCATCACACAAGGTAAGTTATGCCATGAATTGACACCTCTAAAAATTTCCCACTTATGTGAAAGAATCCTGTGAGAAAGTAGAATTTTGGTTCTCGATTAGCTCCAAAATCTTAATCAGTGACAAAATTAGGAAAAGGTGATAGTACAGTAGTAGAATGCGAGTGATTTACATTCTCCAAATGGGTTCCATTTAGAAGGTTAATATACAATGAAAGGCGACCCTGAGGGCACAGTATTATATCATAGTACATCATCAAATGCCAGGCCTGGCAGTGCATGAGCTGAAGGTCAAGAATTCATCATCCTTTCATTAAATAACCAAAATGGAAATCAAAGAACAATAAACAAAATAAGGAAAATCAACAGCAATAGTGGCAGCAAGATTAGAGCTAATGCTTGCAGAGGGATTGCTATTATAGCCGGCTCGATTTTAAATGGCAAGGTTGTTGGGGTTGAAGACCATGAGCTATTTTCTTCCACTGCAGTGACCTTTTGTAGTAATTTTCCTTTGGGCAAACTGAAAACAGGGGATAAAAGGAGGGGAAGAACCTCAGCTAGTTTGTTGTGACTATTTATATTCTTATTAGGAGCTAAAGAGTCTCTTTCATTAATAATCCTTTTTTTATACTTTATTTGGAAATTCATGAGCTATTTAAATTTAATGCTCAGGAAAACACCAACTTCAATGATTCCAGTAGTTTGCCTTCTGTGAATAATTGTGTTCTTTCTAAGCAAATATGTAACTATTACCTGATTATTTTGTTGCTGCTTTATTCAAAAAGAGACTTGAAATGTTATTTCAAGGATGGGATTTTCATTTACCATATATTTTTAAAACTGTTTTAGTTATTTTAATAACATAAGTATGCTGCTTTGGGCTGAAACACACTGAGATACAAAAGAAAGAACAGGTTTCAGGGTAGCAGCCGTGTTAGTCTGTATCCTCAAAAAGAACAGGAGTACTTGTGGCACCTTAGAGACTAACAAATTTATTAGAGCATAAGCTTTCGTGGGCTACAACCCACTTTTTCGGATGCATAACATATGCATCCGAAGAAGTGGGTTGAAGCCCACGAAAACTTATGCTCTAATAAATTTGTTAGTCTCTAAGGTGCCACAAGTACTCCGTTTCTTTAAAAGAAAGAACAAATATCTTTCTCTTTCGATAATATAGTGACTAAAATAACCAGATGAATTTAATCTGCTGTAGACCTTTTAGCCATGCCTGTATGTGTAATATATACTAAACTTCCTTCCACATTGCTGAAGTCAGCAATGAGTCCACTTTTTATATAATCTAATCTCTGTGTGAATAAATGTACTGGTCATACCATCAATTGGTGTAAAATAGATGTGTCAAAGAACATATTTACAGCAGAGTCCTAGCTAATCTGGCCAGCAATACAGTATCCAAATAATTATTGTATATTCTTCTTTCACTGTGTTTTTATTCTATTTCGGGGAAATAACATATTCTTCTTTCTTCTGCAAAGTGACAGACCAAGTTGAGAGTACAGGAATATTCTATTAGCTGAGCTATTGGAGCAGCTCTTTCTGATAAACTTATGTAGCTCTTTGGAAGTGACATGTTTTGCTTGTTCAATTTCAGTCTGCTTTCTAGACATGTTATCAACTGAAAAAAGGTCTTCCTATTTTCCTGTTTTATTTCCTATATTGCAGTCTAGAAGCCTCACGTGCTGCTAATTATTGTGATTGCACACACATAGACACTAGTGCTGAGAGAAAATATGGAAAGGAAATCTGCAAATGTTTATTTGACTATGTAAAGTAATCAGTTGTGACTGTATTTGGACCCCTTCTAGGATGGGTTTCTTTAGAAAACTTTTACCAGAGAAATTCTAGCAAAGCAATACATTTGAAGCAAATACTGAATATTTTTGGAAAACAAATTTCAAAATGATGACCAGAAGTATTCCCACTGAAAACCTGGTTCATAAGAAAACGATCAGAATTATCCGAGTTGGTGCATTACTTTGTGAATTAAAGAGTTCATGAGTTTCCAAAGCCTAAAAAAGGTTAGGCAGTGAAACCGTGCCTATTTACACCTTCAGAGAACTTGGCCTGTACTTATATTGATAGAGCCATCTGGGTGTCATTACACTGGTCTACAATTTTTGAGAAGTCGTCTGCTTCAGAGATAAAATGTGCTATTTATTATGTATTTTGATGTGCTGAATTCAAATATGAATTCAATTAAAACAACTGATTAGCTACTGTTTCTAAGATATTTAAGTTTTTACATTTTATGTCTATGTATATTGTATAGATAGTAGAGTTTTAATCATAAATTGTAAACCAAGGTCTTTTCATGTGTTTATGGTTGCTTTACATGATAATATTTCACCTGTCCTGTTTATGTAACACTTTAAAAATCAGCAAAAGGGTTATATAAATAAAATGAATTATGAAACAAAAGGCAAAAAACTATTATGTACACAGTTTAGTCCTATTCAGTGTCTACTCGGCGCTTCTTGGCTTGTCTCTTGTATTCATTAAATGGAGCATCTCTTGTCACTGTCCAGCAATAGTATGCAAGCATTGATAGGCTCCATTTGCCCTGATAGCGTTTCTCCATTGTTGCAATGTCCTGGTGAAATCACTCTCCGTGCTCGTCGCTCACTACTCCCCAGTTTGGTGGAAAAAAATCTAGATGAGTGTGCAAAAAATGTATCTTTAGTGACATGTTGCAACCAAGGCTTTTGGATGCCTTGAGGAGGTTTTCCACCAACAACCTGTAGTTGTCTGCCTTGTTGTTTCCGAGAAAATTTATTGCCACTAACTGGAAGGCTTTCCATGCCGCCTTTTCCTTGCCAAGCAGTGCATGGTCAAATGCATCATCTCGAAGAAGTTCACGAATCTGAGGACCAACAAAGACACCTTCCATTATCTTAGCTTCACTTAACCTTGGAAATTTTCCACAGGGGTAATTGAAAGCTGCTTGTGTTTTGTCAATGGCCTTGACAAAGTTCTTCATCAGACCCAGCTTGATGTGTAAGGGTGGTAACAAAATCTTCCTTGATTGAACAAGTGGTGGATGCTGAACACTTTTCCTCCCAGGCTCCAATGACTGTCGGAGTGGCCAATCTTTCTTGATGTAGTGGGAATCTCTTGCACGACTATCCCATTCGCAGAGAAAACAGCAGTACTTTGTGTATCCAGTCTGCAGACCAAGCAAGAGAGCAACAACCTTCAAATCGCCACAAAGCTGCCATTGATGTTGGTCATAGTTTATGCACCTCAAAAGTTGTTTCATGTTGTCATAGGTTTCCTTCATATGGACTGCATGATCAACTGGAATTGATGGCAAAACATTGCCATTATGCAGTAAAACAGCTTTAAGACTCGTCTTCGATGAATCAATGAACAGCCTCCACTCATCTGGATCGTGAACGATGTTGAGGGCTGCCATCACACCATCGATGTTGTTGCAGGCTACAAGATCACCTTCCATGAAGAAGAATGGGACAAGATCCTTTTGACGGTCACGGAACATGGAAACCCTAACATATCTGCCAGGAGATTCCACTGCTGTAGTCTGGAGCCCAACAGCTCTGCCTTACTCTTGGGTAGTTCCAAATCCCTGACATGGTCATTCAGTTCACCTTGTATTATGAGGTGTGGTTCAGAGGAGGAGGATGGGAGAAAATGTGGGTCCTGTGACATTCATGGTTCAGGACCAGAAGTTTCATCTTCTTCCTCTTCCTCATCTGACTCAAGTGAGAATGATTCTGGTGCATCAGGAACCGGCAGTCCTTCTCCGTGGGGTACTGGGTGTATAGCTGATGGAATGTTTGGATAATACACAGTCCACTTTTTCTTCTTTGACACACCTTTCCCAACTGGAGGCACCATGCAGAAGTAACAATTGCTGGTATGATCTGTTGGCTCTCTCCAAATCATTGGCACTGCAAAAGGCATAGATTTCCTTTTCCTGTTCAACCACTGGCGAAGATTTGTTGCACAAGTGTTGCAGCATGTGTGGGGCCCACCTCTTGTCCTGATCTCCAATTTTGCAGCCAAAATAAAGGTGATAGGCTTTCTTAACCATAGTGGTTATACTGCGCTTTTGTGATGCAAAAGTCACTTCACCAAACATAGCAGAAGTTATCTGCACTGTTCACACAAGTATGAGGCATCTCTGCTCACTTTCTAATTAATGGAGGTATCCTATCTCCTAGAACTACAAGGGACTTTGAAAGGCCATTGAGTCCAGCCCCCTGCCTTTACTTGCAGGACCAAGTACTGATTTTGCCCCAGATCCCTAAGCGGCTCCCTCAAGAATTGAGCTTACAACCCTGGGTTTAGCAGGTTAATGCACAAACCACTGAGCTATCCCTCCCCCATTGCATGGAACTGTAAACTAAGGTTTGTTTAAACACTTTGGCTAAACAGAAATGTGTCCCTTTGCAAAATCAAACACTGACAAATAAGAGAGCACGACACTGTATGATTTCTAGAGCTGATATAGGGCAATTTGTTCAGCAGAGTGATGTAAGCTTCGTTATGATTACATCATCCATGACTTCTAGGAATAACATGATGCAATTCATATCATGTATGACGCAAAACCAGCTTCAGATTGCATCATTCATTGTTTTGCCTAAAAAGCAAGTACTGTCCAAACTCGGTCATAGATTTATTCATAGATCCAGTCAAAGATGTATTTTAGTCATTTCTGGTTTAAATTGAGATCCCTTCCCTTTATAACTCACTTATCCTCCGCCATTCCCAAGTCAAGGGTCGTATATACTGACCCAATAGCATATCTTGAAAAGTAGAGCCAATCAACAATTTTAAGCATCATTTTCGTTCTCAGTGACCCAGAATTAGTAAAGTTTGACTACATTTATTTCAGAAGCATTTTGGCTGTAGAGCAGTGTTACTTGGGATGTGCACCATTTGCCCTCAGGGAAATGAGGGACTTAAATGCCAAAATAAATGTACTATGCCATAATTTTAAATATATAGTGAATTGTTTTAGCAATCCTGTCTTTCTCTCTTTCCTGAGGCTATAGAAGCCCTGCAGTGCTCAAATTATCTGTGAACCTTTGTGAAAATGCATGCTCAAAGCCTCACTATTACTTTTTGTATTAATCCCCTCTTAAATTTTGCAGATGCTTTTCTTAAAGGATTTCTCTTTCTCAGCCCAGAGTACTCCAGAACATACAATAAGAGAATTGTTAATTGGGGTTGGAAGAGAAGAAAGGTGTAGATCAAGAGACAGCAAATGAGGAAGGAAATAACCCTCATTGCTAAAATCCTTTGTACAGCATTCAATCTATAGTTGGAGATGAGAGACAGGGAGAGATGCATTAATCATTTTTGACTGGTAAATTTCATCCTTGTTCATTTATTTATGTGCAAGAGAGGGGCAAGCTTTGACTGAGATGAGGGGAAGCTACCAAGGTGAATTAAAAAATAGCATAAAACCATACAGTCTAGTTTCGGCAACTTTTTGGCCCTAATTATTCTCCCATAAGGGAATAGGACTGTAAATGTCTGAATAACATGCGTTATTCATCAAAACTATTACATGAGAAATAAGCATACTTTCACTCACTTTTAATACCTTCATGACAGTTTTATGGAGCAAAACTGAATAAATGGAACCTAAATTGACTATTGTATGGAATAAAATAGAGAGGACAGATGGTTCAGTGGCTAGAGTGCCAGCCTAGGTTGTGGAGACATAGGGACAGAGGATTGGAAGGGACGTTCTGTGTCATTGAGTCCAGTCCCCTGCTATTGAAGGCAACCCCTTCATATATTCCAGTTAATAAATGTTTCAAGATGCACCTTAAAACTAGTTGAGCAGTTTGCCCCACTACTCCTATTGTTCCAGAATTGCACTCCTGGAGGCCAAGGTTCCATTCTCTATGTCACTCTGAGCAAGTTACTCACTCTGTCTGTGCCCCATCTGTAAAGTGGAGATCACAGGGGTGTTGAGGATAAATACACCTGAACTGCTCAGGTACTGTGGTGATGGGGGCCATATAAATGCTTAAAAAAGGCAGACATAATAATAGAAAATGCAGTGCTCACTATGTGGCGAAAGCTGTAGCACTTTATTGTGCGTTTCTTTAGAATAATTTACTGGATCACATTAGTATTGTAAGTATTTATTTTAAGAAAATAGAATGATAAAGATGTGCTAATGCTTGAATCTACATTAACTAAATTTCATGCTTACAAAATCACGTCTCTCTTTGATATGGGTGAAAAATGTAAGAGGTTGACAATGCTTTAGATAGAAATTAAGGCAAGAGAAGAACTATATTCCTTTGGGAAATAATATAGTCTCCCCTGTTCCACATCCTGCTTCTAAATGTACTTTTTATTGTTAGATAGGATCTTAGACTAGTTTATAGTAACAGTATAAGCATAAATACAGCTTCTGGAGCAGGACCGTCTCCAGGGTTTTTGCCGCCCCAAGCGGCGGGGAAAAAAAAAGCTGCGATCGCAATCGGCGGCACTCCAGCGGCAGCTCCACTGCACCGCTTTCTTCTTCGGTGGGAATTTGGTGGCAGGTGCTTCCCTCCGAGAGGGACCTGCCGCTGAATTGCCACTGAACAGCCCGACGTGCCACACCTTCCCCTTGGCCGCTCCAAGCACCTGCTTGCTGGGCTGGTGCCTGGAGCCGGCCCTGTTCTGGAGAAAGAAACAAAATCATTTACCTGTAGTGATTGTAAGCAATTTAGTTTTGCTGTGTTTATAAGCAATAACTGACAAAATGCAGTTAATTTGTTTAATTGTTTATTGGACAGACTCTGAAAATGCAGCCACATCACAATTAGTTTAACTCTGAACTCATTACACAGCAACCAAAAGATGCTATAGCCTAATCATTCTTTGTAATAATCACTACTTGCATCTGGTGTAGAGCTGAACTAACATCACACAGGGGCTTAGAGGCTGGACTTAATAGTATGAGCAAAATTCTCAGAAAACCATGGCCCTAGGTTTGTGTCCAGGGCTGGCCTTACCATGAGGCGAACTGAGGTGGCCACCTCAGGTGCCAAACTGTGGGGAGGTGCCACTAGCACCCAGAGTGTAGAAAATCGTGTCTGCTGCTGGTGTATATGTATTCTCTGTGCTCTAGATGCACAGAGATGGTGAAGTGCTGTGCTGGAGGAAGGAGGGCACAAGAGACGTAATAGGCAGGCAGGAGAAAAGGTCAGAGGGAATAACAGAAAGCAGCAGGAGCTGCAGGGAGAAAGGGGAAGAGGTGCCTCTTATGTACCTCTCTAGCCCCTCCAAGAGCCTGGACTGATTAACACCAACTTCTCAGGGAGCTTCCTGTTTCCTGCTGCTTCCCTGAACCCACTTGAGGAGAACAGGCAGTCAACTGAAGTAGTAGGAGCCAATTAGGCTTTTAAGATGCTGATATCTTCCCTCACTCAGGCCCTGCTACCAACCTGCTTATTTGTCCCCTTCAATTGAGTTTTGAGAGCCACTATAGCTGGCACAGAACAGCAGTCATGAGTGAAAGAAGAAAACGCCCCTCTGGGGCAGCATTCAGAAAAAGAAAGACAGCAAAGGAAGCTTTTCTATCTAAGCAGGAAGGATCTCTCCTGAGATACATGGACACAAATGTTCACAGTGAGCCTTCCAGCCCCAGTGAGGAAGTGAATAGTGAGGAGATGCCTGATCTTCCAGTTAGTCAGAGTGCAGGTGACCTGGCAGCTACTGCAGCATCCATATCTCCATCTCAAATGGATGTAACCGCGCACATTCCTGAAGAAAAGTGTAGATTAGAGAAAAGTGTGGTGGAGGCGGAAGAAACAGTTGCTGCTGAGTTTAGTTCCTTATGTCTAGATGATCCAGAACTGTGGATCCACTTGAGCAGTAGCCTGAGGGACTTCCTTGTACTGCATGGGCCACAGCAAGTGAAAAACTTCATGTTCCCCAAAGACAATGAAAATAGAAGTTTCCATCCAACACATTACTGGCGTGAAATCCCCAATGGTGACAAAGTGGAGAGGCCATGGCTTATGTACTCAAAAACCCAGAATCCTGCATACTGTTTTTGTTGCACACTCTTACAGTCTAATGTTCCAGCCACATTGGGTTCTACAGGAACTAGGATTGGAAAAACCTGGCTAGAAATCTGGCATGCCATGAGAAGGCAGCAAATCACCAGAGAACATTCCATAGGTGGAAAGAGCTTGAGATGAGAATAAGGTTAAAGGCCACCATAGATGTTCAGCATCAAGAGAAGATTGCATCAGGGTCTCTTTACTGGCAAGTTGGCAGAGGCACTTTTTCCATGGGGGAGTGATAGCTCAGTGGTTTGAGCATTGGCCACCTAAACCCAGGGTTGTGAGTTCAATCCTTGAGGGGGCCATGTAGGGATCTGGGGCAAAAATCAGTACTTGGGCCTGCTAGTGAAGACAGGGGGCTGGACTCAACAACCTTTCAGGATCCCTTCTAGTTATACGAGATAGATATAGCTCTATGTATGTAATTAATTTTTCTTTTTGCATTTATTTTTTATTTTGCTGTTTGTTTTTTACAAACTTGCAATTGTTTCTTTAATAGGAAACCAATGCAGAGCATTTGGATTGCCACTTTGATTTTTGATATGCTGTTTTTCAATTTAAACCCTGTGTTTGAAAAATTTTACAAAACAAAACCTATACATTTCTCATTCCAGCCCCAATTTATATTGCAGTCTTTGGCCTTGATTCTTAAACAGTTACAGACATGTTTAACTGTAAGCACATGAGTAGTCCCATGCTTAAAGTTAATGCCTGCATGAGTAAGTGTTTGCAGGAGTGGGATCTTTGTATGGTTCAATGCGTGCACAAAGTGAGGGCAAACATGTAGTCATTCTAGGAAACTTTGAAATCACTTTCATTGCATGAAGCTACTTAACATTTTATCTTAAGTTCCATATTAATTATGTTGAATTAATGAGACCTTACTGAAGTAGATGTGACATCTCGCTAATGCTGTATAAATTAATGATCATTAGTTTAATACCCAAAATAAGAAATCTGTCTATAGGTTAAAGTTCTAGAGGAGATGGGAAGACACAATACCTAATAATAAATTCATAATCTGATTTACAATGTAGTTTGAGTGTTGGAAGGATACACCATTCTTGGCATATATTATATACTTAATCTAGACTAAGTTAGCACCCAGAACTGCAAGGCCAGCCAAAAGTCTATGCATCACTTCACACTCACACAAATAAGTAAAATGGGGCTTTGATGGTGCATCTTGAGCATGAGCAAACTTCTCCCTGTGATCCAGGATTTGGATGCATGATTTGTGTAAGCAGCAGACATGTAAAGTCTCACTCTTTGGGTGTGAGACTTGCTTATTGGATTGCTATCTCACTGACACACATATTCCTAAACTTATCTCATTAGTTTTGAGTAAATATATAAAGATTTAAAATATTTTTACTCAGGTGCTGAAAGAGACAACAAACAGTGTTTGTAGGTTTGGTCACAAAACAGGTTGTACAGAAGTTGGAAGAGCAAGGGGATATTAGATCTCTTGCAAAATGGAAGTTCTTTTGTGCAGCCAGCGCATTCTATATTAGTGTAGCCAAGTATGCATGTGAGAATCTACCTTTGAATGATGAAATTTAACATTTGGCAGCATTTGCAAACTTTGAGATTAGGGAAAACTGCACTTTTGCACAGGTTCAGCACTTTGTTGGCATATACCAGCACATGTTCAATCTCTCACTGGTTGTTAACTCTAGTCCTCAGGGATCTCCAGCCATTCAGGTTTTTGTTCCAACCAGCAAATAATTGTTTTTATTAAAATCCACTGTTTTGCATTGCATATAGAATTCTTACGTGCCCTAGACGTTAGTATGAATTCGGACATTTAAGTGTTTCATGTGTAATATTAAGCAGTGTAAAACAAAACTATTAAAACAAACTATTAAATGCTGGTTGGATTAAAAACCTGGACTATTGGATGACACCAAGGTCCAAAGATGAGAATCCCTGTCTTAAGCAGTGACCTAACACTCCACCCGGAAAGTCTCACTCTTTTGGCCTTGACTCTCACTATTTGGGGCTGTAAATCTCACTCATGAGGAGAGACAATCCTTGGCATCTCTGAGGGAGTTGCCTTTGGACATTGAGTCTCCTGACTGTTCAGCCACTCTGCAGTATAGGAATGTTGCGGTGGGGACTGATGTTCTAACCTTGGCCTTTCTCTCACTCTGTGGATCTTGCTGAAGTCTCTAGCTATTCTTTCTTTTTTAATGGGTTAGGTGTTTTGGTCCAGCAGCATTGCAGCTACGGACATGTTTTTATTGCAAATTTTCTTGCCCCCCCCCCCTTTTCTTTTTTCAATCTCATGTTTCTGCAGTAACTTGCTCAGAGTGGGAGTGAGAACACATTCATTTTCCTGAAGTGTAGCTATGATCTGTACCACAGGAGGAGAGAGAGAATATGAGAGGATCTCCATTTCTGTGTTTATAGTCACCTGTCACTATTGATCATTAACTAATCTTGCTAGCAGTATGGCTTAAATTTTCTTTTTTTCTGTGTGGATTAAACAATGTTACCAACATACATTTTTCTCTGTCAGCTATTACAATAAATGTGTGGTACACAAAAAGGTCAAAAACTATCCCCCTGAGGCACTGTTTAAGACAGCCTTTTATTTTAAATGGATTAAAACTTGCATATAGAAACCCTTTAATGGCATTAAAATGAGAATGTTACATTTTCAGCTGTCTTAAATGGCAGCATAAAGGCTACAAAATGAACAACGTAATTCTTGTGTAAAGATCAGTGAGAGAGCAGTGGTGATAGCTGTGGAAAGGCAGAGGTTTAGGCTCGTGATCCTGCAAGCCGTTTAGACACTGACTGAGGGAGTATTGGAAATTGGTGCAGAGGACTGGAGGAAAAGAAGGTGAAAATGACTTCAGAAAATGGTAGAAAGAAACAGGAAAGCCTTGAAGGCTCCACATTTGGAAATGAAATTGTACAGTGGTCTGCATAAAATGTCTAGAATGAAGGGCGTTTTCTACCTGAAAACAAATCTTAGCAATAGTAAGTGTTAGTGGTTCACAGATGAGGAAGTCATGAGACAGTTTGTACCTGTCAATGCCCCTTCCAGTGAGGAATCCAGTGAGTCTCTTATTTTCAGTATTTCCAAGACTAGTCATATTAAGGGCCAATGTACCCCTCTTCAGTAACAGGCCCATTGGAAAAAATGCTGCAGGTAAATACTAAGATAATGCTTTTACCTAGGAATAATACATGAAGGATCTACATCCTCTTTCACTCATGTGATTTTCCAGCACTATCCAGACAGGAGCTGGAAGAACTTATTAGATCAAAATGTATCACAAAGTGAACTCTCAAGTCAACATGGTTTTTGTAAAGGAAAATCATGCCTCACCAATCTACTAGAATTCTTTGAGGGGGTCAACAAGCATGCAGACAAAGGAGATCCAGTGGATATAGTGTATTTAGATTTTCAGAAAGCATTTGACAAGGTCTCACCAAAGGCTCTTAAGCAAAATAAGCAGTCATGGGATAAGAGGGAAGGATCTCTCATGGATTGGTAACTGGTTAAAATATAGGAAACAAAGGGTAGGAATAAATGGTCAGTTTTCAGAATGGAGAGAGGTAAATAGTGGTATCCCCCAGGGATCTCTACTGGGCCCAGTCCTATTTAACATATTTATAAACGATCTGGAAAAAGGGGTAAACAGTGAGGTGGCAAAATTTACAGATGATACAAAACTACTCAAGATAGTTAAGTCCCAGGCAGACTGCGAAGAGCTACAAAAGGATCTCACAAAACTCGGTGACTGGGCAACAAAATGGCAGATGAAATTTAATGTTCATAAATGCAAAGTAATTCACATAGGAAAACATAATCCTAACTATACATATACAATGATGGGGTCTAAATTAGCTGTTGTCACTCAAGAAAGAGATCTTGGAGTCATTGTGGATAGTTCTCTGAAATCATCCACTCAGTGTGCAGTGGCAATCAAAAAAGCAAACAGAATGTTGGGAATCATCAAGAATGGGATAGATAATAAGACAGAAAATATCATATTGCCTCTATATAAATCCATGGTACACCCACACCTTGAATACTGCGTGCAGATGTGGTCTCCCCATCTCAAAAAAGATATATTGGAATTGGAAAAGGTTCAGAAAAGGGAAACAAAAATGATTAGGGGTATAGAACGGCTTCCGTAGGAGGAGAGATTAATAAAACTGGGACATTTCAGCTTGGAAAAGACTAAGGGGAATATGATAGAGTCTATAAAATTATGAGTAGTATAGAGAAAGTAAATAAGGAAGTGTTATTTACTCCTTCCCATAATACAAGAACAAGGAGTCACCAAATGAAATTAATAGGTAGCAGGTTTAAAATAAACACAAGAAAGTATTTTTTCATGCAATGCACTGTCAACCTCTGGAATTCCTTGCCAGAGGGTGTTGTGAAGGCCAATAGTATAACGGGGTTCAAAAGGGAGCTAGATAGATTCATGGAAGATAGGTCCATCAATGGCTATCGGCCAGGATGGGCAGGAATATTTGCCAGAAGCTGGGATTGGGTGACAGGGCATGGATCACTTGATGATAACCTGTCTATTTATTTCCTTTGGGACACCTGCCATTGGCCACTGCCAGAGAACAGGATACTGGGCTTGATTTGGACCTTTGGTCTGACCCAGTGGGGCCATTCTTATGTTCTTATGTAACTATGATGTACATGAGCCAGCACATTTCACAATGATTTGTTATTGTCTAATAATTAAGCTTGTAATTGTTCTGAATATACAGTGTTATGAAGCAGAGGGATTATAACTAAGACTGTATAAGAAAGTTGGGAAGAAAAACCAGTGGGCCCTCTGCTCCCCTCCCTGACAATAATGTGCACAAGGCAGTGAAAGCTGTGTAGGTGTTAATTTTCCATCGAGTTTTTCAAGGAGTGAGTGTGAAAGAATCCAGAAGTTTCATCTCCAGCACCTGCATATCTGTCCCAGGCAGCACAGATGCACAAACTGCTCACTGCTCCCCCCAGCATGCTACAGACCCTGGACAGCACAGCTGCTTTTATGGCTTTCCCCAGACTGCCAGCTGCCTCAAAAATCTTCCTAAAGGAGATGTGAATAGCATAAATTATTCCAGACTGCAGCAACTCATGTTGCGGTGGATTGTATGTCTGTGAGGAGACTCTAGCTCGCCCTCAGATGGGAGCCACAGGCATAGCCTTGTGTATGGGAGTCATTATGACACAGGAAGTAAGGCTAAAAGGCAATAGTGCAATAATTCTTTGGACTGAGAGTTCAGGAATGGGGTAAGTGTGTGGCAGACATACTTGTGCCTTGTGTTTGCCCTAGGACTATGCCCTTTATACTCTGATCTAATCAGTGAACACAGTGAAATTTATGATTATACCAAAGCTTTAATTCCATTGTCCCAAGCAGTACTGAAAGGTACACGTACTGTGTCCTGATAATGGCAGTAAAATGTGGGTCCCTTGGCAGAATTCACTATCTCGAGAGCGGTGATGTGCTGCAACATTTTTATTAAGGCATGCAATTCTATAGTTGCATAGAATGTAACCTCACATGTATGGCACATGCAAGGTGAAGCTGTGTGGAAGACACCTTTTTGTTTTACAAAATGGCATCCTCCATGAGTGTTTGGGGAATGGAAGGAATTGTCCCATAGGCACAGCCAGTCAGGAAGTCATAGTCAGGCCTTTCATAGCATCCAGTGCCTGAGTTGCACACCACTGCTTAAGAGGATGGTTTATGTTCTACACTAAAAAACAAAACAAAAAAAAAACAGTCCTCGCCCACCTATCCCCACATCCCTCAGCTGATATTTGTTTGTGATTTATACACTATTACAGCTGTGACTCAGCTAAGAGCTGCAGCACCATCATCAACTGAAATAAAGCGGGAGAACCTTTCTGAGAACTAAGCTCCTTACAGAAGAATTTGCTTTTCTAGACTTCAGATTATTCAACCTGAACAAGGAACTAATGTTCCAACAGTATTTTAACATTAATATATAGAGCTAGAAGAAATTTTCACACAGCTGTATTAGTGCTGGGAACAGGCATAAGAAACTGTATGTCAAAGATAAGGGAAAACACTAGATAAATAGAAGATAAATCATGCCCCAAAATAAATAGCATTATAGGGCTGTTACCTAATGGTGAGAAACCAAAACTTGCATATATGAATACAGATCATGTCAAGCTGTTGAAAATTATGGTAAAGTAAATATTATGGAATGTGACAGGGTCAGGCCAGATGGCTACAGGAGAGTGATAGAAGGTAGATATATTAGCCCCAGATTAAGCAGGTCCCTTTTCCCTGAGTAAGATAATGGGCTGTTCCAGAACAATCAAGTAGTTGCTGGAACCAATTATGGCAGGCAGGCTAATTAGGACACCTGGAGTCAATTAAGAAGCTGCTAGAATCAATTAGGACAGGTAGGCTAATCAGGGCACTTGGTTTAAAAAGAACCTAACTTCAGTTAGTGAGGTGTGTGCAAGGAGCTGTGAGCAAGAGGAGCACAGGGAACTGAGAGTGAGTATGCATACTGCTGGAGGACTGAGGAGTATAAGCGTTATCAGACATCAGGAGGAAGGCCCTGTGGTGAGGATAGAGAAGGTGTTGGGATGAACCCATGGGGAAGTAGTATAGGGAGTTGTAGCTGTCACACAGCTGTTACGGGAGACACTGTAGATTGCAATCCACAGGGCCTTAGGCTGGAACCTGGAGTAGAGGGTGGGCCTGGGTTCCCCTCATTCCCCCAATTCCCTATTGGATATAAGAGGAGTTGACCTGGACTGTGGGTCCCACCAGAGAGGAAGGTCTCTAGCCTGTCCTCCTTTTCTCCATGCTGGCCAGTGATGAGGTTAACTGAGTGAATGGCAGGTTTGAGCCACTGGCAAAAGTGGCCAAACTGAGGGCTGCTGTGAATCTGTGAGGTGAGCAAATCTGCCAATAAGCACAGGACCCACCAAGGCAGAGGAGGAACTTTGTCACAGGAAACATAGCTTGTTGCAAAAAGATGTCTTTAGAGTCAGGAAAGACAGATGTCAGGTGTATTGAAAGAATGAACAAGGGATACCAGAGGTGTAGGATCAATGGCAGTTATGGGTTGTACTGAAAAAAATGAGAGAGGGAAGATAGAGATGTGGGATCAAAGCACGGTGTTGATAAAGAAGCTGCACTTGCCATCTCTCAAAGAAACATGAGTCAGCAGAAGTTCAGACAGGAGTAAAATACATCTAAAAAGGGATCTCATTAGAAGCAAGCTACATATTGTGTTTCCTGAACATCAGAGGATGAAATACTTATTAATCAGATAAAGGCATCATTCAAGTGCCAGTGTGAGAACAGGTGGCTTTAGCTCCCAAACTATACATTGAAAATTCTTTAAGGGACATGGTACAAAATACCATGGGGGGGAGGGATAGCTCAGTGGTTTGAGCATTGGCCTGCTAAACCCAGGGTTGTGAGTTCAATCCTTGAGGGGGCCACTTGGGAATCTGGGGCAAAATCAGTACTTGGTCCTGCTAGTGAAGGCAGGGGGCTGGACTTGATGACCTTTCAAGGTCCCTTCCAGTTCTAGGAGATGGGATATCTCCATTATTTTATTTTTTATTTTATTTTATTTATAAGTAGCAGTGGCTGGCACACAAAAGGGTTGTTTCATTACTGAGCATGGCAGACATAGCCTTACTAAGAATATTTTCAGCTGGTGGCCAACTGTAAGCAAATTAGAAATGGTGTTTTTTTTCTCAGGACCAGTGGTAGAAATATTAACTTTCCATTAATCTGGAAAGTAAGACCAGTTGCTGACAAACTTATTGATTGGCCTAAAAATCTAGGTGACATATCAATAAAAGAATAGAGAAAAGATACTTTAAAGCCAAGCTGGTAGATGTCTATAGCACACCTAAGTAAAGATATCAAATACAGTCAATTAGAATAAGTAAGAAATTGCTAGCGATAATAATACTTAGTATTTATATAGCATTCTTCACCCATAGAGATAAAGCTTTCTAAAAGCTGGGTGTTATTCCTGTTTTGCAGATAAGGAAGATGAGGGACAGATTCATTAAGGTCCTGTGCTGCTCTATAGAATAAGTGACAAACTAAGAATTACACAGCAAGACTGTAGCAGAGCTGTCAACATAAACCTGTCACTGAGACCCACTAGACCAAAGAGTGGAGGTGCTTAAGTTATTTTAGACCATTCACAGTGTTGCCCTATAGTTAGTCTGTAGGAGAGCACGGTGTGTCAGGGCTTAAAATGGTGTTTTTGTGTATGTCTGTAGGGGACGGTGACTGGAGATTGTATACACTACTTGCTCAATAAGTGATGCTACAACTTTTATGTACCTCCCTCCCCCAGCCACCCTTATTTGTAGCAAAGGGCAGGTATGGTAAAACCAGTGCTCCTCAGAGCATGCTAAAGGTGGGAAAACTCTCTTGAAAAATCAAACATTATCTTGTGAAATAATATCCATGGGACTCTCACCCCAGGATGTGTGGGATGGGTGCTCCTGGAATCAAAGTATAGCTTCCTGCATGGGTCTTTATCCTATACATGAGTAGACAGGTGTGAAAGTATTTGCAAGATCAGGGACTAAATGTGTACCTCAATGCATTGGGATAGATCTTCCTTCAGTGGAGCTACGTGTTTTATACCAGCTGAGGATCAGGGCCATTGTCTTTTGCTATCTTCTATTTAATGTTTAGGAGTTACTTCAGTGAATGAAATTTGCCCTTTTTCAAACTATTCCTTGAGTAGTTGCTCAATGTGTCTAGTTTTTCAGCGTTCTATTACCACTGCTCTGGATATGCCCTCAGGATTATTTTAAATCTGATATTATAATCACTGAACATTGGGTCTTCATCACTTTCTACCCTATTTGTGGTAGGGGGAAGGTGACTTTGTCGGTCACATCAGGGTTGCCAACTACTGGACCAAACATTCTTGTTGTGCGCCAACTCTCACATCATGTATTGTTGGTGGGCTGTGATCTGCTGTAATAGATGTGTCTGCTGTTGTTGTTGTTGTGTTGTCTGCTGCTGCTGCCTCTTCAGCAGTCACTTCAGGATTTTGTCTGTTTCCATCCAGGATTGGTATGACTGACAAGCAGGAGAAGGGAGTTATTCCCCCCATCAAGTTTACCCTGGTCAGGCCTTTCAACATGTCCCGGTTGCTGCCCTCATTCTCCACCACATGTTGCAGGGCAAGTACACCCTGTCCTCCTTTTGGGGCAGGGTAGGAGTGTGGTAGTCCCATGTAAAGTTCGCTGGTCTACCCTCAGCCTTGGGGCAGTGGGTCCTACTGGCTAAAGTCTATGCTGTCACTATTCCAAGTAGGGCTATGAGGCCTGGTGGCTGAAATCTGTGTACCAGCCCTCTCCCCCAGGGCTCTGGGGCCCAAAGGCCAGAGTCAATAAGGCTGCCCTTCTCCACAGAGCAGTATGGCTTAGTGGCCAGTTGGGGAAGTGGTCCAGCACCTGGGAGTAGGTAGTAGCCAGGGCAAACCCTCCCTATTCCACCGGCTCCCAGCTAGGGCCTTAGCAGTTGTGTGTGCATGCCACTGAGTCAGCGAGGATCCAACCAAAACACACTGACACCAGTCGGCACAATGGCTAGCCCCCTAGGCTGCTTCCAACCCTGTCTCCTGAAGCAATGATCTGGACATCCTGTGGGTCTCTGAGTTCCTTGGCCTGTGCAGCTCTTGGCAGCTGAAACCTCCGTGGGGCATCCACAGGTACCTGGGTATCCGCCTGGGTCTCAATGCCTCTGGTCTCTGCGGTCTTGGTCTTCAGCAGCTTCCTGACTGGAGCTGGCAAGGTGCATCCTCCCTCCTCAGTGGTCAACCCAGATTGAGCTGAACTGTGCCCTTTTATACTACAGCTGGAGCATGCCCAGCAAGAGTGGAGGGGGTGGCTTCCTCTGCCCTGAGGTGTGGTTAACACCTTTTTGTCCAGTGTGGGGCAAGTATACCCCATCACACGTACACTTTGAGAAGAGAACTCAGTTGCCACCAAATCCTATTCTTCTGTGCACAGTTTACAGCAGGGGTTCTCAATCTCTTTCTTTCTTTCTGAGGCCCCCTCAACATGCTATAAAAACTCCAGGGGCAGGGGGCACTCGGAGCTCTGGGACAAGGGTAAGAACCCTTGGGCATAGGTGTAGTTTGACTTCTATTTTTTTTGTGGGGGGCAAGGGCTGGCTTGGCTCTGGCCAGCTCTGCACAGCAGGGTGCAGGGAGGGAGCGCCACTTCCATCCCAACTCACCTCAGAAGGCCACCCACCTGTCTGGGGTTGTGTGCTGGTGGCTTTTCCCCCAAGGGCTCTGCTGGCCCTGGAGCCATCTGGGCAGCTCTGACCACCTGTGTAAGCAATCAAAGGGGGCTGGGAGCTGAGGAGCAGCTGCAACCCTGGGCACTAGCAGCAGATGGGGGAATACCACAGCTACCCACTTTATGGCACCACCAGCCAGAGGAGCAGCTGCCCCACACTGCCTGGCTCCAGCTTCCTGCCTAGGACCTGGCCAGAGGGCAGGGCCTGAAGGGGGTTGGGGGGAGAGGAGGAGGTGGGGGCTAGAGCTACCCCTAGGACTGCCCCTGTCCGGGTAAGGCACTGCAGTTTGGGGAGGCAACACCCTCATGCCTCCTCAACTCTGCCCAGCGGCTCAAGATTTCTGCCCACATTGGGGTTTAAGCCCCATGCCAGTTCCAGCTGCAGTGGGAGGAAGGGGTTCAGTTCCATCGGGGAGGGGGGCACCAGGGCTGAGAGCACTGGGTTTCAGTGGTAGGGCCCTACGGACCCCCTTAAAGGGCTCGCGGATCCCCAGTTCAGAACCTTTGGTTTACAGCAATGAAGTATGCGAACCGAGTAGCTTTCAGAGAGGGTACACTCAAGTTTTTGAAGAAGGACAAGGGGGTCTCTTCCCCCTGCTCAATTTTTTTTTTGATTACATGGCTCACATAGTATGATTAGATTCATTGCTGTGGCTAAATGTTTTTTCTCCAGAAGTATTATGAAAGCCTTGGCTGACAGTATCCAAAACAGAGGAGTAAACTCCAGTAGGGGGGTGGAAATACCTTGTCCGTATGAAAGCTGTGTGAAATATTTCCATTGAACTCAGAACCTACGCCAAATCCAGGATTCTGCTGTTCAGTTCAAGTCCTTGAATGTTCAGGTGGATTTGTTTGTAGTTTCATGGAACAACCAGACTTACCTTTGTTATCTTCATTGTGGGCAGAGTTGGCTTATCACTCCTCCCTACAATGAGGCCCCCCCAGTAAGTCTTTAGACTGTACCAGATGTCCATATATCCCATATCAAACACTTCAGAAGGCTGTGAGGTAAAGTCTGCTCTCTGCCTCATCTCACATCTATGAGCATGTGTGGGTAGGAGGAAGGTTAGTTGCACCCCCATTATTCATAGACTGGTTGTGAGGCTTAATGCATTATAATCCTAGCATTGAAGGTGCAAAGTTTTCCCATTCTTATTTTATTTGAATGCCTATCCCTGGCCTCATATCTTCCTTGGGGACTATATCATGAGATGGTGGAAAGATTTGTGACTGTGAGAGCTCTGCTGGTGGAAGTTTTAACTCTCTTGGGAGTGACAGGTCAAAGAGTAATGACCAGATGAAAAGCAGCCGACTGTCCCTGTAGGTTGGGGGCTAAGCAATAGGCCAACAACCTAGCCTCTTTTTTTTTTTAAGTTACAGAAATACAACAAGACAGCTTTTCTGGCAAACAGTATGACAGATAGGGATGGTGGAGCCATGTTTATGCCCTCAGAAACATGACAGCATGAGAAGGATTTGGATATTCCTGTCCTCATAGGATACAGAGAGTGCTGGGAAGGATTTTGGATTCCACTGCCTGTTCTGTGACACTGCAGAAAGGACAGAGAGCACCCCAAATCCTACAGACTCCTCAGCTGGTTCCTTCTCAACTGCATGCAGGGATTAGAAGTCATTCTATTGAGCAGTGCTAGGAACACAACCTTGGCTCTTTAGTTGCCATGCTAAGGATTATGGGGTTTCACTTCCTCTGCTTTGGGGGACTAGGAGCAGGAAATTAAGTTAAAAGTTTTGGCTGCTGGTGTCTGGAGAGCTGGGAAGGGTGTTGGGAATATTAGGGATTTTTCGTAATTTCTTTTAAACTGCTATCACTGTGGCAAACAATCATAGAGACTGACTTGCATTTGGAAGGCTGTCTTTTAGAGGAAAAAAGCCTAGCAAAATAAGGCTTTCAAAATAAAAGTTTAGAAGTCTGCTTTCTAATCTCACCACTGGGTAAACCAGGATAACTCAATGGATGTTGATGGAGTTGCACTGATATGAAACCTGTGTGTGAGATCAGAGCCCTAATCATGACCTAACTTCCTTATGGGTTTTATAAACTTTTCAGAAAGATCACAAACATTTCACAGCTTCCTAAAAATGGGTTCAATGTATTTACCACCCTCTTTCCCCATAAATAGACACAGACTCAGATCCTCAGTGATGTCAAAACAATGCAGGATTTGAAACATTTTACACAGATAAAAAAACATACATATCTTTTGACGATTTGGGGGCTCTGTCTATACCACTTCTGAACTATGAATGATTTTATGAAATTGTATCATGAAATTACTGTGTCAAGGAAAGTATGTATGTGGATCTACCGTGAGTTAGGAGGTTGTGTCATGTTTCTGCCAGGCCAGAGACAATAGTGCGTGATTAGTACTCAACGATCATCTATTCAAAGTATAACCCCTTGGGGCTATGTGTTTGCTATAGCTGGGGGGAGACACTTTCTCCTCCTGTCTTAAATTCAGAGGTGGGTGGGTGGGTTGGGAACAGCATTCCCAAAAGTCAGAATAACAATTAAGTGCTTAAAATCAAAATTAAAAATTTGGTTTGAGGTCAATCAAAAGGTTTCATTTGACCCAAAACAATTTTTTTGACTTTTTGATTTGCTGAAAATTTGGGGGGGTGGGGGGGGGGGGAGGAAGCAAGCCTTAATTTTTTTTTTAAATTACCAGCAACTTGAAAAATGAATTTCTCGCATATCTTTAGTTGCCACAGACCCAAGACTGCAAATTAAAATAAAATTAATCTCTTTTGGATGATTGATTGGTTTGTCTGTCTAAATTATGTCCAATATTTGCAAATGATCGTAGTTTCTGAGCACCAGAATTCCCCTATAACATATTGTTTGTGTGCCCAGTGTTCTAATACCTGAAATAGGGAATCCAACCTTTGCTACCAGTTCTGCCCTTTTCCTAGTTTTGCCATCCAAATCCATCTCCTCCATCCAGAGTTATATTGGTCAATGACTTGGCTGACTTTAATATGAAGATAGCATGGTGTAACTCCCATGACAGGATTCAACTGTGAGCAATTTAGCCTGAAGTTTTCATAACACAGGCTCTGGTTCTAATGGGGGACACATCAATGACCCTGACATCTGCTGGGAGAGGAATACAGCAGTGCACAGACAATCCAGGAAGTTTTTTGAGAGTGTTGGGGAAAACTTCCTGGTATAACTACTGAAGGAACCAAACAAGGGCCGTTCTCCTCTTGACTTGCTGCTTACAAACAGAGAAGAATTGGTAGGGAAAGTAGAAGCGGGTGGCAACCTGGGCAGCAGTGACCATGAGATGGTTGAGGTCAGGATCCTCATAAAAAGAAGAGCAGAAAAGCAGACTTTGACTCCATTAGGGAACTGATGGGCAGAATCCCCTGGGAGGCTAAGATGAGGGGGAAAGCAGTCCATTAAAGCGGGCTGTATTTTAAAGAAGCCTTATTAAGGGCACAGGAACAAACCATCCCGATGTGCAGAAAGAATAGCAAATATGACAGGTGACCACCTTGGTTTAACAGAGAAATCTTCGATGAGCTTAAACACAAAAAGGAAGCTTACAAGAAGTGGAAACTTGGACAGATGACTAGAGAGGAGTATAAAAATATTGCTCGAGCATGCAGGGGAGTAATCAGGAAGGCCAAAACACAATTGAAGTTGCAGCTAGCAAGGGATGTCAAGGGTAGCAAGAAGGGTTTCTACAGATATGTTAGCAACAAGAAGGTCAGGGAAAGTGTGGGAACCCTTACTGAATGGGGGAGGCAACGTAGTGACAGATGATGTGGAAAAAGCTGAAGTACTCAATGCTTTTTTTTGCCTTGGTCTTCACAGACAGTGTCAGCTCCTACACTGCTGTCCTGGGGAACACAGTATGGGGAGAAGGTGAGCAGCCTCAGTGGTGAAAGAACAGGTTAAGGACTATTTAGAAAAGCTGGACATGCACAAGTCGATGGGTCCAGATCTAATGCATCCAAGGGTGCTGAGGGAAATGGCTGATGTGATTGCAGAGCCATTGGCCATTATCTTTGAAAACTCGTGGCAATCGGGGGACATCCTGGACAATTGAAAAAAGGCAAATAGAGTGCCCATCTTTTAAAAAGGGAAGAAGGAGAACCCGGGGAACTACAGACTGGTCAGCCTCATCTCAGCCCCTGGAAAAATCATGGAGCAAGTCTTCAAGGAAACAATTTTGAAGCACTTGGAGTAGAGGAAGGTGATCAGGAACAGTCAACATGGATTCACCAAGGGCACGTCATGCCTGACCAACCTGATTGCCTTCTATGATGAGATAACTGGGTCTTTGGATATGGGGATGTAGAGGAGCAGACTCACCCCTGCGGCGCCTCCTGCTGGACATCTCGGGAATTAGCTCTTCCAGCATCCTGGAGCGCCACCTGCAGGCTGGTGATCCGCCTTGCCACTGCTAGACCCCTGTGTCCCTCCCAGACCTAGTTCCCTGTTGTCTGGGGTGCTGCCCCCTGGCAGTACACCCTTCAGTTCTGGGTCTCCCCCCTCCCAGGGGAGCCCTTATCCACTATACCCACTTCGCCTCAATCTTGGCTACTGCCCAGTCTCCATCTAGCCTTCGTTCACTGGGGCAGACTGCAGTATCAGCCACTCATCACAGGCAAAGGGGTTTGGACTGGCTGCCTTTACCCACCCTCAGACTGCCCCTCTGGAAGCCCAATACCTAGGTGGGCCTAAGACTAGGCCCTGCAGTCTGGGGAGTTGCTGGCCTAGGGCTTCCCAGCTTGTGAAGTAACTCCCTGCTCTCCATGTGTCTGTATATAATGCCTGCATCTGTAACTTTCACTCTATGCATCCGAAGAAGTGAGGTTTTTACTCACGAAAGCTTATGCCCAAATAAATATGTTAGTCTTTAAGGTGCCACCAGATTCTTTGTTGTTTTTGTAGATACAGACTAACACGGCTACCCCCTGATACTTGACAGCTCCTAAGGCCTTTCCCCAGCCCTGCCTCATTCTAGGTCCCCAGGTGAGTTCCCCAGCAGCCAGGCCTGTCTCCCTCTCCAGTCAGAGAGAGAGAGAGACTGCTCCCTCAAGCTTCCCTGCCCTTCTTATAAGGCCCAGTCGCTCGGTTTGGGGTGTGGCCCCAGCTGCAGCCACTTCCCCCAATGAACCAGGGTTTTGCTCCCTTTTGCAGCCCCAGCCCTCTGCTGGGCTTTTCCAACCCCTTCAGGGCTGGAGTGGGTGTTGAACCCACTAAAAGGGAAAACAGTGGATGTGATATATCTTGACTTTAGCAAAGCTTTTCATAAGGTCTCCCACAGTATTCTTGCCAGCAAGTTAAAGAAGTATGGATTGGATGAATGGACCATAAGGTGGATAGAAAGCTGGCTAGACTGTTGGATCAATGGGTAGTGATCAACGACTCGATGTCTAGTTGGCAGCTGGTATCAAGAGGAGTGCCTCAGGGGTTGGTCCTGCAGCCGGTTTTGTTCAACATCTTTATTAATGATCTGGATGATGGGATGGATTCCACCCTCAGCGAGTTCACAGGTAACACTAAGCTGCGTGGAGAGGTAGATAAGCTGGAGGGTAGGGACACTACCAGCCGTCAACTACCTGAAGGGGGGTTCCAAAGAGGATGTAACTCGGCTGTTCTCAGTGGTGGCAGATGACAGAACAAGGAGCAATGGTCTTAAGTTGCAGTGAGGGAGATCTAGGTTGGATATTAGGAAACACTATTTTACTAGGAGGGTGGTGAAGCACTGGAATGGGTTACCTAGGGAGGTGGTGGAATCTCCATCCTTAGAGGTTTTTAAGGCTTGGCTTGACAAAGCGCTGGCTGGGATGATTTAGTTGATGTTGGTCCTGCTTTGAGCAGGGGGTGGACTAGATGATCTCCTGAGGTTTCTTCCAACCCTAATTTTCTATGACTTGATGATTTGAACACTAATCAGTAATAAAGCAGATAACCACAGATGATTCATCCTGCCAAAAGCCCTGGTATCTGCTCTCAGTGCTTTGTGGTGGGACATGAGACATAAAACAAACTATAGCAAATGCCCAAGTGAAGTATAATTTGTCTCTTATGCGTCTAACTTTGCCAGTGTAAACTGAGATGTTGAGTAATGGATTTAGTTAATGTGACTGTCAAAATGCTAAATGACACCAGTGTTAGTTCTATAATTAAATTGTAATCGGAGAAGGGTTTAAATCAACTGTTGAAGAGGCTTAACAGTTAAAACCGTGAGAAGAGTTATAATTTAATGGTATACATTTATTTACTTATCATTTTGTGCTGCCTATTTGCATTGCTTGATTATAAAGTATTTCAGGGTGGAACTGATTTGTTGTTACTCGATTATAACTGCATTGTGTCATGTGATCTAATGATTGCTTGTCAGCAAACAAATCCCAGTCTGCACTGCCAGCATTCTTGAGCTAAAATGGTTAGCAGATCAGCTCTAGATATCCCAAACCCAGGTGACTTAAAACAACAAACATTAAAATTGCAAGCAGAAAATCAAAATGGGGGACGGGGGGGACTGGTAAATTAAATTTTTTTGCGTTATTGCACTTAAAAAGAGATATACACATTAGTAGAGAAATAGGTACATACACTAATTATACAGATACATCATGCTTGTATAATAGCCAATTCCGGTAGTGGACGAGGCTATGTTTATCCATGTAGATGTACATGTACGTTTTGGAGTCCCTTTTTTACAAGAATTTGCATAGTCTTTTTAAAACTGAATGTAACTTGCTCCCTGAGTAAATGGGATCATCAATCTTTTGTCCAATCCAGTACAGCAGGGGCAGTCTCTGTTATCCATTGTTTGAGTATAGCCTTTTTTGCCTTTACTAACGTCAAGTGACATGCTAATTAATGATTTTTACTCAAATACGTATCCGTATACTTTGCTGCATGTTCAGATTTAACGAGTCAAATACCTAACTCAGTTGAAGTTTTATTTAAGTAAGACAATCCAACACTATTTAATGCAGCACTACACAGAATACAGAAAAGGAAATATACGTACCAAATCTGAGACTAGGAAAAAAAGGCAGCCTGCTTGAGTTCACTTCTGACTAACTCCCTAAAACTCACCATTTATCCTACTGTTCAGAACAAAGAAAAATCCTTTCTTATGCTTAATCTTATTTTGAATCAATAAGTCAATGATATTTGTAACTAATTTATCACTATTAGGACCCTCCATGATGAAAATTAGCTCTTAATGCATAGACATTCATCCATACATTAATGTTTTGCTGATATATTGATTATAGAACACAGCTGCTATTTCTTGTCTATTTTGTTAATTACTAAGGCCTGGTCTACACTATGAGGTTAGGTCGAATTTAGCTGCATGAGGTCAATTTTATAAGCAATGAGGCTACACAACCAACCCTGTTCCATCAACTAAAGGGCTCTTAAAATCGACTGCTGTATTCCTCCCCGACAAGGGGAGTAGTGCTAAAATTGACCTTCCTGGGTCAAATTTGGGGTAGTGCAGACACAGTGCTGTGCAAATCGATGATATTGGCCTCTGGGAACTATCTAGGGTGACCAGCTGTCCTGATTTTATAGGGACAGTCCCAATTTTTGGGTCTTTTTCTTATATAGGCTCCTCCCACTTCCTGTCCCAATTTTTCACACTTGCTGTCTGGTCACCCTAGAGCTATCCCAGAGTGCTCCAATGTGACCGCTCTGGGCAGCACTTTCAACTATGATGCACTAGCCAGGTACACAGAAAAAGCCCTGGGAACTTTTGGATTTAATTTCCTGTTTGGTCAGTGTGGCGAGCTCAGCAGAACAGGTGACCATGTAGTCCCAGAAACGCAAATGAGCTCCAGCATAGAATCATAGAATATCAGGGTTGGAACAGACCTCAGGAGGTCATCTAGTCCAACCCCCTGCTCAAAGCAGGACCAATCCCCAGACAGATATTTACCCCAGTCCCCTTAATGACCCCCTTAAGGATTGAACTCACAAGCCTGGGTTTAGCAGGCCAATGATCAAACCCCTGAGCTATCCCTCCCCATGGAGCAAACAGGAGACACTGGATCTGCTTTTTGTATGGGGAGAAGAATCTGTGCAGGCAGAACTCTGATCCAGCAGAAGAAATGCTGATATATATGCCAAAATCGCACAGAGCATGGTGGACAGAAGCTACATCAGGGACACACAGCAGTGCCGTGTGAAAATTAAGGAGCTCAGTCAAGCCTACCAAAAGACAAAGGAGGCAAACAATCATTCCAGGTCAGAGCTCCAGACATGCTGCTTCTATGATCAGCTGCATGCCATTCTAGGGGGGAACCCTACCACTGCCCCCACATACACATACACTGTCCTTGGACACTTGCAAGGGGGGAGCCTCATGCAACACTGATGAGGATTTTGTGGAAGGGGAGGAGGAGGAGAAAGCACAGCAGGCAAGTGGAGAATCCGTTCTCCCCGGCAGCCAGGACCTTTTAATCACCCTTGAGCCAATACCCTCCCAGGGCAAATTGTTCCCGGACCCTGAAGGCGGAGAAGGCATTTGTAACTACACTACAGGGGTTAAAAGCAATTGTGTTTAATGTTTGATTTGCCCTGAAGAATTGGGATGCATTCGCGGCCAGTACAGCTACTGGAAAAGTCTGTTAACGTGTCTGGGGATGGAGCAGGAATCCTCCAGGGACATCTCCATGAAGCTCTCCTGGAGGTACTCTGAAAGCCTGTGAAGAAGGTTTCTGGGGAGGGCTGCCTTATTTCATCCTCCACGGTAGGACACTTTACCACGCCAAGCCAGTAGCAAGTATTCTGGAATCATTGCAGCACAAAACATGGCAGTGAATGGTCCTGGATTTTGGTTGCATTCATGCAACATTCGGTCTTTATTTTTCTGTGTCAGCCTCAGGAGAGTGATATCATTCATGGTCACCTGGTTGAAATTGGGGAAATTTTGTAAGAGAACAGTAATCCCCTCTGTTTGGTGATCACCGGCACATTAGACCCCAGTCATGCTGGGCTGTTTGCACTCGGCTAAAAGGGATCATCCCGGAGAATAACCATGTGGTGCGGGAGGGGTGTGCTGCACATCCAGCCCAAAACCTGCAGCCCCTCCTTTTAAATGGCAACCACAGGCCCTCCTTTTAAACAGCAAAACCAACCGGCATTGGTTGCTATGGGAAAGGAGGGCACTGCAGTTGGATACCATTCCCACATGTTATGAAGGTGGAAGAAGCCAACCCCACGTACACTTTAGCATACCATGGTTGCCTGGAAACCAAATTCTGTTGCCAAACCGTGTGTGATGTGTCACCATACCAGCAAGTGCTAAATATAAAAAGCAAAATGCGACCTTGTACCTAAAACACGTGCGCTGTCTGCTGTGAATTGCTTGATTCACTGTGAAAGAGTCTCCCTTTTGTTCTCAGAAATGTATCTTCTTAAATTGTACTCTCCCTTTTTTTTCCCCCCCCTGCAGCTGCAAATGTTCTCCCAGTATCAACTCTGGCCCTGAGGTTATCGCAGATTAGAAGGCAGAAAAAATGCACTCGCAATGACATGTTTTCAGAGCTTATGCAGTCCTCCTGCATTGATAGGGCAAGCTGAATGCATGGAGGCATTTGGTGGCAGAGGCCAGGAAAGCATACAGTGAACGTGATCAGAACATGCAGGAGGAGATGCTGAGGCTCGTGGGGGAGCAAATGGACATGATGAGGCATCTGATGTAGCTGCAGGAAAGGCAACTAGAGTACAGAACCCCACTGAATCCATTGTGTAATGGCCTGCCCGCCTCACCAGGTTCCATATCCTTCTTACCCAGATGCCCAAAAAGGCGGAGGGAGGTTTCAGGCACCCAGCCACTCAACTCCAGAGGATGGCCCAAGCAACAGAAGGCTGTCATTCAAACAGCTTTGATTTGTAGTGTGGCTACAGTAACAATGTGGCCTTGTCCTTCCCTCCTCCTCCACCCCACCCGGGCTACCTTTTACTAGTCAGCATTGTCAGTGATCTCAATTATTTTTTTTAAATAAAGAATGAATGAATGGATTCAAAACAATAGGGACTTTATTTCCTTTGCTAGCTGTGGTCAAAGGGGGGGAGGAGGATTGGCTTACAGGGAAGTACATTCACCGAAGGGGATGGCTTTGCATCAAAGACAAACACACACCACTGTCACACCGTAGCCTGGTCAGTCATGAAACTGGTTTTCAAAGCCTCTCTGATGCGCAGCATGACTACTGTGCTCTTCTAATTGCCCTGGTGTCTGTTCAAAATTGGCCACCAGGCAATTTGCCTCAACCTCCAACCCCACCATAAATGACTCCCCGTTACTCTCACAGATATTATGGAGCACACAGCAGGAAGCAATAACAGTGGGAATATTGGTTGTACTGAGGTCTAACCTACTCAGCAAACAGCGCCAGAGACCTTTTAAACATCCAGAGGCACATTCTACCACCATTCTGCACTTGCTCAGCCTATAGTTGAACTGCTCCTTACTACTGTCCAGGCTGCCTGTGTACAGCTTCATGAGCCATGGGAGCAAGGGGTAGGCTGGGTTCCCAAGGATAGCTATTGGCATTTCAACATCCCCAACAGTAATTTTCTGGTCTGGGAAGAAAGTGCCTTCTTGCAGCTTTTTGAACAGCCCAGAGTTCTGAAAGATGCTAGCGCCATGCACCTTTCCTGACCATCCCATGTTGATGTCGGTGAAACAGCCCTTGTGATCAACCAGTCCTTGCAGTACCATTGAGAAGTACCCCTTACGGTTTATGTCCTGTTTGGCAAGGTGGTCCGGTGCCAAGATAGGGATATGCATTCTGTCTATTGCCCCACCACAGTTAGGGAACCCCATTGCAGCAAAGCCATCCACCATGACCTGTATATTTCCCAGAGTCACTACCCTTGTTAGCAGATGGTTATTAATTGCCTTGGCTACTTGGATCACAGCAGCCCCAACAGTAGATTTGCCCATTCCAAAGTGATTCCCGATTGACTTGTAGCAGTCAGGCATTGCACGCTTCCACAGGGATATCGCCACTCGCTTCTCAACTGTCAGGGCAGGTAGCATCTTGGTATTCATGCACTTCAGGGCAGGGGGAAAGCAACTCACAAAGTTCCATGAAAGTGGCTTTATGCATGCAAAAGTTCCCATGCCTGCAACACTATGCAGTCCCACCAGTCTGTGCTTTTTACTGGGTCCAGAATCAGTGTTCCACTGTATCAACCTGCCCCAATGCCACCATGATGTCCCAGTTGCCACATCCCATGCTTTCAGGAATGTCTGTGTCCATGTCCTCCTCACAATCGTCCTCGTGCTGGCGGCTCCTAGCCAGGTTCTGCACATATCGCAGGATAATGTGCGAGGTGTTTACAATACTCACAAAAGAAGTGCACAGCTGAGCGGGCTCCATGCTTGCCGTGCTATGGCACCTGCATGGACAACCCTGGACTTCAGAAAAGCAGACTTTGACTCCCTCAGGGAACTGATGGGCAGGATCCCCTGGGAGAATAACATGAAGGGGAAAGGAGTCCAGGAGAGCTGTCTATATTTTAAAGAATCCTTATTAAGATTGCAGGAACAAACCAACCCAATGTGTAGAAAGAACAGTAATTATGGCAGGCGACTAGCTTGGCTTAACAGTGAAATCCCTGATTATCAAAATAGAAGCTTACAAGAAGTGGAAGATTGGACAAATGACCAGGAAGGAGTATAAAAATATTGTTCAGGCATGCAGGAGTGCAATCAGGAAGGCCAAATCACAATTGGAGTTGCAGCTAGCAAGGGATGTTAAAAGTAACAAGAAGGGTTTCTTCAGCTAAGTTAGCAACAAGAAGAAAGTCAAGGAAAGTGTGGGCCCCTTACTGAATGAGGGAGGCAACCTAGTGACCGAGGATGTGGAAAAAGCTAATGTACTCAATGATTTTTTTGCCTCTGTCTTCACGCACAAGGTCAGCTCCCAGATTGCTGCACTGGGCAGTACAGCATGGGGAGAAGGTGACCAACCCTCTGTGGAGAAAGAAGTGGTTCGGGACTATTTAGAAAAACTGGACGTGCACAAGTCCATGGGGCCGGATGCGCTGCATCCGAGGGTGCTAAAGGAGTTGGCTGATGTGATTCAAGAGCCATTAGCCATTATTTTTGAAAATTCATGGCGATTGGGGAAGGTCCTGGATGCCTGGAAAAAGGCTAATGTAGTGCCCATCTTTAAAAAGGGAAGAAGGAGGATCTGGGGAACTTCAGTCCAGTCAGCCTCACCTCAGTCCCTGGAAAAATCATGGAGCAGGTCCTGAAGGAATCAATTCTGAAGCACTTGGAGGAGTGGAAAGTGATCAGGAACAGTCAGCATGGATTCACCAAGGGCAAGTCATGCCTGACTAACCTAATTGCCTTCTATGAGGAGATAACTGGGTCTGTGGATGAGGGGAAAGCAGTGGATATGTTATTCCTTGACTTTAGCAAAGCTTTTGATACGGTGTCCCACAGTATTCTTGCCAGCAAGTTAAAGAAGTATGGGCTGGATGAATAGACTATAAGGTGGATAGAAAGCTGGCTAGATTGTCAGGCTCAACGGTAGTGATCAATGGCTCCATGTCTAGTTGGCAGCTGGTATCAAGCGAAGTGTCCCAAGGGTCGGTCCTCGGGCCGATTTTGTTCAATATCTTCATTAATGATCTGGAGGATGGCGTGGACTGCACCCTCAGCAAGTTTGCAGATGACACTAAACTGGGAGGAGTGATACATACACTGGAGGGTAGGGATAGCATACCTAGATAAATTAGAGTATTGGGCCAAAAGAAATCTGATGAGGTTCAACAAGTGCAGAGTCCTGCACTTAGGATGGAAGAATCCCATGCACTGCTACAGACTAGGGACCAAATGGCTAGGCAGCAGTTCTGCAGAAAAGGACCGAGGGGTTACAGTGGATGATAAGCTGGATATGAGTCAACAGTGTGCCCTTGTTGCCAAGAAGTCTAATGGCATTTTGGGCTGTATAAGTAGGGGCATTGCCAGCAGATCGAGGGACATGATCATTCCCCTCTATTCGACATTGGTGAGGCCTCATCTGGAGTACTGTGTCCAGTTTTGGGCCCCACACTACAAGAAGGACGTGGAAAAATTGGAAAGAGTCCAGCGGAGGGCAACAAAAATGATTAGGGGGCTGGAGCACATGACTTATGAGGAGAGGCTGAGGGAACTGGGATTGTTTAGTCTGCAGAAGAGAAGAATGAGGGGGGATTTGATAGCTGCTTTCAACTACCTGAAAGGGGGTTCCAAAGAGGATGGATCTAGACTGTTCACAGTGGTAGCAGATGACAGAACAAGGAGTCATGGTCTCAAGTCGCAGTGGGGGAGGTTGGATATTAGGAAAAACTTCTTCACTAGGAGGGTTATCTAGGGAGGTGGTGGAATCTCCTTCCTTAGAGGTTTTTAAGGTCAGGCTTGACAAAGCCCTGGCTGGGATGATTTAGTTGGGAATTGGTCCTGCTTTGAGCAGGGAGTTGGACTAGATGACCTCCTGAGGGACCTTCCAACCCTGATATTCTATCATTCTATGAACCCAGGAAAAAAGGCGTGAAACGATTGCTTGCCTTTGCTTTCAGGGAGGGAGGGAAGGAGAGAGGGAGGGGAGACTGACGACATGTACCCTAAACCACCCGCTACAATGTTTTTGCCCCATCAGGCATTGGGAGCTTAACTCAGAATTCCAACGGGCAGTAGGGATTGTGGGATAGCTACCCAAAGTGCACCACTCCGTCAGTCAATGCTAGCCACGGTATTGAGGACCGCACTCTGCCGACCTAATGCTCTTAGTGGGGACATGCATGATCGACTGTATAAAATCGGTTACTAAAGATCGACTTCTATAAAATCAACCTCATTTCATAGTGTAGACATGCCCTAAGCTTAATTACAGAGCATTTATGAGCATCCTTATCAATTACACTGTTTTATCCATTACAACATACATGAATAATAACAGACATATCTTTATATACTGTGTATATTCATGGAAAAGAGACAAAGAAAATGAACTATGGACCATGGATTTTTTTCATGGTATTTGGTTCACTTAATTGATAAGCTAATGACATCAGTTCAACCATACACTATTTTATCAATTACAAAAGATTTTTATAATCTAGTAATTATGACAGAAATCATGTTAGCCTATTAGGAATTATTCTAAAAGCATACTTCATTAGATTATTATCTTATTATTTACAAAAAAACACCAGCCTCATATTAGTTACAAGTAATTCCTTTCTGGATGTCTGCACATTTCTCTAAGGGTCAAAACTTTAGAGTACAAAGGACACACAATCTGTTATTTAATAACATGGCAAAATTCAGCTTATTGATGACATAGCACTAGGGTCAGCTAAAGTTGAGAATAAAACAGAGTGGATAATAAAGTACAGCTTCCAGGACAAAAGCATTCATTAACATTAGAGTTTAGCCAGCACCTTTGTCTAACACAGAAAAGATTCTGAGATGTTTGGTCAAGAAAAATCAGGAGTTTAATATTAAAAGAATAACAAAAGATTAATATTTGCTGAGAATCTAAAACACACAATTTAAACAAGTTAGTTGTACTGGCATAATATGCAGGAACCAAAATACTGGACGACTTTGTCTAGTAATTTTTTATTACAGGACTTGCCCAGAACATCTGTAATGTCAGCAAAATTGCCATGTTACATTTGGCACAACAGTTTGTTTTATATTCTATAATTTTGGGGACAGAAATTTTTATTTAAAACAAAACAAAAATATTTGTCTCTGTGCATTACATAGAGCAGGTTTATACACTTTCTGCATAACATTCTTTTTCAAATATTACTTTTGCATCTTTTGCCATCTTCCATAATTAGTTGCTTTTCACTTATTGCCCTGTAAAACATCCTGATCAATATGTAGTTTATTGATTAATAAAGAAGAGTTTTGTAATAGTTTTCCTTTGTTATATAAATGGTTCTGACTGGAATGCATAGTTTGCACATTATGTGTGTATATGTGTGTGAAAATATATTATATAATCAAAAGATGAGAGCTTGATGTGAAAGTTTCAGATTCCCATTGTTTCCCATATTCCAAATACATCTCCTACCAGTCTTGATTTGAAGAATAATTTCCCTTTGAGGGAAGAATTTCAACAACCTGACCTCTTAAATCTGTCTTTTTCTTCATAGCTTTTCTAATTTTTAATGCATCTCCAGTTGTATCAATTTTCCCTAAGCTCAGTTTCAGAGCAATAAAACATATTAACCAAAAGATACAGGCAGGTATTGCAAACTTCTTCAGTTGGACCCACTGGGGAATCTTATTCTTAGTCCAGTAACATTGACATTCTAATTGATAGGTCCAAAAGTTGTGCTTTAAGTTGGGGAAGTTTACTCTTGTTTCTCAAAATAACTGAAGACTTTAAACACAATTTTCCATGTATTCGTTATTCCATATGAATTTAAGGAAACTGATACATTTAAAACCATAAAATGGATTGTGTAGGCCTTTCTAGGCTCTAGTCCCCAAATCATACTCTCATACTCCCTGGCTCCCTACTAACATGGCTCCATTGGCGCTGTATTACAAGTTTATTACCAATAAGGATGGGAGCTCTGCATAAAAGATAATAGAAATGGGAGTGATGTGCATTCCCCCTGGAACATCTGTTCTTCCTCTAAACTCTACCAGTTTCCTCCCTTTCCTCTCAGACCTGTGGAGAGCTCTCCATGGGGTCCAGAGGAGACTCCGAGATAGTGTTGTAGAAACAATTGACTCCATCCTCTGCACACAGATAGATGTGGAGTGTGTGTGTGTGTGTATGTGTTTGTGTGAGAGAGAGTTCTGTCACATCTACCATTGACTGAAAAGTTGGGTATTTTGACACTAAAAATTACAATAAAAATGTTTTATCTAAATTTTCAGCAGAAAGTGTTGATTTTTAACAGAAAACTAGAATCCCAAACCCCAATTTTTTTTGCATAAAACCTCAGATTTTTTGGATTTTGCAATGAGAAATTGAAAATGTTGGCAGAAAACAGACATTTTCTGGGAATTTTTTTTTTATCTTGTCAAAAACCCAAATTTGCCCCACTAGAGAAAAGTGTTGACAGAACATTTTTGACGTGCCCTAGTGAAATAATTTCTGTATCTGAGAGTAGGATTCCCCCCATCACCACATTAGTCTATCAGCTAAGTGACCCTTATCACACATTCTATCTCCAAAAACAACAAGGAGTCTGGTGGCACCTTAAAGACTAACAGATTTATTTGGGCATAAGCTTTTGTGGGTAAAAACCTCACTTCTTCTATTTTACCTCCATCAGTGGCTAAACTGAGAATTTCCTCTCTATCCTGTATAAGATATATACACACCACCCCAGGAGAACCTAGTGAAGGAATTGTGACTCAGTCATGGACAGTCCTCTCCTCCTTTCTCATAGAGTAACAATTCCACATCCTCCTCCCCACTTGCTTCAAGGGGAAATAATTTACTGAAACCATTTACAGGGTAAAGCAGCTCAGCTCCTGTGATTGACATATTAAGGGGTGTAGTCAAGGCTTTGCCTACACCCTGCCTATCTTCACCTGTGCACAATTCATTGTGTGGGGAGAGAGATAATAGTATGCCCATCAGGTCTGCTTTCCCCTTCCTTCTATATTTGGGCTTGTGGTTGATTAAGCTCTGCATGCCCAGTGAGCATCAGGAACTCCACACTTCTCTGCACAGTCATATAAGCCCTGGTCTACACTACAAGTTTAGGTTGACATTAGCGGCGTTAGGTTGATTTAACCCTGCACCCATCCACACAACCAAGCCTGTTTTGTTGACTTAAAGGGATCTTAAAAATCGGTTTCTGTACTCCTCCCCAGCCAGTGGTTTAGTGCTAAAATCGACCTCACTGGGTCAAATTTGGGGTAGTGTGGACGCAATCCGACGGTATTGGCCTCTGGGAGCTATCCCAGAGTGCTCCACTGTGACTGCTCTGGACAGCACTCTCAACTCAGATGCACTGGCCAGGTAGACAGGAAAAGCCCCAGGAACTTTTGAATTTCATTTCCTGTTTGGCCAGCATGGCAAGCTGATTAGCACAGGTGACCATGCAGAGCTCATCAGCACAGGTGACCATGGAGTCCCAGAATCGCAAAAGAGCTCCAGCATGGACCGAACAGGAGGTACTGGATCTGATCACTGTATGGGGAGAAGAATCCATGCAGGCAGAACCCCGTTCCAAAAGACAAAATGCCAATATATTTGCCAAAATCTCCAAGAGCATGATGGACAGAGACTACAACAGGGACACACAGCAGTGCTGCGTGAAAGTTAAGGAGCTTAGGCAAGCCTACCAAAAAGCAAAGGATGCAAACGGTCACTCCAGGTCAGATCCCCATACATGCCGCTTCTATGATGAGCTGCATGCAATTCTAGGGGGTGGGGGCTACCACTATCCCACCACTGTCTGTGGATACCTGCAAGGGGGGAGTCTCACACAATGGGGATGAGGATTTTGTGGATGAGGAAGATGACGAGGAGGAGGAGGTTGAGGATAGTGCACAGCAGGCAAGTGGAGAATCCCTTCTCCCCGGCAGCCAGGAACTGTTCATCACCCTGAAACCAATACCCTCCCAACCCTTCTAAGGCGGGCCCCCGGACCATGAAGCCGGAGAAGGCATGTCTGGTGAGTGTACCTTTGTAAATATAATACAGGATTTAAAAGCAAGTGTGTTTAATGATTAATTTGCCCTGAAGACTTGGAATGTATTTGCGGCCAGTATTGCTACTGGAAAAGTCTGTTAACGTGTCTCAGGATGGAGCGGAAATCCTCCAGGGACATCTCCATGAATCTCTCCTGGAGGTACTCTAAAAGCCTTTGCAGAAGGTTTCTGGGGAGGTCAGCCTTATTCCATCCTCCATGGTAGGACACTTTACCATGCCAAGCCAGTAGCAAGTAGTCTATAATCATTGCAGAACAAAACATTGCAGCAAATGGGCCCAGGCTTTGGTGGCATTCAAGCAATATCTGTTCTTTGTCTCTCTGTGTTAACCTCAGGAGGAGAAATTTGTTTAATGGGACATTCAGAGGTGCCTGTTCCTGCTGGGTTGTTTGCCTTTGGCTGAAAAGAAATCATCCCCGCTGTTAGCCACACGGTGGGGGGAGGCCCGTTCATGCTGAGTTGTTTGTGTTTGGCTGACAGGGATCTTCCCGGATACTAGCCACATGGAGGGGGGGGGAAGGGAGGGGTGAAACGATCATCCCAAAGAATTGGGTGTGTGTGGCGGGGGGTTGGATTGTGCTGCATATTCACCTTAAAACCGCAGCCCCTCCTTTTAAATGGCCAACCCAACGGGCTTTGCTTGGTACGGGAAAGGAGGGCACTGCTGTTTGAAACCATTCCCATATATTATGAAGGTTGAAGAAGCCGAAACCCTTTGCATCGGTGTTTAATGAGGCCAATGAAGGTATTAGGGATACTAGCACCATGACAGAGGGGCATACAGGATGGAGGATTACCGTATCCGAGGTAGAAACGAAACTTGAACACCTTAATGGGGCTAAGTTGGGCGGACCAGACGACTTTCATCTGAGAATATTGAAGGAATTGGCGCGGGAAATAGCAGGCCCATTAGCAATAATATTTAATGAATCTGTAAACTCGGGGGTGGTTCCGTTAGACTGGAGAATAGCTAATGTGGTTCCTATTTTCAAGAAAGGGAAAAAACGTGATCCGGGTAACTATAGGCCTGTTAGTTTAACATCTGTAGTGTGCAAGGTGCTGGAGAAAATTCTGAAAGAGAAAGTAGTTGAGGACCTTGAGGTTAATGGCAATTGCGATAAATTACAACATGGTTTTACGAAGGGCAGATTGTGCCAAACGAATCTGATCTCCTTCTTCGAGAAAGTAACGGACTTATTAGATAAGGGAAATGCGGTGGACCTAATATACCTGGATTTCAGTAAAGCGTTTGATACTGTACCCCATGAGGAATTATTGGTTAAGCTGGAAAAGATGGGGATAGATATGAAAATCCAGAGGTGGATAAGGAATTGGTTAATGGGGAGAATGCAGCGGGTCGTATTGAAGGGTGAACTGTCAGGTTGGAGGGAGGTTACCAGTGGAGTTCCTCAAGGTTCGGTTTTGGGACCTGTTTTATTTAATTTATTTATAACTGACCTCGGAACCAATTGCAGGAGTGGACTGATAAAGTTTGCAGATGATACGAAGGTGGGAGGCGTTGCCAATTCGGAAGAGGATAGGGATATTCTGCAGGGAGACTTGAACGAGCTTATGAACTGGAGTATCAGAAATGGGATGAAATTTAATAGTGAAAAGTGTAAGGTGATGCATTTAGGGATGACTAACAACAATTTTAGTTACAAGCTGGGGACGCATTGGTTAGAAGTAACGGAAGAGGAGAAGGACCTAGGGGTCCTTGTAGACCGCAGGATGACTTTGAGTCGACAATGTGACATGGCGGTGAAAAAAGCCAATGCTGTCTTGGGATGCATTAGGCGAGGTATATCTAGTAGGGATAAGGAGGTCCTGCTTCCGTTGTACAAGGCGCTGGTGAGACCTCATTTGGAGTACTGTGTGCAGTTCTGGTCTCCCATGTTTAAAAAAGATGAACTCAAACTGGAACGGGTGCAGAGAAGGGCCACTAGGATGATCAGAGGAATGGAAAACCTGTCGTATGAAAGAAGACTAGAGGAGCTCGAGTTGTTTAGTCTGACAAATCGAAGGCTGAGGGGGGATATGATTGCTCTCTTTAAATATATCAGAGGGATAAATACAAGGGAGGGAGAGGAATTATTCCAGCTTAGTACTAATGTGGACACGAGAACGAATAGATATAAACTGGCCGTGGGGAAGTTTAGGCTTGAAATTAGACGAAGGTTTCTGACCGTCAGAGGGGTGAAATATTGGAACAGCCTTCCGAGGGAAACGGTGGGGGCGAGGGACCTGTCTGGTTTTAAGATTAAGTTAGATAAGTTTATGGAGGGAATGGTTTAATGGAAAAACATATTAGCCAAGGAATACCGAGCAATGGCAGGTAAATAGTATAATGGCTAACAAGGGTCAGGCTGGAGACTCTTGCCTACATGCTCGGGGATTTACTGATCGCCATATTTGGGGTCGGGAAGGAATTTTCCTCCAGGGTAGATTGGCTGAGGCCCTGGAGGTTTTTCGCCTTCCTCCGCAGCATGGGGCAGGGATCGCTAGCAGGAGGGTTCTCTGCCAATTGAAGTCACTAAAACACAGGATTTGGGGACTTCAACAGTAGAGTCAAGGGAAGGGGTAGGGATGGTTTTGTGGCCTGCAGCATGCAGGGGGTCAGACCAGATGATCATAATGGTCCCTTCTGACCTTAAAGTCTATGAGTCTATGAGCCTTACCGTGGCTGCCTGCAAGCCGAATTCTGTTGTCCAGGTGAGCCTGTGTGATGTCTCACACCAAACCGGCAGGCACTCAGTATAAGAGGCAAAATGCGACCTTGTACCAAAAGCACATGTGCTATGTAATGTGAATCACTTGATTCAGTGTGAAATAGTCTTCCCTTTGTTCTCTAAAATGTACCTTTTAAAATACTACTCTCCCTTTTTTTCTCCCGCAGCTGTAAATATTTCTACACTGCCCCTATCATCTCTGTCCCATAGGCTAGCGCAGATTAGAAGGCGAAAAAAATGCACTCACAATGACATGTTCTCAGAGCTCATGCAGTCTTCCCGCACTGAAAGAGCTCAACAGAATGCAGGGAGGCAAACAATGGCAGAGTCCAGGAAAGCATAAATGAATGCGTTGAGAGGAGGGAGGAGCACACTGAGAGGAGGCAGGATGCAATGCTGAGGTTAATGGGGGAGCAAACTGACATGCTCAGTCATCTGGTGGAGCTGCAGGAAAGGCAACAGGAGCACAGACTTCTGCTGCAGCCCCTGCCCTCCTCCCCGAGTTCCATATCCTCCTCACCCAGAAGCCCAAGAACGTGGGGGGAGGGGTAGGCTATGGGCACCCATCCATCCACCATAGAGGATTGCACAAGCAACAGAAGGCTGGCATTCAATAAGTTTTGAACTGTAGTGTGGCCTTGTCCCTTCCTCCTCCCCTCATGTACCACCCCACCCAATGTTTCCCTCCTCACCCATCCCTCCCGGGCTACCTTGCAAGTGTTCCCCCTATTTGTGTGATGAATTAATAAAGAATGCATGATTTTGAAACAATAATGACTTTATTGCTTGTGAAAGCATGATCAAAAGGGGGAGATCGGTTGGCTTACAGGGAAGTAGAGTCCACCAAGGGGGCAGGTTTTCATCAAGGAGAAACAAAGAGAACTGTCACACCGCAGCCTGGCCAGTCATGAAACTGGTTTTCAAAGTTTCTCTGGTGATCAGGGCGCCCAGCTGTGCTCTTCTAATCACCCTGGTGTCTGGCTGTGCGTAATCAGCTGCCAGGCGATTTGCCTCAACTTCCCACCATGCCACAAATATGTTACTCTCACAGATATTGTGGAGGACACAGCAAGAAGCAATAACAGTGGGAATATTGGTTGTACTGAGGTCTAACCTACTCAGCAAACAGTGCCAGTGACCTTTTAAACATCCAAAGGCACATTTTACCACCATTCTGCACTTGCTCAGCTTATAGTTGAACTGCTCCTTACTACTGTCCAGGGTGCCTGTGTACGGCTTCATGAGCCATGGCATTAAGGGGTAGGCTGGGTCCCCAAGGATAACTATAGGCATTTCAACATCTCCAAAAGTAATTTTCTGGTCTGTGAAGTAAGTTCTTTCCAGCTGTTCAAACAGACCAGAGTTCCTGAAGATGTGAGTGTCATGCACCTTTCCCGGCCATCCCACGTTGATGTCCGTGGAACATCCCTTGTGATCCACCAGTGCTTGCAGCACCATTGAAAAGAACCCCTTGCGGTTTACGTACTGGCTGCCAAGGTGATCCAGTCCCAAGATAGGGATATGCATTCCGTCTATCGCCCCACCACACTTAGGGAATCCCATTGCAGCAAAGCCATCCACTATGACCTGCACATTTCCCAGAGTCACTACCCTTGATAGCAGCAGTAGATTTACCCACTCCAAATTGATTCCTGACTGACCGGTGCTTGTCTGGCGTTGCAAGCTTCCACAGGGCTATCGCTTGTTAATTGTGAGGGCTGCTCTCAACTTGGTAATCTTGCGCTTTAGGGGAGGGGAAAGCAAGTCACAAAGTTCCATGAAAGTGCCCATATGCATGCAAAAGTTTCACAGTCTCTGGGAATCATCCCAGACCCACAATACTATGCGGTCCCACCACTCTGTGCTTGTTTCCTGGGCCCAGAATCGGCGTTCCGCAGCAGGAACCTGCCCCATTACCACCAGCTAGCAAAAGATGTTAAGAGTAACAAGAAGGGTTTCTTCAGGTATGTTAGCAACAAGAAGAAAGTCAAGGAAAGTGTGGGCCCCTTACTGAATGAGGGAGGCAACCTAGTGACCGAGGATGTGGAAAAAGCTAATGTACTCAATGATTTTTTTGCCTCTGTCTTCACGAACAAGGTCAGCTCCCAGACTGCTGCACTGGGCAGAACAATATGGGGAGAAGGTGACCAGCCCTCTGTGGAGAAAGAAGTGGTTTGGGACTATTTAGAAAAACTGGACATGCACAAGTCCATGGGGCCGGATGCGCTGCATCCAAGGGTGCTAAAGGAGTTGGCGGATGAGATTGCAGAGCCATTAGCCATTATTTTTGAAAACTCATGGCGATCGGGGGAGGTCCCGGATGACTGGAAAAAGGCTAATGTAGTGCCCATCTTTAAAAAAGGGAAGAAGGAGGATCTGGGGAACTACAGGCCAGTCAGCCTCACCTCAGTCCCTGGAAAAATCATGGAGAAGGTCCTGAAGGAATCAATTCTGAAGCACTTGGAGGAGTGGAAAGTGATCAGGAACAGTCAGCATGGATTCACCAAGGGCAAGTCATGCCTGATTAACTTAATTGCCTTCTATGAGGAGATAACTGGGTCTGTGGATGAGGGGAAAGCAGTGGATATGTTATTCCTTGACTTTAGCAAAGCTTTTGATACAGTTTCCCACATTATTCTTGCCGACAAGTTAAAGAAGTACGGGCTGGATGAATGGACAGTAAGGTGGATAGAAAGCTGGCTAGATCGTCGGGCTCAACGGGTAGTGATCAATGGCTCCATGTCTAGTTGGCAGCCGGTTTCAAGCGGAGTGCCACAAGGGTTGGTATTGGGGCTGGTTTTGTTTAATATATTTATTAATGATTTGGAGGATGGTGTGGACAGCACTCTCAGCAAGTTTGCAGATGACACTAAACTAGGAGGCGTGGTAGATACACTAAAGGGTAGGGAACGGATACAGAGGGACCTAGACAAATTAGAGGATTGGGCCAAAAAAAAACCTGATGAGGTTCAACAAGGACAAGTGCAGAGTCCTGCACTTAGGACGGAAGAATCCCATGCACTGCTACAGACTAGGGACCAAATGGCTAGGTAGCAGTTCTGCAGAAAAGGACCTAGGGGTCATAGTGGACGAGAAGCTGGATATGAGTCAACAGTGTGCCCTTGTTGCCAAGAAGTCTAATGGCATTTTGGGCTGTATAAGTAGGGGCATTGCCAGCAGATCGAGGAACGTGATCGTTCCCCTTTATTTGACATTGGTGAGGCCTCATCTGGAGTACTGTGTCCAGTTTTGGGTCCCACACTACAAGAAGGATGTGGAAAAATTGGAAAGAGTCCAGCGGAGGGCAACAAAAATGATTAGAGGTCTGGAGCACATGACTTATGAGGAGAGGCTGAGGGAACTGGGATTGTTTAGTCTCCAGAAGAGAAGAATGAGGGGGGATTTGATAGCAGCCTTCAACTACCTGAAGCGGGGTTCCAAAGAGGATGGAGCTTGGCTGTTCTCAGTGGTGGTAGATGACAGAACAAGGACAATGGTCTCAGGTTGCAGTGGGGGAGGTCTAGGTTGGATATTAGGAAACACTATTTCACTAGGAGGTTGGTGAAGCACTGGAATGCATTACCTAGGGAGTTGGTGGAGTCTCCTTCCTTTGAGGTTTTTAAGGCCTGGCTTGAAAAAGCCCTGGCTGGGATGATTTAGTTGGGAAGTGGTCCTGCTTTGAGCAGGGGGTTGAACTAGATGACCTCCTGAGGTCCCTTCCAACCCTGATATTCTATGATTCTATGATTCCCAAATTTCCAGGGCCTGTGCTTTGAGAGAAGTCTGTGTCCATGTCCTCATCACTATCGTGATCGCGCTGTCTTCGCCTCCTTGCCTGCTTTTGCAGGTTCTGCATATACTGCAGGATAATGTACGAGGTGTTTACAATGCTCACAACAGCAGCGGTGAGCTGAGCAGGCTCCATGCTTGCCATGGTATGGCATCTGCAGTAGAGCAGCATTGCAGAGGAAGTGGTGGATGATGACGGATGCCATGAGAATAGATATTTAAATAGAATGACAAGAGGACCTGCGAGGTGGACTCATAGTACCGGGAGAGCAGAGTTGCAGCAGAAGCGGTCGAGGATGACGGTTAGCACCGCACACATTTCCCAAGGAAGAACACGTATACCCGGGAGCCCATGACAGACAACATGGAGAAATTCACTATTGAGACAAGAGCAGCAGAGCAGAGTTGCAGTGGAAGCAGTGTATGATGACGGTTAGCAGTCCTATTGCACCGTCTGCTGACAGCAGTACCCAGGACACAACAGCATTGGTGTCAGTGAGCTGAGCTGAACAGGCTGCATGATTGCTGTGGTATGGCATCTGCATGGAAAAAAGGTGGGAAACGATTGTCTGCCGTTGCTTTCACGGAGGGAGGGGTGACTGATGACATGTACCCAAAACCACCCGCAACAATGTTTTTGCCCCTTCAGGCACTGGAAGCTCAACCCAGAATTCCAATGGGCAGTCGAGACTGCAGGAACTGTGGGATAGCTACCCACAGTGCAATGCTCTGAAAGTCGACGAAGGCCACAGTACTGTGGATGCACTCTGCTGACTTAATGCGCTTTGTGGGGACACACACAACTGACTGTATAAAATCGCTTCCTAAAAATCCACATAATTTTGTTGTGTAGACATACCTTTAGACCACGTAACAGTCCGTCTAGCCCTATATTGGTAAAGATTTCACACCAATAGCCTTTATCCTAGGAGTTGAGGGAGTATATCAATAAGTCAATAAACTGGTGTTGTTTGCTTGCAACCACAGCCATTGACCCTCATGACTTCTACAAACTTTGTTTCCCGTTTTCTGGTTTACAGCTACTTTCATTTTTATATATACACACACACCTATCTCATAGAGCTGGAAGGGACCTTGAAGGTCATTGAGTCCAGTCCCCTGCCTTCACTAGCAGGACCAAGTACTGTTCCTGATAGTAGTAGTGGGTGTTTTTTTTTTTTTCTTCTCCAGATCCCTAAATGGCCCCTTCAAGGACTGAATTCACAATCCTGGGTTTAGCAGGCCAATGCTCAAACCACTGAGCTATCCCTCCCCACACTCTGTGTCTAGCAACACCTGACTTTCATTAATGTCATGTTTTTGATAAGTTACAGTTGCATCTTTTGTAGAAAAGGAATGCAAATTTTAAAAAGTAAAAATTTTGTTTCTCTTCCTGCAAATTTTTAAATCTCTTATTATTCCAGAGATGTAGATTTAGGGCTGGCTGGGAATCTTTTGACAATGCTTTTTGCTACAAATGCCAATTGTTCCAAACTAAACTGTTCAAACCCATTATCAGGTTCGATGAAACACCCAACTTGATAAAAGAAAAGTTTTTTTAAAAAGTTTTAACACTGTTGAACTGGAAAGTTTCAGGTTTTTGAGGCAAAATACTTTTCATTTTGAAATCTCTGTAAATTTATACTTTAATTAAAAAAAACAAATCAGAATGCAAACAAAACATTTTGATTAATCTGAACTGATTTTTTTCTGTGTTGTTGGTTTGCAAAAAGGTTTGAGATTTCAACTTTTCATTCTGTTTGGAGATGGAAAATTTTCAAAAGGTCAAATTCTTGTGGGGCAGAAAAACTGTTTTACTGCTCAGCCCCACATAGTTTCATTTTTTCAGCACTGAATTGGCTCACCATAATCTTTCTTTGTAATTGTTGTTCCTAATATTAAAGCAGAGTTTGATGACAACTGTATATATTAACTCCAACACCTCAGAGTTCCTGAGTCTAGTCAGGCAGCCTCTTCTTCAAGAGCAAGATCTCCATAATAAATAGCACTCCCTGAAATATTCTTTTACCTCTGTTCTCTTTAAAAGGCTAAAAGTTTGGCTTAAGATCACATTAGTTGATTCTGCTGCTGAATGTCTGAGTTTATCTTTAAAATAATTCTAGTAAATTAAATTGTCTACATTTGAAATATCTTTAAAAGAGTAATTTTGAGAGTCTGAGAATGTATATTCTGAATAATAGAGAAAGTTATTGGTGGTAGAATTAAAGAAAGCAAATACTTCTTTGACCTCCATATCTAAAGTGACATTTGGGAAAATTTTATTGAAATCTTGGACTCACCCAACTTAAGAGGGAATTAGTCCCTTCCTTACTCTAATTTGTGCACTTTCTATCCTCACCAGGCTAAAATAAGCTTTTTTTTTTTCTTTGCAGTGTTTTTGAAGCTGTGTTGGTCCCAGGATATTAGAGAGACAAGGTGTGTGAGGTAATACATTTTATTGGACCAACTTTTACAGAGCTATCTTGAAAGCTCATCTCTTTCATCAACAGAAGTTGGTCTAATGAAAGATATTACCTCACCCACCTTTTCTCTCTGATTTTTCCCACCACACGTTCAATACAGAACATTAATAGATCTGATGGAAAAAGATACTGAAAACTTTAAAAGTACTTTTAGAAGTAAAAATATCTTGAAGTCTTCAGAACTCCAAACAGCTGTATAGTTGGTCAATAATGAGGATATTTTTTTAATAGAGGTTTAGTCAAAATTTCTCCCTTAAAAATCAGACTTATTGTAGAAATTTTGAAATTAATCTATTTCTATCAACTAGTTCTGAGACTTCAACTTTAATATCCCTACATAATTGCAGTTATTGAGCTTATAAACTATTTCCTAGGAGGGAAACAAACATAGATTCATAGAAATATTGGGCTGGAAGAGACCCTGAAGTCATCAAATCCAGCCCCCTGCGTTGTGGCAGAACCAAGTAAACCTAGAGACCAAGTAAACCTAGAGACCATCTCTGGTGTTTGTCTAACCTGTTCTTAAAAAACTCCAGTGATGGGGATTCTGCAACCTCCCTGGGAAGCTATTCCAGAGTTTAACTACCCTTACAGTTAGAATTTTTTTCCTAATACCATACCAGAATCTCCCATGCTGCAGATTAAGCCCATTATTTCTTGTCCTACCTTCAGTGGAAATGGGGAACAATTGTCCACTGTCCTCTTTTTATAACAGCCCTTAGCATATTGAAGATTGTTATCAGGTTTTCCCTCAGTCTTCTTTTCTCAAGACTAAATATGCTCAGTTTTTTAAACCTTTTTTTATAGGTCAGGTTTTCTAAGCCTTTTATCATTTTTGTTACTCTCCAGTGGAGTCTCTTCAATTTATCTGCTTTTTTCCTGAAGTGTGGTTCTTAGAATTGGACACTATAATCCAGCTGAGGTCTCACCAGTGCCAAGTACAGTGGGACAATAACCTCCCATGACTTACATATGAGACTCCTGTTAATACACCCCAAAATGATGTTAGCCTTTTCCACAGCTGCAATACTTTGTTGACTCATATCGAATTTGTGATCCACTGCAACCCCCACATCCTTTTCAGCAGTACAACCCTTTAGTCAGTTATTTCCCGCTTTGTAGCTGTGTATTTGATTTTTCATTCCTATGGCAAGTACTTTACTCTTGTCTTTTATTGAATTTCATCTTGTTGAATTCAGACCAATTCTCCAATTTGTGAAGATTATTTTGATTTCTAATTCTGACCTCCAAAATTCTACAAACCCCTCCCAGTTTGGTATCTTCTGCAGATTTTATAAGCATACTCTCCTCTCCATTATCCCCATCATTAATTAAAACATTGAATAGTACTGTACCTAGGATTGACCCCTGTGGGACCTGACTAGATATGCCTTCCCAGTTTGACAGTGAACCATTGATAACTACTCTTTGAGTATTCTCTTTCGAACAGTTGTGCTCTCACCTTATAGTTATTTTTCTAAAGCACCATTCTCTAGTTTGCTTATGAGAACGTCATGTGGGACTGTGTCAAAAGCCTTACCAAAATCAAAATATATCACTGTTCTGACGTAAGTCAAAAATAACATGTAAATTCCTAAAGTTTTCCTGTTGGTGGGTCATTATTAAAAATCAAAGTATAATGGAAATATTAAGAGGTTTAATACACTGAAATACTGGGCTTTTAGTACTCTGGAATGCGTTACCTAGGGAGTTGGTGGAGTCTCCCGCTGCATTCACTGTATAACCACCTACCCTTCTCCCCATGTTCCATAGCCTCCTCACCCAGATGCACAAGAACGCGGGGAGCGGGGAGGGAGGCTCCTGGCACCCAGCCACTCCACTCCAGAGGATGGCCCAAGCAACAGAAGGCTGTCATTCAAAAAGTTTGATTTTTAGTGTGGCTACAATAAGCAATATGGCCTTGTCCTTCTCTCCTTCCCCACCCCACCTGGGCTACCTTGTCCGTTATCTCTTTTTTTTTTTTAATTCATAAAGAAAGAATGCATGGTTTCCAAACAATAGTTACTTTATATCAAAGTGGGGAGGGTGGTTGGCTTACAGGAAATTAAAATCAATAAAGGGGGCGGGTTTGCATCAAGGAGAAACACACACAACTGTCACACCGAAGTCTGGCCAGTCATGAAAGCCCCTTTGATGCGCAGCACACCTTGTTGTGCTCTTCTAATCGCCCTGGTGTCTGGCTGCTCAAAATCAGATGCCAGGCAATTTGCCTCAACCTCCCACCCCACCATAAACGTCTCCCCCTTACTCTCACAGATATTATGGAGCACACTGCAAGCAGCAACAACAGTGGGAATGTTGGTTGTGGTGAGGTCTGACCAACATCTCCAGTGAGCTTTTAAAAGTCCACAGGCACATTCTACCAGCATTCTGCACTTACTCAGCCTTATAGTTGAAATGCTCCTTATTACTGTCCAGTCTTCATGAGCCATGGGAGCAAGGGGTAAGCTGGAGTAGGTGCAACTGCGTGGTGCTGCCAGTTGGGAGAGCAGCCTGAGGCAGAAGCCTCCAGCGTGCATGATATTCCAGGCAGGACTGAATCTCCATGAGATGAAACTTAAAGAAGAGAATGACCTGGAGTCTCTGGCTCTCACTCGGTGTTCTAAGAGGAGGATGGACATGTCTGTCCAGGCACCACTGATCAACCTCACTGAGGAGGATTCCAAGGAGCAGCAGTACCACGTCTGCCAGCAGCACCCAGGAGGACCAGAATGGATCCCTGAGCTCGTCGCTGGAAAGCAGGAGAGCAGAGGAGCGGGAGAGCAGAGTTGCAGGGAAAGTGGTGGAGCCGTACACCATGCCCTGGAGGTTGCTAGGAGCCGGGCAGGGAAGACGTTCCCAGAACCCCCAGCCAAGCTACATGTCTGATGAGGACAGGTACCAGTACAACTGCACCATCTGCTGTGAAGGCAAGGAGCTGCTGCTGTGTAGCAATGTCAGCTGCAGGTGCTTCTGGGTCAAATGCTTGGAGGTCCTGGTAGGGCAAGGTACATTGGCCAAGGCAAAAGAGCAAGACCCCTGGAGCTGTTACATGTGTCAAACATGAAGTGCTATGGGGTGTTAGAGCGCCGACCGGACTGGAATTTATGGCTGCAAGACTTCTTCACCAGCGACAAAGGGACAGGAATATGATACACCTAAAATCTAAAAAGGCCCGCACATTTCCCAGAGTCACTACCCTTGATAACAGAACATCAATGATTACATTGGCTACTTGGATCACAGCAGCCCCCACAGTAGACTTGCCCACAATAGCAGTGGTGACAGTGAGCTGAGCGGGCTCCTTGCTTGCTGTGGTATGGCATCTGCATGGGTAACCCAGGAAAAAAGGTGCAAAATGATTGTCTGCTGTTGCTTTCACGGAGGGAGGGGCGACTGACAACGTACCTAAAATCACCCGCGACAATGTTTTTGCCCCATCAGGCATTGGGAGCTTAACCCAGAATGGGCGGTGGAGACTGCAGGAACTGAGATAGCTACCCACAGTGCACCGCTCCGTAAGTCGATGCTAGCCACGGTAGTGAGGACGCACTCCACTGACTTAATGTGCCCTAGTGGGGACATATGCAATCAACTGTATAAAATCGATTTCTAAAAATTGACTTCTATAAAATTGACCTAATTTCGTAGTATAGACATACCCTAAGAAGAGTTGAGGGTATGTCTATACTCCTATAAGCCTGAAACTCCTTTTGAGAGGACAATGCAAACAGCAGCCAGAAAAATTACTGGTTCTCATCTGATTTATAATTGATAGATAAATGGATTCCAACTAGTGCTAACCAGTGCCCATCCCCAAGTGCTGGTCCTCATTTGATTTAGGCTAAAAACACGTATATGAGTAAAGATAAAAATTAAAATGTATCAACATTCTAAGGGGGCCCAACTATATAGCTCAAATCCTGGTCACATAAACAGAAAAGGGGTCAGGGTCTCAGAAGTTCTCTACAACATTGGTAACAGCATCCCATTATATGAGGAGTGGGTATATAAAACACTGCTTCAGTCTCATGAGCAGAAACTGGGCCATGTCTCCAAGACACTCTTCTGCCCCTGCTGCATTATATTGCGTTAGTGGGGCACTTTGCACCCCCATCTTTCTTTACAGTGGCCCTTAAAAGGAGAAACAAAGAGCAGGAAGGAGATGCATTTGATATATTTGTGATGCTTCAATTACACTAAAGTAATGATTTCTACTTTGTGCCTCTCATTTTGCTTTGTGGTCGGCACACAGCATTACTGATTTGGAGGCAGTACACTGGGGAATAATGGGCTTCTGTCACTATGTGGATAGTTATGAGATGTACAATGAAGTTTGCTCCAAAGCAATTTTTGGAGTTATTTAGACCAGTGGTTCTCAAACTAGGGCTGCCACTTGTTCAGGGAAAGCCCCTGGTGGGCCGGGCCAGTTTGTTTACCTGCTGCATCCGCAGGTTTGGCCTATCACAGCTCCCAGTGGCCGCGGTTCGCCGCTCCAAGCCAAAGGGAGCTGCAGGAAGCGGTGCAGGCCGAGGGACGTACTGTCTAGACTCTAAACCAGGGGCTGGCAAACTTTTTGGCCTGAGAGCCACATCAGGGTTCTGAAAGTGTATGGAGGGCTGGGTAGAGAAGGCTGTGCCACCCCAAACAGCCTGGCCCCCACCCCAATCTGCCACCTCCCATTTCCCACCCCCTGACTGCCCCCCTCAGAACTCCCAACCCATCCAACCCCCCCTGCTCCTTGTCCCCTGACTGCCCTGACCCCTATCCACACCCCCGCCCCCTGACAGGCCCCCCGGGACTCCCACGCCTATCCAACTCCTCCTGTCCCCATCCCCTGACCACCACACCCAGAACTCTGCCCCATCCAACTGCCCCCTGCTCCCTGTTCCCTGACTGCCTCCTAGGACCACCTGCCCCTTATCCAACCCCCCCACTCCTCGCTCCCTTACCATGCCACTCAGAGCACCGAGACTGGCAGCCGCGCCGCCCGGCCAGAGCCAGCCACACCGCCGCGCAGTCTAGAGCACCGGGGCAGGCCAGCGGCTCTCACTGCCGCACTGCCCAGCAGGAGCTGGCAGCACCGCCGCCCACAGTGCTGGTGGCATGGTGAGCTGAGGCTGCAGGGGAGGAGAGACAGCAGGGGAGGGCCCAGGGGCTAGCCTCCCTGGCCAGGCGCTCAAGGGCCGGGCCGGAGGGTCCTGCAGGCTGGATGTGGCCCGCGGGCTGCAGTTGCCCACCTCTGCTCTAAACCAAGCTTAGTTTCTTCAAAGATTGGAACACGAGAATCAAAAGTTTGAGAATCCTAATCTGAGAACACATGTTTTCATCCACTGAAGTAAAAGTAAAATTGTGTGAAATATAATATGAGAATCATTGGCATCTCTGAGCTCTCAAAACAAGTCAAATTTTTGAAGAAATTTCTCTCTTAAAACTCCATTGTTAAATATGAACATTCTTCTCACACTTTGCAAATATTTCTTATTCCATGTAAATCTCCTTTTATTGTTTCCATATCTTATTCATCTCTACCTTCAATAAAAACGGCCACCAGAATGGGACAAGGAAGAAAGCACGTCCATTGGCTGTAAAATGAATGGAAATATCGAATTTTAGGAAAAGAGGATTTTGACATTTGCAACTATTAGTAATGTTAACCAGTGCTGAATTTTTGTCACTAGGTTATTGAGTTTCAGAATTGTTTTCTGCAAAACTTAGGTTGATTTAAAGATAACCAAAAAGCGAGGCTTAAATTCAGCTGGAACTGTCCGGAGTGGAGCTACAGTAAATATTTTCAACCCCCTTATTTATAGTATTGGGGAGGTGGTGGTGGGAGGGGTCTGAGAAATACTCTATAAGAATTTAAGCCCTGCCCAAAAGGGTTGTATTGGGAGGGGGGGAACATTGGGACTTAAGCTCTTAAATCACTTGGGTGTTTTTGAAAATCCCACATCAAAAGTCTACCATGATTGGTATATGTCTGTGTCAAATTATGAACTCTGGTATACTGCATGTGGAAATACTGACATAGTGACTACACAAATCTGGACAAGGGTAGCCTGCATTCCAGAAAGCTGTTCTCTCTGGAAGAGAGGTTTGACAGCTCAGTGAATGACTATCAGTGAGACCCATCAGGACTGCAATCTGGGGCCATTGATTTTGGATGATTCTCAACTACTGGCTCACCCACATGGCACAATGGTTTCTGTACACAGGAGCCTGTATGGAGTTGGGAGGACAAGCATGACTGCAGTTAGAGAAAATGGCATGGAGACAGAAGTTCCGTTCTGTGCAGGAGGCAGACTATTGTCATATGCAAGTTGGATTTGCAGGAGAGAGAGGACAGGAGGGACTCTCTGCCCAGCCTGGAATGCAGTTGAACCATGTCTCCACACAAGGAGAGAGATCAGACTGGGTAGGACTTGCGGTGTTTTCAAAGCTCTGCAACTCTCATTACTTTAAAAATAAAAGTGTCTGTGGCTAAGAAATTCCTTTGCGAGGCCTGTGTTTCTTGCTTTCCTGTTGCATTATTTCCGAAGGGTTAAATTAGAAACCCAGAGGTCCCACAGCCTAAGTGGAATTCTGAGGGAGCATGTGTAAGTGACTGACAAGCACTTGGAAGGTGTCACACTGGTTTTAGGATCAAGGCTGAATGACAGCATCCCAAAGAAGGATGTCAGACAAGATGTCTGAGCCTGGGAGTGCGCCCTAAAGTCCCAGAGCTAGTAACAGTGACTAATCTCTACCCAGATCTAGGTCAATTGGAAGGATGTGGGACCGAGCAATTGGCTCCATGGACAACAGACTGGTCACTGTACAGTGGGGTACTAGTCAGGTTGTAAAAATGATGACTAAGCTTTACTGTCAGTACAACTTTTAAAAAGAGAATAAATGCCTAACCTTAGCTTTTGCTGAATATCTGTGAAAAAGTATGCAGAGTACTTTAACCATGAGGTAATGGCTAATGTTAACCAATAGTCCTTGACACACACAGTTGAATACTGAAATAAGTACATAGGGTGAGATCCTCACTCCTGTTCCAGCTCTTGTATGTCATGTTAAAGGCCCAGAGTGGCATAAAGGGGCCCTAAAAAGACTGTCTAGCTGAGGGAAGGTTTCCCCCCGGTGCAGACATTGTGGAAAACAGCCATAAGCCTGCCATCTGAGGACCCCTTTGCAAACTTGGGGTAAGCAGCATGCTGGGGTTGGGGCTGGGTACAAGAGGAATGTGTTGAGGGTAGGGATGCAACACTCAGTGCTGTGGAAATTCCAGGTAGCGCTGCAACCTGGAGGGCAGCCCCACAAGTCTGCTGTATCTTAGGCAAGCCACCAGGGCTGTCAAGTTACACTGGGGTCTGCTCAGCTCCCAGAGCAACCCAGGACTGGGAGGGGGCAAAGGTTGCTTAAATCCACCATAGTCCCCCTCCTCCTGGGTATCAAGTTCTGTGCTGTATCTCTTCGAATCACAACACAAAATCTCACTTGTGATAAGTTGTACAGTGTGTAAGTTTGAATACAAATTCCAGTTTGCATTATGGTAGGCTACTACACAAAACTCTTCATTGTGAAGCACTTAGGTTAGGAAAAGTAGGACTATCAAGAAAACATTTCAGATGGAGACCAATTTGAAAAGCCAAGTGTGAAACATTTATGACTAGAAACCAAACAACACTACAAAGAGAATGCAAATGGCCGAAAAACTAACCTTGTATGATATTTCACACCAAAAGGCCACCTACTTTTAGAGAAAAGCAAGAATTTATGCCCCATTCTATGATTATTTTAGGATGCAACCCAACTGTGGAGTCCCTACAGATAATATTGCATTTGACAAATAATATATTACAAAATTGTATTTGAAGGCATCTACACATGGAGCTAGAGTTAAGGTTGACCATCCAACCTTCACTTTCATAGTTTTGCTGAATTTTGAGTGCATGATTTCCCATCCTTAACGTTGCATTAACTTTTTAAAATGGAATATAGTTTATATTTCATCATTTTACAATTAAATATTTAAATATTAGCCTTGTCCAAGCAGCTGTATAATTTAAAAGACTGAGATTTCATTCTAATTTAAGCATGTGCACGTCCTTTCTCATTTTTAAAAGAATACATGTTAAGTAATATGTACGCTATCTGTTGTAGTCTTTGATTAGATATAAGCATTCATGCTTAGAGTATTCCTGGGTACTCGTGCTGGTATGGAGGAGATTTGTGTTCTAATAAATAATCTGCCTGTCTTGAATTACGATGTCCATAAGTGGATATTTCTATCCTGTCACATTCTTCTATTGTGTTATCTGTTGTCAATATATTTCTGCTACTCCTGCTGTTGGTTTGGTAATTATTCAGGGCTTTACAAAATTTAGGTCTTTTTATTTTAACATCAATAAAGCTGACTTCATAATAGATATGGAGCCAATAAACATTAAATGTTTTACAACCGTTATTATGTCAACAGCATATTAATCCTGAATGCAATTTATTACTAAATGGTTATTCGTTGTTCTGTAGCTACCTCCACTCCTTGAGGGAAGGAAATATATTGCTCACACCACTCTTTCCATCTTAGCTAAAGGGAAACCATTCACAGTGTCCCAGTATTTTAAATGCAACTATTAGAGCTGGTTGAACTATTTTTGATTAAACTTTTTTTCAACAAAAAAAGTAATTTTATCTAAACCAAAATGTCACAGAACTGTATCAGTTTCAATGATAATTTTGATAGGAAGGTTTCTTAGCCCCACAATGGACTCTGAGTTAGAAAGAGACTGGTGGTTAAGGTGCTGACCCGAGAGATCCAGATTCAAGTTCCTGAACAGCCTGATCCGGGTCATCTGGGATGAAAAACTACTCTGAATCAGGCTGAGCAGGGACTTGAATGTGGGTTTCCCAGGTCACTGACCTTACCACTCAGTTATCCTGGGGACACTTTCTCTTTTTCTTTCTCATTTTGTGAAACCTTTTGAAAGAGCTCATTTTGTTGTTCCATACTGGAAGAAAACCAAATTTTGAAACCTTTAAATGTTTCACAAAATGGAATTGTTGTCCTCTGGCCAGTTTTTACCAACTATGTACCTAAGTGTGACAGATATCTGCGGCAGCTCCAGGCACTAGTGCTCCAAGCGCATGCCTGGGGCGGCAAGCCGTGGGGGACTGCGTGCCGGTCTCTGTGAGGGTGGCAGTCAGGCAGCCTTCGGCGGCATGCCTGCGGGAGGTCCGCTGGTCCCGTGGCTTTGGCAGCAGTTTGGCAGCGGGTACGCCGAAACCGCAGGACCAGTGGACCTCCCATAGGCATGCACCGAATCCATGGGACCGGGGACCTCCCACAGGCGCGCCACCGAAAGCCGCCTGCCTGCCGTGCTTGGGGCAGCAAAAAAGCTAGAGCCACCCCTGACAGATATGGCAATTTTCTGCAATATTTTTGGGAGAACTTACAGTATTAAATTTATGTATCATTGTGGACCTGGGATTGTATGTAATTCCATGAGAAGAGTACTCCAAGAACTAAGAACAGTAGTGGTTGATTAGACAAATTCATTGTTTATAACACCTACAGAAAGGTACCTCCTCATGGGAGACTTGTATATACTAGTTCAAACTGGATTCTCCAGATGCCAGTAGACAAATAAATTACTTTTGGGTAAATGGCCTCAGTTTGAACTGACTCAGGGCTGTCTTTCTGATCAAGCAAATGGACAGGACCTTCTGTCCAAAGGGAGGCCCCCGCATCCTTAGGGGAGTGTTGGCGGGACTCACACTGACCAGATCCCTTGTGGAGAAGGGGCTGGGGGTGATTTCTAGTAAGTTTATTAGCATGTGTTTAGGTTTTTATTGCTTTTAATGTTTTCTCTGGAATGTTTTTACCTTAAAATAAAGGTGTTTTCTTTAAAAAGCTGTGTGATGACTCATAACTCAGGGCAATTACCCTGTTCATAGCTCTCAAAGAGAAAGCAAAGTTCAGACTCTGACTTGTTTAAGCACTCTGTCTTGCTGGGGATATCAGAGTGTAGGCAGGGAATTGTTCAGGCTGGAAAAAACCTAGGTCAGGAGGGAGAGAGAGATGCGGGTCTCTTCCTGCTTCTCAGATGCCAGCTCTCTTGGGAAGTCTGAGTGCATGCCTTTGCTGGAGCACAAGGGGGAAATACTAGTGCACTTGCCCTAAACTGTGACACCAAGTATCTTTTAAACACCTAGAGTTGAGTTTAACATTTGCATGGACTTTACAATGAATATACTTTATGCATGAATGGGTTAACTAGAGAGAGCTAGAAGCAGTGGCAGTGCAGCATAATGGAGGAATCCAAGTGTGTGCGCTAAGTGTGCAATATTGCTGAAGGGTAAGGTAGTGGAGCATGAAGGTAAAATGTGAGGGAATGAATACGGAGCAAATGACAAAGCGTATGTGGGTGTCTCTACAGCTGTATTAGGATATGGCTTTAAAATACTAACTACAACCATATATCTCCTGTTCCTCTCAGTAATTCTCAGTTCATGGGTACATATAACTTCATTTTATTTCCTTATTTTCTCTTCCATGTTCCATCTCATAATAAGATATTCTACTGGAAACCCTTTTTACCTGATGATTGAAATCACAGGTACCATAAGACTTTAGTTCTGTGTGAAACTCATGACATTTTTTTTAGGTGAAATTTAACATGGAAGGTTTTGCTCATTCATTCTGTGTGGTATTGAGACCTCATTTTACTTCTTGGGAATATTTTGTTTTTCTTTTTAGAACCCAAACATTTTTAACAGGTCAATTTACAAAATCTACTTCTGATTCAACATTTTGTAGTTTTGTAGTTTCATACATTTGAAATCTTATGTCGATTTTTACCAGGATGGAAATTTTGGCCTGTGGAGAGAAGTAAAGATGGAATCACACATGTATAATATGTTAAAGGAATAGGCGTATACACACTCCAATGCAGCCAGGTTGGAAGCATCCTAGGATGTACGCATTTCTTTTCTAATACTAGAAGATGCATAGGGATCTACACTCCTGGTATTCCCCCAGCCTGTAGTCCAACAGGAGCAGAGAGCTAAGCTGAGCTAATGAGACATTGACTGCTGCAGTACATCTTTCCTCTGAGTGGGATCAGGTAGTGGTGTATACGAGAGTTCTCACTGGTTCCTCTGAGCCTGCTCTCACTCAGAATGACTGGGCACTGAGGGACCTTATATAGGTCCTGGATGACTAATAGTGGTAGCTGCTACTCAACAGAAGGCACAAGTCCATGCTCTCATTGTGCAGTCAAAGGTCATTCTACTGGAGCTATTGTTGCAGGTGGGGGCTGAAGCAGTCAACGTAGGCACTTCCTTTGCTTCATTATCAGTCATTGGTTTCTCTTCTGATTCTACTGTTCATCTGGCCTTCTTAAATTTCTCATTCCCTTCTCCCTCTGCTGTCCATGGGAATAGATGGAGCTGGCTTCCAAGAGGGAAACCAGCCAAAGAGGAGTGTGACTTTAAAACAGAATCTGGGACAGCAAGAGTGATGGAAGTGAGTTTGGAGGGTGCAGAGAGAATGGTTTCTGCTGTTTACTGTAGTGGGAGATAAAATCCAACATGTACTCCAGGACCTCACAGGGTACCCAAAGAATTACTGGTTCTCATGACACTTACACTGTGGCTACCTGGGGCACAGAACAAAACATCCAAACCCAGTGTTATCTGACCAAGCTACATTTAAAAGCAACCAATAAGCCAAACTTCATACCAATCCAGTGAAGGGGAAAAGGACCAGAGTTGGAATTCTTACTCTAGAATCCTCCCCATCAGGCCACATGGCCCTCTGTCCTCACACAACCTCTATTTATCCTTAGCAGGTGGTGTCACTCCAGCTGCCAGTCTTTTTCCCCTGATTGTGTCAGAGTGAACATACAAAATGCTGTCTACAAATCTTGTGTGTTCTGGGGTTTGAGAGTAATGTATTTGTGTGGAGAGAGCATCAGACCACAGGTTCCACATGGCATATACTAAAGATAGGAAATATCTCAGGCATTTAGAGAATGAGGACCCTGCATGCCAGTTATCGGGAATCAGAGAAGGGGCTAGCATCATGGTCAGGAAAAAAACAAAAAACAATTGTCTTGGGAGGAGGTTGTAGAAAGGAGGGAGAATTGAGATAACAATAGGTGCTGAAAAATTTGTATAAGCTTTGTGCATTAGTGTATTGATACTAGAAAAGAAATCAGATGAAAAGTCTAAATGAATCACAAGATCAAAGCATCCGGAAATGCTTTTACTGGACAGTGTATGTTGATCTATTCAGTAGTTGCTTTGGAAAGGGTTTACTTACCATTGGAGTAGGATCAATATCAATTCTCTGGCAAAACCTCCATTCTCCCCAGGGACTAAAAAGAGACATCTATTGTGTACTTTGTGGTTGATGACTAATCACATACAGCAAGAACCTGCGGTGTCTGCATTGTCTGTGTTCTGATATTCTTGAAGTAAAGTTTACAGAGAGAAAACATGTTAATGTTCAAGGAATTAGGACACATGATCCCAAAGTGATCTGAAAGAATTCTTTACTGAAATTCAATCTCTGGTTTCATTAGATTTGTCTTCCAGTTGACTGTTATGCTAAAGGCTCTTTTGAGTCTCTATATACAAGGAGGTATTGAATGTTACCAAGTTTAAACGTATTTAATCCATGATCTTTCTGGCTCATTGATTTATGGTGTTTGCACTGCACAGTATGTGTAATACATGATACCAGTTAGAGATTGCTGCATGGTCTGTATGGTTCAAATGCATGGAAATGTGAAGTACTCAGTTATCTGAGTCTAAGGGTATGTCTACACTACGAAATTAGGTCGAATTTATAGAAGCCGGTTTTATAGAAATCGGTGGTATACAGCCGATTGTGTGTGTCCCCACATAAAATGCTCTAAATGCATTAAGTCAGCGGACCGTGTCCACAGTACCGAGGTTAGCATCGACTTCCGGAGCGTTGCACTATGGGTAGCTATCCCACAGTTCCTGCAGTCTCCGCCACCCATTGGAATTCTGGGTTGAGATCCCAAGGCCTGAATGATGCAAAACAGTGTCACGGGGGGTTCTGGGTACATGTCGTCAGGCCCCTCCCCCTCCATCAGAGCAATGGCAGACAATCGATTCGCACCTTTTTACTTGGGTTACCTGTGCAGACAACATACCATGCCAAGCATGGAGCCCACTCAGCTCAGCTCACCATCACCATATGTCATCTGGGTGTTGGCAGATATGGTACTGCATTGCTACACAGCAGCAGCTAATTGCCTTTTGGCAGTAGACGGTGCAGTATGACTGGTAGCCTTCATCAGCGATCTGGGTGCTGGCAGATGTGGGGCTGCATTGCTACACAGCAGCAGCCCCTTGCCTTTTGGCAGTAGATGGTGTATTACGACTGGTTCAATCAGATGATGGCTGAAACTCTGTATGTCCCCCAGTCACATTCTGCTGCCTTCCCAATGATTATGGCGGCTATCAGTCGTAGTACACTATTTTCTGCCAAGCGCCCAGTATTTTTTGCCAAGCACCCAGAAGATGCCGAGGGCTATCAGTCATGCTGCACTGTCGGCTGCCAGCTTAAGATGTAAAAAATAGATTTGTTCTGTATTCATTTGCTTCCCCCTCCCTCCATGAAATCAACGGCCTGCTAAACCCAGGGTTTTGAGTTCAATCTTGGGGGGGGCCATTCTGTGTGACAGTTGTTTGTGTTTCTCCCTGATGCACAGCCACCTTTGTTGATTTTAATTCCCTGTACCTGTACGCCATGTCATCACTCGCCCTGCCCTCCCTCCCTTCCTCTGTCAGACAATAGTTTTGCGCCTTTTTTCAGACCAGCACTGGGATCATGGAACCCGCTCAGATCACTGTGGCAATTATGCGCACTATGAACATCATGCACATTGTCCTGGAGTATATGCAGAGCCAGGACATGCCAAAGCAAAACCAGGACCAGCCGAGGAGGTGATTGCAGCGCGGCGACGAGAGTGATGAGGAAATTGACATGGACATAGACCTCTCACAAAGTACAGGCCCCAGCAATGTGCAAATCATGGTGTTACCGGGGCAGGTTCATGCCGTGGAATACCGATTCTGGGCCCGGGAAACAAGCACAGACTGGTGGGACCGCATCGTGCTGCAGGTATGGGACGATTCCCAGTGGCTGCGAAACTTTCGCATGCATAAGGGCACTTTCATGGAACTTTGTGACTTGCTTTCCCCTGCCCTGAAGCGCCAGAATACCAGGATGAGAGCAGCCCTCACAGTTGAGAAGCGAGTGGCAATAGCCCTGTGGAAGCTTGCAACGCCAGACAGCTACCGGTCAGTCAGGAATCAATTTGGAGTGGGCAAATCTACTGTGGGGGCTGCTGTGATCCAAGTTGCCAGGGCAATCAAAGACCTGGTGATATCAAGGATAGTGACTCTGGGAAACGTGCAGGCCATAGTGGATGCCTTTGCTGCAATGGGATTCCCAAACTGTGGTGGGGTGATAGACGGAACCCATATCCCTATCTTGTCACCGGAGCACCAAGCCACCAAGTCCGTAAACTGCAAGGGGTACTTTTCAATGCTGCTGCAAGCCCTGGTGGATCACAAGGGACATTTCACCAACATCAACGTGGGAAAGATACATGATGCTCGCGTCTTCAGGCACTCTGGTCTGTTTCGAAAGTTGGAGGAAGGGACTTTCTTCCCGGACCAGAAAATAACTGTTGGGGATGTTGAAATGCCTATCGTGATCCTTGGGGACCCAGCCTACCCCTTAATGCCATGGCTCATAGAGCTGTACACAGGCAGCCTGGACAGTAGTCAGGACCTGTTCAACTACAGGCTGAGCAAGTGCCGAATGGTGGTGGAATGTGCATTTGGACGTTTAAAAGCACGCTGGCGCAGCTTACTGACTCGCTCAGACCTCAGCGAAAAGAATATCCCCATTGTTATTGCTGCTTGCTGTGCGCTCCACACTATCTGTGAGAGTAAGGGGGAGACATTTATGGCAGGGTGGGAGGTTGAGGCAAATCGCCTGGCCGCTGATTATGCGCAGCCAGACACCAGGGCAGTTAGAAGAGCACACAGGGCGCGGTGCGCATCAGAGAAGCTTTGAAAACGAGTTTTGTGACTAGCCAGGCTACGGTGTGAAATTTCTGTTTGTTTCTCCTTGATGAACCCTCCGCCCCCTGCCCCCCGGTTCACTCTACTTCCCTGTAAACCAACCACCCCACCCTGCCCTCCCCCCTTCGAGCACTGCTTGCAGAGGCAATAAAGTCATTGTTACTTCACATTCATGCATTCCTTATTAATTCATCACACAACTAGGGGGATAATTGCCAAGGTAGCCAGGGATGGGTGGGGGAGGAGGGAAGGAAAAGGACACACTGCAGTTTAAAACTTTAACTCTTATTGAAGGCCAGCCTTCTGATGGTCGGGCAATCATCTGGGGTAGAGTAACTGGATGGCCAGAGGCCCCCCCATCGTGTTCTTGGGCGTCTGGGTGAGGAGGCTATGGAACTTGGGGAGGAGGGCTGTTGGTTACACAGGGGCTGTAGCGGCGGTCTCTGCTCCTGCTGCCTTTGCTGCAGCTCAACCATATGCTGGAGCATATCAGTTTGATGCTCCAGCAGCCGGAGCATATCAGTTTGATGCTCCAGCAGCCGGAGCATATCAGTTTGATGCTCCAGCAGCCGGAGCATCGACTCTTGCCTTCTGTCGGCAAGCTGATGCCACCTATCATCTTCAGCCCGCCACTTGCTCTGTTCATCCCACGATTCAGCCCGCCACCTCTCCTCTCATTCATATTGTGCTTTTCTGTAGTCTGACATTGACTGCCTCCACGTATTCTGCTGTGCTCTGTCAGCGTGGGAGGACATCTGGAGCTCCGAGAACATATCATCCCGAGTCCGCCGTTTTCTCCTTCTAATCTTTGCTATCCTCTGCGAAGGAGAAGCATTTGCAGCTGGTGGAGGAGAAGGGAGAGGTGGTTAAAAAAGACACATTTTAGAGAACAATGGGTACACTCTTTCACATTAAATGTTGCTGTTCACATTACACAGCACATGTGCTTTCGTTACAAGGTAGCATTTTTCCTCTTATATTGACGGCCTGCTGGTTTGGTGTGAGAGATCACTCATGCAGTGCCAGGCAACAGATTTCGGCTTGCAGGCAGCCATGATATTTTGGCTTTTTTAACCTTCTTAACATGTGGGAATGGTTTCAAACAGTAGCGCCCTCATTTCCCATACCAAACACCCCTTGGGTTGGCCATTTAAAATGGGTTTGCAATGTAAAAGGAGGGGCTGCGGTTTCTGGGTTAACATGCAGCAGAAACCCAACTACCCCCGCAAACACCCAATTCTCTGGGATGATCACTTCACCCCTCCCTCTACCGTGTGGCTAACAGCGGGGAGCATTTCTGTTCAGCCGAGCAGGAACGGGCACCTCTGAATGTCCCCTTAATAAAATCACCCCATTTCAACCATGAATGATATCACTGTCCTGAGGATAACAAAGAGAGATAAGGAATGGATGTTGTCTGCATGCCAGCAAACACTGGGACCATACGCTGCCATGCTTTGTTATGCAATGATTCCAGACTACGTGCTACTGGCCTGGCGTGGTAAAGTGTCCTACCATGGCGGACAGGATAAGCAGCCCTCCCCAGAAATCTTTTCCAAAGGCTTTGGGAGTACATGAAGGAGAGCTTTCTGGAGATGTCCCTGGAGGATTTCCACTCCATCCCCATACACATTAACAGACTTTTCCAGTAGCTGTATTGGCCGCGATTGCCAGGGAAAATCAATCATTAATCATTAAACATGCTTGCTTTTAAAGGTACACTCACCAGAGGTCCCCTGTGTGCCCTCAGGGTCTGGGAGCACACCTTGGGTGAGTTCGGGGGTTACTGGTTCCAAGTCCAGGGTGATAAACATATCTTGGCTGTTGGGGAAACCGGTTTCTCCGCTTCCTTGCTGCTGTGAGCTATCTACATTATCTTCATCCTTATCTTCCTCGTACCCTGAATCCGCTTCCCTGTTGCGTGTTTCTCCATTGACGGAGTCATAGCACACGGTTGGGGTAGTGGTGGCTGCACCCCCTAGGATTGCATGCAGCTCCGCGTAGAAGTGGCATGTTTGCGGCTCTGCCCCGGACCTTCCGTTTGCCTCTCTGGCTTTGTGGTAGGCTTGCCTTAGCTCCTTAATTTTTACGCGGCACTGCTGTGCGTCCCTGTTATGGCCTCTGTCCTTCATGGCCTTTAAGACCTATTCTAATATTTTGCCATTTTGTTTACTGCTACGGAGTTCAGCTAGCACTGATTCATCTCCCCATATGGCGAGCAGATCCCATACCTCCTGTTCGGTCCATGCTGGAGCTCTTTCACGATCCTGGGACTCCATCATGGTTACCTGTGCTGATGAGCTCTGCGTGGTCACCTGTGCTCTCCTTGCTGGGCAAACAGGAAATGAAATTCAAAAGTTCGCGGGGCTTTTCCTGTCTACCTGGTCAGTGCATCTGAGTTGAGAGTGCTGTCCAGAGCGGTCACAATGAAGCACTGTGGGATAGCTCCCGGAGGCCAATAACGTGAAATTCTGTCCACACTACCCCAATTCCGACCCGCGAAGGCCGATTTTAGCGCTAATCCCCTCGGAGGTGGAGTAAAGAAACCGGTTTAAAGGGCCCTTTACGTCGAAAAAAAGGGCTTCGTTGTGTGAACGTGTCCAGGCTTAATTCGAATTAACGCTGCTAAATTTGACCTAAACTCGTAGTGTAGACCAGGGCTTAGAGATGCATTATGTTTGAAGTCCTTTACTGTTCTCTCTTTCCTCTACCCTCCACAGAGCATCTGTGAGCCTTGTGATCTCCCTTCAGCTACTCTGGGCTTCTTTTCAATCTCATCTCCTCATTTGTTTAGGTCCTTTCTAATCTTACCACTTTGCCATTCCTTCCATATGCTCCAGTCATTCTAAATGTGTGATCTCACTCTGACTACTACTGCCCTCATGAAAAATCCCTCCACCAACTATTACATATTTTGTGTATCCCTGCCCTCACATACACACATAAGTAAAGCTTTTCCTGGCACTAGTCTGGGTTATTCAATGCGATTTTATTTTCCTCCCAGTCAGGGTTTTCCATGTTCTCCCAGCTCAGCTTTTATAGTCATTTCCTGACCATGATGTTCAGCCCAAAAACTCCTCAAACAAGACAAATAGCTGTCTCAAACCTCAGTGCAGAAACCATTTTAAACCTATTTTTAAAATGATTACGTCTCATAGTATGCCTCCCCACTGTCCCTTATTTCAAGGCACATCACTGTCTCTTATACCAGAATTCCCTATGTTCCTCACTAATTTGGGATCCACTTTATTTCTGATGTAAATACTTTTTAAAAATAAAGCAGTCAGGAAAATGAGGTTCTAGAAATAGATTTTTACACTAAAAGGATGACTCCCACAGCACTTCATCCCTGGATGGACTTTTTATATTATTGTCAATTTGGGGTCTTTCTCATGCACTGTGTCAGATGGTTGGGCATTGACAGGTTGATGGGTGACTTGAACAATGGCCTTGTCAGCAGTTTTCTGGGAAAACTCACAACATGTGACCCATATATGCTATCTACTAAAGATTTCCGCTGTCTGTCAGCTTAAGCTGCATCCAAACTAGTTCTATGAACAGTCAATCATAATTTAGATTTTCCTTGTATTTGCCACATATCTGTTTGACTAGCCCTTTCTCCTATCAAGGGAAAGAGTACATCATGAAAGAGTACCCGGAAAGATAATGGAGCAAATAATTAAACAATCAATTTGAAAACATCTAGAAGATAATAAGGTGATAAGTAACAAGGCAGCATGGATTTGTCAATAACAAATCATGTCAAACCAACCTGATAGTTTTCTTTGACAGGGTAACAAGCCTTGTGGATGGGGGAAAGTGGTAGATGTGGTATATGTTGACTTTAGTAAGGCTTTTGATATTGTTTCGCATGACCGTCTCATAAACAAACTAGGGAAATACTACCTAGATGGAGCTACTATAAGGTGGGTGCATAACTGGTTGGAAAACCATTCCCAGAGAGTAGTTATCAGTGGTTCACTGTCATGCTGGAAGGGCATAACGAGTGGGGTCCCACAGGGATCAGTTCTGGGTCCAGTTCTGTTCAATATCTTCATCAATGATTTAGATAATGACATAGAGAGTACACTTATAAAGTTTGCCGATGAGGCCAAGCTGGGAGGGGGTTGCAAGTGCTTTGGAGGATAAGATTATAATTCAAAATGATCTGGACAAACTGGAGAAATGGTTGGAAGTAAATAGGATGAAATTCAATAAGGACAAGTTTCAGAGTAACAGCACAAATGTAAAGTCCTGCACTTAGGAAGAAACAATCAGTTGCACACATACAAAATAAGAAATGACTGCCTATGAAGGAGTACTGCAGAAAGGGATCTAATGGTCATAGTGGACTACAAGTTAAATATGAGTCAACAGTGTCACACTGTTGAAAAACAAGTGAACATCATTCTAGGATGTATTAGCAGGAGTCTTGTGAGTAAGACAAGAAGTAATTCTTCCACTCTACTCTGCACTGATTAGGCCTCAACTGGAATATTGTGTCCAGTTCTGGGTGCCACATTTCAAGAAAGATGTGAACAAATTGGAGAGTCCAGAGAAGAGCGACAAAAATCAGTAAAGGTCTAGAAAACATGACCTCTGAGGGAAGATTGAAAACATTGGGTTTATTTAGTCTGGAAAAGAGAAGACAGAGGGGACATAACAGTTTTCAAGTACATAAAAGGCTGTAACAAGGAGGAGGGAGAAGAATTGTTCTTCCTAACGTCTGAGGATAGAACAAGAAGCAATGGGCTTAAATTGCAGCAAGGGGGGTTTAGGTTGGACATTAGGAAAAACTTCCTGTCAGGGTGGTTAAGCACTGGAATAAATTGCCTAGGGAGGTTGTGGAATCTCCATCATTGGAGATTTTTTAAGAGCAGGTTAGGCAAACACCTGTCAGGGATGGTGTAGATAATACTTAGTCCTGCCATGAGTGCAGGGGACTGGTCTAGATGACCTCTCGAGGTCCTTTCCAGTTCTACAATTCTATGATTCTACAAAATTCTATCTATCGTAGTGGTTCTCACCTGATTCCATATCTGGAACCTCCTATTTATCAATATAGGAATGGTGCAGCCCCTGACAACTGTTTGCGAGTGATCCCCATGTTGTGAACCCACGGATTAGCACTATGTCAGAAATTCAGGTCTTTGACAGCTCCCATTCATTTCAACTGGAATTCCCCAGCACTTCTGTACCTAACTGTTGTTTAGCCTAGTTCACTTTTTTTTTTAAAGTGAAGATTATAGTTCCAGAATCCACATGGTATTAGCACAGCTGCTAGTAAAACAGGGAGGCGAAAGTGCTCAGTGTTGACATCATGGAGTGTTCTGCACATGTGCACAGAGTATGCCTCTTCCCAACCACACCCCCTAAGCATGTGACTAATGTTAGTGTTCTGGATGTCTCATGTTACCTTACGATGGCAGCTGTTAAAGCTGCCTAGCACAGCGGCAGGTGCTATAAAGTAATAATCCTAGGATTACTCTGCCTCACCATTAACTCAGCTAGAGAGTAGGTTGCATTGTAGCACATTCTAGTTTAGAGTTTAAAGTCACCCAGGAAACCAGACAGCCATTTTCTGATGGCAATGCTGTACCTCAGCTGATGTTCAAAAGGCAAAATGGATACCATAAGCAGGGGCGGCTCCAGGCACCAGCGCAGCAAGCGCGTGCCTGTGGCGGCAAGCCGTGAGGGGTGGCGTACTGGTCGCCAGGAGGGCAGCAGTCAGGCAGCCTTCAGCGGCATTCCTGCGGGAGGTCCATTGGTCCCGCAGCTTCGGCAGCAATTCGGCAGCCGGTACGCCGAAGGCGCGGGACCGGCAGATCACCCGCAGCAATGCCGCCAAATCTACATGACTAGCGGACCGCCCTCAGGCATGCCACTGAAAGCCGCCTGACTGCCGTGCTTGGGGCGGCAAAAAACATAGAGCAGCCCCTGACCATAAGATAAAAAAAATCTTTATTTCTCTTCAGTATATACAGAATACCCTGTTAATCTGTCTTCATAGTCCCATATCATGCTGTGTGAAGAAAAAGAACCTCCCCTCCCCTTTCTGTAATCCACACAAATGGTAGATGCCTTAAGAAAACTGTTAACAGCAGCAAAAATTGACTTATTCACTAAAGTTCCCTGTAAACACCAATTACTTTCTATACCTAACTTCACCACTGGACACCTGCAAGTATAAAGAGCTGCTGCAGAAGATGTGTTGAGGCTGCAATTCTCCAGCAAACTAAAGTGCTTGTGTTTCAGAATGAATCAACTGTTACAGATGCTTCCCCAAGTCTTTGCTATCAAAATTGCCTGTTTTATTTACTGTGCACTGATGGGGGCTGTGTTTGGCTGTTTTCGATATTCATGAATAGGAATATGTTGATGCAAAGACCCGTAATGTTACTTTCTGTACTCTCGGATCAAGCAATTTTCTAGGCTCTTATTCACAGTGCAGATTGCAGTTGGGAGCCAATCCCCCCTCCCCCTCCCCAGATGTTAGCCAGCTGTATATTTTGTTTTGTTTTGGCTGCTATAAATTTACATGGCACACCCATCAAGCTGTGTAGCAAAACAATTGCTTACAAATTAAAAAGAATTTCACATGCTTCTGAATAAAATGTCAAGAAAATAGTTTACCTCCCTCCAATATAATTTAGAGCTTAAAATCACCAGGAAATACCAGGCAACCATTTTTTGTAAGGGCATGTATTCAAGCTTTACCCATCCATGGCCACAATGCTGTATATTTCTAAGATGGGAGAAGCTCAAAAGAACAGCATTGTTTCTTACTTTATAAATGTTCAGGTGACCTCTTTACCTGAAAATGTCATCTGTGAGGCCAATGAGAATCCCAGTATCACTTCAGCTAGCTATCACATGTCTGTTGAAATGTTTTCATTATTGTTTTTCCTTCATTTATTTCACAGTTACAGTATCTCTGTAGCAGTAATTATCATTCCATCAAGGTTCTATCAAAGAAAGCAGAACCATCTGAAAAAATCAGCATTGTTTCATTCAGTCTCAAATGGAATTAAACTGATTTGCTGTTTAGAAGAAGAAAATGGATTTCATAGGAATCCATCAGGGCTACTAACCAAAATTTACAGTTAGACCTGAAAAGGTGTTTAGCTGATCAAAAAATTATTGAAAACACTGACCTAACAAAAGAAATAGGGACCTGGTGATGTCCCGCCACATTTTTAACACATTCAGTCTTGAATTTAACATGCATGCATACCTCCCATTGAAGTCAGTGAGATTTATTTTTTTGTACATAAAGACTGCTGGAGAAATTCAATGCTCATTAATAAGCAACCTAGCATGTTAGTTCCTTTTCCTGGAAAATGGCTTCATATTCTCAGGCCTACATAGAGGAAGGAGGTACCATAGATTAGAGTCATAGCCTTTCACTTCTAAACTCAAAGCCTACTTAGATGACAGACTGAAAATGAATTTCCTCTGATCCTAGTCTCCTTTGTATATTTATTGATATCACAAAACTGCTTTGGCATCTGGCACAATTTGACATGATTAACAGTCTCTGTTCCAAAGAGGTCTGGAAGAACAGGAGTAAAACAGGTTAGGTTTGGGGTGAGTAGTACTGTCTGGAAGTGTTTGCAGTGACTGCATTCCCTATGCTGGGCTCAGGCTGCTGCTATCAGGCCTTCACTTTCACAAGCATTAATTTCAGACACATTTTAAAAAAAAATCTTGAGTCCAGCATCAGGATGGTCTTTAGAATTCTTCTAAACCTCCCAATGAGAAGGAATTTGACAGCAAATAACATCTCTTTATCCTACCCTGAACCTACTACTGAGTGAAAATGTACGCATGCTTTTTAATGGCTTAATCCTAGTCTTACTGAAGATAAGTTTGTTTTGCCATTGCCTTCCATGTGAGTAGGGTCAATTCCTAAAAAGACAAATTAAATCAATACTGATGTGTACATGGAAGTTACACATATTGAACTTGACCAAGCAGGGAGCAATCATGTTGTCAACAGTCAGAATTTTGAAATTTAAACTACTATGCATAGCAGAAAAAGGAATGGCCTTATAGAATAATACTGATATGCACTCAACACATAAAAATGGTTCTTTTTATATACTGTGTCCTGAAATAAACTGTTGGGGCCAAATCTTGGGCCACAGAGCCAATGGGGATAGCTTCAAAAATGCAGCGATATCCACTGAGCCCCAAAAGCCCCGATTTACTATGTGCAAATTTGATAATTACATATGGAAACTGTATTTAGATGTATAATGTGTGCGGTTTTGCAGAGACAATGGGTCTTATTCTATGGTCAGACTGGTTTTACATGGGTGTAACTTAATTGATTTCAGTGGAATATCACCTAATTTAGATGAGCAGAAGTGAGAGTTCAATCAGGTTGGTGGGGATGTGTGCATCCCTGGAACATTTGGCCCTAATGTTCATGAAATATTATTTTATTATGCTGTAATTTGATAATCATTTTAATAAAAATAACCCACAAATTTTTCATGAACTACAGAAAATAACTACTTAGTTATATCCTGTTTTTGTAACAAAAGGCTGCAGACATCAGAGTGTGACCTTTCCCTTCCTTTTTTGAATATTACCAGTTCATCCATGTGCATTGCCATTCTGTATATTAAATCCTTATGCAGCCAACTTGGCTCCCCTTTGGGACTACTACAGTGGTGGTAATTAAAAACATCATTACATAACGTTTCCTTCTTAATGGCAATATTGCCTGTATGAAATTCTAGAGAATACTGCAAATACTTAAGGTAAGTTATCTGGTTATTTATGGCAACTGAAAAGTTCTGAAGCACCGCCAATGTACACCTGCTACATACTGCAGATAGTAGGGGGCATTGTGAGGATCACAAGTTTAGATGCTGAGTGCTTTCAATTCTCAATGACTTCAGCGGGAGTAGGTTTACAGAAATGCTCAACACAATGCAAGATAGAATCCTTATGGTCTCCCATCGTTGGACAGAGCAATGGCATTGTCCAGTAGATAGAGCACTAGACGGGGACTCAGAAGACCTTGGGTTCTATTCCTTATTCTGTCAGTGACCTGCTGTGTGACAATGGGTAAGTCTCTTACATTCTCTGTGCTTTTGTTTCCTTTCCATTCTGCCTTATCTATTGTAAGACATTTGGTGCTGGGACCATCTCTTACTATGGATTTGTACTATGCCTATCATACAGGCCCCTACAGTCAGTTGGGGTTGCTAGGCACTCCTGTAATACAAATACAAACTAAACAATAATAAACTCCCAGTCCACTGAAGGTGCAATAAGAATACTGATGCTAATTTCAAGTCTGGCTTGTTGCAATGGTACACATTGTATGACCATCCAAAATATCAGACTGAGCCATTAGCTTCACAAGGAAAAGAGTGGTGGGCATGTTTGAGAGAGAGAGAATAAAACAAACATGTTAATGGTGTACTCATTTGCTCTGAACAGCATGTTAGTTTGTGTATTCAAAAAATAAATTTCTAGGAATAATTTAACACCAATGTTTTATTACCTTGATATAAACTGCTCATAATTCTAATTCATTGGACAAAATAATCACAGGAAGAGTATCAATTTATATGATAGATTCTCAAATGTGTCAGAATTAAAACTATGCCACAAAATAATCTCAAAATGTCATTCAAAAGTTACAATAGTTACTCATAAATGTATTGGTTTGGTGTTTTTTAATAAATTGGGGAAGGATAAATAACCATCTTCATCTGTCTCTGGAAGACAATATAAAGCTAATTCACATTAAGGCCTACATCACTGCTACTAGCAACTATTAGAAAGGAAAGGCGTTTAACCTCTGAATAAATGAAGTATGGAAGGGAGTATTATCCCCCCAGAAAGTAAGTTTAGGATTTTTATTTATTTGTTTTCTGTTCTTTGATGTCTGATTTAGCACTGGAAGGAGATTGCTATGTTTCACTGAACTAGGTGAAGTTCTGGAACAGCCTTCCAAGGGGTGTAATGGAGGCAAAAGACATATCTGGCTTCAGGACTAAGCTTGATAAGTTTATGGAGGGGATGGTATGATGGGATAGCCTAATTTTGGCAATTAATTGATCTTTGATTATTAGCAGGTAAATATGCCCAATGGTCTGTGATGGGATGTTAGATGGGGTGGGATCTGAGTTACTACAGAGAATTCTTTCCTGCATGCTGGCTGGTGAGTCTTGCCCACATGCTCAGGTTTAACTGATCGCCATATTTGGGGTCGGGAAGGAATTTTCCTCCAGGGCAGATTGGCAGAGGCCCTGGAGGTTTTTCGCCTTTCTCTGCAGCACAGGGCACGGGTCACTTGCTGGAGGATTCTCTGCACCTTGAGGTCTTTAAACCACGATTTGAGGACTTCAATAACTCAGACATCGGTTAGGGGTTTGTTACAGGAGTGGGTGGGTGAGATTCTGTGGCCTGCGTTGTGCAGGAGGTCAGACTAGATGATCATAACGGTCCCTTCTGACCTTAAAATCTATGCGTTTATGAGTCTATGAGGTCAGAAAGGTCTCTGAAATTGTCAGAAAAGTATGGATGTGGATTTAGTCTTCTTCCCCATCAAATTTTAGAGCTGTGGGGCAGAGCTCTTGAGAAATGTAAACCAAAAATCTTCTAGAATAGCTTTTCTTTGCCAAAAGTGCCAGCTACTGGACACCTCTTATGGATGAAGAGAAAGAAGTGGGGGTTAAACAACAGTAAAAATGGAAATATTAATAAAATGTATTGTTTATTTAGGGCTTTGGCTTTTGTGGCTGTGTTCATACTTGACATTGTTACAGTAGGAGGACTTAAAAGCTTGTGCTATTGCTGTAACTGAATCTTTCTATCTTGCTACTGATGCTACTGCATTATATGAAAAGCTCATTCTTTCTACTGCTATTCCACTTTTGTGCTCCAGGTGGCTTCACATGACCATTTCATGTATACACATGCACCTCTCTATAAATGTATTCTAGGCACCCTGCTTTTCAGTCACTGTGGCTCAGGAATTCATTATTATTAATTAGATATTATGTATGGATGTATTAGCAGGAGTGCTGTAAGCAAGACATGAGAAGTAATTCTTCCACTCTACTCCATGCTGGTTAGGCCTCAACTGGAGTATTGTGTCCAGTAAAGGGGACCACATTTCAGGAAGGATGTGGGCAAATTAGAGAAAGTCCAGAGAAGAGCGAAAAAATGATTAAAGGCTTAGAAAACATGACCTGTGAGGGAATATTGAAAAAAAATGGGTTCTCTGGAAAAGAGAAGACTGAGAGGGGCATGATAACAGTTTTCAAGTACATAAAAGGTTGTTACAAGGAGGAGGAAGAAAATTGTTTTTCTTAACCTCTGAGGATAGGACAAGAACCAATGGGTTTAAATTGCAGTAAGGGAGGTTTAGGTTGGACATTAGGAAAAACTTCCTAAGTGTCAGGGTGGTTAAGCACTAGAATACATTGCCTAGGGAGGTTGTGGAATCTCCATCATTGGAGATTTTTAAGAGCAGGTTAGGCAAACACCTGTCAGGGATGGATCTAGATAACACTTAGTCCTGCCATGAGTGCAGGGGCCTGGTCTAGATGACCTCTCGAGGTCCCTCCCAGTTCTATGAGTCTATGATTATTTGCAATGTGGTAGCAACTAGGTTCCAAATAAAATATTGGAGCCAATCATGCTAGGTAATGGTCAAATACATAACAATAAAAATGGTACCCCCCTGAAGAGTTTACAGTCCGTGTAAGCTATTCAATCAGATTTACCTACAGCCCAGACAGGAGGTCTGTGGCCTGGACATGCAAAGGGATTTAGGCATTTTTAGGCACCTAGAAAATCACAGGAACAACACTATGATCCAGAAACCCTGAGTTGGGCATGTAGGGTCCCTATACAATGAATGGGGAGAGATAGGTACTGTAGAATGCAATCAACAAAAACTAGCAGGTTAGGCAGAAAAGGGGTGAAGCGGGGCGGGGTCTCAGAGAAAGGGCAGGACAAGGGTGTTCTGTTTTGTGTAATTAGAAAGTTGGCAACCCTACCAGCTCAAGTCCCCCCACTCTACCTCATGAGGAAAAGGGATTTGAACAGGGATCTGCCACCTCTCAGGTGAGTGCCCTAATCAGTGAGCTAAGGGATATTCTGATTTTAGGCTTCCTCAGTCTCTCCTATTGAACTTGTTCCACTTTAATTGAAGAATTTTAATATTAATTGGGCCAGTGAAAGTGTGAGAATTACTCTGTAGCCCAATGGCTAGTGAACTCACCTCAGTAGTGGTAAATCCCTTCGCTTCATGACAGTGGAAGAGAGACAGAAAGATGGGCCCCTCCCACAAATTTTAATGTGTAACACTTACTTATACACATCAGACATGCCAATTCAGCTGTTCTGTCATGTGTGACAGTCTCCAAAATCCAATCCCTCTCCCCTGGCATTCTCGGGAGAGAGTTGCCATCACAGTCTGGAGCATATGAACCTGTGTCCCAGCAGTGATGGTGGCATAGGCTCCCCATCCCTCCGTCACACTGCAGTTCCCTGCCAGGCCTGCATGCCAGGGGCCCATTTCAGCATCACCAGCCCATGAATGCTGCTGCCAACAGCAGGGACCAGCTTCTCCACAGCCAGCTCTTTGCACTCCAGGAGAGGGCCATGAGGGGAGGGATAGCTCAGTGGTTTGAGTATTGGCCTGCTAAACCCAGGGTTATGAGTTCAGTCCTTGAGGGGGGCCATTTAGGGAACTGGGGTAAAAATCTGTCTGGGGATTGGACCTGCTTTGAGCAGGGAGTTGGACTAGATGACATCCCAAGGTCCCTGATATCCTATTTCATGAACTCTTTGTAATACCATGTATTAGCAGGAATGTTGTAAGCAAGATATGAGAAGTAATTCTTCCACTCTACTCTGCACTGATTAGGCCTCAACTGGAGTATTGTGTCTAGTTCTGGGTACCACATTTCAATAGGGTGACCAGACATCCTGTTTTTAAAGGGACAGTCCCATATTTAAGCCCTCCTGCAGATATCCTGACTTTTTCTTAAAAACAGGCAAATTGTCTCATATTTTCTGTCTCCCCCCATCAGTACTGACCAGTCCTGCTGCTGGCCAGATCCTTGCTCGCCAGCAGCTCGCCCGCCAGCGATGAGTGGGGGGTAGTCCAGTGGTTGACGATAGGGGCAGTGATGAGCCACCAAAATCCGAAAAAGTGGTTCCTTCCTCACCCCACAAGGAGGTCGTGGCCTGCCACCGCCCCCTGGAACCTCTGCCCCATCCAACCACCTCTTCTCCCTGTCCCCTGACCGCCCCTGGAACCCCTGCCCCTGACTACCTCCCACTGCCCCATCCAACCCCTGCTCCTTCCTGATTGCTTCCCCCGGGACCCCTTACCCCCATTCAACCCCCCTGTTCCCCATCTGAGCGCCCCGACCCCTATCCACCCCCCACTCCTGACCCCCCCCCGAACTCCCCTGCCCTCTATCCAACCCCCCCCCCCCCCCGGCTCCCTGCCCCCTTACCGCGCTGCCTGGAGGTGGCCGGCAGTACTACAGCTGCGCCGCTCGGCTGGAGCCAGGCCACACCGCCGCCATGCAGCACCTGGAGCACCAGGTCAGGCAGAGCTTGCAGCCCCTGCTGCGGCGCAGGCACCTCCCCCTGCCCCAGCTCACCTCCGCTCCATCTCCGCCTCCGCCTCCGCCTCCCTGGGCCTGAGTGCGAAGCCGCTGCTTGCTGCTCAGCCCTCCCAGGCTTCCCGCGCGAACAGCTGATTCAGGGGAAGCAGGGGGGGGAGGGGGAGAAGCAGGGCGGAGCAGTCACGGGAGGAGGCGCCACTTTTTGATAATGTGCTCAGAGGGAGCAGCCGCTCCCCCTGCACGCCCCCAGCTACGCTCCTGGGTCACTTCAACTTACCAGTTGTTAAATTTAGAAACCCTTTTAGAACCGGTTGTCCCACGCAGGACAACCGGTTCTAAAAGAGCTTCTAAATTTAGCAACTGGTTCCCACGAACTGATGCGAACCGGCTCCAGCTCACCACTGGATAGGGGTAGGTGTGTAAGGCTGGTAGTGGGGCAAAGCTGCAGCCCATGGGGCCAGCCACTGCCCCTGCTTGTCCTTCAATGCAGATCCCACTGCGTTCCAGCTCTTGGCCAGCAGGGTCACACTCCTCATTCCGTTTCCAGATGGCACTGGCTGTGCACTGCAAGGTTGGTGTGTGTGGGCAGGCGCCAGGCAGCGGCCAGTATCATGTTGCCTCTGCTGCCCACCCATCGGCCCTTTACGTGCTCCCCCTCTCGCTGTCCTCTCTCTGCTTTACCCCTTCATCCCCCCAGCCCTGCTGGTTCTCCATATCCCCCACAGCATGGTGCGCCTGCTTCCAGCACTGTGCAGAGAACCAGCCCCGGGTCATAGTGCTCAACTCACCAGCAGCCTGGCCAGCAGGCTCCTTCCTTCCCCCTCTGGGTAGGCCGGAGCCCTGGGAAAGTACCCCAGGAAGGGGCTTAGAACCCTCTTCAACTGTTCTCCCCCTGCCCTGGGTCCACAGGCACCCTCCCCTTCTGAGCCATCTCTCCGGCCGGATTCACTGAAGGTCCTGCAGTCAGGTTCCCTCAGCCCTAGTGCACAATGCATCTTTAGGGCTTATCCCCTTCCTGCCTGCACTGTAGTTAGGGGACCGGTGATGGAGGTGTTAGGTGCCTTTCAGCACTGTGCAGGCAGGAAGGAACAAGCTGCTTCCATCCACAGAGGAGCAGTGGGGTGGGAAGAGATGAATTCCGCAAAGACATGGGCCAGGTCATCCCTTCCCCCTACCCCGTGGCTGGATGCAACTTCCATCCCTTTCCTCCCACACATGGCCGAAAGACTGCTGCTGGCCACATTCTGGTGTGAACCCTGACAAATCTGGGGAGGGAGGGCATGTGACCCTATGTGCCCCCCACACGTTTCCCCAGGAAGACATGGCACCAGGAGAGGCGGGTCTGTCCCAGGGGCCCAGTCAGGCATGGAGGGCGGAGAGCACCAGGCAAGGAGGATCAGGTTGGTCAGTCACCACCCCCCCATGTGAGAGAGGTGTACAGGAGGGGGTTTAAGTCACGTTTCCCTGTGCAAGCCCTAAAGTCTTAAAGATAAGATGGTAAATAAAAAGAATCCAACTACGCAGGATTTCTTTTTAACTTGATTCAGTCAACTTGATGTTAATTTGAACATTTGTACTGCATAGTTCTGATTGACTATAATTGAACTCGCTTGAGTATGAGTAATTTTATCAGGTGTCTCGTATTCATTTCAGGAAATGATGTGGACAAATTGGAGAAAGTCCAGAGGAGAGCAAAAAAATGATTAAAGATCTAGAAAAAATGACCTGTGAGGGAATTTTGAAAAAATTAGGGGTGTTTAGTCTGGAGAACAGCAGATTGAGAGGGGCCATGAGAACAGTTTTCAAGTGCATAAAGGTTGTTACAAGGAGGAGAGAGAAAAACTGTTCTCATTCACCTCTTAGGATAGGACAACAAGCAATAGCCTTAAATTGAAGCAAGGGCAGTTTACGTTGGACAGTAGGAAAACTTCCCAACTGTCAGGGTAGTTAAGCACTGGAACAAATTGTCTTGGGAGGTGGTGGAATCTGTCACTGGAGGTTTTTAAGAACAGGTTAGACAAACACCAGTCAAGGATGGTCAAGTTATTACATAGTCCTGCCTTGAGTGCAAGAGACTGGACTAGATGGCATCTTGAGGTCTCTTCCAGTCCTAAACTTCTTTGAACAGCTTCCCTGCCCTGCTCCCTCCCTACCTAAATGATGCCCCTTATCTCTGCCTCCCCAATCCTACTCCTTACCCCCTCTAATGGCTTGAGGGTTCCCACCTGTCCCCAGTGTTGAGAGGAGCTGCTGCAGGTTCCAGCACAAGTGCCTGGCAGGTGCAGTGGGATGGTCTGCACTCCCTCCCATCACAGAAAGAGCCTCCTGTACCTTCCCCAACCCTTCTCCACTCCTTAGCCCTCAGCTCAGGTCTTCCCATGACATGGAGAGAAACTGCCACATTCTGCCAGGAGGACCTGGCAGGTGATGTGGGACTTAATTCCACCCGTGCTCCCAGCTGTATAAGGTAGTTAGTGCTGCACAGCCATGTGTGTGTAGAGCAAAGTAAATATTGGTATGCAAGAGAGCAGTATGATTGTTCAGAGCTCTAGTATGAAACTGAAGAAAAGCCTGCTGAGAGTCTTTGGGTTAAGTTGAGAGGCAAGAGCAACAAGGGTTGCATCTGCTATAGACCACCAGACCAAGAGGTGGAGGTAGACGAGGCTTTCTTCGGACAACTAACAAGTTTCCAGATCACTGGCCTTGGTTCTCATGGGGGAAAAATATCAATCACGCTGACATCTGCTGGGAGAGCAATATACCAATGCACAGAAAATCCAGGAAGTTTTTGGAGAGTGTTGGGGACAATTTGCTGGTGCAAGTGCTAGAGGAAACAACTAGGGGCCATGCTCCTCTTAATCTGCTTCTCACACACAGGGAACAATTGGTAGGGAAGTAGAAGTGAGTGGCAACCTGGGCAGCAGCGACCATGAGATGGTCGAGTTCAGGATCGTGACAAAAGGAAGAAAGGAGAGCAGCAGAATATGGACCCTGGACTTCAGAAAAGCAGACTGACTCCCTTAGGGAACTGATGGGAAGGATCCCTTGGGAGGCTAATATGAGGGGGAAAGGAGTCTAGGAAAGCTGGCTGTAATTTAAATCAGCCTTATTGAGAGCACAAGAACAAACCATCCCAATGTGCAGAAAGAATAGCAAATATGGGAGACAACCAGATTGGCTTAACAGTGAAATCTTTGGTGAGCTTAAAAACAAAAAGGAAGCTTACAAGAAGTGGAAACTTGGACAGATGATTAGGGAGGAGTATAAAAATATTGCTTGAGCATGCAGGGATGTAAGCAGGAAGGCCAAAGCATAGTCGGAGTTGCAGCTAGCAAGGGATATGAAGGGTAACAAGAAGGGTTTCTACGGGTATGTTAGAAACAAGAAGAAGGTCAGGGAAAGTGTGGGACCCTTACTGAATGGGGGAGGCAACTTATTGATAGATGATATAGAAAAAGCTGAAGTACTCAATGCTTTTTCCGCCTTGGTCTTAACAGACAAGGTCAGCTCCCAGATTGCTGCACTGGGCAGCACCATATGGGAAGTTGCTGAGCAGCCCTTAGAGGTGAAAGAACAGGTTAAGGATGATTTAGAAAAGCTGGACATGCACAAGTACATGGGGCTGGATGCAATGTAGCTGAGGGAGTTGGCTGATGTGATTGCAGAGCCATTGGCCATTATCTTTGAAAACTCATGGTGATTGGAGGAAGTCCCGGATGATTGGAACAAAGGCAAATATAGTGCTCATCTTTAAAAAAGGAAAGAAGGAGAATCTGGGCAACTACAGACTGGTTAGCCTTACCTCTGTCCCTGGAAAAATCATGGAGCAGGTCCTCAAGGAATCCATTTTGAAGCACTTGGAGGAGGGGAAGGTGATCAGGAACAGCCAACATTGATTCACCAAGAGCAAGTCATGCCTGACCAACCTGATTGCCTACTATGATGACTGGCTCTGTGGATATGGGGAAAGCAGTATTCTTGCCAGGAAGTTAAGGAAGTATGGATTGGATGAATGGACTATAAGGTGGATAGAAAGCTGGCTAGATTGTCAGGCTCAACAGTTTAATGTCTATTGGGCAATTGGTATCAAGTGGTGTGCCCACGGGGGTCGGTCCTGGGGCCGGTTTTGTTCAACATTTTCATTTATGATTGTTGTGATGGGATGGATTGCACCCTCAGCAAGTTCACGGATGACACTAAGCTGCGGGAAGAGGTAGATATGCTGGAGAGTAAGGGCGGTTCCAGAGTGACCTAGACAAATTGGAGGATTGGGCCAAAAGAAATCTGATGAGATTCAACAAGGAGAAATACAGAGTCCTGCACTTAGGATGGAAGAATCCCATGCACTGCTACAGGCCAGGGACTGACTGGCTAAGTGGCAGCTCTGCAGAAAAAGAGCTGGGCTGGGGATTACAGTGGATGAGAATCAACAGTGTGCCCTCTTTGCCAAGAAGGTAATGGCATACTCAGCTGCATTAATAGGAGCATTGCCAGCAGATCGAGCGAAGTGATTATTCCTCTCTGTTCGGCACTGGTGAGGCCACATCTGGAGTATTGCATCCAGTTTTGGGCCTCCCTCTACAGAAAGGTTTCGGAGTAGCAGCCGTGTAAGTCTGTATCCGCAAAAAGAAGAACAGGAGTACTTGTGGCACCTTAGAGATTAACAAATTTATTAGAGCATAAGCTTTCGTGGACTACAGCCCACTTCTTCGGATGCATATGTTATGCATATGTTATGCATCCGAAGAAGTGGGCTGTAGTCCACGAAAGCTTATGCTCTAATAAATTTGTTAGTCTCTAAGGTGCCACAAGTACTCCTGTTCCTCTACAGAAAGGATGTGGACAAATTGGAGAGAGTTCAGTGGAGGGCAACGAAAATGATTAGGGGGCTGGGCAGATGACTTATGAGGAGAGGCGGAGGGAACTGTGCTTATTTAGTCTGCAGAAGACAAGAATGAGGATGGATTTGATAGCAGCCTTCAACTACATGAAGGGGGATTCCAAAGAGGATGGAGCTAGGCCAGTGTTGGGCAACCTGCAGCACGTGGCCCATCAGGATAATCCACTGGCAGTCCGCGAGACTGTTTGTTTACATTGACCATCTGCAGGCACGGCCGCCTGCAGCTACCAGTGGCTGCGGTTCGCCCGGCCAATGGGAGCTGCAGGAAGTGGCTTGGCATATCCTGTTTTTTTTAATGGGACCTATATGAGTTCTAGCTCCTCCTCACAGCAATAATCTGTCTTGTACCCCAAAACTAACTGGATCCAAACCCCACTTTTATGGCACATCTTATGGTGCAACGTTAGTTTACTATAATTTCAAATGAAATCTGTCTTACATTCACTCATTAGTATAAAACCCATATTGTGGGAATTACCACTTACCTAATTATCACAAATATTTTCATTATTGTCATTACTTCATCTAGATGTGTTACATAAAGTACAGTGCAAATTACACAGATATAATGCAACAAATATAGTACATAATATACATTTACCTCCTGACTAAGTGCCATTTCTTCTTCCAACCACAATCAGGGCGATTATTTTTAACTTAACATCAAAAGTTATATAGAATGTAAGTGCTACTTCAGAGAGCCAAGGGGTTGAAAACAATCCTATTGAGAAAAGCATTCTGTAAATATGACATAAAATTAGAGCTGGGCAAAACTTTCTGAATTAATAGTTTATTTGCTGAATAATGCAGTTTCAAGCCAACTGAAACTATCTGATAATTCAACATGAATTCATGGAATAGTTTGGCTAAAATCTCTTTTTAAAGCTAAATTCACAAGGGCACTTAGACACTATTAATAAAATCAGAGGATGTAGCCAGGCCTAAGCCCAGTGTTTAGAGCACTCACACAGGCTGTGGGACACCCAGGTTCAAGTTGGTGCTCTGTCTGATTTGGAGAATGGATTTGAACTTGGGTCTCCTATGTTACAGGTGAGTGCTCTAACTACGAGGCTCTAGGCTATTCTGCGGTGGGTGGCCCTCAATCTCTCCTGTTGAAACTGTACCCCTTTATATAAATATTTAAATAACACTGGTCTACAATTTGAGACGTCATCTGCTTCAGAGATAAAATGTGCTATTTATTATGTATTTTGATGTGCTGAATTCAAATATGACAATTAAAACAACTGATTGGCTACTGTTTCTAAGATATTTAAGTTTCTACATTTTATGTCTATGTATATTGTGTAGATAGTAGAGTTTTAATCATAAATTGTAAACCTAGGTCTTTTCATGTGTTTATGGTTGCTTTATATGATAATATTTCACCTGTCCTGTTTATGTAACACTTTAAAAATCAGCAAAAGGGTTATAGAAATAAAATTTATTATGAAACAAAAGGAAAAAAACTATTATGTACATAGTTTAGTCCTATTCAGTGTCTACTCAGCGCTTCTTGGCTTGTCTCTTGTATTCATGAAATGGAGCATCTCTTGTCACTGTCCAGCAATAGTCTGCAAGCATCGATGGGCTCCATTTGCCCTGATAGCGTTTCTCCATTGCTGCAATGTCCTGGTGAAATCGCTCGCCGCTCACTGCTCCGCAGTTCAGTGGGAAAAAAAATCTAGATGAGAGTGCAAAAAATGTATCTTTAGTGACATGTTGCAACCAAGGCTTTTGGATGCCTTGAGGAGGTTTTCCACCAACAACTTGTAGTTGTCTGCCTTGTTGTTTCCGAGAAAATTTATTGCAACTAACTGGAAGGCTTTCCATTCTGTCTTTTCCTTGCCACGCAGTGCATGGTCAAATGCATCATCTCGAAGAAGTTCACGGATCTGAGGACCAACACAGACATCTTCCTTTATCTTAGCTTCACTTAACCTTGGAAATTTTCCACCGAGGTACTTGAAAGCTGCTTGTGTTGTGTCAATGGCCTTGACAAAGTTCTTCATCAGACCCAGTTTGATGTGTAAGGGTGGTAACAAAATCTTCCTTGATTCAACAAGTGGTGGATGTTGAACACTTTTCCTCCCAGGCTCCAATGACTGTCGGAGTGGCCAATCTTTCTTGATGTAGTGGGAATCTCTTGCACAACTATCTCATTCACAGAGAAAACAGCAGTACTTTGTGTATCCAGTCTGCAGACCAAGCAAGAGAGCAACAACCTTCAAATCGCCACAAAGCTGCCACTGATGTTGGTCATAGTTTATGCACCTCAGAAGTTGTTTCATGTTGTCATAGGTTTCCTTCATATTGACTGCATGACCAACAGGAATTGATGGCAAAACATTGCCATTATGCAGTAAAACAGCTTTAAGACTCGTCTTGGATGAATCAATGAACAGTCTCCACTCATCTGGATCGTAAACGATGTAGAGGGCTGCCATCACACCATCGATGTTGTTGCAGGCTACAAGATCACCTTCCATGAAGAAGAATGGGACAAGATCCTTCTGACGGTCACGGAACATGAAAACCCTAACATCGCCTGCCAGGAGATTCCACTGCTGTAGTCTGGAGCCCAACAGCTCTGCCTTACTCTTGGGTAGTTCCAAATTCCTGACAAGGTCATTCAGTTCACCTTGTGTTATGAGGTGTGGTTCAGAGGAGGAGGATGGGAGAAAATGTGGGTCCTGTGACATTGATGGTTCAGGACCAGAAGTTTCATCTTCTTCCTCTTCCTTGTCTGACTCAAGTGAGAATGATTCTGGTGCATCAGGAACCGGCAGTCCTTCTCCGTGGGCTACTGGGTGTATAGCTGATGGAATGTTTGGATAATGCACAGTCCACTTTTTCTTCTTTGACACACCTTTCGCAACCGGAGGCACCATGCAGAAGTAACAATTGCTGGTATGATCTGTTGGCTCTCTCAAAATCATTGGCACGGCAAAAGGCATAGATTTCCTTTTCCTGTTCAACCACTGGCGAAGATTTGTTGCACAAGGGTTGCAGCATATGTGTGCGGCCCACCTCTTGTCCTGATCTCCAATTTTGCAGCCAAAATAAAGGTGATAGGCTTTCTTAACCATAGTGGTTATACTGCGCTTTTGTGATGCAAAAGTCACTTCACCACAAACATAGCAGAAGTTATCTGCACTGTTCACACAAGTACAAGGCATCTCTGCTCACTTTGGCTAAACAGAAATGTGTCCCTTTGCCAAAATCAAACACTGACAAATAAGAGAGCACGACACTGTATGATTTCTAGAGCTGCTAGAGGGCAATTTGTTCAGCAGAGTGATGTAAGCTTCATTATGATTGCATCATCCATGACTTCTAGGAATAAGATGATGCAATTCATATCATGGATGACGCAATACCAGCTTCAGATTGCATCATTGTTTTGCCTAAAAAGCAAGTATTGTCCAAACCCAGTCATAGATTCATTCATAGATCCAGTCAAAGATGTATTTTAGTCATTTCTGGTTTAAATTGAGATCCCTTCCCTTTATCACTCACTTATCCTCCACCATTCCCAAGTCAAGGGTCGTATATACTGACCCAATAGCATATCTTGAAAAGTAGAGCCAATCAACAATTTTAAGCATCATTTTCGTTCTCAGTGACCCAGAATTAGTAAAGTTTGACTACATTTATTTCAGAAGCATTTTCGCTGTAGAGCAGTGTAATCATTAGCCAGAATGAGAATGACTATATAGCTGAGGACTATGCACTCATTTGGGAGAGCAGGCACGTGGGTTCTAGTCCCCCTGCTCTACTGAATATTTAGTTATCTATACAAGGTAGATATACACACATCCCTGATAAGTCCTTTAATTATGGGACTATAGGGTATGAAGGAGATACCACTTCCTCTTCTTCTGAGTTTTTGAATGGCGTTCTACATTTCCTTTGCTTTTTGCAGAAATGTTGATTATTCACACATCTCTACATATGATCTACTAAAACATGAACGACCCACAGAACACAAACTGTTTGTAAAATGAATATGGGGCATCTGAAGAAGTGAGGTTCTTACCCACGAAAGCTTATGCTCCCAATTCCTCTGTTAGTCTCAAAGGTGCCACAGGACCCTCTGTTGCTTTTTACAGATTCAGACTAACACTGCTACCCCTCTGATATAAGGCACTAATGTGCATGAGGATGAAGGAACCAGGCCCACAGTGAATAAAGCAGTGGTATCAAAACACGTCAGTGAGGATAACACCATGCAGTCTCAGACTAACTGTTAACACTGCTGCCCTCTCACATGCAGTTTACTTTTAAAACATGTCATATTTAGGAATACCATTTGCGTGATTGCTAGAATGGTGCTCAGATCAAATGTACAGTTCAAATGTCCGCTGTATGTTAACATACATCTTGCACTGGGAGGATAATGGGCCATCCCCTTTGTGATGAAATGTATGTGATGGGCCCTTGACTGGAAAACTGCTTGAGGTTTGCCTAGTGTCAATCATCGCATTAGGAAGGATAACTGTGCAAAAAATTCCCCTGAATTTTGAGTTCCCAGGAATCTGCACAGATCCCGATGATCAGGTTGTCAAGGTCATCAGTACAGAGACCCAGGGTCCCCACCATGGCCACACTGCTGCCCTATTAGGAACTTCCCTTAGCCATGTACTCCCCAGGAACTCTGGGAGCATAGAGATAGATGTTGGGACATGGTAACTATGCAGAAAAGATAATAAAGCCCTGGGCTGCATTATCTCTTTGGACTAAGCTCTGTGGGTGGTGAGCCTAGGCCCTTCCCATCCATGCTCCTTGCATCCACAGAATGCCCACTTTCAAGTCAAGAGGCAGATTTGGATGGTGCTGCAGGGGTTACTATGCCCCCCCTTCTGTGTGGGGTGGGTGAACATCCATGAGCAGAGGGTTCCTCTCACATGGAGACCTCAGATTGCTTGACAGAGCCAAGAATATGAAATAGTTTATTTTCCTACTTTGCCAAAAGCAGGAGGGTTTCCCACATGGTTTTACTCACTGTATGAAATTCAAGGTCCCAACTACAGCTCTAATCCAACCCTGTTTTAGCACGTATCACCTCATCTTCTAACAGTTTAATGAACTGCAGCTTTTCCTGCAGCAATATAGATGCTGTTGCCAAAGAATCTAATTCGACATCCCACACTGAAGACTGTTGATGGCTCTGCCTTTGCTATTCAGCTAGCTGAACACCCTACTTTGCTGTCACATCATGAAAACCCTTCAGTAACTGCTCACATAGATTGGAGTCACCCTGAGCCAGTGAATAAGAAATCAACCACATAATGCTGGATATATACTAAAAGCATCAAAGTCTGTGCAGGAAATTAAATAGCCCATGGGCTTAGCTGTAGAAAAATTTAACTTGTGCCAGGAAACAAAAACATACTGATTTCAAAATCAGCTGTGTTTACCAGCAAAGAGAAATGACAAGCCAAATTTTACTTGCTTTTTTTCTTTCTCCCCCCCAGCAAACTGCAGCCTAACCACAACACTTCACCAGGTATTTACTTGGCCCCTTCAAAGTGACATATGACAGAAAGTAAAGTCTGTACAACCATTTGCCAGTTCTGCCTTTGCACTTAATAAATGCTGTTTGAGCATGTATTCCCTAGCTGGCTTATTTTGGGGAAATTGCCCACAACTGTGAAATCTGAAAGTTCAAGAGAAGAAATTATGAAAGGGAATATCTAATTCTTTAGCCTCGTTTATTTTCATTGCTTAAATTAATCTACAGTTTCAGGGCCTACAAAATTATGAAAAAATATTGAAGTAGCAATCTATACCAGTGGTTCTCAACTGTTCTGGGCTCAGAACCAATTTGTAAACCTTAAGGGCCTGTAGATAACTACATCCCAAGATGCCCCCTCCCACAGGGGTTCAGCGGGGGCCAGAAAGGACAGAGCTAAGATTCCATATACTCTGGCCAGCTGGGGAACACCCCTACGGACAACTGGGGGGGGGGGGGAAGGAGTAGTGACTGACAACCTCCCAAAAACACACACACCATCCTCCATGGCCCACGGGAGCAGATTGCAAAGGGTAGGGGTTGGAGGAGAAGTGGGGAGAGCAGGGGCCTGGGGTGCAGAATAAAAAGAGATTGGGGTTTTGAGAGGGGGCTGGGGAAAGAAGGGAGGGCAGAAGGATCTGGGGGAGGGGATAGCACCCACGCACTGCCCATGGCGGTAGACGATAAAGAGATGGAGGGGATTTGGCATCCTGGAGGTAAAGTGGTCATGGCTGGGGGGGAAGTTGTTGAGGGTATATCTGGGGAATTGGGTGCTGGGATAGTTGGTAGGACAGAGAGGGAGTTGCCCAGTTCTGGCGGAGGGATATGTTGAGTGGCCCGGGCTAGGGGCAGACATGGGATATGGAAGATGAAGTGTCACTTAGCTGAAGGACAGGAGGTACATCAGGGGGCCAGCACTTATTGGAGAAAATGACATCAGTTGTTCCCTCCTGGCTTCTGTCCCATGGGGCTGGCTGGGCTCAGCTCCCCTTTCAAGGTATAGCAACCTCAGGGGTCGCAGTACTGTTAAGGTTTGGGGGTCACAGTGCCTCTCACTCAAATTTGGCAGGTCTGGCCCCTGTCATCATGATCACAATGCTGAAGTGGGGAGCTGAGCCTAGCCAGTCCCCTAACATTTTGACTCATTCTGGAAACTCAATTTTGGGTTGAGACCCCAGGTTGAGGAAATCTGTTCTATACTATGTACAGTTAAAAGCTGGGTTTAAAAAATGTGTTGGGATGCAGAGCTTTAGCATACAGACACGTGCTCACCTTTGGAATCTAATGTGACAAAGTTCCTCCTCTATCTTGGTGGGTCCTGCGCTTATTGGCAGATTTTCTTGCCTCAGAGATTCACCATGTGGGTTGGGGAACAACCCAGAGACCTTCCTCTGGAAGAACCCACAGTCCAGGTCAATTGGGAGGTTTGGGGGGAACCCAGGCCCACCCTCTACTCTGGGTTCCAGCCCAGGGCCCTGTGGACTGCAGCTGTCTATAGTGCCTCCTGTAACAGCTGCGTGACAGCTACAACTCCCTGGGCTACTTCCCCATGGCCTCCTCCAAACACCTTCCTTATTCTCACCATAGGACCTTCCTCCTGGTGTCTGAAAACACTTGTGTTCCTCAGTCCTCCAACAGCACACCCTCTCAGCTTCTTGCACCAAACTTGTCACACTCGCACCACAAACTGAAGTGAGCTCCTTTTAAAACCCAGGTGCCCTGATTAGCCTGCCTTAATTGATTCTAGCAGCTTCTTCTTAATTGGCTCCAGGTGTCCTAATTAGCCTGCCTGCCTTAACTGGTTCTAGCAGGTTCCTGATTACTCTAGTGCAGCCCCTGCTCTGGTCACTCAGGGAACAGAAAACTACTCATCCAGTGACCAGTATATTTGCCCTCTACCAGACTCCTGTACCCCACTGGTCTGGGTCTATCACACTAGGTAAATTCATCCTCCCTGCGTTGGATAATTTCAGAAGTGATGGTGAAGGTTAATGAAAAGTACTACCTGATATTTGATCTGTATACTACTACCCTGATTTGCATTTGGCACAGTAAATATGATATGGGGATTGTTCACAGTCCCTTAATTTTTCTGAACTTTGGCTCCTTCTGTAGACTGATTCTGTGTGCATGCTAGTATGATATGTCAGCTGGAATATACAATTTAAAAATCCATTTAACTTTTAATTTGTCATTAACCTTTATGAATTGAAAAATAATCATTTAAATTAAACTGAAGTTTATAGGTAAACATCAAAGATGAATCTCATACCACTTACCTTGGGTTCCATTCTCATCCCTGTTCACTGATGTACATCTGGAGAATACAAAAAAAAAAAAAATGTCTCTAGGGATTTGTCTGCACTTCAGATTTCTATCCAGTTTTTAACCAGGTTATAATATGGTTTTCTGTCCAAAGCACCAGGATTAGTTAGCACATGGTTCCTAGCCCTGTGGTTATACCTTATTCCAGGGGTCTCAAACTCAAATGACCATGAGGGCCACATGAGGACTAGTACATTGGCCCGAGGGCCGCATCACTGATACCTCCCCCCCCACTCCACCCCTTCCATGAGGCCCTGCCCCTGCCCCGCCTCTTCCCACCCCTTCCCTGCCCCCATTCCAACCCCTTCCCCGAAATCCCCACCCCAACTTTGCCCCCTCTCTGCCCCCAGGGGGTGCAGGAGGGGTGTGGGGTGTGGTGGGGGCTCAGGGCAGGGAGTTGGGGTGTGGGGTACAGGAGGGGTGAGGGGTACAGCAAGGGGTCAGGGTGCAGGGTGCAGCAGGGGGCTCAGGGCAGGGGGTTGGGGTGTAAGAGGGGTGCAGGGTGCAGTAGAGGGATCAGGGCAGTGGGTTGGGGTGCAAGAGGAGTGCGGGGTGTGGCAGGGGGTTCAGGTCAGGGTGCAGCAGGGGGCTCAGGGCAGGGGTCAGGATGCAGGAGGGGTGCAGGGTGCGGCAGGGGGCTCAGGGCAGGGGTTCGGTGGGCAGGATCTGGCCCCACGCATACCAGGGCCAGGGCAGGCTCCCTGCCTGCCTGCCTGTCTGCCCTGCCCCCACAAGAGGCTGGAACGTGGGGAAGGGGGCGGAGGGGCTGTGTGTTTCTGTTGCTTGAGGCACCACCTCCAGCAGCTCCCATTGGTCATGGTTCCCCGTTCCCAGCTAATAGGAGCTGCTGGGGGGCGCTGCCTGAAGCAACAGCCACACACAGCCCCTCCGCCCCCCTTCCCCATGTTCCAGCCTCTTCCCAGAGCTGCGCAGGGCAGGCAGGCAGGGAGCATGCCCTGCTCCCGGTGCACGTCCGGCCGGAGCTGCTCTGGTAAACACTGGGGAGGGAGGCTACGAGGGGCTCGCGGGCTGCAGAAAATCACCCCATGGGCCGCGTGTTTGAGACCCCTGCCTTATTCCAAACCTTCTGTTGAGCAGAGTCGTAACATGATTCTCAGGCTGTAATCTGGTTCTTACATTGTTCTTCTGCTATGCACAGGGGACTGGTTTATCATGTCTGTGTAAATGGGTTAGCCAATCTTCTTCTTTCTCCTGCTGTCTGTGGAAGAGGGCATCCTATTGTGCACTGCACTATGTGAAAAATGCCCTGGGCTCCATTATCCTATGTGTAACTCCCAGTAACATGAATGTGAGTTACATTTGCATGAGTGATGGGATAATGAGGGTCCCATAGTTTTCCGTATCCCTTTTTGTATATGTCTGCTTGAAGTAGCAATCAGTCTCTTGCTGCATGCATTTTCAGGGACAGATTCTGTAGCAGCCACTCACTCTGGTGTGACCATTCCTTTAGGCCCTAATTTAGCATTTTACCGAAGCATGTGCCTAACTATATGTACGTGAGTAATTCCACTGAATAATAATAACAAAAATACCTAGCTCTTACATAGTGCTTTTTGGCTGTAGATCTCAAAGTACTTTACAAAATAAGTTAGTGTCATTATTCCCATTTTACAGATGGGGAAACTGAAGCACAAATATATTGAAATGATTTGCAAAGGTTACCCAGCAGGCAAGTGGCCAAGCTCAAATTAGAATACAGGTCTCCTGAGTCCACATCCAGGGCTCTATAAAGCCAATACATTATAACATATCTTGCAGAATTGGGGCCTCAAAGAGTCCCATTGATGCCAGTAGCATTACTTTCATTAGTAAATGCTCCACACTGTGAGTGAATGCCTCCCAATCTAGCCCTGAAAAAGCATTCAGCAAGAGACTGATCACTACTTCAAGGAGAAACATAGAAATGGGCAGAACTGACCCAGAATGAAAAATAAAAGGTTGTGTGTGTGAGAGAGAACAATAATAAAATATTGCTAAGGAATGCACTTTGACATTTTGCAGCCAAAAATAGCTATAAATATCAATAAAATGTATTTCTCATAAAAACATTTATTTATTGCATTTACAGTTTTTCTTATTTAAAAAAGTAATGACTTTGGATACAGTGTTTGCATTAAGAAACCTTTTGGCTAAACAACAAGGATATTTCTATTAATTTTTCAAACCCTCAAATCACTCATACTTCTGCATTACTATTTTTTTTTTCATTCTATTGATATGCTATTTGTTTTTTCTTCTTGAAGAAAGGTGGCTGTTTATTTATAAACATAGAAAAGGATGATCAAAATCTGATTTCACTTTAGGATTTTGCAGGATTTCATTCAGCTGAACATGAAATAAAATTAATTTTATTCCAAAGCAGGAAGACTTTGCCTAGTGCTGAACTGAAGAATTCTTTGGGTTGTATCCATAGCAACCAATGTTCACAGAACTCCGCTGGAGAATGTATGTCCTCCATCACTGACAGGTTATAAATCCACAGTAGTCTATGCAGGCAGCTTCGCTGTCACAAACAACACCAACCCAGTTCCTCCCTGCCAATCACTTAATTTTTCATGTGATGATAAAGGAAAGAGTGCAATGTGGCCATCCTCAGACATTCACCTAGCTCTGCAAGTAGGAAGTGATTAATAAATTAAGGTGCTGAAATAAAACCAATATCACATTATCATCTGGAGATTCCTTCATTAATTCCTATAGCTAACAGCCTGCACCTTGTATCAAAAACATTCCCTCATCCTCTGTGTCTTCAGTAGAGGCATCTTCTTTAAATGTCCCTCGGAATCCCTTGCTATATTTGTCAAGTATCAGAGGGGTAGCCGTGTTAGTCTGGATCTGTAAAAAGCAACAAAGAGTCCTGTGGCACCTTATAGACTAACAGATGTATTGGAGCATAAGCTTTCGTGGGTGAATACCCACTTCGTCAGATGCATGTAATGGAAATTTCCAGAGGCAGGTATAAATATGCAAGCAAGAATCAGTCTAGAGATAATGAGGTTAGTTCAATCAGGGAGGATGAGGCCCTCTTCTAGCAGTTCAGATGTGAACACCAAGGGTGGAGAAACTGCTTTTGTAGTTGGCTAGCCATTCACAGTCTTTGTTTAATCCTCAACTGCTAGAAGAGGGCCTCGTCCTCCCTGATTGAACTAACCTCGTTATCTCTAGACTGATTCTTATCTGCATATTTATACCTGCCTCTGGAAATTTCCATTACATGCGTCTGACAAAGTGGGTATTCACCCACGAAAGCTTATGCTCCAATACATCTGTTAGTCTATAAGGTGCCACGGGACTCTTTGTTGCTTTTTGCTATATTTGGACTACTAAGCCTAGCTGATGGCAACAGCATTTGCTCATGTTTCATCAAGCGATTACTTTACTCTTTTACCCCAGCGGCGGGGGGGGTGCGATTGGCCGGAGAACCTTGGGCATGGGCCCCATGGGCCCATGTGTTAATCTGCCACTGCCCCAGCTAGGAGTGATCAAGCTAGTGCACTAAAAATAAAAGTGTAGTCCCAGCAGCAAAAGGAGCTGGATGAGCTAGCATTTCTGAGCACAAAGCTGGGGTTTCAGGTGGGATTGTATTCGGGGTGGTGAGCCTGTCCCACAGTGGCTAAGCTTCTATTTTTAGTGTGCTAGCTCGATCAGAAATAGCACAGGTATGTCTCCTCAAGATGGAAATTATACTTTCAGGTCCAATAAGAGAGGCAGAATGTGGCCCTGAGTGATTTAGCCCATGTAAGGATTGTATAGAGATTAGCAGCTTCTAAAGCTGATATTAATCATCATAGCATGGCTTACTCAAAAGGGAGTATTGTACAAAAACCAAACCCGGCCAGGTTCCCCCAGTCTCAGGCATGCCTCCCCTGCCAGCAGGAGAATGAAATGACTGACCCTGAACCTGGGGCTTTCTGTACTGGAAAACAGCATGCTGCTTGATGCTCTGTTAGGTCAGCTCAACAAGATTAATCATTGACCAGCCATATTAAATTGTTCTTCAAATTGTAAAATTGCTTGCTTATAATTTACCAGCTATCTGTAAAACCTCTATTAACCTATATCAAGAGGCATTGTTTTTTTGTATGTATGAGAGACAATTTTAGTCGATCAACCACAGACAGTAATTGTAATTTATTTAAATTGGCTTACTCCCTCCTACCCCCAACTCAACCCACATTTTGTTGTTGGGTCTGACTAATAATAAAACCTGACCTGTATTACTCCTGATAACAACATTGCCAAAATTGCACTTTAGCAGCCCCCATAAATAAAACAAACATTATTTTTTTTTCCCATTTTCAGTCAGATTTTAATGGTTGAAATGTCAGCTCATGGCTCATTAAGTCCTTTAAGTGTACACAGCTTGTAGGGAAACGATCACTTTCCTGATAAAGATGAACTGTTTCAGCCTTGGGATCTGCTCCCTAATTAGAAAACATGTATTATTGCAAGGAAATCATGCTAAATATGCACCAGGATGAGACGATGATATATTTCTAATATATTATACTTATTGTATCACTTTATTACCTTATAAGCATCAACAAAAATTCCAATGAGAAGGGAAGAAAATCAAAAGTTACCTTAAACCATGTCAATTCTTTGTCCAGATTACAGTCTTCCTAATTCTTATAAAAGAGTAAGAGTATATCTTACCACTGTGTATGTTGCCACTTAATGTTTTTATTATCTGGAATGTCACACACATACACATTAAACATTATTTTCCACCACCTTTTAGCTACTATTCTATAATAAATATTGAATATACCATTAAATCTTCGGGCACTAACAACTGCCTATACTGTGACAGAATTTACATTTAGGCATACTATAGCTGCTAATGTAGCTACTGTACATTCAGGGGTTGGTCCTGATTGCATAATACATTTGTCTCTTCTCATTAAGGAATATTGGACAGTGCAGTCCAAGAATAAGATGATATTCAGGATGTATGCTGGTATGACCTATATGCATACATGCACTCATAGTAATTTTCCAGTGGTTCATTCGGGTAGAGTTTTGGGGACTGCTCAAAATACTTTGCGCCAGGTATCTGAGCCTGCCATTGTGTACAAGCAAGAGGATTCAGAGGAAGACGAAATATAAGTTATGAAGGCAAATTGGAGAATTTCATTTTTTAATGGTTTGAAAAGGCATGTTGTGAAAAAACTTTGACATAGAGTAGAAGTCCATTTATCTGAATAGAACAAGGGATGTGGAATTTATTCAGATAAGTGAGGTTATACAGGGGACTTTTCAATGCAAATGATACACATCAGGGGACATAACCCAATTTTGCATAATCTGAGGTTTTGTATAATAGTAATCCAGACAAACAAGTCTCCAATGTACTGAGTATTGTATTTAAATAGAAACCTGTCACTTATTTTAAACAATTGCCACTTATACTAATTATCAAAGAGACAGCATTTGAATGAAAGCAAGGGTTTTCTTACTCCCTAGCCTTCTGCTTCATTATGCCAAGAAGTTATCATTATCAACATTTGTGATGATACAGGTGTTTCCATGGCATCTGATAGTGGTGTCATAAATTCCATATTCTAACATCAGTGCAAGATTAAGAACAAAGCAAACCTGGACTGTGAGGGAGGAAGCTCTTGTTCTTGTAACCTTCCATAATTAGCAGTTGCAAGAAGGATACAGAAAAAAAAAAAAAAAAAAAAAGTAAATTGATGTTTTGTTCTAATGTTCTCTTTGTTCAAGTTTGCCTCAGTGTGAAAGTTGGTCCTTAAGTGTGAAGGTTTCAGAGTAGCAGCCATGTTAGTCTGTATCCACAAAAAGAACAGGAGTACTTGTGGCACCTTAGAGACTAACAAATTTATTAGAGCATAAGCTTTCGTGGACTACAGCCCACTTCTTCGGATGCATATAGAGTGAAACATATATTGAGGAGATATATATACACACATACAGAGAGCATGAACAGGTGGGAGTTGTCTTACCAACTCTGAGAGGCCAACTTGATTATCACTTCAAAAGTTTTTTTCTCTTACTTAATTGGCCTAATAAATTTGTTAGTCTCTAAGGTGCCATAAGTACTCCTGTTCCTTAAGTGTGAAGTGTCACTACTGACACTACATAGAGGCTTCAAGTCAGTTAAATGTGACTGTGGGACAAAAACTTTAAGCTCCCCCAACTTGGATCCTGATCTTTAGCCCTTTGAAATTAATGAAAAGACCCCTATTCAGAAAGTCTTCAGGCCACATAGGGAAAAATGTGATCTCCATTGCATTCTGTACATCCAAAGTGCCTCTGTACAAGTCATTATAGTTTTATTGATGTTCACTGAAGTCAACTGAGAGCAGAATTTTTTACCATTCTGTTCTTAATAAGAGTAGATTGTCTTGACTTCTGTAATGGCATCAGTTTGGTAAGAGAGACAATGTAATGCTTATATAAGCCTTGCGCATATTGTAATAAGTGAGAAATTATAATGGTAGGACTGACTTCTGTGTTGCATGAAAAGGGACATTTTTCCATTTAAAATTATATAAAGGAGAGTGAGTTTTATTGCTGAGTAAAAGTGGGAACTGACTATTACTGATAAGTTAGGCACAGTATAGCAGAACACTGTGGAAGCCTGCTCCAACAGTTTTGCTAATGAATCTGAGTTCGGAGTCTAGGAAAATTAGTAACAGCACCCTGGTCATGTTGGCATCAGAAAAAAGTCAGTATCAGCAGCCATGAGGCTACATCCCATTTCCTTTGCCAAGTCTGCATAAATGGACTTGTGGTGGAAGAGTTCCATCGGACTGGAGTGGACAGAATCCCCCATCTCACAATTAGCAGAGCCATTTCCCCACCTTCTCTGCAGCTTCATGATCAAGTGTCCTTGGTGGCTGGTCCCACCACATTGTGGAAGGAGGTTGGCCAGTGGATGACTAGAAATATGGATGCACCAATCCATCCCCAATATTCTCCCCAGAACTTGCCTCCACACTTGAAATCACGGTGGAGCATAGCTTTGCAATGGGTTGTGTGCTGTGTATACAAGCTCCCCACATCTTCTTCACCATCACACAGCTGGACCACACCATTTCCAAGGCATTAAAAGTTCCATGGAAATGTGAAATTCTATAGGCAGAGGGAGACTTTCCCCCTATTGATAGCAATGGGAAGAATAGTAATTTTGCAAAAGGTGGAAAGGAATCTGAAGAAGAGAGAGAAGGGGAAAGAATTTAGAGCCGAAAAAATAAGTGAAAGCTATAAGCTCAAGTGGAAGGCATCGAGTTAGAAAGGTCTTGGGACAAATGGATGACAATAATAATTAATGATAAATCAGACAAATTCATAACTGAAGTGACATTTTGGACGAAACCTACTAGAATGATAGGAAACATAGAAGACTCCTGTATTCTGGGGGTTGGAAAATTATTGTGCTGTTTTCAAAGGTGCTGAATAGCCCAGCTCATCCAACACCCAACATAGTGCATGGCACATCTGTATCTGTGTTGCTGTGCTGAAAATCACCATCTGCCACAAGGTTTTAGTGACATTCCCACAAATATCACCTGTACATAGGGATGTTTGTAATTTCAAATTTTCCAAAGTGACTGAGCCCATCTCTGCCTTTTATCTCCTATAATATAGTCACCACTATAGTGCACAAATGAATGTTTTATAGAAAAGAGTGCCTTTACAATAGCAAGAGTATGCTGAAGATTTTCTACAGTATCTATTTTTAAGACTGATAGTTTGACTCCATTTTATCACCATGGCAAGAGATTTTAATTGTGTTCTAGTTGGGTAATAATTAGCTCCTCCTCTAAACTGCGTAAGCAGTTCTGAGTCTGAACTCAAATCTCTCTATTTTCTGATTGAAAACAAATGGCTGGGTATCTGGAGGATAATGAATGCTGCATTGTCTGACACCTTTCATGGAATTGAGGCAAATATTCTCTGTGATCTCTATGGTGTTAAATCACATTTTTATATCAATAAAACTAACCTCAGCAGTTTATCCTCTGACACATTTGTTATATCAGCTAAATCTCCCTTCTTATTTGTAACTTCAGTGCTTTGCAGGTCGGGAATGGGTGACTCATACTCTATACTGCAAACTGATTTTTCAGTTTTGTATCTATACATTGTGGCACCTTAGAGACTAACAAATTTATTAGAGCATAAGCTTTCGTGGACTACAGCCCACTTCTTCGGATGCATATAGAATGGAACATATAATGAGGAGATATATATACACACATACAGAGAGCATAAACAGGTGGGAGTTGTCTTACTAACTCTGAGAGGCCAATTAATTAAGAGAAAAAAAAAAAAAAAAAAAAAAACTTTTGAAGTGATAATCAAGCTAGCCGAGTACAGACAGTGTGATAAGAAGTGTGAGAGTACTTACAAGGGGAGATAGTCAACGTTTGTAATGGCTCAGCCATTCCCAGTCCTTATTCAAACCGGAGTTGATTGTGTCTAGTTTGCATATCAATTCTAGCTCTGCAGTCTCTCTTTGGAGTCTGTTTTTGAAGTTTTTCTGTTGTAATATAGCCACCCGCAGGTCTGTCACTGAATGACCAGACAAGTTAAAGTGTTCTCCCACTGGTTTTTGAGTATTTTGATTCCTGATGTCAGATTTGTGTCCATTAATTCTTTTGCGTAGAGACTGTCCGGTTTGGCCAATGTACATGGCAGAGGGGCATTGCTGGCACATGATGGCATAGATCACATTGGTAGATGTGCAGGTGAACGAGCCCCTGATGGTATGGCTGATGTGATTAGGTCCTATGATGATGTCACTTGAATAGATATGTGGACAGAGTTGGCATCGGGGTTTGTTACAAGGATAGGTTCCTGGGTTAGTGGTTTTGTTCAGTGATGTGTGGTTGCTGGTGAGTATTTGCTTTAGGTTGGGGGGTTGTCTGTAAGCGAGGACAGGTCTGTCTCCCAAGATCTGTGAGAGTAAAGGATCATCTTTCAGGATAGGTTGTAGATCTCTGATGATGCGCTGGAGAGGTTTTAGTTGGGGGCTGAAGGTGACAGCTAGTGGTGTTCTGTTATTTTCTTTGTTGGGCCTGTCTTGTAGGAGGTGACTTCTGGGTACTCGTCTGGCTCTGTCAATCTGTTTTTTCACTTCAGCAGGTGGGTATTGTAGTTTTAAGAATGCTTGATAGAGATCTTGTAGGTGCTTGTCTCTATCCGAGGGATCTTGTAGGTGCTTGTCTCTATCCGAGGGATTTTTTCTCTTAATTAATTGGCCTCTCAGAGTTAGTAAGACAACTCCCACCTGTTTATGCTCTCTGTATGTGTGTATATATATCTCCTCATTATATGTTCCATTCTATATGCATCCGAAGAAGTGGGCTGTAGTCCACGAAAGCTTATGCTCTAATAAATTTGTTAGTCTCTAAGGTGCCACAAGTACTCCTGTTCTTCTTTTTGCGGATACAGACTAACACGGCTGTTACTCTGAAACTTATCTATACATTGATATCTGTAGACACAGGGTGAAATCCTATTAAAATCAATGGCAAAACTCTGATTGATTTCAATTCCATCCCACTATCTGTTTGTTATTGGGAGTTGTAGCAACTGCTCTAGCTAAGCTTGGCATTTCTATTCTCATCTCCTAGTTTAATTTGGTTATCACTTTCTGAACCTTTCACCTTTGGGGATGAAATTTTTCCAGTCTCTTCCAAAATGTCTTTGTTAGTCATTTCTGAGTACAGAGTACTTTGAAAAACAAACAAAAAAACCCCAACTTTCTCCATTATAAAATATAGATATATACTTGGTGCAGCGAATGAGGCACGCCTCCACAGTAGTGCCGGCCTCACTCAGACCCCAGTGTGGCTCACATTGAACTCCACGGCAAAGCTCACACTGTCTTCTGTGTTGCAGAATCAGAGCCTCCAAATGCAGCTTTTGAGCAGTGAATGAGACAGGAGTCCTTGCTTCACACATTATACATCTTGTAAGGATAAAAGCTGAGGCAGCTCGATTTATTCACAAGTGAGAATCTTTCTCCTGCAGACTTCCTAAGAAAGGGACTGTTAACCATAAAAGATCTATTATGGAATTGTCTAACCATTGAAGTTTCATATTATGGTTATGTCTTCATTTTTCCAGTAAGAAAGAGGAAATGCCATGAGGAAAAAAAAAACAGTCTGCACTGTTAAGCACTTAACATGACAAAAGTTCAGAAATGACAAATTTCAGGTTGCACATGAAAGATTAGCTCTGCCCTGTAATAAAGGTGTGACACATAGGAGTTCTGGTAAAACAAATCTCTAAATTCCTTGATCCCTGTCACCTGATATGGGTTAGGGTTTCAAAAATCTAATGCCCCAATCATATGGGAGGCATCAGTATTCAATGGCTCCAGTGGCTATTTTTTCATTGTGCCCTTTGCATGTATGACCATTGCCTCCTATTGTTTTGAGAGGGACTGAAACCCCACTGTGTTGTCAGGAGGCAGAGAGCAACCTTCTTTGCTAAAGGCAGATTGTGGCCTCAGTTCCATTGATAACAATATGAGATGATAGCCATTTTGAAAGAGGACACTTTTTCCATGAGTTCCCTGAAAAATAACATTATTCTTCAATCTCTACAGAAGCAGCAGCTTTTATTTATGAAGAATAATGAAAAAAAGACCATTAAAACTAAACATTTCTTTTTAAAAACTACTCAAGATTCATGTCTCTACCATTTTTGTGCTTCTTGACTGATTGAAAGCATCTGACTTTGACATATACACTACCCCCAAAGTTTCCTGGTATCTACTATAACTATGCCATTTGTTACTGCTTACATGTAGGGAAAACATTATTAAAGTTGTGGAGAATTCATTCCCAAATTACTTCATCGTATTCCCACTCTAAACTTGATTCTGACTCCTTTGGAGACTGCACTTTAAGAGGACATAAAATGTATGCTGCGCCAGGGGTTTTCAACCTTTTTCTTTCTGAGGTCTCCTCAACATGCTATAAAAACTCCACGGCCCACCTGTGCCACAATAATGGGTTTTCTGCATATAAAAGCCAGGGCCAGCATTAGGGGATAGCAAGCAGGGCAACTGCCTGGGGCCTCATGCCATGGAGCGCCCACAAATCTATATTGCTCAGGCTTCGGCTACAGCCATGAGTGGTGGGGGTCAGGACCCAGGCTTCAACCTCATGTGCTGGGGCTTCGGCTTTCTACCCTGGGCCCCAGCGAGTGTAATGCTGGCTCTGTTTGGCGGCCCCCCTGAAACCTGCTTGTGGCCCCCCGTGGGTCCTCGGACCCCTGGTTGAGAACCACTGTGCTACACAGCATTTAGTTGCTCGCTACTTTGAAAATCATAATACAGCCTTTCTTTCTTATTCATTATATTTAAATTATGTTCCCTTTAATTTTGCAAAGGCTGTTTTAACATAATTCAAACACTCCCTCAGAATGTGAATTGATGGTCCCAGGTACTAATGATAAAGAGTGACCCTTGGATCCTATTCACTTAACTGTCCACAGCATTTCACTGCTTGAGGTTTTAAATGCTGGTCAACACTGACATAGCTGATGATTTATGAACAAGAAGGCAACCAGTTCTGCTTGGCACAGCTGCTATTCACATTTGAGCTAATTCAGTCTCCCTTTATAAATATATTAACATTCATTTTTACTGGCACATAGGATTTTTTTAAACCATCTCCTTAATCTACTGGGATTACTATTATTTTCAATGAGCCCCACTGCGATAATGTTCAAGGTAATTTATGCATGCTCAATATTCATTTTATCCAGGACCTTAACATAGAATAGAGGCAAATCTTACAACAACATTAGTCAGCTAAGTATAATGAAGACAATTATTTACCTCTGACACTAAACTATACATTTTAACATACAGTAGCTTTCTCCATGGTTTGTTCTGACCAACTGAAAATTCACAGGGTAAACCACCGCATAAACATTTGTTGTGGCTTAGCTGCAATGTGACAGAGCAATGTTTCTCTATACTACTTTATTGATGGAACAATTTGGTTAATGTCTATAGGGAAATTTGGCCTATGAAAGGAATGATTGCAATGTTAGAATAATATCCAAAGGAACGGGATGCACTCACAGCCTTTTCAGCTGTAGCCAGATAACAGTGACATGCACAACATTTAACTATGGAGACATAGGGTATGTCTACACTACGAGAGTAGTTCGATTTTACTTAAAGCGAATTTGTGGAACCGATATTACAAAGTTGAACGTGTGTATCCACACTAAGGACAGTAATTCGACTTTGTGAGTCCACACTAACGGGGCAAGCGTCGACATTGGAAGTGGTGCACTGTGGGCAGCTATCCCACAGTTCCCGCAGTCCCCGCTGCCCATTGGAATTTTGGGTCGAGCCCCCAATGCTTGCTAGGGCAAAAAATGTGCTGAGGATGGTTTTGGGTAACTGTCGTCATTCAACCCTCACTCCCGCCCTCCCTCCGTGAAAGTGCCGGCGGGCAATCAGTTCGCGCACTTTTCTGGTGATTGACAGCGCAGATGCCACAGCACTGTGAGCATGGAGCCCGCTGTGATCATCGCTGCAGTTATGGCCATTGTCAACACCTTGCACCTTATCATCCACCTTTTCCAGAGGCAGATGCTGAGAAATCGGGCGAGGCGGCTACGGCAGCGCGGTGAGGACATTAAGTCTGAGAGGGGCACAGACCTCTCGCAAAGCACGGGACCCCGCACCGTGGACATCATGGTGGCAATGGGTCATGTTGATGCTGTGGAACGGTGATTCTGGGCCCAGGAAACAAGCATGGATTGGTGGGACTGCATAGTGCTGCAGGTCTGGGATGAATCACAGTGGCTGCAAAACTTTCGGATGCGTAAGGGAACTTTCCTGGAACTTTGTGAGTTGCTGTCTCCTGCCCTGAAGCGCAAGGACACCCAGATGCGAGCAGCCCTGACTGTCCAGAAGTGAGTGGCCATAGCCCTCTGGAAGCTTGCAATGCCAGACAGCTACCGGTCAGTCGCGAACTAATTTGGAGTGGGCAAATCTACCGTGGGGGTTGCTGTGATGCAAGTAGCCAACGCAATCGTTGACCTACTGCTCTCAAAGGTAGTGACCCTGGGAAACGTGCAGGTGATCATAGATGGCTTCGCTGCCATGGGACTCCCAAACTGCGGTGGGGCTATAGATGGAACTCATATCCCTATCCTGGGACCGGCCCACCAGGCCAGCCAGTACATTAACCGAAAGGGCTACTTTTCAATGGTGCTGCAAGCACTGGTGGACCATAGGGGATGTTTTACCAACATCAACGTCGGATGGCTGGGCAAGGTTCATAATGCTCGCGTTTTCAGGAACTTTGGTCTGTTTAGACGGCTGCAGGAAGGTATTTACTTCCCAGCCCACAAAATAACTGTTGGGGATGTGGAGATGCCTATAGTCATCCTCATGAAGCCCTATACAGGCGCCCTGGACAGTGAAAAAGAACTCTTCAACTACCGGCTGAGCAAGTGCAGAATGGTGGTGGAGTGTGCTTTTGGATGTCTGAAGGGGAGATGGAGAAGCGTACTGACTCGCTCTGATCTCAGCAAAACCAATATCCCCATTGTTATTGCAGCTTGCTGTGTGCTCCACAGTCTCTGTGAGAGCAAGGGGGAGACGTTTATGGTGGGGTGGGAGGTTGAGGCAAATCACCTGGCTCCTGATTACGCCCAGCCAGACAGCCGGGCGATTAGAAGAGCCCAGCGGGACGCATTGTGCATCTGGGAAGCTTTGAAAGCTAGGTTCCAGAGTGAGCAGGGTAACCTGTGACTATTAAGTTTGTTTAAACATAAGCTGAACCTGCCCCCATTTCTTTACCCAGTTAATGTTGACTATCCTCTCCAGTTACCAACCCCTTTTCCCCCTTCAAACACACCTTTAACAATAAAATAAATGAAACTTTGTTCATTAACACTGTTTTCTTTATTAAGGATTTTGTGGTAAAGTGTTGAAACTGGGACGCAGACTGTGGTGGGAAGCAGGTGTAGTGATGGAAAGGACGCTTCTAAACTCGAGGAATGACGGGCTCCTGCTCCTAGAGTGGTCTGCAGTGGTGGACTGGTTGTTTCAACAGAGCCTGCCACCCCTCCTTTTCGGGACTCTGTGTGTGGGGGCTATGTGACTTTGTGGCAGGGGAGGGCGATTACAGATCCACTGCTGCGTGGCTCTGTCATCCAGGCTAAGGACCGCTGCATAAGATCTGTAACCGTCCTCCCCCGCCACAAACTCACATAGCCCCCCCACACAGAACATGAAAACCACCTCCCAGACTGACCAGGGTGCCTAGTGACTGCAATGTGTGTGTGACCTTCTGCTGAACCTGCCCCCGTGTCTGTACCCTGGTAAAGGTGACTGTCCTCTCCAATTACCAATCCCCTTACCCCCTTCAAACACACTCTCCTCTAAAAGAACATGACGGAAACAGTAATTAACAGAAAGGTATTTTTTATTAACAACTACACAGTTAGGGGATGAAACTGGGATGGGGGCTTGGGTGAGGTGCTTTTGGAGTGAAGGAAAGGACTTATCAAATCTTTGGAAATGAGAGCTTTCTGTTACTTGAGCACTCTGCAGGGGTGGAGTGACTGTTTTCACGGCCCCTGCCACCCCTCCTTCTTGGGACTTTGGGTGAGGGGGGTATGGGACTTTGTGGCAGGGGAGGGTGGTTAGAGATAGAATGCAGCAGGGCTATGTCCTCCTACCTCTGGTCCTGCAGAACATCTACAAGGCGCCAGAGCGTGTCCGTTTGCTCCCTCATTAGTCCAAGCAGCGTTTGAGTTGCCTGCTGGTCTTCCTGCCGCCAATTGTCCTCCCGTTCGCTGTGTGATCGCTGGTATTGCGACATGTTCTCCCTCCACTGGGTCTGCTGTGCCGCCTCGGCTCGGGAGCAGCCCATAAGTTCTGAGAACATCTCGTCCCATGTCCTTCTTTTTCGTCGCCTGATCTGCACCAGCCTCTGGGAGGGGGATGCCGGGGTAGCTCGGGAGACAGTCGCAGCTGTGGGATGGGAAAAAGGGAGTGAATTCCTCAGAAAGATACAGTTTTACCAACAATGAATATAGTCTCTCTCTGTGAACAAGATCATGCACAGCACCTATCACATGCGCACTCAGTACAAGGTCGAATTTTCGGCCTTCCCATTGAGTGCCTGGGGTCTTGCTGTACAGATCACACAAGCGGGGCCAGACAATGGAATTCGGCTAGCAGGCGGACATGGTAAGCCGTAGACTTTTGGCTGCTTAAAGCTTAATTTATAGCAGTGCCCTCCTTTCACGTTCCAAGCAATGCTCCTAGCGTTGGCCAGTTCCTGCTGCCGGCAATCCGGCCAGCATGAACTCTGCCCCTGTCCCACCCCCCTCGCGGCTGTCCCCGGGAAAGATCCCTGCATGCTGCCCCTGTCACGCCTCCACCGCGTGGCTGCAAACGGCCGGTTACAGTTATGTAAAGGAACAGGCAATCAGTCCCAATACTAACATTCCCCTAATTCAAAGCAGGTCACCATGAGTGATATCACTCTGATGAGGATTTCAGAGACAGAGAAAGACCGCATGCTGCGTGAATGCCAGCAAGCACCAGGGCCGTATGCCGCCATGCTTTGCGATGCAATGATCCTGGAGTACTTGCTGCTAGCCTGGCGCAGAAAAATTTCCTACCATGGAGGACGCAATAAGGCCGCTCTCCCCAGGAACCTGATGCAAAGGCTTTCACAATACCTCCAGGAGACCTTCATGGAGATGTCCCAGGAGGATTTCTGCTCTATCCCCGGACATATTGACTGAATTTTCCAGTAGCTGCACTGGCAAGGACTAAAAACTAAAGTGCCTAGGGCAAGCTAATCATGAAAAACCGGACATGTTGACAAACTTTTCCAGTAGCTGCACTGGCAAAGACTAGAAACTAAAGCGCCTAGGGCAAACTAATCATGAAAAACCCATTGTTAAGATACCATTCCTCTTCTGTTCAAAATAAATGTTTAAAACACTTACCGACTGATCCTTCCCCTGATTCACGGTCCGGGTTACTGCCTTGGGAGGGTTGGTAGGGGATCTCCGTGAAGGTGATGAAGAGAGCCTGGCTGTCAGGGAAATCAGCGTTGAAAGTGCTGTCGACTGCCTCGTCCTCCTCATCTCCTTCCTCATCTTCCCCATCCGTGAACATCTCCGAGGAAGCGGCCGTTGACAATTCCCCATCATCAGAGTCCACGGACAGTGGTGGGGTAGTGGTGGCAGCCGCACCTAGAATGGAATGCAGTGCCTCGTAGAAACGGCATGTCTGGGGCTGGGATCCGGAGCATCCGTTTGACTCTTTGGTCTTCTGGTACCCTTGTCTCAGCTCCTTGATTTTCACGCAGCACTGCGTTGCATCCCGGCTGTATCCTCTCTCCATCATGGCTTTTGAGATCTTCTCGTAGATCTTCGCATTCCGTTTTTTCAATCGCAGCTCTGAAAGCACGGACTCATCGCCCCACACAGCGATCAGATCCAAGACTTCCTGATCAGTCCATGCTGGGGCCCTCCTTCTATTCTGCGATTGCATGGTCACCTCTGCTGGAGAGCTCTGCATCGCTGCCAGTGCTGCTGAGCTCGCCACAATGTCCAAACAGGAAATGAGATTCAAACTGGCCAGGCAGGAAAAGGAATTCAAATTTTCCCGGGGCTTTTCCTGTGAGGCTGGTCAGAGCATCTGAGCTCGGACTGCTGTCCAGAGCGTCAACAGAGTGGTGCACTGTGGGATAGCTCCCAGAGCTATTAGCTTCAAATTCCATCCACACCTACCCTAATTCGACATGGCCATGTCGAATTTAGCGCTACTCCCCTCGTCGGGGAGGAGTACAGAAATCAATTTAAAGAGACCTCTATGTCGAAATAAATAGCTTAGTTGTGTGGACGGGTGCAGGGTTAATTCGAGTTAACACTGCTAAATTCGACATAACCTCCTAGTGTAGACCAGGCCATAGTATCCCTCCATTTTGGTAATCTCAGTTGTATTTCTGCCCTTTCTTAATAGTTTAGGGAATTTATCAATATTCCACTTCTTGCTTCTCAACAAGTCTAGAATTGTCTACACAAATTTCCATGAGCTAAATAGGGATTTCTTCCATAGAATGTGCTTCAGTTTTATGCATCCTTCCCCAATGAATCTGTCTGAAGTTTAAAATCAAAACATCTCACTGATGAACGAAAACCAGAATGCTTAGATCCTTCTCTCTTTGCTTAGTGCAAACTATGGTCAAGAAGATGATAGACGATTTTTTTCATTTTTTGGTCATCCCCTCAAATTTATTTCAGTAAATATGTGGATACTGCAAAATGTAAGGGTGAATGGTCTAGTGGTTAGGCCAAAGTATTGGGTTTCAGAATTTTCCAGGGTCTCTCCTTAGTTCTGCCATAGATCAACTAGATAATTCTGGCCAAATCATTTAGCCTCCTTTTAGTTTCAGTTTACCTATCTATTGCATTAGTATAATAATGCAATGCTTGGATATCTCATTACCAGTGTTGTGAGTCATAATTAATTAATTCATGCTCATAAAGGGTTCTGGGATTGTTGACTGAAAGTTACTATATTAATACAAAGGTCCAGATCCTAATTTGATACAAATCAGCTTCAATGGAACTACACCAACTTACACCATCTGAATATTGGATCCAAAATGTTGTACTGCAAATCACACAAGTTTATTTCCTTATGTATCATAGACTAGAAGGTTTTAATTTCCCTAAAGGTAGGGATGTCTGCTGTAATCAAATACCGATGCATTTTCTTCCACTATATCCATAACATTCACTCCTTTCTTTCTGTCCCTATGGCCAAATCACTCTGGTAAACATTTCCTAACTAAACTGCTACAATCGCCTCATCTTGTGTCATTTGGATACTAATCTTTCTATGCCCCACCTCAATCAAGATGCTATTGCCAAAAATAATCTTTCTCACTGGTCACTTTGACCATGTACCTCCTCTCCACCCAAGCACTATCTGTGACTCACTTCATTGGCTTCCCATGATGCTGAACAGCAAATGTCCTTGTGTTAATGCAGACAGACCCCAGTCGCCAACGGGGGGGATCGAAGCTGGGACCTCTGGAGCTTAGTGCATGAGCTAAAAGCCATATGGCTGCTAGCTAAGGCTGTAGATCAGATTCAATCTCTCTCTCTTTCTCTCCAAGTGGTCTCAGTGCCACTAGATGGGACAGAACACCAGACCCAGAAGGTGTGTGGGTTCACTTGCTGTTATGGCCCTATACTTCTTAGCCCTGCCTACAACTCTGGCCTGTTCTTTCATGTTCCTGACCCCCTACAATCAGCCATTGATGCCATCCTTGATTATCCCTTTCTGTTTCCTTTTGACACAAGTGTCTCTGAGACAAACCCCTTGCTGGTTCTTACATTTGGAATACTCCTCTCTTCACCAACTGGTTTGTCACCTCTCCTTCCTCACCATGTTTAAATCCCTTCTAAACAATTACTCCTGCTCTGATGCCTAACAATAGGTGGAGGAGGGGGGAGGTATTTACATCCTATGCTGGCTATTTAGGGCTCTTGCTTGCAGTGTCATAAATCAAGATTGTACACAGAGGAACAATGCCTATATCTGTTTGTAAAACACTTAGCACATTTTTGGATGCCTGAAAAATAAGTAGCTCCTGAGGAATGGCTCCGCATCTGGTGGGGAGGGCACCTATCTTCTCAAGCTGGGTGCTGGCTAAGAATTTGGGTGTAAGGGTTAAGTGAGGTAACACCTCTTCACTGGGTTTAGCTTTTCCCTTGATGGCAGTAAAAAACCCAACCAACCAAGCCCAAAACGCCCACCCCACAAAACAAAATCAAAACAAAGAAACATTTTCAGGCCTTCCTCATACATGAAAAAGAAGCGTAAAAGGGCACACGCCCATTTTTTTCACACTGTGCAGGTGACCTGTAATGTCAAAAGAAAGAAAGAAAGAAAGAAAGAAAGAAAGAAAGAAAGAAAGAAAGAAAGAAAGAAAGAAAACATTGATTTGGCTGATGTAATTTTCAGTGTGAGGTGTTCCCAAGCAGTTAAAAAGAAAAATCAAGACATTCATTTAGCTTGGGAGAGGGAAGAGGAGGCTCAAGAACCAGCCATGCTTCATAGGTAAACTGTTAAAATACTTCTCATAGAAAGACTACTCTGGCCTAAAATGCCACTTAATAGCATTTGGTAAAAGTCTAAAATTAGCAATAAATGGCTAATTTGAAACTTCTTGTAAATGGAGCTTCTCTATTTTTGGTCAGATTGTATTTACTTACCAGTAGAATTACTTTGAAATCATGAGGGCAGAGGTTTAATGGGAGTTACAAGGATGTGCTCAATTTCTCATGTAGTACAGCTATTTAGTATCCTTGTTATTTACACTGACAATGTGCTCAGCTTGCTACAAAACCCAAGGGAGACATGATCCCTTCCCCACACAGCTTGCTGTCTATTTGGACAGCAGAAGAATGTAGAATCAAACTGAATAGAGAAAGATTATCACACAGCACTGCAATATTTTTAAATAGGTGTGTAACAACAGCACTTTTAACTGAGGGGTGTTGACATTGGGTGGCATGGTGGAAGGAAGCAATAAAGGGAGGGCTGAGATGGAAGCTGTGCAAAAAAGGGAGAAGTAGGAGGAAATGAGAGTAGAGAGGGAGAGAGAGAGGGAGGGAGGGGAATAATATAGAGCTTTGCAGGTAGGGTCTGCAATCAGGTCTGGCTTGAGCCTAGAAACACAGTGGTATCTATGAAAAATAGTGACAAATTAAAGTTAGTCAAACTTTTGGGCTCTGTAAAAAGATTGGTTTAGTTAAATATTTGAGGTTTGGTTAGTAGATTTGGGGCTGGGAGGTTCTTATTGTTTTTAATAGCACTTTGTACTCCTAACAACTAATTAATGAATCTTTTCAAAACAACTGTGAGGTAGGTAAATGTTTACAGATGGGTAAACTGAGGCAGAACCAAGTGAAGTGACTTGGCCTAGGGTACCTAACATCTATTACCATAGCATCCTTTCTCCCAATTTTATGGTCTAAATATAAGTCCATGTTTCCCTCCTTGTTCTTTCTCTTTATCTAAACTGATTCATCCATCCCTATCAGAAAATGATTGACATCTGAGATTTCTATTGTCCCCCTATTTAGAGCTATCTTTTATTCCCTAACTAGTATTGCAATATATTTCCCTATTTAATAATAAATGTTGGGGAAATGGAAAGATGCACTGATTGCTCAGAACTTCCAATACAATAGTCCAAATACTAAAATCTCTTAGGTTCCTCTATCAGATTCCATGGCATAACAGATAATCTGGCCTTGTTGCAATGAAGAATAGAACTCAGATAACAGGATCAGCACTTTCTGCGTTATCCAGGGATGAGTCATTGACAAATGAAAAAATTATAGCAGTGAAAGGTTTCCAGAGCTGCAAGGATGATTGCTTTCACATATATATCCTGGATGTGAGTACCTTAAGTACCCAAGAGAAGATTTTTTTGTGCTCATGTAAGACATGACATTATGGGGTACATTTTCAAAGTGATACATTGGGAACTGGCTGCATGAGTTCCATTGGTACTAATAGGAATTGTGTGGCTAAATCCACAGCACAACACACTGAAATATTTTCCATTATGTAACAGCCAATTTAATAATTGATGTCTATGTCTGTTCTGGTGTTGATACATACATTCTCTCCCAAATCTGTTGGCTAGATTTAAGATCCTTTTCTGCAATCAGAAGTATACTGTATGGGTAATTTTGGTTTCTGATTTGGGCTATCTTTCTTGGTCTAATTTGCATGGAAAGTGGGTCCACCAATCAGATAGGCCTGTGTTGGATAATGTTGTAGGGTTTTCTGAGACTCATTGGTGAGTTGCTTTTTTTCCAGCCCAAAGCACATTTAATACATGGGACCATTATAATATCTCTGACATCTCCTCTAGATTCTGGTCACAGCATGATAGAAGGAACAGGAGAAGGCTGAAAAGGTTGAAAAGCACCCTGTAAAGATGTTTGTAGATTATAATTTAGAGATCATAGAATCATAGAATACCAGGGTTGGAAGGGATCTCAGGAGGTCATCTAGTCGAACCCCCTGCTCAAAGCAGGACCAATTCCCAACTAAATCATCCCAGGCAGGGCTTTGTCAAGCCTGACCTTAAAAATCTCTAAGAAAGGAGATTCCACCACCTCCTTAGATCATCCATTCCAGTGCTTCACCACCCTCCCAGTGAAAAAGTTTTTCCTAATATCCAATCTAAACATCCCCAACTGCAACTTGAGACCATTACTCCTTGTTCTGTCATCAGGTACCACTGAGAACAGTCTAGATCCATCTTCTTTGGAACCCCCTTTCAGGTAGTTGAAAGCAGCTATCAAATCCCCCCTCATTCTTCTCTTCTGGAGACTAAACAATCCCAGTTCTCTCAGCCTCTCCTCATAAGTCATGTGCTCCAGACCCCTAATCATTTTTGTTGCCCTCCGCTGGACTCTTTCCAATTTTTCCACATCCTTCTTGTAGCGTGGGGCCCCAAACTGGACACAATACTCCAGATGAGGCCTCACCAATGTCGAATAGAGGGGAATGATCACATCCCTCGATCTGCTGGCAATGCCTCTAATTATACAGCCCAAAATGCCGTTAGCCTTCTTGGCAACAAGGGCACACAGTTGACTCATATCCAGCTTCTCATCCACTGTAACCCCTAGGTCCTTTTCTGCAGAACTGCTTCCTAGCCATTTGGTCCCTAGTCTGTAACAGTGGATGGGATTCTTCCGTCCTAAGTGCAGGACTCTGCACTTGTCCTTGTTGAACCTCATCAGGTTTCTTTTGGCCCAATCCTCTAATTTGTCTAGGTCCCTCTGTATCCGATCCCTACCCTCCAGCATATCTACCACTCCTCCCAGTTTAGTGTCATCTGCAAACTTGCTGAGAGTGCAGTCCACGCCATCCTCCAGATCATTAATGAAGATATTGAACAAAACTGGCCCCAGGTCCGACCCCTGGGGCACTCCACTTGAAACTGTCTGCCAACTAGACATGGCGACGTTGATCACTACCCATTGAGCCCGACGATCTAGCCAGCTTTCTATCCACCTTATAGTCCATTCATCCAGCCCATACTTCTTTAACTTGCTGGCAAGAATACTGTGGGAGACCGTATCAAAAGCTTTGCTAAAGTCAAGGAATAACACATCCACTGCTTTCCCCTCATCCACAGAGTCAGTTATCTCCTCATAGAAGGCAATTAGGTTAGTCAGGCATGACTTGCCCTTGGTGAATCCATGCTGACTGTTCCTGATCACTTTCCTCTCCTCTAAGTGCTTCAGAATTGATTCCTTGAGGATCTGCTCCATGATTTTTCCAGGCACTGAAGTGAGGCTGACTGGCCTGTAGTTCCCCGGATCCTCCTTCTTCCCTTTTTTAAAGATTGGCACTACATTAGCCTTTTTCCAGTCATCCGGGACCTCCCCCGATCGCCATGAGTTTTCAAAGATAATGGCCAATGGCTCTGCAATCACATCCGCCAACTCCTTTAGCACCCTCGGATGCAGCGCATCTGGTCCCATGGACTTGTGCTCATCCAGTTTTTCTAAATAGTCCTGAACCACTTCTTTCTCCACAGAAGGCTGATCACCTTCTCCCCATACTGTGCTGCCAGGTGCAGCAGTCTGGGAGCTGACCTTGTTTGTGAAGACAGAGGCAAAAAAATCATTGAGTACATTAGCTTTTTCCACATTCTCTGTTACTAGGTTGCCTCCCTCATTCAGTAAGGGGCCCACACTTTCCTTGATTTTCTTCTTGTTGCTAACATACCTGAAGAAACCCTTCTTGTTACTCATAAGGGACAGTCTTATGAACATAGGAATTTAGAGATGTGCCCTGGAGGCAAGGGTTGGTAACACCACATGGCTGTGTGCTGCAGTTTACCACAGTAGCTCTCCAGGTTGTTTTATTAAATATTTATTCCTTTCTCATTCACTGCTTTATTATTTAATGAATCCCAAGATCATTACACATCCATGGAGTAATCTTTGCCTAAACACACCATTTTGACCTTCAGAATGTCCTTGCTGCTGTGATGAAAAGGGTTCTGGGGTGGACAAAACATTCAGAATGAAATAATCACCTCTTGGGTTTGTTGAGAATGAGACTAAACTCAGATCCCCTAGAGATATTTGAGTCAATCTCATTATCCTTGCAAGGATGGAACATTAACAGGAAATGCTGATTTATTCTTCCTGCAGATCTTCCATGGTTACTATAAAGATTGCTGCAAATACTTTAGGCAGAGCTGACCTTTGGGCTCTGAGAAGCCTGCAGCCCTGGGTCTTCCTGGGTGAGGCAAAATATAAAGGAGAAACTCAGCTTTCATCTAATAATAGTCATTTGCCTTTTTTTCCTTGAGAAGACAGTGTTGGAAAAGGCTGCTGCTGTAAACCAGTCAATATGAATGCTAGGAGCAAGCATCATAGCCCCATTCTTTAGCAGCTGGTAAGAGAACTTTTTCCCCCTAAAACAAGATGGTTCTCATCTGTGATTGTAAATACACAGGTTTCAGAGTAGCAGCCGTGTTAGTCTGTATCCGCAAAAAGAAGAACAGGAGTACTTGTGGCACCTTAGAGACTAACAAATTTATTAGAGCATAAGCTTTCGTGGACTACAGCCCACTTCTTTGGATGCACAGGTAATGATAGGTATCAGATAACAAGTATGGGAGTGACTATGATAATGCCTGTGTTAACAAGCCTCTGAACATGCTCAGTGTGAATGAGCTCTTTACAGAAGCATGAGAAGGTTCTCACAGAGCTAAGTGCACTTACAAAATGTTGTGCCTTTTTCCCCATGAGTCTGAGTACTTACTAATTGTAGAGATAAGTGTGTTTGTCTTTCCATGTCCCTATGTAACTCCCCAGAGAGGTTCAGAATATCTTGTGCCCATCTATAAAAAGGGAAATAAAAACAACCCAGGAAACTACAGACCAGTTACTTTAACTTCTGTGCCAGGGAAGATGATGGAGGAAGTAATTAAGGAAATCATCTGCAAACACTTGGAAGGTGGTAAGGTGATAGGGAATAGCCAGCATGGATTTGTAAAGAACAAATCATGTCAAACCAATCTGATAGCTTTCTTTGATAGGATAACAAAAAAAGCAAACATGATTCTGGGATGCATTAACAGGTGTGTTGTGAGCAAGACATGAGAAGTCATTCTTCCGCTTTACTCTGCTCAAGTTAGGCCTCAGCTGGAGTATAGTGTCCAGTTCTGGGCACCGCATTTCAAGAAAGATGTGGAGAAATTGGAAAGGGTCCAGAGAAGAGCAACAAGAATGATTAAAGGTCTTGAGAACATGACCTATGAAGGAAGGCTGAAAGAATTGGATTTGTTTAGTTTGGAAAAGAGAAGACTGAGAGGGGACATGATAGCAGTTTTCAGGTATCTAAAAGGGTGTCACAAGGAGGAGGGAGAAAACTTGTTCACCTTAGCCTCTAAGGATAGAACAAGAAACAATGGGCTTAAACTGCAGCAAGGGAGGTTTAGGTTGGACATTAGGAAAAAGTTCCTAACTGCCAGGGTGATTAAACACTGGAATAAATTGCCTAGGGAGGTTGTGGAATCTCCATCTCTGGAGATATTTAAGAGTAGGTTAGAGAATTGTCTATCAGGGATGGTCTAGACAGTATTTGGTCCTGCCATGAGGACAAGGGACTGGATTCGATGACCTCTCGAGGTCCCTTCCAGCCTTAGAATCTAGAATCTATGAATCTTTGTTTGTCTCACTTGTACTTTTGAGTGACTTACTTGCCTGGCAGCTGGAGGCAGGTAACTCAGGTCCTGTAGTGAAGATGTTGTCAGGCTCTGTGGCATCTCCAGGGCCAATGGATTTCCTAGTTCTGTTTTTCCTCTTCTTCCCTCCATCTTTCCTGAGCTGGTAAGTGTGTAGTGATGCAACAGAACTAAGCAGCCAGTGAATGCCTGTTGTGTTTTGTTTTCCTCTGACTGCAGTGTAAAATGGCTGGTCTAGTGAATCAGTGCAGGGCAGCTGATGTGGAGTTAGCACCTAGTGGAGGCATTGCCCAGCAGAATGTATGGCACAGACTTTTGGAGCAGCAAGCACTATTGTGCCCTTTGAAAATGCTATTTCATGGTGGGAGCATTTTACACTCCACATCTCAAACCTGCCCCTCCTGCCAGATGTAATTTTTAGGCAGGCATAGCACAGCTGTGGCTTCAGGGAGTTCTCCTTCAAAAATGGTTAGTAGGCATAAACATCATGTATGCCAGATACTTCAGATTTGAGTATCTAATTCAGTGGTGCAAACCTATTGAAAATTTAGCCTTCACAGTAGAGGAAACACAGAAGGGAAAAGAAAAGACCAAGTCATGTTTGGGATATTTTTTGTCTCTCTCTTTGATATGGTCCCTAATACAAAGTCAAAGAAGCATCTATATGAGATGCTGTATAGTCCTTCTACAGCTTACTTAAAGGTAAATAATTCATTCATCCACATATATATGCCAGAGTCAATTTCTTCTGAAATTTAGTTTTTGTAAGGCTGGTTCAGATATGTTAAACCTAAGACAGAAACTTGCTTCTTTTTAAAAATAGGTATTTTGATGCCAGTCCATATCTTCTCATATGCAACACACAAATACACGAAATGTGAAATGCTAACTTTCAGCAAGAGGGCTGCTGTGTTTAAAGTAGTGTCTCATAAAAAGATTAATTTCTCAGAGGCAAAAAGCAAAGCTTGCTGAAAAGAACTGTGATGTTGATCTAATTCCATTACTTTCAAGCCGGTGATGCCCACTGGAGCATAATGATGCCTTAGAAGGAAAAGGAACGAACTGTTTCACAGATTGTAAAGAAGTTGTGACATTTCTTAGATTCATAATAGCCTCTCAGAAGTTCCAGCATTAACTCTTTTATGCTATCATATGTCTGAACTAAAAATAGCCTTTGTTCCTGCACCAATTATCTTTCTGGTGCTGTTCAGTGGCTATGGTACATGCTTGCCAGAAGCTCTTGAATCCTAAGAATATGATTAGTTGGACTGTGCTCCCTCTCCTTAAAACTTTCAAATCAACCTTGTTCCATTTTAACTGTTATATTCTTCTCGAAGGAATGTATACTACAGTAGCAATTGTTAAGGAAGTTAATTAAACTTCAGCACAAAGAAGGTGATATTCCAGAAAAAATCAGTTTCTGTATGTGTAATGGGATCCCTGGGATGCAACCTGGATGGTGGGACCATTGAGCCCTCCAAATGCACCAACCTGGGCTGCCTCTCACACTGTGATGCTGATGTCAAGCTACAAACTTCTGGCAGGTATTGCACTTACACAGTCATCCACAGGCAGGGACCCACCAAATTGAGTTACCTGAATGCTCTCCCAGCTACAAGTGAACCAACAATAGAGAGGCTCCAGCCAGTTGCCCCCACCTCCAGCCCTACACCCCAGAATTGTACCATCTTGCACTGGTCAGAAGCTCATTACTTAGTTCGCCACTTCTTCATAGGAAAGTGGGAATGTACCAGCCTTTGTAACCTAAGCAGATTTCTCGGGCACGTTAGACAAACTCAGTGGTAAGAATAAAACATTAAAATAAGTTTATTAACTAGAGAAAGAGAGATTTAAAGTGATTATAAATGGTAGGCATAAAGGTCAGAGACAGTTACCTTAAGAAAATAAAAAGTAAATACACTTTCTAAATCCTAAACTTGTAATCTAAGCAAGAGTTGAATCAAACATCTTTTTTCACCCTGACAGATGGTACAAGCAGGTTATAGTTCCTCAATACTGAGAATGGACTCCCTTTTCAGCCTGGGACCCCTACTCCCCAGTTCAAAGTCTTTTTCCTCCAGACATTCCTCCAGGTGTTGAGAAGGGGAAAGAGGCCAAGTGATGATGTCACTTGCTCCTCTTTTTATACGAGGCTTTCTTCTGGCAACTAGCAGAAGTTGCTAGATCACAGGCCCTGGTTCTCATGGGAGACTTTAATCACCCTGATATCTGCTGGGAGAGCAATACAGCGGTGCACAGGCAATCCAGGAAATTTTTGGAAAGTGTAGGGGACAATTTCCTGGTGCAAGTGCTGGAGGAACCAACTAGGGGCAAAGCTTTTCTTGACCTGCTGCTCACAAACAGGGAAGAACTAGTAGGGGAAGCAAAAGTGGATGGGAACCTGGGAGGCAGTGACCATGAGATGGTCGAGTTCAGGATCCTGACACAAGGAAGAAAGGAGAGCAGCAGAATACGGACCCTGGACTTCAGAAAAGCAGACTTTGACTCCCTCAGGGAACAGATGGGCAGGATCCCCTGGGAGAATAACATGAAGGGCAAAGGGGTCCAGGAGAGCTGGCTGTATTTTAAAGAATCCTTATTGAGGTTGCAGGAACAAACCATCCCGATGTGTAGAAAGAATAGTAAATATGGCAGGCGACCAGCTTGGCTAAACAGTGTAATCCTTGCTGATCTTAAACGCAAAAAAGAGGCTTATAAGGAGTGGAAGATTGGACAAATGACCAGGGAGGAGTATAAAAATATTGCTCAGGCGTGCAGGAGTGAAATCAGGAAGGCCAAATCACACTTGGAGTTGCAGTTAGCAAGAGATGTTAAGAGTAACAAGAAGGGTTTCTTCAGGTATGTTAGCAACAAGAAGAAAATCAAGGAAAGTGTGGGCCCCTTACTGAATGAGGGAGGCAACCTAGTGACCGAGGATGTGGAAAAAGCTAATGTACTCAATGATTTTTTTGCCTCTGTCTTCACGCACAAGGTCAGCTCCCAGATTGCTGCACTGGGCAGTACAGCATGGGGAGAAGGTGGCCAACCCTCTGTGGAGAAAGAAGTGGTTCGGGACTATTTAGAAAAACTGGACGTGCACAAGTCCATGGGGCCAGATGCGCTGCATCCGAGGGTGCTAAAGGAGTTGGCGGGTGAGATTGCAGAGCCATTAGCCATTATTTTTGAAAACTCATGGTGATCGGGGGAGGTCCCAGATGACTGGAAAAAGGCTAATGTAGTGCCCATCTTTAAAAAAGGGAAGAAGGAGGATCCGGGGAACTACAGGCCAGTCAGCCTCACCTCAGTCCCTGGAAAAATCATGGAGCAGGTCCTCAAGGAATCAATTCTGAAGCACTTAGAGGAGAGGAAAGTGATCAGGAACAGTCAGCATGGATTCACGAAGGGGAAGTCGTGCCTGACTAACCTAATTGCCTTCTATGATGAGATAACTGGCTCTGTGGATGAGGGGAAAGCAGTGGATGTGTTATTTCTTGACTTTAGCAAAGCTTTTGATACGGTCTCCCACAGTATTCTTGCCACCAAGTTAAAGAAGTATGGGCTGGATGAATGGACTGTAAGGTGGATAGAAAGCTGGCTAGATCGTCGGGCTCAACGGGTAGTGATCAATGGCTCCATGTCTAGTTGGCAGCCGGTTTCAAGTGGAGTGCCCCAAGGGTCGGTCCTGGGGCCGGTTTCGTTTAATATCTTTATTAATGATCTGGAGGATGGTGTGGACTGCACTCTCAGCAAGTTTGCAGATGACACTAAACTAGGAGGCGTGGTAGATACACTAGAGGGTAGGGATCGGATACAGAGGGACCTAGACAAATTAGAGGATTGGGCAGAAAAAAACCTGATGAGGTTCAACAAGGACAAGTGCAGAGTCCTGCACTTAGGACGGAAGAATCCCATGCACTGCTACAGACTAGGGACCGAATGGCTAGGTAGCAGTTCTGCTGAAAAGGACCTAGGGGTCACAGTGGACGAGAAGCTGGATATGAGTCAACAGTGTGCTCTTGTTGCCAAGAAGGCTAACGGCATTTTGGGCTGTATAAGTAGGGGCATTGCCAGCAGATCGAGGAACGTGAGCGTTCCCCTTTATTCGACATTGGTGAGGCCTCATCTGGAATACTGTGTCCAGTTTTGGTCCCCACACTACAAGAAGGATGTGGAAAAATTGGAAAGAGTCCAGTGGAGGGCAACAAAAATGATTAGGGGTCTGGAGCACATGACTTATGAGGAGAGGCTGAGAGAACTGGGATTGTTTAGTCTCCAGAAGAGAAGAAAGAGGGGGGATTTGATAGCAGCCTTCAACTACCTGAAGGGGGGTTCCAAAGAGGATGGAGCTCGGCTGTTCTCAGTGGTGGCAGATGACAGAACAAGGAGCAATGGTCTCAAGTTGCAGTGGGGGAGGTCCAGGTTGGATATCAGGAAAAACTATTTCACTAGGAGGGTGGTGAAACACTGGAATGCGTTACCTAGGGAGGTGGTGGAGTCTCCTTCCTTGGAGGTTTTTAAGGCCCGGCTTGACAAAGCCCTGGCTGGGATGATTTAGCTGGGAATTGGTCCTGCTTTGAGCAGGGGGTTGGACTAGATGACCTCTTGAGGTCCCTTCCAACTCTGATATTCTATGATTCTATGATTCTATATCTTCTTCCAGCTGCTAGAAAGATCCTTGATGTGATGTGGCGGTCAGGCAGTCCCTATTGGTCATGCAGTCTCCTTCTCTGAGAAGCCTTCTCTGAGGCCTGGTCTACACTGGTGGGGGGGGGGGGATCAATCTAAGTTATGCAACTTCAGCTATGTGAATAACGTAGCTGAAGTCGACGTACTTAGATCTACTTACTATGGCGTCTTCACTGCGGTAATTCGATGGCTGATGCTCTCCCATCGACTCCGCCTGCGCCTCTCGCCCTGGTGGAGTACCGGAGAGCACTCAGTAAATCGATAAATCGACCCCCGCTGGATTGATCGCTGTCAGTCAATTCAGAGGGTAATGTAGACAAGCCATGAGAAGCCTTTGGAATAGTGGATTGTATGTTGATGAGCCATTAACAATTGTCTTGCTATTGATGGCTACTCCTTTGTTGTAAATGAAAGGCTGGTTGTAGGTGTTCCCAACCTCACAACATATTTCAGTAACACATATGGTAATCACAAAAACGAGGAGTCCGGTGGCACCTTAAAGATTAACAGATTTATTTGGGAGTTGCTGATGGGCAGTGACTGGTGTCTTAGGCCCCTAGTATGAGACTTAACCTTGTTTCTTCGTACAGCAGTTTAAAAACAGTCTCTTAATTCACCGAAAACTTGCTCTTAAAGTTATACAGTAGTTCAATTGTGTGAACTTCACTGGCATTTATGTAAATAATCTCATGCAGAGTCACTTCCAGGAAGTCCTGGTGTGAGGGGCGAAGTACAGTAATGGATGAGAAACTGGCTAAGAGATAGAAAACAAAGAATAAGAATAAATGATCAGTTTACACCATGGCAGAAGGTTAACATTAGGGTCACTGAAGGTTCCCTACCATGACTAGAGGTTTTTAATCTATTTATTAATGGTCTGGAAAATAGGTTGAGCCATGAAGTTGCAAAATCTTCAGATAACTTAAATGATTTAAGGTTAGCCAACTCCAGAGAAGTCTGTGAGGAATTTCAAAGGTCACAAAACTAGATGAAAGGCAACATGATGGCAGAAGAAATTCAGTGTTGGTAAATGGAAATTAATGTACTGTGGAGGGAATAATTTGAACTACTTATAAGAACATAAGAATGGCCATACTGAGTCAGACCAAAGGTCCATCTAGCCCAGTATCCTGTCTCTGACAGTGATCAATGGCAGATGCCCCAGAGGTAATGAACAGAAGAGGTAATCATCAAGTGATCCATATCTGTCACCCATTCCCACCTTCTGGCAAACAGAGGCTAGGGACACCATCCCTGCCCATCCTGGCTAATAGCTATTGAAGGACCTATCCTCCATGAACATATCTAGTTCTTGTTTGAACCCTGTTATGGTCTTGGGCTTCACAACATCCTCTTGCAATGAGTTCCATATGTTGACTGTGCGTTGTGTGAAAAAATACTTCCTTTTGATCGTTTTAAATCTGCTGCCTATTAATTTCATTTAATGACCCCTAGTTCTTGTGTTATGAGGAGTAAATAACACTTCCTTATTTACTTTCTCCACACCAGTCATGATTTTATAGACCTCTATCATATCCCCCCTTAGTCATCTCTTTTCCAAGCTGAAAAGTCCCCATTTTATTAATCACTCCTCATATGGTAGCCGTTCCACACACCTAATAATTTTTGTTGCCCTTTTCTGAACTTTTCCAATTCCAAAATATCTTTTTTGAGATAGGCAACCACATCTGCATGTAATATTCAAGTTATGGGCGTACCGTGGATTTAAATAGAGGCAATATGATATTTTCTGTCTTATTATCTATCCCTTTCTTAACAATTCCCAACATTCTGTTCGCTTTTTTGACTGCTGCTGCACACTGAGTGGATGTTTTCAGAGAACTATCCACAATGACTCCAAGATCTCTTTCTTGAGTGGTAGCAGCTAATTTAGACCCATCATTTTATATGTGTAGTTGGGATTATGTTTTTCAATGTGCATTACTTTGCATTTATCAGCATTGAATTTCATCTGCCATTTTGTTGCCCCATCACCCATTTTTGTGAGATCCTTTTGTAGCTCTTCACAGGCTGCTTGGAACTTAACTATCTTGAGTAGTTTTGTATCATCTCCAAATTTTGCCACCTCACTGTTTGCCCCTTTTTCCAGATCATTTATGAATATGTTGAATAGGACTGGTCCCAGTACAGACCCCTGGGGGACACCACTATTTACCGTTCTCCATTCTGAAAAATAACCATCTATTTCTAATCTTTGTTTCCTATCTTTTAACCAGTTACCAAGCCATGAGAGGACATTCCCTCTTATCCCATGACATCTTACTTTGCTTAAGAGCCTTTCGTGAGGGACCTTGTCAAAGGCTTTCTGAAAATCTATGTAAACTATGTCCACTGGATCCCCCTTGTCCACATGCTTGTTGATCTCTCAAAGAATTCTAGTAGATTGTTGAGGCATGATTCCCCTTTAGAAAAACCATGTTGGCTCTTCCCCAACAAATTATGTTCATCTATGTGTCTGACAATTCTGTTCTATACTTTCAACCAGTTTGCCCGGTACCCCTGTAATTGCTGGGATCACTTCTGGAGCCCTTTTTAAAAATTGGCATCACATTAGCTATCCTCCAGTCATCTGGTACAGAAGCTGATTTAAATGATAGGTTACAAACTACACTTAGTAATTCTGCAATTTCATATTTGAGTTCCTTCAGAACTCTTGGGTGAATACCATCTGGGTCCTGATGATTTATTACTGTTTAGTTTATCAATTTGTTCCAAAACCTCCTCTAATGACACCTCAATCTGTTACAGTTTCTCAGATTTGTCATCCTCCTCAACAGCACAGAGGCTGTCAGACTGGGGGTGGATCGTACTACTGAGTCCTGGAAAGTCTCATCTATGTACCTCTCTGTCTCGCTTAGCTCCTCCAGTTCAATCACTCTGCTAAACAATCAATGGTGCCTCTGAACGATTGAGATGCTAAAGGAGCACTCAAGGACGATAAGGCCATTGTGGAGAAACTATATGAATTCTTTACATAAGTCTTCACGGCTGAGGATATGAGGGAAATTCCCAAACCTGAGCCATTCTTTTTAGGTACCTGGTCTCTGAGGGCCAGGAGCGCCTTGCACACATTTGCCACCTGCCCATAGATCAGGTAACACTGGTCTACAATTTTTGAGAAGTCATCTGCTTCAGAGATAAAATCTGCTATTTATTATGCATTTTGATGTGCTGAATTCAAATATGACAATTAAAACAACTGATTGGCTACTGTTTCTAAGATATTTAAGTTTTTACATTTTATGTCTATGTATATTGTGTAGATAGTAGACTTTTAATCATAAATTGTAAACCTAGGTCTTTTCATGTGTTTATGGCTGCTTTACATGATATTACACCTGTCCTGTTTATGTAACACTTTAAAAATCAGCAAAAGGGTTATATAAATAAAATTTATTATGAAACAAAAGGCAAAAAACGATTACGTAGATAGTTTAGTCCTATTCAGTGTCTACTCGGTGCTTCTTGGCTTGTCTCTTGTATTCATTAGATGGAGCATCTCTTGTCAGTGTCCAGCAATAGTCTGCAAGCATTGATGGGCTCCATTTGCCCTGATAGCGTTTCTCCATTGTTGCAATGTCCTGGTGAAATCGCTCGCCGTGCTCGTCGCTCACTGCTCCGCAGTTCGGTGGAAAAAAATCTAGATGAGAGTGCAAAAAATGTATCTTTAGTGACATGTTGCAACCAAGGCTTTTGGATGCCTTGAGGAGGTTTTCCACCAACAACCTGCAGTTGTCTGCCTTGTTGTTTCTGAGAAAATTTATTGCTCTAACTGGAAGGCTTTCCACGCCGTCTTTTCCTTGCCAGGCAGTGCATGGTCAAATGCATCATCTCTAAGAAGTTCACGAATCTGAGGACCAACAAGACACCTTCCTTTATCTTAGCTTCACTTAACCTTGGAAATTTTCCATGGAGGTACTTGAAAGCTGCTTGTGTTTTGTCAATGGCCTTGACAAAGTTCTTCATCAGACCCAGTTTGATGTGTAAGGATGGTAACAAAATCTGCCTTGATTCAACAAGTGGTGGATGCTGAACACTTTTCCTCCCAGGCTCCAATGACTGTTGGAGTGGCCAATCTTTCTTGATGTAGTGGGAATCTCTTGCACGACTATCCCATTTGCAGAGAAAACAGCAGTACTTTGTGTATCCAGTCTGCAGACCACGCAAGAGAGCAACAACTTTCAAATCGCCACAAAGCTGCCACTGATGTTGGTCATAGTTTATGCACCTCAAAAGTTGTTTCATGTTGTCATAAGTTTCCTTCATATGGACTGCATGATCAACTGGAATTGATGGCAAAACATTGCCATTATGCAGTAAAACAGCTTTAAGACTTGTCTTCGATGAATCAATGAACAGTCTCCACTCATCTGGATCATGAACGATGTTGAGGGCTGCCATCACACTATCCATCTTGTTGCAGGCTACAAGATCACCTTCCATGAAGAAGAATGGGACAAGATCCTTTTGACGGTCACGGAACATGGAAACCCTAACATCATCTGCCAGGAGATTCCACTGCTCTAGTCTGGAGCCCAACAGCTCTGCCTTACTCTTGGGTAGTTACAAATCGCTGACAAGGTCATTCAGTTCACTTTGTGTTATGAGGTGTGGTTCAGAGGAGGAGGATGGGAGAAAATGTGGATCCTGTGACATTGATGGTTCAGGATCAGAATTTTCATCCTCTTCCTCATCTGACTCAAGTGAGAATGATTCTGGTGCATCAGGAACCGGCAGTCCTTCTCCGTGGGGTACTGGGCATATAGCTGATGGAATGTTTGGATAATGCACGGTCCACTTTTTCTTCTTTGACACACCTTTCCCAACTGGTGGCACCATGCAGAAGTAACAATTGCTGGTATGATCTGTTGGCTCTCTCCAAATCATTGGCACTGCAAAAGGCATAGATTTCCTTTTCCTGTTCAACCACTGGTGAAGCTTTGTTGCACAAGTGTTGCAGCATATGTGTGGGGCCCACCTCTTGTCCTGATCTCCAATTTTGCAGCCAAAATAAAGGTGATAGACTTTCTTAACCATAGTGGTTATACTGCGCTTTTGTGATGCAAAAGTCACTTCACCACAAACATAGCAGAAGTTATCTGCACTGTTCACACAAGTACGAGGCATCTCTGCTCACTTTGGCTAAACAGAAATGTGTCCCTTTGCCAAAATCAAACACTGACAAATAAGAGAGCACGACACTGTATGATTTCTAGAGCTGATATAGGGCAATTTGTTCAGCAGAGTGATGTAAGCTTCATTATGATTGCATCATCCTTGACTTCTAGGAATACCATGATGCAATTCATATCATGGATGACGCAATACCAGCTTCAGATTGCATCATTCATTGTTTTGCCTAAAAAGCAAGTACTGTCCAAACCCAGTCATAGATTTATTCATACATCCAGTCAAAGATGTATTTTAGTCATTTCTGGTTTAAATTGAGATCCCTTCCCTTTATAACTCACTTATCCTCCGCCATTCCCAAGTCAAGGGTCGTATATACTGACCCAATAGCATATCTTGAAAAGTAGAGCCAATCAACAATTTTAAGCATCATTTTCGTTCTCAGTGACCCAGAATTAGTAAAGTTTGACTACATTTATTTCAGAAGCATTTTGGCTGTAGAGCAGTTTAATCATACATTCTGAATTAAGTGCAATAAACTGGATAGCCCCCACTCTGTTGCTGGATTTCTGCTTGCATTATCTTTTTTTCTCCTGCAACTTGTTCCTTTGTTATATTTTGTTTTTATCATGGGGTGTTTTTGGCTTTAAGTTTAAAGAATGTTAAGTGTATCTAGCCCCCCCCCCCCAACTTCCTTTCCAAACTACTTCACAAAACTCCCCTGTTACTCGCACCTGGTTGTTAGCTCCTCTGGTTGCTTAAGAGCGGGCTTTATAAAGCCCTAGTTTTCCTTAGTAGCCCCATCCCCTGGTTAAGGGTTGATGGATGCTAAAGGGCTTAGTGATCAAAGCCTCATTATCAAGCTCTCAGCTTTGCCTAGCAGGCTGCTAGGCTCAGCACACGGTCCCCCAAATAAACACACCACACAGTATATTTCAGGTAAGCAACAAGCACACCACAAACCCACAAACTACAGACAACAAACTTACCCCAAGGGTCATGTAATCGCTCCTCCTTCACCCGGAGCATTTCCTCTTAAAACTCTCATTAGCTGCTCCTGGTAACCTTACTTGTTTCTAAATTAACTGTATTCACTCAGGAAATGATAATTGCGGACAGCTCAGTGAAGACTTCTGCTCAGCGTGCACCAGCTATCAAAACAGCAAGCAAAATGTTAGGATGCATAAAGAACAGGACAGTGAATACAGAAAATACTATAATGCCATTATTTACATCAGTGATTCACCCTGATCTGGAATGTGGTGTTCATTTCTGGTCACTCTATCTCTAAAAGACTATAGCAGCATGAGAGGGGATTTAGAGGTTGGTGATGAGAATTATGAGGTGCGTGGGAAAACTCTTACATGAAGAAAAAGTTAAAAGATTGAAATTGATTACCTTAGAGAGGAAACAAATGAGAGGAGACATTAAACTATGTGAAACAATGAAAGTTTTGGATAAGATAGGTTGGGAGCTTCTGTTCTCCTACTCTCTCATAACACAAACAAGAGGACATTCAATGGAATTAAAAGGTGGCAAATTCAAAACGAATAAGAGGAAATACTTTTTCATACACACACAATTAGAGTGCAAAAAGGAAATATTACAATGGACAAGAGCTTCAGAATCAATATAAACCCTCATACTTCAGACTTTAACCAATGTCTAACTATTAAGGGTTTAGAGGAAACTTTCCCTGGGAGCAGTTTATTCCACTGCTGCCTAATGCCACGTTTCTCTGAGGCATCTGATGCTGGCCACTGTAGGTGACAGGATACTGCACTTGATGGAGCACTGGTCTCATCCAGTATGGCAGTTTCTATGTTCTCTTTGCTTTGTTCCTTGCGGTTCTCACAACTGAGTTTAACATGGTCAAGACAACTGAAAGAATGAGATGGCATGAATTTCTTATGATTATTTTGATGAAAATGTATACATTGGTGCTTTTTGGGGGGAGAGGAGCTGGTCCTGGGATTGCTTGAAAGCTTTATGCACCCCAGCAAACCTTTTGACAAACCTGGCTTGTGTTTCAAGTTTGTAATGAGATTTGAAGCTATGTGAATGTTTGGTAATTTCAGATTTCAATGCAATAACTTGGCACAGATGTACTTAAGAAAAACCTTATGTAGGTTGTGAGCCATCTAGTAATCTGCTATTTTAAATTATAGCTCTTAGGTTCCCTCACATGGGCTCCATTCTTACTCAGGGAAAAGTCCTGTTGACTTCAATTGGAGTTTTCTCTGGACAAGACATTCAGGATTGGGTCAAATGTACATTCAGAATTGTAGACGTCAGGTTAAGGTATACTGAACACTGTCAGTTTCCCCAGTGTTAAAATTCTTGGAGCAGCTGTGAAAAATAATTTACGTGGGTCTAATGTGAAAATTCACAAGTAGTCTGACTTTCCGCGAAAATGAGGAGTCAAGTACTTTGGGCCTCATTATGCAGGCAACTGTTTCAGAATCCTCTAAAGGATTTCATTTCTACACTGCCTTCCACATAAACCTACATATTACATATCTTTAGTTCTGCATTTACATTGATTTAAAAGGTGAAATAGTTCCAAGAGCAGATAATTAAGACAGAGAAACTGGGGGAAAAGGCAGGTAAAAATACCCTACAAGACTCTCTTTGAACCTGGAAGAAGCCCACACTGTGATATATAAATTGCTAGCATCTGACTACTGTACAGCAATTGAAAAAGAGATTTTATGATTACAAGATGTGATGTGTGGACAATTCTGTGTCCTTAATGTGTCCATTGTGGAGATTTGTTATATTTTTATGGTTGGGTTTTTTTTTTTATCACTGATATATGAACTTCAGTGTAATTGCATCTGCATATACCAGGTCTAATTTAACACCGTATGTTCCCAAGGAGCAGTAGGTGGCATGAAAAGGATAGAGAACAGAACTGATGTAAGAATTATTGAATTAAGGGTCAAGGCAGGTTTTTTTTTCTTTTTTACATACTTTTTCAAGTTTGGATGCTTGTGGACAGTTTCATGGAAGTTGGCGAGGAAATCTCTGAGACAAAAATATATAAGGTGCCTATGAGACTCTTTCTCTGCCACATTTGGTCTAACTTCCAGAAAAAATAACTGAGTTCAAAGTTTTAAGTATTGGCAGCTTGCACAATTGTTTTTTCTCCATGGTCCTGTTCTGAAGACTATATCCAGGGGATTTTTCCAAGTGTGCTGAAAAGGTCTGGTTTACCAGAGTTTAAAAGAAAAGTAACCAAATTTCAATACAGTTCAATACTTGTGATATGACTGACATAACTTGGATTGCTTTGGTATGAATTCATGCACTCTATCAAGATTCCAGAATCCCCACACCGCAGGCACACTCTTTTACCACCACGTGACTACCAATCCAATGGGTTTTCAGTTAATGTCATCCTTTGCAGGACAAATTAAAGGAATGAAATATAGCCCAATGATTTCTAGAAGTCAGATTTTTGAAAGAGTTTTATGAGCAAATAGGCCCCTTCCAGCATTTAACGTGTACTATATAAATAAGATTTAAAGCTTTAGGTGAGTAAGTCAAGAACAGACCATGTTGTTGGAATCTCCTGTGCTGCAGATAATGTCTGTTCAACGTTTTCTAGTTTAACAGCTTATCATGAATTGTGTGCCCTTGTGAACTGGCATCCACATAGGCCAAAACAAATACATCATATGCTATATCTTGTTTTGTAGCAAGTATTAGTTTTGATTTTTAAAATATATTATGTGATACTCTGTACACAGATGCAGTGCATAAGAAGTAAACATTTTATTTGGAGCTATATTGTAAATGCATTTTTAAAAAATATCTTTTCAAGTAATTTTGCTACTTCCCTTAATGAACAGTGAAGCTTTGCAGATCCTCTTTTATCCCTGTCATCATTTGGAATTAGAATGACTACAGTTGAGCCTCTTTCTCAGAAATCAGGTAAAGGCCCAAGGCCAGATCTTCAGCTAGCAAAAATCACTGGAGATGTGCTGATGATCTCACCGTTAGTGTTCATCTCACCTTTCATGGGATAATGAACACTTTTGGCAAAATATCAGTTTACCTTTCGTAGCAGTATTGTTCCCCTGAGATCTGCTGGCTTCCGGCACACTATTATCTTTGTTTTTTTAGTAACTGGACAATATGAGAATCTTTTCATTTTCTAGAATGTGCTTAGATCTCTCCTTGGTTTTGCAAGTGAAAGTTCAAGGTATTGACACGGAAATGGGTCTAGATATGTCACTTTGGGGATTCTTTATAATGAGTGATAGTGTAGCTGAAGTAACACTTGTTTTATTGGAAAAATTCTCTGGGGGCAACATTGGAACTAAATAATACAACAATAGTGCCTAATTTTATAACAAAATATGTGTACCCGAGCCTAACTTTCTGACTTAGCCATGAGTGGCACCAGTGAGCTGTTGTCTGGGTAAGGATAAGTAACAACATGAGGAATGCAGATTTTGGCTCATTACATGGAAGACAGAAGGACATTATGAATTCTTATTAGGTCAACAATCTAATTTTGGGAGGTGACACTGGCTACCTCAAAGTTTTGTTAATATTAAAGTTCATTTTCTGAAACAGACAGTGTGCATCTGCAGTGTCATCAGTGCTTACAAATATTGCTATTTGTAGCTACATTTGCAGTGCTGCAAAGAACCCCAGGCAGTTCAGAAATTTTGCCTGAGGGTTTGTCTTCACTACTGAGATAAGGTGACCTAAGTTACATAGCTTAGGTTGACTTACCTGATGTCTTGAATGCGCTGCATCGATGGGAGATGCTCTCCGATCAACGTACCTTACTCTTCTCGGGGGTACCGGAGTCGACCAGAGAGTGCTTTGCGTTGATTTAGCGGGACTTCACTAGATTGCAGCAGTGATTGCAGAAGCGTCAATGTCCCCGATAGTGAAGACAAGCCCTGGGTCTCCTGCGGCTTCCCTATTCACCCAGTAGAGGCTATGTCACACAGGCTGCAGACAGCCAGGAAAGCTGCCTGCAGTACCTGTGTGTTCTGAATAAAGGTAGGTGAGATTTTTTTGTACAAATAGTTTATTTTCTAAAAAAAAATGAAGTTTTGGTTGATCCAAAACGATTTGAAAATTTTATAATAAATTTACTGAATAGTTTTGATCATTTTTTACAGGACTTAGGCGTTATTCACAGAGGCGTAAGAGGTGGCGGTGCTCCCCCACAACTTTTAGCCCAGTGGTTAGGGCACTGGTCTGGGATATGAAAGACCTTGGTTCAATTCCCCCTGTCTGTTGAAGCTGTTCCAAAGTGTATCAAGTGCTTGAGTATTTTAACAAGAGTGTGAGTGATTCAATAGCTTGATGGTTAGGGTGTGCATCTAGGAGGCAGAAGGTCCATTTCATGACCCTGCTCCAAGGACTAGTCAAGTATTTTATATACCGTGAGACAGCTTCAGCAGGAGAGATTGAGAAAGTATCAACCAGACTCTCCGATAGCCCAGTAGTTAGGGTGCTCTCTTGCAATCTAGGAGGCTCAAGCTCAAAGCCCTGCTCTATTTTAGGCAGAGGAGGAAACCTACATCTCAAATGAGTTCTATAACCACCAAACTACAAGTGATGGGGTTGTGGCACCACTTGGTCCTCCTCCTTCTCTAGCTGATTTGTGAACCTAGCCCTTCATTTCCTTGACTTTTATTTTATTTGCCCAGAACAAAACTTTTTATTTGATCCAACTTTGAAACTTTTGTTGACTTTTTCAATTCACTGAATTTGTTCGGAATTTTTAGTTTTGGTTCAAACTGTTTGTTTTGTTTTTTGGGGGGGGTAAGGGGGGAGAACTTCCAATGAACCAAAACAATCAGTTATTCGTCCCACTCTAATTAGAGCTTCAGAGCAGGTGTAGCACAAGATAGCTGCCCATTTCCCTCCTACAGGGCAAGCTTGGCAGCAGTGGCCTAACCCCTCCACCACAGTGAAGTTATTGAAGATAGTAAACCAGGGCCAGGAGGGATCATATGGAAGCCCCATCCCCTGTAGCCTAAAGACAAGGGAATGTGCTGGAGCCATTGAGGGAGAAGACGGGGCCAGGGGAATGAGGCTTCTGGAGGCTGACCAGAGTGGTGGAGTGGAGGCTGATCCCACTTGGGATCTTGGTGGGTTAGGGGGGGAATGAATGCAGAGCAAAACTGGAGGAAGTTCCTGGGCAGCCCATGAGAGAGGTGCACAGGAGCCAGAGAGGGAAAGGTAACCAGGCTAGGGGCTGAAATAGAGAAATATGGATTCCATGTCAGGGGGGAGATTTGTGTGTGTGCACTGTGTGGGTTTTTGAGGCTGCGCTTTCAGTGGGGGATAGGATGTTTTCAGATAAAAGTTTAGGAACCAGGATCGGACTTGAAAAAGTGAGGGGGTTATTGTATTAGAGGGGTAGCCATGTTAGCCTGTATCCACAAAAACAATGAGGAGTCTGGTGGCACCTTAAAGACTAACAGATTTATTTGGGCATAAACTTTCATGGATAAAAACCCCACTTCTTCAGATGCCAGATGAGGGGGTTATTACTACTTTTTTTTTTTTTTTTGAGTCTCAAGCAGATTTGGTAATCTTGGAGGCTTTTTTCGACTGACTTTTAAAGTCCTGGGGTTGGTAATACTGGATTTATAAAGATTTCTCTGCAGGGCAAGTATAGCCAGCCCTGAGTATTCAGAATTCATAAGTCACGTGCTCCAAAAGTCTGAGATGGACTTAAATGTCATGTCATAAGATTAAAAATATATTAGGTTCTTTTTCTTTGCCTTCTAGTTTCTGAGCCTTTGGAGTTCATGTTCTCAATGTTTTCTAGCCCTGAAGGTCATGGAGAAACTTCCTTTGTTTAAAAATGAAAACTGAGTCTCATATAATCACCTGACTCCAGGAGCTGAGACTTCAAGACAAACACCAAATATTGCAGGAGTGACAATGCTGCAGGGCTACACAAGCAAAAAAGTGGTCCTTTGAGGTCCTTCTCTGTAAGCACTTTCCATCCAATATATGATGTCCCACATGATTGAAAAGATGGGACTCAGGTCTAATAAACACAAAACAGATTCTTTATTATTGAGGCTGGACCCACACATGCACCTCAGCTCCCTGGCTCTGTTTATTGCCGAGTGGCTGGAGAATAGAGTTAGTGGTGCACAGTGTTATCACACAGGGTTTGCCTAACTCCTGGCTAGGATCAGTCCATAATGGAATGGACTACTGACTGCCCATTGTTTTCAACCTTGATTGTGTGTGTGGAGAAAGGAAGAGATCTTTTGTTGGCACTTGTCAACGAAGAGTCTTTTCTTAATATAGATGCAGCATACATTATTTTTTCACTACTGTCAGACAGACCACACAGTGGGAGTGGGGAAGACAGAGTGAAAGAGAGATCTCCCAAGGGACAACATTCCTGTCATAGGACTGTGTATAACCAAGTAAAATTGACTGTAGCTTGGATTTGTATTCTGTTTAGCAAAAAAATGCTGAGGTTTCAAAATCTGATTTAATTCTGCTTTGGAACAAATATATAAAATATTATTTATGTTCCACTTTCAGTACCTCTTCCCCTAGAGTAAACCCAAGAGAGAGAGAGAGAGAGAGCCTCCACATGACGGAGAGATCCTCCACATGACAGAATCCCTGGTAGTTTTGTACAAGTTCAATTGAAATTTTTTTTTTCAAATTTTCTGTAGTATCACTCACTTAGTGAAGCATACAAGGGACAGGGGATTTTAATATTTTATTCCCTCATCCATTTTACTCAAATTACACCATGATCTCCACTCTGACAGTGAAGCTCCAAATGAGACAGGCATCTGGCTGAAATAAGTACTAGGGTAATGTTCCAGAGGTGGCCCAAACATATGCAGTAGAGCCAATCTCTGCTCACCAACCAGTCAGAAGCGACATGATCAACCTGTGGTAGGAGGGAATACCTCAGCTCACTCTCAATGTTGCATGGAGCAGCCCTGATGGGCTACATAGATAACCAAACCATATCCTCCCCTTCTCAGACAGAAGGAATATCTATGTGAGGTGGTAACCTTAGTTGAGTAGTTACAGATGGAAGAATTAAAGGGAAAAATGAATGATCCCAGTGAAACTTTCAGCTGAGAATATTCTCTCTTTCTGTATCTTTTCTTCTCTCTTTTCTCCCTTTACTTCTCTCCTCTTTCCTTTTTTCCTTCTCTTTACATCTCTCTTTCAGTTGCATTTATGGTTTTGGGTGTCAGCAGTATGGATCTAATGCAATGGTTTACACACTCTGTATGTAAATGAATGGATGCCCGCTCTGAGTGAACCTGTCTGGCTGTTGAACAGTCCCCTGTCAAGTTCTATTTATAAATTCAGGTTGTGTTTTCACCCTCAAATTTCACTGTAATGCTTAAATTAAGTGTTTAGAGAGACGATTATTATTTAAATTGCACAAGTGCCTAAAAGGCTGTAGAAGAGGTTGAGGCTTCATTTTGTTAGGTGCTGTAGCAACACCTAGACAGGACCTGCCCCAAGAGATTACATTCTGAGTGACCAACTGTGATGCTAGACCAAAACGGGTTAAGCAACTAGCAGGCTAGCTGACCCAGATTCAACCTTTAGAGACATATTAGTAGTTAATGATTGTATCTTTTGTGTGTTTACATATATATTGTTAGAGTTGGACAATATAACCAAATAGTTCCTGTCTATTGCTGTATTCTGTTAATTCAGAGATCAAAAGAGTATGTTAACATTTAAATGTACTGATATCACTGTCTTAATTTCTCTTTGAAGTTTGTGGTAAATCACCTGCAAATGGTGGGAGATAGGTAAGTGCCTTACTTTAATCCATGTAACTAATTACTGGTGATGCTCAGGAAATAGAAGGTTACTTCAAAAGCCTATTGTTCACCCTAGGACTGGTGCTGTCAAAAGGCTGCAAAAATCTTTATTAAAAACTCTCCAGACCTAATCCTTTTATCTCAAATCTGTTTATGCTTTATCAGGGGAACCATTGAGCTGCAAGATTGAGGTCCCCAATTTCATTTGGATAACCTTGGTATTGAACATTGAACTAAACCTATGGACTAATTCTAAAAGAACTCTTTGCAGCTCCAAAGCTCACAATCTCTACTCTGAAACTGATCACAGACATACAGACATGTACTCATGTCTGTATGTATACTGATCTTTTAACCAATACTCTGTCTTGTCTTTTTTAAATAAATTTTTGTGTAGTTAATAAGAATTGGTTGTAAGTGTGTATTTGGGTAAGATCTGAAATATTCATTAACTTGGGAGGTAATGTGTCTGATCCTTTGGGATTGGTAAAACTTTTTTATATGATGAACAAGATTTTCAGTAATCCCAATCATATTTGACTTGGCTGTCTGGAAGGAAGCCCAAGGCTGGGTTGCTTTAAGGGAACTGTGGTTTTTGGCTTCTGGGTAACCAGTAAAGCAGTGGTTCCCAAACTTTAACAACCTGTGAATCCCTTTCACTAAAATGTCAAGTCTTGCGAACCCCCTCCTAAAAATGAATATTTCCAGGGATTTTCTCCTTTACCTGAGTATAAATTATAAAAGCATTGATCTTGGAAATAAATAAAATCTGTTTTTATGACATGCTTATTACACACTATTCATTATTAATTATTATTTATCGTTATATTATTTTTATTACATTATGAAAATGGCAACACTCTTCCAAGATCTCACTTTCGTAGCTTGTATCACTTTGAATAAGCATGTTATAAGACAAGGCCCCTATGTTTCATCAAGGAGTATCAGATGTAAAACAGCAAGAAGATATTTAAGAAGCCAACTCAAAGAGTTCTTCCTATACAAGCATTCAGGTCTTGAGCAGTCCAGGCAAACAACACACTTTACAACAAAGCTTAAACTTGTTCTTCATAATAATTTTAAAAACAATAGTAGCTGCCTATTTAATTTTAAAAACAGCAAAAAATATCTACCTCCCTTTGCATTTCTTATAAGGAATCTTGAAGTTTAAATCTCCTGGGTGTGATAGATATGCTTGCTTTGATCTGCTTAGCTCTTGGAAGTTCAGGGCCTCCAGGTCCTGGCCCTGTGCTGCCCAAGGTTCCTAGGGACAACCCAAGAACCCCCTGTAACATTTCACGAACCCCCAGGGGCTCACGAACCCCTGTTTGGGAACCACTGCAGTAAAGCATTGTGGAAGCTGTTTTGTTGCTGACTTGGTAAATCCACGTATTGGAAACACCAGTTTTGGGGGATTATCTGCCCCATTCTTTGCAGTTTCCCCTAACTGAGCAACCTCAGCGTGCCCTGTCCCTGGTCACACCAGCAATGAGAGGGGAGACAGAGATTTGCCCAAAGTCACACAACAAGTCAATTGCAGAGTTCTGAATAGAACTCGGGTCTCCTGAGTCCCAGGATAGTGCCACAGCCAGTAGACCTCACTGCCTCCCAGTAAAAGACTTTAACTCAAACTATTTTAGACTAATCTAACAAGATCAGATGTTTGCATCCCAGTTATATTCTGTTAATTGAATATTATTACGGAAGATTTTTTAGTTAGCTCAAAATGAAACCACTCTAATGCCATCACAGTGACCAGGAGAGTAGAACCAAGTTTCCAGAATGTTCACAGTAATCCTTTTAAAAGTTCTGAAAGCAACTAAAAATGTTATACTAGTCTTTGGTCTGTAGGCATTCATTGCTCATAAAGAATTCAGACAGTACAGCAGCCCTCTCTTTGAAGCAGACCAGTAGCAGCTACCTGTGATCTTTTTTTCTGGTCAATACTACTAATGCTGGTTATGTAATAGCACTGAAATATTTCTTTAGTTCTTGTTTTGACATTTTGTGGCTTTGTTTTGCTTTTTATGCTTGAGAAAAGTGTTTTAAATGCTGTTTCCTAAAAGACTGTTATTTTTGTTCTGCCCTGGTTGCTGTTTCAATGCTGCCTTTAGTAGCAGAAAAAAACTGTGTGTTAACTTTTTAATATGAGAAGCAAGTAACTTAGCTGTGGCTGCAAGATATCCCCTAAATTGCCTTAAGTCTGTTAGAAAAAATCTGGCTGTGGGAGGAGGACAGGAAGAGGATGGAAAATTCCCATATAACACACACACGGGAAATAATGATTACATAAATGTCATCCATGTCATTTTTAATGGAAGAAAATTCCATTACTTTGATTTACAATGATTAGTGTGTTTTAAAAAGGGTGCACATCATGAAACTAGTTATTCACAGGTTTTCTTGGTTTGGTTTTCTTCTAACTGTAATTGAAAGGTGATAGAGTTCTGTGACCTCTCATGCCCTGCTCTCTTGTTCTTGCACCTTGGCAAAAAGCATTTCTCTCTCCACTCTAACAGCAGCTCCCACTGTGGATTGGGTCTCATAATTACAACACTATAAACTGAGATGGAAACACTAATGGTCACCTGACAGCCCAGAATAAGATTAATGCTAATCATTTATGAGGTAGCAGCTATATACAGGATAAGGTTCTTCAGAATAAGTTTTAAATATTAATTAGAGATCTAAAATTGCACAAAACCAGTAAAATCTTGTATTTGTTATAATTCTTTAAGTGTTAAGGCGTATTGTAATTTGTATGTGGTAACCAAGGAGCTGGAAATGCATACAATTAGATAATAGATGAGAGGTTGTACCACATATTGTATTATCCTGTCAGAGTGATAACTACTTGGTGAATCTAATCTGTTTTTCAGTCTGCCCGATGCATACACATATTTTAATCCTTTATTATTTAGTAAATCCTATTTAAGTTTAGTTTATCACTGAAACATTTTAGCAAAGAAGAGAGACTAAGCACAAGTGTGTCTCTCATCCCTTGAGAAACCATAAATTACGGTAACATAACTAGTACAATTGATGGTAGTATGACTAAATATGGGAAATTTGAGAATTTGTATTTTAAAATTCAAAATGTTGTCAAAATTCTGAACTTCGAAACATTTTGAGCTGCACTAATGATTCCACACACATGGCCTGCATGGCTTATGAAACTGGAACTGGTAACCTGTTAATCACAAGTGGGTGTTGAAATAGGCCTGAGCTGACACATTAGATGCCTGCTCCACCCTCTCCCCTATATTAGCGGGAATTTCAGGCTCAGAGTTGACTCCAGATCCAAAATTTGCACTTGGGCTCTTCCTTTATTGACATCCTTACTATTAGTTTTTCAGATACACTAAGGACTGACTGGGTAATCAAAACTGTCTTTTTTTTTTTCACCGTTGAGGTATGTGTGAGGTAGTGTAAGAAAGCTTGTGTTGTTGCTGCTCATGCTGTTTCTGTCTTTTGGATAATCTGAGGACGATTTCTAGAAATTTCAGTTTGCCACATTTCATAGCCCCCAGATTCACTTTAAGTGCCATTATATAAATGGAACATCATCATCACAGCAGGAAGGCATCATTCTTCTGGTTCTTGGAGCATCGGAAAGACCTGGACGTGAAGGGGGTGGCAGACAGAATACAGACTATATGGAAATAGTAGGTGTGGGCAAGAAACTGCAAACTCTTACTGATATGAATTATCTTTACTTGTGGATGTCAACCCACTGAAGGCAACGAGATGACTGTGCTACTAGCCAGATCATGGCCCTGAGATTAGGGTTGCCAAATGTCTAATCACACAAACCCAAACTCCCCTGCCCCGCCCCGCTTCCATGAGGCTGAGTCCCTGCCCCGCCCCTTCTCTGATGCCCCGCCCTGCTCACTCCATCCCCCCTCCCTCCATCGCTTGCTCTCCGCCACCCTCACTCACATTCACTGGGCTGGGGCAGGGGGTTGGGGTGTGGAAGGGGCTCTGGGCTGGGGGGTGGGGCTGAGGGGTTCAGAGTGTGAAAGAGGACTCCAGGCTGAGCCTGGGGCAGGGGGTAGGGCTGCAGGAGGGGGTGAGGGGTATGGGCTCTGGGAGGGTGTTTGGGTGCAGGAGGAGGCTCCAGGCTGGGGGATGGGGCCAAAGGGTTTGGAGTGTGGGAAGGGGCTCCAGGCTGAGTCTGGGGCAGGGAGTAGGGGTGCAGGAAGAAGTGCAGGATGCAGGCTCCAGACAGGAGGAGGCTCTTACCTCGGGTGGCTCCCAAGTGGCGGTGCAGCAGAGCTAAGGCATTGTCTACACTATCAAGTTTTGTCACCAAAAACTGCCTTTTGTTGACCAAACAGTGCGTGCATACAAACTGTGATTCGACTTTTGTCGGGAAATTGCCTGGTTTTGGCGACTAAATACTTCCACCTTGACAAGAGACTTACATCTTTTTCCACTACATTTTTCTTGACGAAGTGACAGCATAGACACCACGCTTGATTTTATCACTTTAATTGGCCTCCAGGAAGTGTCCCACAATGCCCATCGTGACCGCTCTGGACAACGTCTTGAACTACACTGCCCTGCAGCCAGGTAAATGACCATTTGCCCCTCCCCTTTGAAAGCCCCAGGAATTTTTGAAATTCCATTTCCTGCTGGTTCAGCATGGAGAGGTCTCATCACATCTTCCCAGGTGACCATGGCAGGACATCGCACCAAATGCTCTCCTGCTTGGACCACTGTGGTACTGTTGGATCTGATCAGTATATGGGGAGAGGAGATTGCAGTCCCAGCTGCGTTTGAGACATAGAAATTGGGATACCTATGAGCACATTTCTCAAGGCTTATGTGAAAAGGGCTATGATTGCGACATGCTGCAGTGCAGAGTGAAGATCAAGAAGCTGAGGCAGGCGTATCATAAGGCAAGGGAGGCAAACTGTCGCTCCGGTGCTTCACCTAAGACTTGCTGGTTCTATAAGGAGCTGGACACTATCCTCAGTGGTGACCCCATCTCCATCACCAAGAGCCCCATGGATACTTCAAAGGGAATGGAGGTGGCGGAAAGAGGACCTAACCCGAAGGACAAAGTTATTGATGAAGAGGTGCAGTTATATGAGGATGTGCAGCTCCCGGTGAGGTCGCCCAGTGGGACAGGCAGCCAGGAACTGTTCTTCATTTGAGAGGTGTCTATCCAGTCTCAGCAGTTGCTCCTGGGGGAGCAAGAAGCAGGAGATGAGATGCCTGGTAAGTGGCTGTGGCTTGTGTAGTGCAGAGGTCGTTCAGGGTATAGAAATGTGGGAGGCTGTCTGTGTTTCTGTGAGGTGGACATTTCCCAGTGTAGCTAATGGGTATGGCAGAACAGGGTGTTGATGCACCCCAAGACCTGATGGGAATCCTCCAGAGAGATCTCCAGGAAAGTTTCCTTGAGATACTCCGTAATTCTCTGCCGAAGGTTCCGTGGCAGAGCATCTTTGTTCCTTCCCCCATTGTAGGAAACTTTCCCATGCCATTCAGCAATCACTTGTGCAGGGACCAAAGCGGCACATAGACGAGCAGCATAGGGAGCAGGTCTGAAGCCACAAGCATGGAGTAGATGTACCCTTGTTTCATGTCTGCTAGAATGACCCCCGCCTGTAGAGAAGTGCGGGAGAATTTTAGAACTTTGCCCATAGAATGCTGCACCACAAGCCTTGCAGAGAGTGTGTACTCTTTTCCCCCCCATGTGGAGCGCCCCCTTCCTCCCTCCCCCAACATTCACCATGCCTTGGCTATTTGCAGAGATGTGTGCCTGGCTAGGGTTGGTGAGAAAGTGATGGCAATGTTGCAAAAGGTGTATTTAGCTGAAATGTTTCAATGCTGTGCGTGAATTTAACAATCCCACTTCTGTGCATTGTCCCCTGTACTTCACCAGATGTGGCCTTCGGGAACACCCCACGCACCCTTGCCAAGCTTCTCCACCAGATAAGAGAGCATCCAAGATGCTGTAAAGAAGACATGTTCTGGGAGGTACTGCAGTGCTCCAATGCAATAAAAAGTGAACGAGAGGAGTGCTGGGAAGTCGAACAGAAGGACTGAAAAGAGAATCAAGCATTTATTAAGGATGCTACCAAGAGGATGTTTAAAGTAATGGAGGAGCAAATGCAGATGCTGCAGTCCTTAATAGTGCTGCAGACTGAGCAGATCCATGCTTGTTCTCCCCTACACCACATTCAGAACACCTTTCCATGCTCTGTCCCAAATTCTGCCTGCACATTCCTTTCCACTTTCCAGGACTTCTCAGTTTCCCCTTCACTCCACCCTCTCGGACAACTTTCACAATGATAGTTGGACCAACACACAGTTATGAACGTCTGTCCTTCCCTAGTTCCTCCTTTCCCAGCAGGCATCTGCGTTTGTATGTTTGTGTGTGCTGTTTCCTGTTCAATAAAAAAAAATTAATTGTGAATCATCTTTATTTTTTTTCTACAAATTGAGATTGCAAGCACTACCAATACATGCACAGGCATTGAAATCATTGTCTTACAGGAATGTAAGGCCCAAAATTATATCATTGCATCCTAGGAAAACTAACACTGGTGACAGAGATATACATTACTAGTACTCATTGTCAAAGTGCTGCCTCAAAGCCTCCCTGATTTGAACTGGCCCCCTCTTGGCTCTTCTGACAGCCCTGGTATCTGGCTGCTCAAAATCAGTGACCAAGTGGTCTGCCTCAGCACTTCACCCTTAGCTTCACAGAGGTCATGCAACATACAGCATGTGGCTATACCCATTGGAATATTATCCTCATTAAGGTCTAGCCTGCCACAAAGGCATTGCCAGTGTGCCTTTAATCTGCCAAAGGCATATTCAACTGTCATCCGGCACCTACTCAGACTGTTGTTGAACTGCTCCTTACTACTGTCCAGGTGACCTGTGTAAGATTTCAAGAGCCACAGCTGTAAGGTGTTCACCGGGTCTCCCAGGATCGCTATGGGCATTTCAACATCCCCCATGGTAATCTTCTGGTTTGGAAAAAAAGTCCCTGCTTGCAGCTTTCTGTACAGGCCAGTGTTCCTGAAGATACGTGTGTCATGCACCTTCCCTGACCACCCTGCATTGATGTTAGTGAAATACCCTCAGTGATCCAAAAGCACCTGCAACACCTTGGAGAAGTACCCCTTCCTATTGATGTACTCTGTCGCAAGGTGGTCTGGTGCCAAAATTGGAATATGTGTGCCATTTATTGCCCCTCCACAGTTAGGGAACCCCATTTCTGCAAAACCGTCCACTATTTCATGCACATTTCCCAGAGTCATGGTTCTTCATAGCAGAATGCAGTTTATTGCCCTGCACACTTGCATTAATGCAGCCCCAACAGTTGACTTCCCCACTCCAAGTTGATTCATAACTGACTGGTAGCAGTCTGGAGTTTGCCAGCAATTGCCACACACTTCTCTACCAAGAGGACAGCTCTCAGTCTGGTGTCCTTGTGCCACAGGTCTTGGGCGAGCTCCACACACAGTTCCAGGAAGGTGCCTTTCTGCATCTGAAAGTTCTGTAACTACTGCTCATCATCCCAAACCAGCATGATGATATGATCCCACTAGTCAGTGCTCGTTTCCCGAACCGAAAAGTGATTGTCTATCCTATGCAACTGCTCTGTGAATGACAAAAGCAATCGAAAGTTGCCCTCATCCATATCCCACAGCATGTCAGGCAACCGAGAATCTTCTTCAGTAAAGAACTTGAAGATTAGCTGCCCTGCCATCCGCAATGTATGTATATCCACAAAATATTCATGACAGTTAACAGAGGATAGGAGAGCAGTGCGGGATCGATCCCTTCTCACAAACATGCCAGGGTGCACAGCAGAGAATGGCCTTTGCAAAATGCCATGAAAGAATTCTGGAAGCCTATGGAGTATAGGACACAAAGCAATACATCATAGGACATTTAGTCAGATCCCAAGATGCACCGTTACTCGCTCAACCTTCCCACAACACCTAATGACAGAAGATATCAAGCTGAACTGTGGGATAGGTACCCATAGTGCAATGCTCACACTGTTGACGATGGTTCTCCCAATGTGTACAAGATCTCCTGCCAGAGGCAGCAAGTGTGAACATGAAGTTCCAATTTTTATTATGTTGCCTTTGTTGCCTGTCCTGGGAACCAGCCCAGGAATAACCACAACAAAGGGTGAACTCGAGCAGAACTGAGGGTTGATTTATTGGCATCCCTTACTTGCACAATTATTGCTTGCTTGCACTCACACGCACAACTCATTCATGCTGGCAAGGTGCAGGAGTGGTCATTGATTGCTTTCAATTTCACAGGTGGCTGAGGCTGACCAAGTGACAGCTGCCCGGAGATTGGCCGTGAGGTGACAAGAGTCACTGAAGTCCCTTCAAATCCATGCAAGGGCTCTACTGCTTCTGGTCCAGTCCTGAGTTTAATGTGCTGTTAGATTTCCTTGTTGGTACCCTTGACCTGGCTGCCCGTCTCGAAATTTATACCTTCACCAAAATAATACCATGGTTCCATAAAAGGCGATATTTGCTTCTTTGCTTTGCCATTGGCTGTCACTCACTCATTCCTTACATTAATTGATTACATATTCATAAGCATGAATACAATTGGTAATATAGAGCAATGCAGGTTTAAGCAAGCATCTAACGTCATTGGGGACTTTCCGCTGCCGTTGTGGTTTTGTAACAGCATAACAGGAAACTGTGCAGACTGCACTCGAAAGAGCAAATGTGTGTGTGGGTATGTGGGGGGGTGTCCAGCTACAGTCTTCTGGGTGTTGACATCACTTTTGTTGATAAAACTTGATCAAACTTGGAGCTGTGGAGTCGGCGTTGGGGATGGGGGCAGCGCACGGAGTCGCCTTAGCCCCTCCCCCAGGATGCCAGATGCTTTCGGGAGTGGTGCGGAGCCAGGCAGGCAGGGAGCCTGCCTTAGCCCTGCTACGCCACTGGACTTTCAGCACCTAAAATCTCCTGGTTTGGCTTCAGTAGCCTCTGGGAGATAGGGTCTGATTCCCGGCAAAACCAGGAGTGTTGGCAACCCTACATGAGATTTATGCTAGGAGATTGTTTATGGCTTTATGGATCTCATCCCTCCTTCACTGAAAGGGGATCAGATATTTCTTTGCCACTGCGTCCTAGTACTCCACAAAGTGCTAGCACTTCATGGGATTGGGTTCCATGTGGAAGGAGAAAGTGAAAATTACATTGACAGCCAAGATGGCCCCATGAAATGGATTCATATTGTTTGTGCAGCGGGGCTTCTCCACGCTCAAGAATCTTCCTTAAGAAAGGTAGCTGCAGGCAGAGAAGATCCTAGCAACAGGTTTGCAAGGCAGTCGGGGGTGAGACCCCAGAACCAGCATGGTGGCACAAGGCTGTGTGGGGAAGTCTGGAATCCCCAGGCTTTAGCACCTAGCACCATGGGTTCTTTAAGACTTGGAGAAGTAAGATGCAAACCCTCACCCCATGATGGGACAATCTGAGGGTAATTCTGTGAGGGAATATTTGCATTCTTTGTCCCATGGACTTTTATTTCAGGATGGTAATCTGGCCCATTATTAACATTGTTAATCTCATGAGTAAGGATTTGTGAAGCCGGCCTAAGTGAACAGTACCCTGATAGCGTCTCTTCTGTCTAAAGCTGTACCAATGTCCTTGTTGTAAATTACAGCTGATAATTTGGGGTTTAAGTATCAGAGGGGTAGCTGTGTTAGTCTGGTTCTGTAAAAAGCAATAAAGAGTCCTGTGGCCCCTTATAGACTAACAGAAGTATTGGAGCAATGTTCTTCATGAGGTTGATGGATTTCCACTCCATATGGCTAAATGCAGTGCCTTGCATGGTGTCAAGTATCAGAGGGGTAGCCATGTTAGTCTGGTTCTGTAAAAAGCGATAAAGAGTCCTCTGTGGCACCTTATAGACTAACAGAAGTATTGGAGCAAGGATTGAAACTGGGGATTGAAATTGCAGACATCTAGTGTGCATTGCCATGCACAATTGCAGTGCTATATAAATAAGTGATAAGAATTACAACAGGGAATGTTGGCAAAGCACTGCTACTATTCACTGTTATTACTGGTAGTTCCCTTACTACTTTTAAATAAAGCATTGGGTAATGTAGCTATTCTGCCAGCTGTTAGGGGTAATCTGGGCAATGCCAAGGTTTTGCCATCAGCTGTTTAGCTGTAAGTGTATTGCTGTCTGTCTTGAGGAGGGAAGGTTACTTATAGTATACTTACAGCAATAATGCTAGCCTGGTTGTATCAGGCTGACATCTCCCAGATAACGTTTTAGGAAACCCAAAATAAGTGCTGCCTAGAAATATGACATTGTGAGAGTGGGCTGGAGCCATAGCTGGTGTAAATTAGGATAACTGCATTGACTTCAATGACACGACTCATGCCAGCTGAGGGTCTGGCCCTGCATTGTGTATGGTGAATTTAGCAGTTTTAAAAAGTGGCCTACTGCCCTGCTAATTAAAGCTTTTCTGTTTACTGTTGCCAGGTCTGTAGCAACTATTGAAGACCCTCCTGTCTCCATGACAGGGTGGTCCATAGTTTAGGTATGGGAGCCTTCACTGAATTTTAGATCTAAATTAATGGCCTGTTTTTTGTAAGTGAGGAGTACCCAGAAACTCTCTGTGGCAGGCCTGGCACCTTACTGCCCCCTTGCGGCGGGGGGGGGGACAGGAAGGGGTGTCAGGACCTCGCCACTCCCAAGTTTGTGGGCTCACCTCTCTGTGGGTGGCCTAATGCGGCCTGATGGCCTCCCTCCATACGATCACCCCTTGGTCAGGGTAGTGGGCCCTACCGGCCGGAGTCCATAGAGTTCATTCCCAGCATTGGAGCAGTGTGGCCCAATGCCAGAGTCCATATAATCCTCCTCGCAAGTGGGGTAGTGCAGCCTAGCGGCCAGAGTCCATGTGGCTTCACCTCACACATCACGGCAGTGTGGCCCAATAGCCAGAGTCCATATAAATCGCCCCCAGCATTGAAGCAGTGCAACCCAATGGCCAGAGTCCATATAATCACTCCTCACTGGCGGGGTAGCGTGCCCTAGCGGCTGGAATCTATATGATTCCTGTGCTGAGCCACATCCTGACCCAGGGGAGCAGAGGGCAGGTGGCTGGGGGAAAGGGAGTAGGGGGACTCAGGCCCGCCCTCTCTACCCAGTCCCAACCCAGGGCCCTGGTAGTGGCAAGTTCCCCTTGCCACCAGCTTGACAGGGATCCACCCAAAACATGCCAAGTCCCTGTGTGGCTCTAACACTCTAAAGTTCCCCTGGTCACTTCCTACCAGAACCTCTGGGCCCTCCGTGTCAAGGCGACATGCTGCAACGTGCTCTGTCTGGGTATCAGGGGGCGTCCTAGGTTGACTGGCTTCCAGATCCTGGAATGTAGGCTATCCCTCCTCGGGAGCTGTCAGCATGCCTCCTTCCCCTCCACTGGTCAGCTCTGACTGAGCAGCTCCACAGGGTTTTATACCTGTTCTCCAGTTGGAGCATGACCAACAGAGCCTATGGGGTGGGGCTTCCTCTGCTAGGAAGGAAGGGTTAACCCCTGCGGTACCAGTGCAGGGCAGCTCCATCCCGTCACACTCTCACTGAAGTCAAAAGGCAGGCAGCAGTATGCTTACACCTAAAATAGCTGCTCTGGTGGCAAAAAGCTGTATAGCTTTCAGTCTGGGACTGGTAGATACTCAGCACCCATGAAAATATTATTTATACTGAGAGCTGTGGTATGTATATAGTCCTAGCAGGAAACCTGGAACAAAGGTATGTTTGTATGAAGTGTCGCCTTATAGTGTTACTGGAGGAAAAGATTAAGGGGCTAGAGATGCAGGTAGATACCCTGGTGGAGTTTAGGCGGGGGTTTGAGCAGCTGATGGAGGACAGACAAGGAGGGGCTGAAGGGGAATGCTCTAGGGTGCAGGAGGAGGCAGAAGCAGAAGTAGATGACAGTGAGAGGGGAATGGAAGGGGGAGAACAAAGGAAGTGGAAGCATGTGACTGTGAGAAGCAGGCCAAGGAAAAGGAGGGCCAGTGAGGGGGGGATAGAACTCAGGAACAGGTTTGGGTGTTTGGATAACGAGGTGGAGGGGCAGCAGGTGGTGACGGAAGGTGGGAGGGTGAGGAAGAAGAGAAGAGCCGCTAGTCCGATAGAGAGAGGTGAGGTGTTGATGGAGACGGCGCAAAACCTGGGCCCCCGGAGGATAGAGGAAGGCACAAGGGGGAGCATAAGAGAAGATAGGAACAGGCACAGGTCAGGACTAGAGGGATCAGAGACTAGAGTCCTAGATCACACTGTTGCCAGGCGATGGCAGGTGTATGTAATTGGAGACTCTTTACTGAGGAGATTGGACAGGCCTGTGACCAGGGCGGACCCGGAGAACAGAAGGGTGTGCTGTCTACCGGGCGCAAAGATACGCGATGTGGACCTGCGGTTGAAAAGGATCCTAAAAGGAGCAGGTAAGAACCCCTTGATAATCCTTCATGTAGGAATGAATGACACAGCTAGGTTCTCGTTAGAGAGAATCAAGGGAGACTTTGCCAGGCTGGGGAAGACGCTTAAGGAGATAGAGGCTCAGATTATCTTTAGTGGGATTCTACCTGTTCCTAGGGAAGGACAGCAAAGGGCTGATAGAATTCTGAGAATAAATAGTTGGCTAAGGGAGTGGTGCTATAAGGAGGGCTTTGGGATGTATGGCCACTGGGAGGCCTTCGGGGACAGACAGCTGTTCTCACGGGATGGACTTCACCTGAGTAGGGAAGGAAATAGACTTCTGGGAGGGAGGCTGGCTCATCTTATCAAAAGAGCTTTAAACTAGGCAGTTTGGGGAGATGGTTGGGAGATGTACAGTTAATCTCCACGCCAGATTCCAACATTGAAAAGGTGAGTGAGATAAGAGGAGAAATAGCCAGGGAGATGAGATTGGACAAAAGAAGGAGAGGGGGGAAGGACACAAAGAGGCCTGTAACATATAGTGTTACTAAAGGGAGACAGGCTAAACAGGATACATTAAGGTGCTTATACACCAATGCGAGAAGCCTAGGTAATAAAATGGAGGAATTGGAGCTCTTGGTCTGAGAATTGCAACCAGATATCGTAGGAATAACTGAAACGTGGTGGAACGGCAGTCACGACTGGAATACGGGTATGGAGGGGTATGCGCTATTTAGGAAAGACCGGAACAAAGGTAAAGGTGGCAGGGTGGCATTGTATGTCAATAGTGAGATAAGCTGTAAAGAAATAATAGTTGATGGAATAGATAACACAGAATCCGTCTGGGCAATACTCACACTGGGTAAAAGGACTACTAGAGCCTCCGCAGGGATAGTGCTTGGGGTGTGCTATAGACCGCCGGGATTGACCCAGGATATGGATAAAGAACTATTTAATGTGTTTAGGGAAGTAAATACTAATAGAAACTGTGTAATTATGGGGGACTTTAACTTCCCGGATATAGATTGGGGAACAAACGCTAGTAGCAATAATAGGGCTCAGATGTTCCTAGATGTGCTTGCTGATCAATTCCTTCATCAAGTGGTAACTGAACCGACGAGGTGGGAGGCCATTTTAGATTTGATTTTGGTGAGTAGTGAGGACCTCGTTGAGGAAGTGGTAGTAGGGAACAACTTGGGCTCCAGTGATCATGAGCTAATCCGGTTTAAACTAAATGGAAGGAGTAACAAAATTAAATCAAAGACTAGGGTTTATAATTTTAAAAAGGCCAATTTTAACAAATTAAGGGGACTGGTAAGGGAAGTGGATTGGGTAAACATATTAATGAATCTTAAGGCAGATAAAGCCTGGGATTACTTTAAGTTAAAGATGCATCAGCTGTCAGAGGCCTGTATCCCAAAAAAGGGAAAAAGATTACTAAGCAAGAGATTTAGACTGAGCTGGATGAGCGACTGTCTTAAAGGGGCGATTAGGAAAAAACAGAAAGCGTACAAAGAGTGGAAGAGGGGAGGGATCAGTAAGGAAACTTACCTTAGTGAAGTCAGAGAATGTAGAGATAGAGTGAGAAAGGCCAAAAGCCGTGTACAGTTGGACCTAGCGAGGGGAATTAAAAGCAATAGTAAGAGGTTTTACAGCCATATAAATAGGAAGAAAGCAAAGAAAGAAGAAGTGGGACCGCTGAAGACTATAGCCGGAGAGGAGATTAAAGATAATGTAGGCATGGCGCAATATCTCAACGAATATTTTGCATCGGTGTTTAATGAGGCCAATGAAGGGATTAGGGATACTAGCACCGTGACAGAGGGGCATACAGAATGGGGGATTACCGTATCCGAGGTAGAAACAAAACTAGAATGCCTTAATGGGGCTAAGTTGGGAGGACCGGACGATTTTCACCCGAGAATATTGAAGGAATTGGCACGGGAAATAGCAGGCCCATTAGCAATAATATTTAATGAATCTGTAAACTCAGGGGTGGTTCCGTTAGACTGGAGAATAGCTAATGTGGTTCCTATTTTCAAGAAAGGGAAAAAAAGTGATCCGGGTAACTACAGGCCTGTTAGCTTAACATCTGTAGTATGCAAGGTGCTGGAGAAAATTCTGAAAGAGAAAGTAGTTGAGGACCTTGAGGTTAATGGCAAGGGTGATAAATTACAACATGGTTTTACGAAGGGCAGATCGTGCCAGACGAATCTGATCTCCTTCTTTGAGAAAGTAACAGACTTACTAGATAAGGGAAATGCGGTGGACCTAATATACCTGGATTTCAGTAAAGCATTTGATACTGTACCCCATAAGGAATTATTGGTTAAACTGGAAAAGATGGAGATCGATATGAAAATCCAGAGGTGGATAAGGAATTGGTTACTGGGGAGAATGCAGCGGGTCGTATTGAAGGGTGAACTGTCAGGTTGGAGGGAGGTTACCAGTGGAGTTCCTCAAGGTTCAGTTTTGGGACCCATTTTATTTAATCTATTTATAACTGACCTCGGAGCCGATTGCAGGAGTGGACTGATAAAGTTTGCGGATGATACAAAGGTGGGAGGTGTTGCCAATTCGGAGGAAGATAGGGATATTCTGCAGGGAGACTTGAATGAGCTTGAGAATTGGAGTATCAGAAATAGGATGAAATTTAATAGTGAAAAGTGTAAGGTGATGCATTTAGGGATGACTAACAACAATTTTAGCTACAAGCTGGGGACGCATTGGTTAGAAGTAACGGAAGAGGAGAAGGACCTAGGGGTTCTTGTAGACCGGAGGATGACTATGAGTCGACAATGTGACGTGGCGGTGAAAAAAGGCAATGCGGTCTTGGGATGCATTAGGCGAGGGATATCTAGTAGGGATAAGGAGGTGCTGCTTCCGTTGTATAAGGCGCTGGTGAGACCTCATTTGGAGTACTGTGTGCAGTTTTGGTCTCCCATGTTTAAAAAAGATGAACTCAAATTGGAACGGGTGCAGAGAAGGGCCACTAGGATGATCAGAGGAATGGAAAACCTGTCATATGAAAAGAGACTAGAGGAGCTCGGGTTGTTTAGTCTGATGAAACGAAGGCTGAGGGGGGATATGATTGCTCTCTTTAAATATATCAGGGGGATAAATACAAGGGAGGGAGAGGAATTATTCCAGCTTAGTACTAATGTGGACACAAGAACGAATGGATATAAACTGGCCGTGGGGAAGTTTAGGCTTGAAATTAGACGAAGGTTTCTGACCGTCAGAGGGGTGAAATATTGGAACGGCCTTCCGAGGGAAACAGTGGGGGCGAGGGACCTGCCTGGTTTTAAGATTAAGTTAGACAAGTTTATGGAGGGAATGGTCTAATGGTAAAACATATTAGCTGAGGAATACAGAGTAATGGAAGGTAAATAGTATAATGGCTAACAAGGGTCAGGCTGGTGACTCTTGCCTACATGCTCGGGGTCTTACTGATCGCCATATTTGGGGTCGGGAAGGAATTTTCCTCCAGGGTAGATTGGCTGAGGCCCTGGAGGTTTTTCGCCTTCCTCCGCAGCATGGGGCAGGGATCGCTAGCAGGAGGGTTCTATGATGTGATTGGAATAACAGAGACTTGGTGGGATAACTCACATGACTGGAGTACTGTCATGGATGGATATAAACTGTTCAGGAAGGACAGGCAGGGCAGAAAAGGTGGGGGAGTTGCGTTGTATGTAAGAGAGGAGTATGACTGCTCGGAGCTCCGGTATGATACTGCAGAAAAACCTGAGAGTCTCTGGATAAAGTTGAGAAGTGGGAGCAACAAGGGTGATGTCGTGGTTGGAGTCTGCTATAGACCACCAGACCAGGGGGATGAGGTGGACGAAGCTTTCTTCTGGCAACTAGCAGAAGTTGCTAGATCGCAGGCCCTGGTTCTCATGGGAGACTTTAATCACCCTGATATCTGCTGGGAGAGCAATACAGCGGTGCACAGGCAATCCAGGAAATTTTTGGAAAGCGTAGGGGACAATTTCCTGGTGCAAGTGCTGGAGGAACCAACTAGGGGCAAAGTTTTTCTTGACCTGCTGCTCACAAACAGGGAAGAACTAGTAGGGGAAGCAAAAGTGGATGGGAACCTGGGAGGCAGTGACCATGAGATGGTCGAGTTCAGGATCCTGACACAAGGAAGAAAGGAGAGCAGCAGAATATGGACCCTGGACTTCAGAAAAGTAGACTTTGACTCCCTCAGGGAACAGATGGGCAGGATCCCCTGGGAGAATAACATGAAGGGCAAAGGGGTCCAGGAGAGCTGGTTGTATTTTAAAGAATCCTTATTGAGGTTGCAGGAACAAACCATCCCGATGTGTAGAAAGAATAGTAAATATGGCAGGCGACCAGCTTGGCTAAACAGTGAAATCCTTGCTGATCTTAAACGCAAAAAAGAGGCTTATAAGAAGTGGAAGATTGGACAAATGACCAGGGAGGAGTATAAAAATATTGCTCAGGCGTGCAGGAGTGAAATCAGGAAGGCCAAATCACACTTGGAGGTGCAGTTAGCAAGAGATGTTAAGAGTAACAAGAAGGGTTTCTTCAGGTATGTTAGCAACAAGAAGAAAATCAAGGAAAGTGTGGGCCCCTTACTGAATGAGGGAGGCAACCTAGTGACCGAGGATGTGGAAAAAGCTAATGTACTCAATGACTTTTTTGCCTCTGTCTTCACGCACAAGGTCAGCTCCCAGATTGCTGCACTGGGCAGTACAGCATGGGGAGAAGGTGACCAGCCCTCTGTGGAGAAAGAAGTGGTTCGGGACTATTTAGAAAAACTGGACGTGCACAAGTCCATGGGGCCGGATGCGCTGCATCCGAGGGTGCTAAAGGAGTTGGCGGGTGAGACTGCAGAGCCATTAGCCATTATTTTTGAAAACTCATGGCGATCGGGGGAGGTCCCAGATGACTGGAAAAAGGCTAATGTAGTGCCCATCTTTAAAAAAGGGAAGAAGGAGGATCCGGGGAACTACAGGCCAGTCAGCCTCACCTCAGTCCCTGGAAAAATTATGGAGCAGGTCCTCAAGGAATCAATTATGAAACATTTAGAGGAGAGGAAAGTGATCAGGAACAGTCAGCATGGATTCACGAAGGGGAAGTCGTGCCTGACTAACCTAATTGCCTTCTATGATGAGATAACTGGCTCTGTGGATGAGGGGAAAGCAGTGGATGTGTTATTTCTTGACTTTAGCAAAGCTTTTGATACTGTCTCCCACAGTATTCTTGCCACCAAGTTAAAGAAGTATGGGCTGGATGAATGGACTGTAAGGTGGATAGAAAGCTGGCTAGATCGTCGGGCTCAACGGGTAGTGATCAATGGCTCCATGTCTAGTTGGCAGCCGGTTTCAAGTGGAGTGCCCCAAGGGTCGGTCCTGGGGCCGGTTTTGTTTAATATCTTTATTAATGATCTGGAGGATGGTGTGGACTGCACTCTCAGCAAGTTTGCAGATGACACTAAACTAGGAGGCGTGGTAGATACAATAGAGGGTAGGGATCGGATACAGAGGGACCTAGACAAATTAGAGGATTGGGCAGAAAAAAACCTGATGAGGTTCAACAAGGACAAGTGCAGAGTCCTGCACTTAGGACGGAAGAATCCCATGCACTGCTACAGACTAGGGACCGAATGGCTAGGTAGCAGTTCTGCTGAAAAGGACCTAGGGGTCACAGTGGACGAGAAGCTGGATATGAGTCAACAGTGTGCTCTTGTTGCCAAGAAGGCTAACGGCATTTTGGGCTGTATAAGTAGGGGCATTGCCAGCAGATCGAGGAACGTGATCGTTCCCCTTTATTCGACATTGGTGAGGCCTCATCTGGAATACTGTGTCCAGTTTTGGGCCCCACACTACAAGAAGGATGTGGAAAAATTGGAAAGAGTCCAGCGGAGGGCAACAAAAATGATTAGGGGTCTGGAGCACATGACTTATGAGGAGAGGCTGAGAGAATTGGGATTGTTTAGTCTCCAGAAGAGAAGAATGAGGGGGGATTTGATAGCAGCCTTCAACTACCTGAAGGGGGGTTCCAAAGAGGATGGAGCTCGGCTGTTCTCAGTGGTGGCAGATGACAGAACAAGGAGCAATGGTCTCAAGTTGCGGTGGGGGAGGTCCAGGTTGGATATCAGGAAAAACTATTTCACTAGGAGGGTGGTGAAACACTGGAATGCGTTACCTAGGGAGGTGGTGGAGTCTCCTTCCTTGGAGGTTTTTAAGGCCCGGCTTGACAAAGCCCTGGCTGGGATGATTTAGCTGGGAATTGGTCCTGCTTTGAGCAGGGGGTTGGACTAGATGACCTCTTGAGGTCCCTTCCAACTCTGATATTCTATGATTCTATGATTCTATGCCAATTGAAGTCACTAAAACACAGGATTTGGGGACTTCATCAGCAGAGTCAAGGGAAGGGTAGGGACGGTTTTGTGGCCTGCAGCATGCAGGGGGTCAGACCAGATGATCATAATGGTCCCTTCTGACCTTAAAGTCTATGAGTCTATGAGAACTGAAGTTTAGGCACACCCACTTCAAAAAAAACTTAATTTTTGTCTGTCTTTCTTTCCAATTCCCTCCCCCAGTCTAATGGTTTGGATGATGAGTATTCAGAACCTGCTGCTACCAGAATTATCCCAGGTGGACAGATGTAGAAAGAGTAGGCTAATATGTTTTATATACTCAAGTTCTATCTCCTATTTAGGCTGCACTGTTACAGCTGAGCAAAACCTCTGATTTTCATCATGTAAGTACTATTCATGTATGAAAACTGATAATTTTGATCCAAGACAATATTCCTCCAAGTGAACAAACGTGTTATTGTTTGTTTTATAATGAAAATGGTAAGTTTCTACCCTCTTACAAAACTGCATTTTTAGTTTCCAGTGGATATTTGCCAGTTTATCAGCCAAAAATACAGCTTTTCATAGTGAAAAGCTGTCAGCTCTCCTTCCACGGCACATGTTCTAGTCCACCTCTTTTGGGATATAAAAAAGAAAAGCCTAATCATGGAGAAGTCTTTTGTCACCCACAAGCCTTCAGGACTTTCTCCTGAGATTGGGGTTTTCTCCACCTGGATTCCCCACTGAGGGGTAGACTCCTAATGTCCCACCTTTAGGGGTTGGTAGGGGAGCCCAGGCCCATGTTCTCTGCCAGACTCTGATCCAAAGCCAAATTTTGGGCAGCTACATCTGCACCTTGGGGTGCTAAATAGCTGCCAACCTGAATCATGTCCTACCTGAATTCCCCTTTTCTATTCCCCCACAGGGTAAATCAAAAACCTAAATAAAGTTTCTGACCTTCCCAAACTGTCACCAGTCTCTCCTTTGCAGGTTTGTTCAGGTCAGGTCTCAGGCAACAACAGCTCCCAGGCTATTATTTCCCCTGAGGTCAGAGCAGAGATCTGTCCCTTTCCACTGCTTGCCCCCTTCTGAGCTGCTCTGCTTCCCTGTTTAAGCTCTGAATTCAGCTTGCAGAGGCTTTGCAGGTGTGGCTGGGCAGGGCTGTCTGGGCCCAGAGCTGCTCCTGAACCGCTTGTCCTTCAGTGTGAGGTTTGTACATCCCATCACAGCATTGTACAAACACAGAACAAAAAGACGGTCCCTGCCACAGGGAGCTTACAATCTAACTAAAAGACAAGATAACATATAAACGGGCAGGGGAGGAAACAACGAGACAATATTGCTCACCATAAGCAGTGGTCTTGCACCTCAGACAGACCTTTATCCTTTGGAGGTAGATGCATCCAATAGCATTCAGTTAACTCTGTGTGGACCTTTTGGACAAAACCATAAAAACCAAGGTCCTGTCTTCTCTAAGTGGGCATTCAAGATGGTACATTGCTAAAGGTAAAGTAAAGTTCTGCCTTGTTGCCCTGAGTCAAAATCCCTCTTTTTCCTAACCGTTATGCAGTGTGCCATTTAGCTGCTGCTTCTACCCTAGAGCTGTCTGCATATCAGTGATGCTGGATGTACTGTATAATCATGAGTAGTTTTAGAACCACTGTATGTCAATATAGAATGTTATTAGGAACAGGCAGGCTGCATTCAATGATTACTGAGTAGAACTGTGTAACATGTTCATAATGGTGTAATTTTTTGAACCTCTGAGGCAAAGCTGGTCTAAATTTGAAGCAGTCTCCCAGTGACTGTTACAGAATTTATGGTTTTGAATTGTAAGCATGTGATTCTTAACTGACATGAATGGCTTCAATCCACAAACCATAGCAATTGTACTCGGGGGAGGGGGTTGAGCTGAAAGGATGGAAACTTACATCAGCTGAAACAATCAAAAGCACATCACAACTCACAGAACCCTATACTGCTGCTGCTGATCACACAGCTTTTCTTCTGGTTTCTATTCCCAGCACTGCCAACAATTATTGTTATTCATTATTTAAGTGAACATCTTCAAACTTAGACGCCAAAATTCAGACACATAAATCCACATAGAAATACCGAAATAAAGGTGGCCTGTTTTTTCAAAGATGCTGAGCACCGGCAGCTCCCGTTCAGGATTGTAAGGATTTTTTTTTAATGGAAGATCTCTTTCCTTTAAGAATAATAATATTTCTTCTTCTACATTTAGGAACCATTCGTCTTAAATTATAGTGGCATATAGTAAAAAAGTACTATACTATTGCAGTTAATGTCTCGCCATCCTTTACACTTGGAAGAAAAGTTGTTGTAGAAATAACATTTTAGTCAATAGAATACTAATATTTACATGACATGCCTCAGATCCTGCGTAATGTAATATGAAAGAAATGTATTCAGCTATGAGTCTTATGAGGGAGGGGCAAAAAAATGGAAATTGATAATATATCTTATTGTTAAGGATCTTTTGCTTGGAATTTTTTAAGTCTACGAGCCATATATTGTAATGTTGAGGGATTTTCTTTATGCTTTTATCTCCTTGGTGATTTGAATTATTTTTTTTAGTGAAAGATGCAAAATATGATAGAATTGCCTGGAGGCTTAGTCTAAATTGCATATTTTTATATGGTGTTCTGAAGAAGTATAATATTATTCTGTGTTATTTTTCAAAAGTCCTGTCTGGCACATTGACACACATCATTTCTCTCTCTCTCTCTCTCTCCCGCCTCCTCTCCCCCATGTAATTTTACAAGTTTCAATGACAAAGTCAAAAATGCCTTTAATAAAAAAACCCAACAATGAATAAATGTATTTGTTTTGCTTTTTTCAAGTTCTGTCTGGGCATATTATGCACATACAGTGTTAATTTTTTCCACATCACAACCCAACATATTGCCCTGACTACATCAATAATGCAGCTGTCTTTGCTTCCCTCACCAGCTAAGTAATCTCTGCTACATCAAACACTACTGTATACAGTATTTTACTAAAATTTCATCTCCCAAGCCCTGTAGTCTGTGACAATGCTCAGACTCTAAAATGTGAAACTCAGTGATGAGAATAAAACCAGAAAGAATAAAATTTGACCAATGTTTGGGGGAAATCTTTCAGTGCTGGCTTAAAATCCAGGCTAACTATTATATTTTAAAGTGTCAGGGGCTGCATATACCAGGGCTACAAGGTCCCATTCTACTAGTAATACTATAAAACTAGTAATACTATAAAACCCACTTAACTATCTCCGGTCCCCGAGCTCTTATTAGGTTCATCAGAGGCGCTGCCCTTGTGGCGAAGTGAGGATGAACCGGCGATAGTACCCTACTATCCCTAAGAATGCTCTGACTTGTTTTTTTCAGATTGGGCGGGACCATTTCTGTATTGCCTCCACTTTGTTCCACTGGCCCTTACGACTACATACCTGAGATATCTGGCCTCGGCAAGCCCTATTGCACATTTGGATGGGTTAGCGGTGAGGCCAGCCTTTCTAAGAATATCTAGTACTGCTTCCACTTTCCCCAGGTGTGTCTCCCAGTCAGTACTATGGATTACCACGTCATCTAAATAGGCAGAAGCATACTTGGCATGGGGTCGAAGTAATCTGTCCATCAATCTTTAGAAAGTTGCGGGGGCCCCATGGAGCCCAAAAGGGAGGACGGTATATTGGAAGAGGTCGTCAGGTGTAGAGAAAGCGGTTTTTTCCTTGGCGTCCTCAGCCAGGGGGATCTGCCAGTAGCCTTTTGTCAAGTCCAAGGTGGTCAAGTATCAGGCCTTGCCTAACTGATCCACCAGCTCATCAACACGTGGTATTGGGTAGACATAGAATTGGGATACCTCATTTAACCTCCGAAAGTCATTACAAAATCTCAGGGTGCCATCAGGCTTGGGGACCAAGACAATAGGGCTGGACCACTGGCTGTGGGATTCCTCAATCACCCCAAGTTCCAGCATCTTCCTTACTTCTGCCCTAATTTCTTCTCTTTTTGCCTCCGATATGCGATATGGTTTTATGGTCACCCTTGCTCTGGGACAGGTGACAATGTGGTGTTGGATCAGCGTCGTACGGCCTGGTTGTGTGGAGAACACATCTTGGTTCTGTTGGATCATTTCGATGACCTCTGTTTGTTGTTCTGGGGCTAATTCGGGGGATATCCTTACTTGCCCTTGTGGGCCATCTGCCTGGGGTGTGGCTGGCAGGATGGCCAGGCACATCTCCCGATCGTGCCAGGGTTTCAGTAAGCTGACATGATAGATCTGCTCTGGCCTTCGGCAGTCTGTCTGCTTTACCTTATAATTCACCTCCGCAACAGCTTCCACGATCTCATAGGGTCCATGCCAACTGGCCAGGAGCTTACTTTCTGCTGTTGGTACCAGCACCAGCACCCGTTCTCCTGGTTGAAATTTCCGTGTTTTTGCCCGACGATTGTAGTAGGTTTGTTGGGCCTCTTGTGCTTTCTCCAAATGCTCTCGTACTTTGGGGGTCACTTGGGATATTCATTCTCTCATCTGGGCTACGTGTGCAATGACATTCTTCCCTGGGTTGGGTTGTTCCTCCCATTCCTCCTTCGTGATGTCTAATATGCCACGTGGGTGGCGTCCATACAGTAGCTCAAAGGGGGAGAAACCAGTGGAGGCTTGGGGAACTTCTTGTATTGCAAACATCAGATATGGTAGGAGGGTATCCCAATCTTTTCCGTCTTGGGGCCACCATCTTTCGGATCATACTCTTGAGAGTGCAGTTAAATTGCTCAACCAGACCATCTGTTTGGGGATGATAGATCGAGGTCCGCAAGGCTTGGATGCGGAGCAGGGTACATAAGTCTTTCATTACTCTCGACACGAAGGGAGTCCCTTGATCTGTCAGGATCTTCTTACGGATGCCTACCTCAGCAAAAACCTGCACCAGTTCTTTTGTGATTGCCTTGGACGTGGGATTCCTTAAAGGAATGGCTTTGGGGTACCGTGTAGCATAGTCCAGGATGACAAGTATGCTTCGGTGGCCCCGGGCTGTTCTTTCTAGTGGGCCCACTAGATCCATTGCTGTTCTTTCAAAAGGAACTTAAATTATGGGCAAGGGTACCAACGGGCCCTTAACTGAGGTCGGGGACTATGCAGCTGGCACTCTGGGCAGGAGGTGCAATAGTGTTGGACTTCTGCCCGTACCCCCGGCCAGTAGAACCTTCTTAGGACTCTATCCAGGGTCTTGTCTGCTCCTAAATGTCCTCCAAACAGATGACTGTGAGCTAATTCTAATACAGCCCTTGTGTACTTCCATGGCACCAAGAGCTGTTCTACTACTTTCCCCTATATTGGCACTACCCGGTACAACAGATCCTGCTTGATTATATAGTATGGCCCTGTGCCTTTGGTTTTCCCTTCTACTGGCACGCCATTTACCTCTACTACCTCCTCCCTCACATTTGCATATAGTGGGTCATCGGCTTGGTCCTGCCCAAAACATTTGTGTGCGGGGCCAATCTGGCTTGCTTCTATTGACTTGGGTTCCCCTCCTTCTTTTGGGGTGCTTCGGCTCGTGCTGAGGGCCGTCTCTGGGTCTCCATGAGCCTTCCTCCCAACCAGGGCAGCTTTCTGGTTTGCTGCCAAGATCCTGGTTCCTAATCTTTTGTCCGCTCTCCTTTCCTGTCTGGATTTCCGGGACTTCCCAGGGGGTGAAAATAACTCTGGGGAAAACCCAGCAAAAATTGTGGTTGGATCATCCATGGGTACCTCACATTCTGCTCGGGGTTTACTTCCCTTCCCTAACTCAAGGAGGGGAGAGGGTAGGCTCTCAAACCCAGGAAAGTCCCTGCCAATTAAGACTGGGTAGGGGAGCTTGGGGACCACCCCTGCAGTCATCTTGGTAGTACTTCCCTGGATCTCAATCCGTATTGGAATTGTGGGGTAGAAATTTACTGTGCCATAGACACATGTCACTCCAGTGCTCTTGGCCTGACTCAGTTGGTCTTGCCCCACTAATTTCCCTGAGACCAATGTGACAGCACTCCCAGAGTCCACCAAAGCTGTGGTCTGGATGCCATTCATCTTTACTGGCCTGGTGTACTCATGTTGGGCCATCGCAACCCCCACCAGGCTGATTAGGCCACATTGGTCCCCGGGATTCCCCAGATTACATTGCATGGGCTCCTCCCTGTTGGGGCACTGGGCTGCTATATGCCCCAACTCCCCACACTCATAACAGCGATATCTCATTCCGGAGGTTGCCCTCTGTCTTGGACCCTCTGACTCGCTTCCCCAACCTTCTCCCCCTGGACCCCCAGGTCCCTTTGGGGCCTCAGGCTGCTCCTTGGTGCCTGTTCTTCCAGCTATGGCTTTCCTGGAGTTCTCGATGATCCGGGGCCTCGGGGTTGGGACTGGTTTTCTAAAATGCCGTGTTTCACCTTCCGGGGTTTCGAACAGTTCGTGGGCTGCCAGTTGTCTCTCTACAAGGGTGACTATTGCATCATAGGTGGAGGGGTCATTCTGGCCTACCCAGGCTCGGAGGCCCGAGGGTAGTCCCCTCGTATAGTGGTCCAGTACCAGGATCCATCATTTTCTCTGAGCTGAGAGCCTCTGGGCATAACCACTTCCGGGCTAGGTGGATTAGGTCAAATAGTTGTGATTGCAGTGTCTTGTCTTCACAGTACTGCCATTCATGGAGGCTCCGGGCTCTCAAGGCCGTTGTTACCCCTGCCCTGGCTAGGATCTCTGCCTTCAGTCGGGGGTAATCTGCTGCCTCCTCTGTGGTCATATCATAGTAGGCCTTCTGGGCCTCGCCGCACAAAAATGGGGCAAGGATCCCTGACCACTGGTCTCGGGGGCAGGCCTCCCTCAGAGCTGTCCTCTCAAAAGCCAGGAGGTACGCCTCCACATCATCCTCCCGGGTCATTTTCTGCAGAGAGTAGCTGGCCCGTATGATCCGTGTCCCATCATACCCGCAGCTCAGCTCCATAAGGACCTTCACTTGGTTCACTAGTTCCTGCAGCATGGCCTGATCTTGGGTGGCCTGGGTCATCAGCAGGTGATTGGTCTCTTGCTGCAGCTGCATGGCTTCCTGTTGGGCAGCTGCCTGAACCCGCGTAGCCTCCTGCTGGGCGGCAGTGGCTTGCACCAGTGCTTTGACCGGATCCTCCATCTTGAGGCAGGGTGGTTGTGACCCACTCTGGATTATGTTCACGGCGCAGAGATCCCACTCCTGACACCACGTGTGACAAGATGGTCGATATAGTATGGTGGGTCCTGCGCTTTTCTTGGTGGCGGGTGCTAAAATACCATCCCTTACCCCTGCTCTTGGGGCACTGAGGGCCCCACTAGTGGCCCCGGAAGGTGGTAAAGGAGGGAAGCGGAGGAGGGGTCTGGGTTTGCTCCTCACTCTGAGTCCCAGCCCCTCTCAACCCCTGCAGGTTCTTACCCTCTTCTCCCTTGGGTGGGGTACCTTCAGTCCTTAAACGCGGAGGGAAGGGAATGTTCCTCCCCTGCTGGGGAAGGGTCTCCCTTACTCCGGTTTTCTGTTCCTCCAAGTCTAACAGCACACCTCCAAGCTCCAGTCCTCTCTCCTTCCTCCTTCCCCCTGACTGACTGAAGCAGGGGGGTTTATTAGGTTTCTAACAGGGCCTTAATTGATTACAGGTGCTCCAATTAACCTGTAGCAACCCTCCCTAGTCTACAGGGAACCACGCCTTAATTAACCTAGGGTTTACATATTTCCCTTCTACCACTTCCCACTGCTGCCTGGCCCTCCTGTATCACACCCTCCTCCATTTGTTAAACTTTTGAATACCTTATTTTTATTGCTTTTGTGTCCCATTTCATGACTTTGATGCATGATTTGCAGGCATGATTTATCCCTGCCATATAAGATGATGAATGTGCATGCTAGGATCTGTAAATCTGCATTTATTCATGCCATATATACACAAATAAAAAAGTTCTTTCCGCTAAACTTATAGAAAATTTTAATTTTAAGAATAACTGAAATGTACTAACATCAAGAAATTGAACTGTGCACCAACTGGGCCAGTATTAAATAGTGTTACAGTAAGTGATAGCCTTAGAATGTTTACCCTAGTCCTTTAGTTCAAAAGATTGTTTTTCTCACCTTTGCCCTTGCAAACTGAAGCACAGCATGAGAGAGATCCAAAGACTGGCCAATGGCATTTTCAAGCGATAAAATAGCAAGCAATGTCAGTCTCTCATATCAAAGATACGTTTTAATGAGCATGAGTTTCAAAAAGCTGCACTCACCACTCGTGACTGTTACTGGCAGTGTGAGCAGAATCTTCAAAGACAGCCACACATTAGGCCACATCATTCAGCTTTGCATCATGAATGAATCTGAGAACTTGGAGTAGAGAGTGCTTCCCGTGTTTCAAAGGGTGACAGATGTCCAATTCAACATAGAGGTCTTTATCATTGATGTCCGAACATTCCCCATGTCTTAGTGGCCGGTGAAGGTCCATACAATTGTTCAAGAGTATTTTCCTATCTGCTGGCAGTTTACTAAGGTCATACAAAACCCCCTAGGTCTTTTCATGGTGCTTCATTTGTTTGAACCTTGTTTCAATGGACACTCGAGCAGTGTCAATGAGCAAACAAAAAAACTACCTCTTGAATTTTTCTTCTGAGCTTCCCATCACCTCATCTCTGCCCCTGTAATCAAACTGTCTCTTCTTCCAAGTAATTTGAGTTTCCTTGAAGACAGGCTCAACTTCTACATACTCTGCCATTTCTTTGGCAGCAGTGATGGCCTCTATAAATCCATTGTCTCCGTAGGACACAACAAAATCAAGACAGCTACTCATAAAAGTAGCAGTGGTTGCAATGTCCATCAACTGAGTTTGTAATGCCTTGCTTACAATGCTTACTTGGAACAGGATATCATGCCAAACCACAATTGAGACCAGAAATTTGAATTTAGTGATCTGGTTTGCCAGACTTCATGCCTTGTGTTGGATTCCAGTCCCAGCTTTACTCAAATGTGCCAGTTCCATCTGGGCATCATAAACCTCAGTCACTTGGTAATTCACTGGCCTTCCACTGTTAATGTGGCTCTCCCAGCAAGTGTCACTTAGTGGCTTCATGGTCAGATTTGTAAAATTGTCCATGAGGATCTTCTACCTGATAGCTGATGTTGAAAACAGGACGTATATCCTTTGCTGTACTCTGAAAGACATATTGAACCTAAAGAAGATGATGCTGCATCTGACATAACCAGGTTGAGGATATGGCAGCCACAAGGCATGAAGAAAGTTCTTGGATTCAGTGCAAGGATCCTTGCCTGGATATTACTGTTTCTTCCCTTCATGTTTGTGCTATTGTTGTAGCCTTGGTCGTGGCAGTTCAGAAGCTTTATTTTATTCTCATTCAAACCATTCATAAACAGTTCTGTTAGACCTTTTCCAGAAGAGTCGCCCACAGACTGAAAACAGATAAAGTCTTCCTTTACTTAGATAAACCATCCTTGTCATCAACAAATCTTACTATAAATGACATCTTTTCATTGTGACTAATGTTGGGAGTGCAGTCGATTATTATGGCGTAGTACTTCACTTTGTCAAGCCGCAACAATATGTTATCAAGCACCTTCTTTGCCATAAGGTCAATCAATTCTTTTGAATTGTTTTGCTGCAGTAATGGTCCATAGCTTCTTTACAAACTACTCAACATAGGTGCTCACACCTGACATTGTATTTCTCAAGGAGCTCTACCAAACTGAGAAAATTACCATTATGTTCAGTGAACAACTTATCCAATGATCCCCCAAAACACAAATTATTCTTTGCAAGGGAGAATGTAACTGAGATCACATGTTTGAACACGTTCCTCCAATGCTGGGTTTCTACATTAATAATGTACCGATTTCCTGCATCTATACATTTATTCACTGAGTCTGGACCTGACCTCCATTCATTTGGAATGGGCCATAAAATGGCTGAGTGACTTTTCATGTTGCTTCACAGCATCAGCTAAGTTATGCCTGTAATTGTACCCAGAAAGCACAAGCAATGATTTGACATTCTTGTTGAATATTAAATATTAAATATTAATATTAAAACAGAACACTTTGTTAGTTGATTTTGAATAAACTAGCCAATGCCGATTTGGTTTCTCACCATTCTTGAGCATTCTTTCGCAGTGTGGCTTTGAGAAGTGTCACTTCTACTCATTGACTTGAAACGTCATATCCTCAATTTTGCACGGCCTGTTCAAAATTGTATGATCAATACTGGCAGACTCTAGGATTGCTGGCCATAAAACAGGATCTGATGTGTCAATCCGTGGTGTTCACTTTTTCTCACTGCTGTTTCTGTCATCATGCGAGGCTGATTCTGCTTTATCATTTCTCTCCTTTTCATGTAAACCAGATTTTTCTTTGTCATTACTCTTCTTTTCATGTGAGACACCTGAGGCACTCCACTTGATACTGGCTGCCAACTAGTGAGCTGTTGACCACTACCTGTTGAGCTCAATGATCTAGCCAGCTTTCTATCCACCTTATAGTCCATTTATCTAATCCATACTTCTTTAACTTGCTGGCAAGAATACTGCGGGAGACCATATCAAAAGCTTTGCTAAAATCAAAATATATCATGTCCACCATTTTCCCCATATGCACAACACTAGTTATCTCATCATAGAAGGCAATCAGGTTGGTTAGGCATGACTTGCCCTTGGTTGACATTCTTGTTGACTGTTCCTGATCACCTTCCTCTCCTCCAAGTGCTTCAAAATGGATTCCTTGAGGATTTGCTCCATGATTATTCTGGGGACAGAGGTGAAGCTAACCAGTCTGTTGTTTCCCAGATTCTCCTTCTTCCATTTTTTAAAGATGGACACTATATTTGCCTTTTCCAATCATCCTGGACCTCTCCCGATTGCTACACATTTTCAAAGATAATGGCCAATGACTTTGCAATCACATCAACCAACTCCCTCAGCATCCTCGAATGTATTGCATCCAGCCCCATGTACTTGTACATGTCCAGTTTTTCTAAATAGTCCTTAATCTGTTCTTTCACCACTGAGGTTTGCTCATCTCCTCCCCATACTGTGCTACCCAGTGCAGCAGTCTGGGAGCTGACTTTGTCTTTGAAGACCGAGACTAAAAAAGCATTGAGTACTTCAGCTTTTTCCACGTCATCTGTCACTAGGTTGCCTCTCCCATTCAGTAAGGTCCCACACTTTCCCTGACCTTCTTGTTGTTGCTAATGTGCCTATAGAAACCCTTCTTGTTACCCTTCACATCCCTTGCTAGCTGCAACTCCAATTGTCCTTTGGCCTTCCTGATTATACCCCTTGAGCAATATTTTTATTCCTTGAGCAATATATGCTCGAGCAAAATTTTTATACTCCTCCCTAGTCATCTGTCCAAGTTTCCACTTCTTGTAAGTTTCATTTTTGTGTTTAAGATCACCGAAGATTTCTCTGTTAAGCCAAGCTGGTCGCCTGCCATATTTGCTATTCTTTCTTCACATTGGGATGGTTTGTTCCTGTGCCCTCAATAAGGATTTTTTAAAATACAGCCATCTCTCCTAGACTCCTTTCCCCCTCATGTTAGCCTTTTCCCCTACCCATCAGTTCCGTGAGGGAGTCAAAGTCTGCTTTTCTGGAGTCCAGAGTCCATATTCTGCTGCTCCCCTTTCTTCCTTTAGTCAGGATCCTGAACTCGACCATCTCATGGTCACTGCTACCCAGATTGCCACCCAGGTCTAATTCCTCTACTAATTCTTCACTGTTTGTGAGCATCACGTCAAGAAGAGAACAGCCCCTGGCTGGTTCCTCCAGCAGTTGCACCAGGAAGTTGTCCCCAACACTTTCCAAAAACTTCCTGGATTGTCTGTGCACTGCTATATTGCTCTCTCAGCAGATGTCAAATGTGATTGAAGTCCCCCATGAGAACCAGGTCCTGTGATCTGGAAACTTCAGTTAGTTGTCCAAAGAAAGTGTTATCTGCCTCATCCTCCTGGTCTGGTGGTCTATAGCAGACCCTCACCGTGACATCACCCTTGTTGCTCTCATCTCTAAAGTTAACCCAAAGACTCTCATCAGGTTTTTTCTCCAGTTTCCTACTGGAGCTCTGAGCAATCATACTGCTCTCCTCCACCTTTTCTCTCCCGCCTGTCCTTCCTGAACAGTTTATACCATCCATGACAGTGCTCCAGTCACGTGAGTTATCCCACCAAGTCTCCGTTATTTCAATCACATATTAGTTCCTTGACTGTGTCAGGACTTCCAATTCTTCTTGTTTGTTTCTCATCCTTATTGCGTTCATGTACAGGCACCTAAGATAACTAGCCGATTGCGCTGCTTTCTCAGTTTGAATCAGGAGCCCTCCCCTGTTGCACCCTCCTCCTTGTGTTTCCTCCAAGTATCCCATTTCCCCACTTACCTCAGGGCTTAGGTCACCATCCCCGGGCAAACCTAGTTTAAAGCCTTCCTCATTAGGTTAGTAAGCCTGCCTGTGAAGATGCTCTTCCCTCCCTCCGTTAGATGGATACCATCTTTTCCTAGCAATCTTTTTTCCTCAAACAACATCCCATTGTCGAAGAATCCAAAGCCCTCTCTCCAACACCACCTGTGTAACGCATTTACTTCCACAATTCGATGGTCCCTACCTGGGCCTTTTCCTTCAACAGGGAGGATGGATGAGAACACGACTTGCACTTCAAACTCCTTTATCCTTCTTCCCAGAGCCACATAGTCTTTAGTGACCCACTCAAGGTCAAGGTATGTTAAGCTTAGTTTGTGTTTTTGTTTATTTGCTATGTAACCCACTTTGATTGTTTGCTATCACTTATAATCACTTAAAAACTATCTTTTGTAGTAAATAAATTTGTTAATCTAAACCAATGAGTTTGGATGGAAGTGCTTGGGAATCTTAGCTCAGAGGGACTGTTGCATTTCCTCTCCACATTCAGGGGAAGACAAACTAGATAATAAATTCATACTGGTTGGGGTTTGGACCAGGGCAGGGCAGTACAGCTCTGGAGTCCTAGGCTGGGAAGCTGGTTAGTTCGGCTCCCTATTGTTGGTTTATGCAGTGGCTGGTCAGACAGACAGCATGTAACTGCAGCTGGGTGTATCCCTACCTGTGTGAAAGTTTGTGAAAAAATGGGAGTGGGTCTGCCATTTGTCACAACAGCATAGTGTGAGAGGGAGCCCAGGCTGGTGGGTCTGAGGGCTCAGCAGTACCCCAGTTTCAGATGGCACCCCTGGGGAACCAATCACAGGAGATTTGGGGCATGAAGGTTATATTAACTAAACCAGTTTTCCCATTCCTATTTGTATCCTATGCCTATCTGTAACCATAAAATCCTGAAACATGATAGAGCAAAAATAATTTTTTGTACCTGATCCAAACCAGTACATGAAATGCGAGGTCGTGACAATCACATAAACAGTGAATCATCTATCTGTACAAACTTAGAATAAAAATCTCGCTTAGATCCTCTCTGGATTGTGGCTGGCTTTTAATATTCTTCCTAGCAAACATTTCAGAAAGATTGATTGCAGCTGACCTAATTTATTGTGATTAGAGCTGGCTCAAAAATTTTCCATCAAAACTGTTTAATGGAAAATAGATTTTGATTAGATTAAATTTTTCAGGAAAAGTGTATGCTTTCTCTGGAAAATTTTGAGATTTCATCAATTTCTTAAATGAAAACAAAATTTATAAAGGAAATTTTTGATGAAAATGGTTTAGTTAAAATAACCCTCATGCCCCAAACCTCCTGTGATGGGTTTCCCAGGGGTGCCATCCGAAACTGGGGTACTGGGATTGTTTAGTCTGCAGAAAAGAAGAATGCAGCTCCCCCACCTTTTATGCCCTGCCTGTCCTTCCTGAACAGTTTATAACCATCCATGATAGTACTCCAGTCATGCGAGTTATCCCACCAAGTCTCTGTTATTCCAATCACATCATAGTTCCTTGACTGTGCCAGGACTTCCAATTCTCCCTGCTTGTTTCCCAGGTATCTTGCATTAGTGCATGTTAGTTAGTATATGTCAAGGTGAGTCAACTGCACAGTATTTCAGACTGTTATAGGCTATAGTACTGTTATGCTTTTATGCACTGTTTATAGTTTATCCTAGAAGATGGCCATGGCACTAATAATATCTTGTGCAAGGTATACAACCTATGGACATCCTGTCCAGTTTGTGAAGATTAGGTAAATTCTGACCCATCTGCAGCAAGAAAACAATATACCAAAACAGCAGCTCTAGCAAATACTAAGATGACATTTGCAATTACATCAACCCCTTTGAGTTTGTCTAGCTCTTTATATTAACATCTCTGGTACTCTTCCATCACTCCTGGTATTCACAAGTATGTATATCTGCCAAATGGAGTCCAGAAGGTCATCAAATAGCTGCCTTTGTCATCAAGTTTTATCTGACAGAAACCATCTTTGGTATCTGAAACTGGCAAGGCCTTTACCTCTGTGAGTCTTGGCTGAACTTCTTCCTTTCTTTGTTAAAGGATAAAAGGGGTGGTTTTAGAACATTATTGAGGTTAAAACATAGGCAAATTTTGTCTGTATGTTGTTTTTTTTTTTACAGAGCTCCCATACTGTTGATCCAGTCTATGAATTGTGTAACTTTCTTTAAGACTTCCATTTCATTAAAGTTGTCAGTCAAGAAAGTCCTGCCAGCAAGCTCGTATGAATCCACTCCAGAGTGACAGCAACCCAAAGAAGGTACGACCAGAGCCACAGGTTGCAGAAGCCTACAGAACCAAGGGAGGTAGAAAGGAAGTAGCAGGACAATTGTTAAGGACTGATTCTGCCTGCCTGAGGTTAGGACCCTGAGCTGGAACCCAGTGAAGTGGGTGGTCCTGGGTTCCCCTACCTAGCCCTTAACAGTGACTTTAAGAGTCAAAGAGGATTCCAGCCCATCCGGGAGAAGGCCCAGGTGACTCCTGCACAACATAAGGGCAAGTCCGCACACCCCAGTAGGACAGAAATTAACATCCTTGCCTCCAGAATAGGACTATAGAGACTCAGACCAGAAAGACAGACTGACAGCCCCTCTAGTCCAAGCAGACTCTGTGCAATGCCCTGTCTGACCAAAGGGGGATGCTGATGAACTGGGACATCAGCCCACAGTAAACTACCTGGGTGCTTACTTTTGGATATGTTGGTGGAGATGCCTTGAGATGGTACCGTGTAAACAGTACTTTGTAGCTATTAGGTGGGGTTGCCAGGTGCCTGGTTTTCGACTGGAAAGTCCAATTGAAAAGGGGACCTGGCAGCATCTGGTCAGCTGTCCTATCAGGACACCAAAAGTCTGGTTTCCGCGGACGGGGGGTGGGCGAAGCATCTGGTCATCAACCTGCACCATCCCTGCTCAGCTGGGGCTGCTTCATACCTGCATCTTTTTAGCAGGCAGGCTGGCTCCACTTCAGGCTGCAGCTCCAGAGCAGAGAGAGTCCAGCTGGGGGTTGGGGGTGAGAGGTGGGATGGAGAGGATCCAGCTACGAGGAATGGGGAGAGGGGAGAGCAGCGAGCAATGGGAGGATGGGGAGAGAGGAGTGAGTTGGGGGCAGGGCCTTGGGGGAAGAGGTGGAAGGGGGGGTAAGGCAGGGGGGTCCAGCTGTCAGTAGTTAGAAAATTGGCAAAGCTAAGGGAGGGACTTAATATTAGTCTGCTAATGGGGTGGTAATCCTGCTCTTCTGTTCATTTGCTATGGAAGCTTCTTTTGCTGACCCCATTGACTCAGGCTTGGCACATTTTTACCTTCTACATGGAAAAAATACAGATTATTTTTCTTGGTCCCCAGTTAAGATTTTTTTGTGTGTTTAAATCAGTGGCAATTGAAGATATTCTTAATTTTGGGTTGGCACAAGTATTTGCCCTTGACATGTAAATGCTTAACAATTAGGATGTTTCACACCTGAACTTTGTTTTTTTAACAGCCATGTTCAAGCTTCTAAATAACTGCACAGTAATTGGGTTTATTGCAGTGTGCCTTGGCAAAGACTTATTTATATTCCCAACATATGTATCAAATTGTTTGTGTGTGTCTGTGTATGAGAGAGAGAGAGAATACACAAAAATGTGATATTTACCAATGTTCCTTTAATCAGAAAGCAAAATAAATGAAATATAAACCAACCTACTTACAAGAATAATGCGCACTGTATGTCTTTCTTTTCACAACAACTGTCTGTGCTTTGTTTTATTAACATTATTAAAAGTGATGCATGATAATTAGAATGTGCTGGTTAAGTCCTTCTAAATAAGCATATGCTTCCTATCAAAGAGCAAATGAATGATCTTAAGTAAATTAATTCTCTATATTCAGACATCTTATCTTCTCCCTGATTCATACGTTGTCATAGCAACAATTGACTTCACATGGCCTGATTCAGCTCCAAAGAAAATATGAAATCTCCTGTTTTCTGTAATCTGGTGTAAGTCAGAGGTGATTCCCTCAAATAATTCATTAGCAGTAGGTGATCCCTAAATCTGAATTTTCATTCCTGAACTTAGTACAATAAATAATTTCTTCAAGATAAATAAATTACCTTTCTTGTTTTAGTAGATATTTGACAGTAGATCAGTTTCATTGAATGAGTGTTTAGAAAGTTGCTGTATGCAAAATATTAAGTATTCAGCTGATGAAGACAGAAACCCTCACCTTTTTGAATTATTCTATTTTTAGAAATATATACATTCTGTATCTAACTCAGAATACTGTACAAATGGCTCCAAAACAAGCATCTAAGGGCCAGATTCTGTGCAAATTTTTCATCACATGGGGTTTAGCTGCACAAAGACAGACATGACTGGGATCTTAGATGCTGAGATTAAAAATTCCAAATTCACCCAATAGAAATGGAAGAAAAATTAAGAAACAGGGAAGCAAATGGAAAGTAAAAATAAAATGAAGGGATGAAGTTATAATAATAATTCTACCTTGGAGCATTCTTTAGATTGAAAAATACATTAAAATATACAACATTACACAAAGGAGAAATTATAGTTTAATGCAGCTCATAAGTGAAGGTACTTCTTCATATATAACTTAATATTCTTTTTGCAAGCTTCATGAGCTTCACAAAACAAGGATAATAAATTAATTCCATCAATCGAAACATTTTATGTATAGGGCTAAGTTATGATCTTAGATACATCTGGGTGGCTGCCTTTGAAGACCATGATAATTATTTGCATTGGCTCAAGAAAAGAATTTTGTCCCTATTTTGAAAATAGCAGGTGAAATCCTGGCCTTGTTGAAGTCCATGGGGCAGGATTTCACCCAGGATATTTACACTGAATTTCCTTGCTTTTATGAGTCTAACTCATATTCTCTTTGTTATAGTAATTTAAAATGTGATTCATTCTGAAAAGCGATTCTTCAATTAGGAAAAAAACTCACAATATGGAATTCCTTGTTTATTGTTTTTCAACACCTTTTAGATCAAATCTGCTAACTGTATACATTAAAAAGGTTTTTTGTAAATACCAACTATAGTAATTCAGCATAAAATCCGAAAGCTGTGCTAGATTCTTCCTGGACTGCATAGCACCCAACAATAAAAATTCTAGTTTTAACATTCTTAGCAATTCAGAGAATGATGTACAAGCCAGATCAGATTCCAACTCACTGTTCCAGAATTATATGGGTTCTGTAGTTCTAAGAGGTGTAAAACTTACTGTAAAGTAAACAGATATAGCTTTGAATAGACATAAGAAGTTGTCATTTATACACAGCCACATTTCAGAGTATTAATGGTACCTCAGGTGATTTTATGAATAATATATACTATATACATATCTATATATGATATTATGTAAAATAGATTTCTGACTGTATATAAAGGCTAACTTACAACTATTCGGAAAAAATTGCAACACAATTACCAGTATTTCTTCACAAAGCAAGTTATCTTTCTTAATGTCATTATGTCAAAGTTAATAGAAAATTAAATAACATATCTATGTTTTAAATTCCTACATCTCTCTACAGATTAATGTAGGTACATTCTGTGTGTAAAACAGTGTCCCTGCATATAATCGGAATAAAATGCTTTTTAGTAAGAGTTAATAATTGTTTAAAAGATGCTAAAATTAAGAGGACTTTTAGTGGATGCTCTAATTAGACAATGTTTCTAGTGGGAATATTGCCTAAATTAAAACCGGGACAAATATGTGCAATATGCTCATTAGCATTCACTGGAGAATTATTGTGCAGCTATACTGACTCAGTATAAACAAAGAAAAAAGGTGCTGCCATGAGGAAATGGGTTTTTTTGTCTACTCGGCAAACCAAAACACAAACTTTCGATTTGTGAATATTGAAACATTTTTCTTTCTACATTTTCCATAAAAATGAAATGTTTCTACATTTCCAAATCAAAATTTTCCATGAAAAAGTTTCATTATTACTACATTTTGTCCCAATTTGTGTAGAAAACAAATATTGAAATACTGTAATTTCCTACCACACAGAGTTCAATTTCTAGACCACCTCTAACTCCACTCCTAATATTTACAACTTTCAAAAGGACACTATCAAGATGATAAAAAAAGTTTCCTATTTTTTTAGCGTCTTAAATCTCAAAGTATTTGAAAAATTAAATTTACATTTCACTGTTTATTACTTTTTCTATTTTGTTCACCTTAGCCAGTGAGATTGTACTTAGACAAATAAATCAGTATTCTTCCGGTGTTTTCCTGTAGTAACGCATGTTATGTTTAGGTTTTCAGCAATCTAGGGGAATGAATAATTCCTCCCTGGAAAAACAATTTTCAGTAAGAATTCCCTCTTACAAGCTTTATACATTTTTCAAAACATAAATTTCAGATGAGAAGGCCCCTTGAACAAAAATGAGTTAATCCTGTTATCCCTTCTACTGATTTAAGTAGGAGACTTAACGGGAACTTCACAGGGAGCATAGCAAGCAACCTGCAATGGCACCTGGCAGGAGGCAGGAAGGAAGAGTTTGGAGGCAGCACCAGGAAATCAGTCTGCGTGCACATGACTAGAATGCCAGCTACAATAGCAGTATCTCTGTAAATTGTTCTCTTAATAAAGCACCACTTACATTTTAGAAACATGGTGGCTTCTCAAGTTATTATCCAGCATGTGGTACATGAAACAGGGGCTGTCAAAGTGAGGGATAAACTTTGGCAAACTTTCCCACCACTTCCCCTTCCATTTCACTGGGCGGGAGAATTCCTGGGCCTAGAGGCCATATAATGGGAGCTGTACCTGGGGATTAGCCATTCTCTAAATATATTCTCTCTCTCATAGTGTGGATATTTGCAGTTGCTGACCCAGTGTGGGTACCAGAACCGAAAGCAGGGAGTCTGTGGCCCCTGTGCTCTAAATGCCATATCCATGATGGGTGTTTAGAGCCCAGGCAGTGTAGAGAAGCACGCTGCTTAATTCTGAGGCAAAGGGGATGCGAGGCAAACTTGCAGGAGCTGTGGGGAAGTAGATTGAGACAATGAGCCTGGGGAATGGAGAGTGGGTATGAGTCAGGATTGTATACTGCAGACTGTCATCTGTAGAACCTTTGTCCCATTTGTTGCAGAAGGTAGAAGGAGTGTAGTGAATGAGACCGGGTACTGCAGAAAGAGTTCTGCTGTGGAATATTGGATTCTATTCCTGTCTCTGCCACACAGTTTTTATGTGATGCAAGTCACTTAAAGTAGACTATTCAGAATTGGTCACTAATTGTGTGTTCCTCATTTTCTGGGTGCCCAATTCTGATACCCTAGGGTCTCATTTGCAGAAGTGTTGAGCTTGCCACAATGAGTCTCTGTACTTATCTTATTGATGGAACTGGTAGTACAAGTCCTTTCTATGTTTGTACTTTGTGTCCAGAATGTAGGCTGAGCCTTTTACAAATTGTGTGTGTGTGTGCGCTCACGCACTTGTGTGTGCACAAGTAGGCTGAATTTTGATATTTTTAAAGGTCATTTTTAATGTTTTGATTTCTTGGGTCAGCATCCAGGATAACTCATTGCCATTTTGAATCCATGTTGGTGTTGCAGAGCTACTAGATAGCGAAATGTGTGTCAGAAATTCAGCACAGTAAATCTGTTAAAACTAGATTTTTGTGCACAGGTTGGGATTAATCAGTTCCAGATTTTTATATATATGAAAATATATATATTTCCTTCCCCATAAGGTCTCAGATTTACCAATTATAAAAACAAAACAAGCAGCAATTAAGTCCTCGTTTGGGGTTGGAAAGAGAGTTTTGGGAGTAATAGCAACAACAACAAAAATGCTTTCAATGGCTAGTCTACCCAGGGCTTAGCATTTTTTTTTAAATGCAAAGTTTGCTAAGAAGTTATCACTCCTTGATGATTCACTTTATTCAGCAAGTAATGCCCAAAGGGCCAGTCATCATGCAACAAAGTGTGAAAGGGTACATAGCAGAACTGGGACAAAGCAACCCTCCCAGGATATTATACTAGCCCCATTTGCTTAGCAACAGTGTATCCATTTACAGTCCATTAATTGTAATGGTACCTAGCCTATTAGCTTCTTCCCTTAGCTTTCCCGGGAAAATAAAAGAATTATATCATTCAGGTTATTAACACTAGAAACGAAGCTGATTACATATTCTGCCTCAGTATCAGAATTTATTGACCTAGTGCATTTGTCTCCCAATCCCCCAATTTATCAGAAATGCCTAAGAATGATCATATTTGACAAGTATCAACATTCCATCTCACTTTGGTTTATTAAATGACTTTCTAGCAAAAGGTTGCTGGGTGTCTTGGCATATATGTGGTGGAAGAGATGAAGTGAGTGTGAAATAAGTGCTATTCTCAGCTGGATTCATAAATAGGAATCATTAAATAAATAGGCATCCCTCTTTAAATATAACAATTTAATTATCAATGATAGGTATTAGAGATGGAAAAGTCCATTTAAGTCATGTAATTCATGCCTCTGGCAATGCAGGTTTCCTCCTTGTGGTATATTTTATATGGCTTTGTCCAAGTTTAATTAAAAACATCTAATAGCAGTTCAAGGAAAGACCAGCTTTTTTGCAGTTTATGTTTCTCAAAGGAATCTTAAAAACATGTTTTGAAAGTCAATCTGCAAATGGAAAATTTTATCTTACAAATTATAGGCAATGCTTGATAAATAGAATTGACAAAGAGGTAAAAATTCGGTACAGTATTATGCTCTAGGGTTAAACAAATATTTTTTTCCTGTGTACTCTACCCAGCTGTAGTGACCAATTCCACATTTTTCTTCTTATGCCATGCTAATTCCTGCCCTTTTCCAGATGTGTGTGATAAGAGAGGGTCAAAAATTGAAAAGCAGATTCTGAATGTATACATGAAAAGAAGTTTATAATACGGTTCATGATGTTATGATGCCATATAACTGGAATAACACAAAGGTGAATCAGACATGCATAATATAATGAAAGGTAAAATAAAATAGTAACAAGTACTTAACTATCTGATTAAAAGGTGCAGCTTGAGTGACTTCTGTAATACTTTCTAAGGCCCCAATCCTACAAACTACTCTGTATGGGCAGACATTTATGTCTGTGGACAGCCCTGTTATTTCTCATGGAGGCTGGGGTCTGGAGCCCAACACAGACTATATTACAGAATTAGGGCATAAGAAATTTCTGCATTAAAAACTGATTTGTCCCCAAATTGTTTTTCTTTTTTTATATCTCAGCTTCCAGGCAGAGACAAAGTGCCCCAGACTTCAGTCAGGGAAGAATTATTTTTGATTATGTCATGAGCCCATGAAAATATAGATTTACAGTGGAAGTGTGGCTAACATGACACTAGAATGCTGCTGATTAAAAAAGGGTGAACGGAGTTATGACTGGTGCATGGTATTTGGCTGTCTTAAAAAAATGGACTGTTTTAGTTTGACTGACTTAGCTTTTTCCTTGATAAATATATTTTTCCTTCCCCGGTCTAGTAGGAAGAAATAAACTGTGAAACTAAATGTGGGAGGTAGGCTGGGAATCCTTCCAATTAAGGACTTTTATAATAAATAACATTGCATGCAAAAAACAAAAATAGAGAAAGATATAAGTAACCTCAAAGTTGACAGTAAATTATAATTATCTGCTGACAATTTCTGCTTTAATTTTGCATGATGTCTGGTATTTACACTGTCTACAGTGAATAAAACAAGTCTTTTTTTACAATCTTTTCCCAGTCATTAATGGTGCATTTTACTTTAAATAATTTATAATATTCTTTATTGACTAAATATTCTTTATTGTCTGACTTTTATATTTTCTCCTCTCACTTTAAAAAGTAACAATCTTTATAATAAAGATGGATTGTGCTAGCTAAGGAGAAAAATGATGCAGGTGTAGCTCTTTTCCCAGTGACACTGGCAACAATCAAGGGCTGGGTCCTCATATTCCAGATTTGTTTCTAACACTTAAATAAGTCCGTCTTGAGCCCCCACCCAGTAACCTGGGAACCTATATACATCTAAATCACTTTGGGCACCATTGATAGGCAACTTATTCCCCACTCGCAAGCACAGTGATCAACGGGTTTTAAACAGGAAACCTTTATTGGGGCATGGAAGGGAAATGACAGTGTTGCCCCAAGTTCTATGAGTCACAGTCCCTATCTATGTCCCTTTTCATAAAAAGCCATGAGTGGCTGATGCAGTATTGTCACCTTCCCATTCAGTTGGTTGGTTGGTCGGTCAGGAAGTCCAAGGAGAATCTGGGTCCAGATTGCCTAAACAGTGCTGGGCTCAACTACATGAGCAGCTATAGTGACATTCCAGCTGAGATGTTGGGTCAGGTAGGCCTCACCAGAGTTTCTAGGTGGGATGGACACTGGGGCACATAATCCCTCAGATCTACTGTTTTCCATATACTCGGCCCTAAGTAACACTTGTCCCCACTCAGCATTGTTAGTAGCCCAAACTGCCACCTTTCTCCATCTGTGGCTGTGATGCGTAGCTCTGACCTATGTGCTGTTGCTGGTGGCCTGGAATTGCAGCTCCACTCTGGCCATAGACTTTATTTCTCAGCTGGGGACCGACCTGCTGCTCTGCCCCGGTTACAGGATGCAGTTATTACTCTCAGTTCAGCTTTTTAAAAAAAGGGATTAGTGGTATAAGGAAGTCTACCTAGAGTCCCCACCAGCCAGAGAAGTCCTTTCAGCAGCAAGTCACAAACATAACAGTCTTCTTCTTTAGTTCTGGCCAGGGGTCTCATACCCAATCTTTGCAAACATCACTCACGTCAGGGTGACCCCAAGCCCAGTCATTGTCCAGGCCTTGCTAAGGTGGTTCCCAACAGAGTGGTATCTGAAATATTGTCACCAACTACAAAACATAACCAATTTATACCCAGTGTCTTCCAGGTATTCACAATTAATCTGCAAAGGAGGTATTGCTCACTCAATAAACTCCCCTTGCTCTCCAGCAGAGGCCAGAAGAGAGCTCACGCAGTTACCTCCCTTCTCTCATAAACTTCAGACCACACAGGGAGGATTTCAAAGGGACGATTTCAATGTTCACTACAATGGATAAGGTAGTTGTAATCAGTCCTGGTACAATCATTAGGTAGGTAGGAATACTATTCTAAAAGGATGGTATATTTCATAAATAGCGATGGGGGAATCTCAAAAGGTATTGTTTCATGGAATCATAGAATATCAGGGTTGGAAGGGACCTCAGGAGGTCATCTAGTCCAACCGCCTGCTCAAAGCAGGACCAATCCTCAACTAAATCATCCCAGGCAGGGCTTTGTCAAGCCTGACCTTAAAAACCTCTAAGGAAGGAGATTCCACCACCTCCCTAGGTAACCCATTCCAGTGCTTCACCACCCTCCTAGTGAAAAAGTTTTTCCTAATATCCAACCTAGACCTCCCCCACTGCAACTTGAGACAATTACTCCTTGCTATGTCATCTGCTACCACTGAGAACAGTCTAGATCTATCCTCTTTGGAACCCCCTTTCAGGAAGTTGAAAGCAGCTATCACATCCCCCCGATTCTTCTCTTCTGCAGACTAAACAATCCCAGTTCCCTCAGCCTCTCTTCATAAGTCATTTGCTCCAACCCCATAATCATTTTTGTTGCCCTCCACTGGACTCTTTCCAATTTTTCCACATCCTTCTTATAGTGTGGGGCCCAAAACTGTATGCAATACTCCAGATGAGGCCTCAACAATGTTGAAAAGGGGAATACTCACGCCCCTCAATCTGCTGGCAATGCCCCTACTTATACAGCCCAAAATGCTGTTAGACTTCATGGCAACAAGGACACACTGTTGACTCATATCCAGCTTCTCGTCCACTGTAACCCCTAGGTCCTTTTCTGCAGAACTGCTGCCTAGCCGTTCAGTCCCTAGTTTGTAGCAGTGCATGGGATTCTTCCGTCCTAAGTGCAGGGCTCTGCACTTGTCCCTGTTGAAACTCATCAGATTTCTTTTGGCCCAATCCTCTAATTTGTCTAGGTCCTTCTGTAAACTATCCCTACCCTCCAGTATATCTACCTCTCCTCCCAGTTTAGTGTCCTCTGCAAACTTGCTGAGGGTGCAGTCCACGCTGTCCTCCAGATCATTAATGAAGATATTGAACAAATCCGGCCCCAGGACCGACCCTTAGGGCACTCCACTTGATTCTGGCTGCCAACTAGACATGGAGCCATTGATCACTACCCGTTGAGCCCGACAATCTAGCCAGCTTTCTATCCACCTTATAGTCCATTCATCCAGCCCATACTTCTTTAACTTGCTGGCAAGAATACTGTGGGAGACCATATCAAAGCTTTGCTAAAGTCAAGGAATAATACGTCCACTGCTTTCCCCTCATCCACAGAGCCAGTTATCTCATCATAGAAAGCAATTAGGTTAGTCAGGCATGATTTGCCTTTGGTGAATCCATGCTGACTGTTCCTCTCCTCTAAGTGCTTCAGAATTGATTCCTTGAGGACCCGCTCTATGATCTTTCCAGGGACTGAGGTGAGACTGACTGGCCTGTAGTTCCCCATATCCTCTTTGTTCTCTTTTCTAAAGATGGGCACTACATTAGCCTTTTTCCAGTCATCCAGGACCTCCCCCAATCACCAGGAGTTTTCAAAGATAATGGCCAATGGCTCTGCAATCACATCTGCCAACTCCGTTAGCACCTTCGAATGCAGTGCATCCATCCCCATGGACCTGTGCTCGTCCAGCTTTACAAAATAGTCCTGAACCACTTCTTTCTCCACAGACGGTTGGTCACCTTCTCCCCATGCTGTGCTGCCCAGTGCAGTAGTCTGGGAGCTGACCTTGTTCGTGAAGACAGAGGCAAAAAAAGCATTGAGTACATTGGCTTTTTCCACATTCTCTGTCACTAGGTTGCCTCCCTCATTCAGTAAGGGGCCCACACTTTCCTTGACTTTCTTCTTATTACTAACATACTTGAAGAAACCCTTCTTGTTACTCTTAACATCTCTTGCTAGCTGCAACTCCAAGTGTGATTTGGCCTTCCTGATTTCACTCTTGCATGCCTGAGCAATATTTTTATATTCCTCCCTGGCCATTTGTCCAATCTTCCACTACTTGTAAGCTTCTTTTTTGTGTTTAAGATCAGCAAGTCATTTCACTGTTAAGCCAAGATGGTCGCCTGCCATATTTACTATTCTTTCTACACATTGTTCCTGCAACCTCAATAAGGATTCTTTAAAATACAGCCCGCTCTCCTGGACTTCTTTCCCCCTCATGTTATTCTCCCAGGGGATCCTGCCCATCAGTTCCCTGAGGGAGTCAAAGTCTGCTTTTCTGAAGTCCAGGATCCGTATTCTGCTGCTCTCCTTTCTTCCTTGTGTCAGGATCATGAACTCGACTATCTCATGATCACTGCCTCCCAGGTTCCCATCCACTTTTGCTTCCCTTACTAATTCTTCCCAGTTTGTGAGCAGCTGGTCTAGAAGAGCTGTGCCCCTAGTTGGTTCCTCCAGCACTTGCACCAGGAAATTGTCCCCTACACTTTCCAAAAACTTCCTGGATTGTCTGTGCACCACTGTATTGCTCTCTCAGCAGATATCAGGGTGATTGAAGTCTCCCATGAGAACCAGGGCCTGTGATCTAGTAACTTCTGTTAGTTGCCGGAAGAAAGCCTCGTCTACCTCATCCCCCTGGTCTGGTGGTCTATAGCAGGCTCCCACCATGACATCACCCTTGTTGCCCACACTTCTAAACTTAATCCAGAGGCTCTCAGGTTTTTCTGCAGTTTCATACCGGAGCTCTGAGCAGTCATACCACTCTCTTACGTACAATGCAACTCCCCCACCTTTTTTGCCCTGCCTGTCCTTCCTGAACAGTTTATATCCATCCATGACAGTACTCCGATCATGTGAGTTATCCCACCAAGTCCCTCTGTTATTCCAGTGACATCATAATTCCTTGACTGTGCCAGGACTTCCGGTTCTCCCTGCTTGTTTCCCAGGCTTCTTGCATTTGTGTATAGGCACTTAAGATAACTCGCTGATTGGTTAACTGCCCAAGAGTACAGTATGAAATCCCACCCCCTGTGCAGAGATACATCACTCAGTGAAGATCCAAATGACCTTTGAGTCCTCCACCCACAAAACTTCAACCTTGGTTTCCTCCTATTTGATGGGTTTATTTCTTTGGTTAGGGTGAAGACCTGGCAGTCTGCTACTGTCAAAACTAGGGTAAATGGCTTAGAGCAGGGTAGATAAAAGTATCTATGCTGAGTGCACTCCAGGGCTCGACCAAAGGTGGGAAAAGAGCTGAAAATTAATTGTGCCCACAAGGCCCCTCTACTCTACTTGTCTAATGTGGTCAGGGAACACCCTGGGAGACCTATGGCTGCATCACCACACACTGTCAGCTTGGGTGTGTGACACTTTCTCAAGATGCCCAGGATTGTGAGTCACCATGTTACCCTCCTTCCACCAGCAAGAAGATTTGCTTATGCTCAACTGGGTGTCAGCACCCAGCCATTACCAGTCTCTCAGTTACCCAAACAATCTCCTCAGTGCTCTGCCATCCCTGCGTTTGCCTTCCAGGTAATAATAGGAATACTCCAGCGACCAAGCACCTCTGAAAGCCTCCCCCCTTAGTACCCAACCCCTGTCACTGAATAGTCAAACAAATTAGCAAGTAAGCTGTCCCTTAAGGAACACTGTACACACAGGTCAAGTGGTACAAATCAGGATCAGGTCCTTTATAACATCATAATACTGAAATACATTTACAGTAACACAATCTTAAGTTTATTATCAAAGGTTAAATTTTAAGAGGAGAGTGAAGAAGGATAATAAGTAGAAACAGAATTGGTTACATGTATAAAACAAAACATAAAACAATCATAGGTCTACACTTATGAATAGTTACATTTCCTGTTTAGTAAAGTAGATTTTCTCCCAAGGATTCAGTCTTTTTGACAGAGCTGCTGGTTTTCAATCAACACAAGTATCCAAGTGTTCATGGACACCCCATGCCCTTCAAGGCATTCCTTGCTGGTAACAAAATGTCATTCTTGTCCCACAGTTATAGTCCAGTAAATCTTTGACATGCGCCCTTTGATGTGCACCACAGAGAAGACTCTTCTTCCCTGTTGCTTGTTTTTCGTGTTGACTTCACATGGCCTGTGTTCTCTATTAGCATTCAATTCAAACTCGTGATGGGATGCCCATTGTGAAACAATACAATGCTTAAATTGTATGTCAATTAGCTAGATGACAAATACTTCTCATCAGAGAGAAAATCTGTCTGCTGGTGACTCAGACCTTAATGCAGACTCTCAGAATATATTTTCAATATATATAAACATAACTCTTCAAATATCATCTGAACATACATCTCACAATGATTATAAAGATTATATGACATAAGCTTTTAGCAGCTACCTTTCACGATATTCTTTATGACAAATACTATGAAAGACGTGGAATTAATTTGTCAGGCCTGCTAGGAATTGCTGACAGAGTAGTGAACTCTTTGCCAGCTGGCACCAATGAGCCTCTTACACATAGTGTCATTTCCTGGTATTTTGGGCCAACTTGGTAGCCCACACTCCTGTTAGTTTGGGTATTGTCCTGATAACTGACTTTTCCGGCCCATGAATGCCTCATCTCACACACACATGGACAACTGAGCTGAACCTTAATTTTCTGCTTCATCCCAACTTGAAGAGCAACTGTTAAAGTGGCATCCTTGGGTTCCTATGGCTATGTCTACACTACCACTTATGTCAGTATAACTTATGTTGCTCAGAGGTAAGAATATTCAACCCCACTGAGTGACACAATTTACACCGACCTAAGTGTTCGTGTGCACAGCACTATGTTGGTGGGAGAGTGTCTCCCACTGACATAGCTTATGCTGCTCTCAGAGGTGGGTTTTTTATGCTGACAGGAGAGCTCTCTCCCTTCAGCATACAGTGTCTTCACCACACGCGCTGCAGCAGCACAGCTGTGTCCGTACAGCTGCGCTGCTGCAAATATAGACATAGCTTAGTAAACGTGTCTCAATGACTCTCAGAGCAAGTTTATTTAATTTACAAGTCAATGAGTATAATTTGGAGATGGAATGCATACAGACTGCATGTCTGCCAACACACTCCTTTGTGGGTATGACTATTGATTCAGCGGCTCAGTTCTATGGACAGGTGCACAGGGAAACCAGGCAAAGCCATGTCCTCCCATCCCCGTGCCTCCTCATCCATTTTGCGGGGCAGGGCAGTGTGCTCCTGAAGGAGGGTGCAGCCCCTAAAGGAGGGAGCTCCTAAGGAAGGAGGCTGTAATTTTGCTTGGCTCATATGTGGGCTGCACAAAAGGTAGCGTTTTGGGAGAAGGAACATTATACGCCTTTTCCCCCCTCCCCAATCTCATCGCCCCATAAAAAGGCCAAGCAAAATCTGCACTTTATTAAGTAAGATTCCAGTGTGTGTAGTACTGAGAATAAAGAATCCACTCTCTATAACATCAATGCTACTTCTGGTAATATATATTTTTATTTTTGCAATGATAATTTTAGTGATTAAAAATGTAATTAGCCACTAAATGTGGAAGAATAAAGCAGAAGTCTCAGTGGCACAAGAGGTTCCTGACTCCTGCAAATATGTTATTCCCATTTGAGAGTTTTATGAGAAAAAAAATATGCAGCAGTAATTATCTAATTAATGGACATCACAGTTCACTTCTTTTCTGCAATCATTTTTCAATCTGTGTTACATTTATAGGAAGCGAATTTGCACATTGCAATAAGTCCAGGGTTAACCTATCAGTAGGGCACTGCACAATTAAAACTGGAAATTGAGAACTGAAATGTTAATAAGTACATTACTCTGAAACTTACATTATGAATTGCCATTTGTGATAAGAATTCCTCCCCCCTAAAAAGTGAAAAATCCTCAGGCAGCACTTTATATAGGTCAACACATGTATTTTACATTTTAAAAATAAATGCTCTGTGTATCTTGCTGAGGTTAAAGATTAATAAACTACTGTGTGTCCCTTATATATTATCCATTTGTAAAACATTTCCATTGTCATACTCTTGTAGTTGTCCAAAAACATGGCTATGATGGGTTCCCCCCGGGGTGCCACCTGGAACTGGGGTACCACTGAGCCCTTCTGACTCACCAGCCTGCGATTCCTTTAAACTGTACTTCCAAGCCCTCTCCCAGGCTCCAGCACACATACAGGTAGGAACACACCAGTTGCAGAACATACAGATGTTGTGATCAGTTTTGCATGGGAGACTACAGCTATGGAACTGCCCAGCTACTCAAGTACACACCTCCCTCTGGGGTGTAAACCAAAAATTATACCATTTTGCGCTGCACAGAGATCTGCCCAGCATAAGCTCATGAAATTCGCCCCCTCCCTCAATGTGAAGAAGGATAGGCAACAGCTTTCTGCCCCAAGTTATGACTCCTACACACTGGTTTTAGACAAAGCAAAAATAAGTTTATTAACTTCAAAAGATAGATTTTAAGTGATTATAAGGGAGAGCAAACAGATCAAAGCAGATCACCTAGCAAACAAACAAAACATGCAAACTAAGCTTAATATACTAAAGAGATTGGATATGAGTAGCAAATTCTCACCCTAAATGATGATTCAAGCAGGCTGCAAAGATTCTTAAGGGGCCAGCTGCACTTGCTTACAGCTTAAAAAACCCAGGTTCACTGGCTAAAAATCCCTTTAGCCTGGGTCCAATATTTCCCCCCAGTTCAGTCCTTGTTCCTCAGGTCTTTCCAGGTGTCCCTTTGGGTGGGGAGTCAGTGAAGAACCACGATGATGTCACTCCCCTGCCTTAACTAGCCTTTGCATATGGCAGGACCCCTTTGTCTCAAAGCTTGGTTCCCACGCCAGTCGGTGGTAAAACACTGGTATTCCAAGATGGAGTCCAGTACCAGGAGACCTGGTTACATGTCCCTGTAGTGCCACAGCAGTCATTGCTCAGAGGCCATTTGTAGCATCCCCAGGAAGACTCCCCAGTGAGAGATAAGCTTCTTTTAAGACTTACTGTTTTCTCCTAATGCCTCAACCTGAATGGGCCCTTCCCAGCCAGCCATCTTGACTGGAAGTCTTTTGCCTAGTGGGTGTTTCCCAGGTGTAAACACATTTGTGATAGCCAATATTCCTAACTTCAGATACAAAAATGATACATGCATACAAATAGGATAATCATATTCAGTAAATCAGTAAATCATAATCTTTCCAATGATATCTCACATGATTTATCTTGCATAAAATACATCAGAATTATGCCATAATCATATCATAATAATATCACTGTGAAGAATATGGGGTGCAGTGTCACCGTGGCAACGCTATTGGATGAAAAAGAGAGCAAAAGAGAAAAGATGGGCAATAGTATGACATAAGCAAGAAAGGGGAAGCTGGTCAGTAGAAATGTAGAGAGCTCAAATAAATTTGTTAGTCTCTAAGGTTCCACAAGGACTCCTTGTTGTTTTTGCTGATGCAGACTAACACGGCTACCACTCTGAAATCTTCTCAGATCATCTTCCTGGCTCTGCAGTTCATTCTTCTCTCGCCACCAGGCCCCCTACCATTGCTAGTAATAGCTCTTTTCCCTCTCCTTTGAGGCAGAATTGTACTGGATCTTCTTCTCTCCTCTCTCTCGCTCTCTCTCTCTCTCTCCAGCATGGGGATAACCCAGAGCATCAATAAGAAGGAACTGAAGGATAACATAGAATGGTGAGTCTCATTTGCTGAAGTATTTGGCTATTCTGACATCTGAGCTAGGGGTAGGAAGAAGCATTCCAGATCAGATTGCATTAAGCCCCCTCAACTAGGCCATATGCTGGGGGGAGTATGGTCTTCATTTGAGGGCAGTAATAGGAGTAGGAGCAAGGCTTAGGTCCCAATTCAGCAAAGAACTTAAGCATGTACTTACATCCCATTAACTTCTATGGGACTTAAAGTTAGGTGTGGGCTTAAGTGGTTTTCTGAATACAGATGGACTTACTTAAGCATGTGATTAAGTGAATCAGTCCCTACTTGGCTTACTCAAGCTCCAGTTCAGAAGGGTACCTGGGCGTGTCCCTAATTTTAAGCATATGGGTGTTCCTATTGACTTCATGGGAGTCACAGGCTTTCAGTGGGTGTCACAGGCATGTGCTTAAACACCTTGCTGAATCAGGTCCTTGCTATACTGCAGCTGTTGCCCCCCCAGATACAGTAATCATGGTAGGAAGAGGGAAGACATCAATCTGTGAATGGGGAAAAAGTAAAACTAGAAAAATACAAAATCTGAATGTTAAAATGTAACATCACTCACTTACAGAAAGACCCAGATGTCTCTTGTACTGTAACTACATTGTGTTGTTAATAAAGGTAACAACATCTTTATATTTACAATAAAACCAGATTTTAATACTCCAAAAACATTTAATATTTTATATTTCTAATGAAAAAAGCAAGAATATTATGAATATCTTTTTAGATGTTGTTTAAAATTTTAGATTTTAAAACTCTGAGTGAATAACAATTTTTTTCCCATGTTAAAATATTTTTTCTACTTGTAGAATAAAACTTGTTAGTTTTTTCCAGAGAATTATGTAGCTATTGATAGTGAAAGAGATTAAAAAATAAATATATATTTCTAGTTCGCTCAAAATTTACCTGCATCATGTTGCTCAGTTCATGGCCTAGGCTAATGTTTGAACAACAATATATAAATATAGCTAGCGCCATGTCATCAGAGACGCTGTCCCGCGAACATAGGTTACACCTCTCACCAAGATGGAGTAATTATGCTGATGGGAGAGTGCTCTCCCGTCGGTATAGCATGTCTTCACCAGATCCACTACAGTGGCGATGCAGCTGTGCTGGTGTAGTGCTGAAGTGTAGACTGGCCCTAAGTCAATGCTTAGCAACAGTTACCACACAGTGGGATTGAAGACACTATAGTACTCCTCTAAATTTAGAATAAGACATAAATGTCGTATATCTCAGAGACCACTCTGTGCTAACTGGGTAAATGTTGGCCTCCAAGCAGTGGGCCAACATTCCTGAAAGACACATTACTAGTATGAATGATGGCCCCTTTTGCCGGTGGAATGGGAATCCATGAGTTACGATCCTATACCAGTTAAATAGGAAAGTGCTACTAAATATTCAATATGTGATTTTCCAAGTTAGAAGAGTATTTGAACATGCAATTTCCATTAATTTCTAGTAGGAAATGGAAGTTCAAATCTTTTAGGGGGATTTGACAATCCCATCCACAATGCGATAAAGTTTTAATTTAACATAAAGACATGCCACCTTCATAATGTTGTCCACTGAGGGTATAACAGGCATATGAGATAGATGGTGTTGGGTTTATATTGCAAAGATGGCTATAAATTTGTATTAGCAAACCACTATGATTTATATACACATAGGTCATTATAGTGATTCACTGCTCTAATCATTTTGATAATGGAGCCTAACTGCTAAGCTCCTCTAGAACCTTAACAAAAATAAACTCTATGCTAATGCTATCTCAAGGCAGGCAACAGTATATTGTTTCTGTTTTGATCATAACTCTGATTTTTGAGGGAGTAAGGGAAGCTGTGGTAATTGTGTAAATAGCAGAATATCTGCTTGGTTCTACAATCCCAAGGTTAATAGTCTCAATAATGATTGTAAAAGTAAAGAGCTGTGAGTGCTTGGAAACAACCTTACAGGTGAGCAGGCTCACTTTAAAAATCGAAGATTACCATGGTCTCAGGAAAAAGTTTAATTAAAATCACTGGAGGTTCTCCTCTTTCCTGACACTCTGGAAAGGATAAATGGAAACAAATGGTCTGGAAGATCTGCCTTCAGTCTTCATCTCACAGTCTTTTCTGTTTCTCTAAAGTTCAGTGTGTGTGTACATATATATAATATTCCCACATTAAATCCTTTTTAAACTTAAAGTTAAGTGTGGTTAACTATATTTCCTCACAACAACACATGCACTAAAATGCAAGAAAATCATAAACTGAGGCAACACAATTCTAGATGGCGAGCATTAGCCTGCAAGTATCAGGACACTCAGGCACATCAACATACTGACACTTTCTCTAGCACACTTACTTTCAACAGATTTATTCCCTTCACTGCACCCATAAAACTGAAATACACACTGCAGCTCTTAGTGTCCAACACAAGATGTTAAAATCTAGCTACCAGAGGAGAACCAATTGGGAGGGTTGGAAACCCAATGCTTTTAACACTTCACATTTGGAGGCGGGCATTGTCTCGGCACTCTAATTTTTTTTCTTCCATTTTTCTTCAAAATTTCATTTTAACACACATTTTCTGACCAACTGTAGTACCTGGTTCCTCAGTGCTCACACCATGTGTTCCAGCCATGTACTGCCTGTTATCATACCAGCTTGTGGCTTTAATTCTCCCAAGCACTTGTACACTAAATAGTTCATGTAACCTTATAGTTCATGACCATCACAGAACTCACTCAGTTCTACCCATATCAAGGAGGGTAAGCTATCTTTTCACTCGGCATGCTCTATCTCTTCAAAGAGGTCCTTATCCAAATGGCCCTCAACCCCCCCCATTTCTCAGTATTGCGCTATAGTTTAAGCTGCACCATTGATTCCTCACTTGGATATGTCTGAAATTCACTTGTGGTTCAGCTGCATGGCAGTGTTGTTTTCAACTAATTTTTGATCATGGGCCTAAACAGCAAAAATCAGCAAATTTGCTATCTAAACCTTATTAACATAACTTTGGTCTTTTTATCAGAGTTTGAAACTCTGGTAGATGGTTCAAAGCATTTCAGCTATTAATCAGAGCTAAGAAAATTTCCCTCATGCACATGGCCTCTCAGCCTCTATGAATTTGTCATTTTTAATGCATGTGATTAGCTATTTATTCCAAGCCTTTTAGAGGTAATGCCAGTACTGCTGTTCAAAATTACTTTCCATTATGTCTTTTATGGAAACAAACTCTCAGAAATAAAAACTGAGGCAATTTGTATCCAGCATTTTGGATTTAAATATGTGCATGGCACTTTTTCACCAAACACAACCAGGATGATAGGGTGGTTTGGGGAAACTTAAGTCCTCGATGTATACAACAGCTTAAAAGCTTGTCAGCTACTTTGATGCATTCATTCAAGTCCTTTGTGCAAACCAAAGTTCCTGTTCTAGGCAATATTGGTGTAGCCATGTTCGTCCCATGATATTACAGAGACAAGGTGGCGAGTGAGGTAATATCTTTTTCTAGGACCAGCTTCTGTTGGTGAGAGAGACAAACTTTCAAGCTCACACAGAATTCTTTTTCAGATCTTCTGTGTGCATATATTCTAGGCAAAACATATAATATGTCACTTAGTACATGCATGTTTTTAAATCACTCTATCTGCATGTGGATGGTGCCTTGTCCTGCAAACTGTGACAGACATGACTAGTCTATTACTCACGTGTAAGGCTAAGATTTTGTCACAGAGTTCATGGAAGTCATAGCATCCATGACATCCAGAGAGTTCCGTGACATTTTCCACTTCAGCCCTGGGGCGGTTGCCTGGAGCTGTCACCAGTGGGGGGGCCCCCACAGCTGTGAGCCATCATGGGCACTGAAGGGGGACCCCAGAGCCCAAGAATTGGTGGGTGCTGGATCTTCCTCCCTCCCCATTTTGTCATGGTTATTTTTAGTAAAACTCAGGGACTGGTCACGGGCTTCCATGCATTTTTGTTTATTGCCTGTGACCTGTCCCTGACTTTTACTAAAAATAACTGTAACAAAATCTTAGCCTTACTCATGTGAATAGTCCTGCTGAACTCACTCGGGGCTATAAGAGTAAAACGTTACCTACATGTAGAAGGGTTTGCAGGAGTGAGCCTACAGTTTACCTTAGTAGAAATGGTTAGTGTGTGAATTTCCCCAGTGAGAAATTATTTATATGAATATACTAACCTATGTAATATACAAACAGTAAGAATATGCTCACATTTTGCTCACATTTCTCACTAATATTCAAGTTGACAATTCTCATAACCTCATAGACCATTCGCTATGTTTACTGGGTACTGAACTTGATTTTTTAAAGATTGTTTAATTAATCAGGGTTAATTAGATTTTAGCAGATATATTTCATTTGAACTAAAGTTTACCAAGTCCTGCTTTTGGAAATGGCCATTTATTTACATTGCTGGCTATTTACTTCAGCTAACTGCAGATAATTAGAGTTTGTGGCCAAAGTCAGACTCATAGGAAGGATTTACATTTTGAGGTATCAGAAGGTGTCACACCCCAATGGCTCCCTCCCTCAGAGGGTCCCCTGGGGAGGCAGGTCAGCATTGTATGTTGCTAATGCTGTTGCAAGTATCACAAGGCATTTTGGGAAGGGTTAAAGGTATGAGTGTGGAGTGCAATATTCCTTTGCAGGTTGCGAGAGGCCAAAGGGGAGGAAGAGAGCAGAGAACAGGTTAACTCGACACTTCAGCTAGCCCAGTCCAAAGAGAAGACGCTGGCCCCAGTCCAAGGTCACGGTGCTCGACAAGCAGTGTGCAGCTGCGATCCTATCTTGCCCAACCCCAGCCAGCCATGAGAAAAGGAGAACTAAATTGAGCAGGACTGTAGAGATTGCAAAAACGAGTGAGACAATGAAGGCCAGCATGAGGGAAAACAACTGTTTTCACGTCCCTGAAGCTGGTGTGTTTTGGGAAAGCTGAGAAAGCCATGGAAGGCCGGTTTGGACTGGTACAAAGAGCACCAGTTACAGAAGTCTCTGAATGAGATGCCCCCAAAAGAACCCAGGACTTAAAAACTCTCCTGAGAGCCAAAGCAAATTGGAGATCAACAGCGGACCACGGACGACCTGTGCACAGGACAAGAACTCCCATCCACCCTTCCCCCTCTTCTTCTTATGTTACACCCAGGATTGGCGAGCCTCAGGTAGTGCAGGTGTGAGTATGAAAGTGGGTTAGGGCTTGTGGCACTAATGCTTTCTTCCTTCCTCTGAGTGACATGGGGAACTCCCAGCACTCTCTGCTGTTATTTTATTATTTTATTAAGCTTTAAAATTTAGGCACTTGGTGTGCTCCTCCATCTCCTCCCCTAAAGATCCTACGGCCTCAGCCTGATCATCTGATGCCCCGGGCAGATTGGTAACATAAATCTGTCACAAAGGTTAAAAGACCACTCATACAAAATTTAGTAATTACTGCATATTGGTGCTCTAATGTGAATACCCTTTGGAGTCTCTGTGTAATTGTGAATTAAGTACCTCTGTATAAAATCAGCTAAGCAGCAGATTTAACAGAATACTTCATAATTTTTGTTCTGAATTTAGCATCATATGGTCAGTAACTTCTTGAACTGGAATATTTAAAATATAAAAATCCATAGCCTTAAAATTGTTCATCCAGACTATTTGGCAAATACATTCTCATATCTTTCAGAAGGACTAGTTTTATGGAGCTGGACAGAATTCTAATTTGTTCTCCAGAGTCTCAGCTTCATTTGTATTTTTTTTTAAAGTGAGTCTCTAACTATTAGAAAGAAAACCTTCAAATGTGAAACACGTGTAATATCTCATGCAGAGATGTCTGTCTGAGTTTGCAGACAGCCTGGGACAATTGTTTTGAGATATTAACTGCATCATTCATTTCAGTGGGTGCTAATTCAAGTGCTAGTGCTGAGACCTTAGATGCCAATAACGATACTTTAGCTGTCAACACTGTTAACTATTGCATTTTTCATCAAATTATATAGGAAAGGAGAGGAAATATTGTTTTGAGGATCTATACTAGCATTTACCCAAATGGAAGTGGTGTGAAGGACTAGCTGGGGCACATAAAATATATAAATTAAAATATATAGGCCTTTAACTACATTTGGTTGATTTCATATTTCTGAAATGGGTCTCAGCTTTCAAAACTTTGGGGAACATTAGCATAAAGAATAACAAGGGAAGGCAGAGGTAATGTTATGAGTTAAAAATGCAATTGTAAAGCTTTTAAAAGGTGACCACTTCAGATACGCATTCAGGACTGGAGGGAGGCAATCAATGAGGATATTGACTGTTGTGAATATATCTGTTGGATATATATATACACAGATTTCCTGGTACTTGAGAGGCATAATTTCTTAGGACATTAAAAGAGAGTCAGGCTGGGTAGCTGGTTTGAGAGATAGACCTTTCTAAATGGTAAAGAGCCCATCTAGCTTGTCTAATGTTCTTTGTAACTGTGTAACATTTTTTGCCGCCTAGCTAGCTATGTTCTTTACAATAATTGTTTAGCTAATTTATATTCTGCTTAAGTCATTTTGTTTTAAGTTTTCTCTTTAATTTAGACCCCATGACAAATAAACTTTGTTTTAGTTAGCAGGGGTATTTAGTTTTGTAGACTCTTGAGTGTCCTGGGAGACAAGAAAACACATTTCTGACTTTAGGAGAAGAGGCAGTGGATACAGGTAATAGCCTGAGCTCTCGTTCAAAGACAAGTAAGTTATAATTCTACTGCCCTAACAGTGGTGAAAGGGATTGGTTTGTTCCAAAGTGGGAAAAAATTGGGAACTGAATGGTTTGGAGGTGACAGGCCAATGCCGAGTGCTTTTGAATATCCCATTGAGGATGTCTGTAATCAGACGTAACTCTGCTGCAATGGAAGTAAGCCGGCATTTTACAACCGATTTCAGTGGGAGAAAAGTTAGGTCAATGGTGTGCTTTTGAAAAATCCTAACTGCTTTTGTCCTAGGGATGTAATGAGTAGAAAACAGCTTGTTCTGTCAACAATGCTGTTTAACTAAAATAAATAGTATCTAAAAATACATTTTAATCACTGCTACCTGTCAGTATTCATTTCATTATCACCTGAGCCAGACATATTTATGAAGACTTTAATTATTAATTTATCTCAGGAAGCATATTCCTGCTTGAGGCATAATTAAGTATAGGAGGAAGGTCATTGTGTGTCCTAATTTATAGTGACAGCTAACACATTTAAGTGTGTAGTGCATATGCACTAGGGATGGGATTTAAATGTTTGAACCTGCATCTGGTTTCTCAAGTTGCATACCTTGGACGTTTGAGAGGATTTACTGCAAATTATCCTGAAATGTTTGTAGTACTTGGAGACTATTCTGTCAGGGCCATTGAATAATGGATTGAAGCTATCTAAGATTCCATAGCAGCATCTCAATGGAGCTGATGGGTATTGTTGGGGTTTGTTGGTTCTTCTCTATAAGGCTGTTCTTGGGAGTCAAGAATGCTGTAACAAGGTAAATATAATTTAGAGGGACTTGTTAATTGACTGGAATGGGAATGGGAGTCACTTAGGGTAGTGACTTCAGAGAGACACTTGGAGTAGTGGAGCTCTACCAGTATCTTTATGCTTTCCCTTAATGGGCTTCATTATATTACTATTAAACGCTGCCCAAGACTGTTTCTGAACACATTCTTTTTCAGACAGATTTTAAATTCTTTGTTTTATACACACAGACATATTTATCATATATCCTAAAAAAGAAAAATATTCTGGGTATAATTCTGATCTGACTCACAACTAATGCAAACCAAATGATAGGGTTTTATGATATGTAAATTAGGGCAAACATTTAATCATTAAATCATTAAACATTTAATCCTAGAATGTATATAATGCATCTTGATCAAGGGTTTCCATAGTCCTCTACATTTCAGCACTCTGCTCACAGTACTTATGGAAGATACAGTAGATACACTTTTTAAACAAATTTTGAATCAGACACTGAAAGATGGAAATTTGCCCAAGGCCACATAACAATTTAAACCAGAAATAAAATTCAGCAGTCTTAATTTGCAGTCCTATGCTCAACACCAAACCACAACCCTTTCTAACGTGTGTTACAATAATGTAAAATACATGTAAAAGAGGAAAATAACTACAAGAAAATCATAGAGCTAAATTCTCCTCTTAAATATACCAGCGTCAATCCAATAAACCTTAATAAAGTAATGGATTTCCTATGGATTTGCACTGGTGTATATGAGAGCGGAAGTGGCCTAAGAGTGGGAGTGGGTGTAAAATCTGATGGGTCTCTAGTTTGTTCCTCAGAGACCATTTTAAAATATGTTGGCTGTCCTCAGTCCAGTCTCTCTTTCTCGCTCTCTCTACCTGGGTACGTCTATGTTGAGTTAGGAGTGTCATCCCCAGGTCATGTAGACATAATCATGCTAGCGCTCAGTGAGCTAATCTGCTAAAAATATGTGGGTGTAAAATCTGATGGGTGTCTAGGTGTCAGTATACCTGCAGTAGCATGGGCAGTGGTAAGTGGCAACACAGGCTAGCCACTCAAACCCATCTGGACCCTGTGGGTAACTTCTTGGGGCAGTTAGCCTATGCCACTGCTCTGCTACCAGAGCTAAACTACTATTTTTAGAGTGCTAGCTCGATGAGAGGTCATGCTAGTATGTCTACACAAGCTGGGGATCACACCCCTGGCACCAAATGTAGATGTAGCCTCTGTGTATTTGTGGATGGGGTGGAGAATAACATATCTGTGGCTTATTAATAATGCTGGTCAAAAGTTAGAATTTCCATCCCATGGGAAATTCCATTCTTTCTAATTTTTTTTGTCCTAAATCAGGAACAGAAAGTTCAGAAAAATTTCAATTCAGAAACAGCAAATTACTTGGCTTCAAATCAGTTTGACATTAGTCTGTGTCCCATTGAGCTACCATGATGCCTCATAGGAGCTGTAGTTTGGATGACTCATGCCCCATTCTCCTTCATGAGCTGGGCTCCCCAGCCTGTCTATATCTTTGACAATGCACTGTGGTCATGGGATTCCTGTGATGCACGATTGTGCATCACCAGGTGCGAAACTGTGGTGCAACATGGGAAATGTAATCCAGCCAGGGAGCCCGGCCCATAGAGGAGAATGGGGGCATGAGACACTTCTGCAACTAGATCTTATTTCAGCTATAGTTTGTGGTTCTCAAGATCTGTTTATTCAAGACCTGAGCACTGAGAGCTCAAGTACTAGTTGGAGCTCAAAAGCTTTACTAAAGCAATGGCCTGCAAGGCAACTGTAAACATCAGAGTTTCTCATTTGGAATTCCTCTTCTAAGTCATCATTCAGAGCTGCCAGAAGTTGAGCTTACTTCCAAAAAGGAAGAGCATATATTTTCTAGAGCTGAGTGAACAGCATCCAAACATTTTGGGTGAATGTTCACCTGAATAAAAAATGAACTAGCTTTTTCTATATTCATGCCCCCTTTGCGTTTGCTTTCAAGGAACATACCATTGAGTGAATTTAATAGCAGGAATGTTCACAGAAATAGTGAATTTGAATTGACTATTACAGTATGTTCACAGAAACTACATTTTATATTTTTACATAGAGCTGGTTGGGAGGGGAAGGGGGAACATTTAAAACCTCTTTTTTTCTCTCCTTTCTTCAAAATTTCTAACTTCAACCAGCTCCATTTGTAAGTGAGCGTATTGTCACCAGAAGCGTGATTCTAAGGGTTACACTTGTTCAGTCAAGGAACAGAGCATGGAGTACTATAAAAACAAACCAAATATTGGATATTGCAAGAAACTTCTCATGAACAAGTCAAGAATTAATCACAAAAACTTGGTGAATAGTTAATCATAAATTTTTGACACAGAATTTGCAAACAAGAAAAGAGGTTAAATCCATTTAATATTCATTCACTATGAATTAATTATTAACCAAACTGTAGTATAGTGTTTACATCCTCCGTTACAGTCCTGCTTGAATATCAGAAATTGTCTATGAGAATGACAAGTTAAGGACATGAGTTAGTTTCAGAAAAGGAAAATCTTTTAAGATCTCCAGCAAACAAGACACTTATAAATGAAATATCATTGTATTCTAGCACAACAATTGTTTTTGCTAGCTTCTTTTTCCCCAAATCCTGAATCTGAATAATATATCAGATTCAGGATTTGGGGAAAAAGAAGCTAGTAAAAACAATTGTTGGTACATATACTTTGTTAGTATATATGCCATTGTTAGTAAATATACTTTGTTTCACAAAAGGAAAATCTTTTAAGTTCTCCAGCAAACAATACATATATCAATAAAATATCATTGTATCTAGCACAACAATTGTTTTTGATAGCTTCTTTTCCCTCAAATCCTGAATCTGAATAATATATATATATATATGTAGATGGAATCTGGAAATTCACTGAAGTGTATCATAGAGTTCTTTGGGAGATTAATTGATTTCAGCCATGTTTTTCGGTTGATTGAGTATATAGTTTCCTATAAAGCTGCATTGGGGTGAAAGTGTGTGAACTGGAAACTGTAGCTACTGGGGACAGGTGGCTTAATATATCATGGTGACTATCCAAATTATTTCAACTCTCAAGCAAAGATGCAACTTTATTAGCCAGAACAGTGCAAATGACAAAAATGTTACCCCTATTCTCTATTCGAGAAGATGATTATGGTAGCAAACTTCCTTGTGCACAGCAGAGGTATTCTGATTGTTTTTGATAATTCTGTGCTAATAAATTAGCATGTCAACACAAACTTATTTTGCAATTTGCACAATGCCACATCTCTCCAATTTAACAAAACAAGAATTGAAAGGGGGAGCATAAACAAACATTCACATAACAAATTATATCTCACTAGACTATAAACAAAAATCTGTTTTAGCTGCTGGTGGCGACAGTTAAAAACAAACTGCATTTTGTAGCTCTGGATTTAATGCAGACCATGCCACAGATAGCATGTGGGATGCATATACTATCACATCCTGACCATACAAATATTTTGTCAACCTGGTAACCACATTCTTGTGGTTTTATCATTGATAATGGGATCATTGTTGTAGAAATTGTACAAAGTAGCAAATTCACAGGTATACCAAATTGTGAGTATTATACCAGTCTGCTGATTCATAATTCTCCTTAAGAGAGATGGTGTTAATAAACTTGTTCTCCAGATTCTGCATCCTTTCACATTGCTTAGTAAAGCAACCAAAATTCTTAAAGCTACCATACAAGAGAAATACAATCAAGTTCATAAATGATCAGCAGTGTGAAAGGTTCAAATGCCATATATGTAATGTGAAAGCAGATGTATATTCACTTCTAACCCAAGAAAAGGGTGGTGTTCTGCCTGTGGAGTGCTCTCTGTTTAAAAAAAAAAAATTGTAGCAGCGGGCCTTGTAGCAGTTACACATTCCTCAACCAGTCTTGTGGGGAACATGCAGAAAATCTTTTAACATGATTTTCTTTGAGCTTGTCGTCAAGAAAATCTTCTACTCTTTGGTTGCTCAGCCCAGATGACTTTTATGCCACACTGTTTAGCTTGCTCTGCTTTTATTTCAGGAATTGGATTATAATATTCTGAATTACTTTTATATCACTAGTAAGGCACTTTTAATGCAGTATTTACAATATCCTATGTTTAAACACAGGACTCCATTTCTCAACAGACCCACCCAAGCCGTTCCACAATTTCATAGTTCATTTCAAGGGCAGGGGCGGCTCTAGGCACCAGCAAAGCAAGCACGTGCTTGGGGCAGCCCATTTGTAGGGGCGGCAGGGATCCAGCATGAGAACTGAGAACCAACAGGGGGCCCTGGGAGCTGTAGTTCCTTGGTTAGCTCCCTGCCTATAGAGCCAGCCCTGGAGCAGGGAAAGAACTACATCTCCCAGCATTCCCTTGGCCACTACCAACAGGAAAGAGGGGGAGGGAGTGAGGTAGCTGAGACCTCATGCTGCAGTGAATGGAGAGCTGCACTGTGAGTGGAGGGATACCATATTTTAACATTCAAAAAATAGGACACTCCACGGGGAGGGAGGGTAGCCCCACCCTGCTCCCATCTACTCCCTCCGACTGCCCCCACAGAAACCCCAACACTTCCAACCCCCCTGCTCCCTGTCCCCTGATCACCCCCTCCCGGGACCCCTTCCCCAACTGCCCCCCAGGACCCCACCCCCTATCTAAGCCCCACTTGTCCTTATACCCAACTTCCCCTTTCCTGAGACCCCCCCCCAACTTCCCCCCAGGACCCCCACCCCCTACCTATCCCCTGACAAACTCCCGGGACTCCCATGCCTATCCAACCGCTGACTGTCCCCTGACTGCCCCCCTCAACTCCTGACCCATCTAACCCCCCCTTCTCCCTGCCCCTGATTGCCCCCCCCCAAACCTCCATCCCATCCAATCCTCCTGCCCCCTTACCGTGCCACTCAGACCAGCATGTCTGGCTCCACGCAGCGCCAGACACACTGCTGCATATATGCTGCCGTGCTGCCCCGCAGAGCCACAGCCCTCTCCCCCCACCCTCCAGCACCTGCCTTCCAGATTTGAACACCTCAGAATTCAGGAGTGCTCAAGCTCAGTTTGGGCAGCTGTTACCTAATTTCTCCCAAATCAAATATACTGATCCACTGTAACTTGCTGTAGAAAAAGTAGGATAAAATTGAGCAAGAAATGCTTCCCACTGGTTATTAGGACTGGAATTGCTATTTTCAACAGCCATTGCCTTTTTTGTTTGTTTGTTTGTTTGTTTAAAAGGAAGACAGTGATATTGCATTGGCAAATTCCCCATAGAAAGAAAGAGTGGAACAAAAGAATAATAAAGGCACCTCAACTTTTCTTCATTTATGTAGGACAGTCTTATAATATGCATCCAGATATCCTCCAATCACACAAGCTGAAAATTGTTCCACTTTACTGCAGTTCTGTAACCATATGGGAACCAATCCTGTCTATGTTCTGTGCACATCTAAAATTCCTGCTGAATGACCTGCCGTGGGAGCGAGTTACCAGTGACCCAGGGCTGCGGTGGAAGGAGGGTGCAGGTGGGGGGGGAGGGGGAAGAGAGCCCAGGGCTGGGGCGGCAGGAGGTGTGTGTGGGGGGCAATGATGGGGGGGAATGAGGGAGGCCAGAGCTGGGGTGGCAGAGGGTGTGGGTGGGGGGGAAGAGCCAAGGGCTGGGGCAGCAGGGGGTCTGGCGAGGAGCCCAGGGCTGGGACGGGGGGCAGCCAAAATTTTTTTTGCTTGGGGCGGCAAAAAACCTAGAGCAGGCCCTGTTCAAGGGAAATCACTCACTTCAATGCCAAAGTCAAGCACATTCACACAAATTTGGCATCTCCACACTTTTATTGTTGAAGATTATTTACATCAGAAATAAAGTATCATGAAACAGAGGTTATAGGTCTTTTACACTAAAGGAATTAATCCCACAGCATTTTACATTTCCTAAATGAATCATTTTTGGTGACCCTCATTTCAAATCTATGTTACATATTAAGTGTTGTATTTGAGCTTTGGCAGGCTCAGAGTTAAATGTATCTGTGCTCTCTCTCTCTCTCTTTTTTTTTTGTCTGCTTGTTTTTCGCAACAACAGAATCCAGAAGAGTGCTGAGATGTGCCAATTATTTTCTCTCCCCTCTTTTGTTAAAAGAGGCAAGTGCATTTTCTGTGATCATATGTTCATTATAACACAATGGAGTTGTGAAGTGCCAGCCTAAATGCTGCTCACAATGGAAACTAAACCTGAAAGAAATCATGCCCTGAGCCAGAGTATTGTTCTCATTGCTTGTAGCTTGGGATAACAGCCAATGGTCCTGCTTGATACAATTAAAAAGATCAGAATGAAATAAAGTCAAAAATTTAACATGAGGGTGGTGCTCTGCCTGTGAAGTGCTCTCTGTTTAAAAAAAAAAAAAATTGTAGCAGCAGGCCTTGTAGCAGTTACACATTCCTCAACCAGTCTTGTGGGGAACATGCAGAAAATCTTTTAACATGATTTTGAAAAAGATGGCAGTTCTGCTTCTTCTGTGACACTGGTGGATGATTTATATATAGTGCCAGATTTGACAATGACATATAAATTTACACTATGAACTATTTACATCTGAGCTTTATCCAAGGTTTAATACCATTGGAACTCACTTTTTAATGATGGCAACCTGTATAAGAACAAAAAAGATATAAATAGAAGGTATTTCTGGTCTCACGCTCTGTCAAACACAATTGGATGAAAGAGAGAGAGGTCTGAACCATTTTCCTTGCATCTCTCATTCCTCTCTGTCCTTTCAGCATCTCCTCCTCTAAATTGTGGCTCAGGCCTCAGAAGCATGTAATTGCTCTTGACATAATAAAGCTTAAATAAAAAAGGTCTGCTCTTGTAAAGTTGCCTGTCTTTTATGCAAGCACCTATTTAATTAGCAATATGGGTTGGACCTCATGCATATTGGTTTCTGATATAAAAAGTATGGCCTGCTTTAACTGCTGCCAGATATTTAAATGTTTGTGTTTTTCCACAGTTTGTGTAGAGTACACCTTCCATGTCGATGGGATTAATGATTAAGGAGTGAGTCTGAATACTGAGATTGCAGAAGGGATCTCAAGGGTGATCATGGAAACCTTTTTCGCCATTGAAAGATCTTTTTTTTTTTTTTTTTTTTTTTGAGACACGGACAAGTCTTAGTACACACCTCTCTCATTGGCATCTCCCATTGGCTAGCCATGAAGGCTCCTTGCTTAGTGTGGCGGCTTTTGTGAGTCGCAGTCTAAGTTATCTGTGTCTCCGCATTCATGGTATGGGAGTTTAGGCACCTAACTTAGGTTTTGTGAACACAGTGACTTTTCTAGGCACCTAACTCCTTTTGTGCATTCAGACCGTGGTCCCTAAAGCAGCATGGAGTAAGTGGTTGTCATTTTTATATGGAAGTCTCGGGGCCAAATTCAGCAGTAATGTAAAATGGTGTTGACTACATGTAGTCTAAATTGGTCATAAAGGAAGGTGTAAGAAGGCTAGATTCTGATCTGTTACACCAGTCTAAATCTGGAGTAATATGGTGTTACTCCAAATTTACACTAGTGTACTGATAATGATGCCTGATGGATTTCATTGACAAAGTAGTATATCTAGCAATAGTTTTGAATTCAGTAGTGTAGTGGGGCAGTTGTCCCACTTTGGCAGAGAAAGGGTTAATAGCAGTCCTTGGAGTGGCTGTGCAGAACCCAGCCAATCAGAGAAGGGCAGAAAGGCAGCCAATTGGGGCCAGGCTGGGCCCTATATAAAGGCAGCAAAGCAGAAGAGATAGGAGTCTCTCCCTGACCAGCAAGGGAGGAGGACTGGCTCCCAGGGATAGCACCTTAGATAGTGCAGCACTGAGTAGGCTTAGGGGAGCGGAGGGAAAGCTCCAGCCTGATACCTGCCAGGCTGAGGCCTCTGAAAGAAAGAGCCGGGAAGGTTCAAGGGCCAAAGGGGAAGTGGCCCAGGAAGCACGACAGTAGAGGGGAGAGAAGGAGGGCAGGACATGGCTGCTGCCAGAGGGTCACTGGGTCAGGACCCAGAGTAGTGGACGGGCCTGGGTTCCCCTCCCCCCCTTACACTGTACCTAGCCATGGAGGAGCATGTAGCTTGCCCTGAGGCAAGGGGTGAGATTTTGGGGCTGCAGTTGGCCATGAAGGCAGGTGTAGACTGAGGACTGTGAATACCCCTGGAAGGGGAGACAACCGTGTGGGGCATAGCCAGAGGGCTGTGTCCAGAAGAGGATGCTGCAAGCCAGGGAGCAATGCAGGTCCCAGACAGCACAGCAGAGCAGCCAACAGGCGGGACACCACCCACAGAGGGCACTCCATGGCTAAGACAGAGCTAATTCCTGGAACAACCAGAAGAAGGCACTGCGGTGGTGAGTCTGCAACCCGTTACAAGTAGGTGTGCAAAATGAGTGTAACTTGTGCATGGGTGGGGCAGAAGGGAATGTGAGCAGGAGAGGGAAAATAGCTAGCAAATGGGTGTATCATAAAAGAGGCTTCTCCCCCCCCCTAACTTATCCTGCTTTCTCTTCAACATCACCAGGTTTGTGAACACGCTGACATAATTCAAATGTAAACCAATTGTTTTATTTGTTTGGAAGTTTAAAACAGTTGAGTTTTATTATGTATGGATATCAGCTTCTGCCAATCAGGAAAGAAGCAGAGATACTGAAATACCTCCAGGAAAGGCTATGGTATTTCATGGTAGTTCCAGCCCAACTAGAATCAGGAAATGTCATGAGATTTTAAGATTCTCAGCTCAAGGTCTTAGATCCAAGAGATCTGCATAGTTGACAGTCTGAGCTTCTAAACTTGCGGAAGCTCCAAAGAATTCTTTGAAGTTCACCCATCAAAACAATGATGTCTGCATGATACAAATAAACATTAAACAATCCTCATGAAACACTGATCTCTCATATGAAACGCTGAAGTCAATTTCACATACCACATAGAATCATACCTCATTGGTCTTATGTTGCTGCCTATAAGGTCCTTGACAAGGAACATCTCAGAAAAGTGGGTAATTTTATAATATCATAGAAGATTAGGGTTTGAAGAGACCTCAGGAGGTCATCTAGTCCAATCCCCTGCTCAAAGCAGGACCAACCCCAACTAAATCATCCCAGCCAGGGGTTTGTCAAGCCAGGCCTTAAAAACCTCTAAGGATGGAGATTCCACCACGTCCCTAAGTAACCCATTCCAGTGCTTCACCACCCTCCTAGTGAAACAGTGTTTCCTAATATCCAACCTAGACTTCCCCCACAGCAACTTGAGATCCTTGCTTCTTGTTCTGTCATCTGCCACCACTGAGAACAGCCTAGCTCCATCCCCCTTCAGGTAATTGAAAGCTGTTCTCAAATCCCCCCTCACTCTTCTCTTCTGCAGACTAAATAATCCCAATTCCCTCAGCCTCTCCTCGTAAGTCATGTGCCCCAGCCCCATAATCATTTCTGTTGTCCTCCCCTGGCCTCTCTCCAATTTGTCCACATCCTTTCTGTAGTGAGGGGACCAATACTGGATGCAATACTCCAGGTGTGGCCTCATCAGTGCCAAATAGAGTATAATAGGAATAATCAATTCCCTTGATCTGCTGACAATGCTCCTACTAATACAGCCCAATATGCTGTTGGCCTTCTTGGCAACAAGGGTACACCACTGAATCATATCCAGCTTCTCATCCACTGTAATCCTCAGGTCCTTTTCTGCAGAACTGCTGCTTAGCCAGTCGGTCCCCAGCCAGTAGCGGTGCATGGAATTCTTTCTTCCTAAGTGCAGGACTCTGCACTTGTCCTTGTTGAACCTCATCAGATTTCTTTTGGCCCAATCCTCCAATTTGTCTAGGTCACTCTGGATCCTATCCCTACCCTCCAGCATATCTACCTCTCCCTCTGAGCTTAGTGTCATCTGCAAACTTACTGAGGGTGCAGTTCATCCCATCATCCAGATCATTAATAAAGATGTTGAACAAAACTGGCCCCAGGAGCGACCGCTGAGTCACTCCGCTTGATATCAGCTGCCAAATAGACATTGAGCCATTGATCACTACTTGTTGAGCCCAACAATCTAGCCAGCTTTCTATCCACTTTATAGTCCATTCATCCAGCCCATACTTTAACTTGCTGGCAAGAATACTGTGGGAGACCGTATCAAAAGCTTTCCTAAAGTCAAGATATAGGCAGGCATTTGTTACAGTGCCTAGTCAGAGAGAGTTTACAGGGAACTAATTCCTTTGTTTCTTTGGTGTCAGATGTGCTATAAATGCACCTCCCACTTAGAAACAATTTCTATTCTCTCATGACAGCTTGCAGCTTCTTTTTATTCACAGCATGCTTCTGGTGTCATCTCTTCTCAGCTTCTGTCTTCTGCTAACACCAGGGATTCTCCTGAGACATGTCATCTCCATCACGGCAAGTCAATATTCATTTGCTTTCTTCAAGGTCCATAGCTCTGCCCCATACAATGCCAGAGAGAGCCTCATTGTTAAAGCCGTTAAGCAGGAAGCCAGTCACTGGTGGGCTTTTGGTCCCAGAATACATAAGTCCTAAAGACAATAAATGGTAATTTACCCAACCGATTATCCACTGCTTTAAAAACCAGTCAGCTGTTAACAATGGACTCATTTCAGTCAAGTAATATGAATCTAGAAACTGTAAAATCATATTGGGGATTTCAGAATCACATAATGAGGGTTTTTCTCTCTCTGTATATGTCCCTTTAGAGCTGGGTTTAAAAATAAGAGTAAACAAAGCAATTTAAATAAGATCTTGGAAATAATAAATGCTGCCAGTTCAATTTTTTTAATCAACCAAAAATGAATTGGAATGAAGACAAATAAGGAGTAAAATATTGAAAAAAGTATTTTCTTTCCCAACTCCTATGCAGGTTCATTGAATGCAATTTACATTTAGTCAGCTACTGTTGAGCATTTACCCACCATGCTAAGGAGCATATTTTCACTTCATTTATTAATTTGCTTTTGTTCTGCTTAACCCTTTAGTGGAACCAGTTGAAAGGAGGATTTTCACTCCAGAGAAAATTTGGAAAAATACAATCATTGTAGAAAAATAAATGTACTTAACCAAGGTTTTCCCTATGTTCCTGAAAGTAACATTTAAGATATTGTCTAAATAAAAGTATGTTCAATAGGAATAGATAAACACAATTTTAGAAGCTAATGAGTTGTACATGACAAGGAAGCAGCCAGTTAAATTAGTTCACCTTGTTACTAGCTCATCCAAATAATCATTTCTAGGAGTTTTCTGCATTCTTCACAGATGAGATTCAGAGGCTTGTGGCTGGATTTGCTATTCATTTTTATTGTAAGAGCCTCTGACGCTCAGGGGACTGTTTCACCTTGTTTGGGTTTGATGTAGCTTTGGACCAGGATGTCTGTGGTTTTTTTGACTCCCCAGCATACATTTTCCTGCAGTTCACTCATATTATGTCTGTGCTTCAGAGATTGCGCTGGCTTTCAATTCAAAGTGTTACTTTTGCTGAATAAAGTCCTTCATGGTTTTGTCATTAGGTACCTAAGAAACTGACTATAGTATCTATGTGTGTTGTAACCCAACTGTGCAGGTCGGCTGGGAAGCTCAAGGTACAAAGATGTAACTTTTATGTAGGAAACTTAAGACAGGGCATTGCCAGCAGAGGATTTTTCTCTGGAATTTTCCATTTCTCTTCCTGATTCAACAGCTCCTGAGTCATCTGACCTTTAAGGCACTGCTATTCCAGTCTGTATAGGTTCTCATACTGCCCTCATCACCATAAGCTCTGAGTACCTTCTAGTAATGCATTAAGCAACATGACTAACATCAGTCATGTTATGTTGGGGTGTCCACCGCACACAGGAGTGGAAGGGGTTAATGGAGGCCAAATAAGCCAATTAACCTAGCAGATTCAAGGCTGAGAGGAAAGCCCTAATTAGAAGAACAGGCTCACCTATGCAGGAACAGGTGGGTCCTGTATAAAGCCAGGTAGCTGGCTGCAGAGAAAGGCTGCAGGTAAATAGGCTGCAGTCATACCCTGAGTAGAGTGAGTTAGAGGCTGGTAAATCCAGAGAGGGTGGGCACCACTGATGTAGGAAGAAGCCCAAGCAAATAGCAGCAAGTGGTAGGACTGTACAGGGACTGTACAATGGCTGCTTCTTATAGGGTCCCTGAGCTGGAATCTAGCATGGAGAGTGGGCCTGGGTTCCACTACCAGCCACTAGGTCATGGTGAAGGGTGTTGGAAGTGCCTGCCAGACAGCAGGTTGGGAAAGACTGTTAATTCCCTGGAAGGGGAGGAGTTCATTGACCTGGCTGGAGCACCAAACCACAGATAGGAAGCTGCAGACTGGGGAGTGAGTGAGGCAGCAGAGCAGGAGAAGACATTAGAAGGCAACACCAGAAGGAGAGTGAAAGCCGGCAGAGCTAATCCCCAGGATAACTAACAGGAGACACTGCTTGTGGTGAGTAGATGCTGTGACATGTGTGCATTTTGTTCTTTCCTCCTCTCTGTATATGCAGAGTTGTGGGTGCAGTGTGATTGATGTATGTGTTTTATGTATGCTGTGACAGACCCAGACAAGTGGGGTACAAGAGTCAGGTAGAGGGCAAATATACTGGTCACTGGATGAGTAGTTTTCTGTTCCCTGAGTGACCAGAGCAGGGGCTGCACTAGAGTAATCAGGAACCTGCTAGAACCAGTTAAGGCAGGCAGGCTAATTAGGACACCTGGGTTTTAAAAAGGAGCTCACTTCAGTTTGTGGTATGAGTGTGAGGAGCTGGGAGCAAGAGGTGCAAGGAGCTGAGAGTGAGAGGGTGTGCTGCTGGAGGACTGAGGAGAACAAGCGTTATCAGACACCAGAGGAAGGTCCTGTGGTGAGAATAAAGAAGGTGTTTGGAGGAGGCCATGGGGAAGTAGCCCAAGGAGTTGTAGCTGTCATGCAGCTGTTACAGGAGGCATTATAGACAGCTGCAGTCCACAGGGCCCTGGGCTGGAACCCGGAGTAGAGGGCGGGCCCAGGTTCCCCCCAAACCTCCCAATTGACCTGTGGGTTCTTCCAGAGGGGAAGGTCTCTGGGCTGTTCCCCCAACCCACATGGTGAATCTTTGCGGCAAGAAAATCCGCCAATAAGCGCAGGACCCACCAAGATAGAGGAGGAACTTTGTCACAATGCACATAGCTTTGTATCTTATATCAGAGGAGGCAGGTCAAAAAAAGGTGCCTGGCACATGAACTGGAAGGTTGTGAGGTTTTGATGTTCCTGTGGGAGTTTATTCCACTGTCATGAACTGGTCTGTGAGAAAGCTCTGTCCCCTGCACAAATGAGCTTTACTGCAAGATGCATTGTTTGTTTTGTTTTCCTGGGTTGGTGGGCAGAGGCAAGAGGATTTCAGCTTGGCTAGAAGACTGTAGATGTGATTGGGATTTCTGGAAAACCTAACAAATGAATTGTGCATTTATGTGTGTATTACCTGAAATCTCAGGCAGTTAAACGTTCAAGGCATATACCTTCTGGGATCTAATTTGCTGTAGATGCACAAAATGGTCTTGAATTACATCACATGTTATTCCTTGAAACAAATTTGTCTATATGGGATAACTAGGAATAGGGGGGAGGGAGATTTTTTTTTAATTGCTTTGTGGTGTTTGATTATTTTCTTTCTGAAATGAGAGACCAAGGATGCATCCATGCATAATAAAACTTTTCTTCTTGTCCTTTAAAGTATAGACATATCAGTATTTTATGATATTGAGGACTTCTGGAGGCCAAATCAGACTTTATTGGAAAAGTAGGGGAAATTTTCTTTCCAATAATATGGCAAGATATGATCCTAAACACCCTGTAGGTGTTTACATTCAACCAGCCATAGAAACCCATTTTATAATATAAAATGAATGCATTTAATAAGTGCTTTCTTCCTGATTTCCCAGCTTCTTCTCTGCTTGATACTTGGACGGCTGTGGTGAAGCTGGTTAAAAATTTGTAAAATGCCTGATGAAAAGTACCTTCAAATGTGAAGTATTAATATTATCCTGTGGTGAAGTTCCAATCCTATTCTTTAAAAAAGTGTCTTTGAATCCAGGGATGGGATTAAATACCTGATCCTTAAATAATTAGTCAGGAAGTATGTTAAAGTGAATGGGAATTTTTGTCTAAGGGCTTGTCTATTCTACCACTTAAGTCAATGTAACTTACATCACTTAGGAATGTGAAAAGTCACCCCTCTGAGTGACATAAGTTACATTGACTTAAAGTGCTGTCTAGACCGTGCTATGTCGGTGGGAGATGCTATCACAAACATAGCTTCCACCTCTAGGTGAGGTGGAGTAACCACATTGATAGAGCGCTCTCTTGTCAACATAGCATGTCTTCACCAGATGCGCTACATGAAGCCAATGAAGCACGGTCGTAAAGACAAGCTGTCAATACAGATCAACCACATCTGCTCCAACCCCTCAGACAGAGACCAACACCTACAAGATCTTCACCAAGCATTCTCAAAACTATGATACCCACACAAGGAAATAAGGAAACAAATAAACAGAGCCAGACGTATATCCAGAAGCCTCCTGCTACAAGACAAGCCCAACAAAGAAACCAACAGAATTCCACTGGCCATCACCTACAGTCCTCAGCTTAAACCTCTCCAACGCATCATCAGTGACCTACAACCCATCCTGGACAATGATCCCTCGTTTTCACAGACCTTGGGAGGCAGGCCAGTCCTGGTCCACAGACAACCTGCCAACCGTATAGTGGGAATGGGTTGGGGAAGGTATGCTGAATACTGCTTGCTATCACAGCATTGTTACTGCTGTTAGGAGTATGGGATTGTCTATGGATGCTCCTTATTGTCAGAAGTACTGTATGTACAGTGGTTTGATTGCAGAGCAAATGTTTGTTTATAACCATGTTTATTAAATATTCCATCAGCCTTTTTTGCTATGGAAGAGACCATGCTGTGTCAGGTTCACCATAGTACCTTGATTTCAGGAACCAATGTGACTGACCTAATGCAGTACACACTCATTTAAACACATAGCATCAGACAAGCACCAACAAATGCAGAGAACCTGCAACTCCCAACAAAACCAGTGGGGATTCTAGGCAGGGGCGGCCCGTCCATATAGGCAAACTAGGTGGTTGCCTAGGGTTCCAAATTAAATGTGGTACCAAATTCGAGGGGAAAAAATCAAATTAAAAAAAAAAGGAAAAAGATGAAAAAAATGTAATTATTTCAATTTCCATATGCATACAGAGGGAATATGAATTATAATTTCTCTACATTTCTGAGAATTTATTAATATGTCAAATCTTTTATCTACTGCAAAAATAAATCATATTTTAGCAACTTTTTTTTTTCAGTTTTTAACTTAGGGTCAAGATGACCCACTCTGCAAATTTGATAAGCAATAACTCAGCCACAATGAAACACATCTGCCAGCTGCAAGAGCTGCAACGCTAATGTCACCTAACTCAAATATACATCAAGGTGGCATAGCCAGAAATTCACGTAGAGCGGAGATATGGCGAGTTGATACATGTCAAACGGTCATTTTAACATACGTCACAGGTAGATGGTTAAGAATCAAGCCAATACTGTGGAAAATTGTGTTTCTTGGTGCCAAAGACTAAAGAATAATGTCTTTTAGCATTATACATCCAAAATGTGAGTATCTTTAAGCGTTATTAAACCTTAACGTTATTATCAGGCTGTATAATGAACTTTTCTTTGTTATAACTGGTTCACATGTAATAAGGTCCATAAAAGAAAAGTAACAATGTTAACACTTAATAGACTATGAAAGTGATGATGTCACACTCCAAGCGGGTAACCGTGAGGAAGGGGATTACTTTCCAAACAACTGGTGTCGGGTTGTAACGTCGAAAAAGGTCATTTTGTTTCCATGTAAACGCTGTAACTAACTGTTTTAATAAGTAAGTGACTGTATGCTACTAATTGAACCTTTAAGCAGTGAAAAGACATGTTGGGATGGCTACAATGCGGTTTAAATCGCCAACCATGTGGTGTCAGCCCTCAATGCTATAATGCTTGCAGTTGGGAGCACAGTTAGTACATAACAATATTCAAATGCCCCATGGCAGAAAGAGGAAAAAGAAAACCCTCAGGAGCTGAGTATCATAAACAAAAGGCTGAGAAGAAAAAGGACCAAGCAAAACAGCAGGGATCCTTCCTGAAATATCATCTTTAATCCAAAGAAAGATGGAAACAGTTCACAGCATCCAGATGAAGGAATTTTACTTGGAGAGGAGGTTAGCTCACATCTGCATGGAAGCAGTTTGGAACATCAAGATGAAGGTATATTACTTCAAGATGAGGATAGCTCACATCCACAAAAAGCAGTTTGGAAACTCAAGATGATGGAAACTTACTTCTAGATGAAGGCAGCTCACAGCATCAGACTGAAATGGAAGTAGAGAAAATGTATTCACCTTCAGAGAGACATGCAGAAATTGAAATAAATGAAGTAGAAGGAAGAAAGGATGAGGAAGTTACAAACAAGTTACAGTATGGGGACCCAGCTTCATGACCCAGATGTGATGACAGTGTGCGGCAAATTCTCGTGGAACATGGACCTGAACAAGTTCATGAATTTCCCTTCCCTAAGGATGGAAATAAAAGAAAATTCTCTGCTCAGCATTACAAAAGGAAACTCATTAATGGGGAAGAAATTCATCAAAACTGGTTACAATATTCAGTGTCGAAGGACTCTGTTTTGCTTTTGCTGCAAGTTGTTTAGAAATTAAGCAATTGGTACATCACTTACTGAAAATGGTTTGAAGGACTCGAAAAACATATCTTCAATTCTCCCTTCATATGAAAGAAGTACAGAACATTTGGAATGTGTTCAAAATTGGAAAGAATTTGATTTATCCTTGAAAAAAGGAAAAAAGTCGAAGAAAATTTGTGTGATCAAGGAAAAAAGAATATTGGCAACAACTATTAGAGCATCTGATTGCTTTATTGAGAGTTCTCGGTGGGCAAAAATTAGCATTCCGCAGCTGTAGTAGAAATGAAATTATACACTCCAGGTAGTGGAAACTTTTAAAAATTTGTTTGATCCAGTCATGAAGGAGCATCTATGTAAATTAAATGATCATGAAACACAGGTTCATTATTTAGGAAAAAAATATGCAGAATGAACTGATTCAAATCCTAGCAAATGCCATTAAAAAGAAAATTGTAGAAGCTGCCCATTCTGCAAAATACTTTTCAATAATACCGGACTGTACACCAGATGTGAGTCATGTTGAACAAATGACAATGATCATTCATTTTGTGGATATGGAAAAGTCTGCAGATGAAGAAAATGTTGAAGTGCTCATAAAGGAACATTTTTTGAGTTTTGTACCACTGAAGGAGATGACTGGAACATTTATGACTGAAACTATCTACAAGAGCTTGAAACAATGCCATTATCTGTTGAAAAACTTACGAGGCCAAGGCGATGATAATGGGATAAAGACAATGGTGTGCAAAGGAGAATGATGGAAGTCAATCCTAGGGCCTTTTTATTCCTTGCAGTGCACATTCTCTGAATTTGGTTGTCAATGATGCTGCTAGATGCTGTTTAGAGGCAAGCAGTTTCTTTGACCGGGTGCAACCTGTTTGTTTTTTCTCAGGCTCAATACACCATTGGGAGATTCTGACTTGCCATGCAAATTCTCTAACTGTGAAACCACATAGTCAGACAAGATGGAAGAGTCGCATTGATGCTTTGAAGCCTATTCGCTATGAACTTGGAAACATTTATGATGCCCTAATTGAAATTTCTGATGATACTACCTTTACTGGATCGTCTGGCAATATGGCACATTCAGATGCAGAAGTCTTGCAAATGGCCTTTCCAAGTTCAAATTTGTGACTTGATTTATTGTGTGGTATAATGTCCTTTTCAAGATTAATCTCACTAGTAAGCAGCTTCAGGAAAAGAACTTGAACATACATTCTGCTTTTCAAAAACTGCAGCAAACTAAAATATTCTGGAGAATTCAGAAGTGAGGAAGGGTTACAAAGAACACTGGTAGATTCTCTTGAGTTTGCTGGAGAAATAGACTTTCTGACAGAATTTGAACCAGAGCCAGTTCGCATTTGGCAAAAGCAACAGCAGTTTTCTTAAGGATGAGACACACCCATTCAGAACCCAAAACAAAGGTTCAAAGTGAATTTCTACATTGCAGTCCTTGATAGTGCTATTCACTCGATTGATGAAAGATTTCAACAGATGCAGCAGCTAGAGTCAGTATTTGGCTTTCTATAGGATATCCACAGCTTGCAAAAGAAAACAGCAAAACAGGTAAGGTAATTTTGTATAAAACTGGAGTCGGTATTGACTCATGAAAATTCAAAAAAAGAACAGGAGTACTTGTGGCACCTTAGAGACTAACAATTCTTCTAACTGTTCTTCTTTTTGCGGATACAGACTAACACGGCTGTTACTCTGAAAATTCAAAAGACATTGATGCTACAGATTTGTGTAGTGAGCTTCAGGCTTTTTCAAGATGACTTAAGAAACATTCCACTCCTGAACAAGTACTGAAGTTTGTTTGTGAAAATAAACTCAGATAGTTTTCCAAACACTTTTAGCTCCACACATTCTTTTAACTTTGCCAGTTTCCATAGCTAATGGGGAATGTAGCTTCTCAAAATTAAAATTGATAAAAACATATCTGCATTCAACAATGGTGCAAGAGACTGTGGCAAGTCCAACATGTCAATAGAACATGAAATAGCTGGAAAACTGGATCTAAAAGAACTAGTGGCTGAATTTTCAAAACTTAAAGCAAGAAAAATCATGTTTTAAGAGCACAGGTTTTTTATTCAGAGTTTTGTAAATACAGGTTAAAGTTCATTGAAGAGTTTTCTTATTTCTTTACTGGATGTGGTGGTAATGGCAGTTAAAGCCAGATAGCATAATGGATGATTTTGGATTTGTAATAATAAAAATTGTAATTAACATTTTTAATGCATTTCTATTTGAATTTGGACTGAAATATCATTTAGCTGTCATGTACAAATCTATTCTGAAAATTTCGTGTCTCTAGTTTACCCGATCTCAGAAACATTGGTTGGACAGACAGACGGACAAACCAAATAATTAAGCCTATGTTTAAAAAAAAACCACTTAAATATTAAAAGGAAAAAAGGGGCAAAATGTTTCCCAGTTTACCAAAAACCTCAGCCTAGATCTGCCCTTGGGGTTTGGGGGTGGGGAGCACCGATTGCATGGCTCGCCTAGGGTGCCAGTTGCTGGCAGCTAGTCTAGGGCCGCCACTGAATATAGGTGCTCAGTAATTGGAGAAGGGGTGGAGGAAGATAAGGGTGTGATCCTCACTCTCTTTCTGGCCCCTGTACACCCAATAAAAGAACAGGCACAGCAAAAAGGAGTTCTAAAAGTCTCTTCTGGCCTGGGGAGAATTCCCTGAGCACAGGCATTGCAGAAGACAGTGGATAGAAGGGAAAATGGGACACCGCATGGTGGCTAGCCTCAGCCTGCCTCCCCTCCCCCCATACACACGCTGGGCTGGCCTGAGCCCTGCGCTGCATGACTGGGGCTGGTATCGCTGCTTGCCCAAGCCCTGCCTGCCCCCTGTCCAAGGCTGGGTCTGGCCTCACCCTAGCATGGGGCTGGCATCGCCACTCACCCCCCTCTTCCCCACTACATGTTCCTCCGCACCCCACTTTTTTGACAAAAGTGGGCATTTGTCCTGTTTGCTTTTGCCAACTGATCATGTTGGCAAGAACAAATGGGACAAATGCCAATTTTTGCCAAAAAATCGGGACAGTGCTTAAATGGACTGTCCTGGTCAAACAGCATGTATGGTCACCCTATCCAAGGACCACTTCACAAAACCTGGTATAGAAACAGGTGCCAGGGGCTGGGCTAGGGGGCAGAAGAGGGTTTGTTGGGAACAGTAATCGCAAGACACTGTGAAGATTCCAAGTAGTGCTGTTGCTTATACAATAGCCTAAGAGTCTGATGTAACTTATACAAGCCCCAGGGTTATCTGTTATGCCAGCGGGGCCTCTCTAGCCCCCGAAATCCTCCAGGACAGGAAGGGTGCTAAGGTGACTTAAAGTCATCATAGGCCACCTCCTCTAGGATAAAAACTGAGGAGTCCTTGTGGCACCTTAGGCTAACAAATTTATGTGGGCATAAGCTTTCATGGGATATAACCCATTTCATCAGATGCACAGAATGGAAAATACAGTAAGCAGGTATAAATATACATCACACGAAAAGATGGGAGTTGCCTTACCAAATGTGTGTGGTGCTGGGGGGGGGGGGGGGGGGTCAGTGCTAATAAGGCCAATTCAATTAGGATGCATGTGGCCCATTCCCAGCAGCTGACAAGAAGGTGAGTATCAACAGAGGGAAAATTACTTTTTGTAGTGACCCAGCCACTCCCAGTCTCTAGTCAGGCCTAATTTGATGGTATCAAGTTTGCAAATTAATTCCAGTTCTGCAGTTTCTCGTTGAAGTCTTTTTTTGATTTTTTTTTTTTTGTTGTTGTTGAATGGTGACTTTTAAGTCTGAGTGTCCAGGGAGATTGAGGTGTTCTCCTACTGGTTTTTGAATGTTACAATCCTTGATGTCTGATTTGTGTCCATTTATTCTTTTGCGTAGACTATCCGGTTTGGCCAATGTACAGAGCCCCCCTACAATGTGAGCTCTGTGGTACAGCACAGAATCTCACTGTGTTTAGTTCAATATATTTGAAAATATTATTTTATGTGTTAAACTGCACCTAGGATAACCAAAATACATTATACCCTTGTATTATCAAAACAAACAGTTAATATTTTGAAAAAGTAATCAATGTTTATATTAGGATTTAATTTTCCAAGTAAGCTTCCAGAAACACACAACAGCAAGTGCTAACAATTTCCACAGAAAACAAATTCCCAGCAATGTACAAGCATGCTGCAAACCCCGTTGAAACTGATAACTCTCCTATTGACTTCACTGGGCTTTGGATCAAGTCCTTAAAGAAGGAAGAGGAAAGCCCCTTTCACTCTTATGTCTATGCTTTATCTTCCTTCTAGTCCGTTTTATTTTCTTTAGAGCATATAATATGTAGACAAAAGCAGTCCCTTTTTTAAGGGACTGTTTCATTTGAAATCAACAAACTGCGCAGTCTATTGAACTATTCAGCACGTATAATGATATTTATATTAATGATATTATAATATCCTATTTTGCTCTTAAAATATATATTGTCCTACTGCTGGCCTGCATCAGAACTATGTAGTCAGACCTTTTTTATATTGGCATGTTCGCTGGTGGTAACAGCAATATATTTGCCAGACATGCAGTTGATAAGTATATTGTTACCTTGATTGAAAGAAAATCCCATGAGATATGAAATGTTACTGGGGGAGAGGTTACAACTATATTGAATTGTGGATCTAACTTGTTTTTTTTTTTTTTTTTTTAAGGGACAGAAAAGATGCATTTGTCAACTTTACTGGAGTAATGTACAGTCTCATGGTCTTCTCATGCTGGTTGAGGCAGCACAGGGCAATATACTGAACCACATTTCCCTTCATTTGCCCTGGGCACAACATTGCTGGCCACACCAGACCAATTTTGGTTTATCTCTGGCCCCTGGGAAGAGAGGTTATGGTCACTTTGTGCCATGTTGACTTTACAGTACCAGGACCTCTGCTAGGGTCTACACCAGCAGAATATAAACTAGACCATGTGCTGGATGTGCTTCAGTATATTTTAACATCCCTGTCTTTTGTTCTTTGAATCTGTTGTAAATGGCTCCATGGTAATTTACACTGTCTGAGGATCTGTTCCTCTGTCTGCTGTAATTAGGCTGTTACAGGCATATCTCTCTCTTGTTTAGAACTCCGACTCCCACAGTTCTGAAAGAAGGCATGTGACAGAGAACATCACCCTCATTCACTTTTTATTCTCACAGTCAGAGTATCAACAATTTTGTGGTTTTTTTTCCCCAATGTATTGTAGTATGTAAGTAAATGCTGTTACGTGCCTTCTCCAAATTGTATTCAATTGCAAAAAGTACAGTAGTTAGTCTTGTAAGGGACAGCTGCCAGAAAATGGACATTGATATCTGTCTGAGCTCTTTCCTGAAAAATGGAGTTGTAGCTTAGATCTTTTTGTACCTTTTCTTGTCACTCATTCCCCTCTTCTCATACTATGCAGACAGAATTCTCTTCTGTAAGAGACGTAAGCACTTTAAGCTAAAAGAAGATTAAGATTAAATGCAATGATTCCTTACTGCTACATAGAAAATAAATCCATAAAAAACATTACTTAAAATGCTACCTTTTTCTTACCTTTTTACTGCTGAAGGACTGTAACCTAATGGTTTGTATTGGCATTGCTTCCATCCTGGTGTATGTTTTTTTTTTTTTTTTTTTTCTCTGTGCAGCTGCTGGTTTTTGAACTCCCACTACCACACACTGCATCCATTGCAGGCACTAACTATTGATTCATATCCTGCAATTCCAGTATCATTTCTACATGTAGAAAATTAAGCAGGCTTTTCTTAAAAGGCATTTTATAACAATCGTTTATCAATATGAAGAATGGTTTTGCACTCCTCCACTTTAGCATTTGTAATAAAAAATCAGAAAGGGATTTTTGTACTTTAACTCTTTTAGATCTTGTCTCTTCACTTACTTGTCAAGAGCTCTTGTTAAATGTTATTCAAGTCTTTTGGAGATAGCTTTTTAAGTTGAAGTATGTTCTATTGATATTAAAACACACTGGCCATCTTTTTAAAGATACATACATAATCAGAATCCTTAATATTTATATATGTAAGGATTCTGAATCATCTGTAGGTATGTAGTCTGCTCTTTGGGAAGTTGTCTTTCTTTAGGATATTCAAAAAAGCAATGTTCCCAGATGATGGTTTTAATAATTTGTCTCAAAGTGCTAACACAAGAGGCTTCCTAATGGTGGATTTCATAAAGAGTTCTATTCTGATGCATGCTTATTTATTTACTATTTATGGTCCTGCTCCCACTGAAGTCCACAGCAAAAAAACCCATTTACTTTAGTTGTACAAGATCAGCCCTAGATCACTGACATGAAAAACAATAAACTGATTATTTGCTACTACAAGGAGGGTTTTTTAAATTTTTTACAAGTGTTACAGAAGGCAGGACCTCCCAGCATGTTTGTGTGCCTTTTGTCAGATATTCTAATGCAATAAAACATATTGATATTAAAACTGGACCTTGATTGATCAGAACAGTAGCACGATTCCTTGATTTTTTTCCCAAATGAAAAATCTGTATGTTCAAATCATCTGCATGTACATATGTATGAGTGATTAGTGTAAGAGAATTTAAATTGAAGCAGCATGTTTTAATCATTAATGGACTGATTGAGACTAAGATTAGAAATCACGAGGAGAACTTGGCGAAATTTGTTGGCCAAGCCTTTTTATCCCCTCTGGAAAAATGAACATTCAAGTCAACCAAAGCGTTTTGAAAATTCATGTTGACTTTGACAAACTGTTTCAATCAAAACAAAAAAGAATTTGGAAATCAATTTTGACCTTATCGGAATAAAAGGTTTAGATTTTTGGGGCTAGCGTCATAAGGGGATTTAAGTGCCATTCCCAAAACTGAGTATGAGGGTGTTTTAAAGCTACAGAGTGGGGATTTCAACATGTCTCCTACATCCCAGGTGAGTGCCCTAATCTAATCCGTGGACTATTGGGCACAAAACCACCACTTCCTCCTGCTCCTCCTCCTTTGTGAATCTAGCCCTTCGTTTTCTTTGCTTTGATTTAAAGAAAACTTTATAAATATTTTGTTTCAGGTCAAACAAACTGCCTTCTTTTTCCCCTGAAATGATTTTTTTTTCTGTTTGGATTTACCAAAACATTCAATTTCTGTTCAACCTAAATAGATTTTTGTTGTTGTTGGATCTGCCAATGAACCAAAAAAATCAGTTATTCACGCAGCTCTACTTAGGAGCTGTTGGCTTCAGCCTCTGCCAGTAATTTGCTGTGTGATCTTTGTGGTACAATCACTTAATTTTTATTTCTCCATCCTCTAAAATAGAAATAGTACTTTCACCTACCTTATAAGGTCATTGTGAGGTACTGGCAAATATTTGTACATCGCTTTGAAGATTTGAATATACCTTATGGTAGGTATGTTATCTTACCTGTTACAAGGAGTGGTATTTTGAAATTAATATTTACAAATTAACTTTACCATGAAGCTTTTTAAACCTACAGAAGTCATGTTAATTCACTGGGATGAAAGTAAATTGTAAAAACAAATATGATTTCTCCACAAGCACATGTTAATGAGGACAAAAGTGCAGATTTTGAATAAAATCAACACTGGTGTACATGCTTTTAAGATATGTGAGTAGTAAAGTATTTGCACTGGTACAGGTAGACTAGTTATACTTGCTTATGTTATATTTTGGACTTGTATCATTGTCACACTATGCAAATACTAACAGGAGACACATTTATGTTCACCTCCCACCCAGATGACTGGGGAGTGGTTGGCAAGGGTGAGGAATGGATGGAGGCTTACATCCATCCCTCAAAATTGTAATCCCGGTTTAGGGGGATGTTGTCTTCTTCTGGTCTAGAGGATCAGTAGCTGATTATTGCTCCCTGGGCATCATAGCAGGAATGAGGTAGAGCACTGAAACTCTCAGAGCTACAGTTGCCTTTTACTCAGGGTGATTTTAAGGGCTAGATGGTCAGTTTACAGAGTGCAGTTACATTTGTAATATAGAGCAGAATTTGCTGTTAATGGTTTGACTCAGGAAAAGGAAGTGGATTGAAAACCTAGAACCAGAATAGTCCTTCAGCAGATTTGTTTGAGTTGTTGGATGCATGTTCTGAACTGATGTGCATCAGCAGCCATAGAATTTGGATCACATACATATTCCCATTATAGAATTTGTTGCATGCACTGTGGAATTCATGTTATGTCTAGTCATTAGGAATCTATGATTCTCACATTCTGGAGTTTTCATGCATAAACCAATGTGGGATTTAGAGTATTGATTTTTTTTTTAACTTTCCCTGTCCATACTAGCTCTAAGTATCCTTATCATAGGTAAGAGATTACAAACTTTAAAAAAAAAATCATAAAAACACTTTAAATTTTTTAAGTATGTGTGTGTATATATATACTGTGGAGGGTAGGGATAGAGTCCAGAGTGACCTTGACAAATTGGAGGATCGGGCCAAAAGAAATCTGAAGTACACCAAGGACAAGTGCAGAGTCCTGCACTTAGGGAGGAAGAATCCCATGCACAGCTACAGGCTGGGGGCAGACTGGCTAAGCAGCAGTTCTGCAGAAAAGGACCTGGGGATTACAGTGGATGAGAAGCTGAATATGAGTCAGCAGTGTGCCCTTGTTGCCAAGAAGGCCAACAGCATATTAGGCTGTATTAGTAGCAGGGCTGGCTCTGGCTTTTTTGCCACCCCGGGGGGGGGGAGAGGGCAGTGAGCCCCAGCGGGGGCTCCGCTCTCCCCCTGGCGGCCGGGGGGGAGGGCAGCCAGAGCACCAGGGGGAGGGCGGCAAGCCCGGCCGTGGTCCTGCTCTCCCCGGGGGCCGGAGCGCCGTGCCGCCCCCCTCCAGGTGCCGCCCCAAGCACAAGCTTGGTGGGCTGGTGCCTGGAGCCGGCCCTGATTAGTAGGAGCATTGCCAGCAGATCAAGGGAAGTGATTATTCCCCTCTATTCCGCACTAGTGAGACCACACCTGGAGTATTGTGTTTAATTTTAGTCCCCCCACTGCAGAAGGGATATGGACAAATAGGAGAGAGTCCAGCAGAGATTAACAAAAATGATTAGGGGCTGGAGCACATGACTTATGAGGAGATGCTGAGGGAACTGAGATTGTTTAGTCTGCAGAAGAGAAGAATGAGGGGGAATTTGATAGATGCTTTCATCTACCTGAAAGGAGGTTCCAAAGAGGATGGCTCTAGACTGTTCTCAGTGGTAGCAGATGACAGAACAAGGAGTAATGGTCTCAAGTTGCAGTGGGGGTGGTTTAGGTTGGATATTAAGAAAAACTAGGATGGTGGTGAAACACTGGAATGGGTTACATAGGGAGGTGGTGGAATCTCCTTCGTTAGAGGTTTTTAAGGTCAGGCTTGAAAAACCCCTGGCTGGGATGATTTAGCTGGGGATCGGTCCTGCTTTAAGCAGGGGGTTGGGCTAGATGACCTCCTGAGGTCTCTTCCAACCCTGATATTCTATGAGTTACTCCACACCCAATATCATCTTCTGTAAGTGCAACTCAAGAGACACCATTACACACAGGAAAATTTAAATCCATAAATTATTCTATTAAAAGCTCCATTAAAAACCTCACACATTTCCTATATGTATGTTCCCGTCATTCCAGATTACCATACTGTTTCTCCTTCATAATCAGTCTGATTTCCCTAAATCCTTCAGTGATGAGATTGCAGTGCTTGTGATATTACAAGGATCCAGATCAGAGAATCAAAGTACAAAACCACTTTGCTTTCCAAGAGAGGGAGTCAATTAGTTTAATATAGTGGCTTTCAGCGTCACAAAAATAGATATCTTCTCAGATTTATCTATCTTTGACTTCCCTTGAACTCTTTAGACTAGATTACCACTCCCTCTATTTCGTAGGGACAGTGATATGAAGAATCTCCCAAAGGAGTGCACATCTATTTAGCTATAATCAGAGCTCAGAACAGAGACTGCAAAGTGAGTACAGGGGTATAAAGTACCAACACAGGCAAATCTGGAAGGTACAATAAACTCTATAACACATGCAACACACTTTTAGTAATGACTGAAAAAAGCTAGTCCAACAACATTAAAATCAAGCTCCATCATACAAAGCCTTAGATAACTTCCACTAGTGCATGCCATATATTTCCCAAGAAATGCTCACAGCATAATTTCCACAGTATCCTGAGCAGTACATGTATTGTACAAAACATGGAAGTTGTATATGGCATATCATAGAATATTAGGGTTGGAAGAGACCTCAGGAGTCCCCTCCCCAGAGCCCAAATCCCCTCCCACACTCCAAACCCCTCAGCCCCAGCCGAGTGAAAGTGAGTGAGGGTGGGGGAGAGTGAGGGATGGGGGATGGAGTGAGCAGGGTGGGGCCTGAGAGGGGTGGGGCAGAGGGCAGGGTAAGGGTGTTTGGGTTTGTGTGATTAGACCATTGGCAACCCTATTGATTTACCTTACGCTTCTTGGGGAGCTGGAGTACAGAAGTCAACCGGAGAGCACTTTCCCATCGACTTAGCAGGTCTTCACCAGACCCACTAAATTGACACTGCGGCATTGATCGCAGCAGTGCAGATTTAGTGGTAAGTATAGACATGCCCTGTGACTGAAGACAAGATGAGAACAGTCCATAGCTTCCAAATGCTAGTGCAAGAAGAGAAATCTCTGAATTTAGGAGTAGAATCTATATGTGACTATTATAATAGAATATTAGGGTTGGAAGAGACCTCAGGAGGTCATCTAGTCCAATCCCCTGTTCAAAGTAGGGCCAACACCAACTAAATCATGCCAGGCCTTAAAAACCTCTTCCAATTTTTCCACATCCTTCTTGTAGTGGGTGGCCCAAAACTGGGCACAGTACTCCAGATGAGGCCTCACCAATGCCGAATAGAGGGGGAATGATCACGTCCCTCGATCTGCTGTTAGCCTTCTTGGCAACAAGGGCACAGTGTTGACTCATATCCAGCTTCTCACCCACTGTAACCCCTAGGTCCTTTTCTGCAGAACTGCTGCCTAGCCACTCTGTCCCTAGTCTGTAGCAGTGCATGGGATTCTTCCGTCCTAAGTGCAGGACTCTGCACTTGTCTTTGTTGAACCTCATCTGGTTTCTTTTGGCCCAATCCTCTAATTTGTCTAGGTCCCTCTGTATCCTATCCCTACCCTCCAGCATATCTATCACTCCTCCCAGTTTAGTGTCATCTGCAAACTTGCTGAGAGTGCAGTCCACGCCATCCTCCAGATCATTAATGAAGATATTGAACAAAACCGGCCCCAGGCCCGACCCTTGGGGCACTCCGCTTGATACCAGTTGCCAACTAGACATGGAGCCATTGATCACTACTCATTTAGCCTGACAATCTAGCCAGCTTTCTATCCACCTTATAGTCCATTCATCTAGCCCATACTTCTTTAACTTGCTGGCAAGAATACTGTGGGAGACTGTATCAAAAGCTTTGCTAAAATCAACTCTTGTGCGGACCATTGTTTCACCTTAACCCTGAAGCTGAGGTGTCACAGTAACTGACATCAGCAACTTGACTGGAGAGTGACTTTTGAAAGTGTTCATAAATCAAAGGATGACTGTATTTCAGTGTCTTATTTCAAGTCAACATGATTTCTAATTATGCTGGGCTCTTCACTGGAGCTGTACTATGGCATCTGATAACCTATCACACATCTGCAGATTTTCACTAGACCCAAGAGACATAAAATCCAGACTGTGAGAGCGCTAAAGTGCATTTTCAGTTAGTAATTAGTCACTCTATCTTAACTCTGAAAAAACATCTGAGTCTCTTAGCTCTAATAAATCAGAGTTCATAAAAGAGCCATTTAAGCTAATATTATGACTAGACTTCTAGTAGCTTATATTTAATTAATCTTCTGAATTACAGTAGAACCTCAGAGTTATGAAGACCAGAGATACAAATTGACCAGTCAACCACACACCTGATTTGGAACCAGAAGTACGCAATCAGGCAGCAGCAGAGATTGGAAAAAAAGCAAATGCAGTACTGTGTTAAACATAAACTAAAAAAATAAAGGGAAAGCAGCATTTTCTTCTGCATAGTAAAGTTTCAAAGCTATATAAAGTCAATTTTCAGCTGTAAATTTTTGAAAGAACATGTTGTTCAGAGTTACAAATATTTCAGAGTTACAAACAACCTCCATTCCCGAAGTATTCGTAACTCTGAGGTTCTACTGTAAGATACGTTGGACACCCATGTATAATTAGGATTTCTAGTTAGTTTTTTCTTTCAGCTTTGCAACTGTCTGATATAGAAAATCTCCATACAATAAAACTGAACTCAGAGGCCCCGCTTTTAATTTGATAGTTGTTAATATAATAGGTCTCTCCAACTTTAGTTAGTAGGTCCCTTACCAATCATGTACGTAGAAGTCAAATATGGCATTTATTGGGAACTGCAGCCAATGGGAGTTGCGGGGGCAGTGCCTGCAGGCAGGGACAGCACACGGAGCCCCCTGCCCACCCCCCCTTCAGCGGCAACAGGGATGTGCAGAAGTCAACCGGAGAGCACACTCCCATCGACTTAGCAGGTCTTTACCAGACCCACGAAATCGACACCGCTGCATTGATCACAACAGTGCAGATTTAGCTGTAAGTATAGACATGCCCTGACTGACAGAAGACAAGATGAGATAGCTACCAAATGCTATTGCAAGAAGAGTGAATTTAGGAGTAGAATCTATATGTGACTATTATCATAAAATATTAGGGTTGGAAGAGACCTCAGGAGGTCATCTAGTCGAATCCCCTGCTCAAAGCAGGACCAACACCAACTAAATCATTCCAGCCAGGGCTTTGTCAAGCCAGACCTTAAAAACCAATAAGGATCGAGATTCCACCACGTCCCTAAGTAACCCATTCCAGTACTTCACCACCCTCCTAGTGAAATAGTGTTTCCTAATATACAACCTAGACCTCCCACATTGCAACTTGAGACCATTGCTTCTTGTTCCGTCATCTACCACCACTGAGAGCAGCCTAGCTCCATCCTCTTTGGAACACCCCTTCAGGTAGTTGAAGGCTGCTATCAAATCCCCCCTCACTCTTCTCTTCTGCAGACTAAACAAGCCCAGTTCCCTCAGCCTCTCCTCATAAATCATGTGTCCTAGCCCCCTAATCATTTTTGTTGCCCTCCGCTGGACTTTCTCCAATTTGTCCACATCCCTTCTGTAGTGGGGGGACCAAAACTGGACACAGTACTCCAGGTGTGGCCTCACCAATGCCAAATAGAGGGTAATAATCACTCCCCTTGATCTGCTGGCAATGCTCCGACTAATACAGCTCAATATGCTGTTGGCCTTCTTGGCAACAAGAACACACTGCTGACTCATATCCAGCTTCTCGTCCACTGTAATCCCCCTGTCCTTTTCTGCAGAACTTCTGCTTAGCCAGCCTGTAGCGGTGCATGGGATTCTTCCTTCCTAAGTGCAGAGTCCTGCACTTGTCCTCGTTGAACCTCATCAGATTTCTTTTGGCCCAGTGGTGTTGGAACTAATTGCTATAAATTGTGCATTTAAATTTATATAGACAAATATAAATCTGTTATTGAAGTACAAAGAAGCCCATTTAGTAGTTCTAAGTTAAAGTATGAAAAGCTGTTTTGGAAAATAGTGATAAATACTCCTTGTTATAAGCTTGGTGTAACAAAGTGACAACGCCTGTTTTGGTTTGCCTGGTCAGTAGGGTTGCCAACTTTTTGATTGCAGAAAACAAATACCCTTGCCCCACCCTCGTTCACTTGCTCATTTTTACTGGGGTGAGGCAGGGGGTGAGAACTCTAGCTGTGGCTGTGGCCTGTGGTGGTGGCTGGGGTTGAGGGTTTGGGGTGGGAGGGGGCTTTGGGATGGGGCCAAGGGGGTTCAGGGAAGGGGCTTCAGGATGCTTCACATGAGGCTCCTGGAAACAATGACATGTCCTCTGGCCCCTAGGCTCAGGGGTGGCCAGGGAAGCTCTGCATGCTGCCCTCACCTGCAGATATCAGCCACACAGTTCAGGACAGGACAGTGCACAGAGCCCCCCTGGCTGCCCCTGTGCCTAGGGGGACATGCCAGCAGCTTCCGGGAACCACACAGAGTCAGGGCAGGCAGGGAGCCTGCCTTAGCCCTGCTGTGCTGCCAACCAGACTTTTAATGGCCCAGTCAACAGTGCTGACCAAAGCTGCTATGGTCCCTTTTCAGGTTGAAAACCAGACACCTGGCAACCCTAGTCAGCAGGGTCTGGAACTCTGCAGGAAACTGAGATTCCTTTTGACTTATTTTGGCAGGTATGGCTTAATAACTCCACCCTGGTTGTATCAGAGGTGGAATCTTTGAAGAGAAATCATACAAACATCCAAGCATAGGCTGAGGTTTACACTTTAATTGTATTTGAGTTACATATAAAGCCCATCTTAAGAATGGGGGAATGGACTCTCTGTTTAGAGCAGAGTGGGAACTGCACCTACTCACAAATGGTAATTTGTGAATTGGTACATTACCTCCCCAGAGTTTCTCCTTGTTACATGAATGTGCCTAATTCTTCTCCTATTGAAATTGGCATCAAAATTCCCACAGACTTCAATAGGCACAAGAGCAGACACTAATGTGAAATGCCTTATGTTAGGTAGCCACCCACTCTGATATATGAGCATCTTACAATAATACAAATTTCAACTTTGATTTAGGTCTCTCCTTTGCCCAGACTAGTAGCATGTATTTTTAAATGATGTATATTATTGGAAAACTATAGAAGAAAGTTGGATCTTGCATTTCATTTCATAGCTGGTAAGTTTTACAGTCACACTAATCTCTTGTGGAAGAAGTTCTGAGATCAATGACCAAGAGTGTCTTCCTCCTCCATGCATCTTGCCACTGAAGGTGACAGGTCCGTTGCTCCTAATGATAGGATATCTGGCAAATGAATAGAATAGTAAATGAACACCATGTTTAGGTTATTTAGCCTGTAATGGCACTGTGGATATGAGGTCATTCTTAGAAAACTATGGGTCAGATCCTTAATTAGTATAAGTGTAACTACCTGACTTCACCTATTTACACTAGCTGAGTATCTGGTCCTAGATTTCAGCAGAGAGCCTTCTAGAAACACATCTTGATGACTCTGGTAGCTCAGAGGAACAAGATATACGTGCCTTTCAGATTGTTCTAGGAAAAAGTTTGTTTCTTTTACACTGATATGTATTTTCTGTTCTGAGAAGAGTCCTCAGAAATAGGGATCTTTTATCTCAAATTGAAGCCATCCTAGATGAAATCTAAACATTTTACTTATATATGCTCTACATACTTTAATATGTTTCTGACTATGAAATAAAATGAATTGTCTCAACAGAATAGCTTCTTTTTACTGCTGTTTCACTCTGCAATGCATTTTCTGCAATGTTTAATTTCCCAGTAGCAATTCAACTTAGTTAATATACTACAAATGTAGAACTTATATTAAATCTGGGAAATGACTGTTCACCCAAAAATCTCACTAAAGAAAAGTCTGCTGAAATCTGTTAAAGTATCCTAATAAAAGAATGTAATGGCTTTACAAAAAAGTTTTTAAGGACTATTATAGTGCCAAAAAGCACTTCCTAGAACTTACTCACCTAAGCAGTGCAATAAAATAAGGTGTGCAATCTAGCTGTGATCTAAAAGATACAATCCAGATATATGTGCATGAATTAAATGTACAACTGGGCATACAGCTGAACTTGTCCATGGGAACAAATTAGGTGGATTTGCCTTGTCCAGCCTTCCACAGGGGTGGCAGGTCTCATCTGTTATGAAACTGATGCAGTTGTGTTGTACAAAGGGGACTTCAGAACTACAGAAAGTTTGGGAGCCACTTGTCCATCAGCAACAAGAGCTTCATGAGTTGTCACTGTCCAGTGCTCACGCAAGAAGAGGAATGGGACAGCAGAGAAGGCAAGGTGTGGGAGGGGAGGGCTGGTGAATCCACAGCTATGATAATTAGCAGCCATTGCATTCATGGAGCGGTATGCAGAGTACTGTGGATATTACTTCAGTCCTGAGATTGTGTTAGCCCTGAGAAGTAGGGGCACTGGTGCTGCAAGGCATGGGGCAAGATTCTGATCTCCCCACTGCATCAGAACCAGTCTACCAAGCCTATCTGCTTGGACTTGATGTAGAGTATGGGATTTCCCCCTGAACAACTGAAAAGATGGTTCTTCAGCAGACCTAAATAAGAGCAAAAATTAATGGGCAGCCTTGGGCATGTAATCATCTATTCAAACATCGAGTAGTCAGATTCCTGAGCTGGTGTAAATTGGCCTAGCTCCATTGGCGTCAAACAGAAGTGAAAATAAATTATTGTGAAGCAAACAATTTACATCTGTGGAGGATCTGGCCCATAGCTCCATTTTGTATACTCAAGGGCATAAATTGTGCTCCTAAATGCTACACTAGCTAGTTATGTTTTAAATTAAATTATGAATGATAGAAAAGTATTCTGTAATGCTTTGTTCCTTGCTTCCTAGAAATCAAGGGCCAAGGTTTTTTTTCTTATGCATGTGAGTAGTTTTATTGACTTCAGTGGACTTTTGGGTGCACCAAGAATACATGATCTGGTCCTGAATTTACTTTTCTGTGTTCTGATTCATAAATTTAGCATGGTTGGTTGTACTGGTTTTGTAGTTGATTTTAGTTAGGGTGACCAGACAATAAGTGTGAAAAATTGGGACACAGGGTGGGGGGTAATAGGCGCCTATAGAAAACAATGTCCCAAATATCGGGACTGTCCCTATAAAATCGGGACATCTGGTCACCCTAATTTTAGTGGAATTTTGGATGTGCAGGGTATGCAGGGCTGGACCTAAGAAACTACTGCAATAATTAGCCTGAAATACTAGAGAAAAATATCAATCAGATCTAACAAAACAATTAGAATATAAACACCTTATCCATGGCTGAATTATCAACAGCACATGCCTATATTTAAAGACTTTGATTAGTATCTCATAATCCAAGTAAATGTGTCAAGGCTGAAAAATCTGTATGTATATATAAACCCATACACTTTCCTATATATGAACTGAAATAATAAAAGGATTTTTTTTGGGGGGGGAGAGTTTGCAAATCTTCTAACCCTATATTATTCTAAGGCATGGGGAACTCTTTCCAAAGAACAAGAATTTTTGGATTTAGGTTGGCACCTACTAAATTCTAGGAGTTTTCCAAACACTGGAGAAGATATGGCCCAGCACTGAACAGCTTAGTCTAAGATGCCTACATATTATATCTGTCTTTGTCAATACAATTGCTCCACCCAGGCAGTGTTCCATCCTGCAGTGAGAGAACTCAGGCAAGTTAAGGCTTAGAGTTAGATTTGGTTTATCAGAAAAGTCCCATAGGTTTGGTGGGAAACGAAGCAGTGTCCATACATTCCTTCAGCCCTATAATGGAATATTTCTAGAGTGGATTTATGAGGAATAGAGAAGGAGGAAATGGTGCCTATTGAGGCAGCACATTTGTCTTCTGCTTTCTATGAGCCCATTCTACTAGATCTTTGTATCCTCCACTTGTAGGCCCATTGACCTAGGGTGTTCCAATCAGTATGGATTAAAATAGGTGGAAGAAGCAGGTCGGGTTCTATTGCACACCGTGGTATGGTGGTATAATGCAATGTTTTTTAAGGATTGCATGTGAAAGGATAAAAGGCAAAATGTTGTCTCTATGGAAGTGGAGGAGGTGATGAGATGGGGTCAGTGGAAATCCATATATGGTTTCAAATATCTAATCTCAAAATATGCTGTTATGCCTGTAAAACTAGCACTTATGGGTGCAATCTACAAATGCAACTCTAATTAAATGTTCTGTAGGAGGGACCTATGAGCACAAATGTATTACATTTCTGACTGTTTTTGCTAAATTAGCAATTGTTGTAGTGTTAATCAAAAGACTTTTATTGAATTGCTCTGTTTCCTTCTAGCAAGTTACTCTGGATATATTTGAATTTATACAAATTTAGAAAACACTTTTTTCAATGATATCCACATATATTTCTATTAAAAAGTTGCACTAGAGGAAATAATCAGGTACAGAAACTTACAGCTAGCCATGACTAAATTTGGAAAACCAGAAATGAACATATTAAGTGAACAAATATGAAAGCCATTGTAGAGCAATATAGAAGACAGTAAATAATACCAGATAAACAGAGTAATAACGACAAAGGCCATCCTTACCTAATATACATGTAATCATATAACAAATGTTCCAAGAGAGACTAAAATTTGCTATATAGTTCACAGTCCAAGTCAATATGAAAAATCAGCCAAATGTGCCTATATACAAATAAAGTGATTTCATAGGCTTTCATCATAGGTATTAAAAAAAAAAGTGTGTTTTACCTTGCTGATGTGAGAAGCAGGCAGAGGTTTTTATTTACAACTTATTCACTGCATTTTCTTCAATTGATAGGTGTGTGCGGTTTGTTTGTGGTGTGTGTTTTGTTTTTTTTAAACACCATCAAAACTGAAACAGTGGATTCTCATAACCACTGAAAATCAGGCCAAATACACCTGCAGAACGACAACATAACAACACACTATGGCGTTCTCTCCCCACAGGGCTGGCTCTTATGGCTGGTATGGAGACCAGGAAGAATCATAACTATACAAGGAAAGGAGGAGGCTTGGCCCCAGACAGCCAATCTGTAGCTATACATAGGCAAAGTATTTATTTGGTCACACATTCTATTGTTTCTAAATAGTTGATAAAGGGTTCATGATGAATAGATGGTTAATCAGTTGTTAGGGATAGAACCAACAAATCAATAGGCTGCTTAAAACAATCTGACTCTTTCCACTGATGTGTTATAGCCATTTATAACACATCACTCATGTATATAAAATCTGTAATAAACCCAGACCTGTGCAGGGAGGCCTCTGCCTACCCACCCACTCTGGAAACATCAGGTGTCATGCAACCATGTGATCTTGGAGTGGGAAGAAATGCCTGGGAAGTGTCAGCTGGAAACCCAAACTAGTAAGACCATAAACAAGTAGCTGCAGCAGAGACTTTCAGTTGCTGGTGAAATCATCCATACTTGACTGCTTTCTATAGTTTTTTTCCCTGGATATGCTCTTCCCTTTGTTGATTTGCTGTTTGTTCCAACTCCACCTATCTTCCATGCTCTTTTTCTCTCTTCCTCCTCTTTCTTTCTGATAACACCCCCATTGTACTGTTCCCTGTCCCCTTCTTCGTCTCTCTAAACAATCCCCTTTCTGCCCCACCCAAAAGAAACCCCTAACAAAATTGTTACATTAACATGATGCATGTGCCAATGTGGCAGAGGCATAGCTGCCTGCAAACATTTTGTGCACTATATCAGGCTTCCTCCATTCTCCCTACCCAACATGTCTAGGTGTGCAGGATTTAACTTGAAGAAAGCAATGGATGTAAGTTTCCCAGAAAACTAGAGCCACTATTTTCCATGCCTCATATTTCATCTCAAGGATTACTGATATTTGTCATTAAAAGTAGTAATTGAGGAAATGTATGATCCCCGTGACTCTGGTTTTCCTAATTTAATTTCTCACTTATTAAAACAATTATTGTCAGATATCAATATAAATATTGCTCGAAGTGTATTGTATTTAATTACTAGCACAAAAAACCCCAATAACTGTTACATGGCCTTGTCGAAAAGCAAAGATTTGTCACCGCCATGTTCTTTGTAATAGGCCATGGTCTTTCAACATTAACGCTGGAATTTCTTTCTTTCAGACTGCCATAGATTTAATTGACTTTCATTTGTGCTTCTTTCCATTCATTTAATTTCCCCTTCTCTTGGTTTTCAATTATGTTTCATATCAATAGTTTCTTCTTTCAAAACTGTTTAATGAAAATTAAGCAGGCCACATCTCATGAATTCTAGGAACCTTAAATTGAAGCCCAATAATTTACCTGTTATGCTGTTTTGTCATTATTTTCAATATGTGTGATTATCAAGTGGATATATGAAGTCACATGTCAATTTTGGGTTCATTAATATCTAGCTAATCAAAATGAGAATATCTGTATATAGCAGATGTGAAGTGATGGGTAGATCAACATATGCAAGGACTAATCAATCAAAAAGGTTACTAATGAATATTAATTTTTATGTCTCTTCAGCTGAAGTCAAAACTTCTCAGCAATATGCTGGAAAAGAGAAACCAGCAGACATTTCAGTGAAGACTGTGGAAAACATCCCTCCAATCTGACAGCACAGCTGTGCTTGCAGTTTATCAGGATATTGAGTTTAAAAGCTGCTGTTGGGTATTACATACTCATATTAACTTTACCAAAATCATGCTATTTGGGTTGGAAATGAGATTTGAGGAGGACAACTCAAACAACTTGTAGCTCAATAAGAAAAAAACATATGCTACCAGAAGAGGTTGTAGCCAGTGTGCTTAGTATATGAATGGCCCAGTCTTGCAAATGTGAACTCAGTGGAACTAATCACAATAGTATGCACTACAGCCAAGATACCAATCACTTTTGAGTGATTCAGGGTGCCTCAATTTTTGGGTGCCTAGTTTCATAACTTATAAGAACTTGACTTTCAAAATGAAGGCTCTCAGCTCTTTTTTTTTTTTCTAAAAAAATCCAGCCCCTTTGAGGCATCTCAGTTTGGGCACCCCAAACTGATTTTAAACCTTTAAAAGTTTTGGCCAAGGTCTGGCATACGGGATCAAGATATGTAAAAGCTTTTTAAAGCTAGAATCAATAGTCAAGAAATTACCACAAATAGGAGAGAAAGTAATGTTGTGGAGCCCAAGTAGTTGACTTAGCACATCTCAACACCCAGGTGATTACTATTTAATATAGACCTACACCTCTACCTCGATATAACGCTGTCCTCGGGAGCCAAAAAATCTTACCGCGTTATAGGTGAAACTGCATTATATTGAACTTGCTTTGATCCACCGGAGTGCGCAGCCCTGCCCCCCCGGAGCACTGCTTTACCGCGTTATATCCAAATTCATGTTATATTGGGTCACGTTATATGGGGGTAGAGGTGTACATATGGAAGGACCCACATTTTTGCCTTTTGTGAGCACTATGAATGACTTGGAAAAAGTTGTTGCCACCATTTCTGCTGTTTACATGCTCCCTGCAGTTTTGATCTTCTCTGCTCCTCTGCAAGAATACACAAGTAATCGCTTTTTTGTCTTATTCAATATTTTTCTTTTTCTTGCTTTTTTTGTTGCATGGATAGCACCGCTACCTTTGACCTATCGTATACCAAAAAAGTGAGTGGGACATTCAATTAAATAGTCCATAGAGATTGCTTGCACTCACTTGAAACAGCATATGCATCCTGAATTCTGATGCCCTCACTCTGCAAGTAGCCTCACTGATTTAAATGGGATAACTTGCACACTAGGTATTGGTAAGAATGCCAGAAATCTGACCTAGAGTGAGTGCTGGGTGCATCAGTTAAATTTAAACCTCAGGTAGCTTGATTGAAATGATTAATGGTAGTTTTTTTTATCGAGCACACTTTGAAAGGGTAAGGCAGGACAAACTGAAAGATTGTAAGGATTTTGGATGAATATGAAGGGGCGAATGATCAGTCCTCGACCTCCATGATTGTACTCATGTCCCTGTGACTTGCATATACCCTTAAAGTATTCTAGTACTTGTGTGTGTACAGACAAGCATTAATACTTGCAAATGTGGGCACACAAATGTAGCTATATGATTGCATGCACATACAAATGGATGCAAAGTCAAAGCCTGACTGGAAATTTGGCACAAATTTTTGGACCCTATTTTCAGCTGCTATAAGCTGTTTTTGCTCCATTGGCGTAGGGCTTCAAACTATAACAGCCAAGGACCCAGTGTATATAGGCATTATGAATTATACCCTATAGGTGTGTGTGTATATATAAATAAGTAACCTGGAACCTGGTTGAGTTGGTTGCTTTCATGCAAAGCAAGGAAATTCCGCTACATTGCTTTCAAAACACAACAGGACACTTCAATCTCCCATCTTTCTAAATCATGGCAGATGAGGACTGCTTTCCTAATGTGCCGTTTGATGTAGTTAAGCTTACTTCTCAGAACAAATTCATTTGTTAGTAGCAAATTGAATTCTTCCTGCTTTGACTTGTTTGAGAGTTACCTCCATTCTCAATGTCACTGGCTGCAAAATATAATCATGTGGGAAATGTCTCATCATCAGAACATTTGCTTCCCATTGAGATTTCCTTTGACCTCTTCTGATGCTTTGTTTACAATGAGAGCAACAAGCTTTCAGCTGAATGTTTCGTTCCACCATATGGGACAGGCTCTACAAACAGTAGAGGATTGCATAGGTCTCAAACCTTAGCAGAAGGGTATTAATGCTAGCACAATTCCAGTGACTAGAGACAAGACTGGATTGTTTGTACTTTGGAGGGATCTTATTTTCTAAGTTTGTTTCATGCCCTCATTACTTCTCCCCTCAGTCATTCCTTCCTACTTTCAAATTCCTTTGAGAGGACCAGACAACTGCTGTCAGATTTGTCCTTTTCTGTAGCTGATTTAAATTCGGCGAGGCATAGTTTACTCACTGCAGTCTGTCTTTCTTTCTTTTTTTTGGTATGGGCAGATAGATTGATTCAGCCATCTAAGATTAGGCACTCAAGTTTGGAAGCTTCAACTGAAGTTGAATCAGAATCATAGCTCTTCACCATTGTTTGTCCCAAAACAAAAAGGAGGAAATAATATCCTTTGTTTTAAAAAAAGGAGAATTTACATAAGAAAGCTGTGATTTTCAATGTGTAATGATGAATCTTTTGAGACGGTTCTGAAAGTGAGGCCGCTAATGATATTTTTTGGTTGGAGTTGTGCCTTACAGGGACAGCCTCCTATTTGGTATAGTGCAGAACTTCATCACCTCAGCAGGAAAGGAGTGGCTGACTGAGGAGTGATGTCCTTATGTGTGATCATCCTCCTGTAATGATGTTCTTAGCTACTTGTTCCCATATTTGATCTTATTCCTGCTGCTAGGGTACCTAGTGCAAGATCAGGTTCCCAAAGTCTCCCTGTCCTGTTCATCATCTTTTACCTTATACTATCTGCACTCAGGGCAGGACCAGGCCTGTAGTACCTGTGGTAGTAGAAAGGGACACTGTAGGACTAGGTAGTAGCCATTTCCTCAGCCTTTAGCTACCCTGCTGCTATTTCTAGAACTCCCCTTGGTCTAACTCTAAGCTGCCTTTGTGCCACATCCTAAGGAGTGCTGAGCATCTCACTGCAATGGGAATTCCAGTCAGCTCCTCTCAGGATTTGGTTTAACAGTAGCAGAATGCTGGATGCTCTTTGTGGCATTTTCTCCTATGGAAGGAAGAAAAAACAAGATAATTGATTCTGTCAATGCAGGGATAGATTGTTGCTATGCCACATGGCCTGAGAAAGGGACAGTGCATAGATATGGACCAGATCAGAGCTTGGAAGTCTGGTGCCTGGGTATGCCCTTGCCTGCTCCAGAGGGCAGTAATCTTTGCTAACCTTGTGCCTAGCACACTGTACTTCCTGCTGCACTGGCTGGCACATTGGGAGGGAAGGGGCAGTGAAGGCTTGGCTCACTCAGGCTAGGTCTACACTCGGGGGGGGAGGATCGATTTAAGATACGCAAATTTAGCTACGTGAATAGCGTAGCTGAATTCGACGTATCCGATCCGACTTACCCCGCAGTGAGGACGGTGGCAAATCGACCGCCGTGGTTCCCCCGTCGACGGCGCTTACTCCTACCTGGGTTGGTGGAGTACGCACGTCGATTCGGGGATCGATTATCGCGTCCCGATGAGACGCGATAATTTGATCCCCGAGAGAGCCATTTCTACCCGCCGATCCAGGTGAGTAGTGAAGACAAGCCCTCACTGTCCCTGCCTTTCCTCTGTGTCTGACCATAAACAGATAGCCAAGACTGAGCAACATTCAGGCTTTATCATTGCTCCCTCCACATATATTGTTCTGTCTCACCAAGCACTTCCTGAAAGTAGAGTTCTCCAAGATCCTATAATCAAATTATTATGTCTCCTATTGGGAAAATATTTGTTGCAATACTCCATCTATGTAGGAGGGGAAGTAGCAGCCCAGTGGAGGCTACCCTCATGCTGGCTTCACAGGGGAATACGAGGAGTCCTTTCACCTTTTTATTCCTTGTGTGGACACATGCAGCAGGTCATAATCAGGCCCTATCTTTTGTCACCAAAACATGAATTAGAAAAGTATTAATGTTTTCATCAAACTACAGCACATGCATTCCATCCCACATGTGTTATGTGTAGAAGTATAATAAAGTCACAGGAAAAGATGTTTTCCCTTTTCAATTTAAGAAAGAAAGCCGAACGTAGTTTCCTGTTAGGAAGGATACTTGACTCTGAGAAGGAACATTCAAGCAAATGCCTTCAGAGGCCATCTGGAAATATACTAGCAATTTAATATAATCTGAGCTCAGATATCACAGTCCAGTAGTGTGTATTGTAAGATCAAAGCATTCCAGGAACCACTACTAATTTCCATTATGGGCAAGTTTTTACAGACATCATCAATTGTTTTTGAGGGTAACTATAAAATAAAAAAAATCTTTCTTAAAGTGATCTAAATTGTTTGCAGTTGTGAAAGTTTAATGTATGCTGTAGCTACTCTCTGCAGAGCTTTTCAAATGTCTGAATGCTATTTTTATTATAAGAATCATTTCTAATCTCTGTTTCTAAGAAAAATAATCTATTGTGTATAATTAAAATTCACTTTTTTCTGCAAAAGTTGTAAGAACCTCAAACTAGTTGAACAAAGTACTGAATTAAAAGTAGAACTTTACAGAAGCGGACCCGGCGGGGGGGACAGGGAGGAGGGGAGAGGTTGGAATCCCTGCAGGCCCTAATTTGTTTTGAAAAATTCTAGCTAGAAAACTGACTTCCACTGGAATGTGCTTCATGAACACATTGATTCACATTAATGTATCTTCTTAAATGTCAAAACGGAATTTGAGAGGTATTAGAATGACTTTGCTAACATTGAAGTTACCGTGATGCACACCGGGTTTGCCCTTGCTATGATGCTTATTGATTGATTGAAAGGTTTTTTGGTCAGTAATGCAACCTGAAATAAGTCAACTGTATGGAGTAAATCATTGTTGATGCATACTTATTTGGAAACTAAGAGTCCAGTTTTTCAACTTACAATGATATGAGCAAGCCTCGTTTGTGTAAGTAATTCCATTCACTTCAGCAGAGCTGCTTCATTTAATGAGGAGTGCCGGTACAGGTGCTAGACTCCACAATGGACAATGGTACAACACAAAATAAAATCTAGACTTAATTTTTTGCAAACTTTTTCAGTTCCATGCTGAGTTACACCCTGTCAGACACCACTGTCTTGTGTGGGAGTAAGGCCATATCTTATACTACCACTCATGTCAGCAAAACTTACGTTGCTTGGGGCACGGGGGGACAAATCCCTGAGTGACATAAATTTCACCAGCATAAGTGATAATGTGCACAGTGCTATGTCAGCAGGAGAAGCTCTCCTGCGAACATAGCTACTGCTTCTTGTGGAGAGCTCTCTCCCATCAGCATAAAGCAGCTATATAAGCAATCTTAGAGCAGTGCAGCTGCATCGGGTACAGCAGTGCCACTAAGCTCGCTAGTGTAGACATGGCTTTAGTGGGGTGTAGACTAGCACTGTGTTCACCCCTCCAACTAAAGCAGCTAAGGCCCTGATTCTGTGAGCACTTTAACTAATATGTGAGCAAAGGCTGCAAATTCAGGCCCAAAGGCAGTCTACTCTACAAAGCAGAGTTCTGTGAGCTGGTTAGAATTAAAAGAAGCACAGAAAAACCCCACCCAACAACAATCCTGATGAATTCCCTGTATATTTGGATAGGTTCTTAATTTCACCAGTACAGTTGCTGCCGATCTCTCAAGAAAGCTCATGCTTTTGAGATTGCAAGCTTGGGCTGGAAGACAGAAATTTTTCAGATATTTGAAGCTTCTCCAAACTAAGGTTTACCTAAGCCCCAAAACTGAATAGATTCATCCCCACAGAGTGCAGAAAATATGGCTACAACAGCATATTTTGAAATCAAAACCTTCAGCTTGCCTGGAGTGTTTATGGATATCTACTCTCACCATCTGAATGTTAAAAACCAGCTTCATTAAACTAAGTCTTGTCATACTTGGTGATTGGCATTCAAATTTCCATTGCAGCTTCCCTATGGCAGGGGGGCAAATCCTACTAGATTGGATAGGCATGTTAGGCTCCCAAATAGCAGAACACTTGCAAGGGGGCAAAGATGTAGAGGTGACACAGGAGGACTTTTTGTCTTCTGGGAGCCGTAAACCGTCACTGTATTGTGGATCTCCAAACTTGGGTTTGGAAGCAGAGAGTTGCCAGTGAGTATATAAACTAAATAAACCCACTGGTAAAAATCCCCAGGTCAATGGCCGCAGTAATAGTCAGAGTTGCTTCCAGATTGTAGGGGAAGAATTCAAATCCCTCAGTCCTCATGTAGTTCCCCTACACAAAACCTTTTCACTTGTGCTTTGCACAGGAAAATGAGAATTTGGCTCTGTTAGCTTGGTCAGCTAGTTTCCTATACAAATAAGAGAAACTGTAAAAACAAGCACCCCTGATTGGTTTTTCTATGTGATGGTGTCTGTGTACTTCCTAGTTTCTTATTGGTGAATAATGTGCCAGTGGGGAATCTCTTAAGGTGTCTAGAGGAATTCTAGAAAGGCCTAAGTACAACAGGGGTAGTTAGACTCACACTCCCTCAGTTATTGTGTGGGAAAAAAATGAGCTATAACACTTATTTTGCATTAACTGATTATTTTCTTTTTAACTTTACAATACAGACAAACCAATCCATGAATCAACCAATTCTTTGTGACCAATATTTAAGATAACTGTCAATATATTGAGGAACTTGCTTTATGGAAGTAATTCAATATCATGCTTCCTGCAGCTCTGTGAGTAGGCCCTGCAGACCTTGCAGATAAAATGTCATAGTGACTAAAATATTAAAAACAGCAAATGTGAATAACTGCTCGTCATGTGCCATGGTGGACAATTTCCTGCAAAAAATGAAAACCTGGCATAAAAGGAAACCCTTACATACAGGCATGCAAACAAAAACATCTAGCTGATGCTTGATACATAGGGAATTCAGACATGGAGGCTGCCATGGAGAGGGCACTTGGAGGCCGGACAGGGATGAAAGGAGTATTGTGGCCTGGGGAGACGTAGAGACGGGAGGAAATGTTGGGTGACCTGCATACTCACTGATTCTGCACCACAGCTGTGATCTATAATGGCCATTGCAGCAGGGGCACAAGTTAGGGAGCCCTTAAATTTGTCATGATCTGGCCCAGAATCCAGAGGTGGTATAAATCACTTCCCATTTTCCCCTACACTGGCCCTTGTCCCAGTACAGGAATAAACCTGGCTCATGGTCATGGACTGTGGCCCTGAGCCGGTGAATGTTTTATGCACATGTAAATGTACACTTACATAACTTTACAGATTTGCAAGTGTTTTCAGGATTTGAGGCCTAAACGTCTACTTACCCTTTGTGGTCTGTTCTTCAAGGGTTTTAGTTTTGCAAGAGTTGAACGATCACGACAAAACTAAGGGTGAAGTTTCAAATTGGGGGGGGGGGGGGTCACTTTTCTTATGGTTAACTTGATTTTTAATTGTCAGGATGTCAGCTCTTTAGAAATGGAAGATTAAATAATTTAAAATCTGTTTCTACCCCAGGCTGATGGTTTCAGAATGCCAAACATGAGTATTCTGTTTTTTCCCTCCATCTGGTTTAAAATACTTTGAAAATCAAAAATTTGAGTAAGCATGCCAAACTTTGAAGTTAAGGGGAATATATCCTAACTGAATCATATTTCTTCCATTTCTTCTATCTCCAGAGGGGCTCTGCTGGTAAGCAGAGGGTAGATTTCTACTCATAATTTTGAAAGCAGAAACATCTGCTCACAAAATCACTGTCCCATGCCATAGTATAATGATATGAATTGGCAGGCAGAACATTCTGTATCTATTTTATGAAGGCTGGGGTGATGAAGATAAACCTCAAGCTAACTTATTGACCAAAAACAGTCAGCTTGAGCAAGACTTCTTGTTTAAAAATTGGATAATGATGATAATTCTAATGTTTTAAATTATGCATCGGAAAAGGAGCTGGATGCATCCTCATTTAGTTAGCTCGTAATTGTCATCTCCAGTGGTAATGACAGGATAGGCCAACATTTGTGATGAATATAGCAGCTGTTTAAAAAATCCTCTGGTGACAGTCTGGAAAATCTACAGTTGCTTATATTTTGGAAAATAACATCTGGCATTCTTTTTTCTTTTTTCCCCCCCTGACAATGGGAACCAAATGTTTTATCATGTTATACATTCTTAGGGAGACAGTAGTCATTGACCCCTAAATTTTTAGCTTTTTCTTCCAAGTAAGTATTTTTTCTACAAGAGAAAGCTATGCCTGGAGCAAGGCAACAATAAGGTGGCCCAGATTCACCACAGCCAGATGTGGGAATGGGAAGAATGGGTGGGTTCATACTATGCTTGGGTTGGGGTAGCAGTGATAAAGAGGGGGATTCACTGCAGTGATGAATAGGCTGCAATACCCAGGTTGCTCTAAATTAGATTGGAGGACTGACCTGATGCACATCCAGCTTAAGAGTGGAGGAGTGCTCAGGTAGCTTAAAGTTGCCTCTGTACTCCCCTCCTCCAAGCTGCATTGTGCGCTCCTCAACCATTGTGCCTCCTAGAACTCCTAGAACATTTGGATCTCTTTATCTTACCTACTGCAGAAATGGGCAGTGCAGAAACCCTAAAACAGATATAGTAGTATAAATTTCTATCATGAGTAGGGATTGCTGAAGGTGGCCACTGGGGATTGACTGTAAATGGCTTTGATTTCTGAGAAGAGGCCATTCTGCTTGAGTGACAGACATTTCCCCCTCCTGTTTTGAAGCTTATACCTATATATACAAGAATGTAAGTGTGTGCTCAGGGGTATTTCATAGGACTGGAAGGGACCTTGAGAGGCACTCATAGAAGGACTAAGTATTATCTAGACCAGTGGTGGGCAACCTGTGGGCCGTATGTGGCGCATCAGGGTAATCTGACTGCGGGCCGCAAGACATTTTGCTGACATTGACCGTCCACAGGCATGGCCCTCCGCAGCTCCCAGTGGCCGCGGTTCGCTGTTCTCTTCCCTCCTGGATCTGGGCATACCAGCGCCAATGTTTCTGTGTCCTGAGTTACCCCTGTAATGTCCTTTGGAAACTGGAACTTCAACAGATTATATCCCCGATAAGGGCAGGAGTCACAACCAATTCCCCAGATTGTCAGACCAGACAGGGGATGCAAGGGTAAATGCTGCAGGTGTTCTCAGTAGTAAGATTCATAAAGTATGGTGACCTGTGACCCACTTCCAGGAACGCCGCATGCAATTGTCTTATACGAACAGATACTACAGCCCGGGGTCCTACAAGCCCATCTGGGTAATCTTCGTCTGTGGTTTTTGCTGGGAGCCTTGAAGTTTCAGGGTCTTAGTTTGTTCCTTATCCAAGCCTTCTTGGCATTTCCCTGAAACTCCCTAATGGCTTGCTGCAATCTCTGAGATACCTTTGCATGGTCTGTCTTGTTTTGGCAATCAAAGGCAATAGTGCCCATCTCTCCCACAGTTGTAACAGAAACCTTCTCACAAGCTATTCTCCTACTCTTCCCTCTTGTGGATGGCACTGTATGTTCCTGAGCCTTCATCATGGCCATTTCTTGGGTCAAATCTCTCAGCACCACTGCCACCGATGGGGCCTCTTCCCTCTCTCTGAGCACTGTGCTGGTGTAACTCCTGGCCTTCTTCAGCAGCTTCACTGTAACAATTGCTCCTCCTCTTCACGTATTTCTTAAGTGAGATCATGGAATGGGAGTGGGGTTTGGGCCCGCTCCTTCAGCTGCAGTTGCCACATCATCAACCCATCTTGTTGGGTGCCTTGGAGAATTTGATGCAGCCTAGCAGAATCAATGTGCTTGGTGGAGATTTCTTCCTTCCTTTCTTCCTTCCTCACTATCTGCTGCAGCAAATTCTCTAGTCTCCTGATGAAAGCTGACCACAGTTCATGGGGCTCCTGATAGATAGGGTGGAAACAATAATACAGGTCTTCAGCGCTATCGATAGTGCTGTAGACACTCTTGAGAGTGTCTAAATAATCTTCCACCATTGCAGCTGGGTGGGTATTCTTTCAGGGATCAGACAATTCACATGGCAGGTCCTCTCAGAATCTGGAGCACATATTTCTGATACTCAGCATCAGAGCATTCCCACTCTTGGACAAAGTGCACAGTGAAATCCCTCCAAATCTCATAATCATCCTCCCCTGAGGTTACGGGTGACACCCCCGAGAGAGAACGTAACTGCTTGTATGGTGCACTTTCATACACTGGCTTCAAAGCATCTTTGAGGGCATTCCCCAGCTCTTTGGCCCACTCCACCAAGCTGGGTGCTGCAGGTGGCGGAGCCCCTCCTAATGCCAAAATTATTCCCTCTCATGTCCACTTCCCATCCACCCTCAGAACTTGCAATTTCTGCATGAATGAAGCCACCTCAAGTAACAGAGGCACACTAGTAGAGGACTACTCTGGCCCCAGAATTGTCCAGGGGAAACCTCCCACTTGCACATCTTTGAGCACCATATCAAGATCTGCTTCCTTGGAGTGAGTACATAGTGCCACTGTGCCATTTCGCGGCTGTAAATATGGGTGTGGCCCTTCACTCTCTCCAGTATTCCCACTGCATCTAGGCTCTCCTCAATTTCATTTGGTTCCATTTCTCCCAGGAACCCCACCACCAGCACAGTCTTGGTTACAGTGATTCATGCCCTTCAGCATAGGTCTTCTCGTAATTCCCATTCCATTTTCTTTTTTTGGTTGAGAAGAAAATTATCAGGAGTCTCTTTGCTATAGGGTGTGTGACATAAGTGTGTGCACTGCAATTCCCTGTACAGTCCATCAAGTGTAACTTTAGCATCCTCATGGCCAAGATGCAGGCAGCTCTGGCCAAGAAAAGGTGTGAGCAGGACACAGCAGGGAAAGTCCCTTCCACCCTAGGGAAAGTCCTTTCCAAAGCCGCCACCGCCTGAGTGAACAGACACACTGGAATTGTACAATGAATATAGGAAAGGGAAATATTTATGTACAGAGGGATGAAAGGAGAAAGACAACAGGGAAAAAGATAGGGAGCATGGTACAACAGGGTTGCATTCAACACAAGGCCCCACAGGCCCAATGGTAACACAGTCTGAAAGGGCAGACACCAAGCAATGTGTCTGCACACAGACTTCAGGAGTCCTGGGCAAAGTGGTGAATAGTGGGTGCTCCTGGTCATCTTTGGCACCAGTAAACTTTCCCCAACAAACCCCTCCGGCATCTTCTTCTGCCTCTCTGCAAAGCCACCCAGACCAACCACCTCCCCATTTAAGTAGTTAAGCCTCCCTCCTTATTTCTAATGCAAAGTCACAAGGCCCAGTACTCACAGCCCCATGCAGCTTTGGGCAGCAGTGATATTGGGCCCAGCTTTGGTTTGTCTTTCCCCGGCGATTCCTCCCTGGCACAGTGCTCCTCCTGGCTCCTGTCCTGGGATGTCGCCGATGGCACGTTCTGTCATAAAAACAACAAGGAGTCTGGTGGCACCTTAAAGACTAACAGATTTATTTGGGCATAAGCTTTCGTGAGTAAAAACCTCACTTCTTCGGATGCATAGAATATCAGGGTTGGAAGGGACCTCAGGAGGTCATCTAGTCCAAACCCCTGTTCAAAGCAGGACCAATCCACAGCTAAATCCCCAAATCTCTAAATGGCCCACTCAAGGATTGAACTCAAAACCCTGGGTTTAGCAGGCCAATGCTCAAATCATTGAGCTATCCCTCCCCCCAAACCACTGTCCCACCCAGGCTTTGGGCAGGTTCTCAGCTGCTTCACTATGTGAGAGTCTGCTTGCTGCAGCCCTTCTGTCTGGAGCTCCAGACACACACCCTCCCTCTCACTCTCTCTCAACTCCCCTCCCCCCTAACAGCACTTCCCTTCCTGGCATAAACAGCACTTCCAACCTCAGGACAAAGATTTAAAGGGGCCACGCTCTCTAAACCCCAATAAATAGGACTTTATTTCCTATATAATATATAAATACATAATCATATATATGTATTCAATAAAATAACAATTCCATTAATATGATTTTTATTACTGAGGGTCTCAGCACTTCAGTGGCCTAACAGTTACGTTTTGTATAATCATCACAGCAAAGGAGGGTTTTAAGAAGGGATTGGAAGATGGATAATAAGGCAGCTTTGCCAATGTTTATGGGGAGCTCCTCTCAAGAAAGAGGGGCATCCTGGAGACAGTACAAAGATGCTTGTTTGAAAATTTAACATGTGGACAATGGAAGCTGGCATAATGGGCTAAATAGAAGTGGGAGTTGACATCTCAATAGTGAATGAATGAAAGGTGAACAGTCTGGGGATTGACTGTGAAAGTCCTGGAACATGAAGAAGAGCAGCTGACATCTGTTCTGATAGATGTTAATGTTGTAGCAGTCATTTGTAGTAGCGGTTCAAAAATCAATGAATGGGAGAAGGTGAGCCCTATTGACAAGGGACTTTGATTGCTCTGAGTACTTTCCTCATCTACTGTCAATAAAGGGCATGCTAAATACGAGTGGGGAAAAGTGTAATAATTCCTTTGGCCTACCCGCCGTTGGTGCATGACCAATGGAGGACAGAGGTGGCTTTAATACACCTTTGTGTGCCTATGGTCTTTGCTCTAATTTAGAGCAATCTTAAACCTTAATCTATGGCCTCCAGATGTCATTTCAGCAGGAGGGGCTCAAAAAGATGTTGTGATATCCGGGCCATGAACCTTATATCGGGGAGGCATAGCATTCCAGATGTGGTAGGACTCCTATGGATAGTTTTGGCACCTCAGTATTAACAATTGAAGAGAATTCAAAGAAGAATAAATGATGGTTGGAATGGATACAGCTATCTAGATGTATTTGAATGCTGTAAACTACATAGAGGGAAACAAAGTATGTAGTGTGTCACACTGGAAAATTAGCAAGAATGATGGTATATATATGATGGGAGATTAACATATGTAGTTTAGATGTATTCTATCAATGTGAACATGCTGTAGAGGAAGTCTGTTGGGTTTAATGTGTGGGTGAACACAATGTCATTTCCCACTGAAGGCAAGCCCTTCAACCTTGGAATAGTCTTCTAGGAGAAGTGGTGGAAACCCTTCATTAGTCACTTAAAATGATACTGGATAAATTAGTTGAAAAGTCCTGCACAATGCATTGCAATTGCAGATGTGCTAGGACAGTGCTGTTTAGATCTGAATGTGAATTAGGTTTAGGTTTGGGTTTGGCTTTGAGGAGAAACTCAGTCTAGCGTGCTAAGATCTCCCAGAAGCTTTTCTAAGGAGAATTTGTTCCCAAATCATAGTCTCTGGGGATTGCCATCATTTTGGGTCTCATCCAAATCCAGGTCAAAACACAAAGGCTTTCCTGTTTGGCATCTAAACAAGGACCTAATTTTTGCAGGGTGCTGGTTTACATCCAGCAAATGGAATTTGACTCCATCCATGAAAAAACTAACACCTGGGAAAGGTAGAGTTGAAGTCTGGTTCAGACCCATCTCTAATTCCAAACTATCTTTTCCATCTCTAATTTTTTATGATTCTACGAATGAAGGGGAAAGAGTACTATTATTCACTTACATAACGAGTGACTTTTTCCTTAGGTAAAGTATCTAAAGGGCCAGATTTTTCAAAGGATCTTAGTACCCACAGCTCTCATTGAGGCACCTAAAATGTTTAGCACTCAGCTGCTCTCACTTAGAGCAATGAGAATGCTCTGTCTCAAAAAATCTCCATTGAGAAAGCAGAAATATTTTGTAGGACTATGATCCACAGTCAAAACTTATAATGCAGACTTCAATTATTATTTTGTGGGAACTCTGGACTGCAAGTTATTGTAACTAGGACATTTTGCAACATTATTTTGTCAGAAAATAGAGTTTGGAGCAAATAGCCCCCAAACTTTTGGACCTAATATATGTGATTTAATCCTATTAAATTTGTTTTTCTCATTTACAGCAACACCACCAGCAAGCAAAACAGTGATTCTGTGTCATTAAAGTTTCTCAGATGCAATCTGTGCCAGAGACTACACAGACATTGACATTAAGGGTTCCTGAGAGGCTGCTCTGAGAAACAGAAAATGTGCTACATTTTCTGGATGTCCTCATAAGGCTGAATATGAAATTAGACTTATTGTTTGAAACCAAAGCATGCATATAATGAGCTAATAAATAATAGACTTCAATAGTGACACCAACTCTGAGAACATGTATAACTCATTTTTTTTCATTTTCATATTTAACACCATATGATATTTCATATTTATGGCCTTTTTATTGCGCTAGGATCTCAGATTGGTTTTCACCCCAAGATGGACACAAACTTTATTTAAGTTCAGATGATTTACAAGAGAACTTCCTAAGTAGCCTTGGTTTTCACTTCAGGAAATGTTTGAGCATGGCATACAGTGTATAGCACAACAGGAAATAAATTGTGTGCTACTTAAAATACATCTTTTCAGTAACTTTTTATTTTTTCTAGGCAATTTTGTTTTAGAAGGAAGTAAAGGCAGACTTTGAGCTTGAGTCAAATCATGCTACTGTATTAAAAGTGTTATCCTATCTGAAATGTTTTTTTTTTTTCCTAGCAGAAGATTGGAGGGTTCTGAAATCTTTTTAAAACACTTGGATCTTACTTTGAACTTGAAATCAAACCTGAACATTTTTGAATTAGCCCAGCTGTAGTCCAAGCTGAATCTGACTGCATCTTTGTGGTGGTGATGGGGAGTGGGGGTATATGTTTCAATTTTGCTGGCACATATTTCAGCACTGTTTCAACTGTCAGGGGCTACATTGTTTTGATCTGTGTTTGAATGAGTTTGTGTGTAAGGCCATTGTTAGTAATAAGGGGAGGCAATCTCATACTGGCAGGTCAACCAAGTATTTTTAGCTGTAGCTCAAAGATAGTTTTCAGTTTGCTCAGTTTCAGAAACTTTCTTTTGTATTAACTATCTGGCTATAGTCATGGTGGCTCCAAATATCTGAATCTAATCTCAGATAGAGCAGGAAAAATGGTTCCCCCTTTCGAAGAGTCTATTTCTCTTTCCTGAAGCATAATATTTCACGTGGAATGTTTTTGCGTGGCAAAATGTCACTCATAAATGATGCCAGTAAAATGAAATCAAGTGTAGAAGTACATTTTATAATCACTCAAAATACCTTAGTCTCAGGGCATGGGATTTGATCTCCAAAATATTTTAATTCTAGCCATGTTTTAAGAGACTGATTTATATCGGTTAACAGACCAAGCTAATTTGGAGGGTCTGACTTAATTAAAACCACAAAATCAAAGATATTGATGAGATAGTAGCTCTGCTCCAATCTTCTTGCCTGCCTGTGTGTTGCAAAGGCCTGAGATCAGTTTTGTAGTGATACTTAACACATCTGCTGTAATTTACATTCTTATTAAAGAGGCATAGGAGGCTGATGGGTATAAGGTTTTTCTCAACTTTGTGGGGTCACTAGTTTTGATGCATTCATTTTGTGATAAACCTGACCTTCTGCTTCAAACTGTAAGCTTGAAAAGTCTTTTCTTTTTAGAAGTTAGGCGGACCATATACATTGTTTTACCAAAATTTTCAAGCTTTAACATCCTTTGCTTAATTCCCCAGTCCAGGGAAATAACATCTCTATTTGTGAGCAAAGACTTCTTTAGAAACTAGACTGGACAGAACAGTAGAATACATTGTTGGAAACAATCTTGCACTGGCTCCTAGAAGATGGTCGAGAAGCCTTTTTACATTTTTTATCTCTAACTTCTATGAATCTATGATTATATCAATGTATATAGCGATAGCTGCTAGAAAAAGGTGGATAGCTCCTTTGTAAGCTCTCCATATATCTCAGTTGAAGTCATTTCTGCCCTTCACTAAGGATTTTCAGTATTTTTATTGTCATTCTTGTAGTTAGTGAGAATTATTCTGAAAACTGACACATTTGAAAGTAGCATCTCAATTAGACTTCCACCAAGCTACCTCCCTCTTCCCATTCAAAGCCTCCTGCCTCCCATGAAGGCTCTTTTGCCAGATGGTTAGAGGTGGGTGAACTCTGCACATAAAAAAAAAAATAAACTTGCACACATTCATTCCAATACAAAAAAATCCTTGACTTCCCATTGATGGTATTTGTGACCTCTTTCCTTTTCCCCATATTGTTTACAAGTTTTTGTGTGGAAGAAAGTTTCATGAATACTTGTGCACATATGCATTCACACAAGTATTCATGCCAGAGATGTTCAATGTCCATCTTGAAAGATTTCTGAGATACATCAATCAAGAAGTAGAAATAAAACCATGTAACTTAAGTAACCTATTACAGAGTGTCAATGCTAAAACAGGAATATTGAATACACGAAGTAGTAGTCACGTTAATAATTCACAAACAAACCTGTAGACTGAAATATTTATTTCCTTTTTAATGTATTATCAATCAAAAGAAAAAGGCTCCTATCCTGGGTTCTACGCACCTTTGCCATAAATTAAAACTAATTACCTAAAACAAGGTAAAGAGTATCTAGTGTCTGTCCTGAACCCAGAAGATAATTAATTAATGTAAGCTAAACCCACCCAATACCTTACCTTTGCTACCATAACAAGCTCTTATGTTGCCCCTCCTTTCTGAAAAGCAAGGATCAATACATAGGTCTTACAATGTGCTCTGAAGGCCAACAGACCATGGCTATTTTTTGAACAAAGATGACGGAATAGATTCCAAATCTGAGGTTCCCCTCCCAGTGGAGAATGACTTGTTGACAGCTCTTTCCTTTAAACTACTTCAATTGCCTCTGCTGATCATATGTAGTTTACAGCATTCACATAAATCTAGATAGTTGTAGCCACTCAGCCATAATTTATTCTTTGAATTCTCTTCATTGTTCATACTGAGGTGCCAAAATCATCCATAGCATTCTAGATGTGTTAGAACTTCTATGCCTCCCCTGACATAAGGTTCCTGGCCTTGAGATTGCATCATCTGTTTGAGCCACTGCTGCTGAAATGGCACCTGGAAGTTTAAGGCTTAAGGTTGCTCTAATTTACACCAGAGACCACAGGTGGATTAAAGCCACCTTTGTCCTCTCTTGGTCCTGCACCCAGGGCAGCTAGACCAGACCAAAGAATCTATCCACATTTTTCTCAGGCAGTGCAAGTCTGGCCAGGGCAGAAAATGTTTTGGCCCTCTCCTCCACACATCCAGAAAGGCCAAGCGAAAAACCTGAATTACGTCCCGATTTTTAGCTGTTTGTCCCGTGTCCCGACCGATCTCTGGTCGGGATGCAATTTGTCCTGATATTTCGCTCCGCTGGCGTTTCTCTCCTCCCCTCCTCCCCACTCCCCCCCCCAATGTCCCGATATTTTCTTCCTCTGATCTGGTCACCCTAACCTGAAACAACTATGCCTGGCCAATCAACTTAGTGGAAGGAGGAGGAAGTTGAGCAGCACGTGGCACCCCTCCCCTGCAGGTTGGTGTCCATGACAACTGCCCTGCTCACCCACCCCTAAAACTTCCCCTGCCCCTGCATCCACCATGTTTCATTTGTAATAAGTAATGTGTCAGGCAAGCAGAGTTGTAGGAAATCTCTTAAGCATGTGATTAGACAATGTGATATACTTGTGCTCCAGAGTTGCTCAGAGGGGCTTGCTTTCCTAAACTTTTGGTGCCTCCTGAACTAGATAGGTCCCTGCTCAAATCTGAATCTTTTTTCCAGTTCCACTAACCAGATTACAATTCAGAGTTTTATGGATCAAAACCAATACCTTAAGTTCCACTTGGAAACTAATATGCAGCCATTGCAAACAGGGCCGCCGAGAGTGGGTTCAGGCCCCGGTGAAAAAAAATTTTTGGGCTCTCCAGCAAGGGTGTACCAGCTAAACAGGGCTGATGAGAGGTGGGGGGGTGGAAGCCGGGGAAGCCAGGCCCAGAATTTTTTCGGGCCCCCCAGCAAGGGCGGACCGGCTAAACAGGGCTGACGAGAGGGGGGGAGGAGCCAGGGAAGCCGGGCCCCGGGCCCCCTTCCGGACCGCTGGGCCCCAGTAATTTGTACCAGCTTCCTCCCCCTCTCGTCGGCCCTGACTGCAAATTCCAGAGTACCCAAGTCTGTGCCCATGACAGGGACCAAAGAGACATGAGATATCTAGGTGCAATAACAATTGTCCCCTCCACAACCTTCTATGTGAACTTTAACCAAAAAAGAAGATAGATAGATTGTCAACATCAAGTGATTTCTTGTTTGTATAAACCTTACTGAATAATTTAGCATAGCAAACAATTTCTTAAAAATCATTTTTGTGGATAATGCACAAGCAGAAAAAGGGACTAAAACATTTTGAATAAATTGTTTACTGTCAATAGTTTGCCAGCTCTAACAATGACCATTAAGCAATTTGTTTTATTTTCCCATGTTGTACAAAATATGCCTTTAGATTTCCCAAAGCTGGGAGCTGTCATTGGTTTGGACACAGTTCACCTATTGTGTATGATTGTGTATGCAGCTTATAAATGATAAATAAGAATTTAGAGTTTGCATATTCATAATAGGCTGTTATCTAATCTTCATGCTCTACTGTGTGCATGGGAGGTTTGAATAAATAAAAATCTCCATGAACAAGCTCTGCTTTTATTGTGAATATTTTGGAAGTACTGCATTTGTTTTAATGGCTATAGATGCTCATCCACATTGTTGGACATATGGTCTGCAAGATTTAAATCCATGTCAATCATGTTCGTATATTTAAATCAAACCATTAAATTAAAATCTATTTTTAGGAGAATGAGTGCAAAAATATGCAATCCCGGACAGCTTTTTGTTTTGTTTTCTCACCCGTGTTGTTTTAAATACATCAGTACCAGTTTATGAGGAGAAGGCAGGAGCATTAACTGGTAGATATCAGTATAACTCCATTTACTTCAGTGGAACTGCATTAAATTACACCAGCTGAGTATCTGTCCCCAAATGATTTGAAGAAACACTTAATGAAGAGATTTGTTCCCAGCCAAAAACTATGTGGTGCTGGTTCTCAAAGGATGGTCAAGTCAGAGACAGTCTTCCTAAATCCAGGAAAGAAAAGGTGTTTATATAACATTGGTCTACAATTTTTGAGAAGTCGTCTGCTTCAGAGATAAAAGGTGCTATTTATTATGTATTTTGATGTGCTGAATTCAAATATGACAATTAAAACAACTGATTGGCTACTGTTATTTAAGTTTTTACATTTTATGTCTATGTATATTGTGTAGATAGTAGAGTTTTAATCATAAATTGTAAACCTAGGTCTTTTCCTGTGTTTATGGTTGCTTTACATGATAATATTTCATTTTACTGTCCTGTTTATGTAACACTTTAAAAATCAGCAAAAGGGTTATAGAAATCAAATTTATTATGAAACAAAAGGCAAAAAACTATTCTGTACATAGTTTAGTCCTATTCAGTGTCTACTCGGCGCTTCTTGGCTTGTCTCTTGTATTCATTAAATGGAGTATCTCTTGTCACTGTCCAGCAATAATCTGCAAGCATTGAGGGGCTCCATTTGCCCTGATAGCGTTTCTCCATTGTTGCAATGTCCTGGTGAAATCGCTCGCCGTGCTCGTCGCTCACTGCTCCGCAGTTCAGTGGGAAAAAAAAATCTAGATGAGAGTGCAAAAAATGTATCTTTAGTGACATGTTGCAACCAAGGCTTTTGTATGCCTTGAGGAGGTTTTCCACCAACAACCTGTTGTTGGCGAAGCTTTGTTGCACAAGTGTTGCAGCATATGTGTGGGGCCCACCTCTTGTCTTGATCTCCAATTTTGCAGCCAAAATAAAGGTGATAGGCTTTCTTAACCATAGTGGTTATACTGCGCTTTTGTGATGCAAAATTCACTTCACCACAAACATAGCAGAAGTTATCTGCACTGTTCACACAAGTACGAGGCATCTCTGCTCACTTTGGCTAAACAGAAATGTGTCCCTTTGCAAAATCAAACACTGACAAATAAGAGAGCACGACACTGTATGATTTCTAGAGCTGATATAGGGCAATTCGTTCATCAGAGTTATGTAAGCTTCATTATGATTGCATCATCCATGACTTCTAGGAATAACATGATGCAATTCATATCATGTATGACACAATACCAGCTTCAGATTGCATCATTCATTGTTTTGACTAAAAAGCAAGTACTGTCCAAACTCAGTCATAGATTTATTCATAGATCCAGTCAAAGATGTATTTTAGTCATTTCTGGTTTAAATTGAGATCCCTTCCCTTTATAACTCACTTATCCTCCGCCATTCCCAAGTCAAGGGTCATATATACTGACCTAAAAGCATATCTTGAAAACTATAGCAAAACAACAATTTTAAGCATCATTTTCGTTCTCAGTGACCCAGAATTAGTAAAGTTTGACTACATTTATTTCAGAAGCATTTTGGCTGTAGAGCAGTGTAATGGAAATGTTTTGCAGTAGCATCATGAATGATGCCACTGTGTATTATCATTATTGGATTTTGTCCTCTAGGAACCAAAATACACTTTCTATATCTGCTTTATGAAGGGAACATTACTAGAAAAATCGTATCAACGGGTAGTATAGCCTCAGGGAGAAGAGAACGTAGGTCATACTGTATAACTGATTTCTGCTACTGGTTTTATCTCTTAAATGTTTTACCTTTTTCAGGTAGTTCTGAAAAATAAACCAAATTAAGAATAAAGCACTATTACATTCCCAGAAGGTGGATCTTATTTATCTGGCCACTTTAAGTTAAGTGAGCGAATAGTGCCAAAAAATATGCATTGATTTGCTCAAGATATTTTTTTAATATGAATTTGCACATTCCCAATTTTGTTTGCTTTTGGTGAACATTTATATAATTGAGTTTACCAGTATAAATTTTAACAGTAATACATTTAAGTTTCATGCAGGGGTGCTTGTATAAAGGGAATTTGAGTTGTATGCCTGAGTATTTGTACAGGATATATTTGCACATTTTTCCAATTATGGAACAAACAATACTGAGTGACTTATCTCATGCCACACTGTTAACCATCACCGCTTGAGTAGTGTATATTTAGAGCCTGATTCTCAACTAGTATAAACTGGTAAATCTCATAGCCAGAAAAATTTTGGAGGTCAATCTTTGATAACGAATACGCTTTGAGGATTTTTGCTGTTTGCTCATGAGTTGCTAAAATGAGGCTAAATTAATCAGATAAATTATTAATTGAGAATTAGTCACTCCAATTGCTGAAGATTTAGGCCTTGTATTTGCTACCCAAATAGAGGGTTTTTTTTTCTTTAGAATCAGGGTATTTGTTTATCCATAATAGATTGTGAAATGCATTTATACTACACAAGAAAACATGAAACTAACTACCTGTTGTCTTCTCTGCTCTTTGCATTACTTCTTTGTTTTTTAAAAAAACCTTTTTGTACCCTTTTAAATATTGTAGTTTATTGCAGTGGTTCTCAGATCTGGTCCGCACCACTTCCTGCAGCCCCCATTGGCCTGGAGCCGCAATCGGCCGAACCTGCGGATGCTGCAGGTAAACAAACCAGCCAGGCCCGTCAGGGGCTCTCCCTGAACAAGTGGCGGACAGGCTTTGAGAACCACTGGTTTATTGCATTGAATGGTAGTTAAAAACAGGAAAGGACATGGGTTTTTCAAGCCTCTTTGAATTTACCAGAGTGGCAGGCACACCAGAGTATGAACTGCAAGGAACAAAGGATACCAAGAAAAGTCCACTAAGTCAATATGTTTTTAATTTAAAAGTTGGGCTCAGACACTACTGCTAGTTAGATGTGAAAGTTCATTAGATAAGAGATTCTCAAAACATAAAAAGCAACAACACTGAACAGGTCTCTTAGGATGGGATTTTCAGAAGCACACAGTTTTGGCCTAACTTTTCTTGTTCAAGTCAGTGAGATTTTACCACTGACATCAGTGGGGTCAGAGTCAAGGTAACATTAAGCACTTTTGAAAATCCTACTTTAAACTCTTGTAAACAGCCTTGAGGATGTAGTGTACTCAGCAGTTCATGGGATTTAAGTAGACTGCATGGCTCAGCCTCTGTTGGTTATTTTGTAAGCTAGAGAATCAGAAAAGTATATAGATGTGTGTACATCCAGCAGTCTAAATAAAGAGTACCTGTCATGCAACAAAGTCCTGTCCAGCGGAAGGAAGGACCCCAGCATGGACGCCAGTGAAGATTGATTGAAGAAACGGTCCCAGTGGCAATGAGTAAATTTTGAGTGCTTTGTAAAATGTGGAGTGTTTTAATTAGAGGACCATGCTAAATGTACCATGTCATGATAAAATTTTTACAAGCTTGCTTTGTTAAATAATGGCAACATGCAAGAGATTTCCCAAATGAAAAAAATAAACAACTAAACCTGTGTGTTTTGGAAAACTCCATCTGCAGTCTGTCAAGACTCCCAAACCAAATTCATATATTTATAAATTCTAAGTCTCAATTCCAAAGCAGCGTCAATGAAATCAACAATATAGCGAGATGCAAAGGTGTCTGTTATTAGCCAAAGGAGGAAATGGCCAACAGTAACTAAAGTTTTGAATCAGGACTGTTTCAAGAGTCAAGCACCTCAAACTTTGGGAAAGTTCAGATCCAAAACTAGCTCTGAGCTTTCTGCTTACTGTATCCAAAATCACCTAAATTAAAATTCCAGACCCTAATGTTGTGGACTTTGAGAAAGCTGAGCTCCAGATCAAACTTTGCAACTAGGGCCCATTTTTTTAAAAAGCTAAAAGTATCATAACAGCAGACTGAGCCTTTCAGGACCCTGTAATCTTACACTATTCAAATTATTCAGATTTCTGTTGTTCCTTATTCTCTGTAAAACTCAAATCATTTAAGAATATTTGAGATTTCTAGCTCATGTCTCAGTCCTGGGAGGAGAAATATGTTCTAGGAGTTTAAGCATTTTGTTGAGGTCTAAAGTAATTAAGCTAAGAAATCCAACGAAGAACAGCATAGAAAAAGAGACAAACCAAAAGTACATACACATATTCTGAAAAAAATAGAATAAATAAGGCTAATGACGTTGATACAATTTTTTCAAAGCTGTCTAATACTGAGAATTTTAAGGACTTTGGAAAATGACTGGACCCTGAAAGCAGCAGCAGGATGTGGAATTTACTGAATGGACAGTCTAAATGGAGAGGACGGACTAGTATTGGAGAATGATATTGTGTGCAAAGAGAAATAGAAATGTTTTGACAGACACAGCAGAGACTGTATGGAGTGGAGACAATAACTGGAAGGGATTTTCAGTGCTTGCAGTAGTGCTGTCCAGCAATTAGAGGAAGTAGATTAGGAAATCATTTTATGGATAAGACCTGTGAAAAAGAGTTTGGATCATGTGGGGATTTCAAATTGGCTGAGTCAACTCTAAAACTTCTAAAAGGGAAACTTTTGATAAGCAGGACAAGGCAGTTTCTTATTCAGTTTTCCAGAGTGCAACAGAATCTATTTTGGCCCTAACCTTAAAGAGTCAACTGTGAGAAACAATGCTGAAATGGTGAGAATCTAGGCTTTTCGGTTCCAAATAGCAGTAGATTTGACATCTTCATGAGGGCAGGTAGCAACATGAGAGATTTTTGCCTTTAGAAAGCTGACTTTGAGTAAATGTGAGCTGACCAAGGGAAATGTCATTGGAATCCTATAATAAGAGGAAACTACTGCAGAAAAAGGCAAGTTTTAATAAACAAATTAATAGTCTTTACATTAACTTTTCTAGTTAAATTTCAACAAGAAAAAGCCACTGTAAAATCTAATGGGCTGGATCCTTGGCTGGCGTTAAGTCGGTATAGATCCATTGAGTTCATTGCATCTATGCCAGTTTACACCAGCTGAAGAGCTGGTCTGATATGGTTTAAAAAAATCAAAACAAACAAACAAAACCACACACAGAAAGCCTTTAAAATAAATATAGTCTGGTAGGTAAGGAGATACAAGAAAGATGGATAATAAGTCAAAAAGAAATTGTGCATGTTAGGCAGGAACAGACCCTTAATTGGTGTAAATCACTTAGCTCTGTTCCTGCTCTCTGAAGTCTAGCCTACTCTTTACTGATGAGAGCAAAGTTCTCATAGCATGAAGAAAAGGATACTTTTTACAACCATATTTGAGCAGACTAAAAGGAACAGTGATCCAATAAAATAAGAGAATGTGGAATTGAAGATTTGAAGTTCACACATGGTAGATTTATTTTATCAGCTATATTCCTTCTGTCTTGCTGAAGGAGGAAGTGAACTGAGAGCTACTTTAAGGTATTGATCATATGTCTTGGTGTAGCATGAGGAAATATAAGGGAGATGGTTGGTCAAAGACTGACGCATCCTATGATGAAATCCCAAGTTCAGACAGCATAGGTCCCTGTGCTTTAAAGGCAAGAAGGATAGGAAATGAGTAACAGCCTTCTGAGCTAAGTTTAGAAGTTCTTGAACAGCAAATCAGAGCTGAGGCATGAAAGTGTAACCCCCCCACACACTATTATTCCTTAAATGGCCATGAGAATTAGCAAGCAATTCCATATTGATTGGCCTAAGCCTTAGAGAGCTATTTAAATATCATGTGGACAACATTTAGAAAATGGTTTGCTTGGGGGGAGGAGATTGGAAGTTGTTTGAATGCTGTGTTAGAAAGATGGAGGTTCCTGGTCCTGGGAGACATGGCAGGCCAAGAATCACTTCATCCCAATGTTGCAACCCACTCCATTCTCCTCCACCCCCAATTTTTAAACTTCTTTATGATCTCTTTTGCAGCTACTAGTTCTGAACCCTTTGGTCAGGAACTGGCTGGTTAGGGAAACCAGGACTGCATTGCAATCTGAGGCTAGAGCTTGGACAGAAACTGTCCTGGTAGGTAGCATTGTAAGGTAGCTATGCTGCGGGAATCGTTGAGACATGCCAGAGGAGGAGAAGAAAGATGGTTGGGATCCTCTTCTTCTTTTTGAAGGAGTGAGCAGAAGACATGAGGGAGGCAGGTTTCTTGCTGGGTTGTAGAAAGAAGAGGATGTAGTATTGAAGAGAAGACTCCACCTCTTCACCACCTTAGTGCAGAATGCTCCTTCAGTCCTCAGCATGCTAAGGGTTAACATCAGCTATTGGATCATCTCAAATATAACTGAGTAGAATAAGCCAAGATAGATTTATTTGAGTAATGCCTTGTTCATCTTTGTCTCTAAGGCTAGGTCCACACTACCCGCTCGATTCGGCGGGTAGAGATCGATCTTCTGGGATCGATTTATCGCGTCTCATCTGGACGCGATAAATCAATCCCAGAAGCGCTCCGCCGTCGACTGAGGAACTCCTGCTCGCCGAGAGGAGGAAGCGCTGTTGACGGGGGAGCTTGCCTGCGCCGCGTGGACCCGCAGTAAGTAAACTTAGTTCGATCTAGGAAACGTCGACTTCAGCTACGCTATTCTCATAGCTGAAGCTACGTTTCCTAGATCGATCCCCAGTGTGGACCAGCCCTAAGTATTGTTAGGTGCCTAACTATGGTATCTGAGCTCTGAATCCTTGAGACAATGCAGACTCTTGAACTTTTAAAGATATTACTACCATGATAGAAAAAGACATGCTATTTTGATTTTCAAAGAAGCATTTGATAATATTCCTTATCTAATGTGAATGTGGTGTCTTAGGTCCTATACAGAAAAGAACTTAAGCACACACTTAAACGTAATTGCATGAGTATTCTGAATACAGCAGGACTACTCCCATGCTTAAAAGCTTTGCCGAATCGGGGCCTAAAGTAAGAAATGAGGGTAGGTTATATGGAAAATTGGCCCTAAAACAAAGGGAAAGACCCAACATCACATCACCTTAAAGGATATTACTGCCGGATTCCAGAGGATTGCACTTGTTTACTGTACAGGACTTGTTGCTTGAAACTTGAGAATTACTACAGTATTTGCAGCACTGTTACTGCGGTATTCATTACATTCCACATTATTCCATATTTGAAGTGCAGTCCAAGAACTTTGAATACCACAAACCCTGCAGTAAATGGTTCTTATTGGATCATTAATGGGGACTACAGCATGTATACATGAACTAGATAAGAATACCAGTGGTATTTGGTGATATTAATCAAAATAATATTAATAAAAATATTAATGAAAAATTAAATACTGAAGAACAGTTTAATCCTAGTCAGGGGCACCTGAATTCACCTGGAAGCTGAAGTTTCATGTGCAGCCATATTTAAAACAGTAAGTCTCAGGGTAACAGAGTATATTAAAATGGAGCAGTTATAAAGAATGCAGACTAGGGAAAGGATTTATAGGTTTTGCTGCAGAAAAATACCACCTCAGGCTCATTGAACCATAGAATCATAGGACTGGAAGGGACCTGGAGAGGTCATCTAGTCCAGTCCCCTGCACTCATGAAGGACTAAGTATTATCTAGATCATCCCTGACAGGGATTTGTCTAACTTGTTTTTAAACATCTCTAATGATGGTGAATCCACAAACTCCCCAGGCAATTTATTCTAGTGCTTAACCACCCTGAAAGTCAGGAAATTTTTTTCTAATGCCCAACCTAAACTGCCCTTGCTGCAGTTTAAGCCCATTGCTTCTTGTCCTATCCTCAGAGGTTAAGGAGAATAAGTTTTCACCCTCCTCCTCCTAACAACCTGAAAACTGTTATGTCCCCTCTCAGTCATCTCTTCTTCAGACTAAACAAACCCATTTTTTTTCAATCTTCCCTCATAGGCCATGTTTTCTAGACCTTTAATCATTTTTGTTCCTTGTCTTTGGACTTTCTCCAAGTTGTCCACATCTTTCCTGAAATAAGGTGCCCAGAACTGGACAGAATACTCCAGCTGAGGCCTAATCAGCGTGGAGTAGAGTGGAAGAAGTACTTCTCATGTCCTGCTTACAACACTCCTGCTAATATAATCCAGAATGATGCTTGCTTGTTTTTTCAACAGTGTTACACTGTTGACTCATTTAGCTTGTGTTCCACTATGATCCCCATATCCCTCTCTGCAGTACTCCTTCCTAGGCATCATTTCTCATTTTCTATGTGTGCAACTGATTGTTCCTTCCAAAGTGGAGTGCTTTGCATTTGTCCTTATTGAATTTCATCTTATTTACTTTGGACCCTTTTTCCAGATCATTTTAAACTTTTTAATCCTATCCTCCAGAGAGCTTGCAACCCATCCCAAATTGGTATCATCCCAAAATTTTAAAAGTGTGCTCTCTATGCCATAATGTAAATCATTGCTGAAAATAGTGAACAGAACCTGACCCATAACTGTTCCATGTGGGGGACCTCACTTAAATATGCTCTTCAAGTTTGACTGTGAACCACTGATAACTGGTTGGAATACTGTTCCCAGAGAGTAGTTATGCACCCACCTTATAGTAGCTCCATCTAGGTTGTATTTCCCTAGTTTGTTAATGAGAAGCTCATGTAAGACAGTATCAAAAGCTTTACTAAAGTCAAGATATACCACATCTACCACTTCCCCCCATCCGCAAGGCTTGTTACCCTGTTACAGAAAGCTATTAGGTTGGTTTGATATGATTTGTTCTTGACAAATCCAAGCTGATTGTTACTTGCAAATTGCTTAATTTGCTCCATTATCTTTCCAGGTACTGAAGTTAAGCTGGTTGTGTAAACTGATGTGTAATTCCATGTATTGAATGTTGGGTTGTCTCTTAAGGCTTCCTAAAGCATAATGTCCACTCTGTGTTGTTTTGTTGTTGTTTCTTTGCCTACTTCTGACAGTCATACAGGCCTTCCCATGTCATGATCTTTCACAACTCCCATTGGATCCTCTCTGTATCTTCATTCTCTGTGACCTCTAACATACTGACCATATCAGTGGTCCTACCACCTTTCAAGCAGGCCCTAGTCTCCGGCTCCTCCTACCTCTGCATGATGTAGGGAAGGCACTTAATGTTTGTTTTTTAAACTAAATTCACATGCTATATACTTTCCATAGTCATATTAAAATAGCTAATGATCAGCTTCATCTGGAAAACCTCTTCATTATCTAATATGCATAAAACCAGGAACTATTTAAATCAATTTTCCAATATGATTAAACCCTTGGAACCATTTAATTGTATTGACACTGGTAAAGCATGTGAATAAACATTCCATTGTTTCATTGTATGTTGCAATGATTCCATTGCAAGATCCATAAGATCTCTAGTTAATCTGCTGCAGCTGAGGTGAACCCAGTGATTCAAATTTCAGGTGTTTGGGTGTTTGTGATTTGAGGTTAGAAACTCTGGAGGGAAGAATGGAGCAGGGAAATAGGTAACAGAAGAATACAGACAGTTTGTAGAACCTGATGAGCTTCATTTGAACTTTTGAATTATCCAAGCCAAACTGAATCTCTGAAGTGTCCAAGTCTTGTCTATTTCAAAGTCTGCTGTACATGAGGGAGGGACACTCCTGCTAAGATTAACTGATTCAGTCCATCTCAAATAACTTTTGTAAATGTTTATGCTCAGCAAATCACGAGTTGAAATAATACATTGAAGCACCCATATCTCTAGCTCATACACCACAGCTACCCTGATTATCAATTGTTTTTTCAGACTTTAATCATTAACTCATTTTTCCCCACCATATACATGGTAAAACTGATGGAAACATGCAAATCTTAACTTCATATAATAAACGTCACTGAAAAGGGATCGTAGTGGCTGCTGCTCAATTCCCTCGCATAACCAGTGCTTGATAATCTGGCCCTTATTTTCATGATATGCTTGGTCTAGAATTTGCAGATAGGGATCATTTTCCAAATTGCTGTGTTCTGCTATCTATTTTTTCTGCCCTAAAATATGATAGAATTTGTTTTCCTCTCGCAGTAATATGCCCTCTCTCTTTAAATAAATGATAAACTAAATTTGGGATTGCCTCTTCATTCCTTCACCACTTTTGCATTTTGGACCAATTTCTCTCACCTCTTTAATAAAATTCAAAGTACCCAAGCAATGTTAATAAATCTTTTTCCAAGTGAACAGAACAGTATTTAACTAAGGACACTTTAGATTAAAGATAAAGGCCAAACAGAGTAAGAAATTAAGATCTGACTGGAAATCTTGGAGTCTACAAGACCAAATTAAATGACAGCTGAAGAGGTTTATGATCTATATATTGTTTTATTAGTGGCTTAGACTCCTTTTCTGAAACCAGACATTTTAATTAGACATGTGTACACCAAGGAATACCCATTTTTATCCATGCAGGTAATTGCTAATCCAGATAGTCAATTACCTACAATATTTTAGAACAATGAACTCCTGAATGCAAAAATGGGATGTTACTGAAAACTTACAAATGGCTTAGACATTTTTTCTTCCACAAAACTATAGTCATGTGATGTTGGAAAGATGTTTAAAAAGAGTTCAAGATGTTCAGCTGAGACACTGTCAAGCTGATTTGCACAAAACATGGGTTTATGGAAAATAGTTCTTGTCAAATTAACTTTTTTTAATGAGATTACAAGTTTGATTGATAAAAATAATAGTGTTGATGTCATGGCTTCTGTAAGGCATTTGATATTTTGATTAAGAGACTAGAATGACACCCAATCAACATGGCATACATTAAGTGGATTAAAATGGATTAAAAACTAGCTAATTGATAGGTCTCAAAATGTTATTATAAATAGGCAGGTGTGTTTCCTCTGGGGTCCTGCAGAGATCAGTTCTCAGCCGTATCCTATTTAACATTTTTTTGATCAATAGCTTGGAAGAAAACTTAACTTAAAATCATTACTGATAAAGTTTTCTAATGTGACACAGGTTGGAGGAGTAGTAAATGATGAGGACAGGTCACAGATTCAGAGCGATCTGGAACCCTTGGTAAGCTGGCTACAAGAAAACAGTGTGCTTTTCAACACAACCAAATGTAAAGTCATAAATCTAGGAACAAAGAATGTAGGCCATACAGAATAGGAGACTCTGTCATGGGAGGCACTGCCTCTCTGTAAAAGATTTGGGGGTCATAGTGGATAATCAGCTGAATATGAACTCCCACTGTAACTCTCTGGCCAAAAGGGCTGATGTGCTCCTTGAATGTGTAAACAGGGCAGTAGTGAGCAGGAGTAGAGAAATCATATTACTGTGAACCTAAGCATGCTTGCATTCACACCCTACATCACTATTGAAAGAATTTTTATACAAAATATGTCTTGAGGTATCATTTTAAAACGAATAACTTGCTGGTCAATAATATTATGGTGCAATGCATATATCAACATTATATGTAAAGTTATGAATTCTCCCTGTATGATGATACTAGCCCATGTTCAAGACTAGACAGCTTTGCCTAGGTTGAGGTGTTAAACACATCTATCCTAAACAAAGGTATGTGGATTTACCACAGTTTACATATAAACCATAAACACGGCCATCAAACTAACAAGGGGAGGAGATTGCAGGAAACAGAGCAAATTGCATTTTAACAAACACAAGCTGGGGGAGAAAAACAGCATGGTGCTTCTTCACTACCTGACTCCATGTCACCGTCCTCAGAGCTTGAATAAATTTTACTTTGAGGGGTAATCTTCAGAAGAATCCATCTGAGAGGTTCTCTGGACTACAAAAAGAAAGGAGCAAAGAACTGCAAATTATCTCTTTTACCTAAGAAGACAAAGGAACCAGCACTTTGCGCTTCTGGAGGAGATCCTAAGCATGGAGGTGGTAGTAGGTGTCAGCCATCTTGCTCGAAAACTGTGGGTGAGAAAAGCTATCTTGAACAAAGGCTTCTATGTTGCTAGATTAAATTTTAGTCACTAGCAAGTGTGCTTCACTTTTGTTTGTTTGTAACCATTTCTAACTTTTTCTAATACTTGAACTCACTTAAAATCATATTTTTTTAACACATCTGTTTTACTTTTAATTAAACCAACTTTTGAATCTAACCCAACAGTGCTGTGTTTGAATTAAAGTGAATGTTAGCTCCAGGTAGTGTGGCAAGCTGTTGGATTTTGTCTCTTTAAAGGAACAAATGGACCTTATTATTCCTCTGAATGTTGCAGGAGAGGGCTGGACATTGCAGGGCACATGGAGGGTTTGGGACTAGAGCAGGGGTGGGCAAAATTTGTAGCCTGATGGCCACATCTGGATAGGGAAATTGCATGCAGGGCCATAAATGTAGGGCTGGGGCAGGGGGTTGGGGTTCAGGAGGTGGTGCGAGGTGTGGGGTGCAGAAAGGGGCTCAGGGCAAGGGGTTGGGGTGGAGGAGGTGTGCGGGGTGTATGAGGGAGCTCAGAGAAAGGGGTTGGGGTTCAGGGGGGGTGCGGGGTGTGGGAGGGGCTGCAGTGTGCAGGAAAGGGCTCAGGGCAAGGGGTTGGGGCCGAGGAGGTGTATGGGGTGTATGAGGGGGCTCAGGGGAGGGGGTTGGGGTACAGGAGGATTGCAGGGTGCAGCAGGGGGATCAGGGCAGGGGGTTGGGGTACAAGGTGCAGGAAGGGTTTGGGGTGCGGGCTCCGGCCCAGTGCCACTTACCTGGAGCGGCTCTGGGGTGGCAGCGGCGCACACCAGGGCCAGGGCAGAATCAGAACTGTAGAGTATACAGAACATGGAGCACATGCTGGCTATATCTGTGTGTGTGTCCTAGGCAGGGAGTACAAGTAGCAGGAGCATTTAGGGGCACAACCTCTAACTGGTCTGAATTGTACCCTGAAGTATGACATTTACCTCTTGCATTTGACACTGGTGTGCACTGTCAATGCTTTAAGAAGGATGCTGAAAAACTGGAGTGGACTTAGAAAAGTCACAAGAATGATTAAAGGATTGGCAAATATGATTTATAGTGAATGACTCAAGGAACTCAGTTTCTTTAGCTTATCAAAGAGAAGGTTAAGGGGTGACTTGATCAAAGTCTGTACATACTGACATGGGGAACAGAATTTTAATAAGAGGGCTATTTAGTTTAGCAGGCAAAGTTATAACAAAGTCCAATGGCTAGAAGTTGAAGCTGTACAAATTCAAACTTGAAATAAAGCAAACTTTTATTTAAAGTGGGGATGATTAACGCCTGGAACAATTCACCAATGGTTGTGGTGAGTTCTCCATCCTATGGCCTGTGTATTGCAGGCAGTCAGATTAGATGATCGCAATGGTCCATCCTGGCTTTATGATCTATGAATCAGTCATGCCATCATTAACAAGAACACTTTCGGTTCAGTAAGTAACAACAAAAGGGAAGATATACAACCGGGGCCAGACGTTCTCCCCATGCATGGTAATGCAATATGATAGTGCAAACTGTTCAAGCCAGCATTTTTTTAGGGAGATCCCAGGAAAGAAACAGAACTGTCTCTAAATGTACAGAAGCTTTATGTACAGTACAATATCGTGTTTTTCCTTTCTGTAAAAGGTTTTGTAACAAACAAAATAATTGTTTCTGGGAAATTGCAGAAGGTTTATGAATAATAAAGTATTTGCTCCTCTTCCTTAAGCATTTTCACAGGCCTCTAGCTCAGAACAATATTCTGATGCTTTATTTAATTCCAGTTCAAGCCTGGACAATCATAACTGAAAAGCTCCAATCAACAATATTATATTGCTAATGTTCTCAAGGTTGCCTGTAGGAAATGTTGAGAAAATTAGTAAATTGCCAGCATGCACTAAGATATGTTATGCTAATTAGGAACTTAAAAAAATTCTGAATAAAAAATGGATAGTGCTAAGTAAGAATAGCAGCAAGTTGTTTACTAGAGTTTTTAACTCATGAGAGCAAATTTGTTCACAAGGTGGGAATCTATAGTGCACCAGCTTGCTGCTGAGTAATTCACTGTGCAGAAATTGCACTCCAGTAGACTCCACTCAGTTAGTTATTGTGTGGCAAGCTGGTGTGCTGTTGATTCACATCCAGGTTTGACACACAGTAACTTGCTGTATAGACAAGCCCCGAGAGGCTTGATCCTAGTTCAACTGATCTTAGCAGGCTTTTCCATTTACAATAGGGTGCATGCCTTGGTCAAAAAAGTTTGTTTCTCTATTGTGGTCTGGTCTTTCTTCCCTCATGAACATGATAATTTCATGGAGTTACATTCTAGAAGCTTTATCATATCCTCTCCTTGATGTAGAGTGAGGATCTGATACTACTGACATTAAAGTCCATAGAAGGAATAATTTTTATTAGGGCCTGATCCAACCAAGCATTTAGACCTGGTGCTTTGCTGGATCAGGCCTTCAATTTTATAGGATGGATCCAAACAAACCTGTATCATTTTATATTGATTTCTGTAGGATTTTTTCATAAGAGGTTTTTTCTTTAAAAGAGGTAGTACAAAAGTAAACTCGTCTTAATAAGACTTACTATGGATGGGTGTTGAATTTAGTAGGGATAGAAATATCATAGAATCATAGAAATATAACCTTTAATAGGTTATATAGTCCAATTCCCTGCACTGAGGAGGAACTGAGTATTATCTGGACTATTCCAGACAGGCATTTGTCTAACCCGTTCTTAAAAACCTCCAAATATGGAGATTCAATAATCTCCCTAAGTAATTTGTTCCAGTACTTAATTACCCAGTTTGTAAGTTTTTCCTAATGTCTAACCTAAATCTCCCATGCTGAAGTTTAAGCTCATTACTCCTTGTTCTGTTCTCAATGGGTAAGGAGAAGAATTTGTCACCCTTCTCTTTATAACAACCTTTTACATACTTGAAGACTTATGTCCTCTCTCAGTCTTCTCTCCAGACTAACCAACCCATTCTTTCGATCTTCCCACATAGGTCATGTTTTCCAGACATTGAATGATTTTTGTTGTTCTCCTCTGGGGTTTCTCCAATTTGTCCACTCTTTCCCAAAGAATGGTGCCCAGAACTGGACACAGTATTCCATTGAGGCCTAATCAGTGCTGAGTGGAGTGCAAGAATTACTTCTTGTCTTGCTTACAACACTCTTGCTAATAACCAGAATGACATTTATTTTTACAGCAGTATTAGATATTGAGTTTGTGATCCACCATAACCCCCCAATTCTTTAATGCACTACTCTTAGAAGGAGAGAGCCTGAGACATGAGACCTGATATAAGGGGTCTGGTGTAACACTTAAGGCTCAAACAAAAGTCAGGCCCTGCAGATATAAAGCAAAGTTAGCAAGTAGCATGCCAAGTTAGGTCCTGCCCAGTTACAAAGCAGATGCTTGCTTGCAGGTTCCCTATCTGACACATGAACTTAGCAAGAACAGGGGTGGCATTGCAAAAACACAGGCATTCCTAGGCACTAAGTATCACATAAACACATTCCACAAGGGTAGTGCCAGAACACCCCGATGCAGGGTTATGATGAAAACACACTCCCCTAGGATGGTACAAGGACACATTAGCCCTTCTTAAAGATAAGGTCAGGGTGATGGATAGAGATGTTTTGATCAAACCAACATGTACAAGGTAAAGGGTTGTAACTAAACACGTCAGAGGGGCAATACATAACGTGTTTGTATCAGTGTATAAAAGAGGGGTCTCAGAGGAAATGTCTTTGTCTGGCCAAGGGGGGATGGAAAGTCAATTATCATAGGCATATATGTGCTAGTGTAACCGTAGACATTGATCCGGACAGCTAGGACCATGCTTAGTCAACAATAAACCTGACCAAGTGCCTTCGCTATGGAAGCGAGCCTGTGGTCTTTTTGGGCAGTTCAATCAGAGCCTGCTGTACAGGCTATCTGGCCAGAGCCAGTGCAGCATGCAGAGAGAACACACACACCCAGCAACTGACAACACTACTTCCTAGGCATTTTGTATTTGTGCAATTGATTATTCCTTTGTACTTTGCATCTTTTCTAATAGGATGAAATTCAATCCATTTCAGACTAGTTCTCTAGTTTATCCAGATCATTTTGAAGTCTAATCTTGTTCTCCAAAGTGCATGTAACCCCTCCCAACTTGCTATTGTCCACAAATTTTAAGTGTATTCTCTAAGCCATTATCCAAATCATTTATGAAGATATTAAATAGAACCAGACCTAGCACAGGTCCTTGAAGTGTGGCGTTTTGACTTTAAAATAAGTCAGTACTAGATTCTTCAGATTGTGTAAGCGTTTCACGGCAAGGATGGTCTCTCTTCTGAGTTTATGCAGTGCCCAACATAATAGGGCTCCAATCCTGACTAGATGCCACCACTACTGCTACTAGTAGTAATGATAGTGCCCAGATGCCCCAATTGGCTTTTACTAATAGTAATAGTAGTAGTACCACAAGAAATGTCCTCTTAGGAGATTCTAAGTGTCAGGTACACAGTTGATTTATGTGCTTTAATGATATTCTCCTGAGGATTGCTAGGTCCAGTATCAGTGAAGGAGTCAATGGTGCTGCTTGGAGGGGAGTGTGCAAAGAAATATCAGAATTTTTTATTTCAAATTAATGAGTTGGCTAATTACAGATACTACTTTGCAGTGTGGAGTTGAGAACAGAAGAACAGTCTCTTAAACCTCTTACTCTAAAATAGAGCTGTTTCTATTTCATCATCTCTGCTTCAAAGTAGGAGCAGAATACTTTAAAAGCCAGTGGTGACGTTTTTCTGAGTCTCAAACTTTTGACCTTCAAGTTGCTCTGAATAAGGTCCTTGGAGTTTGAGCTTACTGCTGGAATGTTTGCTCTTTAGAAGCCAAAAGTGTCTCATTGGAAAAAGTATGGGAAAACTTTGTCAGCTTGTGATTCCAGAACGCCAAAGCCAATGGGAATACTGGAAGGTGATGTGATGTGCTCAGTTGTGAATGCATCATGAGGGCTTTCTGAATACTTTTTAAAAGGTCTGTGACAGCTGGAATCTGATTGGAGAGCAAGTAGGATGGGAAAAATGAGAGAGAGAATGTAATGAGCACTTTTTATGGTAGTGCCCCAATGTGCTGAACACTGCACAAAACCATAGGAGAAACAATTTCTGCTCTGAATGGCTTGATTCTGCTCTCCTTCTTTTACCAATGTGAATCAGGAACAACTTGCCTTGAAGTCAATGGAGTAGTAGTGATATGATACCAGGGTGAGATAAGAATCAGGCCCCAATTGTTTAAAACCCAGTTGCAAGCCAGCCTACATGACCGTTTATGCCCCTTTTCCCCTTTGCAGTTTTTACTTGGATCAGAGGGTGGGTGGGGAGACTTCTGCTGATGGGCTGCTACTCCACACCTCAGAGTTGGGTGAGGAGTGGGTGGGATCTGGATGGAACCTTGGCCAGAGAGGCTGAGTTGGCAACTAAGCTGCTCCTGAACAGGATCAGCATAATTTATTTTCACCCTTGGGACTGAATTATGAGTGCCAGAATCACAATTTATTCCCTTCCCTGCTCCCGAGGCAGTACAACTATATGCTGCCCCTTACTCAGGACAGATTACAAGAGTCCAGTGTAGCCTTCAATGATTGTCTTCCCTGCTTGGTTATTTACATGCACCTTAGGAACATGAATTTGAAGAATTCCTTTTTATTTATGAATAATGTAACTGTTCAGCCCGTTCTTTCAAGATGCAGGGAGGAATCTCCTCAGTTGCTTGAATTGGGGGAATTAAGCTCTTCCTAATCCTCCAAGGTCTTGATTAATATTCTTGTCTTGAATAGTAACAATTCCCTCAGAACTCAACAGCTGTCCCCTTACACCACAGTTCAGCTTTTCAGTGGGGAGCAGAAGTGACATCTGCCTTTGCATCCCAGTAAGCCAACTGATCAGTGATATAAGGTATGGAGCACTGTCATGTAGAATACAGCAGCCCTAACAAAGATTCCTTAGTGAGCTGCTTCTCTGTTCAGATGAATTGTGGCTTGCAGAAGTTGAGCAACAGAGAGAGAGAGAGGAAAGGAGAAAATGAGGAAAGAAGAAGGGTTCAGAGGAGAAATGGGAAAGGACATTGTGAGAGAGAATGGAGAAAGTGATTGAAAGAGCAGGAACTGCATTAGGGTCTGCTTATCCCTTTTCTATATGCTGAGCAGGAAATATTAAAAAGTAATAATAAATAATAGAGGAAACACTGAAGGGAAAAGTAAGAAGCTAATGATGGGCTAAAATAGAAAAGAAAATGTACTGGAGACATCAAAGAAGGTTGATCTAGGTAAAAAAAAAACTTTAAGAAGTATTAAACATAAAAATTAGTCTGAGAGAATATAGACACTGAGAATGACTGAGAAAGGAGAGAAAGGCCATGAAAAAAGGAGAGAATAAAGACAGAAAAAGAAGAAATAAGGGATACACAATACCCTAATATATATAAGTTTTAAAAAGTTTGACACTTTTACAGGTATTTAGATTTAAAACATGGTTAAAATTGACTATTTCATCATTTTTAATGAAAAATAAAAACTATTCACCTGGATCCCTTACAATTTATGCCCATGATCTCTCAGATGAAGCGATCCTTCACTCTTCTGGTGATGCCATTCAAGTCCTCCTCATCACCAACATGTAAAGTCACCTCTGCCTTCATTTGAAGTTTACCCGACTCTGACAGAATATATAATACAATTATTATTATTGTTTGTTATTCAAATGTTGTGTCTTCCACACTCATTATACACATAAGTAACTTGAAAGGCAAGGAAGGCTGTTGAGTGATGACAGTATACTTATCTATTACATAATTTAGAAAAAACAGGCATTTAAAAGTTAGGAAGTGAATAATTATAGAAATAATAAATCTTACATTGCCCACAGTCTTATTATATATTACATTAAAAATTGTGTTAAAATAATGTTATGTAGGTTACAAAGTCAAGCACTTGAACATAAAAAAGCCAGATTTACAGTTGCTCTTGCAATCTTAACGCTGTGCCCTTATGTATCCTCTCCTGTACACTGAGTGAAGTAGGGATCCTGTAGGAAAAAAATGTGACCATGGAATTAAAGACTATGTCATAGTGCATATGCACAAGGGGGCTGAGTTAGGATTGTGTGAACATTCTTAAATTTGGCATCTTCACCAATTAAGGACTAGATTGTTGAAACCAAAGAATATATTCTATTTACATAGGGATTTTTAATTAATTTCCTACATTTTTTTAAAAGCAAAAGTTTGAAAACAAATTCTGTTGTGTGCAACAATGATAGCTCCCCAACATGCATTGTCATGCTAGTGAACAGGAGTGGCTAACAGGGGAGTTTTACCTGGTGTGACGGTTGCAGATCTCTCGAGACAGACTTATGTGTAGTGATGGAGAGGTGCCAGGGGTCATGGTATATGTAGGTACCAATGACATAGGAAGGATAGGAGAGAGGTCTTGGAGGCCAAATTTAGGCTGCTAGGTAAGAAATTGAAGTCCAGGACCTCATGGTAGCATTCTCTGAGATGCTCCCAGTTCCATGCACAGGGCCAGTTAGACAGGGAGAACTGCAGAGTCTCAATGCATGGATGAGACAATGGTGTAGGGAGGAGGGGTTTAGATTTATTAGGAACTGGGGAAACTTTTGGGAAAAGGGGAGCCTGTACAGGAAGGATGGGCTCCATGTAAACCAAAATGGAACCAGATTGCTGGCACTTAACATTAAAAAGGTCCTAGAGCAGTTTTTAAACTAAGGGCTGGGGGAAAGCCGACAGGTGCGGAGGAGCACATGGTTCAGACATTCCATAGGGGAGGATTATTAATAGAGAATCTCTGTGTCCTAGTGAGGACAAGAGGATGGAAAATGATAAAATACAGGCAGGGTCTGATCAGAAACAGTCAAATAAAAGAGTCCCATTCAATTACATTGTGTAATGGCAGACAGCTAAAAGGAGACAAGTTTTTAAAGTGCTTATATACCAATGCTAGAAGTCTAAATAATAAGATGGGTGAACTATAATGCCTCATATTAAATGAGGATAGTGATATAATAGGCATCACAGAAACTTGGTGGAATGAGGATAATCAATGGGATACAGTAATATCAGGGTACAAAATATATCAGAAAAAAAAACAGGTTGTGCTGGTGGGGGAATGGCATTATATGTGAAAGAAAGCATAGAATCAAATGAAGTAAAAAACATAAATGAATCAAATTATACCATAAAATCTCTATGGATAGAAATTCCATGCTCTAATGATAAGAATATAGTGGTAGGGATATATTACCGACCACCTGACAAGGATGGTGATAGTGACTGTGAAATGCTCAGGGAAATTAGAGAGGCTATTCAAATAAAAAACTCAATAATAATAATAATGGGGGATTTCAATTATCCACATATTGCCTGGGTACATGTCATCTCAGGACGAGCTGCAGAGATAAAGTTTCTTGACACCTTACATTGTCATTAGAGGAAGTTTTGGAACAAATTGATAAATAAACAGCAATAAGTCACCAGGACCAGATCGTATTCACCCAAAAGTTCTGAAGGAACTCAAATGTGAAATTTCAGAACTACTAACTGTAGTCTGTAACCTAACGTTTAAATCAGTTTCTGTACCAGATGACTGGAGGATAGCTAATGTGATGTCAATTTTTTAAAAAGGGCTTCAGAGATGATCCCAGCAATTACAGACCTGTAAGCCTGACTTCAGAGCTGGGCAAACTGGTTGAAACTATAATAAAGAACAATATTGTCAGACATATAGATGAACATAATTTGTTGAGGAAGAGTCAATATGGTTTTAGTAAAGGGAAATCATACCTCACCTATCTACTAGAATTCTTTGAGGGGGTCAACAAGCATGTGGACCAAGGGGATCCAGTGGATATAGTGTAATTAGATTTTCAGAAAGCCTTTGATAAGGTCCCTCACCAAAGGCTCTTACGCAAAGTAAGCTGCCATGGGGTAAGAGGGAAGGTGCTCTCATGAACTGGTAAAAGATAGGAAACAAAGGTAGGTATAAATGGACATTTTTCAGAATGGAGAAAGGTAAATAGTGGTGTCCCCCAGGGGTCTGTTCCGAAACCAGTCCTATTCAACATATTCATAAATGATCTGAAAAAAGGGGTAAACAGTGAGGTGGCAAAATTTGCAGATGATATAAAATTACTAAAGATAGTTAAGACTCAGGCAGACTGAGAAGAGCTACAAAAGGATCTCTCAAAACTGGGTGACTGGGCAACAAAATGGCAGATGAAATTCAATGTTGATAAATGCAAAGTAATGCACATTGGAAAGCATAATCTCAACTATACACATAAAATGATAGGTCTAAATTAGCTGTTACCACTCAAGAAAGAGATCTTGGAGTCATTGTGGATAGTTCTCTAAAAACATCGACTCAAGGTGCAGCGGCAGTCAAAAAAGTGACCAGAATGCTGGAAATAATTAAGAAAATACCATGTTGTCTCTATATAAATCCTTGGTATGCCCACATCTTGAATATTGTGTGCAGATCTGGTGGCCCCATCTCAAAAAAGATATATTGGAATTGGAAAAGTTTCAGAAAAGGGCAATAAAAATAATTAGGGGTATGGAATGGCTTCCATATGAGGAGAGATTAATAAGACTGGGATTTTTCAGCTTGGAAAAGAGATGGCTAAGGGGAGATATGATTGAGGTCTGTAAAATCATGACTGGGTAGAGAAAGTAGATAAGGAAGTGTTATTTACTACTTCTCATAACACAAGAACTAGTGGTCACCAAATGAAATTAATAGGCAGCAGGTTTAAAACAAATAAAAGGAAGTATTTCTTCACACAACACACAGTCAACCTGTGGAATTCCTTGCCAGAGAATGTTGTGAACGCTAAGACCATAACATGGTTCAAAAAAGAACTAGATAAATTCATGGAGGATAAGTCCATCAATGGCTATTAGCCAGGATGGGCAGGAATGGTGTCCCTAGCCTCTGTTTGCCTGAAGCTGGGAATGAGCGACAGGGGATGGACCACTTGATGATTACCTGTTCTGTTCATTCCCTCTGGGGCACCTGGCACTGGCCACTGTCGGAAGACAGGATACTGGGCTAGATGGACCTTTAGTCTCACCCAGTAGGGCCATTCTTATGTTCTTATGTCATCAGGGTTTAAACCTTGAATACTGAGCACTGCAGGTAGAGACTACCACCACTGAATGCTAGAGGATTAACCAAATTAGCTGGGAGCAGATGAAGACCAACCAGAGTGTGGGTGTATGGACCAGGTGCTGGGTCTAAAGTGTGGTCAAGGGTACCTGACTCAACCTGGCGGTGCACGTGCCCACACTCTATCTCCTTCCCTCTCCCCCAGTTTCCTGGGAGTTGCGGGGAGCTCCTGTGCCCCCAATTTAGACTTACAATTGAGACTTTACATATGAAAGTTTTTCTTTAAAGGCTAGATAGCAGTTATTCTCTTGGCTGGGTAACTGTATTGGGTGGGGGGCAGGAGGGTTGGAGTGGGGTAGGGAGAGATAACAAACCTTAAAGCTTATTTCTCTCAAATGCAATATCTCTGACTGAGCAAACTGCTCTTGCTGTTCTGGCTCAATCCCTGATGTCAGAAAGAAAAATCAATATGGTGCCTGCAGGTTTGTTTTTCTTTGTTTACTTATTATTCAGTCTTGTAAGAATTTTATATACACTTTCAATTTGTAGATGGTTCTCTTACATCTGGCTTCAAAAATAAATGCCACATTTTTCTTGATAAGTTATTAAACCAGGAGCTCTATTTTGGGGACTCCTGGCACTGGCATGTTCCTGGATCTAACCCAATTCTCCATGTTTTGGGTTTCATTTCATCCCCATATTCTTTTTTAACAAGTTTATTGGAAAGGTTGGCCTGGCTGCTTGCCCATTGTGCAAATTTGAGTTTGGGGGTTTTTAGTCTCTAGCTAGTTATGCACTTTAGAGTTTTCCTTACTAGAACATTTTAGAGAGAAAAGGCCTATTTTTGTTTAACAAGTAAGGAGGGATTGATATGGATACATATTCATTATTATAATCTCCAGTATTGTGTGCTTGGAGTTTTTGTCCTCATTTTGTCCACTGAAGTCACTAGTAAAACTGACTGCTCAAGCTATGGACAGATTTCCCGGAAAGATCAGGCTCTTTAGAATCCAAACTTCCAAGTAACCATGCATGGGTTGCTCAGCTGCTATCTCATCCAAATTGACTCTGCAGAGATCTCCTAGCCTTCAGGAGCAACAATATGTTTAAAGTTTATATAGACAGCTCTTCGCTATATTGTAAAGGTTCATACTCTTCATATATATTTGCCAATGTAGTGTATTCTTTTCAATTGCACCTCTAGGCCAAATTATTATATAATGTCATTGCCTTAAATGCTAATTTGCTTATGATTAATATCAAATAACATTTGCAGAAAATAAATGTTCAGATTTGCAACTGAATTTTCACACCAGACATTTGATTCTAAGATTTATACTATTCCTTTCAGGTTCCCTGTGTCACATCTCAAGTTGCAAATATTGAAAACTTGAAGCAATACTCTCAGTGAACAGTTCAAAATACAGTTTGTTGCTACTGACAGGCCAGTCCCATCCAATTTCTTTTGATGGATCCTATAAACTCTTTAGCAAGTAAATACTGGCGTGCTATAAAAATTAACTACATAACACATGCCATACATGCGGTCGGTACTTGAAGGTCTTTCTTCAAATTCACCTTCTTCAAAAAGTTGCCTATTGAAGATATAAACATTACACTTAATGCAGCTATTTTAACAGAAATTTGAAATTTATTTGGTGTTATAATTGTGGCAATTCTGATGTTTAGGCACCTATTGAATATATTGGAAAAAATACACTTAAAGTATATTTATTTTTAATCCAAATGTTATGCATTATTCACAAATGGTCATTTAATGGTATCACATTTCCATCTTCTAGGTGGACTCTGCCATGCTTCAAACTGTGAAACACATGCACCTGTAGGCAACTCCAGATGATACTCAGAAGGGCTTTAGATCGGGAACCAATACTTCATTGAACAGTTCAGCAGCCAGAGTTGCACACTGTAAGGGGCACTTTCCAAAATGCCCTTACTCAACAAATACATTTACATATTAAATTGTCCTTCCAGGAAGTTTGCTCTAGAGCAACTGCTGCATTAGATGCATCCTAGAGATACAGCATGGTCAAGTGGACTGATCATGGGACTGGGATACAGGAGCTTCCAGAGTGGTTAGATCCCATATTGGTGGGATTTTCATAAACTGTCATTGTTAGTCTAACTTCTCCCACTGAATTCGATGGCAATTTTACCATTACTACAATGGAAGCAGTCAAGCCAATGCTGAGAGTTTTTGAAAATCACACTCTTAAGTGCTATGTAAATACTAAGTATTTTTAGTATGGACTATATTTTAATTATATCATTTTATTCTTCATGTTAATGGAAACTGATGTAACCTGTCTAGAATATATTCTGGCCTTAATTCTCCCCCCATTAGACTAGTTGCTTTTGCAAAAGCCATGTTATCTTCTGAGACAGGGCCGGCTCTGGCTTTTTTGCCACCCCAGGCAAAAAAGCCTCCCGCCGCCCCCCACCCCCAGGGAGAGCGGAGCCCCGGCGGCCAGAGCGCTGGGGGGAGGGCGGCGAGCCCCGCCGGGGCTCCCCTCTCCCCAGGGGCCAGAGGCTGCGCCGGGGGGGGGAGGGCGGAGAGCCCCACCGGGGCTCCGCTCTCCGCGGCGGCCAGAGGCTGCGCCGGGGGGAGGGCGGAGAGCCCGGCCAGGGCCCCGCTCTCCCCGGCGGCGATCCTGGTCGCAGCCCCGCTCTTGGGCCAGAGCGCCGCGCCGCCCCCCTCCAAGTGCCGCCCCAAGCACCAGCTTGGTGGGCTGGTGCCTGGAGCTGGCCCTGTTCTGAGAGGACACTATGCAATCAAAACATTTCTTCTGCTGTGGCTGAAGTTAGGAATTGTATGCATCTTTTCTGATGTGTTTTCTTTAAATTGCCAGAAGTCCCACACTCCCTGCTGTAGAGACAGCTGCCATATTGTATTCAGCTGTAGCCTTCTACCAAGGAGAGACAGACACTATCAACCATGGAGACCTTACTTTTCTTCTGTCTTGTTCTGTGAAGTCAGTTGCACTGCAAATATATTCTTGCCCATTTTGTATGGCAAGGGATATTAGATTTTTCTGAAAAATTAGCCTTTTAGGGATATTTTCCTTGCAGAATAGATAGTTTTATATTTGCAGTGAAAAATTGGGCTTATTGTCATGTGAAGAGAGTAACTCTATGCTATCTGTGACTAAATTTCTGAAATCCTAACCGCACAAAAGTTAATAGTAAAACTCCCATTATTAACAATGGGCCAATCATCCTCAGAGTTCAGTATATGGTAAATATTTGCTGTATATTGTGAGTGCTGTATTCCTAAAATAAAACCAAGAACGTCTGAAAATTAAACATTATCTATTAGTGGGCATTTTAGAAGAAAATTGTTTACTGGCCTTACAAATTCCCTTCTAGAGGCAAGCTCTTCTCTGTAGGAAGATCAGTTCTTTAAAAGAAAAAAAGAGGGTTTCCAAGAAGCTTCTTTATGTTTCTCTGACTGTAGTAGCCATGGATGTCCCTAATGATCTTTGTGTCTTCATCTTTCACCCCATTCATCTCACATTCCAAAGCATATCCCATCTTCTGAATCTCTGCTTTAACTCTGATGCAATGGAGTTTTGGACAAGCAAAAGGGAGAAATAGATTAATCATTTTATTGAAGATAATAGAGATTTACAGAAACCTTTCTGGTAGGCACAAAGTGCCCTGATTGAGATAGTAAGGACTTTATGGTTTAATTTTGTCAGTTTGCAGTGTAGGAGCAAGCAAGCTTCTATCAGATTCTCTATTTCCCAGAGTTCTGTGTTAACTGGGATTATATGCTCCCTCAATCTTTGCAACTCCTGTACGGGCCAAGTTACCTGTTAGACATATATTGTTGCTGAATGTATGCTACAGTAGTGTGTCTAAACTCTGAAAGCTATCTGCTTCTATTAGGAAGGGCTTGAGTGGAATACAAACTCTCCGGAATGAATGATGATCAAATCTACCAAAATAAACCCAAACATGGTGAGTTTGGTTCAGTAAAAAAAAAATATTAAAATGTCACAATGTTTATGTCGTGACATGAAGACTAGAGCTGGTCAGAAAATGATGGGGGCTTTCTCCAGGGAAAATTTTGACTTTTTTTCCAAAAATTTAAAACCAAAAATCCCCAAGGGCTCCCCTGTTGCAAAGATTCTGTGGTGCATCATGATAGATGTAGAATGGCTGGGAATCCTGACCTAAAGAGGGTATAAGGCACCAGAACTACAACTCCCATGAGAGACCATTTCCAAATACAAATGTTTTGGTTTTAAGATGAAATTTTTTTGCAAAATTGTCTGAGTTTAAAACTTGATTTTCCATCAAAACAGTTTGGATAGAAAATTTCCAACCAGCCCAAATGAAGACATTTGTGTCACAAGGAGAACATTGCCATGCTGCACCACTGGTACAGAAGAACCCATGCTCGAGTGCCCCTGTCCTTAGGGAACAGGAAAATTGCTGCTTCTATATGTTGTTAGGGACCCAGGACACAGGGCTTCTGGGCCATCTCCATAACATGGGTGGAGGAAGAGGCCAGTAACATCCCTAAGTTTGATCTAAAAAACTTCATAACCTTTGACTCCATATTTGTAGGAGCAGAAGGTGTTTGAGTTTGCCAAACTTTGTAGCCAGCAGCAGAAATGGAATCCAAACCATTCTGGGTTTTTCAGCTTAACTCTCTAGTAGAATATAGTACTGTCCCAAACTGCAATACATAATCTGCCCCATATTTTTAAAGAGTAACATCACCAAAAATATATGTCCATCCTGAGCATCAGTGAAGATTTCCATAGGCAGCACAGGAAACAGGATTCAGAAAAAGATCTCAAATTCATGTGTGTGTATTTTTATGTTTTATGACTTTGTGGCTTCCCACTGTTGTTAATTGGCCAATTCCCAGGCTAGTACTTTCCCTGTGTGACAGACAGCCATTGAGCATATTTATTCATGTGAGGACAATTTTATAGAACATCTAAGAGTGCGCTAGAACACCAACTGTTGGGCTTCATTGAAATGTGCAGCACTCATCTGTACTTTATTTGATTTTTTTTTGTTTAGAATCATTAACTCTAAAAAGTTCCACATTATATAATGCATACTAAAGTTAACTTAAAGTCATATGTTTTCTTCTATGCTAAATGTATTCAGATTTTTATTGCTTGTGTATGTACTGTAATACAGCTGCAATCTTTTCTTCTTTGTGCTGTGACTAAGGTAACCCTAAAACATCATAAAATGCATTCAGTTCCTATAGTGCCTGATGTATACAAAATGTTTTAAAGTGTTTAGCAATTTCTGTGGCTATTTATTCATAGTCATAGTATGGTGGAAATTGTGTGACAGAAACAGAGTTTAATGCTTAGTTTTATCATATGTTACTATGAGATCTGCTGATAAACAGAAACATTCAAGGGACCACAAGTGGGGCTATGAATGGAACAACAATGTGCTCCTGATGGACAATTGCAGCCAGTATGTTATTTAGGAAACCCTATTTCATTAGGAGGGTGGTGAAGCACTGGAATGGGTTACCTAGGGAGGTGGTGGAATCTCCATCCTTAGAGGTTTTTAAGGCCTGGCTTGACAAAGCCCTGGCTGGGATGATTTAGTTGGTGTTGGTCCTGCTTTGGGCAGGGGATTGGACTAGATGACCTCCTGAGGTCTCTTCCAACCCTAATCTTCTATGATTCTATTCTATGATTCTATTTCTTGGTGTGGGATATGGACAAAGAGGCTTATCTCTTCACTTGGCAGAATTATATACGATGTGTTCATTGCTGAAGAAGGCTGGTCTTATTACCATGGTCAACTTGATCTCCCAAGATCTAAGGTTTGAAGTATCCTCAACACAAACCAAAATCATTCCTCTTTGGTGAGCAGTCATGTAGAAGCATTAAAGGCATAATTGTGCTTCTCTGGTTATATACATCCATTTCATGGGCACAAGAATGATTTATCCCAAAGTGGTCTATAACCTTCATCCTTTAGACATCCTGCCATCTACAACACTCTTTCCATAGTCTTGCTCTTCTGTGTTCCAGTCTCTATTGTAGTATAGACTAGAGGTGTGTCAATATTTCATTTTTCAGTTTGAAGGTCAAATCGGTGGGGGAGGAAGGGGAAAGCGGGGATGGTGAGTTTTGAACCCAAACTGAATTTTTTCTCACCAAAATGAAGAAACAGGAGAAAATTTTGTTTTGACCCCAAATGTTTTTGGTGTGTGTTAACCTTTTAAAAACAAACAAGCAAACAAACAAACAAATCTAGTTAAATTTCAAAAGGAAACATAATTTTGAAAAGAAAAATCAAAACATTTCATGACTTTTTCAGGTTTTCTTTAGTTATTCGGCTGAAACTATTCACTGAAATTGACTGAAATTATCAAATAGTTTGTTGCTCTGAAAATGCATTTCCCATGAAATTTAGTATTCAGATAAAAATTTCACCCATCTTTAGTATAGACTAAGGAATCTGTTTTATGATTCTGGTTGATACAATAAGGTGGAGCTTTAAGTTTTTTCACTAAATCGCTATAGTATAGTATTTCAAATGCATCAATAGCTAGCTGTATCAAAACTTCAAGGATTTTGTGCTGGATGAATTCATGTTTTCTCCCATGACTTATGGCATAGCATCAGTTTATTAAACATGAATAGCAAAAATGACTCACTTTAGTGTTCATAAGGAATCTGTGGATTGTAGGGTATCTGCCTGCCTGTCTTCCTGTAGATATTGGAAGCTAGAGGGAATGAAAAGAAGCAGCTTGATTCCTCTGAAGTGAGTCTCTTGATGCTGGATAGAAGTTGTAGCCTGTTGGAACTAGACCATAATTCTAACAAGAGAGAAGGTCAAATAGGATGGAGCCAGGAACTGGGAAGAGTGGTCTAGCTGGGAAATGGATGCTTTAACAGGGTCAGGGAATTTAAATTAGCTTTGGGAGCACATGGGAACTTCTGGACACTTAGCTGATCTGACCTCTACAGTTTTTGAAATGTACCCGTCACTATAAAAATGGGAAGTCTATAAAAGGTCAAACATGCATTTGGTGAGAAATACAAAAAGGAATAGCTTGAGAAGATCATTAAATAAAACAAAGTAGATTCAAGAATAAATAAAACAATAGCACTGTAAAGGTGAACAGTGTGGGCATAAATCAGGGAAGACTGTGAAACAGGAATAAGAGACTCCAAGATAAATTAATTTGATGGGGGTCTAATTCCATCCATTCTAATGATGGTGAAAATGATAGTTTGCAAGTGCCTCTTATCCCAGTCTGTTTGAAACAATCTTTAAAGACTAAAGGTCAGTCTAGCTATCTGTCTGCTATATCTATGCATTTCTAGTAGAACCATCACATCGGTGTCCAGGCTGTAGGAAACATGAATATTATCGTCACTTGTATTTGGGTAGTGTGTAGCTGCCCCATGATGCTATGCACTGCAAAAATGAGAGGAACAAAGACTGTCCCTGCCCCAGAATGCTCACAATTTAGATTAGAACAAGATAATAACAAGGGGCTAAGTAGAAAGAACAGGAATACTTGTGGCACCTTAGAGACTAACAAATTTATTAGAGCATAAGCTTTCATGGGCTACAACCCACTACTTCAGATGCATATAGAATGGAACATATATTGAGGAGATATATATACACACATACAGAGAGCATGAACAGGTGGGAGTTGTCTTACCAATTCTGAGAGGCCAATTAAGTAAGAGAAAAAAAAATTCTGAAGTGATAATCAAGATAGCCCAGTACAGACAGTTTGATAAGAAGTGTGAGAATACTTACAAGGGGAGATAGATTCAATGTTTGTAATGGCTCAGCCATTCCCAGTCCTTATTCAATCCTAAATTGATTGTATCTAGTTTGCATATCAATTCCAGCTTAGCAGTCTCTCGTTGGAGTCTGTTTTTGAAGTTTTTCTGTTGTAAAATAGCCACCCGCAGGTCTGTCATAGAATGACCAGACAGGTTAAAGTCTTCTCCAACTGGTTTTTGAGTATTATGATTCCTGATGTCAGATTTGTGTTCATTAATTCTTTTGTGTAGAGACTGTCTGGTTTGGCCAATGTACATGGCAGAGGGGCATTGCTGGCACATGATGGCATATATCACATTGGTAGATGTGCAGGTGAACGAGCCCCTGACGGTATGGCTGATGTGATTAGGTCCTATGATGATGTCACTTTAATAGATATGTGGACAGAGTTGACATCAGACTTTGTTACAAGGATAGGTTCCTGGGTCAGTGTTTTTGTTCAGTGATGTGCGGTTGCTAGTGAGTATTTGCTTTAGGTTGGGGGGTTGTCTGTAAGCGAGGACAGGTCTGTCTCCCAAGATCTGTGAAAGTGAGGGATCATCTTTCAGGATCGGTTGTAGATCTTTGATGATGCGCTGGAGAGGTTTTAGTTGGGGGCTGAAGGTGACAGCTAGTGGTGTTCTGTTATTTTCTTTGTTGGGCCTGTCTTGTAGGAGGTGACTTCTGGGTACTCGTCTGGCTCTGTCAATCTGTTTTTTCACTTCAGCAGGTGGGTATTGTAGTTTTAAGAATGCTTGATAGAGATCTTGTAGAGACAACTTGTCTCTGTCTGAGGGATTGGAGCAAATGCGGTTATATCTTAGAGCTTGGCTGTAGACAATGGATCGTGTGGTGTGTCCTGGATGGAAGCTGGAGGCATGTGGGTAAGTGTAGCGATCAGTAGGTTTCCAGTATAGGGTGGTATTTATGTGACCATCGCTTATTAGCACAGTAGTGTCCAGGAAATGGACCGTTTGTGTGGATTGATTTTATCTTTTTTATAATGTAAAGAGGCCACTAACGTGAATCAGATAATAATTGCCCTGCAAGTGGCAAGACTGGGACTCTATTTTTGTGATCATTTGCACAGTAGATTAATCCAAACAAAAACTGAGTGTATTACTAGGCTTTTGTAATATTTGCCTTCTAAAATGTATGCTTTGTGTAATGCTAATATCAATATTAATATCTTCTGAGATGAACAGAACTAACGTAGTAATATCAAAAAACAATGTTAGTCTGTACAATGTTTTCTGTTGGGAGTGTCATAAAAAATCGGCAAGGACTGATTGCATCTCTGAATTCTATACTTGTTTCACCTATTCAGTCTTTCTGTGTTATTTATTTTCTTTCTTTCCTTTTCATCTCTCACTTCACAGTCACAGCTAACTATTCTGCAGAACAGGACCTTTTTAGTTTGTATCTATATAAATACATGTAGTGTTATTTCAGTGCCTAATTGTCTGAAATCTTCAACAAAAGATGAAATAGGTGCTGTATTTTTGTGGTGTTCCTCATATCCTTTCCTTTATTTGCAGATAAACATGGAGAGTATAAATCATATGTGTAATACCTGTATATCTCTTTGGTCTTTGCAAACACTATTATGGGAAATGGAATGTAAAAATTATTGACAACAAAAAAGGCTGGGACAAACCAAATCTACACTTTTTTTAACTTATTTTCTTAAAGGTTTCTATTTTAAAAGATTTACAGCTGTAGAGACAAGGGATGAGCATTTGTATTGCATCTCTACGAGGCACAGCACATTAATTACAGTCCAGCAGCTTTAAGCCACCTTCCCACCCTCCCTAACTTGGGATCTTTTGTGTCCCTGAGTTAGCATAGTGTTGCTGTCTGTCAAAGTTATGGCAGCCTGATCCATTGAAGAAATGGAGCTATGCTGATTTACATTAGCTGGCTGATTTGGCCCTAAGTTTTCGGGTTGGGAAATTATGCATTAAAATTATTGAGTTCTCTTCAACAGTGTGGGAAGTACACATTTTGAGCCTCTTGACCCTCAGTCTGTTGGAGTTGTTGATAATTACAGACTTCATATAAGTGAAAAATGACTAATATTATAGAATGTATTTGTTTTTTACTCTTTCACCTTTGGGTAGTAATTTTCTTGCATCAAAATGTTTCCTGACTGTTATGGAATGAATAAAGTATTTCTTCATTAAAGAGAAGAGAATAAAGAATACAGAGATGGCCTAGTATGGTATTACATATATTACATCCACTGGGCAGCTTACAAACTTTTTTCTAGTTAAATGAGTTGATTGGATTACCAAGGCTTCTGTTTTTAGTTGATTGTTAAATGGTTGTGGAAAAATATTGACCTATTTTTTATATACATTAGCGGTTGTCTTCACTTCTGCTACACTGACTTGAACCTTGAAGTCTAGGACTATTTCTTGTTCCAACTCATTGGCACACTCTTATTCATGCAGCAACAGGATGGCATCCATCAAGCTCTGAGGTTTGGTCTTTCAGAGCCATCCCTTTTTTTCCTTTCTCTTCTCCTGGATCATGAAATGGTTCAGAATTAAGTAGTTTTCTCTGAATATGCTGTTATGTGGGATTGCCTGGGTGGCTAGTTGCTGGAATCAATAGCCATAATGGAGGACAGTCTCTCATCAGAACATCAGAATGGCCATACTGGGTCAGACCAAAGGTCCATCCAGCCCAGTGGCCAATGCCAGGTGCCCCAGAGGGAGTGAACCTAACAGGTAATGATCTAACAAACAGAGGCTAGGGAAACCATTTCTTACCCACCCTGGCTAATAGCCATTAATAGACTTAGCCTCCATTAATTTATCTAGTTCTCTTTTAAACCCTGCTATAGTCCTTCACAACTTCCTCAGGCAAAGAGTTCCACAGGTTGACTGTGCGCTGTGTGAAGAACTTCCTTTTATTTGTTTTAAACCTGCTGCCCAGTCATTTCATTTGGTGGCCCCTAGTTCTTAGATTATGGGAACAAGTAAATAACTTTTCCTTATTCACTTTCTCCACACCACTCATGATTTTATATACCTCTATCATATCTCCCCTTAGTCTCCTCTTTTCCACGCTGAAAAGTCCTAGCCTCTTCAATCTCTCCTCATATGGGACCTGTTCCAAACCCATAATCATTTTAGTTGTCCTTCTCTGAACCTTTTCTAATGCCAGTATATCTTTTTTGAGATGAGGTGACCACATCTGTACTCAGTATTCAAGATGTGGGCGTACCATGGATTTATATAAGGGCAATAAGATATTCTCCGTCTTATTCTCTATCCCTTTTTGAATAACATCCTGTTTGCTTTTTTGACTGCCGCTGCACACTGCGTGGATATCTTCAGAGAACTATCCACGATGACTCCAAGATCCCTTCCTGATTAGTTGTAGCTAAATTAGCCCCCATCATATTGTATGTATAGTTGGGGTTATTTTTTCCAATGTGCATTACTTTACATTTATCCACATTAAATTTCATTTGCCATTTTGTTTTGTGAGATCTTTTTTAAGTTCTTCACAGTCTGCTTTGGTCTTAATTATCTTGATCAGTTTAGCATTGTCTGCAAACTTTGCCACCTCACTGTTTATCCCCTTTCCACCTCACTCCCTTTACCCCCTTTGACTCTCCTCTTCCTTACTTCTGATTCAAGAAATATTTCAGATCAGGGGTCTGTTGAGAGACATCCTTTAATGTTGCAAAACCAGTTACTTTATTCTAACACTACTCACCTGCAGTTTTGTACCCCATGCCTGCCAGACAGCCACCTGAATCACAAGGATTTCTTTCCCACCATTGCCATCAGTATGTAACTGTCCCATCTGCAGGTTGTAATTGTGAGTGGGGTGGTAGACCAGTCCCTTTCAGAGATTTGCTAGTATGATATGTGTACCACAAACTTGGAGGCAAGTACTGAAGAGTTCACAGACTCTAGCCTTTAATGGGTCACCATTAAGCACACATTTCTAGTAAGTAAAGGGAGATTACTTTCTTGATGGAATGGGTACAAATACTTTAGTATAATGTCTTAGACCAGAGGCGGGCAAACTATGGCCCGGGGGCCACATCCGGCCCACAGGACCCTCCTCCCTGGCCCCTGAGCTCCTGGCCCGGGAGGTCAGCTCCCGACCCCTCCCCCCCGTTTCCCCTTCCGCACAGCCTCAGATCACAGCGCCACCGGCGCAATGCTCTGGGTGGCGGGGCTGCGAGCTCCTGGGGCAGTGCAGCTGCAGAACCCGGCCTGACCCGGTGCTCTGTGCTGTGCGGTGGCATGGCTGGCTCCAGCCGGGCGGTGCACTAGCTGTAGTGCCGCCAGCCACCGGTGCTCCAGGCAGCACGGTAAGGGGGCGAGAAGCAGGGGTATTGGACAGAGGGCGGGGGCCAGGCCAAGCATGGCTGTTTGGGGAGGCACAGCTCCAACCTCCATACAGTTTCCGAAACCCGATGTGGCCCTCAGGCCAAAAGGTTTGCCCGCCCCTGACTTAGACAGTTTCGATGTAAGATCAACACAGGAGTTCCTAACTCTGTCCCTAAGGGTAGCCCAGTAGAAGGGTACACTTGTACCCATGTCCTATGGAACTACTCTGGCCTAAAGCCTGGTGTTTCCTTTTTTGTCCAATCATCTAACATAGTAATAAAGTGTTGGTCTGCAGATCCCTCTGGCCAGAGTTCAGTCCTGGTCTTGATGGGAACTCTTCTGCATTGTCATGCAGCCATGTGGGTCCTTCCTGCTTTCATGTAGCTCTCTTTGTCCAGTATCAGCCCTCTGGCTCTCTCCTTGGGCCTGACCGCAGTGCCCTCTGGATGTCAGTTCTTTTTCCTGTTCACTAAGCATCACACAGTCCCTAGAACCATGTTAAGAGGCTAAACTGGTCCCTGTGCCTCACAGAATGATGTGTAGTCCAGTCCTTTCCCTCAAGCTCTCTTTAGGGGGGTGCCACTTGGAAAGGAAGCAGCAGGTTCAGTACAGTATGTTCCAAATGCAGTTTTATTCAATGTTGTTTGCAGTGGTAACTCAGCTACCGTTTCCTTACTGCCGGTTTCATCATCTTCTATAAAGCTCAGTTTAATTGTTCTTAATTACCTGTTTAAATTAGTGTATAAATCTCAGCCAAAAGCTGTAGGTGGCATAAATAAAACTGTGTGTGTCATGGGATGTTGCTTCTATCAATTTTCATATCCCCTTCAGGGGTTACATTGGGGAACCTTTGTTGCCAACATTAAAATGATCATTGGTGGGAGCACTTCATGCTCATAACATTTCTATTTTAGTCGTTGCATGGAAAAACAGCATAAGGAGGGTTGCACATGTTTAAATGGAGTTTTTTAAGCTATTATTACCACAGCATGCATTTTTCTCAGGGGTACACTACTTTGTTATTCTTAGCAACATTATGTGAAGAAAAGGAATCTTCTGGTCTATTTAACATATTAGGTATTACCTACGGATCTAGCTTAATGGTACCTCTTTGGGCTAAACCACATTCCCTCCTTTGGAAATCCTCCAATGCAGAACTGATGGATACATTAGAACACTCTTGGCTAGACAGGGCCTGGCAGAAGGAGTAGTGCTGAGCTGCACTGCCCCAGGACTAGTACTGGGAAGTGCACAAAGACTCTTGTCACTGGCATGTGTGCTGGCTAGTTTGGTGAGCCTCTCAAATTGTTCTTTAGATTTTCAAACTGAGTTTGAGTTTGCGAGTTTGAGTTTGCGAGTTTGAGTTTGCGAGTTTCTCTCCCTATAGTCCCTGTAATTTCAACCCAGTTTTCTTTCAGAGGAGATAGTTTTATTTTCCATTTTAAAATATTTGTCTGAAGAGCAGCCTATGTTATGTACAGTATTAAGCATGGAAAACACTACTCAAACCATGCTGGCACGAGCAGGTCCTATGTTTGCGTCATAGACCATAGTTTTAAATTATAATATTTTCTGTTCCCCCTCTGCTCTGTTTTTTTACACTTTCTTAATCTTTCTTCTTGCCTTTTCACCAGGTATTTCATTCTGCCCCTGCTTTTACTCCTTTCTCCTCTCCCCAGTTTTCACAGTAACCATTTAACCCAACATAGTCACGAGCTCAGAAATAGGCATTATCAGTTTTTGCTCCTAGTTAATCAGAATTTTGTGTTTGAAATCTTAACACTTTTACTAGACTGCTTATTAAACTGTTAAGACTGGATGAATCAGCACATTTTTCATAGATTGGAAGATTGTACAATAAGGTCTAGTTTGTGCCATGGTGTATTGAGTCCTGATGGGAATGTAGGAAGGAATTAGGTCTCCACCCACTTCATGGGCACATTAGCACTGCCTGGATCATGGCTTTGGGTGCTATGGATAGAGTTGCAGCTGAATCCCAGATGCTTCACAAGCAAAAGGGTAGGGACAAGCTCCACCACCCTTACATACTGGCTGGACACATGGTAGAAGCATGCTGCACCCTTTTAATGGCTGTTGCAATTTTTATACCTGGTGCAATGTGTATCAGAGGGTGCTCCTGAGGCACAATGTGTATGGTGCTCTCACACAGCCAATGCAGCTGTGTAAACTGCCTTTACTTGGGGCTGTGCCTCAAATTCCAAAGTACCCCTCAGGGTATATGTGACTTCTGGCAGTAAAGCATATCTTAAAGTGATACTGTAAGGTTGAAAATATATTTAAAAAAAAAAACTTTCTGACTTACATTATAAATGACACCTAAATTATTATAAGGGAAAATAATTAAAAATATTTACTATTTGTGATTTTGTCTGCATTTTGCGTATGTCTCTTCTTAGCTAATGAAAACTTGATAGTCAATTTCACTTTTGTTTCTAACCAGTTACTAGTAAATTTCATTGTCTATTTTTCATGCACTAGTACAGTGCTGCAGTGTTTAGGGTGGAAACACAGCAGGAGAATATTGATTTGTGAAGAAACATTTCTTTTGAAATATTTTTTTTAAATAAAAAAAATTCTGCAGTTAGTAATTTGTAAGACCTCAATTTTTTTAACCAAAGCTTAATTTGAGGCCAAAAAATTTGCCTTGCATTTTTCCTTTAAGCACTGTATTACACAATAAGCACAAGACTGGAAGGCAGATGTTGTACTAACCTCCACTGATTGCATTCTGATTGCCAGTTTATTTGTCTTTCTTCAGCGATTTAAAATAGCCATATGGGAAATCAGCAGTGATGATCATGGTTAAAGTACCAGAAGTCAGGTACTGTACCTACACATATTCCCTGGGAAAAAAATCTGAACCCAATTAGAAAATATATGATACTGGCAGAACACACTGATCATTTTAAAATTGGTGCAGACTGCAAAATGAAAGGAAAATGTGATGGAGCAGAAGACGCATTAGCAACCTTGCATGTTCTGTGTTTAAATAGAGAATGTGTAGCCATGATAAATCAGAGTATCTTCATTGTCCTTTATCTATACAAGGCACTTGTGATCAGAAATGGAGTGACCAAAAGGCCTATGACACTTTTGTTGGGTTGTTTTTCATGCAAAAGGTTTTGAAAAATAATATATTAATATTTATGTTTGTGAAAAGAGAGAGAGATTAGTGAGAAAAAGCTAGAAAAGCTCCAGCTATCAGGATTTATAGGAAGCATCTTTAGCTGGGAAAATAAGATATGGTGGTGTGATTTTTATATCCTATTTTAATTTTGTGATTTTAAAAATTCTTTCTATTTTCTAATCTACATGATAAAATTCTAGGATTGTCACTCTGGGTCTCTGTGCAGCCTAGACTGTCTGAGGCAGTGTGGAACAATGGAAATAGTGACATGTGTGGTTGAGCCCTCTTTTTGTCCATAATAGCACCAAGTTCATTCATCACTGGGATCTGAGATCTGTTACTTTTCATTTTTTAAGTTCTCAGCCATTTGCAGCTTTTTTACACACATGATTCTATGAATTACTCCAAAGCGAAAGCATGGGTTTTCAGCTGCCAATTTTTATTTTTAAAAAATAGGATGTTATCTGAATTTTAATTTGGAATTCTTAAGCTTTCACTAAAGCTCTTTGCCACTGGGGTGGCTTAAACTAAAACCAAAAAATTACTATCTTGAGGGAGGTGGTGATCATTGATTTTGACCAACCAGACAATACACCTTCTAAAATAAAAATATAAACTGTACTTAGGAAAAATGCCTGTTTCATTGGACTAGAAGAAAGTGAAGTCCTTTATTTATCCTTATAACTGGTCCAGCATAGTTTGCCAATATGCCTCAGCTGTGTTCTGGAGGATCTATAGTGTATCTCTGATACTTCAGCCATGGGTTTTTCTGCTAGGAATTCGAACATGGGTTCTTATTTGTGCCAATCCTCATCTTGGTCTCCTCAGGCAGTGAACTAGAATTTGTCACCAGACCATATGGGGAAGTATGCCTCTCTCCAGCTCTCGGCTACTAATACGTCCATGGTGGGGTGGATGTATTCTTGTCCTGCCTGACCCCTGAATTCAAACTAATCTTTGAGATATGGGGATGTTTGATTCTGGTCCCTCCCATCACCCAGATGGGTGAAGGAGCTGCCTCTTCTCCTCCTCCTCTTTGCCCACTGGTTCTGCAGTAATGGTGACAAATGCGGCTGCTCCTGGTTACTTCTATGAGAGAGACCTAGTTTCCCCTCTAGGACCCTATGAGGTGGGAGGGTCCCAGGGGCTCATGCTGCAGCGCGAGCCTGAACATCTACACCACAGGTTTCAGGGTAGCAGCCGTGTTAGTCTGTATCCTCAAAAAGAACAGGAGTACTTGTGGCACCTTAGAGACTAACAAATTTATTAGAGCATAAGCTTTCGTGGGCTACAACCCACTTCTTATATGCATCCGAAGAAGTGGATCTACACCACAGTTAAACAGCCCCTTGGCTTAGCAGTCAGCTGGCACGGGCTAGCTGCGGGTGTCTAATTGCAGTGTGGACATACCCTCAGATACAATCAGCAAGAGGTAGATGTCATGGAAAAAGTCACCCACGCAGTGATTTTATTTCAGAGACTCAAGCCTGAGGCCTGTTTATTGAATACGCACCAACGCGTTGGGGGTAGCAGTATTGAAACCACGCCCCTGATACAAAGCACGCTGAGACTTTTAAAGCTTAAAACTGCAAACAAATTACACACAGTTAAGTAATAATAACCATATTAGGAATAAGGGAGTTAGGGTCTCTTGGTACTTTCCAGCATTCTTTTGCAATCTTGCCTTGGTATGGGTGCAATTTGAGTTAAGGTCTTTTTGGTATTTTCCAACGCTGTTACAACCTGGCCTTTTATGGGGTGCTTATTACACAATTGCTCTTTACAGGGTACAGTTACTCAATGGGGGTAGTTTTACAAATGGAATAGGGGGAGACATGGTTACACAAATGGGGTAGGGGGAGGCATAGTTACTCATTTTAGATGATTGCTTCATACTGATTGCTTTACACAAGTGGTTATTATATTTCAAAAGCAGTAGGCACCTATTGCAAATTATACTTGTTGCTGGGGCTTTTTCACCCTCCTCCTTTTTAGCCCCACTTCCCTCCCTGTGTCTCACCCTCTGGCTGCCACTATCAGGGAGCACAACACTTAGCTTGGTTTAGGCTTGTGGGCCTGTTAGCCGCAGGGCAGGCCTAGGCCAAGCAGAAAAGCTTAGACTACTAGGGCTAGCTTAATTTCCCCCCACATAGATCTTAAGGGGCTGGCCACTGTCTCCAACTTTCCACCAGCAGCACGACTTCATCCCAAATCTCCAAAATAGTAACATCCAGAGTAGGTAAGACAATAATTAACAGTAAAAGTCTATGTGCAACCTCATTCCATTTTGCTTTCGATCAGATATTTGTCTATGGAAAGACTCTCCTATAGCTACATGGAGCTGTCTGCATGACAATATTCCTCATCTTAAGGGTAAAAATGTCATCTGGTTTGTGCCTTTTCAAATACCTTATATGTTTCCCGTAGTCAGTTGCTAGATTATGAGACACTGAAAATACATTAGGCACCTTTCTAGTGAGCTAACCCCATTGCACCTAAAACACATAACAGCATTTCTTTGCAAAATGATTTATAGGGAGAAAGCACATTTAGTCAATTTGTTGCAGATACTGCATCACCACTCCTATCCCAAACCTCTTACTGTTTATTATATCAGACAATGGTACCAACATAATGTGTTCTAAAAGGCAACACTTCGCTGAGAGATTTAGAGAGTGTTATCCTATTTATTTTAAGTGCCAAGTAATTATCAATTCATTTGCTATCTATTGTAATACCATGAATCATAATGAATATATTTGCATAATATGTGGTATCACATGAGCTCAATTATAATTCAGCATTAGTTAAATGTACCATGAAAATAAAATGTTTCCAAGTAAAAGTAGGCTGTGGTTGAAGTATAATCCATTTTATATATGGGGTACTACAAAACTACGCCTGGGCAGTTTGTCTACTTATAAGGTTAATCTCCAAAGAGACTTTCTTATAGCCCTGAGAGTTCCCCATTTTCTGCTGTACCCTTTCCTTAAATGCCTCTCATCAACATTGCAGATGAGGACTGCAGTATTGCCAACCCCAAATGTTCAAAAATCATGAGTCAGGAGCACCAAAATCATGAGCTTGGCTTTAAAATCATGAGATTATGTAAAAATAACATATTTGGTGTTCTTTTCATTTACCTTCTGCTTTTTGAGCCTTTAGGTTACACTGGGGTCACATTTTGAAGCTTTCTCCACAGCCACAAGGACTACAAACTTAATTTTTCTTTAAGAAAGAAGGCTGAAATACTCACACAGTCACTTGACTCCAGGGGCTGGAACTTTAAGGAAAATAAAAATTATCATAAGATTCATGGCAAAATCACGAGTGTTGGGAACACTGGGACTGTGTAGAGCACACTAAGGAATCTGTTTTAGCTGGTTGATTGATCTGTCACTGCTATGTATCCCAAAGGGGGTGAGCACATTGCTTTAGTGATACTCCAAGGCCTGCAGATTCACGGCTGAATAACTGAACTGAAGAAGTCTCAAATACTTACATATCAATGCATTACATGGGTCAGCAAAGCCACCTAATAGATAACTGCCTGAGATTGCACCAAGCATCATCTCATTAGCACTCCAGCTGCCAGCACTCCTCCCAGAACCTTTCATCCCCAGCTCCTGGGGCTGCTTCTGCTGCTCCCAATTGCTCTTCTCACTCTTCCCTGTATGCCAGGTTGTGGTCTTCACTACATGACTGGTCCAAGCAGATTGGAAGACCACATATGTTTACATAATCACAGAACAGCTCTGGGTTGACATGTTTTGATTACTGGTGCTCTTGTGATAATAGGGTGGACAGGATAACATTACTGCAAGCATGTGCTAATCTCAGTAACTAATCTGAATGCCTAAACTGCCACATTTGGGTCATATTGCTATTGAACATATGAGCTGTTTTGTGCAGTTCTCAGTCCTCTAAAAATGATCATTGTATGAACATTTGTATCTATAACATACATAAATGTATATAATTTCCTTGAGAAGATGGAGAGTGTGCTTACTTTCTGGATATAAATCCTGATTTGCACTTATTGCCTTAACAATATAGCAAAGATATCCAATTTGGGGGGGTGGGGGGGAGTTAGTTATTTCCACAAACATAACAAATTTGATGGTACCTCAAGGATTATTTAGCCTGATATACATCATGAAGTTGCATTATAACGGTAAAAGGCTAACGTGGTTGACAATACTTAATTAGTTTTGGCTCCTGTCACCGTTGGCTTTACAATGTGATGACAGAAGTACATTGCAGGAATTGATGAGGTAGTGCCACATTTACACAGCACTAATCTCTTTAAAGTATTTTTTGGTGGAAGCTTCCCTTCCTTTATATGCAAGGCAAAGCTTCTCAGTTAGATCTCTGAACCTTTTAAAGCATGCAATCAAAGCTACGCTCTGCAATTTAAATTGTCCAGACAAAGGATAGGCAATGGAAGTGGTGCAGTGTTGCTATTGGATTTATCTGTAGAAGTTAGAGATGTTGCAAGTACATTACTAAATGTATCTATATTGCAAATGTTACACTGTACATTACAGGGTTTATAAAACAAAACTGCTTTCTAAACACAGTATTTATATTCCACTAAATTGGGCCAAATTTAGATCCTGATCGTGCAGAGATTTAGGCACATATGTAACTTTATTCATGTGAGTAGTATCGTTGGCTTAAAGAACTCCTTCTGTGAGAGAAGTTATGCTAAGTTTTGCTGGGCCATCTTCTTACTGGGGATGTCTTTCAGAGAACTGACTTTTAAATTAATGATTGTAAAGGATGATGACTTGCTGTTTGACTGTGACATCATTAACATACATTTTGTTTTATATGAACTATTGGGCTAGTGCAGGAGTTCCCGAACTTGGCTCACGGCTTGTTCAGGGTAAGCCTCTGACGGACCATGAGACGCTTTGTTTACCTGAGCATCCGCAGGTACAGCCGCTTGCAGCTCCCAGGTTCACTGTTCCCGGCCAATGGGCGCTATGGGAAGTGGTGGTTTCCATTTCACATTATGACTTCATTTAGCCTTCTTGCCTACAGTGCACCCTCACAGGGTAGTTCTGTATCACCCCCAATATGGGGGCAGTGACTTAATTATGCTTGAGCCCTATGTATGGTTTGTCTGTTAATAACCCTCCAGAGTGCTGAGGGCAGTGTTAGAACTTTTCTTTTCAAGAAATCCTTCTCCTAAAAGCAATAGTTTAGTATTAAAATTTTCAACACATGCTTTTGAGGGTTCAGTTTAATTTTTACTGATGCATAGGAATGGAAACAATGCAAAATTGTTTTTATAATCCTAGTTTAGTTGTTTTTTTACAGTCCTCTCTGACATATTCAGTGCATATTACTACTTGCTACTGGCAGTGTCTTCCATTCACATTACATCGATGCTAGTCATAAATCCACCAAGAGATACCAACTATATCAGTTCTGGATTGCAATTCCACTTTCCTGTCTTCTTTTATTTGAAGAGGAGAAAACTGATATAAACAGAAAAATCAACAGCCAGTAGTACAGGCCATAATTGTGTGTCAATTGAAAACTACTACCAAAAGGTCCTGTTGATTGCATAATGGACACAATATCATTTTAGCAGTTAATCCAGTTGGTGCCATTTCATGAACGTTCACACCTTCATTAGGCATTAACCATTGAAGAAGGACAAAGGAAACAATGGGACAAATGGCTACATATGACTTGCAACATTTTCCAGGGTGTAGCAACTGATCATACATCTAGATAAATTAACTACATAACTTCAGCCTTATGTAATTAGTCATCAGTCTCTGTATTAGAGTGCTTCTATGAAAAGGAGATTTGCTTTGCACTTGTGACCTACTGCAAAAAGAAATAGGTGATTCCTTATTAAAGACACTCACTCTCGAAATGCCTCCTGACAGGATATATCTACTAATAACATTCTTACTTAATTTCCCCAACTGCAATACATTCATTTTACACATCCAGAAATAAAGATTGAACTGAAATATCCATCTAAAATAATTTGTATTATGAAAATGTTAACTTTATTATATACTTTTTCAAAGCACTATAACAGGAGCATAGTGCAGGAGCATATTTGGTGTTGGTCCTGCTTGGAGCAAGGGATTGGACTAGATGACCTCCTGAGGTCTCTTCCAACCCTAATATTTTATGATTGTAGGAGCAGCGGTGAATAAAGCTTGAAGAATTATTTCCTTTCTCCTTTCTGTTTCAATTGCTCTATCTACTCAAATTTTCACCTTGGGTGACAGAATTTTCCAGGCTTGGACTCTCTACCCACAGGTAAATATTCTTGGAAATTTTGAGTAAAATGTCCTCCATTTTGGAGCACATGGGGAGAGGAAAATAATGTTTTTTTATATATAAAAATTCTCATGACCTTTTTGATCAGCTGTAACATGAAAATAACAGAGAGCAGGCAGCCGAAATTTTGCAGGACACTAGCACTTGTTTGAGGAGAGAGGGCTCTTGATATATTGCAGTACAAAATGGTATAGATCTGAGTGAGATGTGACATATTGCAAGTTGTACTCTATCTGTGCCCAGAATATTCTGAACAACAATTAATCACTACACTTGTAAAGGGTTAGTTGTGCCTGACAGGAAATGGGTGGGATGCAGGGGGAGAAGTGAGAGGCACTGTACAGAAGAGGCACAGAAGTCCTAGTTTCCAGGCACACCCAGGAAGCATGCCTCTGCACCATCCTGTAGGAAAGTGTATCATTCATTCCTCTCACATGAGGAAGGGTTGCAGAATCTGGCCCTTGGTATGTTGTCATGTTGATAGTGTATTTCAGCAACAATTTTTTAAACTAGACTTCAGCTATAGAAAATACAAATTTAATTTCACTATATATTAAAAATCAAATGCCTTTTTTTCAACTTTGTTTGCAGTTTTGTTCTAGCCAACTTGGTCCCTTCTATTAGCGAGACAAGGGGGGTAAAGTAATAAGTATTTTTTTTTATTGGACCAACTTCTGTTTATAGCTTTATTGCTCAAAAGCCTCTCTCTTTCACCAAAAGAAATTGGTCCAAAAAATATTACCTCACCCAACTTGTCTCTCTTTTTTTCATCCAATATTATTATTTTAAGGTATAGCAGCTGGAGGCCTGTTTCCCTTTAATAAGTATTCAGTGGCCTCCCAGCTAACTAAGTAAAACTATGAGATCAAGAAAATTTAACTTGTGTTTTCATTTGCTAAACAGTGCAGTCTTTAAACAGTAGCAGCAGTGAAAGCAAGGATGAGAGACTTTTCTTGCTTACCTGATGGGGTTTCTTATTCTCAGTCCTCTAACTATTAATAGACTTCTGTTGTGTTATATTAATTTTAGTCTATGGGTGGCAGTCATTTTCTAAATTTGTTGCACAATGATTGCATGATTCTTTCTTCCATTGAGCTTATCAAATTTGCTGTTAGTAACACACATCAACAGGCAATCAATAAAATCAGTGCTAATTATATAATGTATTTTTTAATCTATCTGCAGCCTGAACAGATGTTAAATGAAGGCTAATAAAGTGTGTCATCTTTTAAACAGAGGTAAGCACTGGGGTTTCATACTGGATAAACTCCGTACCACACAAGGGCTGTCCTCAGGGAAATGGAAATACACAGTGCATATTGGTACTAAATCCTGCAAAGACCCCCCAGAAAGAGACAGACAGAAAATACACTAGGAACTGGAAGAAAAGACTCCTTGGCATTGAAAACAAATTATAAAAAGTCCAGGCCACACCCACAGTTTTGCACATGAATCCTTAGCATGTGAAGATTGACATTTGTTTGCAAAAACATGTAGTTAGATGCACAACTCCATGATTTGCATTTGCAATTACCCTCTTGGTGCAGAATTTGTGCCCTCGATGAGTGTGCAATCAAAATTAAAGTACAGTTTGCCCCGGTGTGAATTGAAGTATTTTGCAGAAATTATTTCAGTAATTTTTAAAGTTGTGTCTGACATTTACTTTTTACCGGCAGAATCCTTGAAAAACTGCATAAATAAAAGCTTTTGATCAAAATCAAAGCTGTTTGTGCTTGGTGGTTTTATTATTTTATTCTGAAGTTTTCTGAGTCAAGACTCATAGCTTCTGGGAGTTGTGTGTTTGTGTGTGCATGCCTATGTATTGGAGGGAACATATTAACAATTTATTTTTGCTTTATATATCCATCTGTTGCTACAGTTTTATTAGATTTAGGACTTAAAGTCATAAGGTCAAATTCATACGTTTATTCATAGATTCCAAGGGACCTTTGTGATAATCTAGTCTGACTTCCTGTATATCATAGGCCACAGAACTTCCCCAAAATAATTCATTTTGAGCTAGAGCATATATTTAAAAAAAAAATAAAAATGCTGCACCATCCCCCTTTCTATGGGTGTTTAGCACTCAACAGGCACTGGAAATGGTGCAGTCCTGATTGTAGAGTGAGGGGGAAGAGGTAGCTTATACAAAATAATTACTTACTTCTACAAGCAAGAGAAGTTCTCTGCTGGGCTTCTTCTGTGGCATCTTCCTGGGAAAGGAATACAGATGTGGCCAATAGCTTTGTGATTATTAAGATTGCTAATCCCTTTATCATGCCTAAGGTACTCCCATGTGCTACAGTATCTTCATGTGCCTTGAGGGAGAATTCCATTCCTCTGAACTCTTCTCAAAGTCCATTTACTTGGCCTTTGCTTCAGAAGAGAGGATTTGAACTATAGAAAGTCCCTCATGCTATGGAGGACAGCCCTGATGACAGACACAAAGCAGAATCTGGATGTTTTGACTTGAACAACTGACCTTGTATAACAACACTAAAAATGCTACAGCTTACGTATAGCTTCCTGAGCCCCGTGTCTTCATAGCACAACATCACTGGTACTAAGCAAATCTCTGCAGTTTGGGCTGAATTTCACTTTGAATTTAGGGGCTCAGTTGAACGTGAAACTCAAAGCAAAAGTGCCAGGGTTATGAGTTCGTGAGAACCAAAACAGAGCTGGAGATTCTTCAAACGTGCAGACGACAGAAAAAGATGAGTTTCCTACCAGCTGCCAGTGACCAGTTCTCACCTCTGTGTCCAAGGCAATGGGCACTGAGCAATGACAATAAACTTTTCTTTTACCCATGCTTGAATTTCCATAATTCTGTGAGCATTATTGACAACCCCAAACTTTTGAATAATTTGAGCCAGGCCCACAAAATGAAAAGATGGCTTAAAAATCATGAGATATTTGTGTGTGTGTCTGTGTGTATATATATATAAAGTTGGGATCTTTTTATTTGCTTTCTGTTTTTTGAGCCTTTAGGGTTTGGAGTTTTAAGATTTTTGCTGCACCCATCAGGACTAGAATCGTTATTTTTAAAATAAAAGCTGAGTTTTCCAAGTGATAACATGAATTTAAGAGCTGGAGCTTTAAGAAAAGCATTAAATATCCAAGACTCATGATAAACATACAAGAGTTGGCAATACTGTTAAAGATTCTGTTACATTGGCTCAGACACTTGTGCTACAATTCCACCACAACTACTCCTAAAAACAATGAGAAATTCCAAAGATCAATAAACTTGGTGAAAAAGTGAAAACCTAAGAAATCCAAGGTAGCACACAGGCTATGAGGATTCTGGTGTTCCTTAAATGCAAGAATAATGCTGCTCTTCAGAAAGGGCCAAATGATACTAGCGGAACCAAAACTTTGAATGTAGGCATTTTTTCTGGTTTGCTATTCCTGAGTTTTACTAATGTATTATTCACTGAATAATCTGGAGAAATAATTGTCAGAAATTGGAGTTAATAAGCTATTTTTAAGAAGAACTCAGTTTTGGCCTAACTCTGCTTTGCTCTATCAACTGAATGGCAAATTCCCATCCCAAACATATGCTAATAAAACCTTCATACCACAGCACACTATATTCTCTCTTTTTCTGCACATCTATTTTTCTCTTTATTTATCATGTGCAGCACCCTGAATGCCTGCCAGATGAATAATAAAAATATTAAAAGAAGACCACCATTTTCTGGTCTTGCATAGAAGCACTCTAGCAATAGTAGGTGAAGGGAGTCTGTGCCCCTGCTCAGAGACCAGCCACAACTGGGATGGAGAAAGAAGCCACTGGAGTGGGATAGCACCAGTTCTCATGTTGACTTCCCAAAAAAGGGCAGGGAAGGCCAGGATGAGGAGGGGATCTTGGACCCTATCTCCCATTATATTGGTCAACAAAACAAGTTCACATGAGAGAAGCATAATCTGAACCTGTAAAAAGGTGTAAAAAAATCTGCTCCAGTTTCTTCTCCCCAGATTCCCTGGGGTCTGCCAGAATCCCTTCATAGACTTACATTGTTGGATAACCTCTGCTCAACCTTTTCAGACCATATGTCTTCCATATCAATATTAGATCCATGAAGCACTATCTAAAAATGAATTAAATATTTAATAATGATAATAAAGAACCTTCAAATCCTGCCACATTAACCTTTCTGTGGCTGCATCCCAGTTTTGTTGACTTTTATCACAATCAAGGCATCACACATAATAACTAATCACATTTACTGAGCAGAAATGCTGTGACAGTGCATTTTAATCAGAATTTGCAAGGGTTTCCAACATTTTTCTCTGTGCACTGCATGTGACATTTTTAAAAGTATAAAGGGCAGTTAGCGTCTCAGTACCCAGTGAAACTCAGTGGAATTGGACACCTAATTCCCATTTGTGATTTTGAAAATCTCCCCTTACATCTTTTCATTCATGGGATAGAAGTTTAATGTACTACTAGGAAAATATGCCAGACAATGCCATTCTATGTCCCCGTTTCCCAAGTAATTACAAATGCAGGGCAGCAGGAAAATATATCCCAGTAATATTATTTTATTTAATCAATATATGATGGCTTTCTTTAAGACCCTGATATTATATCTGGTTGAAAAAGTGCACGTTTCCTCAATATTCAGATGAATTCTGTAATTAATTGATTTCAGCTATGTTTTTGCCTCTTTTATACTCCATTTTCATACACGTTTGAGCAGCTTGAATTTTAATAGCACAAATATTTGCAGAAAGAGAATTTCAAAGTCATAAGTTCAGTTATTTGTGAAAATCAAAATTTATATTTGCATGGTTATTCATGCCATAAATGCTTGTATACTTATCCAGTTTGGGAAACTGGGTTTTGGATCAATGAATAATGAATTTCTAATACTCCCAGGGAAGTAGTAGGTCTAAGGAAATTGTGATTGATTCAGATAAGGTAGTGAGATTTGTGATGGTCTCTAGTTCATGTGGTAGTTTGTTCGATAGTATTGGAACAGTCCCTAAGAAAGTTCTGTCTCCCACATAGACAAGCTTTACTTTAGGGTAAAAAGTTCCATTGTGACTGAGGAGCCAGATTGTTGACCACGGTCTTCGTCCCGGAGCATAAGGTGGTCTTTTAGAAAGGCTGGACTTAGACCCATAAGCATCTTGAAGATAAGGACCAAGACCTTGAACTTGACTCAATAGTCTATGGGAAGCCAGTGAAAAGAGAGGAGGACACATCTGATGTGCTTGTGGTAGCCTGTGTTCCTGAGGAGATGAGCAGCATTTCCTTAGGGCTGATGGATTCATGCCCAACTATATTGAATTGCTATAGGTTATTGAGCTAGACAAATGCTTTCCTTCTGCCCCCTGCCCCCCACTGCTGCCTCACAGAAAGGCTAAAAAGGCATAAGTGGTAGGGGGGGAAATCCAATAGACTCTCACTGAGGTTTAGGCTACTAAGTGCCTGAGTTTTGAAAATGGAACTGAAGCGTCTAAGTCAGGCACATTTGAAAATGTCACTGTGGGCTCCATATATTTGAGATAAATATGTATTCTATATTTCATTAGCATGTGCCTCTCTACCCTTCTGGTCCTTTTCACATAGTCTCTGCAAAGAAAAAGATGAACAATAACACCAAAAATTTGGTCAAGCTTCCTAATCCAGGAGGTTTAAAGGGATTTGAAATTAAAGTAAACAAATTCAGCCATAGTGGTTCAATGATCAGTGTGTTGATGAACGTCTGGGAGCTTATCTGAACTGAACCACCAAACTTTTTTGAAATTTGCCTTTGATTAGTTACAAATTTCCACTTTCCCTCACCCCAGTTTCACAAGTAAGAGTGTATAAGCGAAAGCAAAACAACCTTCTGGTGCAAATAATTCATTGTGCAGTGTGGTTAGGACTCAGTGGCTTAGGAAACCATACATCTGAACTCTAAGGTTCCATGCCTACAACAATTGTTCAAACAAATCTTAAATAATGGCTTCCTCCCCTTCTCTGATCCTCCCTCCTGTTCTTCAGCACAAGATAATTCAGTCATGAGCCCTCTTCTGTTCATTGGCTTTCTCCTGCTGTGCTTACACAATCCAATATGTCTACACCTACTAACATAGTACTACACATTTCCACCTGCTCCAGTGAATAAACGGTTATATTTTTAAGCCCAGGAGTTTAGAAGAATAAACCATTTTCATTTAATTCCAGTATAGTGCACATCCCAATTGTAGAAAAGCTCATGAAAACTGAATGTAGTGGCAGCTCAGAGACCAGTGATGTAAGGTTAGAATGGATGCCAGTAGTGAAAGTAATAGGTGAAGCATTCAGCTTGCTATGGAGGAGGTTAGGACATATGAAATAATTGTGAGGGATTCCTTTCAAAATAAAGCTGCTAGCTGATGTTGGCTTACAAACACAAGGCAAAATGGTTGGATGAAAAGTATGCTTCCTCATTTATGGGATGCAATACATAGTTGTTAGTCTGTCAGTCAAAATTTGTGTTACACATAGATACAGCATCATATAATTATATCATAAAATGGCCATGTAGAGCAAATGGCTGTCAGTCACAAATCTTGTTAAACATAGGTCTGTCAAATCTGTATATATCAAGATTTCTGACTGGATAGCTTAGTTAAATCAGAACTTTATTTTTTATTAAGCATCATTCAGGTGTTTGGTGCTGGAAAAAATAATAAAGGTTCCAATTGGTTCAGCCAGGGCGACCCAGGATTTTATACCAGTTCTGTCTTTACCCTTGTAGGCACCAATCACACTAGTGATGGTAACAGATCATAAAGTCATGATTGGATAAATTGCCCAATCAAAAAATCTTGATATACATTAATTAACCTTTATTGTCCTGTGGTATTTGTCCTGTGATATTTGATGGCGTTGAAACCAATAGGGTTCTGTAGAAATTACTCTTAAAACCTGTAGAGCTGAACTCTACAACACTTGAATTCTGTGGTATTAAGTTCACATAAGTAGGTGCAGTGCAGTTTGAGTGAGAACCATATAATGTAATGGAGTAATATCTTTTCTATAGATTTTTAAAACTAACTTATAGAATTTAATATTCCTGCTATAGATTCTTCAAACCTTTTTGTTAACAATTATATAGCGAGGTTACCCTCCTCCTGCAAATTCTATGCTTAAAGTTAAGCATGTATTTATGTGCATTACTGAATAAAGATGCTTTTGCATTTATAGCATGGTAAGCTACATAGACATTTTGCTTGGTCACTCATGTGTGAGTGTGTGGCGCATTCTTCAATCTCTTACTAATCCAATTTTTATTTGTAGAGTTTATAAAATTCTTTTTTTCCCCATGTGACAATTCTGCCTCCTAAATGATAAAATACTGGACTTTGCGTTAAAAAAAATCATAAACATAAACATGCCCATAAACAATAAATATCTGACATCTTTCTGGTGAAGAGGATTCATGTTAATGAGCATGGTAATTAAATACTATGAATCAGATTCTCAGCTGGTCTAAGCTGGCATAGCTTTGTTGATTTCAACAGACCTACATCAGCTTATACCAGCAAAGGATTTGGCCCTATATATTAGATTCAGCTTGAAAAAAAAGCTTTTTTAAAATAGTATTTTACCAGAAATCACAATTTTTGTGCTTATTTTAAAATAACTCACTTCTCCCTCCCCCCCCCCCACATAAACAGTAACCCACCCAAAAATGTCTATTTGCTATGACAGTGGCTTAACCAGCAATAAAGTGAACATGGCAACTAACATTTGATCAAAACTAAAAGGCCTGATATCAGTGTGTTAGCTGCAGTGGAATAATACCAGGAATGAATCTGGCCCTTTGACTTCATAGGAAAAAATAGCAATCACAATAGCTATTTAATAGAAAAAATAGAAAATCTTTAACACATTTACTCACTACATTCTGTTTATATGGACAAGAGGTGTCAAAATCCTTAATATAATATGTTCCATTCCCCATATTGTAAATAATGTATTGCTTCAACTCGAAGATGCTTTGTATATGGACTAGGACCTTCATTGTGTTAGTGGATGTAACCAATATATTGATAAGTGATCAGATATTTAATTACATAGACATAGAATTATTTCTGTGCTTCCAAACATGTCTATTTTAGATAATAATAGTGCTAACTAACTTAACCTGCTTATATTATTAGCTGTATTATTTAAAATCTATACAATGCTTTAAAAACCTCAGGTTTCTCCACATAAAAGATATATAGAAAACTGGAAGATGAAAATTAAACTTCTTGATGATCTTGACCCTAAATTTTGGGATAGAGTCAGGGAACCTTTAAATCATATATATAACCCAACAATTTGATTATCTGTTGTTGTCTGTTATATATAATGTAAAATATATGCCTAAAAACCAGAAAATATATTTTCCTTTGATCCCTATTAAGAGAGAATTTCATTTGATTATAGGTTATTAGCTAATGCAAACTGTTTTTGTATTTCCTTTTTACATATTTTAATTTACTTCTGTATGATGACATGTATTTCAATATTTGCCACTGTTTGTAACTCTCTAAAAATAAAATAAAATAAAAAAGAATTTATATCTTTCCAAAAGATGTAGACAATCTTAACCAAATTTACAGCCTGGAAGCAGGAATCACTGGGTGAGGTTCTCTTTCCCGTTACACAGGAAATCAGACTTAGATGATCATAAATGTCCCTGCTGGCTTTAAAATCTATGAATCTATAAACAAATGCACACATCTAAACGTGAAAATCTGTCCAGTAATTCCTCAATCACTCCAATTGGAGCTGTATTAATTATTTATTCAGATCCCTCTCCAACCAGTTTATCAAGAGTTTAGCTGAATTTTGCTTGGGACAATTTATGGTTTCTGGTGCAAACCATATACTGTCAGCATGAGTTGTTTTTTGAGTTTCTAAGTCTCTGTGAACCCTCATGAACTGAAAACAATATGAAGCAAATCTCAGTAGAAACGACCAAAATTTGCACAGCTCTAATCACAAACACTTGGAAAGTTAAATTTGTTTGACTGAGGCATGAGGCCCCGCAAAAGGGGCAGAAGAGGTGGGAATAACAATGTATAATATATAGGTGTTGAACAAGGGGAGACCTAAATAAATGTAATGTGCCCATAGAATAAGATGATGCCAGTAGGAAAACTCAGAAGTCCACCAAAGTCATTTTCCCCCTCTCTTAAAGGTCCCTTCACATAGTCATTCCTCTGCCATATACATTCTCCAATGTCTGCTTGCCAATGGCAGCTTCCTCCAATGAAGCACACAAAACAAGTGCTGAGAAGAATCCAACTCCTCTTAAATCTAGCTTCTATGGTCATTGTTTGACATGTAGTGTTGCCATTGCAAGCCTCCTATGGTGGTATATGTCCTATGAGCCCAGTTGTTTCAGATGCCCAGTGTATATGTGTATCCATATTTGCTTCTGAAAGTAAATAATGACAATAAATAGGCCAAAAGGGTGGATGGATATGGGTTTGTATTCTGTTGTTTTGGTGCATGCATTTATTTTTAGAACTGACATTTAAAATTTCAAACAATTGTGTGTATGCTTGGCTGCTTTTTCTATCTTTTCCTTTCCTTAAAGTGATTCTTTTAAATGAGGCACTGCTTTGCAGATGCATTTCTTAATTAATTGTGAATGCGTAGTTTGGTGACAGATGCAGAGGATGTTGCCTTTATCCTGATCACATTAAAATAAGTTGTGTTGAATATTCTATGATGCTTGGGGAAATTACTTAATCTTATTACTTCTCTGAGAAGATTGAGCATCTCCTAATGTGGAATAAGAAACCCCAGAGCTGCACAATGCAACTACTGCCTCTGAAAGTTCAGCACAAAACATAGTATTTCTCCTACTGTGAGTCAACAATGATTTCCAGGCTTGTTTATCACATAAATGTTACCCAGCAAATTATTGGACCGTTGCCATGGGAACTAAGGCCTAGTACTAGAAGGATTTGTTACTGTAAGTAGTTAAGACAATGCTCAGTTCTGCATCTCTACTGCTAACAGTCAGGTCCTAAGCATGAAAGTGACAGATAACACAACACTTACTTTTACTGATAACAAAGCAATTTAGAAATATTTATCAGGTGGCCTTTGCTTTTCTAGAGAATGTATAAATATTATGTAGATAATGCACAAGTATGAAAACTTGTAATAGACATGTTGGTATGTATTGGAGGGCAGAATGCAAGACATATGAAAGTCTTTAATAGACTTCTTAAACTCAGCTGCAATGTTTTACGTCACAGAAATAACATATTCCATATTCTGGTAATTCTCTAAGTGTTGCTTGTAGAACTAAACAGAGTCCCAGGAAATTTGGAAAGTATGTATTCTCAGATTAAGGAAATATTAGAAATATTTGCAAAAAAGGAGACATTCATCCTGTTTGGGAGAGGTGATAACACAAGTCAAGTAATATTTTGATATGTCAGTTTGTGGGAAAGTAATGGTAGTGCCTCTGCTTTCTATATTTATCTGACAAAACAATTATCCCAGGACTGCCTAACAACCATCACAGATGTTCCAGTGTTACCAATGTGCATAATTTCATCATGAGACTTACGAGATTTGGTATCTTTCTGAAAGTCAGATGACTACATGAAAATCTTAGTTTTCTTTTTTAAAAGTAATTTGCTAGCCGTCATGGTTTCAGAGAAAAGGTTGAAGATGTGACCAGGAGTGCTAGAACCTGTGTAAAACTTGGGGGGCCACCGGCACTGGAACTGTGGCCCAGCCCCTACGTCTCCTCTTCCTTCTCAGGGCTCCACACCCAGGCCAGGCCCTGGTAAGAGCTGCCTAGGGAGCTTGGTCTACTGTGGAGAGCCCCAGACCCTCCACCTTCCCTGGGCAGGGGGACCAGGTGCCTGAGAGCTGCCCTCGGCCTGTGTTCCCACCCTCGAGGGCAGTTGGAGGGTCCAGAGCTTCCCACAGCGGCCTGGGCTCCCTAGGCGGTTCTTACCATGGCTGGCTCCGGCTTCTGGCCTGGCCAGGAGAAGGGGCTTCACGATGAAGAGGAGGAGCAGGGGGCAGGCCCCTGTGGCAAGGGGGGCTAAAACCCACCTCAGTCCTCCACCGGGAAGAGGCCAGGCAGCTCCTGCCACCACCACTCCATGCCTGCCAGGGCTACTATGCCCATGTTAAAAAGTGGGTGGGCATGGCTCCCCTGACCTCCCAGTTCTGGCACCCCTGAATGTGACTCCCTAAAGGCTCAAAAATATGAAGGCAGATAATCAGAACCCAAAATCTGTTTGGCTTAAAATCATGAGATTTTTTCATGGTCTGACTCATGAATTTTGACCTCTTGGGATTGGTAAATCTGATATTCCCATGAGCTTGTGGCTCAGTTACTGTAATTCCCTCTTAGTATGTCTTCCAGGAATGCTATTCTACTGTTTTCAGTCCCTGCAGAATGCAGTAAGTGCCTCCCCATTGAACTAAGAATCTGAGATCATATTGCACTTGATGTGTATTCTCAACACTGACTGTTTAGAAAGTGGCAGACTGGTTTTAAGATGGTCCTGTTGATTTTTAGAGTTCTTAAGGAGGAGAGATCTGCCTATAGGCTACTGTAACAATGATCATTTGTTTTTATTGTCCACTTTTACAAAAAGAAGAACAGGAGTACTTGTGGCACCTTAGAGACTAACAAATTTATTAGAGCATAAGCTTTCGTGGACTACAGCCCACTTCTTCGGATGCATCCGAAGAAGTGGGCTGTAGTCCACGAAAGCTTATGCTCTAATAAATTTGTTAGTCTCTAAGGTGCCACAAGTACTCCTGTTCTTCTTTTTGCGGATACAGACTAACACGGCTGTTACTCTGAAACTTGTCACTTTTACAAGGCACCCACCTAGCCACATATCATTTGGGTGCTCTTAACATCATTTAGATCAGCTGTGAACATAGGCGAGGTGTAAGGAAGGGCATGAAGGGTCAAGTGCTCCTACCCCCCTTGCTGGTTGGCCGGAGTCCCTTCTCTCCCACAGCACATTTCTGGCTCGCTTAGCCCCTGTCACTGGCAGCTGGGCCCAGGTCGGGGAGTGTGGGTGGCACGTCATTGCCTCCCCAGCCAGGCTTTCTCTGGCAGCTGCTGCACTGCCCAGAGGCAGGGACCGGTAGTGGCTGTCCTCAGCAGCATGAAAAGCAGCTCCCTCCCACCCGGCGCCCGGCTGCCAGGGAGAATGGCCAAACATGCCAGGGCAGAAGCACAGTTGGAGCACAGAGCTCCCCCACGATATTTGCCAGGTGTCCGGTTTCCGAGTGGAACACCCGGTCAAAAAGGGTCCCTAGCGGCTCTGGTCAGCACTTCTGACCGGTCCATTAAAAGTCCGGTCGGTGGTGCAGTGGGGCTAAGGCAGGCTCCCTGCTTGCTGTGGCTCTGCGCAGCTCCTAGAAGCAGCGGCATGTCCCCTTCCAGCTGCTAGGCATAGGGGCAGCCAGGGGACTCCACATGCTGCACCTGTCTCAAGCAACAGCTCCACAACTCCCGTTGGCTGGGACCCATGGCCAATGGGAGCCGTAGAGGCGGCGCCTGCAGGAGCTGCTTCAGGTAAGCACCACCCAAAGCTTGCACCTCTGACTCCCTCCCACACCCTAACCCACTGCCCCAGCCCGATCCCTCTCCCACCCTCCAAAGCCCTCGGTCCCAGCCTGGAGCCCCCTCCTGCACCCCAACCCCTTATGCCCAACCCCACCCCAGAACCTACACCCCCAGCTGGAGCCCTCACCCCCCTGTGCTCCAACCCACTGCCTCAGCCAAGAGCCTCCTCCCACATCCTGAACTCCTCATTTCTGGCCCCATCCTGAAGCCCGCACCCCCAGCCAGAGCCCTGACCCCCTCCCACACCCCAACTCCCTGAGCCTGCCTGGTGAAAATGAGCAAGTGACTGGGGGTGGGGAGCATGAGCAACAGAGGGAGGGGAGATGGAGTGAGCGGGCTATGGGGCCTCCGAGATTGGGCAGGGCCTCAGAGGAGGGGCAGAGCAGGGGGTGGGGCAAGGGTGTTCGGTTTTGTGCAGGTAGAAAGTTGGCAACACTACCTCCTGCAGGTAATGTGGGGTGGGGAGAGCATGGTGGCCATTGGCTGGGCACAGGGTAGGGGAGTATCACTGGGCAGTAGCCAGGTTTGGACTCAGGTGGATTTCTGATAAGAGTGGCTACTAGTTTTGAGCTCAGGAAATGCCCTTACCCTGGCTCCCATGAGTTCCATCCTTGAGTGAGATACCTGAAGTGTTCATGCAGAACATAGGTGATTAAAATTACGCTTGGGGGAATTCTGTGCCACTGAGCAGTGCAGAATTTGTGCAGAAATAAATGTTCTGTGCAGAATTTCCCCCCCCCCCGTCAGAAATGGGCTGCAGAGTCGCATGTCACCACTAGAGGGCACTGGACCTGGCCAAGTCTAGCTCCCCAGCTTACAAATAGAAGACACTGCCACGGGGAGGGGGACCAGCTGGAGAGTTCCCAGCAGCTGCAGTTCCTGGCATGCCCTGAAGGAAGGAGCTGGCATGCAGAAAACTCCACACAAGCCTGGGACCCAGCATCAGACTGTTTCTCCCTCTGGATCCCTGGGCTCTGGGGAGTAGGAGGTGTTATGCAAGTGTCTGGGCAAGTGGGGGCCCAAAGCTAGACTCTGGGGGTGAAGGGTACAAGTGTCTGGACTGTGGGGCCACCCTGTGCCTGGGCTCTGGGGGCAAAAGGGCGTGAGTGTCTGGGATGGGGGCAAACCTGCAGCTAGGATCTGGGGCAAAGGGGTGCAAGTGTCTGGGCTGCAGCGGGGGGACGACAGTTGGGGGGGGTAAAGGGTGTGGGTGTCTGTCCTGCGGCTTGACTCTGGGGGTAATGTGTGCAGGTGTCTGGCCTAGGGAGGGTGCCCCATGGCTTGGCTCTGGGGGGTGTGGGTGTCTGGGATGGGCTGGAATCTGAGGGGTAGGAGGTATGGGTATCTGCCCCCTCCCCCCCCCCCCCCGAGCTGGGCTCTGGAGGAGAGAGGGCAGAGAAATAGGAACTGGGTTGTCATAAGGGTTTCTTTAACTCTCTACTTCTGGGGGGAAATTTTGTGTGTCTGTATTGTTACAGACATAGTTGCTGAGAGGTATTTTGAAATAAATTGCCAAAATAATTGAAACTGGCATGATTATAAAGTGTTATTTTGCCAAATACAATATGCAGAATTTTACAGAATTTTAAAATATTGTGCATGCAATTTTAATTTTTTTGGTGCAGTATTCCCCCAGGAGTAGTAAATGCCGTATAACACACAGGTAGTCACTGGGACTAGCTATCTAGTGCTTTCTAGACAGTATTCCAACACACAGAATGTCACCTGCAAGCATAATGGTAGCCTGTGCAGAATGCCATGCACAGATGCAATATGCTGTGACTGATGTGGTAGTCAAAAGGGTGGTAGCTGCATTCTACTGTACTTGCTGCTTCTGAATACCTTCAAAGATAGCCCCAGTTAAAGTGATAGGCAGAAGTTGGGCCTTGAATAGAAAAATCCATGGATTTCTGTGGCAAGGTCATCATCTTATAGGAAAGTATGCAATCTTCTGGCTAGACCATCATGACAGAAGGCAATTTTGGCCACTGCCACTGCCTGTTAATTCAGGAAGAAGGATGAGGCTAGTAAATCCTCAATGAGCTTAAAATAGCTGGCTTTCATTGTGATATTCAGTTCCATCAGAATTTGGGATGAGAAAGATGGTTCCCTCTGGGTCTAATGAAAAGGAGCCGGAGTTGAGTATCATCAGTATTGCCAATACACGGAGCTGTAGCACAGGAAACCATCATTTGACACTGAAAAATCTTAATTACATCCCAGCACTGGCTACCAATATTCCCTTTAAGGAAAAGATTATGGAGAATTTTCTGTTTTTTCTCTGCCATGTACAGCAAATCTTTGAGTCCTCCTATTATCTTGATCTTGCTCCAACTCAGTGTTAAACCTGGATATGGCTCATCAGTTGTGTTGGCCTCACAGGGCTATTCTCCTCCAGGGATAATTCTCAAGTGTTCTCACTGTGGATTTTTTTTAGGACTGTCAGATGCCTTTTATGCCATTGATGACAAAGTGGTGTTGATACAGCCCACAGAAATGGCAAATTCGTGCTTGAGTGGCTCTGTTCTTTTCTCTTTCAGAGGACTCAGAGGGCAGTACTGGGTGATTTACCCATGTGTCCCAGTGCTTTCTTTCAGGTGCAGCACTGCACAGTTCTATTCTGTCACCTGTTTGATGTGCATGTGAAGTCATTAGGAGAGATAGTGAGGAAGCACGGGCTGTCATGTCTATAAAATAAAAAACAGAGCAAGCTCTATCTTTCCATTTCATCCAACTCCTATACTGCTATTGATCAAATTAGTGAGTGTCTTGTTGAGATTGGAATTCAATCAAGGGTAAACCCAGGGGTTTTGGTGGAGTTTTAGAGAACCATGTCTGTAAGTAAGGAGCTACATTTTAGATTTGACATCCGATATTCTCATTGAAGCGAATACAATTATAAAACAATTAGATTAGGATGCATCATCCTGTGTTTGTGTCAACTCATTGCTCTGCCAACAAGGAAATAATCCACTCCCAGTTTAGATACTCTTGAGTACTTGGAAGCCTGGACAGCTGACATCCTTGAGAACCCTCATAGATACCTGTAAGGAGAAGGTTTTGAGCTCGAACACACACCCACATTTTTAGAAACTCCTTCATGTTCCTTTAAAAAAAATTACAAAGGTTTTTATTGTTAATGTCATTATGTTGGTAACATGAGATACAGTAACAGGGTGTGCTATTCCTTTAAGGGAGGCTACAGAAAATAGATTTAAAAATCATATGAATTTTTAAATTAATTATATAGATTGACCTGTTTCTAGAAAAATCTTTTCTAATGCTAGTCTCTTGATACACTTAGAATATGTGTTGCATATTGCAAAACAGACCTGGAGCCTCTTTCTCTCACTGTTCTTCTGTTTTGATATTTTGTTTTTGGGTTTTTTCCTGTTTTCCATGTCCTAATCATTAGGGCTGCACCAAATTCACGGTCCATTTTGGTCAATTTCACGGGCATGGGATTTTAAAAATCACAAATTTCATGATTTCAGCTATTTATATCTGAAATTTCATGTTGTTGTAATTGTAGGGGTCCTGACCCAAAAAGGAGTTGGGAGGAGGGTGCAAGGTTTTGTAGGAGGGGTTGGAGTACTGCTACCCTTACTTCTGCACTACTACTGGTGGCAGCGCTGCCTTCAGAGCTGGACAGCTGGTGTGTGGCAGCTGCTGGCTGGGAACCCAGCTCTGAAGGCAGAGCCACTGCCAGCAGCAGTGCAGAAGTAAGGATGGCATGGTATGGTACTAATCATGCACTTTTTCTTGGCTCATGCTGTAAGCAATCTTGCGGTTCATTTCTGGGTGCAATATAACATTGATTAACATTATACCTACTGATAGAGAAGGGAAGCAAACTGCATTTTAGTAAGCACAAACTGTGATTTTTCTACATTTCCAGTGACAGCTGTACTTTTACATTAGGAATGCTTTATTTATATATTATGTTCTTAATTTTTAAAAAGATATAATTACATTTGAGATTTCTTGACTTTTTAAATGCATTCTTTATTTAAAACTAACTTCTTTCTAAATCTCTTTAGTTTCTGTCTAGTTTATGAGACCCATTCCTGGTTTTCAGCTTCTGGGAAGTGGGTTGGAAATTATGGCTCCAGTTCATCAAGGAACTTAGGTGTATGCCTAGCTTTAAATCCAGGATTTAAATTCCATGGATTGTAGCCTATTTACTTGGCCTTTGTGTGTATATGAAACATTAAAGCTACATGTGATAAATATATAGTTAATACTAGAGATGGGCCCTAGCCAAAACCACAGGTCTGAATACCCCAGAAACATAAATCTAGATCTGAACTTTATGGGCCTGGGATGAAATGTTCAAAAGTGCCTAAAGACCTGTGATAGGGTGTATAAACCCTACACTGGAACTGAGCAACTCTGGGCCCAGGTGGTCCTGCCCAGGGCCGGCTCTGGCTTTTTTGCCACCCCAGGCAAAAAAGCCTCCGGCCGCCCTCCCCCAGCGTGGCAGGGGAGGGCGGCCGGAGCCCAAACTGGCTGAAGTTTCAGTTATTCTCCCTTTCTTTAATATGGTGTCAAACTGTAAAACTTTGGTGGGGTAGTGAGTGGTAGGAAGTGGCCCCAGGAGGCAGCCTTAAGGCTCTCCCAGGTGCTGAACATTGTGGCTTCTTGCAGAGTCCTGGGATGGAACACAGTGGAGTGGAAGGGCCTGGGCTCATCTGCCAACCACCTTGCTAGAGAGGACACAAAACCCCCCTCTTCCAGACTCCCTCTGAGGAAAACCCAACGAGACTAAAGACTTTGCAACCTCCACAGCAGGGACTGAACACCCGCAGGTTGTCTTCCACCCCCCTACACTTCCCCCTTCGAGAGGGCATGGGGCCTGATATCTTCCTTCAGATTCTGTTACCCATGAGAGGCTACGGCTAACTGTTGACTTGACCTGAGGGTCGGGTCGACACCCACCAAAAGGCAGACAGCCATAGGACGTGATAGTGGCCAGTGAGAGACATTGGAGGTGGAGTGAGTAGAGACCTAGTACCCTGACCACTAGGTGACACTGCTAGTGAGAGCTGCCCATTGCAGTGCCTTAGGAGCTTACATCCCACTTTCAAAAGTGCCTAGCTCACTTTTGAAAGCAGACATCATCTCCTAAGTTATTTAGGTACTTTAGGATATCTTAACCCTGATCCATTTGAAAAGCTGCACCTCCTTCACTTACTTCCCCAAGCATGAGTTCAGGATTTCACATTCCCTGCATAATAGCTGATATTATTATAAATATCTTGGGCCATGTACAGCAGTACAGAAAAATGTTATTCTTCTCTATTTTAGGTGTTTGTGGCTTCATCAGCTCTGGTATACAAGACATACAAGTTTTGAATTCAGACATTCTTAGGTATATGAAAGAGGAAGTGATTTTAAATATTGCATTGTGAAGTGTATTTTTTAAGTACACCAATAAATACATTCTCTTAAGGAATTGAGATCTTACAGTTTCTTAATTTTTTCTTTCCTTTTTCTTGTTTTGTCTTTTTAAAGATTTGGAGTTTATTTATGAATGGAAAATGCTAATTGAACTAAATGGGCTAAATGTACTGCAGTAGAAACATGCATAGGGAAAATTTTATTTATTTACTTAAGTTCTACTTTATAGCCTCTAGCATCTGTGATTAGTGGGGACAGACTCACAGAGATACAGGGAATTTATGCAATGCTCTTCCTCTTTCTTTTTGTATTCCTGATTAATCTATTCCTCCTAGGCACAGTCTGGGGGTAAAAATTACATTGATGAATGTCAATGTTCCAATATTAGTGGTGGAGGACAAGTACCTTGATCACTAATAGTGACTCCAGGTGGAGTTCAATATTGCCAAAGTAAGATGTTCCGGAATGAGCGTGATCTATGATGCCCCATTTCTTCTCTCATCCTGTTAGTAAAGCAAAGTTCAGTCATTTTGTGCACTGTTCTTGCAAATAGGTTTTGCATCATCTGAAATACAAAGGCTGCTGGTTATTCTAGCAAATTGTAAACTACTTTATTTTGTTCTGTCAATCTAATCCTTAAAAGTAGAAGAAGGTTCTTAAATATTATGGTTATGAAAGATAAATAGATACCTAGATAGCGTTGCAGACTGAGTTTCTAGGGCTGCAGTTCTGTGAGATATAAAATATAAGGATCTCAGTGTTTCATTAGAACATAACTCAATCCAAAAGTGTGATGCAGATGCCAACATTCATGTAGGATCATAGCCAGAATTTAACCCTGAATTATGCGTTTGGGAAGAACAGCCAGTGCCTCTCAGGGGTGCAGAACTACTATTTGGGGTAAGAGATTTGATGAAGGCAGAGCTGACTATTTAGCTCATGTCAATAGAAATGTCTCTCTCTTCATTCTCTGTCATTTCTTCCATGCAGCTAGGAAGCTGAAATGTGAATGTTTTCCAATTAAGCAAATACTGTGTTTTTGAAAGTAGAGATTTAGAGCCAAATTTTCAGCCTGTCCTTCACCACACCTCATTTTTGTGTTTTCACAAACAAATAATTATTGTGGTGAGATTTGTGTGCATCTATGTAATTACATTAAATTCATTTTGATATCTGTGGGTCAGATTTGGGTGCTTAATCAGGTCAATTTTCATCAGCTCAATCAAGTAAATTTAACTGAGAGTCCAAACTAGGAGTCTCAGAGCTACAGTTTGAGGTCTCCCTTGATTCAGGTTCACTGCACTGAAATATCACAAACTGTTATTAAGAATTTCCCCCCCCCAAAATCTTACCAAATCGTCTGGTAACTTAGGCTGCTCTTGAAGCAGATCCAGAAAATAGACTCTGTGCATGCATGATGGAAGCAAAACCAGAGGTGGGGGGGAGAGAGTCAAAGCCAGGATTTCAAACCCAAGCACCGCAGAAATTTAAGGGGGTTGACAATTGAGGTTTTGGTTCAGTGTTTGCTTAGCTGTTATGGAGAACTGAGCAACATCCGTCCTACAATGGTAGCTTTTTACAGCACAATGAGCAGCCTTCACTTTATTTAAATGGACAGTTTTTTTGCACCATTCCCTTCTTATAAGACATTAGCAGCTAGGAATAGGATGAAACATTTTTGCTAAAATTCAATCTAAGTAGACTTTTAAATTGTGTATGCTGAAGAGGGTAAATTTTGCCCTTAACTGCTGGGCTGTTCAGGAAGAAAGAGGTGCAGGCTGGAGTGGTGCCAGCCCTGGCTTTGTGCTGAGGTGTACTCTGCTGCTGCTTTACCGGAAGCAGAGGCCCATATCACCAAAGGGATTTGGGAGTTAGGTGTCTAAATCCCTTTGAGGATCTGGGCCGCAGTGCCTCTCCTAGCATTTGCATGCTGTGCACCAGGGCATATGCACTGGTTGGCTGGAATTCTGGCTGTGCCCCTGGGGGTGCAGGAGCATCAGTGAGCATGGTAGTTAGACTGCTTTCCTAGCGCAGCAGCATTCGGCATCCATCTCTGTTGCTGTAGGGGATGAGGGAAGAGAGAACAGGCTGTTTACATCCTCTCTGTGACCCAGCTCACCTGTGAAATCTAAGGCAGGATTTGGTCCCTAAGATTGGATGATTATTGATGGTGTCAGGTATGATACTGGATAATTACCACATTTTCCAGACAGTTTTGTTAATTAAAAATTACCAACTTCTTTAAATCTCTCTAGTGAGGTTTTTTTGGTTGTTACATGGTCATTACTTATTGTGCTTATTGCCTTATTAAATTTTTGTGTTGGATATACAAGATGCACCCAATGAGCCTCATTTAATGCTCCTCTTTTCTTCAAAAGGGCAAAGGAGTATTAGGGAGTGGCAGATAGTGAAGAGGTGGGTGTTAAATACCTGGCCATACTCTCAGTAATCTACAGCTGATGGAACAACCCGATCTGATATCAGAAGAATGGGGGGGTGTTGATACCTGAAGAAATTATCTGAAAAATGATTGCTTAGTGCTTGATTAGAGATTTGGGAAGATATGTGGGTATGTCATGCCAATCCATAGCAGCCTACGCTGGCCCCTAGCATGCGTGCCTGGGTCAATAGGATTCTTTGGAGCCCATTCCATGGAAAGGATGGGGTGGAAGTATTGAAGAGCAGGATTCTTTTTCACCTACCCCTCTGGAAGTGTTGAAATCTTGGTTCCATTGTAATACATGGGAATTCTGCCATTGACTTTAATGGAATCAGGATATACTTCAGGTTCCCTCCCCCACATCACCCTGCTCTCACTCCTGTTTTGTGCAGTTAGGAGGAGAAAGAAAGCTCAATGAATCAAACTCCAGGCCTTTGTCAAAGTGCATGTGCCAACACTTTTATCTCTGATCGGAATTGAAACATTTTGGGAAAACGTGTCAATCTTGATGAAATTTCATTTCAAAATTAAAAAAAATGAAAAAAGCATTTTGAAAACATTGAAAGGTCTCGTTTTGACATTTTCAGAATAAAATGTTTTGATTTTTTTCAATAACTCTTAAAAGGATTTTTTTGTTTAAAAAAATTAAACAATAAAAAGGATAAAATTAAAATGAAACTTTTTCGACTGACATGAAACAAAATTATTTTTGAATTTGTGGGAAACTTTGAAATGGGCTTTGAACTACTTTGAAATGGCAAATTTTTGAAATAATAAAATTTCCTTGAAAATGGGGAATCTGGTTCTGTCACAGCTCTATTCTTAATGCACATGCATAATGTGTGCACACATGCACAGACTATATAGGGTATCACTGGTGGTGTAAATATCAATAATGCCTAAAGTGCCTTCTTCCTAATATTTGACTATTATAAATGCTGTGCCTTTATAAGGATGGAGTACCTTTTATAAAGAAATGAAACATGTAACAAAGGTAATGTGTTTTCCATTCTCCTAGTTTTTATGCTTATGATAACATAGTAGACATCTGGAAAAGACTTAGGAGGACTCAATCAATTTTTCTTTAACTCTGCGAAGGTCAGATCGGGAGAGCACACTAGAGCATAGAGTTGTTGACCTTTTCAGAAGGGAAAGGTTAGGACCCACACTTATGCAGTCTCCACCAATAAAAGTGCAGAATAAGTCACTAAAGTCCGAACCTTCAGGAATAAAGTGCCGTTTTGCAACGTTTCACTGGTTGAGTTTTCAGCACAGGGCAGAAAGGAATGTCAGGCATTACCATACAGGCTATGATGTTTATATAAATGTTCCATTATTTATGATGCAGGGAACCCAGATACTTCAGAGCAGCAACAGGAGCATTTTGGTGCTGGTCTCTTTACTTATTTAGTGAACTTCTTGGTGCTGAACCATGCTGGATTGACAACCCTATAGTCAAAGATCCTTCATTTATCAACAGAAGAAAGACAGTGGTGGTGTAGGCTGCCCTACTGTCCCTGTCCTCCCCTACTGTTCCTTAGGGATCACCTGTAGGGGCACAAGATTAGTTCACTGGCTATTCAAGCATTGGCCTCTCTTACCTCGGCTTGGTCTACACTCACCCCCCAAATCGAACTAAGGTACGCAACTTCAGCTACGTGAATAACGTAGCTGAAGTTCGAAGTACCTTAGTTCGATCTTACCTCGGTCCACACGCGGCAGGCAGGCTCCCCCGTCGACTCCGCGGTACTCCTCTCGTCTAGCTGGAGTACCGCAGTCGACGGCGAGCACTTCCGGGTTCGACTTATCGCGTCCAGACAAGACACGATAAGTAGAACCCAGAACTTCGATTGCCAGCCGCCGAACTAGCGGCTGGGTGTAGACATACCCTAAGACAAAATAGATCCCAGTGAGGCGGTGGGTTTTTGTCACATGGTCACCTGTCACCTGGGAACTAAACTGAGGCCAGCAACTCTTAACAGCTGCCACAGGGAAACAACTTCCAGTCACTACCAACTTAGTTTAGATTTGCACCAGTGACTTATAGTTGAGAGGCTCAATAGCTTACCAATCACCTGATCCAACCTTTCACCTTACCTTTTTGTTTTTTGATAATAGTTACCCAAAGGGTTTTGAATGTTCAATTTCTGCCTTTAGCAGTGGCTGTGTTAAGAGCTTGGTGATATTCTTGGTATTCTCAAGGGCCAGTCACAATCATGTCCTTAATGTGCAAGATCTGATGACATGCCTATTTTGTAAACATGAGGTATAAGTGTTCAATAATAATAATAATAATCAATTAATAATCTAATGTCCTCTCCAAGCACTCAATCATGAACTGTTCCATAACTATCTTGTAAATTAACGGAAGTGCAAAAAAATAAAGATGTGCAACAAATCATGCCATTTATTCATTACTGATGAAGGGTCAATTATTCTGATATTTCCTACTGTATTTTATCTGCATGTTCAAGATCAGTGATGTTCTCAGAAGAACCGCTGAAGGCAATGATTTGGACCCCTAGCTATGGTCGATTCTCTGCCCTCACAGTGATTTTAATCTGACTTTAACAAACCTTACTAAATTTTATAGCCAGCCATGTGCGGCATTGAAGAATAAACAGGATGACTTGAGCTGAGGGGTGAAAGCGTGGCTTTGGGATATTGTATTCCCTTTAGCTATGTAATACAGTAATTTCAGTAATACAAAAATAGGATGGCCTTTGCTCTACGCCACTATCTCTAAAGAGTTAGTCAATCACTCTACTGTTGTCTTTTGGCAGTACTATAATTTCATCCCTCTCTGCTTCTTGGGTTGCTTTTTTCTGATCATGTGTCTGGCTGAGGAGCATTATGTGACAAACTTATAGAGGAAGCAGATGATCAGACATTAATGGCTTTATTTGGAGAAGAATTATATGCAACGGGAAACTGCTTTTGATGCAGCCTTCAAGCAAATAGTCTATACCTTGCCTCAAAAACAGTCAGTTGAAGTGCCTTAGTGCAAGGGAATGTGCCTGTGACTTGAGCAGTGTGAATAACTGAGTTTTTTTAAGTCAGGTGACTGAATCAAACAATCAGAAGAAAACAAACTTTTGGGGGAGTTGACCTGAGACTAATGTCTTCCAAATGTGTTGGCCATGCAAAAAAGCTGAAAAAAAATCATTTTGGGTTGAAAGAAACATTTAAACATTTAATTCTACAGAAAATGTTTCATTTAATTTCATTTCACTTTGGATTTAAAATCCAAAACTAAATGCATTTCTAATTGAAACATGTCAAAATGAATCTGCATTTTTTGCAAAAAAAAAAAAAAAAGTTCACAAAAAATTCCACCCAACTCTACTTGTGATTTTGTCTTAAATGGCAGTGACCATGCCGTGAAGTGTTTGTGACACAGTAGGAACCCCTTATTTCCTAAATATGGAGCAGCAAAGATTTCATTTGAATGAATGCTAATGATGAGAAAGCCCAGGGGAAATAATCACAAATGGCTAGTTAAAGAAGGCTGTGGAAAGAAGAGTGGCTAAGAATAAAAAAAAGTCTGTATTTCTCTCAGCTTAGGACTGGTGAAGAAGTTGCTAATGATGATATTGCTCTTGAGCTTATTCCTAATGGGGAAACTACAATAGTAAAGGAAACTATGTAATATGTAGACTTCCTAAAATATGAAGAGGAAAAGGAGGGAAAGATGGACTGGTGATTAAGCCACCTACATTTTGTTTCTTCTAGCAAAGATATTGCTAGGTTAATTTTCACTAGCATACTAATGGGGATAATGAGACAAAGTACAGAATATAGGAATACTAGCTTTCAATACTACCCTCCCCCCCCCCAAGCTTTGTTAAAATAACTGTAAAGGATGAACAAGCCTATACAAGTAAATCTATTTCAGGCTGAAAAAAAAGTGTGCTACAGTATATTGTAACTCATTCATTTTATTATTATTATTATTATTGCTATTTAATATTAATAATGCAGTTGGGCCTAGAGGCCTCAACCGAAGAAGTGAGGTTTTTACTCACAAAAGCTTATGCCCAAATAAATCTGTTAGTCTTTAAGGTGCCACCAGACTCCTTGTTGTTTTTAACCTGGTAGGGACTCCATTGTGCTAGTCCTCTACTTAGGGCAGGTCAATACTATTGTTTAAGTTGATATAACTTTCATCGCTCAAGGGTGTGAAAAAGCCACCCCCGACCGACGAAAGTTACATTGACTTACGTGCTGTCCACTATGTCAGCAGCAGACGCTCTCCCACTGACATAGTTTCCGCCTCTCGCAGAGGTGGAGTATTTATGCTCATGGGAGAGCGCTCTCCCATCATCATAAAGCATCTTCACAACATGTGCTACAGCAGCGCAGCTGCATCGGAGCATCTGTGCCAATGTAGCACTTCTACTGTAGACTGGCCCTTAGTAACTGGAAGTCCCTGCCCCAAAGGGATTATGATTTAAGAATCTGATCTTGCAAAAGATGTACACACATCCGTAAGTAATGAGAGTAGTCACATTAACTTCAATCTTGCCCTGAAACTGGGACTCACATGAGGCAGTTTGCTCTTTAGAAATCATGAAAATTTCTAGGAATCATAGAATATCAGGGTTAGAAGGGACCTCAGGAGGTCATCTAGTCCAACCCCCTGCTCAAAGCAGGACCAATTCCCAACTAAATCATCCCTGCCAGGGCTTTGTCAAGCCTGACCTTAAAAACCTCTAGGAAGGAGGTTTCCACCACCACCCTCGGTAACCCATTCCAGTGATTCACCACCCTCCTGATGAAAAAGTTTTTCCTAATATCCAACCTAAACCTCCCACACTGGAACTTGAGACCATTACTCCTTGTTCTGTCATCTGCTACCACTGAGAACAGCAGAGTTAAGTAGAAAGCTTCTCTAAACTAACAGGTAAGTATGTATCCATGCTGAAAAATTCAGATTCTTAATTTATATTTATATCCAAATATATTTACATACTTATGGTATTTGTATGATAAGTCAAAGGTTTCTTGGATGTCTTCCTGAGTTGGATTCTGTTTAGTTTTGTGTGTTTGATTTTTTTGGGGGTGAGGAGAGGGGAATCCCAACTTTATTTTGAAGAGTTATGATGGATTGGTTCTCTTTTTGGCTACATTCATTACAATTCCAAAATATAAAATGTGCTTGTAAAAAAACTGTTAAACATATGAAGCCCTAAAACTCTTGTCTGTCCCAAAAGGCAGGGAAGTAATACATAAGATCAGTGGGCTTTCTCAGCATTGTCTGTTCAAGCAGATCTAGTGGGCAAAATGCTAAGGAAATAAACAAATATATTGTGCCTCTATGGTTTTATTTTTTAAATTTAGGGTATAATTGAAATTAAGGCAACTATGTTTTGGGGAAAAGGAAATAATTTTCTAATGTGCAATTCAAGGGGTAACATTTTACTGTGTATTCAGGTGCTGAAGATAAAAGATAATACAGGGAGATGAAAATGGATTTCATGCAGGATAAATACAGTTACATTAGATAATGGACTGAAATATGAATGACATAATTACTGAAGTGTTCTTTTTTTTTTAAAGTGAGGTCTATTAGCAAAAAGTGACTGTACCATTTTAGAAAATTGCTGGCAATATTGTGAAAATTGGTGTGTATAATAGTCCCGTATTGGAAATTATTAAAAACTCAAGTGGGGTAAAAACTGCAAAGTGGATAAAAGCTATGATTTTTCACTATTTAGAGCTCATTCTGAAAGTCCTCTTACAATTATGGAAAACTGTTCCTCTCTCTCTCTTCTACACACACTCACAGTCACGCATACACTCAAACGCACACAGCCTATTCTTAAAAGCAGTAAAGAAGAAAGTACTGAGATTAAAATAACCCTTGATTTATAGAGATTTTTCACAAGCTAAAACTGTAGACATCACAGATATTAGGGAGGGGGAAAGTATGCAATTTGGCTATTTCGATAAAACACACTATACAAGAGAAGGGGAAAAAATGAATTTATCGTGATCTTTGAAACCAATTATATTATTGTTCTATCTCTTTTCTTGCAGCCAAGAACACTAAAACTGATGGGCACATTTTCAAAGTTAGGGTTTTGCAAAATATGGCCCATATCTTGCAAAGAATAATATACATGTTTAACAAAATTACTAGTGATCCCATTGATTTCAAGGGACTGCTCAAAAGGCCTGAAATTAAGCACTCTAGAGGATCAGGGACACAATGCATATAATCTCTGTGCACCTCATTTCAAAAATATATCTCAGCGCCCCTTATGGAAATATTTTATTCACTTGTTTAAATGTTTTTCTCCAATAAATATTTTCTTCCCAAAAACTTCAGAAACTTTTGGAATATTTTGTGATGTTTGTAGTTTTGTATCTATGATTTTGGAAAATAACTAACTCATCAGTGCAACAATTCATCTGTCTGGGCAAAATAATAGTTTTTTCCCCCCAATACAGAATGGTTAAAGGATGGGGCGGGAGAAAAAAGAAAAATATTATTACTACTCCTTTGTATTGAATACAACTTATGGCCTGTGCAGGATATTACTGAAACATTTAAAAATCAGGAAAGAAGAATTAATAGCCATGTGGTAGCTAAGATGCAGATCAGCAAATAACTTAAGCACATACTTAACGTTAAGAATGCGAGTAGTATCATTGAAGTCCACAGGAGATATCTTGGCTCTGTTGAAGTCAATGGCAAAACTCCCGTTGACCTCAGTGTGGCCAGGATTTCACCACATGAGACTATTTGTGTGCTTATACCCTTTGCTGAATCAGGGACTAACCCAATTAATTCTAGGTACCATGTTATATGTCCAGATTTGGTGAAGGAGGTAGAGCAAATATATAGTCGTTGGGCTATCTTTGCATTTTTTCACAAAAATTGGATGCTGGATACCCTGGCTCCATGGATGTGATTGCTGATCCAATATAGCCATCAACTATCTTCATAATGATGTGGTGAGGTTAATCAGGTAGGGCCAGAGTCACAATTGTCCTATACTGTAGTCCTTTAAACTGGTGAGAAGTAGGTGTAAAACACAAGGAATAAGAATGGCAGTGTTTACAGAACATTGCCCATCTGTAAAGGATTACACTGTAGACCACCGGTAAATTTGGCCTTTAGTGTTTCTAAAATATTTTGAGAACCTCAAATTGAAGTACCACTAAAAGTTGCAAGTAGTATTTTAACTGAACAATGAACTAATTACAGCATTAGCACCAGCTGTGCCAGTTTCCTTATTAGGATATTTAGCTGAATAGCCTTATTTGTGAAAAACTAGTACATGTTTTTTTGAATTTATTTTTGAATGGTTGATGGTTCAAAGATACAACAAACAAAAGAAATCTGCTGATGCTACATACAGCTACTTTCAAAGATAAATATTTCATATATCTCTTTCCCCCAGTTACTCCACTGTGTAATTTTTCTGGAATAGTAGAATAGGACATGTGTTTTCTCCCTATTCGTAAGGAGAACAGAGAGAGGTCTAGGTTGGATATTAGGAAAAACTATTTCACTAAAAGGGTGGTGAAGCACTGGAATGGGTTACCTAGGGAGGTGGTGGAATCTCCATCATTCAGAAGTTTTTAAGGCTTGGCTTGACAAAGCCCTGGCTGGGATGATTTGGTTGGTGTTGGTCCTGCTTTGAGCAAGGGGTTGGACTAGATGACCTCCTGAGGTCTCTTCCAACCCTAATATTGTATGATTCTATGAATGTCATTATCTACTCTATGCATGTGCTTTCAATAGGTGTGAGAGCAGTTTTTAAACTAAGGGCTAGGGAAAGCTGACAGGTGTGGAGGAGCACATGGTTCAGATAGAGACATGCCTCAGGGGAGAATCTACTAATGGAGATTCTCTATGTCCTAGTAAGGAGGAGACAAGGGAAAATGATAAATACAGGTAGGATCTGATGAGAAACAGTCAAATGAAAAAAAAGTCTCATTCAATTACATGTAATGGGAGACAGCTAAAAAGTGACAAGTTTTTAAAGTGCTTACATACCAGTGCTAGAAGTCTAAATAATAAGATGGGTGAACTAGAGTGCCTGATATATTAAATGAGGATATTGATATAATAGGCATCACAGAAACTTGGTGGAATGAGGATAATCAATGGGACACACCATATGAGAACACAAGTGACACAAGCAGTACATTGTACTGTCTATTACAGACAGTATTCTGTCTGTAATACATTGACAGAATTACAGACCCCCCCCCCCCAGAAGAGTAACCCTAATAAATGAGCATACTCCAAATTAACAGGCAAATCTGATAACAAAAGGGGTAAACAGTGAGGTGGCAAAATTTGCAGATGATGCAAAACTACTCAAGATAGTTAAGTCGAGGCAGACTGCAAAGAGCTGCAAAAGGATCTCTCAAAACTAGGTGATTGGGCAAGAAAATGGCAGGTGAAATTCAATGTTGATAAATGCAAAGTAATGTGTAACACCAAGAGACTCCAGTCATCAGCGGGTGGGATTGAACCTGGGATCTCTAGATCTTACTGCATGATCCTCTCTTGCACGAGCTAAAAGCCAACTGGCTGTTAGCTAAGGCTGTATAGCAAACTCATTAATCTCTCTCTCTACACTCAGAAGGTGTGTGGGTTACAAATGCACATTGAAAAACATAATCCCAACTATACATATAAAATGATGGGGTGTAAATTAGCTGTTACCACTCAAGAAAGAGATCTTGAAGTCATTGTGGATAGTTCTCTGAAAACATCCACTCAATGTGCAGTGGCAGTCAAGAAAGCAAACAGAATGTTCGGCATCATTAAGAAAGGGATAGATAATGAGACAGAAAATATTATATTCTCTCTATATAAATCCATGGTATGTCCACAGCTTGAATACTGCATGCAGAGGTGGTCACCTCATCTCAAAAGAGATATATTGTACTTGGAAAAAGTTCAGAAAAGTGCAACAAAAATGATTAGGGGTATGGAACAGCTGCCATATAAGGAGAGATTAATAAGACTGGGACTTTTTAACTTGGAAAAGAGACGACTAAGGGGGGATATGATAGAGGTTTATAAAATCATGACTGCTGTGGAGAAAGTAAATAAGGAAGTGTTATTTGCTCCTCATAACACAAGAACTAAGGGTCACCAAATGAAATTAATAGGCAGCAGGTTTAAAATAAACAAAAGGAAGTATTTTTCCACACAACACAGTCAACCTGTGGAACTCCTTGCCAGAGGATGCTGTGAAGGCCAAGACTGTAATAACAGGGTTCAAAAAAAGAACTAGCTAAATTCATGGAGGATAGGTCCATCAATGGCTTTTAGCCAGGAAGGGCAGAGATGGTGTCCCTAGCCTCTGTTTGCCAGAAGCTGGGAATGGATGACAAGGAATGGATCACTTGATGATTACCTATTCTGTTCATTCCCTCTGGGGCACCTGGCATTGGCCACTGTCAGAAGACAGGATACTGGGCTAGATAGACCTTTGGTCTGACCTAGAATGGCAGTTCTTATGTTCTTATGAGAACTACCCCATCCATACTGTAAAATCCCTCTGACAAAGGAACATAACTGTGTATTTTCTTATTGCTGTGTAACATTGGGTGTTTCTTTTGAACTCCCATCAGTTTTTTTTTTTTATAAACAGAAACCAATTTAAACAGAATCCCATGGAGGCCAAGTCTGGTCTCATTGGGATTTGGTTTCATTTTCATGAAATGCTGAACTAGGGGAAAGACATTTTATTATTCTTCCAAATTTCTCCAGCTCTTTTGATAAAGGTAAAACCACTTTAATTAACATATACAGTAGTACAAATTAAAAAAAAAGTTGAACAGTGCAATTTGCATTTTGACCCCTTTAAATTTATTGTTTGTACCCAGCAGTAGATCAGTAATAGCTCTGAAAGACTACTTCAGGCTTAAGGTTAGGTCTGTTTTTTACTTATGTTTTTGATTAAAAACCTATCCTTTGTCATATATGAGCATCAAATGTGTATAGCATCATGAAAACAACTCATTCATGTACACACAAAGCAAAATCTACAACTGAGGTAAATCAACAATGCTTCTTTGAATTCTACTCTGATTTACACCAGCTGAGGATTTGGACCTATATATTTATAATTAACAACATCATAACTGTGTTTAGTTATGATTAAGAGCCAAAACACTAGAACATAGGAAACCTGCTCATCTCTTGCAAAATGGGTCATATTTCTTAGCTGGTATAAACTGCTGGAAAAAATGGAGAAACATCATAAAATATGAATGAAAATAAACTATTTCTTGTGGCTAGAATTATAGTTTGAAACGGGTATACTAATTCAGCCATACAATACATTTTCCCCCAATTTCATATTGTGGCTGAACAACAAGCAAAATAATGGATAGTCTTTCTGCACTAGGTGCAGGTGGAGCAAAACTTTCACTGTAGGAGCCTTGTAAATACCCAACAAATTGTTCATATATAAAGGCAGCAAACAGAGTTTTCTTCTAATTGGCAAGCTATTAGAGCTGCCACAAGAATGAACAACAGTCTTCATAAGTACAGTTACTAAATATTTACAAAAGCAATAATATTCTTTCCTATTACTGCTTCGCATCTTGGCATACTGCTCTGAGATCATATGTACTTAAAAGAAGAGGAGGGGGCAATTCCTACACAAACAAAATAATTAGCGTCCATTCCATATCCAGTTCTCCATCTACTAAAATTATTGAAAGCCATAACAACTTAATCTGCTGATACAAGCATCTAAAATAGCTGTTAAAGCACACCAAGATTTAACATATAATTGGCTGCTGCTGCAAGCTGTAGGATCTGTTCCAGGTCATCTCACACACAAAGTGTCCTTTGATGCCCCTCCTTACATTTCCTCTTAATCCTCCTCCATTGTTTTAACCTTTAGACTGCATTATAATTCCATTGCTTTATTTTAGTTCTGCTTCAAACGATGCAAAAGAAATGATGGCCCAGAAACTGTGTCAGTGACTAAAATGAACTTCCTCACTGATGAGCAAGCTGGAGAGTGATATGGCTGAATGCACTAATATTTTTCTGTTAGCTTTAGATCTTTGAAAGAGATTTTCTCATTCCGTTAAAGCAAAAATACTTATGGGTGTGCAAACCTAAAATTATTCAGGATAGTGAGGAGATGAAAACAATGCAGACTTCAGGTCCATTCCCCTCACTGCTTGAAATTATGGAAGAATTCAGATCACTATTCAAACTTTGTGTCTTGGGCCTATTTCTGTTTCTGAGATTGGGTTTATTTTGGGTAAACATCTAAAAGATCAAATGCTTATCCAGACCTCTTCAGTGTTCAAAACTGAGCTAGAAATCTCATACAGATACATGTCTTTATGAGATTTATGACACCTCAACATCTGGGACATGTCTGGAAAGTGGAAATATAAGAGATTTATCAGAACATTTCAGAACCTCCCAAATTATTTTGATATTTAAAATAGTCAAATATTTGGTGAAGGAATAACTTATATGTGGAGTTCTATTCGTCCCACTTCACTCACCCATGAAAACAACAGTAGAGGGTAACAAGATCTGCGGCAGTTTCAGAATCTGAATATAAAGGGATGTTAATGTAGAAAATCCTGTAGTAAATATACAGATTAACTGAACAACTACAACCTAAGGAACATTTTTCATTTTGGGAACAAAAAGGCAAGGACAGGTGGCTTTTTTTAATGTAAGTTGATGATTAATGCAAAATGATATGAGCTGTGAAACATGCTGATAGGCCACCAAACCTCCTACACATGTCTTCACGTGGGAGGTTGAGAAAGTGCAGTATCTGCCACGCAAAATAAACAGATAAAGTTTTCACCAGCAACTAGTTCTTCTTTTTTGTCTGACCCCATTTGTGATCACCTAGAGACAGAAGTGTTATGCCTGACTCCAAGTCTGCCTCAAAACAGACAATGTTGAGAGAAATTAGGGCACCTGTGCTGTCATGGAAAGATAGCTAGATCATCTGCCATTTGTAAGTGTAAAGTGGATATCATTTTAAATCAAGATTAGCCCCAATTTACATCTATTCTATCTATTTTTTAATTTATGCCAATTTTCAGTGGATAAGTCTATCATACTGTGGGTTTCATCTCTTATTACTTGCACAAGCAGGGCTAGATGGTTCCCTAGATCCACACATGAAAAGGAATATTTGTGTATGGTCCATTCCCAATTTATGCAGAAAAGGAAGAGTGATATAAATGTTACCTTTGGGTGGGCTAGAGTTCACTTCATTGCCCTTCTCCAGTGCCTAATACCCCCCACCCCCAAATCCCATAGAAAAGCAGCTGGAGACCCAGAATTCAGTCTCTAAGGATTTTCAGCAAGGATTGCACAGGGTCAACCTCTCCACATTAAAGTCCCCAAAAGAACAAAAGGAAGCAATTCAATTAGTAACAACTTTTTAAAAATCTTATGATAAAGAAACATAATAAATAATAACTTCCTTTACATAACATAGGTATTTTATAATCCACATACATTATCTTCACAGTTATACATAAATGAAGAAAACACATTAAATCTACAAAAGACTGTCCCCACAGAAACACAGTGAGAAGAAATCCAAAAGCTTAGGCTGAATTCACCTGAGTCTGCACTGAATCTATACAGTCTACTGAGTCAAAAAGCAACATCTTCCCTCCACTGGCTTGTAGTAATCTTCAGTTAGAATCCATGCAGACTTTTCCTCCGCTGAAATCACCGTTTGCCAATCCACTGATTAATCTAGATACTTAACTGAGTGGTTGGTTAAAAAAATCCTGAGAATAGCAAAATAGAAATGACTCTTTCCCCATTACTACATTTAAAGAAAAGTACTTGAGTATCCAGCTACTACAGTGAAGGGTGAATAAGAAAGGTATTAAGCACAATTGACATTTTAATTGTGTCTACATTTTCCAAGCGCTACCACCCAAAAGCGAGAGTTGATACACAGCAGTTTTTCTATATACTTAGAATAGGAAATATCTGCAGTGTCTCAGATACCGCTGTGTGACAATTGTTCATAGCTGATGACTTTTTAAATAGTAAACTAATTGAGTGATCAAGACAGATCACACTCATAAATCTCTCGTGTGTAAGTATATTTTACTTAAAATGCACATACGGTAGTTTCCAAGGAACAATCTCTTGTGCTAGTTAGAACTTAAATGTTTAGGATCCAATTTTGTCTACTTGCTTGCTGTGGCTGTGGCTGATTTTCCCATTGGCCTTCAGAGTGTCTTGGTGGGTATGTGTGTTCTTTGTTTGGAATTCTGACTTTGCAAGGTAAATAGAGTGTATATATATATATATATTTCTTGAAGGGGTATTAATTTTTAAAACAGTTCTTAAATACAGACATGGAGAAATGTCATAGTCACCTTTATTTTATTAACTTGGAAGGAACTCCCAGTATAGATACTACATCAGTGGTTATTTAACTCCCAAGGAAAATGTACCAGCCAGCTTTACCATCTCACAAAGATTTGCCAATTCTGCACAGAGAAATTACATTAAGGTATATACTTTTCAAAGTATATTTAATTTTGGTATTAAGCAGCCTTCAGAAATATTACCAGGTGGTTAGTTGGTCAGCATATGTAGAGAAGCATATTTTGTTTTGATACACATGGCTGAGTGAATAAATTACCTACATGTTTGTAATTTTATCTTATGTAGTTTTCTTGAGGGAGATGGGTGAATCCACTTAGCAATCTAAATCATATTTTCTCTGGAAAATATTAATGAAAATTAGGTTGTTGATTTTTAAATAATATCAGCAGAAGCACTAAACAGAATCAGTTAATCTCCCTGAGTTGATAAGATTCATCTTGGTTATCCATTTGTGCCACATTCATGCCAGCCTCTGAAAATAAATCTAGAAGTCAACCACTGCTCAGCTGTGAGCATTAATTCATCTGATGCTCTCTGACAGGTGTTGCCAGCCTCAAAACTTCAGCAGGTTCTGAAAAAAAAGAGGAGTTGGGGGAAGAATTATATCATGGTTGCTGGAGCTTGGAGGAACATCTGACTTTGCTTTGCAAAATTTCTTTCTGATGTTGACATTTTCATGGAGTTTCATGAACAATCTTGTGACACTCAGAATCTTGTGACATTCTGATGAGCTGAGTGAAATTTCTTTCCCTTACTTAAGCAGTAGCCTAAGACTTTTGTCTCTCTCTCCCCTGCCCCATACTGAAATTTGCAAAGCATCTGGTGAAATTGCTGCATCACACATAACCAAATCTGGACATGACACTTTTGGCAACTATTATAGATTCAGACTCTTTCCAGTGCAGGGGAACTTCATTAGCAGCTGGACCAGAGAGCTGCTTCTGGCTTTGACCTGTCAGTGTACTGAGTCCCAGCTGGAGCTGGTTACTGAATTATTGCACAGTTGGGACTGCACTACAGTATGACTGTGCAGTGCCAGATGCATGTGTGCAAACTGGGGATTTGTGCATATACAACACACTAGCACATGCCCACTGGGTGTTTTGAGCATGGTACTTGGGAATGTGGGAAAATACTTTATAAAAATATTTGTTTAAGAATACTGATCTGTATTCAAATAATATAATCAACAGCAGTAATGTAATCAACTCAACAGTTTATAAAAGCAGCATGGGTTAAGATATCTTCCCTCCACTTGATAGTTATCAGGTGTTGTATTTGCCTGTCAGCTGTAGCCATTAAAAACCTTGTAGCAACTTATTTCATTAGTAATTTTGAAATCTATATTGGAAATGGGGATAAAGGAATGGATTTAAGAGCTACGTGCAATGAAGTAGAGGCCACATGAACATTTTTTTACACTGGTTTTAAACTATGGCTGTAAAATGGGATTAGGAGTAAATTTGAGAGCTGCCAAGGGGTATAGGTAAAACAGCACTTGCTGTTCATTCAGGACTTAATTCAACTCAAAATGACAATTTGTTCAACTCTTATTTGAAATGTGTACAAAAAAAAAAAAAAAGAGAATCAAAGTGAAAATAAATCACAAATTATCTTAGCAGGTGGCAAATAGAGCCAGTTAAACACAATTTGCTGAATATCTTATATATGCTGAACAGCAATATCTGTCAAAATAGATGTTTGGTGGAATATTTTTTGAATATTTGCCTAAAAATTCTCAGTCTTAAAACTTGAGCTCATTGACTCAAAGACACTAAGGGTATGTCTACACTATGGGATTAATCCGAATTTATATAATTCGAATTTTGGAAACAGATTGTATAAAGTCGAATGTATGCGGCCACACTAAGCACATTAATTCAGTGGTGTGCGTCCATGTACCGGGGCTATCGTTGATTTCCGGAGTGTTGCACTGTGGGTAGCTATCCCATAGCTATCCCATAGTTCCCACAGTCTCCTCCGCCCATTGGAATTCTGGGTTGAGATCCCAGTGCCTGATGGGGCAAAAAACATTGTCGCAGGTGGTTCTGGGTACAGCCTCACCCCTCCCTCCATGAAAGCAACGGCAGACAACCATTTCGCGGCTTTTTTCCTGGGTGAACACTGCAGACTCCATACCACAGCAAGCATGGAGCCCGCTCAGCTCAAGACAGCAGTCATGAACATTGTAAACACCTCGCGCGTTCTCGTGCAGTTTATGCTGAGCCAGGACCAGAAAAATGAGGCGAGGAGGTGGCGGCGACGGCAGCGCAGCGACAAGCGTAATGAGCACCTGGACATAAACATGGACACAAAATTCTCTCAAACCACGGGCCCCGGTGCTTTGGAGATCACGTTGTTAATGGGGCAGGTTCTATCAGTAGAATGCCAATTCTGGGTCCGGGAAATAAGCACAGACTGGTGGGACCGCATAGTGTTGCAGGTGTGGGACGATTCCCAGTGGCTGCAAAACTTTTGCATGTGTAAGGGCACTTTCATGGAACTTTGTGACTTGCTGTCCCCTGCCCTGAAACTCCAGAATACGAAGATGAGAGCAGCCCTCACAGTTGAGAAGCGAGTGGCGATAGCCCTGTGGAAGCTTGCAACGCCAGACAGCTACCGGTCAGTCAGGAATCAATGGAGTGGGCAAATCTACTGTGGGGGCTGCTGTGATGCAAGTAGCCAAAGCAATCACTGAGGTGCTGCTACGAAAGGTAGTGACTCTGGGAAATGTGCAGGTCATAATGGATGGCTTTGCTGCAATGGGATTCCCTAATTGTGGTGGGGCGATAGATGGAACCCATATCCCTATCTTGGCACCGGAGTACCAGGGTACCCATTACATAAACCGCAAGGGGTACTTTTCAATGGTGCTGCAAGAACTTGTGGATCACAAGGGACGTTTCACCAACATCAACGTGGGCTGGCCGGGAAGGGTTCATGATGCTTGCATTTTCAGGAACACTACTCTGTTTAAACAGCTGCAACAAGGGACTTACTTCCTGGACCAGAAAATAACCGTTGGGGATGTTGAAATGCCAATAGTTATTCTTGGGGACCCAGCCTACCCCTTAATGTCATGGCTCATGAAGCCATACATAGGCAGCCTGGACAGGAGTCAGGAGCTGTTCAACTACAGGCTGAGCAAGTGCAGAATGGTGGTAGAATGTGCATTTGGCCATTTAAAAGGTCGCTGGTGATGGTTACTGACTCGCTCAGACCTCAGCCAAACTAATATCCCCATTGTTATTTCTGCTTGCTGTGTGCTCCACAATCTCTGTGAAAGTAAAGGGGACACCTTTATGGCAGGGTGGGAGGCTGAGGCAAATTGCCTGGCTGCTGATTATGCACAGCCAGACACCAGGGCGATTAGAAGAGCACACCAGGAAGCGCTGTGCATCAGAGAAGCAGTTTCATGATTGGCCAGGCTACAGTGTGAAATTTCTGTTTGTTTCTCCTTCATGAAAACCTGCCCCCTTTATTGACTCATTCTCTGTAAGGAACCCACCTTCCCCCTTCCCCCAGCTTGCTTTCAAAGGAAATAAAGTCACTATCATTTAAAAATCATGTATTCTTTATTAATTGATTATAAAAAGAGGGAGAGAACCCGGGTGGGGTTTGGGGGGAGGATCGGCGGGAAGGAAAATGCCACTAAAAAAAGGTTAAAAAAATTAAAGCCTTTTGCTTGGGCTGTCCACTGGGGTGGAATGGGCGAGTGTACGGAGCCTCCCCCACCCCCGCATTCTTACACATCTGGATGAGGAGGCTATGGAACGTGGTGAGGCGGGAGGGGGGTTATACAGGGGCTGTAGTGGCACTCTGTTATCCTGCTGCTGTTCCTGAAGCTCCAACAGACGTCGGAGCATGTCTGTTTGCTCATGCATCAGTCCCAGCATTGCATCCTGCCTCCTCTGATCTTCCTGCCACCACCTCTCATCTCGAGCGTCTCTCCTCTCCTCACGTTGGTCCCTCCTGACCTCACATTCACTGGTTTCTTTCCTATACCTTGAAACCGTGTCCTTCCACTCATTCAGATGAGCTCTTTCACTGCGGGTGGATTCCATGATTTCTGCGTACATCTCGTCTCGTGTCTTCTTTTTCCGATGCCTTATCTGAGATAGCCTTCGGGACGGAGGAGGGAGGCTTGAAAAATTTGCAGCTGCTGGAAGGAGGGAAAAAAGGAGAGAATTTTTTTAAAAGATACATTTTGCAGAACAATGCTTATACTCTTTCACAGTGACCAAAACTATTCACATTACATAGCACATGTGATTTCTGTGCAAGGTCGCATTTTGCCTCTTAATATTGAGCGCCTGTGGCTTTGCTGCTAGAGATCACAGACGCAGGTCCGGGCAGCAGAATTCGGCTTGCATGTGGCCATGGTAAGCCATTGTCTTTCAGCTTCTGCGCCCTCCTTTCCCCCATACCAAGCAAAGCCCGTCGAGTGCTGCAGTTTTCCTGTTAACCTTCAGCAGCAGAAAACAAACTAACCCCCCCCCAATCCAATTCTCTGGATGATCACTTTATCCCTCCCCCCACCGCGTGGCTGGTATCAGGGAAGATCCCTGCTAGCCAAACATGAAAAACTCTGGGCCAATTCCCTCTCCCCCCTGCCCCCCCGTGCTTGGCTAACTGCAGGGAAGGATTTCTTTTCAGCCACAGGCAAACAGCCCAGTAGGAACGGCCACCTCTGTCCCCTTAATTAAATTCCCGTATTTCAAACAGGTTACCATGAGCGATATCACTCTCCTGAGGATTACACAGCGAGATAAAGAACGGATGTTGCTTGAATGCCAGCAAACACCGGGACCATACGCTGCCAGGCTTTGTCATGCAATGATACCAGATTACTTGCTGCAAACATGGCGTGGTCAAGTGTCTTACCATGGAGGACGGAATAAGGCTGCACTGCCCAGAAACCTTGTGGCAAGGCTTTTGGAATACCTCCAGGAGAGCTTCATGGAGGTGTCCCTGGAGGATTTCCGTTCCATCCCCAGACACGTTCACAGACTTTTCCAGTAGCTGTACTGGCCGCGAATGCATCCCAAGTCCTCAGGGCAAAGTAATCATTAAAAAATGCTTGCTTTTAAAACAAGTTTTATATTTTAAAAGGTAAACTCACCTGAGGTCTCTTCCATGGGGTCATGGTCTTGGATACTGGCTTGGGAGGGTTGGGAGGGTACTTCAGTCAGGCTGAGAAAAAGATTCTGGCTGTTGGGGAGAATGGAGTGCTGGGTGCTCTCCGCAAGCTCGTCCTCCTCTTCCTCCTCCTCCTCCTCTTCCCCGTCCGCAGAATCCTCAGGTGTAGCTGATGAGATTATCCCCGCCTCGGAATCCACAGTCAGAGGTGGGGTAGTGGTGGCGGCCCCCCCTAGAACTGCATGCAGCTCGGCATAGAAGTGGCATGTCCGTGGCTCTGACCTGGAGCGACCGTTGGCCTCCTTTGTTTTTTGATAGGCTTGTCTGAGCTCCTTGACTTTCATGCAGCACTGATCTGAGTCCCTATTGTGGCCTCTCTCCATCATGCCCTTGGAGATCTTTTCAGAAGTTTTGGCATTTCGTCTTTTTGAACGAAGTTCTGCTAGCACTGAATCCTCTCCCCATATAGCGATCAGATCCAGTACCTCCCGTACAGTCCATGCTGGTGCTCTTTTTCGATTATCGGCCTGCATGGTTACCTGTGCTGATGAGCTCTCTGTGGTCACCTGTGCTCTCCACGCTGGGCAAACAGGAAATAAAATTCAAATGTTTGCGGGGCTTTTCCTGTCTACCTGGCCAGTGCATCCGAGTTCAGATTGCTGTCCAGAGGGGTCACAATGGTGCACAGTGGGATAGCTCCCGGAGGCCAATACCATCGAATTGCGGCCACACTAACCCTAATTCGAAATGACAATATCGATTTTGGTGCTACTCCGCTCGTCGGGGTGGAGTACAGAAATTGATTTTAAGAGCCCTTTATTTCGAAATAAATGGCTTCGTTGTGTGGACGGGTGCAGGGTTAATTCGATTTAACGCTGCTAAATCCGAATTAAAGTCATAGTGTAGACCAGGCCTAAAGGGAGTTAGCATCAAGTGGATTTGGATCCCTAGCTCCTTCAGGCACATTTGAAAATCCTAACCTACAAACATTCTTCCAAAGCATTCTGAAGTTTGCAGTTCCAGTGTTTGAAGTGGACTGAGTTGTAGTTGTTGTAACAATGAATGAAGGTGTTTCCATATCTGGGCATACTGCACAGATTAAGGAATTTTACTGATGAACGGGTTTCACTGTGGGTGCTTCAAGCCCTTGTTCCATAGCTGACATTTGGACAAAAAAATACTGATCAGAATACCTTTTTCTGACCAAATTTAGTGGAGGAAGAGAATGGTCCTGGAAACTATTTTTAAAATGTGTATATATATTTTTAGTTCACTGTTAGTGTGCATTTATCCCACTATAAACAGAGTGCAAAACCATATTCAATACATAATCTCCACTAACTATGCATATAAATAGGGCAGTTTACTTCAAATATATTTTATATTTTGCAAAGCTCTGTAACACGGTCAATAATGTATTTATTTTCTTATTTTTATAGAACACAGTGTATGTGTGGGAAATGAATTCCCATTACCAAGTATAAATAACAAACTCTGCTAAATGATGGGCCAGTTATTTTCTCCTTGTGTGGGCTGAATAGAACTTAGCCCCACAAGAAGTACTATATTGCTTTACAAGTAGTTCCATTGAAATGAAACTACAAAGGCTGAATGGGATATGTTTATAAAATGTAATTATGTTTAAGTGTTTTTCCTTAAGATGGTGTCATAAGATGAAGCATCTGACTTAATTCAAGTTCTTAAGAAACAGCAGGGAAATCATGACTATCTTCATCAGTTATATTAGGCTGACATTTTTAGATCACAGAAATAACTGTTTATTTTTTATAATATGTATGAAGATCAAAAATATATCAGACTTGAACAATATCTGTTAATCCTTTCCTTGCTTTAGGATCTATGACCTAAATCCAGTGAAGGGTCACTTATGGTCCTCTGGGCATATATCACATACCCTCCACAGGGAAAATAATGGGGAACATTTTGAAACAAAGTTGCCCTGGGTGTGCATGGTCACAAAGAATACAAGTGATTCTCTTCTCACATTAATGTAAATCAGGAGTAACTCTATTGAAGTTAATGGAGTTACACAAGTGCATATGAGATTTGAACCAAGCCCCTGAAGATTAATTGTAAAGGAGTAATCATAGATGATTCCCCTCAAATTTGAAGGGAGACATCTCAGGCTCTGCACTGTGGTATCTCCTCTTCAAACCATGGCCATATGGGCATTATTATTTTGACACAACGCTCCTGAGAAGACTGCCTGGTGATTTTCCATTGGGACACTTCCATCCTAAACATAGTAGGTAAAAGATAATTATAGGAGCCTGATCTTGTAAGCCTCTTCATGTAGAACTCATTTATTTCAAGTTTCAGAGGGGTAGCCATGTTAGTCTTTATCAGCAAAAATAACGAGGAGTCCATGTGGCACCTTAGAGACTAACAAATTTATTTGGGCATAAGCTTTCATGGGCTATAACCCACTTCCCTATATCGGAAACCGATTGACCGCTATACTTACTTACATGCCTCCAGCTTTCATCCAGACCAGATCACATGATCTATTGTCTACAGCCAAGCCCTAAGATACAACCGCATTTGCTCCAATCCCTCAGACAGAGACAAACACCTACAGGATCTCTATCAAGCGTTCTTAAAACTACAGTACCCACTTGGGGAAGTGAAGAAACAGACTGACAGAGCCAGAATGGTACCCACAAGTCACCTACTACAGGATAGGCCCAACAAAAAAAGTAACAGAATGCCACTAGCCATCACCTACAGCCCACAACTAAAACGTCTTCAGCGCATCATCAAGGATCTACAACCTATCCTGAAGGACGATCCCTCCTCTCACGGACCTTGGGAGACAGGCCAGTCCTCACTTACAGACAGCCTCCCAACTTGAAGCAAATACTCACCAGCAACTACACACCAAACAACAGAAACACTAACCCAGGAATCAATCCTTGCAACAGACCCCGTTGCCAACTCTGTCCGCATATCAATCCCTGCAACAGACCCCGTTGCCAACTCTGTCCACATTCATAGGACCTAACCACATCAGCCACACCATCAGAGGCTCGTTCACCTGCACATCTACCAATGTGATATATGCCATCATGTGCCAGCAATGCCCCTCTGCCATGTACATTGGCCAAACCAGACAGTCTCTACGCAAAAGAATAAATGGACACAATTCAGACATCAAGAAATGTAACATTTAAAAACCACTAGGAGAGCTTAGAGACTAACAGATTTATTTGGGCATAAGCTTTCGTGGGTTATAATCCACTTCAGATGCATGGAATGAAAAATACAGTAAGGAGGTATAAATATACAGCACATGAAAAGATGGGCATTGCCTTATCAAGTGGAGGTTCAGTGCTAACGAAGTCAATTCAATTAGGATGGATGAGGCCCATTCCCAACAGTTGACAAGAAGGGGTGAATATCAACAGAAGGAAAATTACTTTTTGTAGTGCTAATGAGGCCAATGCAATCATGGTGGATGTGGCCCATTCCCAACAGTTGACAAGAAGGTGTGAGTATCAACAGAGGGGAAATTATTTTTTGTAGTGATCACTCCCAATTTTTATTCAGGCCTAATTTGATGGTGTCAAGTTTGCAAATTAATTCCAGTTCTGCAGTTTCTTGTTGAATTCTGTTTTTGACTTTTTTTTTGAAGAATTGCCACTTTTAAGTGTGTTATTGAGTGTCCAGGGAGACTGAAGTGTTCTCCTACTGGTTTTTGAATGTTACTATTCTATTCTATTACTATTGAACATTTCTTTGTTGGGCCTGTCCTGTAGTAGGTGACTTCTGGATACCCTTCTGGCTCTGTCAATCCCACTTGGTAAGGCAACTCCCATCTTTTCATGTGCTATGTATTTATACCTGCCTCTGTATTTTCCACTCCATGCATCTGATGAAGTGGGTTTTAGCCCACAAAAACTTATACCCCAAAAAATTTGTTAATCTCTAAGGTGCCACAAGGACTCCTCGTTGTTTTTGCTGAGACAGACTATCAGGGCTACCGCTCTGAAACCTATATGATTATTGTGATTCTTCACATATCTGCACTTTAAGAGAAAGTAGGATCTTTATGTACAGTGCCTGGCTGATCATTTTATATTTTTAATACTTAAGATTCATTAGCTGTAACCTTCTTGATATGTCTTGTTACATATTGCAATGGTTATGTACCATAGCAACCTTAACTAACACTTGAGAGATATTTCAAAGACATGATTTCAGCTTGAGAGCAGGAATAATAGAAAGAAGCCTTTTTTTTTTATGCTTAATTCCCCTCAATTCCTCCCAAGAACAAAAACAAATATCTGGCTACCCAGCTTTTTTCTATGGCTTCAAATCCAGAATGTAATCTAAAATAAGTGGGCTTATTATGCAGCTGATCAGGTCAGCACAAAGACACCGAGTGTTATAAAAAAGCTATTGATGTGGATACAGATGCAATGAAACACAAGACACAGCAATGTGGGTTAAAGGTGGAGGCCATAGCTTTATTAATTAAACATTAACTCAAATAGAGTAAAAGCATCCCAACTGCTACAGGATTAGAGAGTTCCAATGCTGTTTTCAAGATAGCCACAGGTGTAACAGAAACCATAAAGGAGGGGACGGTCTATTCCTGCTCTTTCCATTAAGCCACTAGCTAAGGGCTTACCTAGATAGCGAATGTCCCAGTCCTCTCATTCACATAACATTAGGTTCAACTGCCAGCAGAAAAGGCAAAGCAGACCCCTGTGGCTTGGAAGCAGGGCCAGCTCCAGGCACCAGCAGAGCAAGCTGGTGCTTGGGGCAGCAGATTCCAAGGGGCGGCATTCCAGCCGCCCTTTTTTTTCCTTTTTCTTTTTGGTGTGCCGCTCAGGCCACCCTGTAGGGGGCGGCAGCCCGGAGGAGGGGAGCACCCTGCAGCAAACTCAGCAGGGCAGCCCAAGTCCTTCCCTCCCAGCCGACCAGAGCGGCGCGGAGCCCTTCTCCCAGACCAGCTCCCTGCATCCTGCCAGAGGGGAGGCGTTGAAGTGCCCAGACGGAGCCACCAGCCGGCTCCAGGAGACACGGGAGCCCAGCACCATGGCGGGAGGATGTGCTGAGCCGCCCCCAGAGGTGGGGGCACTGCTCCCGCTTGGCCAGGTCAGTTCGCGCAGGTCCGCCCCCAGCGCGGCCCCGGGGAGGGGTCACCAGCGGGCAGCCCCCTGGCAGGCGCGGAGCAGGCCCCAGCGTCTTGGCGTGCCAGCCCCTGGGGGGCGCGGGTTGCTCTGCCACGCCCTGATTTCAGGAAAGTCCCGCTCGCGGACGGCGCAGGGAAACTTTCCTGGGACTTCGGGGCAGCGCAGATGGGGTGGAATCCGCAGGGGACAGGATGCCTACAGACTTTGGCCCCAAATTTCCCCCTTCCCTGACCCCCCCCCCACACTCCAGTAGAAATGATTCATTGATTAATCCATCGGGTGACCCAGTGGTTTGGTGCTTTTTGATTTCTGTTCTCACTGTGGTTGCATTTTAGCAATGCAGCTTTTTGCATATGTGCATCTTTCCCCCCCAGGGAGAACAGTGTAAGGATTTTTAGCAGGCAAATGTAGTTCACATTGCTCTGCAGCTGGGAGATTTGTGGGCTTGAGAATCCCTAAATCCTCATTTAGGGCGGCCAAAAATTCTTTTGCTTGGGGCGGCAAAAAACCTAGAGCCGGCCCTGCTTGGAAGGAGCTCATCCTGCAGCCTGCTACTTCCACTCTCTCCCATCTGTGTCACCCGGCACTGCAGGAATACGCTGCCAGGTATCCGTTTAACATTGGTGACTGGACACTAAAAATCCTGTTACTATGGGAACCTGTGTCAGCCGTGGGTGTAGTTTGAGCAGATATTGTCTCCCCATGCTCCCACTCCCCCAACGCCCGATTTTTCCAGAGCTCTGCTTAGCTGTTAGGGCGGGAAGAAGCTCCCTCTTTCCCTCTCCTCTGCTGAGGCTGGCAAGCAGCTCCAGGACGCTGCATCCTGGGTCTTAGTGTCCATCACCATCAGAGCCAGCTTTAGGAAGTGCGGGGCCCGATTCGAACAGTTTTGACGGGGCCCCGGCAGGGATGACTGAAAAAAAAAAACCACGTAAAAAAACATGTGGGGCTTGTTCTCACCGGGCGGCACTCGTAGTCTTTGGCGGTTTGTCCTTCACTCGCTCCGGGTCTTTGGTGGCACTGAAGGACCTGCTGCCGAAGTGCTGCCGAAGACCCAGAGCGAGTGAAGGACCCGCCGCTGAAGTGCCGCTGAAGGCCAGGAGCGCTGCCGGGTGAGTAAAAATTAAAAAGGAGCCTCTAGCCAGGGAAGGGATTCTCAGCCACTTGCCCCTACCCCGGCGGCCCTGCCACTGGGCGCGGGGCCCTCTTAGGCGCGGGGCCCGATTCGGGGGAATTGGTGGAATTGGCCTAAAGCCGGCCCTGATCACCATCATCTTCTATGTGTTCTGGGTCCCGTTTCTGGACAACTGGTTAATGCCTGTGGGGGGAAGGGGAAGGGCAAGGGGGTGGTGGGGGGAAGAGGCAGTACCAGAGCGGTAGGGTGGGAAGCTTGCACAGAACCTGCACACACTCTATCCAGCTCCAGCCAGAACTATTGCCCCTCCCATGTATAAGGAACAAATTCCCACAATTTGTAGGAAAACAAAACAAAACAAAACAAAACATCCCATTCTGGATACCAGTACTTTAACTTTTACAGGACTTTCCATCGAGGGGCTTCAGATTTATGATGCACTGTGTTCAATACTGTATTGAACTGTATTAAAAATCAAAGACATCCAATTTTTTTCTTTGATGTATTTTTCTGTACTGGGATGCACAGGCAACCAAGTTCTTCCCTTATGCTTAGTCTAGTTCCACAGGCCAGCGCATCTTTTTACTTTTAAGGGGTTGCAAAAGCACTGGAGCAAGCTCAACACAAAATGTTGTAGGTTTCTCCTTCCCCTCTCCCTCAAGGATTTTAAATCCACTTCTTAGCAGGTTATGCTAGAAAGCCTGGCTGAATAGGTTAAAGGCAGGTTCTGACCATTTGCTGGTTCTCTAGCAGTTCAATCCATCATAAAAGTGCCTCACATTTGATTTCTTTTGAGTTTCATTTCAAAAATTTATAGCTAAATAAACTTGAAGTTAGTCCTCATTTTTCTGCCCCAACTCAAACTAACTTCTTTCCCAAGTGGAAAATATTGGGTAAGGATGGAATGTGTGTGATTCAAGAAGGGAATGAGAACACAGGCCAATTCCTGCTGACAAGTATCAGGGGGTAGCCGTGTTAGTCTGTATCTACAAAAACAACAAAGAGTCTGGTGGCACCTTAAAGACTAACAGATTTATTTGGGCATAAGCATCATGCATCCGAAGAAGTGAGGTTTATACTCACGAAAGCTTATGCCCAAATAAATCTGTTAGTCTTTAAGGTGCCACCAGACTCTTTGTTGTTCCTGCTGACAGTTACACCTGGGTAGCCTTATTGCCTTCAGGGAGAACAGATATTTGCACAAGAATAGATTTTGGTCTGCTTAATTTACACATGCAAATGAAACAGGAAGCTCTCCCTTCATTCTACACCAGTCTTAAACAAACACCAGACCTGATGTAACAAGGGTGTCACTTCAGCAGCCTTGGTTGGACTGTTCTTTTGAAAGATCTTTAATGGTTCCCTTAAGGTGCTGATTTTCAGTGAAGTCTTTTTGTTCCAGGAGGGGAAAGGAGGGGCAGAGAACACAACAGGGAATAGCTCTGTTTTGTCAACTCCTAGTCATTCAAAAGCTGAAAAGCTTTAGATTAAGTTTGTTTAATGTCTGTACTAGTATCCCTAATACCTTCATTGGCCTCATTAAACACCGATGCAAAATATTCGTTGAGATATTGCGCCATGCCTAGATTATCTTTAATCTCCTCTCCGGCTATAGTCTTTGTTAGGTAAAAAGCAAGTCCTCACTCACCTCTCCAGCACCCGAGTTCGTGCGGAGTTGGTATGGGGCTCACAATCTGTCAGAGACCAGACACCAATTCGTTGATCAACGGGCTCACACTATCCTTAGCTTGAAAAGCTTCAGAGTAAGTGTGGCAAGTTTATTAGGGGTGAGCATCAATATTTATACACAGAAGTAAACAAAGTGATTAACAGATCATAATGGTCATGTATAATCAATCAAGATTCTACAGGATAAAACAGGTTAAAATGTAAATTCAGAAAGAGAAAAGGGGAGATGACTACTTAAGGGGAGGGGGGTGTCATGAGTAGTTCGCAGGTCAGAGCTTTGATTAAAAGTTCAGACAGAGACATCAAGTCTGGGTTAAGTTTAAGCTCATCAAAAGTTCAGACTCAACATTCCTCCATTTGTAGCTTTGGGATAACTATTTACCAAAAGCTACACCCCATTTTAAGGAGCCAAGGGCCGCTTGGCAATTTCAGCCTGGGCCAACTCGAAGAGAGTAAGGCCCTGGCTGAAGTAGGAAAAGAATAAACTGACCCACATGAGTCTATGAGGGAGGGGACACACTGAATACAGCAACACAGTATTATAAGGATTACTATGGCCCCAACAATACCCACCAAGAGTTTTTTTAACCCACCCAAATCCAGGCAGCCAATTTCATAAGGCTCCCCACCAATTATAAGGTGGCTGGCCAGAGGAGTAGTTCTTAGCCATTTCCCTTAGATGTTTGGTACATTGAAAAGTGTCAGAGTAGGTGTCATTTACAAAAACACAGCATTCTTCATTTATGAGGGCACAAGTTCCTCCCTGGGCTGCTAACATTATGTCTAAAGCCATGTGGTTTTGCAAAGCTAACTGGCGCAGCTGGGACATTTCCCCGGCCTGATTCTCAAATAGGGTCGCAGTTTCATTGGTTAAAGATTCTAGTAGTCCCATTTCAGCCTTTACTGGAAATTGAGTACATACCCAGCAATTACTTCTATTTCCTAAAATACGAGTTTTAACCTCATGGGAATATCTAATAAAAGCATTATCTTCATAAGTAGAAAATAAACTAAAAAGGCACAATAAAAAACATACAGTTGTCAGAATAAAAGGTCCTCTCATTTTTGCCGAGTCAATTTAAGTCTGATGTCTGAAAGAGGTAAGCTGGTCCACTGGTCAGAGGCAGTGTCCTCAGTGGTGGCAAGAGCTGCTGGTCCGTCACTGTGGTCCACTACGGCTGGCTTGACGTGGGAGTGGTGGATCCAGGATTTGCGTCCTTCCAGGAACACTGCAGTCTGGGTTGTTAAAAGAACCTGGTGGGGTCCAGTAAACCTCGGCTGGAGGGTGTCGCCACGAACGAACTTTTTGGCCCAGACGAAGTCCCCTGGTTGGAACGGGTGGATCTGTTCTTCCAGCGGCACGGTCTGGGAAAACTGCGAGGCTTTCCAAAGGGTACGGAGGCGAGCCTGTAGGGAGAGAAACTGGCACGCGGTCATATGATCCCCTCCCAATAGTGAAACATCAGCACGTGGTAGCGCCCCGCCTTTGAAAGAGGGGTGTCCATAGAGCAGTTCAAAGGGGGATAATCCCAATACACGGGTTGGGCGAGTACGAAGGTGAAACAGGACCAAGGGAAGTACCTGAGGCCACTTTAACCCTGTTTCCTGACAGTATTTAGCCAATGTAAACTTAAGCTCCCTATTCATACGCTCAACTTTCCCGGCAGACTGGGGGTGGTAGGGTGTATGAAAGGAGTGTGAAATGCCCAGTCCTTGTTCTAAACGGCCAAGGACATGACCAGTAAAGTGAGGTCCGCGATCTGAGTCAAGCACGAGAGGGATGCCAAAACGGAATACAATGTCTCTAAGGAGAATCTTCGCCACTGTGGCAGCAGTACAATTAGCAGTAGGAAAAGCTTCGACCCAGGAAGTCAGAGGGCAAACCAAAACAAGGAGGTGCTTTTTCCCAAAAGCCTTTGGCATATCTGCAAAGTCAATTTGAAGATGTTGAAATGGAGCAGCAGGCGGAGGTCTTCCACCCTTAATTTTGTTAAGAGGCGGAGCAGGTCCATTACGCTGACATGTGCTGCATGCTTTCACTATTGACAGGCAGTAGGGTTGAATGCCTGGAGCATACCAAAAGCGAGCGATGGTGTCCACAAGGGCGTGCGTGCCGTAGTGACCCCCCTTATCATGGTGCCAGTGAACTGCCACGGGGTATGTGGAGCGAGGGAGGCAGACTCAGCCATCCGGCATAAGCCAGGTCCCTTATTTGTAAGATGCTATAAAAACTACTTCCAAACAGTCGTGCTGATCCTGGAGGACTGGCAGGTCAGGAAACAAGGTAGCTGGATTAAGGGGCCCACACCTTTCAAAAATTAGGTTAGTGTCTTTTAAGAGTTCGGCCTCTAGCTGTTGCTGACGATGGGCCGAAAAGACTTGGGTTGTGCCCCTACGCAGAAGGGCTGACAAGGCATGAGAGGTCCAAACCGTGGTAAAATGACCCAGGGTCAGGCTCTTTGCCTTTGTGATCAGCAGGGCAGCTGCTGCCAGAGTCCGGGTGCAGGATGGGGTTCCCTGAGCGACAGGGTCGATCTGCTGAGAGTAAAAAGCAAGCGGGAAATGGTGGGGCCCGCTCAGCTGGGTAAGGACGCCACTAGCAATTCCGCCCCTCTCGTGGACAAAAAGGTGAAAGGGTTGCTGTAATTGGGGGGGCGGAGAGACATGGAGGAGGCCACACTGTCCTTGAGTAACTGAAAGGCTTGGATTGTGTCCGGGGACCACTGCAAAGGGTCAGGAGCAAGGTTAGCAGTGAGTCGGTGGAGCGGTTTGCTTAACTCCCCGCAGGACGGCAACCAGGGGTGACAGAAGCCAATTAATTCTAAGAAACCTTGAAGTTGTTTCTTGGTGTTTGGCAGAGGGCAGTTTTGGATAGTCTTTATGCGGACTGGGTCCATTTGTCTCCCCTCTGGGGTTAACAGGAAGCCCAGATATCAGACCTTCTGTGAGACCCACTGAATCTTGTTAGGGTCTATCTTGTGGCCTCTGGTGTGTAGGTATAATAAAAGTGCCTTACCATCGATGCGGAGGGCAGCTTCTTCGCGGTTACCTAATAGGATGTCATCTACGTATAGGACTAACGTGGATCCCTGCGGACTGGTGAAGCCTTCCAAGTCGTGGCGGAGGCATTGGCTGAAAATCGTGGGGCTGTCTCTGTAGCCTTGAGGAAGTCGTTGCCAGACATAACTTTGTCCCTCCCAGGTGAAACCAAAGAGATACTGAGAGTCTGGGTGCACAGGAATGCTGAAAAAGGCTGATTTTAAGTCAATAACAGTGAACCACTTAGCATCCCAGGGGATTTGGCTGATGATAGTAGCTGGATCAGGAACTACTGCATGAAGAGGGACCACCTACTGATTAACAACCCGTAGATCCTGTACAAAGCGCCAATGAATAGGGTCTCCGTCCTTTTTAGGAGGCTTTTTGACAGGCAGTATAGGGGTGTTACAGGGAGTGCGCTGAGGGCGGACTAGCTTTTGTGCAATGAATCCCTCGATAATGGGGCGGATGCCCTCCCGGGCTTCCAGCGACAGGGGGTATTGAGGGACTGACGGGGGGGTTAAGGAGGGCTTCACTTGAATCCTTACTGGCTCTGCCGAAAGGAGCAGGCCAACATCAGTGTCAGAAATTCCCCAGAGGGTTAAAGGCAAGTCAGTGAGGTCAGGGGAGAGAGGGGGGGGGGGGGTTCCCAATTACCCTGAGTTGGGGCCGAATCTCCTAACACTGTCATCAATAATCCTACCCCTTCAGGAGTGCAGGTTAAAGTAGCCTCAAGCTTACAGAGTAAATCCCGGCCCATCAAAGGGATCAGACAAGCTGGGGAAAAAAGAAAATGGTGAGAAAAACATTTATCAGCATAAATAACATTTAGAGGCAAAGTGAGTCCCAGAGACTGTGGGTTGCCCTCCACCCCAGTTGCAGTTTTAACCTCAGAGGATAGCCAGGGAGAGGGGGCATGATTTAAAAGAGAGAAAGTAGCTCCAGTATCAATGAGGAAGGAGACAGGCAGTCCTTGGACTGAAAGGGTTAGAGGAGGCTCTTTGCTGGGAGGGGAGAAAGTGAGGAAGGAGCCAGCTAAAGACATTAAGGAAATAAGACCATCACATTGTTTGCCTTCGCCCCCGGGGTACCGTCATTGAGGAGGCTGAGTTTGCTGCAGCTGCTGCTGTTGCCCGTAGTTGATCCAGGCCTGGGGAACGGGCTGAGCTGGTGGTGCAGGGATGTATTCGTCCCTGGTGTAAGTATCTGCGGATGCGACCAGACCCTCTGGGCGTCCCCAGGGGAGGGGTATGCAACCTGCTGCATCTGCTTGATCTTTTGCCTAGTAATTACTCCTCCCGAGGTGTGCCCTTCCATTTCCCCCTTATCCCTCTGCAGAGATTCCGACCTGGAGTCCTGCAGATTCCCCTCTGCGCCCTGGAGAGAGTCCCCCTGCGGAGGAATAGGGGCAGGTGCAGTGGGGACCAACTGACGAGTCAAAACACGCCGTGGTTTACACCCTTCATCGAAATAACATGGAGGGGGGTTCACTCTCGGGAGAATACCTGACTGCCATAATTTTTAAAGATTTCCACAGCTCTGCTGCTGTGTCCCAACAAAACCAGTAACATAACTGTCCCGGATGGTCTTTTTCGATCTGGCTCCTTACTCCTCTTAAGGCAGCCTGTTCGAAAGAGCCATACGAAGGCCACCTCATCTCCGGGTCGGCCAATACCGCGGTATACCCAGTCCAATTCCTTACACACAGTGTGTACAACTTCCTCCTAGACATTCCTGTCTGTACTGGGAGTTTCCCTTCGTTCCATAACTTATTTACAATCCCCAACGGACTCTCAAGAGGCACGCTAGTCCCTTGACCCATGGTGTCTGACAGGAGCCCTCCAACTGGCGTTTACCCTGCTGTCCAGTACACGACCCCTCAATATTGAATTGGCTGGGAGAAATCTCCCGTGGCGCCTGCCAATTCGTATATGAGTGGTCTGACCACTGGACAGAGGCACCGCACCAGAAGGAAATCCCGGACGAGCCCCCAAATTGTTAGGTAAAAAGCAAGTCCTCACTCACCTCTCCAGCACCCGAGTTCGTGCGGAGTTGGTATGGGGCTCACAATCTGTCAGAGACCAGACACCAATTCGTTGATCAACGGGCTCACACTATCCTTAGCTTGAAAAGCTTCAGAGTAAGTGTGGCAAGTTTATTAGGGGTGAGCATCAATATTTATACACAGAAGTAAACAAAGTGATTAACAGATCATAATGGTCATGTATAATCAATCAAGATTCTACAGGATAAAACAGGTTAAAATGTAAATTCAGAAAGAGAAAAGGGGAGATGACTACTTAAGGGGAGGGGGGTGTCATGAGTAGTTCGCAGGTCAGAGCTTTGATTAAAAGTTCAGACAGAGACATCAAGTCTGGGTTAAGTTTAAGCTCATCAAAAGTTCAGACTCAACATCTTCAGCGGTCCTACTTCTTCCTTCTTTGCTTTCTTCCTATTTATATGGCTGTAAAACCTCTTACTATTGCTTTTAATTCCCCTCGCTATGTCCAACTCTACATGGCTTTTAGCCTTTCTCACTCTATCTTCATCCTCATACAGATGAGCACTCCACTATCTAGAAGGAAGGAGGCCTAAGAGAAGGACCGCGTAGCATCCCTCGTGCTGCCTCTTACTCAGAAGTATCTTTTTGAAGAATTAAGTGTTGAGAGAGTAGAATAAACCAATTTTACATAAATAAATAATATGCAAATATGTATGTAGATACATGTTTGACTTCATAATTTTTTTTGCAATCTGTAATTCATATTTAGGCCCTTCCCTCCCATTAGCCTCAGGCCCCTCATAACTTTAATCCGGCCCTGGTCCTGTTGTGTTAATTTAGATGGGATATGGACTAAAGGTGTGAACATAATTTAAATATGAAATGCTAAGTACCTTTCCTAGACCTGAGGAAGAGCTCTGGGTAAGCTGGAAAGCTTGTCTCTTTCACCAACAGAAGGGCCCCAATAAAAGATATTACCTCACCCACCTTCTCTCTTCAGCATTACCCAGTCACTGTCCAACATTAAACAGTGTTAAACAAGGTTCAGGGCTTGGTGTATAGAGACCTCAGCCTGGCAAACACACCATTAAAAATCCTTTTTAATCTTGTATTAAAGATAAAGAAAAGAAGGAAAAAAGTATTAAATAAGGCTACAGACAGCTAGATAAAAGAAACCCATAGATCACCACTTATCTTCATAGATCCAGTAACCACTCGAAACACACAGCCAGGCACACAGATAGCACAGAAAATAGTCTGAGGAAAAATCCAGGATATACACCTTAACACATTCAAAATTGCTGTTACCAAACCAGGACACTCCACCAGAGCATCATGGAATGAGCCACCCAAATACCCCGATTGAACCTGCTTCAATAGAGAAATAAAACCCCCTCTGACTGCACGCCCGTAGTTGTCACCTACCACCCCACGCTGGGATCCATATGGGGTATCATCAAACAATTACAACCCATACTCAATGGGGAGCCCACCCCTGAAAGAAATCTTTGCTGAACCCTCCCTTCTGAACTTCAAACAGCCCCCAACCTCTCAAAGTTCATCATCAGAAGCAAGCTCCCCACAGACCAGGACCAACCAACTCAAAGTGGTACAAGACCCTGCCAGAAAAACAGACGCAAAACCTGCAGACATATCTCCACTGCTTCAGTGATCAACACCCTCCCACACACACCTTTCAAGACCCCTGGGTCCTATGTGTGCCTGTCACCAAATGTGGTGTACTCATAGACTCACAGACTCATAGACTTTAAGGTCAGAAGGGACCATTATGATCATCTAGTCTGACCTACCGCATGATGCAGGCCACAAAGCCATCCCAACCCCTTTCCCTTGACTCTGCTGTTGAAGTCCCCAAATCCTGTGGTTTAGAGACTTCAAGTAGCAGAGAATCCTCCAGCTAGCGGCCCCTACCCCATGCTGCGGAGGAAGGCAAAAACCCTCCAGGGACTCTGCCAATCTACCCTGGAGGAAAATTCCTTCCCGACCCCAAATATGGCGATCAGTAGAACCCCGAGCATGTAGGCAAGATTCTCCATCCAGTGCACTAAATGCCCCAATAGCAACTATGTGGGTGAAACCAGACAATCACTCTGCGCTCGAATGGACTCGCAAAGGAAAATGGTAAGAGACTAAAACATCCTATCACCTGAGGGTGAACACTTTTTACAAAGTGATCGCTATAGCTGACCTATCAGTCCTAATCCTCAAAGGAAACCTATACAACACTTTCAAAAGATGAGTCTGGGAGCTTAAATTCCTATCCTTGCAAGACACTAAAAATCATGATATAGACTGAATAGGGACAATGGATTTATAGCTTATTACAACAATCTGTAACCCACTAACAACCCCCCTCAGATGTTTGCCTCCCCTTCTTTCCTCCCTATAACTGGAGGGGAGTCAATGGGTTACTTCACATTGAATGGTCTCTTGAAATGTGTGTTAACTACTTACGCTAAACATTCTGTTCCATGTTGTATTTAGCCATGATACTCTGAGTAAGTTACCCAGACTTGAAGAAGAGCTCTGTGTAAGCTCAAAACCTTGTCTCTCTCACCAAAAGAAGTTGACATCTATGAATTTTCACATACTTTTTACAGTGGAGCTCACAATTAGGGTAAAATTGTGGGTCCAGTTACCACAACAGTCCACAGCTGACCCAGGTCCCCAACATTCCTAACTAGGATCCCACCAGAAGTTGTGACAAAAAAAGAATGCATTCCAGCAGATCCCTTGGATGCCAAGAGGAAAATGAAAAAAAAGTATGGTTCAGAGAAGCTCTTCCAGACATAAAAAAACAATTGGATGAGCTCCCATGCCTCTAGGAGGTCAGACACTGCTAGCTAAGGCGCATAAGGGTGGGACAGCTTAATGGGCACTGAGTGTCCACTCATTGCTGTTCCTTATATAAACCTCCCCAAATAGTGGGAGGCAGTGAGATTTCCTAAACCCTTAAACAAGCTGGTGGCACTGCAGGGAAGGAGGGACAAAGACTAGAATTTCTCATGCCACAGTGCCAGCATGCATCACTCTTCCCTCCTATCGCCTTGTATAACCCACACACCTCTGTGGTGTTCTGTCCCATCTAGTGTCACTGAGACCACTTAGAGAGAGAGAGATCAAATGAGTCTGCTCTACAGCTTTAGCTAACAGCCAGTTAGGCTCATGCACTAGCTCCAGCGGTCCCAGGTTTGATTCTACCCGCTGACGACTGGTGTCTGTCAGTGTTACACTTGCACAGAAGCAGTACCTTCCCCCAAGCCAGAGATGAAGGGACAAGAGGCAAGCACCACCTGAATGGAGGGTGGGGGAGAGTTCTGGACCATCATCCTCTGTAGCAGAGTCTCCTGTCACTCAACCCTATCAAATCCTTACTTCACCTAGTATTTACATAAAGATGGGTCCAATAGGGAGTTGAGACAGTTAGTGACAACCTCTCAGTTTCTATAAGAATGCAAATACAGTAGCTACTTACAGAGGGGTTCAGGTCACCAGTTATGTCAAGGTGAGACACGCATTGTTAGAATACTGTAAGGAGGGTAGATTCCAGATAGCAACAAACCTTCCATGATTTGAAATGGTTTGAGATAGTACTGAAAATGGTTCAGTTAAGTGTGTCAACTCAAAACATGAAACACAGTTACCATAATCTTTTTAGTTTTCTAGTAAAAAAAATGAAGGATACTGGGTAAGATTTAAAAAATGTTAAGAGATTGCTATAGGTTTTTACTTAAAAAAAAAAAACCTAAATGCACAAAATTAAAAGAAAGAAAGAGAATGTTTCAGTTAAAGTTCCAATGTCAATATTAATTGTGCCTTTGTATCCACACGGGAGAAATTTCAGATATAAAAAAACTTGTTTCAGAAAGTTTGGAGAGCAAGAAACACAGAAATTACAATAGAACCTGCATCCCAGAATAATCCATGGGATTACAGATAAATCAATGTCATACTTAATGGCTGTGGTTTTCAATGGTGCCTGAGGGAATTAAACACCTGCCTCCTTCTGAATTTCAATGGAATTTGAGCACCTAATTCCTTAGGCTCTTTTGTAAATCCCAGCCTATTTGGGATTCAGTACTTCTTGACTGAATCATGCCACAGCTACATATTATGGTTTGTCAGCAATTATTTATCTTTGTATATGTAAATCCTCAGTGTTGTGTAGCCATTAGCAACTATATTCAATCTAACTTCAGAATGGAACATATTTACAAGTATATTTTAGGAATGGTAATTTGTGTGGATTTGAGTGACTAAAGAGATTGCATAAATAACTACTGACAGTAACAGGGATGAACATTTCACACTTGAAAGTGACAGAGGAAGGGGATGTGGCTATTGCAAAAGCAAAGATGCCACAAAACTATATAGCAAAATGTTAAATGTGCTTAAAAAGGGTTAGGAGTCATCTTCTGTTCCTCACTGTCTCGTTATACCTTTTAGTTCCAAGAGTTGAAGGTGTTTTCACATGTATCACAGCAGAATCGAAGAGAGTGAAGGTCAAAAGGTAAACTTCACATGTTGCAATGCATTTTCACAGGCTGAATCAGTACCCATGTGATTTGTAGTGTTGTTCACACACTTTAATGTATAAGAGTGGAGGGAAACAACATGGGGGAAAAAGAACTAGAGAAAAATTAATGCAAAAAATTGCTCAAGGTGTTTCTGACAATCTCTGTTTTGCTGGTGCTGTTCTTTATCTTCCTTCTTATTATTTTACACTTAGAAGAGAAATTATCTTTTTTTTTTCCTTTGTGGAAGAAGTGAAGTGGGTCTGGAAGAAAATTTACAGGATAGGAGGACCAGACAATTGCTAGTGTAAAAGTGAAAGAATGGAGATAATGAAAGAAGAAAAATTAGGAGAAAAGCAAATCATGAAATGCACACACTAAGTCTTCAGCTTATGGTATAGCATTGATATGCATCAATAGAAACAGGAGCATCTGTATAATAACAAGTACTAGATCTTCTCTTTGTAATGAGAGCTAGAGGGTAAGAGTAATCCCAGTCTTAACAAGATTCCACTTCCAGATCTTAAACTATAAGTATGTTTCAGACCTCACAACAGCTTTATGTTGGTGTAACTCCATTAACATAATTGGTGTTGTTCCTGATTTATACTAGTGTGATGTCAGAATCAGACCCATCTTGTTTGCTACTCTGAGCATGCCACATATGTTTTGGAAAAACTGAATGTTGTTAAAATGGTTGCCATGTTCCACCTCAGAGATGGCTGTATTTCAATGGTGGCTGGCGTGATTAAGCCTAATCCTGAATCTCTTCCACAGGCAAAATTTCCATTGACTTCACATGAGTTCTTACCTGAGTCAGGAGTTCAGAATTAGATTTTATAATTTGTAAATTGCTTTAGGTCAATACATGTATAAAGCAGTAATAGTAGTAAGAATAGTACTCAAATCACTTGTTCCCTTAATGAGTCCACACCGTGAATTCCTGTTGTTTGTGAATGGGCTTTTTTATGGCATTTGTCACCATCATATCCAGGCACCTTACAAATATTAACAGGTTTATCTTTGCAACAGCCCTGTGAGGTTTAGAAGTATCACCATTTCACTCCCAGAGAAACAGAGGAAAGACAGAGAAACTTGTCAATGTAGAAAGTGTGCAGCAGAACCTGGAATAGAGCAGTAACTTAACTACAAGATCTCCCTTCTTCCTCCCCCATCACTCCTTATTCAAGTGAAACTTGCACTGAACATAGGAATTCTCATACTAGATCAGGACAGTGATCCCTATGGTGCAAGCATACTGTTCGGTACCAGCTAGTTCAGAGGAAGAAACATGCAACAGGCCGTTATGGGTTAACATGCACCCAGAGAAAGTTTTCTCCAAGCCTCCAATAGTTAGAGATTGGGCTTCTGTCCTGAGGTTTAAGGGTTTATATCCCTTCCAAAATTCTTTTTAAAAATATTTACTACTATAACTCTGGGTTTTTTTTGTTATCCATGTAAATGTCTAATCCTTTTGTGAATCCTGCTAAACTCTTAGCATCAGTGGTATGTCATGGCAGTGAGTTCCACAATCTTAGTTGTGCATCGCATAAAAAAGTATTTCCTTTTAATATTTGAATTTGCCGCCTTTCAATTTCATTGAATGTCACTTTGTTCTTTTGTTATGCCACAAGGTGAATAGAAGAAGCTCCCCATCTACTTTCTCTAAAGTATCCATTTGTTTGTCATGTCCTCTTTCATTTGTGTTCACTCTATATTGCAGTCTTTTCAGTGTCTTTTTATGAGTTTTTCCATTCCAGTAATCATTCTCGACCCCTCGTTTCTGAACTCATTCGATTTGTGCTATGCTTGAGTACCAGATCATATCTGAAGACAGTGTTCCAGCTGAGGATGAACTATTCATGTATATAATGGCATTATAATATTTTCTGTATTCATATTAATAAGTCATGACTGAGTATGGAATCCAGTATTTGGCCCGGGTTGATCCGTAGCTTATGTTTGCTTAGGGATGCTTTATTAATTGGGTTCCTAATGCTGAATCAGCCTCAATTATGCATGTTGACTTGTAGTGAGCAGGGACCAGGTCTACCTGTGTGCCTACTACAACACAGCCCTGCTCCTGATTGGGGCACAATACAAATATTTAATAACAACAGTCACAGTAGAAGATATTGTGTCAGTGGCGTGTGTCCAGATTGACTATAACTGACCAACTGAGAATTCCACCCTGTATCCAGAGACTCTTGGTTGGTGTAAACCATCATAACTTGCTCCTGAGCCAGCCACCCCCTACCCCAGCATGATAGGTGTAAATGGGGGAATGGTCCCGCTATTGTGGGGAACTTTCCTAACTTCTGCACTACCCCGGTGAATTGGGCTAGCGAAAGGATCTGAGTCCTCGCTCCCACTCCCTTTACCCAGAGGCCTCCCTGCCCTTGAGGGCTCCCCTTCCACTCTCCTGTCTGGCAGAGTCCTCATAACCCCAACAAGGCTGGGCCCAGGATTCCTGGGGGGCTCAACCCCCAACCCTGCTGTGGTCACCTAGGACAGGGGCTAGGGTGTCCCCACTCCACGGTACCCTCTCTGCACTGGGCACCTCCCTGACCCACTGATTATTCCATACAATTTAAAGCAAATACAAGTTGTTTAATTAACAATTAATCTAAAGAAAAGAACAAGGAAAAATGGGAAAGGTTAAAGGAAAACACATCACCCCGCTCTGTGGCAGGGAACATCACAAACAGTGTCTCTGGACATCAGGGCACCTCGCAGTCTGTTCCTTGTAGATCCCAGATTTCCTTCTCAGGCCCTGGCCGTGCTGCAGGTATGCTGCGGGTTGGACACTTGCAATGGTGGTTCCCACGCACCTCCGGGCTTTGAGTGGTGGGACCCTTCTTCCCAGCGTCAGCCCCCCGTCAGGTTACAGTCCCCCTCCCGGTTTGGCCTGCAAGGGCCCTTGGCCAAAAGAGTGTCTTTCTGTGCTGGGCCCTTTGCCCAAGGTTCCCCCCTTGGCTGGCCCCACTTGCTCACCACACCTGGCTCTGTGGCTGCAGCTCTGCTCCCAGCACAGGATTTGCTCTCCCTGGGCTGTGTCTCTGGCTCTGTGGCTACAGCTCTACTCCCAGCACAGGATCTGCTCTCCCTGGGCTGCGTCTCTGGCTCTGTGGCTGCGGCTCTGCTCCCAGCACAGGATCTGCTCTCCCTGGGCTGTGCCTCTGGCTCCTCTGGATCTGGCACGGTTCTGTTCTCCAGCTCAGCTTGGGCCCCTGCTTTCTTCTTAGCTCGGCCCCACTCAGTCTGACCCAGGCAATTCCAACTCACACAGAGGACGGGACCCACCCTGGCCTTCTGTCATGCTGATTAGCCTGCCCGCCCTGTCAATCAGGCTGACCTGGAGCATTGGCCTCTCGCCATTGTTCCTGGGGACTGTCAGTCTCAGGGTCCTGATTTCCCATCAACCCTTCCCCTTTTAGTGCTGGGAGCTAGCCAACCAAAACACCCCCACTGAATGTTAGTAAGTTGCAACAGTCCCCTTACATAGGCATGGAGGTGATGGGACACAGTTGGTCTGCCTCTTCCAGGGCCAGGCCTGTCAACGATCATCCCTTAAAACCAGGGAACTATAATGCCTCTGTCCACATGTGCACAATGTGGAGCAAGGCAGGAGGAAATGTGGTCCAGCATATGTCATATATGCCATCATGTGCCAGCAATGCCCCTCTGCCATGTACATAGGCCAAACCGGACAGTCCCTCCGCAAAAGAATAAATGGACACAAATCGGACATCAGGAATGGTAACATACATAAGCCAGTAAGTGAACACTTCAATCTCCCTGGTCATTCTATTACAGATTTAAAAGTCACTATCATTGAACAAAAAAACTTCAGAAACAGACTTCAAAGAGAAACAGCAGAACTAAAATTCATTTGCAAATTCAACACCATTAATCTGGGCTTGAATAGGGACTGGGAGTGGCTGGCTCACTACAGAAGCAGCTTTTCCTCTCCTGGAATTGACACCTCCTCATCTATTATTGGGAGTGGACTACATCCACCCTGATTGAATTGGCCCTGTCAACACTGGTTCTCCACTTGTGAAGTAACTCCCTGCTCTCCATGTGTCAGTATATAATGCCTGCATCTGTAACTTTCACTCTATGCATCAGAAGAAGTGAGGTTTTTACTCACGAAAGCTTATGCCCAAATAAATCTGTTAGTCTTTAAGGTGCCACCAGACTCCTCATGATTCATTGTGGCTGTTATACAGTAACTCCTCACTTAAAGTTGTCCTGGTTAACATTGTTTCGTTGTTAGGTTGCTGATCTAATAGAAAACATATTCGTTTAAAGTTGCACAATGTTCCTTTTTAAGGTTGTTTGGCTTGCTCTGCTCCAAACTGACCCCACTTCCCGGCCGGAGCGCCAGGTGGGCAGAGTGAGGCAAGCCACCGTGCCCTGACCCCTCTACGCCCCGCCTTAACTAAGCTTCACAATCATCATTGGTGAGTACAATATTACATTGTTTGTTTAAAATTATGTAAAACTTATACTGTATATGTATATAATGTCTTTTGTCTGGCAAAAAAAAAAAAATTCCCTGGAACCTAACCCCCCCTATTTACATTAACTCTTATGGGGAAATTGGATTCATTTAATATCATTTTGCTTAAATTGGCATTTTTCAGGAACATAACTACAATGTTAAGCAAGGAGTTCCTGTATTAAGAAAGCAGTAAGGCAGACAAGAATGGAAGAAAATACAGAGGAAAGAGATTAAACAGCTGAAAATACATCAAGGTCCAGGTAATTACATGTGGGGAAATTGTCAGACTGTTGAACAATGCTGTTTGTATTACAGTAGTACTGTATTGTATTACGGAGCTCCCCAACAGCATCAAGGCCCCGTTGTGCAAACATAGAGTAAGAGACAATCCCTGCCCTGAAGAATTTGCATTCTAACTAGACACAACAAAGGGTGGGAGAAAGGGCTGCAGCATACATGTAGAAGATAGTCCGGTCCACCAAGTTCAACTACCTAGATAATTCCCCGTAAGGGAGTCTCCATGGGTGGAAAGCTGTCAGAGGGAGCACACCCAGCTCCCTGATGACCCCGGTGTAAGGAAGAAGCAGTTCCAGGGGTGTCAGGAGTGTGGTGACACCTACTCCATTATACCTGATCCTCCATTGGTATAAAATCCATAAACTTATGCCAACAAGGGAAGTTACAGTATGCCCTTCAGCTGTTCTAAGTACTACAGGTGCAGGGCAGCGAAGAAGCCACAACCAGCTGCCTGTGTCTGCTACTATTCACATTATTGGAATGCAGCTTCAATGTAATGGAGAACAGTGCCTAAGTGATTTTCCCACAGTCATAGAGGAGGTCAGTGGTAGAGCTGGGAATTGAACCCAGGTCTCTGAGTTCTAGTGCACTGTCTTAGCCATAGGACGCTTCTACCTAAATACAGCAATCAGGAGCTTGCTTTAAAAATAAATGTAAATTCATTGTAAGGTCAACTTCATCATTCTGATGCAGTTCGGTGGATTCAAGAGAAGAACATAAAATCTACAGGTACCATATGATTCCAGCAGGGCTGGTATAGGAGAAAAGCTAATAGTAAAATCATTTGCTATAAAACAGTCTTTGAAATTGTCTTCGGATACATGAAAGGTTCTCTCAATCTACTGCTCATAGGATGAGGCAACAAAGGAAGTCCATCTAGTACAACATAGAGTACAAACAAGCAGTGGGCAAATCTGAGATGGAATCTCATCCCTGACATTACTGCTGTGGTATGGAGTGTATCTTTCTCATGAACATCTACACAGTCTGTTAGTGAACCTGTCATAAAAAATACTGAGGTGGGTGGGGAGCAAGAGCCATTTTTTTCACAAACGAAAGAAGCTATAGTAGAAAATAAAATAAAATCAGAACTCTGCTGTCTGGCCTGATCTTGCTAGATGTTGAGTGCCACACTTTCAAATAGTAGGGCTAGATTGTGATTTATCTTACACACCAATGCAAAGGTATACATGAGTTACCACTGCACAAGCTACCTAGGCCTTGGCACCAGGCACACAACTGTAAAGAGACCCTGCGTATCCACTTCTCTTCCTCCCTGAATAATATGTATGGGGAGTAGGCAGGAAATATAATACCTATTTGTTGACCAGCACAGCAGAGCCAGTGTGGGGTATGTCAGAACTTGGTGACAGTATAGGTTCCCAGCTACATGTTGTTAGGGTGGAGGGGTTTCATGGCCTTTTGAGGAGGAGAGACACATGCTGGAGAGCCATTAGCAGAAGGTCCAGTGCAGTTTGGGGCTGCAAACACACAGATATCAAAGAAGTATTGATCGTTTTCTATACAACTGTGCTGAAATCAGAGCTGTGATACTGTCTTCAATTTGGGGTGTCTTGTTACCAAAAGATAATTAACAACTGGGAGGCATTCAGAGGTTGAAAAGTTTGTACTCTAAGCAAAGAGAAGAAATTTTTAGCATAGTAAATTACTGTAAGAGTAATGGAATTGAGAAAGGGAAAAAAGAAGGTGAAGTATTTGTGGGGAAATATTCTCAAGCCTAATTATATTATAGGTAATAAAACTGGTAATTAATAATGAATTATTAATTCTTAAATATTACTGCTACTTAGCCCTGAAAAAGTCAATTTATGACTTAGTATATAGTGGAAATGTTATGCTCTACAGCAGCAGGTAACTACTATTATATAGATCCATCATCAAAACTTACACAAAATAGTGGTTCTGCAGTAGTGAGAGGCACTGGCTGTTCATGCCAAACATATAATTCAGGACTAAATTCTGGCTATGACCCTCTACATGAATGCTGGCATCTACATCTGCTGTTTTGGTGAGCACACACTGCTCATTTAATAGTAAGTATCATTGGGTTGACCTTGTCCCTTTCATATTCCCTTGGTTCATTCTGTTCAGGCAGGGAAGACACACAGAGAATGGCATATACCTATTTAAAAGTGAGACTTAGGTGCTACTGCTCTGCTCTGTCCAGCTCTGTTCTCTGTGGAAATGACAAAATTTGGCTCATATTGTGTTTTCCAACAGTTTGTTGTGCATTAGTATGATAACAATGATGCAAAATTGTCAGCATGTTTTTGCATTTGCACACAAATACATGTGTACTTTTTACACATACTTTGGGTGTGTGCATGCAAATAGCCATTTTGCAAATGTATGTGACTAAACAGGTGCTTACCTAGCCAGGTGAACATGCATAGAAGGGATTTGCATGCATACATTCTTCTTGCAGTGTGCTTGCAAAGCAGGCACTGCTCCTTCCATCTTCCTGAAAATCAGGCTCAGTATTTTTGTAATGTTTTTTATAATATTTGTTATGAACAATTGCACAACACTCTCTGGTTGACTTACATTTAATATGTATTATTTATTTATCGCATCACAGTTCTGTGCAGGTTGTTGCATGGACACCTGTAACTGAGCCGAAGTAGCAAGGGAAGGATAAAAATTTTCATGTGAAGCAGATAGAAGTTCTATCTTGTCATTTAAGATATTATGAGGATGGATACTGTAGCCTGGGTATATCTATCAAAAAAAACCTCTGCTGTTTTTTCACAAAGGTGAATCTATTTCTTTTTAGTCATCTCTTATTCCATACAAAACTTACTGACAAAGTAGAAGTAAAAACCTGTTGACTTAGTGTGCCTACTAATATTTGGGCTTTATTTCTCACACAAACGGATGGAAATGATACCAGTATTTCTCTTTCACATGTTCAGCCTACTAAATTGCATTCCCTCCTACTCTTGTATGACTTCCATGTCTCACAAGGTGGAGACATGGTTAATTAATATTTGTAAAGTATTTTGCTGTCATTGGTTTATTCAAATTATGCAAGGTACTAAACAACAAGTAAACCCTGTGAAATTACAAAAGAAGGATTCCACAGCCCCCATAACTGCATAAGAAAAGTGTTGTCCATGTGGGGCAAAACCTTAATCACTTTACTCATACAGACTTGGCTAGATTCTCAATTGGAATAAATCAGTGTAGTTCCATTAATGTCAACATCTATCTAAACATAGCCCTATGCCACTGTATGTTAGAAATTTATTTGCATATGTACATTTTATTAGATTATACTCTAAGTGCTTTGAGAAATATCGGGTTGGAATTTCAAACCAGTCTAAGTGATTTAGGAGCACAAGCACCATTGACTTTCAATGAGATGTGTGCTCCTAAGTCACTTGGGTACTTTGGAAAAATTCCACCCAGACATCTTAATCCTCGTACTAAAATGAAAATTAAGAAAATATCTTAATATCCCTCCCAATACTTGGTGAAATAAGTTTGAGATATTCAAATGGGCCTAAACCAGTTAAGCATTCAACTCCCATTGAATTTCAGTGAGATTTGGGTGACTAACACCTGTTAGGTTCCTTTGAAAATGCCAACATGAATATATGCCCAACAGTTTGTTACAGTAAGTAGCGCTTTCCTAAAATGTGATAGAAAACCCAGGACACATTTATACCGCTGTTGAAGTGACCATTCAATTTGGCCCAGTAACACATCCTCAGATGGTGCATCTTCAGATGGTCGAAAGAGCTATGTTGATTTACACCAGCTGGGAATCTGACCTTAGTACCATGGAGCCTAACTGGATAGTTATTTAAATAGTGGTCTAAATCAGTGTTTCTCAAAGCCGGTCCGCCGCTTGTTCAGGGAAAGCCCCTGGCGGTCCGGGCCGGTTTGTTTACCTGCCACGCCCGCAGATTCAGCCTATCGTGGCTCCCACTGGGCGTGGTTCGCCACTCCAGGCCAATGGGGGCTGTGGGAAGTGGCGCGGGCCGAGGGATGTGCTGGCCGTGGCTTCCCACAGCCCCCATTGACCTGGAGAGACGAACCACGCCCAGTGGGAGCCGTGATAGGCCGAATCTGCGGACGTGGCAGGTAAACAAACCGGCCTGGACCGCCAGGGGCTTTCCCTGAACAAGCGGCAGACTGGCTTTGAGAAGCACTGATCTAAATTACATTGTACCCAGCGTTTCTATCACACTTTAGGAAAGCATTACTTACTGTAACAAACTGCTGGGCAAATATTTATTTCACTGAGAACTGGAAGAGATAAAGATGTTTTCATAAATTTTAGGACAGCATCAGGATTGTGATGTGTATTTCTAGTAAAGCAGCTCTGTCATACATAATCTACTATCATCTGAATGCACAATTTTATATTATTGCAAGAATACACCACATTATGAGGCTATATTTAAATATATTCCTGGTCATATGGTCTTAGAACAAAGGTTATTGTGATAAATCCTTTACAAACACATTGTATGTATGACTGGGCCTTAAGTAATTCACATAAAATGGGTTTCCAGAGAAAACATTTGTGTGTCAACATACATTTTATTTCTTAGCCTGATTGAAAACGGTAAAAGCAATTCTGTTGGTGAAACAAGATATATATAGTATAATTCAGTTTTAGAGAACATTGAACAATCCATAAACTTTGAAGCACATACTGATATTGCTCTCAAAAAAACCTGCAGAAGAGTGAATATAGTGTGTATTTGAATTAGGTAAAAAAAAAATCAATTAAACTAGTTATCTTTTTTCCGCTACACAATATATCTATGGAACATACATTTAAAACATTTCTCTTTATACATTTAAAAATGGAAAAATTACATCTCCATAGATGAAGGCCAGAATATTCTCTCTTCCTAACACTACAGTTAAAATTAAACCTTTTCAAAGTGATTTAAATGCAGTAAAGATTAGTGGATGGACCTCATATGACCATTGCCACTGATGAATTGCAAGTTGAGCAAAGGAATGGTAACACATGAATCCTATTAATGTCATTGAAAATCAGTAGCTAAATTCCCATTCACTGTTTTGGAAATTGGCCCTTGTGTGTTTAAATTTAAACTCAGAGGAAGGTTTGTGGTTGATATGTAGAATCCTCTGAAAACAGAGACATCTAATAGAAATGCTGAGAGATGTGCAACTGGAATGCTTCTCTGGGTTACCATTGTATTGAACTGATCTTTGACAGGTGCTAGGTTCATGAAGAATTAATGGAAATCTCTCAGATGCCATATTAAAAAGCAAGGAGAAATGAATCATCAACCATGCTTTCTCTGTTAGGAGCTTTTCAGTCTGCAACTGGTACAGCTGCTCTATTTGTACTTAGTGCCAAATATTGTGTCAGATCTGCCAGTTTTGGGGGTCAGAAAGGACAAATTAAAGAGAAGCACAATGGTTTTTGTAAAACAAAAAATTGGATTACAAAAAATCATCCACTATCAAGTGGCCAGTGTCATTCTCAGCAGGGAGAAACATTTGATAGCAATGTCTATACAAGGAACTGGCTGTACTTTGGTATATGTGGCATGATATGAAAACAGGTGTGTGGCTTGTAACCAATGTCTGCCTTCAATAATGAATTATCCACAGCATTTTCTGAACCCAGTGTGATAGAATTGCTGTCAGGTGAGATTAAAATGGACTTGATGCAACTATAAAATGCAATGTTCAGAAAACATCCATAAACAGTCAGTGAACGATGTGCTTCCAGAAACAGTTTTAGTGTAAAGTCTCTTTTGTAGATATAAGTACCATGCAGAAATCTGGCCTCAACAAAATTAACAAAAAAAACCCTAGAAAAAGTTACCCAGAACTTTTCATTCATCTGATCCACTGAGGCATGTTCCTGCGACTCAGCTAGAGAATTTATTTAGAAGCAGTGGTCTCACAGTCTGAATTCAGTAGAAGTATAAAGGTTAGAAGCAGATTGGATAGTCCAGAAGAGTAAGATATTTGCAGTTATCTGCTTTTCAACAGCATCTATCCATGACAAGCTGTATGGCTTTTAATATTGCCCCCTACTGTATATTGTTCTCTAGATGGCCCAAGTCTCTTAACATTGAAAGAATAAATAGAAAGGTTATCAGCATTCCATCAGTAGAGATCCTGGTGTTTTCTAGGATTATTTTTTTAAGACCAAAGATTGGTTCTCTGTTCACTTTCAAATCATTTATTTTACTTGCATAACACTGTATAGTCAAAACCAGTTAGTATGTGACTGTTTCTGAGCGGATCTAACTAGCCTGAATGCTCCATTTAATTTAAAACAACATACTGCTAAGCTATTTATCTCTGCTCTGACCTGCATATTTACAGGAGGAAAAAAGTGGGTTTGTTTTAGAAGCCCCAATTGCATTTTAAAAAGGAGTCAAACAATTTCTGACAATGGAGCAAGTTTAAATAAACAGAGATATATCACATGGATCAGAACAATTGTGTAAGTCTGAATGCCAGTGTATATCCTGATGCAGATACCGGATCTCAAATCCTGTACCTCTAGGAGATAAAGCACATACAGGACATCATGCGGGGTGGAGAGGCAAAGTTTAATTAATCTTTGTGTCCTTGGGCTGTGTGGTTGCTCACGGGGGCAGTGCAGTCCCTGGCATAAATTAGAGCAGCCAGGGACCACTTTAATGTATGGCAACCTCTTTTTGATTTGAATGCAGAACTTCTGAGATTATGACCTTTACATGCATATACTTTCAAAATGGTATACGCATATACTTGCACCCACTGTTTGTAGATGCTGACATCCGTGTATGAAGGTAAATACCTCCATGCAAACTGGAAGTTATCCAAGGCCTGTGCATGCAAGTGTTAAAATTTGCACTTTCAAACTGGAATTTGGCTCCCATGGACTTTGTGGATCCTGAAATTTGACTGAGCGCAAAGACATTTTTGCATTCATAAGCGATACATGGCCTTCATGCAGGAGGTGGTGGGACCTATTTGTCGAAGAATGACTGGTTTGCTGCGACTATTTGAACTCTGCTTGCAGCCTAAGTAGATAACTTATCAACGCTTTCTATGTTACTTGACCCCACCTGCACTGGGGGTTCTGATGGCCCAGCACTGTCATTCTGGACCTTGGTCTTCTGCCATGAGATGTCCAACTCTGTAGAGAAGGCAGTGTTTTGAAGATCTTGGAAGGGGGATGAAATTCTCTGACTTCTCCACTAGCTAGGCAGCATCATCAGCATAGTCTTGGTTGGTAAACACTTCTTGAGCAACCTTGTTTCCAATGTGTGGTGTGGCCACCTCAGAGATTTGTGGATTCACAGGATTGAGCCAAGTCAGGGAACTTCACTACATTATGCCTGGTGTGACACTATCAACCATGGTCAGTCTGGCTGGTGCAATGGTCTTCAGTACTCTATACATGTTCGATGATAATGGACTTTCTGGATAAAAATGCTGGCACTTACATGCACTCAGATGGTGGATAATTTGATGTTCACACACAGGTTTTAGAAGTGTTAGCATGTGTTGGCACCTTACAATGGAGGTGAAAGTATGTGTGCACACCATAAGGGGAGGGATAGCTCAGTGGTTTGAGCATTGGCCTGCTAAACCCAGGGTTGTGAGTTCCCTCCTTGAGGGGGCCATTTGGGGCAAAAATCTGTATGGTGATTGGTCCTGCTTTGAGCAGGGGATTGGACTAGATGACCTCCTGAGGTCCCTTCCAACCCTGATATTCTATGATTCATTTACCATATGCATAAGCTGGGAGCCTGGGTGAAAATTTACCCCAGAAGATAATATGCCTTTTAGGGCTTGCCTTCATGTACAGTGCTAGAGCAGTGCAAGGTTCTCCCATCAGCATACTTAATCCACCTTCCTGAGAGGAGGTATCTATGTTGACGGGAGAACCTCACCCATCAACACAGTGCTGTCTACATGGCACATTAGATCTGTATAACTATGTCGCTCAAGCGTGTGGATTTTTCACACCTTTGAGCAACGTAGTTATACCGATGTATGTCAGTAGTGTAGACCTGGCCTTAGACTAATTCTACACTGCAATCAAAGGTGTGCTTCACTGCTCGTGTAGGCACACATATGTGTGGTTTAATCTAGTTAGCATGCTAAAAATAGCTGTATGGACTTCAGCACAGGCTATGAGTATGTACCCAAGGGGACCAGGTAGGCTCGTACAGCCTGTGTTGAAGCCCAGGCTGCCATGTCTTCACTGCTATTTTTAGCATAGTTGCTAGATTACAGCTACTGCAGGTATGTCTACATGGGCTGCAAGTCACACCTTCAACTGCAGTGTAGATATAGCCTTAGTTGGTATTTATCTTTTTTAGTGTATCTGTCAGGAGATGTAGGAAATAAATGTTCCCAAAGTAGGAATTAATCTTTTATGCTGCCAATATATTTGCTTTTGTGTTTAATTATTATTTATTTTATTCCTTTATTATTGTAGTTACTTAATATTATTATTGTGTATTTTAGGTGTACATGGAGATGCTTAGGTGGATTTGTTGTTATGTATTGTACTTGTTATGCTCCAGCTTCTTCTGTACTTAGGTCTGCTTGGAAGCAAAGAGCAACCTATTTCTGTGAACAATTTGTTTGTGAAATGAGTGTCAGCAGTAATATGAACCTGTTGCTATAACTGAGCCTTGATTCAGTGCATGTTGGGGTGAACTCTGCTTTGCTGTTCAGGAGAATTAGGTGGGCCACACCTGAGTTGTAATCACAGAGCCTATTGTGGTTGCAGAGTTCCAGTTTCAACACTTGTATCAAGGCAACTCAGAGGACTTTTTCTTTTGTCTGACTGATCCTGTGACTAGATGCCAGTGGGTGGCAAGTATCATTCTAAATGATGAGTAAAATGTATTCTAAGCTCCAAGGCTTCTACAAAGCATGGTGTTTTCCTAAGTCACTAGAAAGCAAGGTGTTGACTAGAAGGGACTATTACAATGGACTAAATCCTGTTCCTCTACACAAACCCAAGGTAATAGGCTTTATCCAGGGAATATAAACAGGGTATGAGGGAGAGAATCTCCCATCCTCAACCTGGTGGCGGGATGGGGAGCACCATACAACTCATCCACATGTCCTAATGCAATTGATGGGCTTTTGCATCTGTGCTCAGTGCATCTTCCCTGTTGGGGCTCTGGCTAGTGTATCTGCATAATGTTTTCACAGTGCAAACTGAGAATCCTGACAAAATTTGTAGCATTTTCACATAATAAAAATATAATACTTAGCTGTTATATAGTGCTTCTCCTCAGAAGATCTCAAAGCACTTTATACAAGGGGTCAGTATCACTATCCCCATTTTACAAATGGACAAACTGATGTTCTGAGAGGGGAAGTGACTTCTCCAAAGGCATACAGCAGGGCAGGGGCAACACCAGAAGTAGAACCCAGGTTTTCTAAGTCATAGGTCAGTGCTCTAGCCACTAGGCCACACTGCATTTCTTAAATAGCATCACATTGATTTATCAAAATGTTGTCATTGTGATGTAGCAAAATTTTATACCTGCAAGCCTATTGCCCATCAAAAATGAAAGAAGAAAAAGTACACAAGGCCCAGTTTGCTTTCCTAGATTTTTAGAAGTCTCGGTAGATCTGATTCTTCAGGGATCTTCACATACCTAAGGCCTACCAGGCTTTTTTGAAGGCCCTCGATTTCCTGGGCTAACAGATGACCATGACCTTCCTGCAGGTTTTCTTTCCAGGTGGTATAGTATAATGAAGTGCAATCCCCAGTGTTTGCCAATGCTTGTCTGCAGCCTTAATTGACTTTATCTAAACAACTGCTACCCAAGATGACACATTTAATTGTTTAGCATGATCACAATTAACCTGCTCACTTCTGGTGAAATTCATGCCATCAAGTGAAGAAAGAACAAAAGCACTGAAGATGTTCCCACTACACACACATTTTTTATTACAGCGCCAGTCAATATTTTGCCTTTGCATGCTGCAGAAAACAATGGAGGTTTCATAGCCCAGGACTAAGGAGAATGCAGTTTATCTCCTAGCTACTGCCAAATATCAGGACTGAGGCATATTAGCAGGGATAAAAAAAAAATGAGGAGTCCTTGTGGCACCTTAGAGACTAACAAATGTATTTGGGCATAAACTTTTATGGGCTAGAACCCACTTCATCAGATGTATGAAGTAAAAGATACAGGAGCAGGTATAAATACATGAAAGGATGTGGGTTGCTTTACCAAGTGTTAAGTCAGTGTAATGAGATAAATCAATTAACAGCAGGATACCACGGGAGGAGAAATAATTTTTGAAGTGGTAAGAGTGGCCCATTACAGACAGTTGACAAGAAGATATGAGTAACAGTAGGGAGAAATTAGTATAGGATAAATTAAGTTTAGGTTTTGTAATGACCCAACCACTCCCAGTCTTTATTCAGGCTTAATCTGATGGGATCTAGTTTGCAAATTAATTCCAATACTGCAGCTTTGCATTGGAGTCTGTTTTTGAAGGTTTTTTTTGTTGAAGAATTGCCACTTTGAGGTCTGTTATTGAGTGACCAGAGAGATTGAAGTGTAGCATAGGGCATAGCCCTTGTTCAAACTCTGTGCCACTCAAAAATATAGGCTAAAATTAAATCAACAAAAGAGTGAAACACATATTTACTGAGGCAATCTGAAAGTGATAGTGTTCCAAAGGTTCTGAGCTGATTTAAGGATTAAATGTGATGATCTAGATGGTGTGAGCTAGATTTGTTTCTCTTTGGTTTAGCTTTTATGATAAAGCCCAGTGCAGTAGCAGAAAAGGATTGAATCTCAGTAAAAAACAAGAAGTAACCTCTCTGGACAGTGCTAACTCTGAATGTTATACAGGGTCAGATCCTCAGCTGATGTAAAATGGTGTATCTATACAATGCTGATTAATAATGGAATCATGCTGATTTATACAAGCTGAAAATCTATATTTAAAAATTAACTAACATGTTGGTTCACCATTGACAGATGTGGAAGAAGAAAAGTCATCAAGAGTGGAACCTGCAAATTTTGATTTGACATAATGGGTGGAGGTAATCAACGCAAAACAAAGTGTAAGTTTTAGTGTTACTGTAGAGTTACAAGTGTTAATGTAGTTCATGTAGCTCAGGGAAGAAGACTAAAGAACTATAGTTACCATACAATAAATATTATTTTAGTGAGAATCATGAAGAATTGATCAAGTAAACAAACTGCCATAATGCAAGTTGAAAATACATGGACAAATTCTTGCTTACGTATGGCTGCATGTAGACCTCTCCAAGAGCAGAATTTGGTCTATAATCTGTGGAAAGATAATCATAATAGGACAAAAGAGAGGATGTTATGGCAGTAACCACAAATGACATACATGAAGCAAATCTGCTAGATTTAACAGATCTTTAATAGAGGAGGTTGATCTTGCAAAATGTGAGTGGAGTATGATGCCAATCTTTGAACCCATTTGCTAATAAAATAGCATTGCTTATTGTTATCCCTTATGAATTCAATACTGGTTTCCAGCCAAAGCATCATAAGCAGTTGACTGCTCAGACATAACAGTAACATTCAATAATGCCATGCTGTGGCAGTTTAGAGGATGCGGCAGCACAGGAAAGTGATGCAACTGCCTGTGAAGAAAAATCGAGGTGGCAGATTCCACCTGGAAACTCAAATTGGAATGAGACAGAAATGGTTAAATATGATCACATTCTGCCTCTTCAGGGTAGGCTAAGGAGGCAGATCAAGACATGTTTGTGTAGATGAGACTAGCCTTATAAAAGACTAGAATCCTGCTCATGGGGGCTTTCTGCATTGACTGGCATAAGAATTAAGGACTATTTGGGGGAAAATGCTTATTTTTGAAGGTAGCATAGACCTCTGTATTAAACTGATAGTTTGTTTTTGTTAAGTAAATGCAACAAACCTCGATGCAACTCTGCCCACATATCTACACCAGCAACATCATCACAGGACCTAACCAGATCAGCTACAACATCACCGGTTCATTCACCTGCACGTCCACCAATGTTATATATGCCATCATGAGCCAGCAAAGCCCCTGCTATGTACATTGGCCAAACTGGACACTCACTACGTAAAAGGATAAATGGACACATGTCAGATGTCAGGAATGGCAATATACAAAAACCTGTAGGAGAACACTTCAGCCTCCCTGGACACACAATAGGAGATTTAAAGGTAGCCATCCTGTAGCAAAAAAACTTCAGGACCAGACTTCAAAGAGAAACTGCTGAGTTTCAGTTCATCTGCAAATTTGACACCATCAGATCAGGATTAAACAAAGACTGTGAATGGCTAGCCAACTACAGAAGCAGTTTCTCCTCCCTTGGTGTTCACACTTCAACTGCTAGCAGAGGACCTCACCCTCCCTGATTGAACTAACCTCGTTATCTCCAGACTGATTCTTGCCAGCATATTTATACCTGCCTCTGGAAATTTCCATTACATGCATCCGACGAAGTGGGCATTCACCCACGAAAGCTTATGCTCCAATACATCTGTTAGTCTTAAAGGTGCCACAGGACTCTCTGTTGCTTTTTAAGTAAATGAGTAATTCTAAAAGAATTTGGGAAATCACCCTAGCTAATAAACAAGATAGAACAAATTGAGCTTAATGGGAATCCCCGCGTCCCCTGAACCCTGCAAAGTACTTGTTTGCATGCATATATACACACAAAACTCCTTACAGATTTCAGTGCATTTCTCTCTTATGAAATACTGTAAAATTCAGTTATTATATGGAATGACTGTAATATCATCAGCAGATGCAAGATATTCAGTGTGAGAAAAAAATTGAGAAATTATTGAATACGCAAAAGAAAAGCGGAGTCAGTTCTTATGCAGAAAATTAACTGTGGGAAAATAAAAAATATTTAGAGAATTGGTTATTGTGTGTTTTAGACAATTAGAATTTAGTTGATTTACCAAGCATACTTTTTTAAAAAAAATAGGAATTATAGACCAAACTATACATTTATGAAAAAGCTATAGAAGAACATTAATCTCTCACTGTTTTGGTGTATTGAAATTGTATGAATTTACAATTATTTAGAATATTTTAAATGTTTACAGTTTTGTGCCATTAGAGAGAAGGGGACAAACTTATTTATTCAACAGGAATCATATGTTGTAGAATGCATATGGAGGTGGTGGAATCTCCATCCTTAGAGGTTTTTAAGGCCCAGCTTGACAAAGCCTTGGCTGGGATGATTTAGTTGGTGTTGGTCCTGCTTTGAGCAGGGGATTGGACTAGATGACTTCCTCAGGTCTCTTCCAACGCTAATATTCTATGATTCTAATGCCTTGGAAAGCATTTAAGAAATAAAACCACCTCGATGAACAGCATAGAGCTTTTTGTGATGTGGTTAGAGTGATGCAGTATCAGTGTGGGCAATGTGCTATGCTTATGTCCCTCGGAGAGGGACTGAAGGACCCGCCACCGAATTGCTGTCGAAGACCCGGACGTGCTGCCCCTTCCCATTGGCCGCCCCAGGCACCTGCTTGCTGTGCTGGTGCCTGGAGCTGGCCCTGTCAGGAAGTGTCCCACAATACCCATCATAACCACTGTAGTCAGCAGGTGGTTCAACAATCATTCGGCACTTGCTGAGCCTGTTGTTGAAGTGTTCCTTGCTGCTGCCTAGGTTCCTGATGTAAGGCTTCATGTGCCACAGGAGCTTGGCGTATGATGGATCTCTCAGGATCACTATGGGAATTTGCACATCCCCCACTGGAATCTTCTTGTCTGAAAAGAAAGTCCCAGCATGCAGCTTTCTATACAGTCCAGTGTTCCTAAAGATGTGTGCATCATGCAACTTCCCTGACCAGCCTGCATTGATGTCAATGAAACAGCCCCAGTGATCCACCAGAACCTGCAAGATCATGGAGACTTAGCCCTTTTGGTTGATGGACCCTGTTGCAAGGTGGTCTGGGGCCAAAATTGGGATATGAATGCCATCTATCACCCCACTGCAGTTAGGGAATCCCATTGCTGCAAAGCCATCAATTATTTCCTGCACATTATCCAGAATCACAGTCCTTCGTAGTAGGAAGTAATCAATGGCCCTGTACACTTGCATCACTGCAGCTCCCACTGTGGACTTTCCACCTACAAACTGATTTGCAGCTGATCAGTAGCAATCTGGATTTGCCAGCTTCTACACAATGATCACCACTCACTTTTCCACTGTGAGGGCAGATCTCATGTTGGTGTCTTTGCACCAAAGAACAGGGGTAAGCTCCACACACAGTTCCAGGAAAGTGATTTTGTGCATCCAGAAGTTCTGCAGCCACTGCTTACCATCCCATATGTGCATCATGATGTGATCCCATCATTTAGTGCTTGTTTCCTGAGCCCAGTACCGATGGTCCCCCATGTGCAGCTGCTCCATGAATGCCAGCAGCAATCTTGAATTGTTTCTTTCCATGTCACACAGCAGGGCAGGCACCACAAATTTTCTTTGTTTCCCAGCTCATGAAATACTGCAGGACCAGCCACATTGTGTTCATAATGCTCATCACAAGATTGGTCAGCAGCTCAGGATCCATGCTTTCAGGCAGAGATGGTGGGCACACAGTTTACAGGGGATGTTAAAAGCAGTGCAAAATGAAGTCGGAAATCCATGGAATGATGGGACAGAAAGAACTGCATCATGGGATGGTGAGCATGCTCTCATGATGCACCGTGATCAGTTTCCGGAGCTTCCATTGGCAGAGGGTGGTGAGTTGCACAATGGGATAGCTACCCTTGCTACAACACCCTCTCTGTTAATGCAAGAGCACTGACTATGGACTCACTCCACTGACACAAGGAGCATTGTACACGTCCAATGAAATTAAAGTGGCATATGGTCATTGATGTAACAAGGTGACTTAACTCTGTGGTATAGACAAGGCCTTCGTCTGTGATGGGGTAGAGTTATTCAGTGGTGGCTGGTGACATCTGAAAGGATGTAAGATGAGATACATGCTGCATCCATCTCAGAACCTTGACTGGATTTATCTTGAGCTGGAATAAAGAACAGTTCACCATAGTTGTGAATTCTGACAGTGAAACTCACAAACATCTCTTTGCTGTTGAGCCCTTGGGAACAAGTCTAGTAGAACCACAGCTGCTGCGACACCAGAATGTATCACTCTCCACTCTGGACTTCTGCTGTGTCTGCACTGATGGAGATGACCTTTTAAAAATATTGTAGTGTATAGAGACCCAACATAGAATTGAGCTGAAAAAGAAGATGTTTTATTTTGGCAGAGGTTTACCCAGACAACTAATCAGCCTCCATCTTGGAAAACTTCCTCACTCCTCCATGTCAACCGACTGGAGAGAATACCAGTCTTAGGACTTCTAATAGTAAATAGCTATTCTCACACTGGCCACGAAAGGGAATTGAACATATCATATACCTACACCATTTACAAATATGAATCACTTTTTCCAAGCAAAAAGTTAGTGGAAAAAGGTAATATTGGACATTTTCCCATTATGGTTAAGGGACCTCTGGTCACAGTAGCCTCAGCAGGAAGCAGGGAAGCTTGGGCCTAATTTTGAAGACTGTTGAGTACCTACAATTCCAGTTCAAGTCAATAGGACTTGCACATTCTCAGTATCTCTGAAAATAAGGCCCCCTTTGTCTACAACAGGTAAAGGTTGGGCCAAGAATTGATTTTAGTGATAATCTGTGTTTTGTGAGTGTGGGATTATGGGAATGATGATGATTGATTGGTTTGAATTGCAGTAGTGCCAATAGTCCTTAATCAGGGATCAGGGGTCCATTGTGCAGGATACTGTACATGCATATAGGAGCTTACTGGGGTTTGACTCCTGGAAGGAGGGGGGAAAGAGTGTATTTAAATGCAGCATTTCATGTATAGGAGTCTGCATATGGGAAGGTGGGAGTGGAAACAGTATGGTAATTAATTTTAATTCTTACATACACATGCTTTAGCATGTGAGTTGGCTTTTGGAAAATCACACATTTTGTTCAGATTATCTTGACCTCAATCAACATATATGTAACAAGCTAATTACTGAGCAAGGACTGATGGGGACTGTGCAAGGTCAATAAGGAATTGCTATTACAGTTATTGTACTTTTTTGTCCAAAGGCTAATAATTTCTGGCCTGAATTATACCAGGCATAAATTTAATTCTAAACTTAATAGTAGCAGCAGACCGTAAAATTTACATTTTAGGCAATCATTTTTCATTGCCTCATGTCTTGTGGGATTTCAAAATGGATTTTATATGCTTCTGTAGTAGCAAAATGCTCCTTCAGACACTGGAAATCTCCATACACATCAAACATTATAACTAGCAGCAAACTGCTTTTTGAGTCTTGCTTGAATAGGAAGTATTACCTGCAGAAGCAGACACTTTTAGTGAAATGTGCTGGATATAATTGTGGTCGAAAATTAATTTGAAATCAATTAGGAGACCTATGCTCCTTGCCACTGTGAGATGTGGAAGGGAGCAAAGAAGGGTAAAGAGTGAACAGGAAAGGCACCAGAACCTGCAAAAGCATCCAGGCATGCTCCTCCCCTTCCTGTGGAAGCCTCTCTGATCTAACACTGTGTGAGGAGGGCTCTGCGAGTTTGTTGAGGGCATATTGAGGCTGGGAAGGGTCAGGGTATTAGTTGCATGGTGTTCTTCACTGTTGGTATTTCTGCTTGAAAATTCAGCAGATGTTAATGCTGCTGGAAAACACATTAATTTCTGCTCCACCTGGTCCAGAACAGTGGTTGGGTGGAGGCACAGCAAGGCACAACAATAGCAGCATGGATCCCTGAGGATATAGGTTGCTAAGGGGAATGGGATGCGTGGGGAACACTATGAAGAAGTACTTCCTCCCTTGTATTGGAGATTCTTTTTCTCCTGGTTACACCATGATCCTTGGGATTTGGGGACTGTCTTCTCTGCCTGCTCTGCAGCCCTTTTTAGGGCCTGATCCAGCAAAGCACTTAAGCACATGCTTAACTTCAGGCATGGGAGTCCTCTCATTAACTTACACCTGTTTGAATGCTGTGCTGGTTTAGAGCCTGAATGCATGGATTGGGGGATATAGATGGGATTTGATAAATAGCAATGGAGATGCACAGGATGAACAATGTATTTCAGACCTTTGACTTATGTGACTACACCCATTTCAGTGTGGGTTTGAGAGGCTTTCAGTACAGCATAGTCTCAGAATCTTACAGCAGCACTGAATGTGAAGTATTTCCGATCAGTGTTGAAATGAGAGCAAGTGTCTGAGTGAGATGTAACCACCAAACTCATTTTTGTAACTATTTATTTAGGAGGTTTTAACAAGTTTACATGTTCTTGCCATGTAAATATCAGAACAAAACAATTGTTATTGTTAAAACAATTAGCTTTGTTTATAGAGACATTATACAGGGATATAGGCAGCAGATCTAACTTTTTAACATGGTGTTACTATATTACAGAGTAAGCAAGTCATTTCTATTGATTGTATTAAATTCAGTGAAATCTCTCTATATAAATATTTAACATACCAGGTATGTCTATCAAATGATAATATTAAAAAAAAAAAAGTTGGACAGGTGTGCTGGCTTTTTTTTTTTTTTTTTTTTGCAGGTGAATATACTTTGTCTGAGTACTGACTAAAAGGTACCCAAATATCTGAGAATCTATCAGTGCTCTGTATGTTTTGCTAGGTACATAATTGGTGTGTTAATTTTTCCATAACTATAACCGCTCATATTTTTCGAACCATTCCTCAATGGTTGGGCTATTTTTCTTTTTCCAGCGAGAGGCTACCAATAGCTGAAAAGCTACTAGCAGATGAGAGATTGATTCTTCATTTCCTTTTGTGTGACCACTTCCACTGGGAAGCCCCAAGAGGATTACCAAAGGATCATTTGATAATGAATAGCCAACATTTTGTGATATTTGGTTACAGATTGCATCCCAGTACTCTCCAATGACTGGACATGTCCACTATACAGGCATAAAACCTCCTCTTTCACCACAATTTCTCCAACATTTATCTCCATTCTGTCAATATATACATATTTTAACCTGACTGGTGTGAGGTAGCATGGAAACAGTATCTTAAAGAAATTTTCTTTTATTGTGCTACCGAGTGAATTTGCTGGCCCTCTTCCAGACTGAACCCCATTCCTATGGAGTAATGCATAAAACATAAGCCGTTGTATCAGAGGCCTGGTATGAGGCCCGAGGCCTAAACTAAAGTAGTGGTCAAAACTTTGCTAATATGAAGCAAAGTCAAGTTGTGAGCAAGCGGCAGGCCCTGCTCACAAAATTTGGCAAGCACAGGGCTAATATTGCAAAAACACATATTCTTAAGAGGTGCTAGGTACAGAGCACTCAAGCAAGCACATTCCAGAAGGGTGGTACCAAAACACCTCAATAACGGTACATTCCCCAAACATAACAGGAACACACTGACTCATCCAAAAATAAGGTCAGGATGACAACACGATGAAAAAAATGTTTTAATCAAACCAACATGTAAAAGGCAACGGGTGGCACCCTGATACCTCGGGGCAATATGTAACTTGTTTGTATTGGTGTATAAAGATATATCTGAGAAGGACTGTCTTTGGCCAGCTGAGGGGGCAGTGGAAATTCCCACCACTGACTGAGCTGCATCCATTGTTACGAGCATACATGTATTAGTGGTCCGGTAAAGTCTGCAGGATACTTGAAAGGAGACTAGAGGAGCTCGGGTTGTTTAGTCTGACAAAGCGAAGGCTGAGGGGGGATATGATTGCTCTCTTTAAATATATCAGAGGGATAAATACAAGGGAGGGAGAGGAATTATTCCAGCTTAGTACTAATGTGGACACGAGAACGAATGGATATAAACTGGCCGTGGGGAAGTTCAGGCTTGAAATTAGACGAAGGTTTCTGACCGTCAGAGGGGTGAAATATTGGAACGGCCTTCCGAGGGAAACGGTGGGGGCGAGGGACCTGTCTGGTTTTAAGATTAAGTTAGATAAGTTTATGGAGGGAATGGTTTAATGGTAAAACATATTAGCCGAGGAATACCGAGCAATGGCAGGTAAATAGTATAATGGCTAACAAGGGTCAGGCTGGAGACTCTTGCCTACATGCTCGGGGTCGCCATATTTGGGGTCGGAAAGGAATTTTCCTCCAGGGTAGATTGGCTGAGGCCCTGGAGGTTTTTCGCCTTCCTCCGCAGCATGGGGCAGGGATCGCTAGCAGGAGGGTTCTCTGCCAATTGAAGTCACTAAAACACAGGATTTGGGGACTTCATCAGCAGAGTCAAGGGAAGGGTAGGGACGGTTTTGTGGCCTGCAGCATGCAGGGGGTCAGACCAGATGATCATAATGGTCCCTTCTGACCTTAAAGTCTATGAGTCTATGAATCTAGTACCGTGCTTCGTCAACAATAAACCTAGATGGGTCCCTTCCTATCTTAACAGATCTTGTGGTCATTGGGTGGTTCGTTCAAAGTCTGCTGTGCCAGCTTTCTGTGCAGAGCTGGGACAGCACACAGAGAGAACACAGATACACACAGCTAAACATCTAAACACAGTGTCTATCCACATCGTTTCCCCAATGTGCCAGATACGGACAATATTTTATTATGAAAGATGTCTGCAAAGATGGATATAAATTAGTTGTATTTTTTTGTTTCCTAATTGACCAGATGCCATTGCCTATAGGCAATAAATAGTTTGCCTATAGTTTAATATATTAAACTAGTTTGTATAAAGTTGCCCATAGCTTGCCAGTCCAGAGAGCCTTTTAAAAACATAGGAACTTTCACTGGCATGTGTTTGCCTTTATTATTGGACTGTGTATTGATACCTCTTATAATACTACCATAACTGTGGATCATATGGTATGACGGGTTGGATCACAGAAACCCCCTTGGGAACTACCAACTGATGTGCCAAGACTACTTCTGCCCCTTTCCCTGCCAGCCTGGGACACCAGCACCCTGTCTTGTTGAGCCAGACATGCCAGTCTACTCCAACACAGACCCAGGGTCTGAACCACGTGCCTCAAAGCTGCAGATTTAGCTGAAAGCAACTTACAGAAGTGTTCCTGTCTTTAACACTCAGATGCTCAACTCCCAATGGGGTCCAAACCCAAAATAAGTCCGTTTTACCCTGTATAAAGCTTATACAGGATAAACTCATAAATTATTTGCCCTCTATAACACTGATAGAGAGATATGCACAGCTGTCTTCTCCCCCCCACCACCAATATTAATACATACTCTGGGTTAATTAATAAGTAAAAAGTGATTTTATTAAATACAGAAAGTAGGATTTAAGTGGTTCCAAGTAGTAACAGACAGAATACCAAGTAAAATAAAATAAAACATGCAAATCAAGTCTAATACAGTAATAAAACTGAATACAGCTAAAATCTCACCCTCAGAGATATTTCAATAAGTTTCTTTCACAGACTGGATGCCTTCCTAGTCTGGGCACAATCCTTTCTCCTGAGAAATCTCCTTGTTCCAGCTCAGGTTGTAGCTAGGGGATTTCTCATGATGGCTGCCCCCTTTTCTCTGTTCTACCCATTTATATATCTTTTGCATAAGGCAGGGATCCTTTGTCTCTCTGGATCCCCCCCCCCCTTCTTAATGGAAAAGCACCCGGTTAAAGATGGATTCCAGTTCAGGTGACACAATCACATGTCACTGTAAGACTTCATTACCCACTTGCCAGCACACAGGTATACAGGAAGACTCACAAGTAAAACAGAGCCATCTACAGAAAATTGTCCTGGTTAATGGGAGCTATCAAGATTCCAAACCACCATTAATGGCCCACACTTTGCATAATTACAATAGGCCCTCAGAGTTATATTTTATATGTCTAGTTTCAGATACAAGAGTGATACATTTATACAAATAGGATGACCACATTCAGTAGATTATAAGCTTTGTAATGATACCTTACAGGAGACCTTTGCATGAAGCATATACCAGTTACATTATATTCATACTCATCAGCATACTTTCATAAAAGCATATAGAGTGCAACGTCACATATGGGATGCTACACTTTTCAATGGTAGAGAATCACTCTTTCACACTCACAGGTATGCAGTATCTAGACATCTACAAATTTCCATGTGCAATCACAAGAAAAGAATGGAAGCCGAGAGTTTGGTAGCCTGTGTGAAATGATGGTGGACTCCATCCAGTGCCTAGTGGGCAGGAATCCACATCAGAAACCCCCCTCAACTTCTTCCCCCCCCCCACACAAACACTAAGTGGTGCCCATGTTAGTAGTCTGTCTCAGTAGAAAGGATTCAATGGACATTGAAACTAAGATACTCTTGTCCCTAGAGATGGTCTTTCCAGGTCCAGATGTAAGCACATTGATAAGAGAATATGGAGTAGTCCCTAACTGAAATTTGTCCTGCTCCCCGAACTCCCTTCTTAGAGCACATTGAGCCCAGTAGAGCTGCATAAAAGAGCTCTCTGTGCATGTTTTCTCCACCCTCCCCTCCCTTGCATAGCAGAATTGCACTCATTCAGCTGCCTTCCAGGCTCTCTGTGTCCATGACTCAGGTTGGGGGTTCAGCCCCAGCGGTGGAATGTTCTTTCTTGCTGTGCTTTTGTGGGCAACATTGTGGCATCCTAGTATTATCTATAGTAACACAGAAGAGACACTCAATCCATTTTTCCAGTTTTTAAAAATTGAAAATTAAGTGTCTTTTAATACAAAACATCAGACAGCTCAGAATGAAGTGCAAGAGTTTTACTGGATTATTACATTAGTTATGGTGCTCAAGAGATTAAATTAGGAAATACACTACTGAATGTTCCTGAGATAACTATTTTCTCTGGGCTACAGTACTTAAAAAAATAAGGTGATAAAGATTATTTGGAGTTTCCTTTAGTCCTTTTGTCATATACACTACAAGGTAACTCTCTTTTATTATAAGAGGTCTAGGAACGGTTCTAAAGTTAAATCATTGTAAATCTCACACTTCTTTTACCAGGGCAATGCAATCTGAAAGACATAGTGACTGGGGGAAATTGGAACAAACTCTCTTAATATATTTTTTAATTAATGGAATTTCTTAAGGTTCTATCTCTACCCGGGGGGGGGGGGGGTCAGAGACAAAGACAATCACAAATTTTGCTTGTTTGACAGGCACAAGATTAACAGTGTTTAGTTGCTGGGGGAAGGTTTGTTCACTCCATCCATGAGGCAGAGGTTCCATATTGGAGCTGACAGGGAAGAGCTGGTTAAGAACAGTCAGGTTACTTGATACCATATGGTGCTATGATTAGAGGGTTGCTACACAGGGAGAGTGAAACCAAAGTACTTTTTGGGCAATAACTTCAGGGAGCGTGGGGAGAACTGCTATCCCAGCATTGGTTTGCATCATAGAACTGCATTGATTTTTCTTACTGTACTAAAATGGTCATCATGGGGTTAACTGGGTTATTTATAATCTTAGCAGATGGGCCCATGACAACACCCCCTACTTCCTGTTTTGTTAGGTGGGTGCTTAGCTTCCTCTTGGGCTTGGAGGGAGACATGGTAGGGAATAGGAGTAGGGAACTGGATGGACTGAAGGGCTCCCAGCCATTGGTTCCCACATAGCCAAGGGGAGTGTTTATAAGTTTTTCCTCTTTCTTAGGGTGCCACTGTGCATCTAGGATAAATAGCTCCACCCACTCTCTGATTAGAGTAGGACTGGGTTTCTGGGCATTGCAGGGGCCATCACACTAGTTGCCTTTTGGAGGCTGGGACAAGATTCTCCCTCACCCCCACCCCCACTTATTGCCAGACTGGCCTGGGTGGGACAGGGCTATTTCACTTTCATCTCAGCCTCCCAGGTATCCTGGGAGTGGAAGGGAGGGGGGGCGTTAGCTTGTGAGGTGTTTGAGTTGTTACAGCTTGGCAGGTGTCCAGTGCAGAAGCTCATGCAGTAGCACCAAGGTTGGGGAGAGCTTTCTCTATGGTAAATGGGAGTGGTGATTGGGGGGTCCTATTGGTATACTGCAGGGCCATTTCCTCAGCCTTTGAGTGCAGGATGGTGGGATCCCAGAAGCAGTGCTGGAGACAGGTTGAAAATATAGGGGTTGGGGAGCTGTGGGCAGTCCTTCCCCAAGTGGTACAGATTACTGAAGGAAGGCTGACCTGCACTGGACAAGTTATTGCCAAATATTTCCCAGATGTGTTAATAAAGTTGTAGTCAATCAAATACATTCCTGGTGTCTTGTATTGTCTTCCTTAGGTATCAGAGACAATTCTGTCTAGCTGGTAAGGTAAAACTTTCAAAGAAAAGCTGTTGTGTTCTTTGTAATATCCTGCCTTAGCAAAGTTACCGATGAAGATGATAAATTAGATTCCAAGACTGTGATAATCTAGTCTGACCTCTGGTATCACACAGACCATAGAACATCTCCAAAATAATTCATAGAGCATATCTTCTAGAAAATGGTCAATGATGGAGAATTCACCAGAATCCTTGGTAACTTGCTCCAATGGTTAATTACTCTCACTGCTAAAAAAAAAAAAATGTATGCCTTATTTCTAGTCTGAATCTGTCTAGCTTCAACTTCCAGCCATTGGATTATGTTATACCTTTCTCTGCTAAATTGAAGAGCCCATTATTAAATATTTGGTCCCCCTGCAGTACTTATAGGCTGTAATCTAAAGCCACTCCTTAACCTTCTCTTCATTAAAATAAATAGGTTGAGCTCATATCTTTAAAAGACTAGCTACAACTATGCATATTACAGGACACTCTATCAGCATCCGCACACAGTTGTGTCATTGCACCATAATCCTGATTTGAAGTATTTTGAAGTTCTGGTAATTAATCTCTCCTAAATATAAGGATTACTGTTCCACACAGTTTATATGAAACCAAGATGCAGTTTGGGGATATTGGGGTGGGACAAGGGTATTATGTGGATAGGCTGATTCTGCCGTCTTTACTCTCCTTGAATATCAACTACTATAATTTAACCATTTATTCCTACTCATTGTTTGATGTCATTAGGATTACTTGCAGAGAAAGATGGTACTCAACTTGAGTAAGGGACACAGAATCTAGCCCTTAATTTGTAATCCAGAATGTCTGAAAAAAGATAGTTTACTGTAATTGTATATGTAGTTCCCCTACCATGACATTGAATTCACCAACTTGTACCCTCAGCTGAAAGCAAGATAAAATGAAAGAGGCTACCAAAGAGAGCAGAAAAATGGGTAGCGGGGCTGGGGATAGAGATAAAATGAAAAACCTTAGTGAGCAGTCAGCATTAACCTAGTGGGAAAAAAACAGAGAAATGTTATCCATTTTCCTTTGTTAAAGCTACCATTTCAAAATTAGGGCTGTGAAAAAATCCAAGATTGCGTTTTTATTCTTTAAAAAACAAATCTTACCATGTTGGAGAATCTGGACAGCTAAATTATGTTTGGTGAGAAATAGAAATGAAAAATAGTTAGGTCAGCAAGAAAAAAAGAAACATTCAATCTATAATTAAAATTTTTCTCTTTAGCCAAAAGATTTTCCTGGTAGGTATATTTGCAGAATACAGAGAGATGCTACAGCCTCTGGTAAACACAAAAGGGGCGTATCAGAATTGGACTGGAGCATGCACCCAATCCTTAGGCAGCTGGGCAATCCTCAGAGAATGACTGTAGCAGGCACAACTCTGAGGAACGCTAACCTGAATTGAAGAAAGCATTCCTTTTCAGGACACCACATACACATGTGCTGAAGTCCCATTGAAATCAGTAGAAGTTAGGGATGTGCTAAAAGTTAAGCATATGATGAAGTGTTTTCCTGAACTGGACTGGTTAGAATGCTGACTAAGCTATGCGAGGAGCTATTTTATTCCTCTGAGGGCCAGTCCCAGAATTGGGGGAGGTATAAAGGTCAATTAAAGTAACATTTGTCTCCTTCTGTCTTCTGAGCTCAGCACACACAGGATTGAGCCAAAGTACACAAACAGAAATAGCACTCAAGTCTATTGTCTTGTATATATTTTTTGTTATAACTGCAAAAACTTAGATCAATAGAACAAGTATTCAGAAAACTGAGAAACCAATTCCATAAATTGCTAATGCAATAGTGCAAAAATATAAGACCTTGGTTAACAAGTATTTATTAAATAAAAATCTGGTAATAGAAAGAATTTCATGTTGGTGAATAAGAATTTTAATACAATCTAAACTAAGCCAGAGGTGCATCGTTTATCAATTATGTTGTAGTTAAAATTAGGCCTGATAACTCAATATGAAACAAAATGACACCAGGATTAAAACTGCACTCCATTAACAAGAGGGCAAGTGCATACAAACATATTACTTTTCAGATCAAAGAATTTTAATACAGTAAGTAAATAGGAAGCCAAGCCTAAACTATTTTTTGTATTCATTACATTATTCGGTACAAAGGCCAACAAAAGTAGATCTCTAGTGATATGATACACAAACACACATGTATAATTTTCCAAATCACAACATTTCTATATAAAATATCAGTAGAAAACTAAGACAGAACTTATTTTTGTGTGAATGACATTTCAATGGCTTAAGATCAGACTATTCAAGGAAGCAGTATGCAAAATGAAATCTCCTGCAACCCTGATAGATGTGTTCATGAGAAAGGGGCAAGTCATAAATCCACCTCTGCAGCAACAGAATTGGGGCCGTTCAGCTGCATGGAGAGAATTCAAGGGTCTGTGTGAGGGGTGTGAACCCCATACAGAGCACACTCCTAATCCACAAAGTGTCCCTGTAGGTGATGGTATAACTGGAGAGGGACAGGAATAGGTCCAGATTGGAAGATCCAGTCTCCTCACAGTGGAGGGCATGCAAAGGTGCAGAGAGCTCATTCACTAGAAGGGTGTAGTAGCACCCACAGTGTGGCTGTGGATCTGCTTTGCCAGCACCCAGCCCAATTGCTCGGGATGGGCACTAACATGAGGATTTGGCTCTAAATTAATATATTTTACCTTTTAAATCTCAACATTTCCAACTAAAACACAAACATAATTAAATCATTTTCTCTTACAATTCTGGTTAAAACTCAGTCACAACTCATACTCACCTAAATTATTTTTCTTTTAATCCACAGACTCAATTCCTCCTCCTCCACTCCTCCCACCTCACTTTTTTCATGTGACTGTTCAAAAATTCATCTCAGTCCTAAGAGATACTATTTAGTGTCCTTCCTAATGCAGCATTTGAGAAGTTAGCTGACCTAGAAAATCATAACAAAGATTTTTTTTTTATTTTATAATTTTAAAACCTTCTGGCCTATGTAAATCTAGGTGCAGGTTTGTTCACCACTATAACATTTTTCAGTTTGTGTCTCCAAAAGTTGATATAAATTTGTCTCAATCTTAAAGAAGTCTCAAAGGTTACAATCAGAGTTTGATTCAGGGGTTAGACGGTGATGGTGCTGAAGCTTTGTTAGGTATCCAGAAATATTTTAAAATATTTCATGACAGATTGAATGTGTCCTTAGATATGGAACATAAACTGGTTTCTTCCACAGGCTCTGGAAACCCAAGATTCCCAGTGCTATTTGTCATGAAAATATATTGTAATATTGGTAATTTTTCAGCAGGTAAGCCCTGCTAGCACAGGTGGGTGTTGACTCCTTGTAAGGGGCCCTTCTCTCTCTGAGTGCTGCCCCCTGGCAGTACCCACACACACTGGGTCTCCCCTCCCAGGGGAACCCCCACCCATTAATCCCACCTCACCTCAGTGTAAGACTACTGCCAGTCATCATCTAGCTCCCTGCCTGGCAGACTGCAGTATCAGCCTACGCATCACTGGTAAGGAGAAGTTTGGACCTGCTGCCTTGGCCTACACCTAGGTTGCCCTCTGCAACCCCCAGTACCCCTTAGCCTAATACTAGGCCACAGTCTGAGGCTTTCCAGGCTGGAGCGCCTCAGCCTTTCCCCAGCTTTGCTCCACTCAGGTGCTCTATCTTAGCTCCCTACAGCCAGGCCTTTCTCTCTCTGAATACAGAGAAAGACTCTTGAGCTTTTGGCTCCCAGCCTCTTTATATAGTCCAGCTGAGGCCTGATTGGGGTGTGGGCCAGCTGTGGCTACTTCCTCAATCAGCCAAGTAGCTACTTCTCCCTGCAACAGCCTTCTCCAGGGGCTGTTCCAAACCCCTCAGGGCAGGAGCTGGTATCCACCCCGCTACACTCCGGCTAGCAGTTGCAGTGAATAAAACAGTTTGAGATGGCTTCTAAGATAATGGACCTGGACTTTAGCTTAGGCAATAGAGGCTCACATTTTTAGATCCAGGAATCAACCTCCAGCCAGGGGAATTGCTACAAGAGTTGCAAATGCTTTCTCCTTTGATAAGAACCATTCCTTCCAATTGCTTTGTATTCTCTTCCTTAGTGTTTATTAAAGCATGGGGGCAGTTTGGCCTAGTGAATAGAGTACCAGACTGGGACACAGAACACCTGCATTCTATTTCTGGTTTTGTCACTAGCCTACTAGTGACCTTGGGCAAGTCACTTTAGCTCTATGTGCCCCACTTTCCCCATTTGTGAAATGAGGATAATGATGCATTTTTTATAAAACACTTTGTGATGTACTGATAAAAAGCACTGTGTAAGAGCAAGGTATTATTATTATTTCCTTCAGCTCCTTGTAAAGGCTCTTGTAGTATTCTTACTTTCTATGTTTTGTAATAAACTCTAATTTTGAAATGAGCTTGTCAAATCAGTCACCTCATGATTGAATTGCTGAGAAAGTAAATACTAAAGAATTTTTGACACTAAAATGTAAGGTGATTGAGATCTATTATCTGTATTAAAAAAACCCATAATGGTTATTGTAATAGTGTGTGGGGAAGAAGAGATTTCCTTTCAGACCATCCACTTGAGGTGTCCGTGGAATGGTCACTGGAAGCATCATAAATGAGAGACAATAAAGCCCTAGAGAACACAATGTAACCTTCTTCTAGTTCAAAAATACTATTAAGTTGGGGGGAGGAGGAGAAAAGAAAGCCAATCACATTAAAAAGAAAAAGGGGTGATTGTTCAAGAAGGGTTAAATCATGGACATCACTACTTTCTAAACCTATGAGGTCTGTAGCAACAAGTAGACTGAGGAGAGAGGGGTTAAACCTTCTTTCCCATCATCCTTTTGGGTGCTCAGGGTTGGACACTATTGGCAGTAGCAGCAGCCAAAGAGGATAGGGTTTCAATCTCCCTTTTCCAGCATCTCTTGGCAGGGTATGGATGAGAGAGTCTTCCGGCAACAATGACAGCACAAAATGGAGAGGAGGGGTTATAAACACTCTCTCCCAGCAATTATTTGGGTGAGCACTTGCATGTTTAAACTAGTGTAAATAGTGGATTCTCTGTAACTTGAAGTCTTTAAACCAGTGGTGGGCAACCTGCACCCCTCGGGCCACACGCGGCCCATCAGGGTAATCTGCTGGTGGGCTGTGAGACAGTTTGTTTACATTGACCGTCTGCAGCTCCCAGTGGCCGTGGTTTGCTGTTCCCAGCTAATGGGAGCTGCGGGAAGCAGCGTGGGCCACGGGGATGTGCTGGTCACCGCTTCCCGCAGCTCCCATTGTCTGGGAACGGTGAACCGCAGTCACTGGGAGCTGCAGGCAGCCGTGTCTGAAGACAGTCAATGTAAATAAACCATCTCGCGGCCCATCACTGCTTTAAACCATGATTTCGATAACTCAGCCAGAGGTTATGTATCTATTACAGGAGTTAGTGGGTGAGGTTCTGTGGCCTTCAATATGCAGGAGGTCAGAATAGATGCTCATGATAGTCCCCTCTGACCTTAAAAACGATGAGTCTATGAGCAGAGCCAGATGACACAGGCCCTAGTTGGCAGTAGCCAAAGGGGCAAAGAAATTTAAAACCCACTGTCCATTGGAATTGATGGTGCTGATGACGTGAGACCTGGGCAGCAGTTTCATGTCTGTTTCTCTAAGTCTTTTTTTATCACCAGTTTGGTAAATGTGTGATTGACACCATGGCAGGTCTGTTCAGTGCTCTCATCTCAGCAAAGTTAGGGACGTGCTGCTGGGAGGACAATGGGATTCAGATTCAAAGAATTTCCTTTCAGTGTTGTAGTTTCTCATCTTGAACTGACATTACACACCACAGTCATCACGGCTGGTGTTAGAAGTTATATCAGCATCGGTAGCAGCTGCAGCATTTTCTGGATGAGGAAGCCTCCATGTTTACCTTTTAATCAGAGTGCCAGTAAGTCTACACCCTCAGCATTCAGACCTGCCCATGTGTTAGTAACAATATCCTGAGCGCTGTTGAAAATGCATAGTGTAAAAATGAGCGAAGGAGAGCGTAAATGTTTGAGAGCAGGTAAAGTCACAGCAGCCATCCTTTTATTTTCAGAAAACAGCATGCAAGGTATCCACTGAGCCAGCTTAAAAAGCTGGATTCATAAAAGGGATGACTAGATAATTCCTCTTTTGTGACATTATGGCTCTTTATGGTTGTTTAGCTAATTTTTTTTATATAAAATAGAAATCAGGCAGTTTGAGGAATGAGGGGACAATTCCTGCATCCACCAAAAGCAGGCTGAGGCAGAGTAGGTGGCAGCCTCGTTCTCCCATAGCACTTGCCACCAACTGGCTTGGGTATATAGAGACCAAAAATTATCCAAATGAAACAACTGGGAAGGAGTTGCAGTTTATGTGCAAAATATCAGCTATATGCTGGACTTTAGTGCAACAGGTTGGAGAGCCAGTGCCCCCCTCACATCCACATATTCCTGCTCCCATTAAGTCCTAAGGAGCAAACTTGGGAAGTACAGTCAAGGCCAGATTCATGTACACAGTGAGAAAATACAGGCAGAATATAGCCCACGCTTGTGGTATCTCTTTGCACACCTGCTGGGGAGTGCTCACCATTCCTTTTTTTGTACACAACACAGGCTGATGAAGGATTGATCTAATTTAGCTTTCTAGTTAAGCATTTTGCACATAGCTATTATCAACATGATATCTGAGGGCAGAGGGTTAGTACACCAACTTCCATAGGAACAGTAGCAGGCCCTCATCTTTGCTATGGAGTAGATTTGTGATATGGCTTTATGTATGTATAAAGAGTGAACCAGTGAGTTTCTATTTTATATGCTTGTGATGGGGTGTATTAACCTCACACCAGTGACAAAAAGTTAAAGAATTGCTGTGATCAAGGCTGGCCCTTCCTTTCTGGCCTGTCAATCATGCCCGGGGTAGAATACGGGTTTAAAAGCAGGAAGTTCCACACAGTTGCTGGGCAGCTGTGGGAGAGAGCGGGCAGCTATGGGAGAGACCAGACAGTGGCTCTACAGCTCCCAAGAGAGGTCCCCGGAAGCCTCTTCAGGGCAACATCTCTCAGGAAGGCTATTCACCAATTCACTCCATGCCTACAAGGAGACAACAGACTCTAGCATAGCGGCTGGGTAAGATAGGTTCTGCAGGCCCCAAGGTGAGCCAGTAGGCAGTTGATACTGCTACCTTCTAAGCCTTTTTAGGTTAAGCAATCCGGGGCTATACTAAAGGTAGTAGCGAGTTACAGCCAGAAGCCTCATCCCCTTCAAACAAAGTGTATCGCAGAGACTCCTGCTTAGGCAGATAGATGTGCCCTAAGGATTTTTCAGTGTCCAGACAATAGGAGGTGGCTGTCAGCAGCCCTGGAACTCTGACAATGCTCCAGCCTACAAACATTCCTGTCCCATAATCCTCCTGCTTATCAGCCTCCAATATATGTGGACAAGATAAAGAGAAGAGTCATGTGCTGAAAATGATATTGTAGCTCATGAAACTGGTGGATTTCCCAGTGAAAGAGAAACATTTTCTTTGAAAAATGTCATCCTTTTAAAAAACATTCAGTCCATTCTCTTTAATTTTTATTTTGTATTGAAGGTTCTGCATTCCCTTTTTAGTTAAGATGACTCTGCAGAGTCATAATCAAATGTCCTGATTTCTGCCTTAATCCCCCTTCCTAATATATGACATTATGCTATTTCTTTTGCAGTTCTTTTTAATCTTTAACTTGTGCTGGTGCACTTATCATAGCCAGCGAGGTCACTTGCATGTATATTTTACACTTTGAGCAGAAAGTATTGAAAAAAATGGCATTCCTAATGAGATCATGATGTAGCAAGCTGTGATGTTGTATGATTAAAATATGACCATGTATATAATTGTTGCTACCACTGTTATATAATTGCAACAAATCTTATATGAAGTATGTCATGTGGGGCAGTAGTTCTCAACCAGAGGTCTGGGCCCCCCTGGGGGGCCATAAGGAAGTTTCAGAGGGGCCACCAAGCAGGGCCAGCATTAGACTTGCTGGGACCCAGGACAGAAAGCTGAAGCCCTACCGCAAGGGGCTGAAGCCCGGGGCCCCGAGCCCTGCCACCCGGGGCAGAAGTCAAATCCAGAGCAACTTAGCTTTGCGGGGCCCCCTGTGGCATGGGGCACTGCACAGTTGGCCTGCTTGCTACCCCCTAATGCTGGACCTGGCTTTTATATGCAGAAAAGCAGTTGTTGTGGCACAGGTGGGCTGTGGAGTTTTTATTGCATGTTGGGGGGGCCTCAGAAAGAAAAAGGTTGAGAACCCGTGATGTAAGGTATCAGTGGGAAAGTTACAATCTGTCAAATGTGATTATCTTGTTTGTACACATGTATCATTTTTGTATCTAAAGTTATGAATGTTGATTATGTAACAGTATTTCAAATATGTTTGCTCCTGTGGTAACACCCACAACACAAGGTAATTTACATCCAGTCTGGCCAATACATTGTGAATGGACTATTCAAGCTGATGGCTCATTAAAGGACACTTAGCTCCCACAGTGCCTCTGCCTATGGACGTTTAACCAGAATATGAGTAATGGCTGCTCCTATGACTCATCAAAGTATTAAAGGCAGGTGACCTGCTCATGTGACCCTGGACTCCACATCTTGTGCCTGTAATTTTCCATAAACTATGACTGAGAGAAGTTCCCTTCAGATGGGAAAAGGTATAAAATACCTGAAAGCATATCCATTTTGTCTCTTTCTTGCTCTGATCTCTTGACTATGAACTTACACTAAAAGGAGCATTCCAACTAATGGACTGAGGGCCTTCCAATCTTTTGCAAGTTACGAGACACTTTACAAGCCAACAGTTTATTCTATCACTGCTACAAACCTAAAAATTTGCAATGAGTGTATGTATTTGTTTTCCTTGACCATTTTAACACTCTCTTCTTTCTTTTGTCCATAAATAAACCTTTAGATACTAAAGAACTGGCAACAGCATGATTATTCAGCAAGATCAGAGATATATATTGGCCTGCCTGTATGGCTGATCTCCTGGGATTAGAAGGACCCTTTGTTAGATAATATTGGTTTTAATTAACCACTCATCATTAAGTCTAATATCTAGGTGGTGAAACAAGGGCTGGGATACCTAAGGAGACTGCATTTCTGACTTCTTGTTAATTAGTATGATGAGACAGAAATGTACTTTTATTACTGGCTTGGTATATCTTGTGGAAGATTAACCACCAGTTTGGGGTGGGTCTGCCCCATTTCTCAGTAGTTTGTTCTGAGTCTGGTATTCTCAGCTGTGATCCACTGAGGCATGGTCAGGGCTGGCGCAACCCATTAGGCGACCTAGGCAGTCGCCTAGGGTGCTACACTTTGGGGGACAGCGACCACGGCAGTATTTCGGCGGCGGGACCTTCCGCAGAAAAGCTGGCAGGACTCCTGGGCGTGGTGACACAAGCTCATTCTGAATAATGCCTTTATGATTTGTGCAGCTCTTTTGGCTCACTTACAGTAGGGTGAATTTCATAGGGCTCTATTGTGTTTTTTTGGCAGATTGATTGTTTGGGTGAACCTTGATCCCTTGATTAGTAGCACATTGTTTAGGGTTGTGAAGAGCGTGAAGCTCATTCACTTTGGAAAGCTTGTTCTTCATAGTTTGAATATTGGCAACCATATCGCTGTAGTTCTACTTGCATTGTAAGGCCCTTGTTATAAAATGAATGGTAGTATAAGAAACAACATACACATTCTAAAAACCTTAAATGAAACACTCTGATGCTATGACATCTTCATTTCCCCATTTGAAGTGGTACTGTGATGTAGGCCAAAGATGTGTGTAAGATTTTGATCTGTGTTTTCTTTTTGCCTCATGCTATGACACAAAAAAATAATTTACATTTGCACAAACTGGGATTTATTGTGTTAACATATGCACCACAATGTGGCTATTTTTCATAAGTGGGGTTGCATATATATAATTTTCCAGAGACACTTCCTGTCAAGTGTAATAGGTTTCATGGTGTGGGTGCCAAGAAACAGAGGCTGATTCCCTATCCTATTGCATACTTTATGTAATAACATGCTCTCCTTACCAATGTAAATACATCTTTTCTCAGTAAGATAACAGGCTCACTACCCAAAACACAAATTCTTGAAGATTGTGGATTAGACTGTTCAGATGATTTTTATTCTTTAATTTAACTATACAAACTTTCCATTGCAGATTTTATCAAATAAAATATTCATTTTTAAAGTTGTTTTGCAAAAAGCAATTGGAATAGTTTGCCTGTGATGAACATATGTCAGAAGACAATAAAACCTTTATCAGCTCTAATGTTCTAAGTCTAAGAAGAATACAGGTGTCACATTTTATTATAGCTTAGTGCAAAGACAATCACTATGAATTTGATTCACAAGCAACAGTATTTCTTCAGAGAACAGTGAATAATAGGGAAACTGATCCTTAGGAATTGGTACATGTTCTAGGTAAGTGCAGGTTTCAGGCTATCTCTTTTTTCAATTTCTAAACTAGATTCCTGTCATGAAAATATTAGGCTATTTTAAACTTTCCTCACCAATTCAATGCTGTTTTTCTTACAGATAGATAATCTAATTTTTAAGACTTGCTCAATGCTTTACTATCAAATTCAGAACCATAGAACACAAATATTTGAATCTATGGTTATAACTTTCTCTCATGATAAAATATTTGTAAGATGGTGTGTGAGTGGATGAATAGAAGGATTGATAAGGTATTCATTGTGCATCTTCTGTAATGTTGAGAGTTTGTACAGGATACACAATAGTGATTACCTAATATATTTTTAGTTTATACATGGTTTCTCACATTTTCTCAAAGGCCCGTGGATCAGTCATTGTCAGCTGTGTAATATTGTTTTAAAAATAAAAAAAAGTTTAGAATGGGAGGTTGTTTTTAATTAAATGTGGGTTATTGAAATGCCATTATTAAGCTTTCTATAAAACACAAGCAAAAGAATCAGTCTCCTCCTCCCCACTCCAAAAAAAATCCCACAACCCAACCACACACTAGGCTGTAACTATCTTGGAGTGTTAAAGTAGTTTAGGAGCCCCCACCCCTTTTTTTTATTCTCCACTTGCAGCCACAATACTTTAACAAGGACCATGCATATTTTTCAGGTTTGCTTTGGTAAGATCAGATTTCGAAAGTGCTCAATATGCAGCAGCTCTCACTGAGAACTATGCTGGATGCTGTGACCACTTCAGTTAGGTGCCTACATTGCAGCAATTGGGTGAAGGGCTGGCTCCAGGTATAAGGAAGGAAGCACGTGCTTGGGGCGGCCAATGGAAAGTGGCGGCACATCCAGGTCTTCGACGACAATTCAGTGACGGGTCCCTCACTCCCTCTCTTCCTCTTTGAGCAGCCGCCGAAGTGGAAGAGAGGGAGTGAAGGACCCGCCGCCGAATTGCCACCGAAGAATGAAGCAGCATGATTGAGCTGCCGCCGAAGGGTGCCAAATTCTCTTTTAAAAATCTGTCCCATAAAGCTTTGGATTGGAGATGTACTTGAACAAAACCCTTTGATGTGGACACAGAACTCAAATGAGGAAAGACACATGCATGGAATTAACCAGCAGGCTACAACTTTTATTAAACTTTTAGCACAAGGGAGGGTCACTACCCACCCATCACCCATACTCTCCTATACCAGGCATTTAAGTGGTTCCAGTGTGTAGGATTATAGGGTTCCTTACCATATAACCCATAAAGTGGGATAGGCTCTTCTCAGCCTACCACCCCCCAGGACTCAGCGCTCTTTGAGTCCTAGCACGCTCCCTGCCTCAAAAGGGACATAGGGTGCAGCAGGGTGCAGGCCACGGGGGCCATAAGGTGTGACTTCAGCCTGCAAAAGCCACAAGATCTGACCCTATCACATGAGCCAAAGGCCCATCATGAAAATCCAAGGTCTTTTACCTCTGGGAACCATTCATTTTCTTCTCTTAACTGCACTAACTAACTAACTGCGGATTCCAAGAAGTCAGCAACGCCACCCCAGTACCTCAGTTAGGTACCATGTACATTCCTACTTAACCCACTGTGGTTTGTAGGTACTGCGAGGAAGGCAAAAAACTCCCTAGTCCTCCACCAATTTGGCCCATTGGAGAAAAATGTCCTTCCTGATCTCCTAAAAACAATTGGCTAGACCCACAGCATCTGTCAGGCCAGGTTCCCATTTCCAGTTCAGGTGAGTACGGTGGGCTGCTGCAATGGAGCCAAAAGAGACTCCATGTGGCCCCTGTACTGGGATAAATCCTGGGAGCTAGGGAATGCTGGCCAATCAGCATCCCTCTCACCAAACTGGCCAATGGGTGCTGGAGACTCACTTCCGTGGGAGGAGCTATCTATTGTCTCCTGGCAAGTGCCTTCCTCCCTTGCTACTGGAACAGTCCCCCTTTTACCACCAGCCCCATCAATTTCCTGCACCTGTTGATGCGGGTGGGTGGCATTTGAGCCCTGTTTTGGACCACACCACTCAAGTGCCAACATTTCCTTAACTAAATTTGTTTCTTAATATCAATTTGAAAATAGTTATCTTGTATTGCAAAAAAGACAAAAACAAATTCATACATATAGTTGTGAGAATTCTGTGGTTTTCGCTTGCAGGGCTTTATGTGAAACTTTTATATCGTTATGATTCACCTGGCTGCACATTCCTCAGTTTCCTTTTGTTTTTGTTATTGGAAGCAAGGCTCAGATAAAATTCCTAAGTTTCATGTGCTTTTCTCTTGAGTTTGTGAGTTGCATGGTTTTCACAAAACAATTAATTTGCCCACATTTAGTAAAACTGACCTCAGGTTTCCATGAACCAGGTAATGTTAGATGACTCTAGACCAAGTTTCAAACTTGTATTGAAACATTTAATCAGGAGAGCTTTTCTGGTTTTGTTGCAAATGTCTCACACAGTTTTTCTGTTAATCTGAATTGCTTATTTCAGTTGGAACTGTCTTTGGACTGTTACCTAACTTCTGCATGTTTCTATTACTGCTCTTGTTTGCTGGTTTGGGGTTTTTTAATGTCTGAACAAAAGGTAGTTTGTAATCATAAATACTGCATAACCCTGTTGAAATTAGTACAGTGATAGCTGACTCCCAGAATCTAAATTAAAACAACTCAAACCCAGAACAATCTTGAAAATTATAACTCATATATTTTTTTCAGAAAAAATGTCAATGTGTATGGCTGCAGGCACTGTGTAATGTACAGTTTTTGAGAATTATTACAATGGACCTGACTGAGAGGTAGTTGATACATAGATTCCAAGACAGAAGGGAGCATTGTGATGACCTAGTCTGACCTCCCATATAACAGAAGTCATGAAACTTCCCCAAAATGATTTCTAGAGCAGATCTTTTAGAAAAAAAACATCCAATCTTGATTTAAAAGTTGCCAATGATACAGAATCTACCATGACCCTTAGTAACTTGTTCCAATGTTTAATTACTCTCACAGTTAAAAATGATTGCCTTATTTTCCGTCTGAATTTTTCTAGCTTAAACTTCCAGCATTTGTTAGTGTTATACTTTTTACAACTATACCTGCTAAATTGAAGAACCAATTATTAAATATTTGGTCCCCATGTAAAAACATATAGACTGTAATGAACTTACCTCTTAACTTTCTCTTTGTGAAGCTAATTACATTGAGCTTTTTGAGTCTATCACTATGAGGCATGTTTTCCAGTCCTTTAATCATTCTTGTGATTCTTCTCTGAACCCTCTTCAATTTATCAACATTCTTCTTGAATTGTGGGCACCAGAACTGGACACAGTTTTCCTGCAGAGGTCACACCAGTGCCATATACAAAGGTAAAATAGGTTTCAGGGTGGTAGCTGTGTTAGTCTGTATCAGCAAAAACAACGAGGAGTCCTTGTGGCACTTTAGAGACTAACGAATTTATTTGGGCATTAGCGTTCATGGGCTAAACCCCACTTCATCAGATGCATGGAGTGAAAAATACATTAGGCTGTATATATATGACAGCACATGAAATACATATACTGCTTACTGTATTTTTCACTCCATGCATCTGATGAAGTGGGGTTTAGCCCACAAAAGGTAAAATAATATCTCAAGTAGGAGTAAAGAGTTTCCTGTTTATGTATCCCAGGATCACATATGCAGTTTTGTTCACAGTGTCACAGTGGGAGCTTATGTTTAACTGATTAGCCACCACACTCCCAAGTCTTTTTCAGAGTCACTGCTTCCCAGGACAGAGTCCTCAATCCTGTAAATATTTCTACATTCTTTATTCCTAGACATATACATTTGCATTTAGCCATATTAAAATGCATAGTTTGCTTGAGCCCAGTTTACCAACTTCTCCACATTGCTCTGAATCAGTGACCTGTCTTCTTTAGTATTTACCACTCTGCCAATTTTTGTGTCATCTGCAAATTTTATCAGTGATTATTTTGTTTTCTTACAGGTCACTGATAAAAATTTTAAGAAGCATAGGATCAAGAGCCAATCTCTGCAGGACCACAATGGAAACATACCTACTCCCTGTTTACAGTTACATTTTATAGTTTACTTTTTGAGCCAGTAGCCAGTTTTTAATCTGTATAACATGTGTCATGTTAATTTTTTATGTTTTAGTGCTTTAATCTAGATATTGTGTGGTACCAAGGTGAATGCCTTACAGAAAGCTGTTATCTCAACATTATTACCTTTTCCAAGCAAACTTGTAACCTCATATCAAGTTAATTTGACAGGATCTGTTTTCTATAAACCCATATTGATTTGTTTAAACTATATTATCCTACTTTATTTTGTTATTAATCAATATCAGCTGCTCCATTATCTTGCCCAGGATTGATATCTGGCTAACACCCTGGTCATCACATATACTCTTTTTAAAAACTAGCACATTACCTTTCTTTCAGTCTTCTGGCACTTTGTCAATGCTCTAAGATTTCTTGAAAGTCAACATTAATGGTCCAGTGAACTGCTCAGACAGCTCTTTTAAAATTCGTGGATGCATATTACCTATACCTGCTGATTTGAAAATGTCTAACTTCAGGAGCTTCTATTTATCCTCTAGAGATACCAGTGGAATGGAAAGAGTGATGACATCACCATATGATCAGGTGATATACTTTGTTTTTTTCCCAAATACGGAAGAGAAATAGTTACTGAATGCTTCTGCCTTTTCTGCATTATTATTGATCATTCTACCATACTGTTGTAAATTGACTGTAAATAGGTCAAAATGCTGTTATAAGTTTCTGTAAATGGCAATGTCCCTTTGTTCATATTTATTTCCTCACTCCCACCTCTCCTTCTTTCAAGATATCACCACAGGCTTTTTAATAGTTGGGAAGGTGGAGCAGGTGGTAATCTCTAAGCTCCCCTATGAATAACATCACAATTTTGTTGTTTAAGGTGCTAAAAGAATAGTCCAGTACCATTTTTTTCTAGTTGTCTTAAAAAAATTGAACACGGTATCTCTCTGCATCAGCTTGTACATTATTGTTGGCTTTCAATTCTAAGAGGCAAACATATAGTGCTGAGTAGAAAATAGAGTAAGGAAGAGTAATACATTATTTCCCATGTCTGTTTGCAATTTAGCCACATGTTATGTTGCATTTCCTAATATTGGATGCCCTTAAAATATGAATAACCCAAAATAAGTCCATTTGTCTGACAATGCTGGAGACTAGAGCTGTTTGAATAATGAATTTTTTGGTTTACTGGCAATTATGAAAAATTAAAAAATATTTTAAATAAAATTTAAAGAAATGTTGAAACAAAAAATCAAAACACTTCAATTTTCTCTGCGTGTGTTTTTTTTTTTAAGGTGTTATGTTGTCTGAAACAACATTGTGAAATCAGCATGAATTCTTAAAGTTCTGGAGTCACTGAATTTGCATTTCTTTGCCAAAATAATATTTTGTCTGAAATATTTTCGCCTGCTCTATTTGAATATATATATTTTTTAATAAGGTAGTTTGAGTCTGTCATGTGTGGAATGAGTTTTGGATCCAGTTACCCATGATGGCATCTATTATTTCTATCACCCAGAATCATCTGACCTAATCTCCTCATATCTGTAGTGTTCCAAACTGGTTTAGAATCACATTGCTAGATAGCCAATGCTCTCTTAGGGAACACATACATATGTTTAAACAGATGAAACAACATAAAGAACTGTTACTCTTAAATGATTTCTATTTAAGACTTTTAAAATTGCATCTACAGACTACTTATGATTCTGTTTCCCAAAGCTGATAAACAGCTTCTCCTGCATAGCGTGAGCATAAATAGTAATTATGGGTTTTTTAGATCTGTTCTTTATTTTCAACAGCTTTTGAGTAAGATACCCAGGACTTGTGCACCTGGGAGAACATTCTTCACCTGGTGTAAATTTTCATAGCTGTATTCATTTCAATGGAGCTATGAGAATTTACATCAGTGAAAGATCCTAACCTTTACTCTGGCCCCTTTATATTAGGTAAAAAGGCCGAAGCAGTGTAAAGGTGCCCCAAAAGCCCCAGTTTTGATGCGGGGAGAATTTTCCTCACAGGGTTATTGTGGAGGACAGTTTCAAGGCTATCTTCTAAGGATCCCTCACAAGCCCTAGCATGGGGGTATCAGAGCAGGGTTGCAGAAAGGCTGCCTGCCTCAGATCTATCTCCAGTCCCTGAAGCAGCCCCAGATCGAGAAGTGTAAAAACAGCTTAAAACCACCTTAGCCCTCGTTCTCTTGGGTTGTGAGTTCTCACCCTGGCTCATGAAATGTGAGGAAGGAGAATTCTTGATGAAAGGGAGAGATGTGTAGAGACTAAAAATGCGGAGGATGGGCAAAGGGAGATGTGCTGAAAGGAAGGCAAAGAAATGAGTGATCATATTAAGATGCCCTCTAAAGATGGATAAAAGCTATGCTCTGAGTAGACTTCCCCCCAGATGAGGTGCCAGGGGCTTTCAGCACTGGAATAAGCCTAAACTAACTTTACTAAATTATGTCCCATATAATCATCCTGCTGGTTGTGGGCCCAGCATAATTCTTCTTCAAGAATTTGTCCACATAGAACCCACCCTAGGTGTAAATGTCCCCCATGTGGGTGAGATTGGATTCTTTTAGCGAGTAGTGTACTGGGGGGGCTGCATCTGTACAAATAAGCTGAAAAGGACTTAAAGGGCAGAGGGGGCCCAACTGCCTCTCAGTTCTTCCTTAACATCTGTAGCAGCAAGACAAAACTGGACAGTCCCCGCCTGCTTCTCTGGAGCTCTTCTCTCTTACAGTAAGGATTGCTTTTAGTTAGTTTTAGTACTTACCGTTGTATCTTATTTAGCCCATTGGCAAAAATAAATAAATATCATTTAGAAAATCCAAGGAGCCTCGGTGCTGAGGCAAACATTTTGGGGTGATAAATCCAGATCTTCCAGTGATGCCTCTCAATGATCATAGAAATGTAGAGATGGAAGGGACCTCAAGAAATCAAGTCCAGCCTTCAAGGCTGTGGCAGGACCAAGTAAAACTAGACCATCCCTGTTAAATGTTTATCCAACTTGTTTTTAAAATCTTCCAGTGATGGGGGACTCCTTTGGAAGCCTATTCCAGAGCTTAACTACTCTTATAGTTAGAAAGTTTTTCCTAATAGCTAACCTAAACCTCCCTTACTGCAGATTAAGCCCATTACTTCTTGCCCTACCTTCAGTGGATATGGAGAACAATTTATCACTGTCCTCTTTAAATCAGCCCATAACATATTAGAAGTCTGTCATCAGATCCTCCCACAGTCTTCTTTTCTCAAGGCCCAGTTTTTTTAAACTTTTCTCATAGGTCAGGTTTTCTAAATCTTTTATCAGTTTTTGTTGCTCTCCTATGGACTCTTCAATTTGTCCACAGCTTTCCTAAATTGTGTTGCTTAGAATAGGACACAATACTCCAGCTGGTGCCTCACCAGTGCTGAGTATAACAGGACAATTACCTCCTGTGTCTTACATATAACACTCCTTCTAATACACCGCAGAATGTATTAGCCTTTTTTGCAACTGCATCACATTGAAGACTTGTATTCAGTTTGTAGTCCACTATAAATCAGTACTATCATCTAGACAGTTATTCCCCATATTGTAGTTGTGCATTTGATTTTTCCTTCCCAAGTGAAGTACTTTCACTTGTCTGTATTGAATTGCATATCGTTGAAATCGGACCAATTCTCCAATTTGTCATTTTGAATTCTAATCCTGTTCTCCAAAGGGCTTGCAAGCCCTCCCAGCTTGGTGTCATCTGCAGATTTTATAAGCATACTCTCTACTACATTAGCCAAGTCATTAATGAAAATATTGACTAGTACCAGACCCAGGACTAACATCTGCAGGACCACAATAGATACACCCTCCAAATTTGACAGCAAACCATTGATAACTTTTTGATGGGCAATCTAAATGCCTTTTTTGCCTGTGAGGAAGCTACATTCCTGACAAATGCTCTATCTGTTGATATTTCTCCAAATGAATCCAGATAACCTGAGATACTCACCTGAAGTTATTTCTACTGGATTGATGGATGAAGGGCACTTCTGTCTCAGAGAATTGTTGGTGGAAAGGTGATTCAGCTGCTCATAAATGACATTTGGCCAGTGCTCTTGTATGCCAGGATGCTACCCCTAGTACCTGAGTCATCACAGGTACCAAAAGGCCTCAAACCGCATCTAAAAGTAGCAATCGATCAGTATAGGCCTCCATGGGTGAGTAAGTTGCTCCTGCTGACCGTGGCAGAAAGGGGCATTGCTTTAAGATGGAATCTTGGCAATAATCACCTTCCCTGGTAATGTCAAAGAGGAGGCTTGCTCTTCTGCTTCTTCCTCATCAGTACTGTCTCCTCTGCCATAATGGACCCTAAAATAGAGGCATTTTTGCTTTAGAATGAAATGATTTTGATTTGTTTTTGCAGTGGGGATCCTGGTTGATTGTAGCTGTTCTTGCACATTTAACACAGATGTTTCCATTTTATCTGATGAGAAATACATAAGGGTATTTGGGACGCAGTGATGTTGGAGCTTATGTGTTCCATTAAAATTCATGTTACCATTTGTATACTCTTCTAGTGGACATTCATATCAAATTTTAGTGAACAAAATATTTAACTAAAATGTTTTAGAATCTCTTAAATTGTAAAAAAACTCCATATGTTGTTTTGTTGTTTACTGATGGAGGGCCCCTCAAACTCCCCTTTAATATTCTTGTTCCTGATTTTTCCAGCTTCTGTTTATGTTTATTTGTTACTCCTGCCAACTGGTCACTTGAATACTTGGTTACCACAATTGTGCACACAAGTCATAGCAAATGCATGTGCAAATTAGATACAGAAATGCACACCCAATTGCCCATATGCAGTCTGATATTCTGGGTTATGCTCTTTAGATAAAGTAAAAACATCTGTATGTTGTGCTGTTTTGTTGCTGATTTTATATCACATATGTTTATGTAAAAGGAAAGTGCAAATGCTATCAAAGATCAGTTGTAATTCCTCTGAATTTGTGTAAATACTATATGTGACAAAGTTCGTAATGTGTGGACTGAATATTGCTCTATGCTTTGCCCACTTTAGTCATGATCCCCCAAAAGTATTACTTTTCTTTCATAGTTCTTACATAGATGTTACAGAGCTGGTAGCACTGCCAAACATGAAGATTTCCTGACTTCCAATTATAAGACCTTCTTTTAGTTGCTTATTCCTTTGCCAATCTTTAACTACTTTGGCTGAAATGTTCCATGCTGGGTGACTGCCTCAGGCTAATTTGTTTTTAAATGTTTCAGCTAAAATGGTTCAGTCATTGCTGAGGACAAGATGAAGGAGAAATACATCGTTTGTCCATGTTAAAAAGCAAGAGTTGTGTTGAGAAATTCTAGTGTCCCCATGCTTTGGCACAATAACTTGAATTTTGGGGCAAATAGTAGTGATCATGTATTTAATGCCTATATCATAATGGATATACACAAATGGCTGAATTAAGGTTGCAAAGATTTTACAAAAGATAAAAATGAAACACTGGAATAGAATCAGATCTGCTGACCCTTTTCTGGTGACCTTCTCACTAGTCTTTGGTGACCATGTATGTGATGCACAAGTGTAAAATACCTCTCTGATTTGAGAATATAATAGGTAGGCACCCACAGATTAAGAGAACTTTTTTGAATTGATTCACTGCAACTTCAGTAAGACATCCCTTCCCCTCCACTATATAGCTGAGTACAAGATACGCTTAGAGACGCTATTTGTGGTGGTGCCTATCCATCTGCAGGATTTGCTACAGGCAGGTTGTTTTGTATTAGGGTGTGTAGAGAGGGGAGCCCAGGAGAGAGCACAACACAATATGGAGACACATATTTTTGGTTCACACCGCTCTTCTTTTATCTCTGTTCTTTCTCTGATTTATTTTCTTTTTCTTGCAGCTCTAATTTTCATATATTTAATTTCTCCATTGATTGATTAAGATCTTCCTGGACTCGGAATGATCTTACTGGCCAAGAGGCTTTCATGAGGTATTGCAGCCATAGCAAGGGGATGTGATTTATTATAATTGAGTTTAATAATTTCTAAACACTTCATTTAGAAAAAATCCTGCAAGTTTAATTCAAACTCTTTCTACACTAATAAAATGCAGTTTATGATGTATATAACCATGTAATGTAGTTATTATATTGCTAGCAACACAATGCACTAAATATCTTGTAATAATACAACCTGGCTGTGCATATTTGGTAAGCACTTCAATGTGCAGTACCTGATTTGATCATAGTGGAATCTTTATATGTGTACATTTTGAAATTTAAATACAAATATGTTGCTAGGAGCAATTTAGTTATGTTCTCAACATTCAAATGAGGAACAGTAATATAAGGAAAATTGTAACAGGGATATATAGAGAGGTGAGTGACTATTCTTAGGATGTATACACACAACTTCCGTTAGCACTGGGCCAGATTCTGCCCATCCCTCCTCAGGCTTATTAGCACCCTACTCCATAAGGAGTCATGATGACATCTGTGTGGTTACTTGCTGAGTAGCCTCCTTCTCCTTGTGGGTAGGGGTCACAGGATCTAGTCTACTAACAAGTATTATTCAGCATTGTTGCCATAAGAAAATTAATAAATACCTTAGAGCCAAATTCTGCCCCTGAGTGCCCTGGCCCAGCTGCTATTCACTTTGCTGGGGGCCGTGGATCCAAAAGCAGAGTTTGTTCTTTATTCTATATTTTTGGCAATGAACATTTTTATTTCAATTACCATTTTAAAACCTTTAAAAATAGCAACATGGGAGTCATCACATCATTTTATGCTGCTGGGCCAAATAACCATTCATGGTATGGTTTTATATTCTGAGGGCAAGACTGTCCCTGTATTTTGCACAATGTATTTGTATTTGCACAAGGGATGGGAAAAGAGGACAAATACAATGACCCTCCTATCTTTCACAAATGCTGTGTGGCCCTTGAGCATAAGTATTGTGCAAGTCTAGAGTCTCCGCCAATGCTAGCCTTCCCCAAAAGGTGGGCATGAATGAAGAAAGGAAGTATAGCCATTGTCACCCTCTCCTAGTGCTGACCAAGAGATCTCAGTCACCACAGATAAGAGTAGGTATTGCATCCACTTCAGCAGAGCACAGCACCCATGCACCAGTCAGCCTATCCTGAAGCAGCAACGGTCATTGGAGTAATTGGTCACTAACTCAAGACGGGGAAGTTTGCCTTCTAATCTTCCCAGACCTCAAGCTGTACGTTAAAGATAAAGCAGAGCCTTATTGTGTGTGTTTAATAATAATGAAGCATTGTATTTGCATATAGCCACTGTGGAATGTATATCTCTGTATATTATTTAAATTGGTATACTAAAACCCTTCAAGTCCATCCACAACTTGAAGCCTATAAAGGTGTTGTAACAGAAAGACAAAGAAAAAAACAACTGCCCACCACCTTGTATGATTCCAATCATAACAGCATCTGAGCACTTCCCATCAATTTATGGATTTACCTTCACAATGATATGGTGAGATAGGGAAGTATTACTTTGGGTAGGGAAACAGAGGCAGAAGGGGATTGAATTTAATAGGTGACCTGTCTGAAGGGCTGGCCCATGGAAGAGCTATAGAGAGAGGCCATTGCAAGGCCAAAGAAGTGGTCAACAGGGGCAGCTGGAGATGAAGACCCACACAACATCAGACTCTGATGCTAGTGGGCATTATAGTGGGGAGTACAACCACTTACATATACTATGTTAAATATGACATAATATAAGAAAATTTGTCCGAATATCTCTAAGATGGAGCAGTACAATACTATATAATGCATTGCCAGCAAAGTAGGCAACTAAAAATCTCAAATTACCCTCCTCTTCCAGTAATTTCTGACCTTTACAATTCCCCATAATTTTCAAATCTCTCAGAAGAAAGATGAACTTTGTAGCATGCACTTAAGGTAATCTGACTGGGGTTGTTTCCAACCAGGGTGGGAGTTGGGGAGCAAATGTATTTTCAAGGACCTTACCTCACAAATGATCTGTGTACTAAAGTTATAGTAAAAGTTGCCAGATTAACAGCAAGGTCAGCAATAGTACAAGCATTCCCATCCTGTTCTGCTAATGTGCCTTCCAGAGAGATGACCTCTACACAGCTGCATGGGTGTTTTTGTCTATACTCTCATTCATTCTTTGACTTAACTCTACGGAGGACAGTAAAAGGAGGAAAAGGAGACAGTTGGAGGGGTTACTAACTGAGGAAATAATAAAAGAGTTAAATATGTATAGCCCAGCTAAGCATTGACATCAGAGCTGCCGATAAATATCTGAAAAGTGAAAAGGTGGAGGAGAAGGAGGGATTATTTTAGAATGGGATAGAAGAGTATAAGAGAAAATAATGAGGTGAAATTATTAAGAACAGCAAATTAGGCTGAATATCAGGGAAAACTTCCAGACAGTGAGAGCTGTTTGGATTTTGAATAATCTCCAAAAAGAAGTTGCTGAAACGTAATTGCTTTGGGCATGTAAAACAAGTCTTGACAAGTCACTGGAAATTATGTAGAGAACTGGCATGTACTGGCAGGGGAATGCACCAGACAACCTACTGGTCTTGCCATCTCTTATTTCTGTGCTTCTGTTACTGCCAACAAGAGTGACAGTAATTGTGTTGGTGATTTTTATGATGTGGAGACCTGTCCTCTAGGAGTTGGACTAAACTACTGCCCTTGTCTGAACTAACCTAAACCCAATTTGAACATCAAGAAATGAATGCCATATAGGTAGGGCAGTTTACTAAAACTCTCAGCTAATTCACTTGTACATTGAAATATATTTTAAGTGACTACAGAGGTGATCAGCAAAAATTGACAGCCTGCTGGAGGTAATCTCTTCCTAAAAATGGAACAAAAGTATTCTATAAACCATATGGAAATACTTTTTAGTCATGAAAGACAAGGAGTTGCTTCATGGAAGTAAGCCCTAGCCTGGGCTTCACTGTATTTAAAGCATAAAGTCTCATTTCATCAAATAATAGCTCCTCCACTCCTATAAAACAACTTCGGATTAGGAAGGTAATCAATTACAGCCAGGTAGGAGGAGCTCATCTCCTCTGGAACTGTTAAGTGAAATGAATTAATTTGTTGTTAAAGTTTAATTCCCCCCACCCAAAACCATAAAAACATTCAAGTGTATGCAATTGCAAACACAAAAAAAGTAAGCTCTGAGAACAATATAATTGAACAAATTCTTATTAGTTGCATGAAGATTATTGAACGGTTACATTTAAATCCTATTAATTGAAATACACTGTAAACTCGTTTCTATTAATGTATGCCAATATACAAACCCACAGGTAGGCCATAGTACAGGTAACATTTCTTGAAAATATATGGTATAAAGCTCAGCTGAAAGAGTCAAGAGAGCAGTGTACGAGAAGAGAGAAGATAATTTATATCCCAAGAAAATGACTCCAATAGGATTGCAATAGCATCAACAAATTCTGGATTTACATTGGTATGTGGCTGAAAATCAGCTCTTTCTAGGCCTGCCTATTTTTTTAGCTGAAAGTTCTGTCTGTGCACTATTTGAGCAGCTGGAGGCTGTGAGGCATTGAAATCAGTGGCGGGGGAGTGAGCAGTTGGAGTTGAAGATCCGTGATTCAGCATATAAGGCATGATTGTCATCAAATTGAATGGTTCAGGATTATATCTGTAAAAAGCAGTTACTGAAAGAGGTAGTTTCAAGGAGTTTCAGGAAGAAAAGGCTTAAATGCCTGGACTTTCATGGAAACAAACAAGTGAAAGGACTTCCAGAAATAATAGCATGCCCAGGATAAACTGGATAGCAAGGGAATCAGGGCACCAGACCCTATCTATTGCCCCACTGCAGTTAGGGAACCCCACTGCAGCAAAACCATCCAGTATCTCCTGCACATTGCCCAGAGTCACAACCCTTCTTAGCAAAAAGCAATTAATGGCCCTGCATACTTGGATCACAACAGCCCCCATGGTAAATTTACCAATTGATCAGTAGCAGTCTGCCATTGCAAGCTTCCACACAGCGATCGCCAATCGCTTCTCCACTGTCAGAACAAGTCTCACTTTAGTGTTGCTGTGCTGCAGGAGTGGGGAGAGCGCCGCACACAGTTCCTGGAAAGCGGCCTTGAACAAACAAAAGTTCTGCAGCCACTGATCATTATCCCATAACTGCTTAATGATGTAATCCCACCAGTCATGCTTGTTTCTTGGGACCAGAAACGGTGCTCCACCATATTCAGCTGCTGCACGACTGACACCAGTAACCGGGAATTGTTTCATTCTATGGCTTCCAGCAGGTGTTCTTGAAGGACATTGCCATATTTCGTGTGGCAGCTCCTCATGGCTCTGGAAATACTGCAGATTAAGGTGCGTGGTGTTTGTAATGCTCACAATAGCGCACAGCTGAGCAGGGTCCATGCTTCTTCGGATATGGCGTACGCTTAGCTATGCCAGCCTTTTGAAAAAAGGCACGAAATATTATGGGTTCTAGTTGAAATCAGTGGAGAGAGGGAGAAAGCTGTACCATTGGATGTTGAAGCCATGTTCCCAGTCCCCCCTGCAAGAATGTTTTGGTCCCATGAGGCACTGCAAGCACTTCTCAAAACCCCCTTCAGTGAGTTGCACTCTGGGATAGCTACTCACGGTGCACTTCTCTCTGCATCAATGCAAGTGCTGCTAGTGAGGACGCTCCACTGACACAAGGAATGTGGTGTAGACATGCACTACTGATTTAATTACTGTGGTGGCTGGATGTCAACTTCACTACGTTTGTAGTGTAAACATGCCCATAGGCTCCAAAGAACCAGCATGACTTTTGTAAATGGGACTTAGACTTCTAGGTCAGGCACCTCTGAAAATTTCCACACACTGGTTGTGACACCTTGGCACCCCCTTATTCAGCACTGTCATATAATTAGGATATGTTTCCCACAAAGAATGCCTTGTGAGGTATCATTCTAAAAGTCTTGATCTGCTAGTCATTAATATCTCATTGGGTTGTATGTGTTATGATCGTATGTGAAGTTACGAAGTTTGGCTATGTATGTGTTACTGAAACATGTGGTGAGGTTGAAAACACCCACAAGCAACCTTTCAGGTACAATACTAAAAAGGCCAAACAATGTTAATGGCTTATTGAGGAAATGCACACAAGCAAAAGGATTACCCTTTTCATTAATGATCTGGAGGATGGCATGGACTGCACTCTCAGCAAGTTTGCAGATGACACTAAACTGGGAGGAGTGGTAGATACGATGGAGGATAGGGATGAGAGGAGCCTAGACAAATTAGAGGATTTGGCCAAAAGAAACCTGATGAGGTTCAACAAGGAAAAGTGCAGAGTCCTGCACTTAGGACGGAAGAATCCCATGCATGGCTACAGACTAGGCACTGACTGGCTAGGCAGCAGTTCTGCAGAAAAGGACCTAGGGGTTACAGTGGACAAGAAGCTGGATATGAGTCAACAGTGTGCCCCTGTTGCCAAGAAGGCTAACGGCATTTTGGGCTGTATAAGTAGGGGCATTGCCAGCAGACCGAAGGACATGATCGTTCCCATCTATTCGACATTGGTGAGGCCTCATCTGGAGTACTGCGTCCAGTTTGGGCCTCACACTACAAGAAGGATGTGGAAAAATGGGAAAGAGTCCAGCGGAGGGCAACAAAAATGATTAGGGGGCTGGAACACGTGACTTATGAGGAGAGGCTGAGGGAACTGGGATTGTTTAGTCTGCAGAAGAGAAAAATGAGGGGGGATTTGATAACTGCTTTCAATTACCTGAAAGGGGGTTCCAAAGAGGATGGATCTAGACTGTTTTCAGTGATAGATGACTGTTTTCAGATGATAGAACAAGGAGTAATGGTCTCAAGTTGCAGTGGGGAGGTTTAGGTTGGATATTAGGAAAATCTTTTTCACTAGGAGGGTGATGAAGCACTGAAATGGGTTACCTAGGGAGGTGGTGGAATCTCCTTCCTTAGAGGTTTTTAAGGTCAGGCTTGACAAAGCCCTGGCTGGGATGATTTAGTTGGGAATTGGTCCTGCTTTGAGCAGGGGGTTGGACTAGATGACCTCCTGAGATCCCTTCCAACTCTGATATTCTATGATCCTATGATTCCATGATACCCCAGGAACTGTGTATAATAAAAACCTCTCCAAGATAGCACTGCACAATGGGAAATGTTTGACCCATGTCACAACAAAAGAGCTTTTCAGGAATTGGGAAGAAGACATAAAAGGGGGAAATGACATCACGATGGAACAAACACTTGAGGAACAAAGATTGAACTGGGGGAAGTGATGGTCCCAGGCTAAACAGATTTCTAGACTGTGTATGAAAACCTGGGAAACCAAAGCTGCAAAGCCAAGGCAGCTTGTTCCTTAAGAATCTGCCAGCCTGTTTATCACTCAGGGTGAGAATTTGTTAATTCATAAGCTCAATTTGTGGTTTTGTTTATTTACTAGGTAATCTGTTTTAATTTTTTGCTATCATTATAATCACTTATAATCTATCCTTTTGTAGTAAATAAATTTATTTTATGTTTTAATCCAAACCAGTATGCATTTGACTAAGGTGTCCGGGGAAAATCTCAGCTTGGTTACCACAAGTGGTGCTATGATTCTAAGTGTGTATGGTCCTCATCACATTGAGTGAGAGTGGACTGGATGTTAAAACCATATACTGGCCAGATTTGACTAGGGCAGGACAGTACTGCTCTGGGGTCCTAGACTGAGAGTCTGGTAGTTAGAAAGCCTGCATGTAACTGCAGATGAGTGTGTCCCTACCTGTGTGAATGCTTGTGAAAGAACAAGCTTGGAGGGCTTTGCAACTTGTCACAGCAGCACCATGTGAGAGGGAGTGCAGGCTGGTGGGTCAGAGGATCAGTGGTACCCCAGTTCCAGGTAGCACCCCGGGGGGGAACCCATCACTCTGGTCTCTATTTTTATCTGTGTTCAGCTTTTTATGTGTACATACCTGGTCCCATCTCTCATTCACCCCGTCTCCCCACCTTAGGCATAATATGTATGCCGGGGAGTGCGCAGTAAGAGTGCTCCTTACACTCCTGTATGCAGGGACTCAGATTGTTACATGCACAGGACATGCCAGGTGTCATGAACTCAGCTGCCTTGGGCTCAGTTGCCTAGCAACCCAATGAGCTTGGCTGAGCCCAGTAAACCCACACTAAGTGGCAATGCTCCGTGATTGGTCAGAACAGCCAACAACTCACCATTTAAACCCTGTAGCAAAAGCAGCACAGTGGCTGTTCAGTGTGTTCCCCATCCCTAGTTGTGCCAGATCTGCTTCCTGTCCAGCCCTTGTCTGCCCCTCTCCAGCTCCAGTCCCTGCCTACCTCTAAACTCCTGATTCCTAACCATTGGCTTGTTGCCTCATTATGCCTCTAGTTCTGTCTTATGGTTCTGTTCTGATTCCTGGCTCCAACCATGGGCTTGACTTCTGACCACTCTTCCAGTGCTGCCCTAGCTCCAACCACTAGGCAAGACTCCTGTCCAACCACTAGGTCACACCTCCCTATGGCATTCTTCCTCCATGTGCCCACATAAGGACCATGTGCAATATTTTATACTAATATAGTTATACCTATAATTCAAGTGAAATATACATCTTGATGTTTCTACAGTTCTTTTAATACTTTACAACAATAAACATGCACATTTATAAAGCATTACACGGGCTTATATCGCTGTACAACTAGGCCATAATAACAATGGTTACAAATTTGCTACAGTGAAATAACAGATCACTTGCATTGTGTTCCTAAGGCGGCCATTAGTACATGGTGCTGTTACTCATGGTTTTCCAAGTTCTTTTTCTTAGTTTGTGAGCATTAGTGTGTGAGCAAGTTTTTACTCTGGGAATCCATGCTATGTTGTTCTTTGTTAGTTTTAGCATTTTGGGTTGAGTCAGCTTCAGCATAGCAGGAGTTGTAGCAGGAGAGTTGTCTCTTTGCCTTGGAGTCTGATTAGAGTCAATTTCTGAGGTAGATTTGCCCAGGAAGAAGGGATTGTTCTGTGTACTGTTTGACTGTCTCCTTTCAGAACTGGCATGTGTGTTGTGTGTGTAAATAAAACAATTTAGAATATATCTAGACTCCACATCACTGGTCTCTCCTCCATTGGGAAACTTACAAGGGTCTGGACATATGTCACGACTTGGCAGAGGGTGTGACATTGGTGTCTGAGCAAGAGACAAGAGTATCATTGCAACACAGTTTAATAGGAATGTTCCTTTATTGCTTGGAAACTGTTTGTCTGGCACTTCCACACTATGTCTTGTCATATTAAATGCAGCAAATGTTCTGAGTCCATGGCTATCCATATGCTTTTGCTAACAGTCCTAAACAAACTGGTCCTGTAAAACATAAAACTCCTCATACTTTATGGTCACTTGTTCAGCAACTGTTTATTGAATATTTTTCACCCCAACAGACTGAGAGTCTAGATCACAGCCTCTTTACATGCTTAACAGAGCTAGCCCTGCCCACTTCAATCTTGGAAAAATCAGCTATTCTACAGTTGTGCGCAAGGGTAACATCTGATTTTTGCAGACAACAACATCAGAGGTTAGGATCTTGAGCATAGGATCAGTTCCCCTGAATTGCTGGCATTACTTAGAAATGAAATATTATATTATACCTGCAGAGAAACCTGGTTGTTTTTTGTTGTTGTTGTTGTTGTTTTTTTATTTTTTTAAGATTAGCCAGTCTATACTCACAGTCTTTGGACTAGAGTGATTTTAGTCTTGAACAAGGGCTTGTGGGTAAGCACACTACCTCAGAAATATCCCTGGAGGCCTTGTCCCTCAGACACTCCTCCAATTTATAAATATCTCGCTGCTTTTGGGGGAGTAATAATTTAATGCTGGGATAATTACTTCTTGCACTGTCTCACTGCACTGGCCAGCAGGTTGATGGGGATGTGGAACTAAGGCTATGCCCATTCTTGCCTTTATCCACCCAGAAACCTTCCACAGAGGCAGTAAGCAAGCAAATATCACTGTATACTCCTTTGTTCCTAGACACAATGTCCAGGTAGCTCAGGTAGAGCAAGAACCTGTTTGCAGTCTTATCTTCTTCCCTTGGATTAGTGTGTATTCCAAATTGTGATCTTAGCTCATAGCTACTTAATGTGTCTGTTTCATTTTAATTTATACTATTATAGACTAGGTGGAAGGCATTCTCATTAAAAAAATCTGCAAAGCCACAATGGTGTCTCTACAAATCCCTTCCTAAAACTTACCCTTGCTGTGCTTTCTACAAAACTCGTGGCAACAGTGCTAAGAGTACTGCTTATTATGTTGATCTAAATCATTTCACATTTACGTTTTGCTCCCACTGTCTGTTGTATCCATTTGTTGTCTGTCTTCTTATACTTAGATTGTAAACTCTTTGGGGCAGGGACCATTTTTGTTATGTAGTTGAATAACATTTAGGATCCCAGAGCTTTATTGCAATACATATGAAAATTAGTGATGAGAATAATAATATAGGATTATATTAGATGTTGAACTATTACATCTGTTTATTACCATAATTCACTAAAAGCCAAACTCTGCTCTCGTTATAGTCAATACGACATTTGTCATTGTCTTGAAAGGACCTATCAGTTTCTCTATCAAGGTACAAGTAAAATGTTTTTTCGCTATTGGGGATACTACTGTATTTCTACTTTTGTAGAGTAATAAAATTACAGTGGCCATCTCTCAGCTAAGTTTGATACTGATATAAACATGTACACACCAACCTATGGAAATATTTAGTATGTGCTAGGTGAAGTTGATTTGAAAAGCTCTTAAGAGGAAGGAGCAAAACTATTCATTCCACCAGAAAGTTATGGAAATTACAACACTAAATTTTAATTAAAGAAACTAAGAAAATGGATCTCCAGAGATATAAAATGCTAGGCAAAGAAAATATAACATACAACTGACTTGCTATGCTTCTACCTTCAGTTCTGTGTGGCGGCGGGGACATTGTAAAAAGTGTCTTCCTCAGTTCAAGTGTTATATTAGAGATGTATTGAGCAACGAAATATTGATCCTCTTGTAAAAAATTCCATGAGATCTTTAATTATCTCAAGTTGCCAGTTTTATGGGTCATCGTAAAATAAAATAACTAAAAGCCTCTCCAGCATAGTGTGCCCCTAACATAATGTGGATTCATTGGTTTGTTGGTGACCTGAGTGGCATGGGTGAGAGAGGGGAAGAGTACCTCATATTGAATTACCAACAACATTTCCTGTAATATTCTAGCAGATAGTATTTGCTTACAGGATTGTCGTCTATGTGGAATGGAATTCACTTTTTTATGATCACAGCTAAGAACGATCATTTGGTGTTATGGATCAAAGATTTCTTTCCAAAGGCCATTTTCTGTATGTGCTAGTATGTTTGTCCTTACTGAACACTTGGCTGTATTGATCAGATTGCAGGTAGTTAGATTTTCTTTTCTTTACAGGCTGTGAAAGAATTTTTTACCCACTATTTGATTGTGACAGAGGTGCAGATAAATGTTACAGCTCATGCAGGGCTGGCACAACCCATTAGGCGACCTAGGCGGTTGCCTAGGGCGCTACAATTTGGGGGGTGGTGACTGCAGCGGTATTTCGGTGGCTGGACCTTCCGCCGCCTCTGTGGGAGGCGGCATTTTGGGGCGGGACCTTTCGCTGCCTAGGGCGGCAGAAAGGCTGGTGGCGCTCCTGAGCCTGATTGACCTGCTTCACCATTAGATGATCTTGTTTGATTTTTGTAGGGGGTGAACTTGAGATATTGTTTGTTTTCTGATTTGAGAAGCTAAGTGCAGAATGGTTCTGAATGTTGTTCCAATATACAAATCAGAAAGGGATTTCTCAAATCCATCCTTAACCAAAATTCTGTTATACTGACCAGGCTTTGACTTGGCTTGGCTTAATATCTTTGATAAATAAGGCCCTGCTTCATTTGCGATATTGCGGATCCCACAATATTAGGCTTCCACAACAATTTTGAATTTAATTAACTTACTTTGTATAGTTCACAATTTTGCATATATTTTGAGTATGCAATTAGTACTGCACAAACATTCAATGCTTGTAAAATGTTAAAGGCTAATGTGACTGGATTTGATTTCTACAGCAGTTGTATTAAGACTTTTAGTAGTCTGAATTTTATATTGTACCAGTCACTTTTAAAAAAATAATGGAATATAATTCCAGCAAAATGTCTGGTTATTAAAAAAATTTGCAGGTATGACATAATATCTGAGTGTTTGTGTTGTTTGAGCAATTTTTTCTTAGACAAATAGGTCTACTCTGGATTTTCCAAATTACTTTTCTTGATTATCCCTGTCTTGCTGCAACTCAGCTGCAATTGTTTGAAGATCATCCTGCAATTCAGGTAGGCCTTATTGATAAATAATGGCTCAAGGTGGTATGGTTGCAAGTAGCATAGCTATTATATTGGAAAATATCTTCCCTAGTTTTAGTGGCTAAACATTTATATTCTACTCTTCCTTGCCTTAAAGTTCTCAGAAGTGAATTCTCCCAAAGAAGCCCGAGAGCACTTTATTGGATAGCTTGAATAAAAGGCTATCCACATCACATTTCATGTCTTACTAAACTTGGGTCCTTGTAAATGTGGGAAATAAGAGGTAGCCTTGAGTGTTCAAGGTTAACTGAGACAAAATAGAGGTCACAGTAGTGGCATGAGACTTAATGGCAACTGTTTTCAATTCCACAGAAAACCTTTCGGACAAGAAATTAAATAGCTAGAGGGACAATATATCTGAGAATCTTAAACTTTCTTTTGGTACAAGAGACCAAATAGTTAAAAATGTGTATTTTGATTTACAGTTATGGAAGACTTTGAAAATTTGATGGCAGAGTAATAGTTTGGAAATTAGATAAGATATGACAGACGATCACTTGGGTGCTAGTAATCACACACTTTTGACTCTCTGTGAAAACTACAGTTGCCACTCTCCCATTAAATGTGGGCAGGTCTCTCAGAAGTAGAAGGAAATATCTCCTTCCAGGTTTTGAAGATAGTAAAAATAATACACAATACTAAACTTATTGCAGATAGACCCTTTCATCCCATGATTTCAAAGTACTTCTAATGTAATGACCTGTTCCTGCAAACTTTACATGCACAAGTTTTGGAAGTAATCCAACTGTAGTCAATGGTATAAGTAAAGATTTGGCCCTAATCTGTGTATTAATTAAGCATCCCAAGTGCCTTCATGAGTAAGCAGATATAATAACAAGAGGGGTTTATAGTTAAGTAACGCATAGAAAGATTGAGTGACTTGTCCACAGACACAAAAGAAGACAGTCAGAATAAGACCTAGGACCAGTTTTCTTCTCTCACCCACTAGACAACCCTCAGTGTATTTTGATGCCCTGACTATTCTCTAAATCTCTTTTTTGATTGTTCACACTCTTCATTTATTCCCTTCTCCATTATTATTGTTGTATTCTAACTATGTAATTGTATGTTGAATTTCTTAAGCCATTTATATTTATAGGCCTACATTTTCATGTCCAATTTACATTTGAACTGGCATCCTCACTTTTTGCATCCATAAAAGAATTAGGGGTGCTAATAGGAGCACTTGGTTGGTTAATTCATTTGCATAAGTTTATCAGTGGAAAGTTTTCAGCCCAAAATCATAATTGACTTAAATGAGGACCCCTCTGAAAATCAACTCATTTGTTGAATTGCTTAAGGTCCCAATCCTGCTAATGATAGCACATGGGTAGACTGTGGTGCCTTATGCTATTAATTTCAGGATCATGGCCTAAATATGGAGTTATGTGCACAGATTTATGCCCCCAAGTTTGAAAAATGTGGCCATAACTTTTAAAACTGTTTTTGGGGGAGAAAAAGAAAGTTCAAATCCTAACTTCTATTGACAAGATGCTTTGAGTTTAATTTGAAACTTGTTTCCAAAGAGATCTTGTAGATAGTGTTTAAAGATAATCTTTGGGGAATTCTGCATCACTGTACATGTGCAGAATTCATGTCCCCTGCAGATTTCTTTCCTTTCCCACAGAAAAATGACTTTCTGATGGAGAAACAAAGGGAAGCAACAAGAGCGGTCTCCCAGCAGTATGTTTTGGGTGCCTAGGGCAGCTGGCAGAGAGGTAAATCACAGTGGAGCAGGAGGCAGGAATGGGGAAGACCTGGCTTGTGGCTCCTACCCTGTGCCGGGCTCAGCTGCTAGTCCTGGCTGGGCTGGGGAGGACGGTACTTTCTCTTCCCCTGCACGGCATCCAGGGCTGGGTCAGACCCACCCCAAGATTTCTCCCTGGGCTGCAGAAAGCTCTGAAAACTCTCCCCTCCCCCTGCTTCCTGCACCCATCACTCCCCAGCTGCAGGGGAAAGGATCACTGTATGGGGAGATGCTCCCCCATTCACCAAACCCCCGTGCATCCAGACCCCCTCATAACCAGACCCTTCCAGTGACTCTAACCCCCCTACATCCAGAACCCTCTCCCCCCCACTGAGCCTCACTCCCCCTGCACCTGGACCACCCTGACAAGCCACCTGCACCCAGATCCCCTCCTCACCAAGCCTCAACCAGGTGCCCCTAGATCCCCATCCCACTGAGCCCCACTCCCCCAGCATCTGGATCCCCCCCAAATCCCCCCACCCAGACCCCCCCACTGAGCTCTATCCTCCCCAGTCACTGCCCCCCACTGAGCCCCAACCACCATTACCTGGACCCAACTGCAGGGTCCCATTAGCGTTGCACCTATAATCCCCCAACAAGCTCCTGTGCATCCAGATCCCCCACACACCCAGATCCGTCACTGAGCCACCTGCACCCAGATTGCCCCACACAGAACCTTCTCAACCCACACCTGGATTCCCCCATACTAAGCCCCTCCACACTTGGATCCTGCCAGGCTGAGCCTGCCTGCCCATACCTGGTGCACTTGGCTGGAGGGGTAGGGCTTTGGGGGTGTTTATGGTCCTTACACTGTTTCAGGGTTGGGTGCAGCCTCACCACTGAGTCTATGTCTTGGAGGGGAGCTACAGAGTGATCCCCCACCTCTGTGCAGCCAGTGGCCTGTGCTCCCCAATGCCATACTGGAGCATCCACATTTATTTGACAAATAACATTTGCAGAATTTTTCAGAATTTTAAAATATTGTGCACAGAATTTTTAATTTTTTGGCACAGAATGCCCTCGGTAGTATTATAAAGGTTTTTGGAGGTGCATATTAAGAGAAACTGTTGATTCAAAACTGTAGCTACAGAATTGTTGTGGGAAAATATTCTGTTAATTTAAAGTATATGATTTCTAATACATTGTTCCCTTTTGGCTGCTTCTGTACGTATCCCAGTCGTCCATTGATCATTTTGACTCACCGCCATAAGCCTTTCTGTGCTCTGTCTTGTGTCTTCACTTTCTTCTGTGCTTTAACTGTTTGCTTCTATATCTTATCTTATCTGTAATTTGTTTGTGTCTCCTCTCCAGGGATCTCAGGTCCTGTAGCTTTTGGGGGGGGGGGGGGGGGGCTTAGGGTTATATATAACAATGTATATATTTAAGGATTCTGTGACAATAAAAAGAGCCCAATAAAAGTGAGAACACATTTTTGGGAAACAGTGTTGTATTTCCAATCTTCTCAATTATTTGTGTAGAAGAACAAACATGAATACACATGGGCCTTTTTCAATAGAAAGAGGCATACGAGGAAGAGACTTCAGAAATTAATTTGGAGATTACTGCACTGCTTTCCTAAATAAGGGAAATATTTCTCTTCTTTGTGGGATATTTTTTTTTCCATTTTCTGCTAACAGTTCCCTTTTCCCCATGCATAGTTTAAGTTGGGCTTGCTCATGCTAATACAATACCTTCTTTCAGTGTCATAAGTATACAATAATGAGCAGTGACAAAGACATATGAAATTTGTCCTGATGCTGTGCATTTTGGAGATCTCCTTTTCTTATCCATATTTTAAGTACTAAACAGTATAAGGACCTTTGCAGTCAATGATTTAACTTCTATTGGAGCAGGACTGGATCTTTAAAGTGCAGAAATAGTTACCGGTAATATAAAATTAACAACAAATAGAGCCGAGGAAAGACTTTCAGACGAACAAATGGCAGTTAGGCACCTAACTCCCATTAACAATAAGTAGGAGTTAGGCACCTAGCTGCCACTTATGCCTTTGAAAATCTTTCCCTTAGTTTCCAAATAACTTTATTCCAGCACCTTCTGTGGACAGTCTATTACACAGTTTCAGTTTTGTATTTAGGTTCTTTAAGAAAGTTAACAGATTACACAATCCCTTCCTTGCTATGAAAGAATGTCATACATAGTCTATTTGCTGTAGGGAAAGTCAGGCTAAAATAAGAGTTGATGCAATTTTTGTGATGAATTCAAACTGTCTGTGCATTTGTGCGTGTGTGTGTGTGTGTGTGTGTGACAAAATCCAAGTACATGAAGAAGGAGAAGATAATTCTGAGCAATGGCAGCAAAACATAAAAGAGTAACATAGAATAGTAAAATGACTGAGAATGAAGTTTAGCCAGATACAAAAGATAAATAGTTTATTCTTTTTGAGATAAAGATTCTTTGAGACACACTGACCCTTTCTCATCATTATAATAATTAATAGAGATATCCCATCTCCTAGAACTGGAAGGGACCTTGAAAGGTCATTAAGTCTGGCCCCCTGCCTACACTAGCAGGACCAAGTACTGATTTTGCCCCAGATCCCCAAGTGGCCCCCTCAAGGATTGAACTTGCAACCCTGGGTTTAGTAGGCCAATGCTCAAACCACTGAGCTATCCCTCCCCCCTGTAAGAAATACTAGTCTACCATACTCACCTTTTTGACAGTATAAGTCACAGAGCAATCTGGAGATGGGGGTTGGAGGGAGACCTTGAGGCTAATGGGGAAATTATATGAAGTTGATGCCAAATTACACTAAGGATCTGGACAACTGCATTTAAGTGCATGAACAGCATATTACAACTCTTTTTGTAGGATAATTAAATTTTCCTCTAAACTGTTTGAACAATCATTGTGCCTTCACCCTCACTCTAGAAGCCAGGGAAGCATTTTATTTATCTTCACTGGAATAGGAAGGTAGAGAAATTGTCTTCTGACACTTAATCCTAGCAGGTTTCATATTGGTGCAGAGGAGACCCCTCCCCTTTCTCTCTTTTCTCTGACCTTTTCAGGATGATTCGTCCACCTCTAGCAGAGAGCCATCCTGGTGCTCCTTTGAGTACACACCCTCCTCCAAACTGCGCTCAAGCTATGATCACACCAAATTTAGCCACTGTTGTGAAACAGAGGCATCCAAAACATGTAACAATTGACCAAAATTCATATTGCTCATGTTTTCACTATACCTTTATAGTTATAATACTGAAATTTATATTAGGTATCTTGCACTTTTGCTACAATTTACTGATCTATTGCATAGATAGTAGATAGATAACAGATAGTATAACAGAATATGCCACCATTTTAATTTAAAATTGACTCAATTCTGGTTTGGTAAGAGGCCTTAAAAAGAGGATATAAATGCAAGCCATTACTGCTAAAAGTTCTAAAGTGATGAGGTTAATCAAGACGCATCTCAAATATACGTTTGTATCCAGAGACAGAACAATTCAATTTTTTCAGACTAAAACAAATGTAATTTGTGAAAAGTGAGAGTCAGATATTAGAAGGCCTTTCATTTATTATGGGCTTTATAAGAGGATGTTGAGCTGTACGTATTTTCTAGTGAGGGACACTGCCCATGGCTATATGTTACAACCAATTCCAATAACATTAAACAATCACTCTACCTTCACATTTGTGGTTTTGGTTAAACCCTCAGTGCTAATTCTATATGTATATGTATATGCATCCGAAGAAGTGGGCTGTAGCCCACGAAAGCTTATGCTCTAATAAATTTGTTAGTCTCTAAGGTGCCACAAGTACTCCTGTTCTTTTTGCGGATACAGACTAACACGGCTGCTACTCTGAAACCAGTGCTAATTCTGTGACTGACTTTTTTTAAAAATTCTATATTAGTTCTAGCCCAGCTCCTTTTAACTCTGTGAATCTGCAAATAATTGTTTTAAAGGATAGCCAATTGTTTTGACATCTACTGGTTAAATGCCTTCGGTATGTACAGCAGCTTTAAATTCTGACTTGCATACACTACTCAGCTTAGACTTTGAAATTGCAAATGATATTCCAGTGCAGGCTGAAATCTTACTCAAGTTAATAAACTTGTATCATCGCAAAGATATTATACAGTCTTCTTTTTCATTAAAGAAAATAGTGCTGCTACTGCTAAAAGGCTCGTTGGTCCCTAGGTCCAATCCAAGTATCATTAAAGTCAATGAAAAGACTCCTATTGACTTCAATGGAAGTTCAACAGGCCCTATATCTGTGAATCAGATTGGTTAGGAATACTTTAACAAAACAATATTCTTATTTATAACACTTTTTAAGAAACCGATTCTCACAACAGTTGGAATTGTTTTCATGTTCCCATAAGTTGGGACTTTAAATATGTCACTAGTATATACTGTTCCAGTACATTTTCCAAAGTTGTAACATTATAACCTTTTGTAAGTGTTCCAATAAGTTGCAACAGTATTTCTACATGCAACTTGAATGAGCAAAGCTTTGCAGGATCAGGTTTATGATTCTTGTAAACTGATATGTATTTATCATTAAAATTATGCCTGGAGCATTAGTTGTGTAAGAAGAGAAAGTTACTGTGTCAAGGAGCTTTGATATCTGTGGGACTAATTAGCCTATTAAAACCAATAATAATTCAATTCCATTGGATACCTGGAGATTTTGATAGGGTGAGCCGGTTCCACCATAAACCTTGTATATGTACTTTAATTTATACATAGATATTGGAAATTAGTCTATCCCTTTATACAATTATTACTGGTTTAAATAACATTCTTTTGCTTGCTTTGAAAGTCACACAGTGAACTATTTGTAGCATTTAATAGTCTAGGCCCTGTGGGTAGTAATACTATGGTCTAATTTCGATTGTTGGTTTAGTGCTGGGTGGTGTTAGTGGCCTGTGATATACAGGAGGTCAGACTACATAAGTAGGTGGTCCATTCTGGCATTAAACTGTATGTACTATTCTTCTACGTAGAACTGATACATGAGCAAAAAACCCTGTCAGTATAAATTGCATGTGCTTATCTTTATTACTAGCACAATGCCCACAGCAGGTCCTAACCCAACCTGCTATTTGCCACCTCTAGGGGAGGGAAGGTGGGTGCTGCCTTGCCCGCTGCATGGAAAAGGGGCATCTAATGCTCAGGGCTTGCACCTTTATAGCGTTCTGACCTCATGCTGTAAAGCTGACTACTGCTCACTTTTTGCCGCAGTTTCTGACATCCTCCCCCCCGCCGCCATAAAGCACTGCTGCCTTCCTTCAGCAAGCCCAGACAATGTTCCCCCCACTTCAGGTGTGGTGCAGTCATTGTGCTCTGCTGTAAGACCCTGTATAATACCCACTTCAATCACTATGTAGTTTACAGTAACTTTAATGTGCAAAATCCAAGGCACTTTCAAGAAGGTACCACCTGTTTTCTCAGTGGCTCGCAGCCTTGCTGACTATTTATCAGCCTACCAGCAGATTTTCTCTCCACACCCCTTATAGTATTGCAGTAGTAGGAAGTAGATCTAAGTACGTCAACTTCAGCTATGTTATTCACGTAGCTGAAGTTGCGTAATTTAGATTGATTCCCCCTCCCCCCCCCCCATGTAGACCAGGCCTAAGTTTGGGAAGGGATTTTTTCCTAACTGCCAATCTCCCTGGTGTAGGGTGCAGCCTTTTTGCCTTGGGGTGTGGGGTAGGTGAGGTTGTGAGGTGTTTGTGGGTATCTCTACATTTGAGAGGAGAGGTGTGATTCCCAGTTTATGTAGACTCTTTAATATGTATGAATATAATTGTTCACCTCACATTTCAACTGAAACATTTTCTTAGAGGAAAGAAAAAAACAATTTCTATGAGTTTGGCCCGTAGGCATTACTCCCAGCTTTAAATTCCACAAGACTGCTTTGGCCTGATAACCAGTATTACCTCTTTCCTATAAAGTATTATGTGGCTATTATGAGGTAGGCATCAGAATGAAGTTAAGTGTGACGGGAAAGAAAATTGATGCTAATGAAACTAATTCCCTAATATATTTATATTAGTTCTAGTCGCATTCTGCTAAATTGGGCTATTTTCAGGTTTTAGCAGAATGTTCTCATTGTAGATTTACAATACAAATAAATAATGTAAATGACACACTTCTTTCTACACTAAGGCCCCAATCCAGCAAGGCACTTGAGCACATGTTTTAAATTTGCAACACGTGAGTAATCCTGTTGACTTCAATGGGACTACTTGTGTGTTATTTAAAGATATATGGTCATAAAATGCTTTGCTGCTTCAGAACCTATGAAAGTGAGAAAACACAGCTGCTTGTGTGGTCTAGTGGGTAGTGCCCTGGATTAAGAGTCCGGAGACCTGGATTGTATCCTGGCTCTGCCTTTGGTTTACTTGTTGGCCTTAGGCATGCCATTTTACCTCCTGGTGTCTCAGTTTTCTCATCTGCAAAATGGGAATAATGATACTGACTTTCTTTTTAAAGTGCTTTGAGAACTACAAATGGAAAGTGCTGACTGTGAGAGAATTATTTTATTTAAATCCAAGATATTATTGGCAAACCAGATATGATATTGTCAATTTAGCAAAATTACTACAGATTAAGTTAACCTGCTTTGGATAAAGTATCTTCTGTTTTGCTTTGAATGTACTGTAGAAGATAATGTAGCATGTAACTGCAACCAAAAAAACCTGCCTTGAATAGAATGAAAGCAATTGAAGCATTTTGCTCTTCAATTCCAAAGATTAGTTGTTTAAGGAATACCAAATTCATGTTCTTGGCTAAAATGAAAATTTGCCTTGAAGTCATTAGTACTCTGCTTGTTCTTATAGTGCACAGATTTCTCTGTCCAAATCTTCAGAATAATCTTAAACTTGTAGAAAGGAAGGAGATAGCTGACTGTGAGAGCCCTATTGAAAATGCACATTATATATATATATATATATATATATAAAACAGACGGGCACTCCTAAAGCTGCAGCCCTTTAGGGTGTAAGTCTAAAATATATTAATTCCTGTGGAAGAGAGTGAACTTTGCTGTGTGATATTGGCTGTTCAGTCACTGGAACAGCTCAGCGCTTACAAGTCAGAGTTTCAATATTTGTGGTGATGGCAAAAGCAGCAAGATAATCAAGTACTTAAAATGTTTTGGCTGAAATATAATATAAAAGGCAATAACTGCAAAATGAAAACTTTTAAAGAATCTGTGGAGGAAGGAAGCAAATTAAAAATGTTGGGTCTTGTCATAGATACAGATTTAAATAATTCTCTGAATCCAATCAGTGAATCCAGAAATCTGTTTATGTTCAGAGAAAAAGAAAATAAGTGATAGTATGGGGTCAGCTATGCTATAACAATTAGAAAGCAAATGAAATGAAACTCTAAAGGAGTAATTTAGTTGTGATTCAGTTTCTCATTTTGAGCCTGCTCCATACAGATAACTTTGGCCTTTGATGACTGCACCCAGATTATTATCTCTGAAATAAATTGATGGTGTAAATATTGCTAGATAAATGTCTAGTTATTTGTTTACCTTATGGCTGTAATGAGGCCGATAGATTATCATTGTAGGTGTGGAAGCTGTGACGAACTGGGCCTGTTCTCACGGTGGTCTGTGAATGCTGACAGGGGAGTGTTCTGGGATAGTCTGCATTGCAGGATGGGATCTGCCCGAGGGCGCCCGAGGGCGCATACCTGAGTGTGTAACATGAGAACCCAGGAAGGGGTTGAAGGGGAGGCGACTCCTTAGCCCGGGAAACTGAACAAAGGCGGTGGGAGGGGTCGCTGAAAGCAGAGTGCTGGAAGCAGGCAGGGAGAGAGGGCTGGGGGGCATAGATGGCTCTGACCTCCCAAGGGGGGCTGGGCTTGGATGCCCGGGGACCCCAAGATGGACCTAACTGAGGGGGTCCCTGTTGTCTGTGCCTGCAAGACCTGTCTTGGACTGTATTCCTGTCATCCAAATAAACCTTCTGCTTTACTGGCTGGCTGAGAGTCATGGTGAATCGCAGGAAGCCGGGGGTGCAGGGCCCTGAGTCCCCCAATACTCCGTGACAACTGGTGGCAGCGGTGGGATCTACTGCACCCCGTGGACGGCGCTTCCTCGGCGCTTCCTGCAGTAAGTGACTGGGGAGCAGTAAAACGAAGGGGGATTGACGGGGACCAGGCGTGCTGAAGAGTGAGAGAGAGACGGTTATTACCCCTGGGAGTGTGTGACCAGCGAGAAGGACTTTTGCAGTAACAGGGTCCCCCGAGGGGATCGCAGCGAGTGGTCCCAGGGGCGGAGGAGTCTGCAGCTCGACCCTGGCAGAGAGGCGGTGACCTCGAGAAGGGCTGGCACACTAGGGGTCCCCCTGGGAACTGTGGGGAGCTGTGAGCACACAGGCCGGTGAGTGGGCAGCAGGAAGATGTATGCCAAGCGGCTTAAGAGCGACCTGGTGGAGCTGTGCAAGCAGAGGCGGCTGCGCATTGGGAGGCTCACCAAAGAACAGCTCATTGCCCAGCTGGAGGCGGAAGATCGCGCGAATGAACTGATCCCTGTGTCTCAGGGAAGCAGCCTGGCAAATGCAGCGCAGGCACCAGTGTCTGTCCCAGCTGGGAGTGGTCAGCCGGCTGCTGAGGGCTTCCCGAGACCCCTCCTTCCTATGCCTAGGGGAAGGGTGGGGAGGAGCCCAGCAAATACCGAGGGCGCCGTGACCCCCCCGGCCAGCAGGGGATCCCCCCGGCGAAGCCCGCCGGCCAGCAGAGGATCCTCCCGGCGACGTTCGGCATCCGGGGAGCGGAATTGGCTGGAATGGGAGAAAGAGCTAAAACTGAGAGAGCTGGAGGATCGTGAACAACAGAGACAGCATGAACGGGAGGAGAAAGAGAGACAGCATCAGCGTGAACGGGAGGAGAAAGAGAGACAGCGTCAGCATGAACGGGAGGAGAAAGAGAGACAGCATCAGCGTGAAGAGAGACAGAGACAGCATGAACGGGAGGAGAATGAGAGACAGCGTCAGCATGACCTGGAACTGGCGAGATTGAAGGGCAGCGAACCCCCGGCTGCGGTGAGTGAGGGGGGACCCAGGACTGCACGGAGCTTTGATAAGTGCATCATGGCCCCATACAAGGAGGGGGAGGACATGGATGACTTCCTGGAGGCCTTTGAGACGGCCTGCGAGCTGCACCGTGTGGACCCCGCGGACAGACTCCGGGTCCTTACCCCCTTACTGGACCCCAAATCCGTGGCATTGTACCGCCAACTGGGAGAGGCAGAGAAAGGGGACTACGAACTATTCAAAAGGGCCCTGCTACGAGAGTTTGGGCTGACTCCTGAGATGTACCGGGAAAGGTTCCGGAGTCAGGATAAAACCCCTGAGATCTCATATCTGCAACTAGCCGCCCGCATGGAGAGATACGCCAGCAAGTGGGCTGGTGGGGCCCAGACGAAGGAGGACCTGATTAAACTGCTGGTACTGGAGCAACTGTATGACCGGTGCCCATCCGACCTGAGGCTGTGGTTGGTGGACAGAAAGCCAGAGAACCCGCGACACGCCGGGCAGCTGGCTGATGAGTTTGTAAAGAGCCGGTCAGGAGATAAAAGGGAGGAGTCCCAAAGGAACAGTCCCACCACAACGCAGAGAGAGAGTCACCATGGGACCTCCCCATGGGAAAATACAGAAAAAACCCATCAGAGGGGAGCATCCGGCATCAGGACCATCCGACCTACTCAAGGGGACCCATGGGACATGGGCTGCTACCACTGTGGCCAAAAGGGCCACATACGGGCCCAGTGCCCTAGGCTCAGGGACAGACTGAGCAGACCGAACCCACAGAGGGTTAACTGGGTAGAGACCCAGCCCGGCGAAAGGCAGCATTCCCAGGGAAGAGGGGCTGGCAGAGTACCACCTGCTAAGGAGGGAGGAGAGCTCCAGGCCAGCTCCTCTAGGGGGCTGGATGCTCCAGACTCAGGGTTTTTGGTTTATATGGTAGGCGCGGGGCTGTCCCTCCGGAGAGAGTACCTTGTTCCCCTGGAGGTGGATGGGAGGAAGGTCAGTGGATACTGGGATACGGGCGCAGAGGTGACGCTGGCCCGGCCCGAGGTGGTGGCCCCAGATCAGGTGGTGCCCAACACCTACCTGACCCTGACGGGGGTGGGCGGAACACCAGTCAAAGTACCCGTGGCAAGGGTACACCTGAAGTGGGGGGCCAAGGAGGGCCCCAAGGATGTGGGGGTACACCCGTATTTGCCCACTGAGGTATTGATGGGGGGGGACCTGGAGAACTGGCCAAGCAACCCCCAAAAGGCACTGGTTGTGACCCGCAGTCAGAGCCGGCGAGGGGCACTGCGCCCTGGCCTTGGGGGGGGTGCCTTGCCTGAGGCGCAGGACCCTAACCTGGTGGGGAGGGAACGCCCAGGGACACGGCTCAGGGAGGCTGCAGCTTCAGGCCCAGCGGGCGAGGAAGAGCAGGTGGCCATCCCTGTCCCAGCTGCTGAGTTCCAGGCCGAGTTACAGAGAGACCCCTCCTTGCGGAAGATAAGGGACCTAGCCGACCTCAATGCGGTACAGACCATGGGACGAGGTGGCCGGAAAAGGTTCCTGTGGGAGAAGGGGTTCCTGTACCGAGAATGGGCTCCCCCAGGGGAAATGGAGTCAGGGGGGATCAGGAGGCAGCTGGTGGTACCCCAGAAGTATCGCCGCCAGCTGCTGTGCCGGGCCCATGACATTCCCCTCGCAGGGCACCAGGGAACCTGGCGTACCCAGCAGAGGCTGCTACGGAGCTTTTACTGGCCTGGGGTCTTTGTTACTGTCCGACAGTACTGCGGATCCTGTGATCCCTGTCAGAGGGGGAGGAAGGCCTGGGACAAGGGGAAAACAGCTTTAGGACCCTTGCCCAGCATAAAGGATCCTTTCCAGAGGGTGGCCAAGGTTAAAAGGGCGGCTCTAAACCAAGAGAGCCCAAAGCACAGACCTCCAGACTGGAGCGCTGGGAGAAGACCACAGCCCAGTTGGAACCCCAGAGGTATGGGGGTGGGAAAAGGGCACAGGCCGCATAAACCTTCCCACATGCGAACTGCGAGTGCCATCAAGCACCCCGACCTAAGGGGGGGCGTGAAACTGAAGGGGCCTGGTGTAATTCCCACCAAGGAACTGGAGGGATGCGGGGGCATCCATGGGAACGGGGGTAGGTTCGAACTTCCCCGGGTCACTGGCTAAAGTGACCCTGCTCAGTTCGGTCTCGAAGGGGGGAGAGATGTGACGAACTGGGCCTGTTCTCACGGTGGTCTGTGAATGCTGACAGGGGAGTGTTCTGGGATAGTCTGCATTGCAGGATGGGATCTGCCCGAGGGCGCCCGAGGGCGCATACCTGAGTGTGTAACATGAGAACCCAGGAAGGGGTTGAAGGGGAGGCGACTCCTTAGCCCGGGAAACTGAACAAAGGCGGTGGGAGGGGTCGCTGAAAGCAGAGTGCTGGAAGCAGGCAGGGAGAGAGGGCTGGGGGGCATAGATGGCTCTGACCTCCCAAGGGGGGCTGGGCTTGGATGCCCGGGGACCCCAAGATGGACCTAACTGAGGGGGTCCCTGTTGTCTGTGCCTGCAAGACCTGTCTTGGACTGTATTCCTGTCATCCAAATAAACCTTCTGCTTTACTGGCTGGCTGAGAGTCATGGTGAATCGCAGGAAGCCGGGGGTGCAGGGCCCTGAGTCCCCCAATACTCCGTGACAGAAGCCATAACTGATTTGGAAACATCAGACAAGATTTGGTTCTGTCTATACTGACTTGAACTGTGAAAAGTCCATGCAGAGCAAGGAATCTGAACTTTCACCTTACTACAAAAGCATACTTTAATGTTGTTCTTATTAGCAAGATTATGACATGGAGACAGATCCCGAGAAGCTCAGAGCATCCACAGCTACCACTGAAATCACTCACTTATCCACCTTTCAGGATCAGTTCTATGGTTTCCTTGGCCATTGTTAGCAGGGTGGAACAGTACTATAAAACTGTGTTATAAACCATGCTATGGACTAGGCTAATAGTTTCAAACCTGAGTGCCTAAAGTTAGGCAGGCAGGTATAGACATGCCTAAATTTAGGCACTCAAATTTGAAAATTCCAGCTTAAGCCCCTTCCAGTCTAGAGCACATGTTTGCAACACATTTTATTCCAGGGGAAATATGTCAGTGTCTCACTAACAAAGACCATATTTAAAACTTACAGGACCATAACAGACAGTGTCTTAACCAAAAGCATTACCAGCAGATGAATGGCCACTGTGGTTATGGAGGTTTTCCTCCAGTGAAGTACATTGTAAGATACAGGAAGGTACTCCATTAATCCTGAATCTTTCCTTTTTCAATCAATTTTTATGTGATTTCACCCTTCCCTCAAATGGCAACAATTTTTTTTTTAATTTTCCTCCATTTTTTAATGACTAGATGTATGCTCCATTATTATGAGATAACACAAGCAGAAATAAATGTTTAGAATGTCCTTTCCCCCATAGTGAATAAGATAGCAAGTTGTCAAGCACTGCCAGCTGGGTCTTGCCCTACAAAAAGATCATCATCCATTCTCATTCACTGGCAGAAAGTGTTTAACATTTTGCAAGATCGGGGTTGGAGGCAATGTGTTTTGGTTCTTTCACCCCTCCCCTCCCCCTGGTTGGTTGTGATTTTTTAATCCCTTTTTTGTGTCATCATTTCAGATACAATGTTCAGCTCTACAAACAAGAAATGGTATTTGCCATAAAATGGCTTATTTGTGTTTCATAAAAGAAGGGAAAAAATGAAAACCGTAATCCATAGTGATGATAATTTGACTTATGGTATATGCTTTTTGGTTGAATGAGTTTCCTGTATTGATTTTTGAGCTTGAGCATTAATGAATTCTGTTTTCAAGCAACATGAACCCTTTGGGAATTTCAGGCTTTGAGTATTATTGAATTAAGGCTGTGGGATGCTCGCACAATGTATTTCTTCCTTGGCTACTGATGGGAGTTCCAGCTGAGTTTTTGTTCTGCTACATTGTTTCTGCTTCATGGTTGTTGTCTCTTGATTTTTTGGAAACATAATTTAACAGCTTGATAATTTTAATTAAAACATTTGATAAATATTCATACTAATTTGTGTATGATTTGCAACATTTTCACTAGAGATCAGCCATGGCAGTAGGTACTCATAAATACGTTGAACCAGCAGTTTAATTTTTGCATACTGTTGTAACAGTAGGATGATTTAAAAAAAAATTGCTCAAGAGATGTTCTTTACAACTTTTTGTTGTCTTGAATAATTCACAGGAAGTTTTCCTGCATTCACTCACAATTGCACTACCAGAAAACACTCAACTGACTTCTCTTACTTAAGGGTGCTCTCTCGGAATGAAAGCAGAGAAGTCTGTGATATTGTAGTTTTAACTTACGTATACATTTGGAACATCATTTCACTCCTCCCTGCCCAGTTAGGAAGTACAGAATTTATACAATACAACTTTCAGAAGACAGTGATGTAGCAGAAAGTTACATCAAGGGGATGCTCATCTTTCCTGCATCAAATATTTTTTGTATTAGAAAGTACTAACTGATATTTTAACTAGAGATGAGCTACATCAGTGAGGCAGGTGCCCTCCCAATCACTTGTACTGGCGCCCACTGGTACTGTAGATCAGCTACCAATCTATGTCCATTTTGCTGTACTACTACAGAACTATCCTACAAGAGATGACGCTGTGCTGGCCATTCATGTTTCCTACACATCAGTGACATTCTTGGGAGTGTTGTGATAATCTAGCAGTTTCCATAAAATGGAACTGAAAATGAAAGATCCACAGTGGGGTAAAGTTACTCATGGATACAATTTTAAAAAGTGTTTAAACAGCTTAGGTTCCTAAGTCCTATTTACAAAAATTAATTAGGCATTTAGCATCCAGATCCTCAAAGATATTGAGGCACCATATTCCCATTGATTTCAATGGGAGTTAGACACTTAAATACCTTTGAGGATCTGTAACTTAAGCTATTAAGTCCCATTAACTATCAAGGAGGCTTAGGCTCCTCAGTTATTTAGGCACTTTGAAAATTTTACCCAATGTCACAAGTAGTCAAATGTTTGTCCTTCCCATGGTCCAGAAACATCAAGTTTAGAGAAATCTTGGAGCAGGTATGTGACCCATCTCTAGTTCTAAATGGACTCTAATAATTTTAATATAAAACAGTAAGTATCTGCATGAGTACAAAAATAATAAAGAGATACATTTGCATAAAACATCACACTGTGTGGCAGAGACTATTTTCACGTCACTTAAGAAAGATGGGCAAGTCATCCATCTGCTAGTATGCAGGGGAACAATGAGCTGATACTCAGTTTTCCATGGAAAACTTACAGAATAGAAAATGATAGTTTCTTCTACACAGAACCTAATACTATGCCAGAACAAGAATGATTCTTTGAAGAATGGTGACAAGGATAAGAACAAAGCAGCAGGCTCATCACCTAGTAGTCTAGAGTGCTAATAGGAATGTCTGTACAGAAAGAAAAGATGGTTGTTAGATACCATAGTACCAGTTTTTCTGGGAGAACAATATGGAGATTGAACAAAGGTCTAATGTATAAATATGAAATCTCATGTACTGATGGGGCATCAGTATTACACATATATTATCCTACCAAAGCAAAACTGCCATTTCATATTATGCTCATTATATTTACAACAGTACATTCAAGAATTTGTCTTAGAACATAAAGTGTTACAAAATTAGGATGCAAAGTACAGAGTACAGTCCATCCTTTAATGTACAATCCAGGAGTCTTAAATTCTCACCTGTCCTACAGAAAGCTTTCCCCTCCTACAGGATGAATTCCATTCAATGTCACTGGGTTCTTGTGAAAAAGATACTTACTTCTGTTCTTCAAAACAGGTAGAATTTTAAAGATTCAGTAGTGCCATATTTGACTAACTAGAACCCATCCAAAATTCAGCTTTTTAAAAATATTTTTTTAAGTTTATACATTTATTTTAGTATAGTCTTAGTTTAGCAGTTCATGTGTTCTTTGCCATGCTAGCAGGGATGGAAATATTGTCCTTGCTTTAAAATTTATGTACTGTTACCCCCCAAAATATGTAACATTGCAGAGACTGTATTCACTGTCTTGCCCTCATTGTTCAGAGTATGGCCCCATGCCTTCATCACTGCATACTATTGAAACCCTGTTCTCAAGAGAGACTTATTAATTTCCTTATGGGATTTTCTATGGCAGTCTGAGTACTAACATTAATGAATTTATTCCCACATAATCTCTATGAAGTGAGGAGGTGATATTATCCTCATTTTACAAATTGGAAACTGGGGCCCACAAGTCAAGTGTCCACTAATTTTGGGTGTCTACTTTCAGATTCTTTAAACCTGAGTTTTCCAGAGTATTTAGCATTCTATATGTGCAAAGCTCACATTGCTATCAGTTGCAGCTATATGTCCTCACAAGTCTGCAAATCAGAACCTGTGGTCTCATATTGGACACCAAAAAAAACGAGGAACACAATTAGTGACCACCTGTGAAAAGTTTGATGCGCAAGCAACTGACAAGACTCCAGGCCCAGCCAGAAACTACTAATTAGGCACCAGTGAGATTTGAATTTGTGACTGCTGGTTTATGAGGCCAATGCTTGTAGGGCAGCATTTAACTGGTTTGACCATGAGACTGTCCTTTCTCTTCCTGCAATCCCCTTTCTTATTCCCAGACACTTTTCAACTTCTGCAAAAAAGTGAAACAGGAGTCCTACATACAACAGCCTCCTTCAATGTACAACCCTGATTCATCACCACAGCATGACTGTCCTATGCACTGAATGAGGCTATGGTCCTGTTGAAAAAATAGTATGTGATCATGTTAGTAAATGCTGTTCAGTGCAAATATTTGAAATAAAAAATCATAATATAAATTGAGAACTGAACACTTCATATTCTGTCTTGTAATTGAAATCAATATATTTGTATATGTATAATAAATTTAAATTGGTATTCTTTTATTGTTTAACAGTCCAATTAAAACTGTGATTAATTGTGACTTTTAAAAAATCTAGTTAATTTGTTCTGCATTAATCACGTGCATTAACTGCGATTAATTGACAACTCTATAACAAATGCTTGTTCTGTCTTGATTAGAGCTGGAAAAATTTTTTCCATCACTTGGTAATTGAGAAGTATTAAAATAGATCTAGGGCCCAATTTTCAAATCCAAGAAGCTAAATAAGACATGCAAACTGTGCATTTGGATGCTCAAACTCATATCAGTAAATAAAATGTGCATTAGTGTGCCCACGTGACTGAGTACCCAAATACAATATTTGGGTGTCTCACTTAAGTACCTGTGTTTCAAAATTGAACCCCTGGAGTCTTCTTTTTTCGTACAGAGCCAAAGAATCCGTACATAATATACAGTACTTACTATTATATAAATAATGGGCACTTATAAAAAGGACTATGTCTTGCAATATACTTGCAAGTGTACCCAGAAAGACAAGGAGGCTGGTAATGAGATGAGTTTGTCCTATTCTAATTGTAATAAACACCAAAACAAAAAATTAAAAATAAGTACATAAATGGAAAGATGCTACACTGAGCCTGCTTTTACTTATTTTATTTTGGTTCAGAGAATTGTTTTATTTTAAGGATTCACTTAGTTGTGGTGGTAATTATTTAACATGTTTAAAGTTTTAATTTTAGTTTTCTGAAAGGAGGCGTTTAGGAGCTTGGTTCATATAGGTTAGGAGCATACTCTTTTGGAAACTGATCAGAATCCCTGAGGGTTTGTTTTGTTTTTTTAAGTTTGGATAATTTTTTCTCTCATGTCTCTGCACTGCTTTGTCCAATTGGGACTGGAAACTGAGTAATGTGCCAAAGGCTATTCTCTCCATATTTCCAGCAAAACTTGAAACAAGAAGTACCAGAAATCTCACTGAAAGGCCAATCTGACAACATTATTTTTGTTGGCTTTGGTTAGCTTAAAGATGAATAGAGAACTGAGTTTCAGTTTTGTGTACAAGTACATACCAAATGCCTTTTGAAGTTTTGCTACCATTACCTGAGATGGAAAGCAAGGAAATTTGCATTATGATTAGATCATTGCTTGCACTCAGGACCCAGAATGATTAGACTGTAGATTAACTAGATGGATATCCAGTCTTGCTTTATTTTTTCAATTTTTTCTGCTAAAACCTTCTCCTTTTGGCAACACAGTATAAATCAAAAACTGAACAAAGCTAAATTGACTGCTTTTTTTTTTTTTTTTGGTATGCAATTATCAAATTTTGTTCTTAACTTTGGAGGTAAATAAACCCCATTCACTTGAAGGCTGACAGAGTCGCAACTCCTTTCATCTCAAAACTATGACACAAACAAAACAGGATCATGTTAGGTTTTGAAATCTTCTTTTGTCTGGAAATTATGCTAGGACACAGTGCCAATGCAACGGAGTTCATTACTATATTTTGCCACTTCTTGATTTTTGTTTGTTTTTGGTCAAACAAGAAGCCTTTGAGAATAGCTGCCTCTCACTGCCTTTCTTGTAAATAAGGATTCAAAAAACCCCAAACAACTGAAATCAGTCCATCAGTGTCCCATCTGCTAGTGTTTGTAGTTACCCGGTTTTTGTCCTAGTGTGCAAGTCCACAGGGCGATAAGACAGGGGGATTGTCCTGCTTCCATTGACATCAATGGGAATTTTGCCCATTGACTTTAGTGGCAGCAAGATCGGGGCTAATATATAATACAATATTTAATACAGTCCATTTACCTTATACTATGCAGAATAAAAGGCTGTGTCTAAATTCTCAGTGGAACTATTAACCCCCATTTTCAGAAAATTAAAAGATGAAAAGTAACAATCATGGGTTGAATAGTATTCAGCAAACAAATTATTCAGTATATTTCAGCATGTAAGATTGAAAATTTTTTTGGTGTGTACTTTGTATGTTTTTCAACTAGGTACCAACCTGGTCAAATGCTATTTGGTGAACATATTTTATTAATACAAATGTTTGTATATATATTAAAACACGTACTTTTTTCTGATGGTCTGCTAACTTGAATGGAAAGAAGAACAACTAAATAAACATAATGTTTATTTGAAATGTTTATAAAAATAAGCATCCATTTCAAAAGTAAAAAAAAAAGCCTACAATATAGCTTGTTAATCATTCTGGCATACATAAAAGGTTAGTGAATTTGATTTTCATGGATTCAGATTTGACTGTATTATGGCATCTAACAAGTGCTGAGAGTACATTGTGTTTCTAGAACTTGCCCCACTGTTAAAAAGCCCTTTAGGGCTCCATCTGACTTTCTAGAGAGTATTAGATTCATGATTTGCTAAAGGTCTTGGTTGGCTTTCCTTCTCTCTGCAAAAGAGCTCTGATGAGAGCTGGGGTTGAACACAAAGCCTAGATTTAGACCTCTCTGAAGTCCAGATCTGAATTTTGTGGCTCACGTCCATCTCTATGCAAAAGTCAAAGACTCAGAATGAAAGCTAAAACTGAAAGCACAATGTGCCTCAGCAGACACAGTGCTACCACTATCTCACTTTTTTGGGGGGGTCTTCAAGTATGAAAGGCAATCACCTCATATTGGTGCACAAAACAAAATGCATGTGGCAGGGGTGGGGCCAAGCAGCTCAGAGTGTGGGATGGGTCTCAAGGCTGGGGCAGATGGTTTGGGTGTGTGGGGGGGTGAGAGCTATGGCTAGGGATGTGAGCTCTGGGGTGGAGCCGGGGATGAGGGATTTGGGGTGCAGGCTGCCCTGGGGCTACAGCGGGGAGAGAGGACTTCCCCCAGCTCTCTCTCCCTGCAGTAGCACCTCGGCTGGGGTGGGAGAAGGGAAGAAAGAGGTGCTTTTCCCCGACACAGCAGCTCCAGGGCTGGAGCCATGGGATAGGTGCTTCTCCCTGCTGGACCAGCTCCAAGGTTGGGGCCGCGGGATAGGTGCCTCCCCCCAGCCGCGGTAGGTCCAGGCCAGGGCTGGGTTGGGTTTTGGCCGCGGGAGGGTTGCGGTCCCGGTTGCGGCAGGTCTGGGGCTGGGCTGGAGTAGGCGTAGGGGGAAGGGTGCATCTCCCCTGGCTGCGGTCAGTCTGGGGCTAGGCTGGGTTGGGGGTGGGGTAGGGCGCCTCTCCCCTGGCCGCAAGTCTGGGGCTGGAGGACAGGCATCTCGCCCCGCTGCAGCCCTGAGCGCCTGTGCGGCACTTGATAGGCTGCTGGATGACCACATGGCTGTGCAGCTTAGAGTGAATACAGACAGTGACTAAATTTGAGGAACGTAACATGGCTGTGTGCAGCAGCTCACTCTAGAGGATCTCCAGTTTGTTTTATTAAAGTTCTATTCCTTTCTCATTCACTGTTGTGTTATTTAATGAACCCCAAGATTCTTACAGAGATCTGGGGCTACATGGAAATCCAATTAAGACGTTTTTGGGAAGATGCAAAATAAACAAAGAAAAAGCATTGCTAATGGATACACAGAAGCTTACACCTGGCTTTGTTGCCTTGCACAATCCTGTTATCAGTTATAATGTTTAAACTGCTGTTGGAACCAAAGAGGTAAAAGGCCCAGCATGTTTCAGAATTCATAGGGCACCCTTATCAGAACCCATCCTTAAGATCAGTCCTGTTAAAACTTTCCTTCTGCACTAGTTTTTATGTAGTACTTACTGATTAATACCCCCATCCCGCCCCCATAATGAGAGTTTCTGTGTTGGCTCCTGTTTCTGGTGTGTGCGTATGTGGTTTTTTGTTTTGTTTTTCCCTACACGTTCTTTAGCTTCTCTATATCATCAAGTGAAATAAAGCTTTGTTTTCCGGGAAAAACTGAATTTAATGTTTCAAAGCCATTTTTTTTTCTGAAAAGGACAATTGAATGTGGGCAAGGAGAGTGTTAAGCATGTGCAGACACTGAAGTACTGCGGTGGAGCTATAATGGTGTACCCCAATTGAGGATTTTCTCCAATAGGACTACTTGTGTGCATGAAATTAAACATGGATTTAAGTGCTTTGCTGGATCAAACCTATAACCATCTTAATTATAACTCACAAGGACATTTCTTTACAGTGAATGGTCTAAAACAGTGGTTCTCAAACTAGGGCCACCGCTTGTTCAGGGAAAGCCCCTGGCAGGCTGGGCTGGTTTGTTTACCTGCTGCGTCCGCAGGTTCGACCGATCGCAGCTCCCAGTGGCTGTGGTTCGCCGTTCCAGGCCAATGGGAGCCGCAGGAAGTGGCGTGGGCCGAGGGACGTACTGGCTGCTGCTTCCCACAGCCCCCATTGGCCTGGAGCGGCGAACCACGGCCACTAGGAGCTGCAATCGGGTGAACCTATGGATGTGTCAGGTAAACAAACCAGCCTGGCCCGCCAGGGGCTTTCCCTGAACAAGTGGTGGCCCTAGTTTGAGAACCACTGGTCTAAAATAGTTGAGATTGGGAACATGATTTTCACCCAAATGTCTGTGTAATGGGCAATGTAAACAATGATCCCCAACAGTTCCAACAACTCTGAGTAAGACTTTCACATCTCTATAAATGGTCTTAACTTGAGGTAAGCAACAACATGCCTTGCATCTGCAGCGCTCGCAGTACTGAATCCATACACACTGTTGAAGGATGGGGTATGAAAGAAATACCCCAGGATGACATGGGTTAGATATAATTGGAGTTCAGCTGTAACTTCAACAGAATTGCAACAGGGACACACTATTTTTGAGATTTGATTAACTTTTTAAAAAAAGTATCTTAAACACTTCAGCCCTTCCTGTTTTCACCCTGGACCACAAGTGGAAATACCCCATACTGTACCAGCCAAAAAGATTAGTATGATCATATCATATTTCTCACTTTACCAAAATAAGAATGTTGTACAAATCTGATGAGAGCAGCCCATTCAGTTTGATTTCTCAGCCAAAGAGTCTGAGACAAAATTCAGATGTAGTTTTGGTTTCTCTGAACTAAACCAATGAACCTATAGAGTCTTATCCATCAATAAAAGTAAGAGCTAGTAAAAAGTGTGTTACATTTTGTTGTCTATTACAATTGCCCTTCCAGGCTGTTGACTAATTTTCATCAGCTAATGTATCATCCAGAGACTTCACACAGTCTGCATACAGGTTCACTTTTTAGTAATAGTTTCTAAGACTTCCTGTAATATTGTGAAATCAGTTTAACATCTGACCTTTTAGCCAACAGAGTGGAAAGCAGCCCTGCTGAGATTGTTCGGGAGAGTTTGATTGCCCTGTTGGATAATGCAGCATTTTGGATATGCAGATGTTAGTGAATAAAATGCATTATCAATTTTGAACTCTGCTTGAATTTATGAAAAAGCTTTCAAGGCATGTTCTTTGAATAGATCCCACAGTAATTGAATTCCCACATTTCTGCAAAGAATTGTACCTTCCTTACAGAGCTAAGAATGCCCTGGATTGTTAAAAATTGGCACAAGAAGATTTAAGAAAAGGACATCCAACACCTGCAGCGATATCATGGCTCTCCAGGATCTGAGCATTTCACAGAGAATTTCATTTCTAGCCTAGGCGTGATGGGCAAGATGACAATGTGCTGAGTGCTTTGTGTTATTGCTGCTCCTACAGAGATGCTGAATTGTCTGACCTTGAATCTTCTTACCTTTGAGACCTGCCTTCCAAATCTCCACTGTTTGTCTGCCTCCTTATGGGAGCTGGTTAGTTTCCTGTGAACATGTTTCTAAATAAAAAGAAGCCACCCAAAAAAGATGAAGCTTTGAAGACATATGATATATTATTCACATATAGAGGAAAAGTAGGGGATGACTCTGCAGGTTCTGGTCCAACCCCTGGGACATACCTTTCAGTCTTCCACTATTGATGTTGGAGATTCCATTGGACAGCCATTAGACATTTTGGCTATCACGTGTGAAAGGGAAAAATAAACATGTGGCAGTATGTTAAGTGAGGAAAAAATGGATGCTGTGTCTACTGAAAAATGAAGGTTCTATTGACTTATGCCATAATAAGAAATGTGTGCCATTGGGATGACCTGAGATTGAAGAAAATAATCTGACAGTGGAGATGGAGAACCTGAGAGCAGCTTCCAAAGTGTAAATGTGGGTGGCTCTAGGATCCCATTATTGTGGGGAAGGGGAAAGGGGGCAGAGCAAGAGGGTATTTTGGGGTCCCTGGCTGTCACTATTTAAAAAACAAACAAATATCATTCCAGGAGTCAAGAGTCTAGTTAGACTCTTAAAAAATCTTGAATTTTAAGAGTTTAAAGAAGTAAAATTTGAGTACTAAGTCTGTATTTTACTGCGATTTATAAAGGATGAAGACTAAACATAGTGTATATATTTTGGCCTTTCTGACAATAATTTGGCTCCCCTTGAAGACTGTCAGAGTGGGAAGGGGCAAATGTCCTCTTTGCCCCCTCCTCCCTGCTAGTGACACGCCTGACTGTAAATTAAAAACAATTTGATGTTGCAAAGTTATTAGTGAGTGCTGGAAAACAGTTGCAAGAAAAAAGGTTTTGGGCTCTATTCTTCTGTCACTGAAAAGCCATAAAATCATTTAAGTTGTCTGGTGTAACTGTCTATTTTAAGTATCAGAGGGGTAGCCGTGTTAGTCTGGATCCGTAAAAGCAGCAAAAAGTCCTGTGGCACCTTATAGTCTAACAGACGTATTGGAGCATGAGCTTTCGTGGGTGAATACCCACTTCGTCGGATGCATGTCTATTTTAACTGTACAGTGAGACATGGAAGGTGTGGACTGGGTTAGTGGCTGTTTGAGCCCCCTCTTCTATAGTACAGTAGTAGGGCCAAATTTGGGCCTTAGATGGGCTGCTCCTGTTGACTTTAATGGCAACTGTAGGCATGTGAGAGTAGACTTTGGATCCACTTAAATATTGGTGATGATAATACCCAGCTCTTAACTAGAGCTTTTCATCATGGATCTCAAAGCACTTTGAGTCAGCATTAAAAAATGAAACATGGGAAATGCTATATATGGAGAGAGTGATAAGCCAAAGGCATTCCTGAGCTCTAAAACCCCCTTTTTCTGTGCCTAATATTAAACGGCTAGCTTTTATCATATGGTTTGATGTTAATGTCAATATTTAGAAAAACTGTGTTTTCAGATGCATGAGTTGATACCCCTAAGCTGGATTGTCAGAGGGGAATACCCATCACTCCAGCTGAATGCAACAAGATCTTTGTGTGTCATGGTCCTGATTTTCAGAAATGCTGGGCACCACAAATTAGTGGACACTTTTGAAAAATGGATCTAAAAGATTTTATTATAGACACAGGACTAGACAATTAGTCACCTACATAATGTCCCTAATTGCAATATCATATAAAGGGGGTATATTTCTTTCTGACTTTGACTGGGGTGCTCAACTTCTGTCCTCTGAATCCCCCTCTCAATGTTTGATGCTCGTTTAATACCCATGTGTGTCTTATTCAACTTTCAGTCTCTGTCAGAGATTTTGAGTTTAGGAAATATTCGTAAGACAATTTTACACTGTGCAGAATTTAAGCTGCAATAAGGATCTGTCAGCAGGAAGTACACACCTCCTAGTGTTTGACTGGCAGAAACATGTTTTCTGAGGGAGTTCTGCTACTAGCATTTGTGTATAACAAACAAGGGCGCATACAAAAAATGGCCCAGGCAGGATGACAAATGCTCCAGTAGAATCTTTAATTATTTATTACATAATTATGAATAATGAATGTCTCAAAAGATGGACATGAAGAGCTCCAGGCTTTATTGTAACCACTGCACACATTGTGAATGACTCTAGGTGTGATTAAATAAATAGCAAGGTAAAAAGAGTAGACCCTACTGTAGTGTCATAAAGCCATTTAAGATAAAAAATAGAGAAAAAACTTTGAGCAATGCCATCAGACGTGCCAAAAAAAAAAAAAAAAAAAACGGGATTGATTAATTTACAGCATAGAATGCTTTGGAAGAGTGTTAAGGACAAATGCTCAGAAAACTTAAACTCTAGAGGAGCCGCTGTTTTCACTTAAGGAAATGTTGATCAGTTAAAATATTATACAGAAGAATGGCCAAACTGGGTCAGAGTAATGGTCCATCTAGCCTAGTAGCCTCTCTTCCAACCATGGCCAATACCAGGTGCTTCAGAAGGAATAAACAGCAGAGGGCAACTATCGAGTGATCAATCCCGTGTCATCTACTCCCAGCTCTGGCAGTCAGAGGACACCCAGAGCATGGGGTTGCATCCCTGACCATCTTGGCAACTGGCTATCCTCCATGGATTTATGTAATTTTTTTTAACCCAGTTATAATTTTGGCCATCACAACAATAACAATAATAATGCTACTGGCAGAACTCCCTCAGAAAACATGTTTCTGCCAGTCAAACACTAGGAGGTGCGTGCTTCCTGCTGACAGATCCTTATTGCAGATTAAATTCTTCACAATGTAAAATTGTCTTACGAATATTTCCTAAACTCAAAATCTCTGACAGACTGAAAGTTGAATAAGACACACATGGGTATTAAACGAGCATCAAACATTGAGAGAGAGATTCAGAGGGCAGAAGTTGAGCACCAGTCAAAGTCAGAAAGAAATATACCCCCTTTATATGATATTGCAGTTAGGGACAATAAGTTCCACAGGTTGACTGTTTGTATTGTGTGAAGAAGTACTTCCTTCTGTTTGGTTTAAACCTGCACCCTATTAGTATCATTGGGAGATCCCTGGCGCTTGTGTTATGTGAAGGAGTAAATAACACTTTCTCCACACCATTCATGATTTTATAGACCTCTCTAAAGACCCCTTAATCATCTCTTTTCCAAGCTGAAAAGTCCTAGTCTTTTTAATCTCTCCTCAGATGAAAGCTGTTCCATTCCCTTAATCATTTTTGTTGGCCTTCTCTGTGCATTTTCCAATTCTAATATATCTTTTTGGGGGCAACCATAACTGTGCACAGGCATACCATGGATTTATATAGTGACATTATGATATTTACTGTCGTATCTATCTGTTTCCTAATGGTTCAGTCAGCTTTTTTGACTGCCTCTTCACACTGAGTGGATATTTTCAGAGAGCTATCAACAATGATGCCAAGATCTCTTTCTTGAGTGGTAACAGCTAATTTAGACCCCATCATTTTGTATGTACAGTTGGGATTATGTTCTCCAATGTGCATTTCTTTGCATTTATCAACACTGAGTATTGTATATGAAATGTCTCAATAAACTTTCCAGTAAGTCACAATTGGCTATGAGTTTGTAAAAATGTTATTCAAAGTAGAAATTTTATAAAAATAATTAAAGACTTAGCCTTGCAATACTTCCTCATGTGACTTGCCCCACTCAAATGGATCTGTTAATCAGCCATATTTGACCCGCTGACAATTTGAATCACACAGTGACTCTTATTCTACTCAAAGCATACCCTATTTTACTAGTCAAACTTCAGTGGCTCTTATCCACACTGAAATCATTTAACACCACTTCAACAACTAATTCTGAGACAAAGGTGCAGATTAGCAACTCCTTATGAATATTAGGGCAGTGTTTCCCAAACTTCTGAATTCCTCAGATTTAAAAAAGAAGGGGAAAAAAAGTGTAATGGTCTTAAGCCAGTCAGTGGCCTCTGAATCAGCAGTGTTCAGTTTGGGAGGACCTCTGGGAAGATCAACAGAAAAACAACCACCATCCATCATATGTGCAGCATCCTCCACAGCACCACAGATGCACAATGAACTGTCCTGGATACCCCGGGCATAGTCTGTCTTGGGGCAGCGAACCATGCCCCACCTGAACCTCCAGCAGCAGCATGGGAGCCCAGAGCCAGGGAGCCATTCATCCAGCCTGATATTGATATGGGAGTTCCTGATATTAGTAGAAGTTCTCTCCTATTCTGTCCACCACAGTGAGTTAATGATGATATCATCTGGGTCAGTGGTGGGCAACCTGCAACCCAGCAGGGTAATCAGTTGGTGGGCTTCCAGATAGTTTGTTTACATTTGCACGGCTGTCCGCAGCTCCCAGTGGCCGCGGTTTGCCGTTTCCGGCCAATGGGAGCTGCAGGAAGTGGTGGCCAGCATGTCCCTGTACGTCTACTGGTATAGAACTTCATAATATGATACTTCCTCTCCTTTCTTACATGATTTTGAGCAATGAAATAGTAAACTATGTTGACATTTAATGGATTACCATTGGCATGTGAGTTAGCACTCATTGACATGGATGGGACAGTTCATGACTCAGAGCTATTGTTTCAGGTTCTTTGCAGAGTGAGGCAGACATCTACTGCATTGATAACACAAAGGTCATTTTCTGCAGGTATTCTTGAAAACCATAACATCTAGATTTCCTGCCCCCAACATGAAAGCTGAAACTCTGGAGAATGGTTGGATGAGCTGCCCTCACCTGCCCCTTGCTAATGCTTGGCATCATCCAACCGGGGCAAAGGGGGTGCACTCCAGACTTTCTAAAACACTGTGTTAAAGAGTAGATATTAATTTGCTATAGTAGTGAATCTTGCTGAGAACACATGACACCAATGCTCCATGGCCTGCATTGGCTGCCTTTTGACTTCTGACTTAGTTTAAAGTACTGGGTTTGCCCTATAAAGGCCTAGATGGCTTGATAATTGCCCGCTTGGGAGACTGTCCCTTCGCCTCTGCAAGACTGTCTCAGCTGTGTTCAGTAGAGGTGCACGACCCGGAATCCCCATAGGTATAAAAGTGATTTTGGTATAAAAAGACTTTTGCAAGAAGTCTTCTGTGACGGGCTTTGAAAAATACTCCTACACTTTAATCCAAAATATCCACAATTGTTTGGCTTTTCTGCTGCAAGACCCTTTTATTTTCCAGGCTATTGGACAGGGACGATATTTGTGGGGAAGAGCTTGCTGAGTGAAGAATAAGGTTGAGTCTGTTTCCAGCTACTCATTTACTGGTTTCAGGGTGAGGAGTTACTGCTGCTTTTAATTTTTCTTATGTGGAAGTATTTTAAGTTATGCCAAAGGCACATAGGTTCTGATCCAGAAAAGCACTCAAACACATGCATAAGTTTAAGCACATAAGTAGCTGTATTTATTTCAGTGAAACTATTCACATGCTTACTATTATGCATGTGCTTAAATGCTTAAGGGCCCAAGAGCCTAAGATATAGGTGCCTTTTTTATAAATGGATTATTTTTCATTTTCATTTTTATTTATAGCACCCAGGAAAAAAGTGCCAAATCTTTTACAGACAAAAAACATACAATCTAATAGGACAAAGTTGCAGACAAGGCAGGAGAAAAGGATGCATTTTTTCAATGTATCTTGTTGTTTGTTTCCATTCTGTGTACATTAACCTTTTAGCGGTGGCAGAAGCAATATTAAGCAGTCATCTTATATAAAGAATCACACAACACTTCCCCACGTAAGGCTGAGCCATAGGGTAAAACATGAAGTTTGTCATTTGGAACAAATATTTGAAGTAGCTGCAATAGTCTTTACAAATGTATTAACTACCCTTGAGTTGACTGACAATAAATTGATTTAACTTAAGGTTAAAAAAAAAAAAGGGGCTATTATAGACATACTCATGACAAGATAATAAGCCTTGTGGATAGAGGGGAAGTGGTAGATGTGGTATATCTTGACTTTAGTAACTCTTTTGATACTGTTTCTCATGACCTTCTTATAAACAAACTAGGGAAATACAACCTAGATGGAGCTACTATAAGGTGGGTGCACAACTGTCTGGAAAAACCTTTCCCAGAGAGAAGTTATCAGTGGTTCACGGTCTAGCTGGAAGGGCATATCAAGTGGGGTTCTGCAGGGATCAGTTCTGGGTCTAGTTTTGTTCAATATCTTCATAATTGATTTAGATAATGGAATAGAGCAGAGATCGGCAACCTTTGGCACGCGGCCCATCAGGGTAAGCACCCTGGTGGGCTGAGCCAGTTTGTTTACCTGCTGCGTCCGCAGGTTTGGCCAATTGCGGCTCCCACTGGCTGTGATTTGCCGCTCCAGGCCAATGGGGGCTGCAGGAAGCGGTACGGCCCAAGGGATATGCTGGCCGCCGCATCCCACTGCCCCCATTGGCCTGGAGCAGCGAACCGCGGCCAGTGGGAGCCACGATTGTCCGAACCTGCGGATGTCGCAGGTAAACAAACCAGCCCGGCCCGCCAGGGTGTTTACCCTGGTGGGCCGCATGCCAAAAGTTTTCGATCCCTGGCATAGAGAGTACATTTATAAAGTTTGTGGATACCACCAAGCTGGGAGCGATTGCAAGTGCTTTGGAGGATAGAATTAAAATTCAAAATGATCTGGACAAACGGGAGAAATGGTCTGAAGAAAATAGGATGAAACTCAATAAGGACAAAATGCAAAGCACTCCACTTAGGAAGGAACAATCATTTGCACACATACAACATGAGAAATGACTGCCTAGAAAGGAGTACTGCAGAAAGGGATCTGGGAGCCATAGTTGATCACAGGCTAAATGTGAATCAATGGTGTAATGCTGTTGCGAAAAAAGCAAGCATCATTCTGTGATGTATTCGCAGGACTGTTTTAAGCAAGACATGAGAAGTAATTCTTCTGCTCTACTCTGAACTGATTAGTCCTCAGCTGGAGTATTGTGTCCAGTTCTGGGTGCCACATTTCAGGAAAGATGTGGACAAATTGGAGAAAATCCATAGAAAAGCAACAAAAGATTATAAAAATTGGGTTTGTTTAGTTTGGAGTAGAGAAGACTGAATGGGGACATGATAATGGTTTTCAAGTACATAAAAGGTTCTTACAAGGAGGGGGGGAGAAAAAAGGTTCTCTGAGGATAGGACATTAAGCAACGGGCTTAAATTGTAGCAAGGGCAGTTTAGGTTGGACATTAGGAAAATCTTCCTAACTGTCAGGGTACTTAAGCACTGAAATAAATAGCCCAGGGAGATTGTGGACTCTCCATCGCTGGAGATTTTTAAGAGCTGGTTAGACAAATACCTGTCAGGATTGGTCTAGATAATACTTAGTCCTGCCATGAGTGCATGGGACTGGACTAAATGACCTCTTGAGGTCCTTTCCAGTCCTATGATTCTATACTACTAATAATCCCTATGTTTTATAGAGTAATTTTCTTCCACAGTTCTCCAAACACTTTACAAAGTTTGTCAGCAGAATTACTCTCATTTTACAGATGGGAAAATGAGGCACAAAGAACCAGAGTGATTTGCCCAAGGTCATCCACAGACCCACTCTTCTTCAGACAAGCATTTAAATAGTTAGCTTTGAATTAATAAAACACAAACATTATTCGTCCCCAAGCACAATAAGAGCAGCCCATGAGGAATGTCTCCTGAGGCCCAGCTCTGACAGTGGAATGACCAGTACAGCCAAAACAGACTATAACAGGTCTCCTATGACAGAAAGCTGTGCGGATGGAGTGTCGTACCCTGCTCCATGCTTTCAGTGAGTCAAGTCAGAAGTGAAAATCGTGACAATTTTTTTTTTTAAAGTAGTAAATCTAAAGTATAAATCTTAAACAAAAATTCCTTTGAGGCTAGACTTTCTGAGCAGAAATGTATGTTCTTAATGTTCATGTGCTGCTGACATTAACCATATCTATTTCCAGTTAAAGTGCTACTTATAGGCACATTTTTGCATTTATATGATGCATAATTTAGCACAGAGAAAACATGTTCATTCCATCAATTGCCAAGTTTTTTCTCCCTGTGGAATAAATCCAAATGGAAAATATCTGTCCTTTGAAATATCACTAAGGAACAATTAAAAATATACATTTTCCCTGAGTATTTTAAACTATTTTCTTTAAGCAGACCATATCATGTTTCATATTGAATGCACATTGCATTCTGCATTGAAAGTAACCAGTAGTTAATATAATTGTAGCATTATACATTAGGGACTTGATTCTCTTTGCACTAGCACTGACTTTACACCTTTTATGGGTCCTTCATCCTTTTTCTTATAGTCTCTCCCAGTCTATCTTTTAAGGAAAGAATCTTCAAAAACTCAAGTAACCTTTGGTTGTGATGAATAAAATTAAAGAGAATCATAGCTTGCCCCCCTGCTGTTGTTTCTTAAAAGTGTCCATCATTTCGGAATTCCTAATATTTATAATACTGTATGGTATTTCTCTATTTTAATGCCCGTCAGGGAAGGTTATTAGGGAAACTTAGTATTTTAGCATGACTCTGGCTGGATTACTGATCTTCAAAAGCAATGTTTCCCTTATTACACCATGTATACTTTGTTACACTCTATGTACTCCTTTTTTTATTGGGACATAACTAATGCTTGTGCTTATGGTTGAGCTGTTTCTCTTTGTGTATGCTTAATATAGAGATGGATCTTGTAACAGGGAACAATTCACCACTGCAGCACCTCCTGCTGCCATTCTGGGAATTAGCTCTCAGACCTTCCAGTCCATCTTCTGTTAGTGGTGTCACACCTGATGTCACCGTTGTCTCCATTTTTTTGACCCACATCACTCCTCAAACTGCAGTGTCCTCTTCTGGGCACAGTCCTCTGGCAGTGCCCCCACCCCGGTATCTCCTCCCCTTCCAGGGGATCAGCAGTCCTTAGTCCTGCCACTTGCCTCAGCGGCCAACTGCAGTCTAAGGTACAGCCCCTCACCTCAGGAGTAAACTGCAGTCTGGATACCAGCCACTCTCCTCATGGGCAAGTAGGGTGCAAGGGGTGGGGACCCAGGCCACCCACTACTCTGGGTCCCAAGCCAGGGATCCTATAGCCTGCAGCCACCTACTGCCCTCCTCCAAGCTGCCTATTTTCCCTGGGCCACTTCCCCCATAGCCCTAGCACCTTTTCAGCCTTTGTAGCAAGGCCCCAGCCTGGCAGTGGTCAGCCAGCAGCTCACCCTAGCACTCTGCTGCCCCTACCCAACACTGCTCTGTTATGGCACTTTTTCAGTCAGCCAATCCTTCTCTCTTGCCTTTCAGGGAGAAACTCCATTGTGCACTGCTGAGCAGCCCTTTATATGTGGCCCTCATCGGCCCTGATTGGCTGCTCCAACAAGCCTTCCCACTACTGGTGGCTCAATAAGCCCTTTCCTGATTCCTGGTGCTGCTTTTAAGCCCTTCTTCTCCCTGTGTGGATCAGACGCCCCATCACAGATCTGAACACTATCAAGTTTTGGAAGTGTGGGGAAAGATCCAAAATCTGAATCCAGATTTTCAGAGGGCTGCTATATTTTTACAATCGGTTGAACCAAAATATTAGATCCAAATATATGTAAGGGTGAGGTGTTCTTATCTGGATCTGTAATCAGTCCTTTCTTTTAATTTAATACATTCAATATCATAGTAGTGTTCTAGGGTGGGGAAAGGGAGTTATATGCCATCATAACAGAACATACATGTTAGGGATAGACCCTATACTGCTATAAATTGGAGTGCTTCCATTCATGCAACACAATTTGCACCAGGTGAGGATCTGCCAAGAATGAACAAAGACATTTCTATAGTCTTTGTAAGATCTCTATTGTGACTTCTCATTTATATAAGTATTTTGGAGAACACTAGTATTTTATTAGAATATTTTTGTGAAGGTGAGAAGATTAACTCAGATGTAGAACATTCATTTGAGCTGTGACTCCCTGCCAGAAAGCAGCAATTGCTTGGTCTGACTCTTCCACCCACTCTGTCTTAAAAGCCTCTTGGACATCTGCATGAAATACATCCACCCCCATGTCAGACGAATGAATGCCATCTGGAGGGAAGAAACCAAGGCAATTTATGAGTAATGAGGTCTGGTCTCAGGAATGAAATATGGCAAAACCATGTTGCTTCATAATTTTACATATTTACTGTTTTCCAGACTATTTTAAGTGGCAAAGAAGTTTGGGGGGAAAAAGCCACAGAAGTTAATAGAAGCTTCCTCAGTTACAGTTACTCTGTAACTGATAAACATATTCTCTCCTTGGGTTTTTGTGTGGGTGTGCTGTAGGCATAGGGCTAGAGCAACAAAGGGGACAGAGCCTCAATATTGTAATGCCTAATGTTTAGGTGCCTTGCCACCCAGTGGAAACCACAGCCCTAAATAAGACCTTGTCTACACTTTCAGTGGCGTGTAGTATATATGTAACTGCATGACACAGTAGATGGAAATCTGTATTCATATTCACTGCAGTTTGTATCTACATAAAGCAGTGAAATGGCCTGACAGGGCGGAGATAGCAGGAAAAGTCTCTGGCAGCAGGAAGTCAGCAAGACACAACACTGCTAAAAATAGCAGAGTAGGTCTGGGGGGCACTGCTTGGGTTGTGTAGGGTACATACAGGTTCAAGCATGCAGGGCATTCTATTCCCCTAGCCTAAACCATGCCTCACCAGCAACATTGCTCTTTATATTTGTGCTAGCTGGATGTGCAGTGTCTGTACTCTACATGCCTCCATAAGGGTAGACTTACCTATCCTTAGGCCTCGTATACAATGCATGGACCGAGTTAGGCACCTAAGAATGGGATTCACAAAAACAAGCATGCTGAGTGGGGAGCTGCCTGAACTAGCCAACTTGAACTGCTGAGCAGAGGGATGAGGCCTAAACCCGCTGCCCCCCTCACAGGGAGGGAGGCGCCTAACTCTGGTCCAGAAAAAATAAGAAAATATAAGCAATTTATTATTCTCTCCAGATGAAGAGTAGAGACTGGTAAATTGAAGACTACATTTGTTATATATCTGTTCTATTAAGGACAACAATAATCCTCTCCCAGGAGATATCCACTGACCCTAAAACCATCAATGATCCTCTTGATCTGCCTGAAGCAATAGACCAAGCAGGAAAGGAGCGGTATCAATCAAATCCAGATAATTGTTCTGCTATTTCAGACCTGGCTAGTTACCTCTCCTAATACCACCCTCACTAGCCCTTTATCAGGGAAGAGTAGTGAAATGCAGGGATAGCAATTCTTCCTGGACCTTAAATGTACCGTGCACTGGATGGGTGAAAACTCCTTACTCCCTTCCCATAACTGCAACATTCTCCCTGGCTCTGAAATGATAAAAAAACATGTCACACAGTAGTTTCCTGCAAAGAAATCAAACAATCCAATCAGCATAACGTATGGAGAACAAGCAAAATGTCAGTGTTGCTTTTAAACAGAAACCTTAAACAGCCAGACAAACTTTTCAATTAATTAATTCCAAAACTGTGGAGCTCTGCATCCAAAACTATAAAAACTTTAAACATAAATAAGACTTGACAAGCTGCCAGACTTAGTGACTGATTAAACATATAATTAGATAGTAGATAATATAATTAGATCATTGAATAATATAATGAAGCAGTAGATCTGAATTGCAATTAGGTCCAAGCTGGCACTTGCTACTCCATAAAGAGAATCATCAGAGATGAAATAATTAATGATATAACTTGGGATATAAACCAGGCATCAAAGTTTAGGTCCATCCAACAGGTTTTCTCTTGAAAATTATTGCTATGAACCAAGCCAGTAGACTCAAAAGTGCTTTGAACATGTGTTTCTTCCTGCCAGCAGGGATCATAGGGGTTCTGCTATTCTCAGTAATGGCTGTGCATCCTTAAAACCGAACCTTTGCAAGTGTGACTCTGGCATCTAGTGGAACTGGGTGAGTGTATCTAAAACTCTGCTGCTGGTTAAATTACTGTACTGGGCAGTGCCTTGGTCAACTCTGCAGCAGTTATTCAGAGATCCCAAAAACCTCCAAAATAATTTGAGAAACGTAAAAATAACTTGCTTTCATATAATCCGGTGTCAAATAGTTTGTGATTAATTCCAGCTCTTATTAATTCCCCACAAAGGAGCCTTATAGGCAACCCAATATGTGCTTAAAAGGAAAAGTGAAACTGGCTTATTACACGGCATTGAGGTCAATCTCTGGGCTTGATTCATTCCCCTGACACAGAAAGTGCCATTTATATCTTACTATCCCCCAGGCATAACTCTATCAGTGGGCACATTCACTGTCAGAGATGAGAGTGGGAGATGTTTGATCACTGGCCACCCCCTAGGGATTTTGCCGATGGAAAGGTGCTTCAGGGTCCAGCAATAGCACCATAGGAGTTCCAAAGGCAGAGGAGTGGGAGGTGTACTTTATCAGTGCATCAGTGCTCTGTCTATGCTCCCTCCCCAGTCAGCCCCAGGCACATAGGGCTAGATGGTGGCATTTGTGCCACAGCCCTCTGTAGTGGGGGTGTGGGGGCTGGGGGAGAAGGCATTAGGAGATTTGCAGAATTGCCTCTTTGGAAGACAGTATGTTCTGGATCTATTTTGTACCAGTGTGACAAAGGAGGTGAGCAATCTGCTTTATCCATAGTGGCTCTATTCCCACTGGAACCATGTAGCTAGCAGAAAATTGGTCATGCTGTCACCACTTCCCCAGTCCCTCCACAATTCCTCCACCCACTTCAGCTCTGCTGTGCAGTGCCCTGGGCTCACCCTCTCCTGTGCCCACCCTCCATCCCCATGCACAAGAACTGCAATTGTTCTGCTCCATTCAGGATCCCTCATGGCAGCAAAGGGGCCCAGGGTATGTGATCTCTGTCTATAAACTTGCTTGTTTTCTTATTTTTTGTACTCTAATTTTTCGGGACCCAATGCTGCTTCTATATAAATCAGTGGAGTTCTACCACTAACATCTGTGGGAGCAAGACCAGGCCTCACTGAATATATCTTAGTAAATGTACAATCTGGGTTTTGGTACCATGATGGTTTAGTAAATTCTTCCTAATTTTCTGCCTAATCCAAATAGCAGATGATATACGAACAAGTGTACCTTGCTGTCTATACTTCTGTATGCAGCTGGTAACTGGAATATTTTTCAGAAACTCTCATTAGTCTGCTGAAGACAGAAGACTTAATGGATCACAGATGACAAATATATATTTAAAATATGCTGTGAGAAATCCCTAACTGTGAGATGCAAAAGAGAGGAATAGGTATGCTAGTTATCACAATATATTATGTTACCTCCAGTAATTTTTCTGAGACATAATTGAGTGCATAGTGGTTCAGAAATAAGTATGTGAATGTAAGCAGAGTCAGGATGAGCTCTACCCTGACATCTTGTGGTGAATTGTGGTGAGTGTGGAAAAGAACTTCAGGGGCTGGTCTTGTTTGTATAGGCAAATCTACCCCACCTAGCATTAGCCCAGAGCAGCCCAAAATGGTCACTTTGGCTGCTGTGGGATCCCCAGTTTCTCTGTTATTGGGGCAGGAGGGATAAAGTGTTGTTACCCTGATTATGTGAATCAAGGACAATGTCACTGTTTTATGACAGAGGGTCTCACCATCAACTAAATAGCACTTGCTAGACAAGAGTCATGGGTTCCAAAACCCAGTGAATTGAGAGAGGCTGGGGATGGGTATTTTTTTTTTACCTGGTAGTGTGCGCCTTTTGTAAGCCTGAAACACTAATTCCACTGCCTTTTCTCTCCACTGTTGAATGTCAGAGCTAATTTTGATTTCATTAGGAGTCTGGTTACAGGCTGCTGAGCTGAATTCACTTTGGGCTGATGGTGCATCAGCACGAGGGCTCCCCTACTACAAGCTGAAATCACTAAGAGCTGAGTGGAAAAGTTTGTGGGATGGTTGGAGTGGCCAATAGAATGGTGAGCTGAGCGGTTTGCAGGGATGGCTGGCGCGGCTCATGGGATGGCTGGAGGAGTGGAGCAGAGCGGCTGGTAGAGTGGAGCAGTTTGGGGACGGCAGGTGGAGTGGAGTGGCTCATGGTGAAGGCTGCAGCAGAACCCCACGGAGAAGTGGGCAGTTGGCCTTGGACCACATAAGGTGCCGCTTAACACTCTGTGTGCCCCTTCCCCCCCATTTCCACCGAGGCTGGTGGGGGGGGAACCCTGCAGATAAACTTTTGAACTCTGGGGCTGCACTGACCAGGGACAGAGATTTTTGGGTTGTTGGACTTTTGGGATTTTGGGTGATTCTTGGGTTGCTGGACTCAAGAGACTTTTGGGTGTTGGACTTTGGAGACTTTGGGTGATTTTTGGGTTGCTGGATTCAAGAACCAAAGAGAAAGGACACAGCCCAATTTGCTCGGGTGGATCTTTGCTCATGGTTTGGTCTATGAACTCTAGTTGTGGTGTTTTCCCAATTTAATGCTGATATCATTTACCTCATGCTATTAAACATTTTCTGCTACACCGAGACTCTGTGCTTGCGAGAGGGGAAGTATTGCCTCCTCGAGGCACCCAGGGGTGTGTATAAGATTTTCCCAGGTCACTGGGTGGGGGCTCGAGCTGGTTTTGCATTACGTTTTTGGGAGGGGACCCCTATGTACTGAACCCGGCCCTTGCTGCTATCAACTCGGCCTGGCAGAAGGGTTACATGAACTATACCAAACCAACTTCCTTGTGGAGCAGATCCAAAAACTGATGTTCTGATGAGGATTGGTGTAGATTTTTAAAATAAGACTTGATTAAATTCCCTTTCTCTCTCATTCACTCACCCAGCCCTGGTTACTTATGCCAGTTCCTTTCCAAAAGACAGGTGTTCCCAAACCAATACAGTCCCCTTTCTCACATCAAATAGTCTTTCCCATACCTAAAATTGCCTTTCCCAGCATAGTTACTCCCAGCAGTGAGATGTTGTATTCCACCTCTGCTTGAGAAGCTTCTTGAACTATGTTACAAATGTCTGAAGGTCCAGCCTTCCCTATTCTTGCCTGTTGCTCCTGCCTTTACATATAACAGTGACTTAGGTGTTGCCATGATGCCATAACAGAGTAGTAAGTATATACTAGATTTGAAAACAGCAGAATTCAATGCGGGGATTCCAGATGAGAATAGCATTGCTGGTCATCATACTTTAGTGAGTATCACTCAATTCTACCTCTTTAGGGAAGCAGTTTTTAATAGTTCTCTTACAGTGAAACATGACTATAAGCTAAAAGAATTGCCCTCCCATTTTATCAGAAATGTGAAGTAATATGCAGATACATTATCATTTATTAGCAGTAGATAGAGTTGGGTGAAACTGATGGAAATACTTAATAAACATTTTTGGGTATTGTTTTCTGCCAGATCATTTTGCATTATTTCACATCCCTGAAATTCCAGATTTTTGTACTGTTTCAGGGCACTGAAATTATTAAGAGGGTACAGCTCTGCTTCCCAGAACAAGGGATGTGGGTGGGACCATTGGTGCATCTTCTCCTTGCCTCCTCCCCTTCTTTGAGGTGGAAAGCCTCAACAAAATGTTCATAAGGAGTAGTCTATACTTATGGAGGTAGTGTGGTCCAGACTATAGGATGCTTGATCCTCTGCCACTGACCTACAGTGTGATTTTGGGCAAGTTGCTTCAGCTCTTTTTGTACCAGAACCCCATGTGTAAAGTAGGTATTGTGATTCTTGACTCCCATTATAATGCATTGTGAGAGATATGGATGAAATATCCTATATAAGAGCCAAAAATAATACTATTAATGTGGTTCTTCCATGTACAGAAACAAGCATCCTATACAGGTGGAAGTGCCTGGAGGAAGAAAGTAATTTGTAGACTTCACGCTGATAATATTAGGGCAAGCGTGTCCCAGATTCCTAGTATCCACTTTCTAGTGTGCCTATATGAGAAGCACTGTGCACAGTTTTTAATGTGACCATTAACCCCAAACTCAATGTAATCATCTTCAAAAATCCTGTCTAAATATGAGGGGAGTAGAGCAGAGAGTAGAACAGCAGTTCAAGTGCTACTGGAAAAGTTCATATTTGCATTTATGCTATAAAAATATTCTGAATGAAACTAGTGAATCTAAAAAAAAACCAAAAAACCCTACATACCCTCTTTTTTGACACTGGCCCCTTCAGCTTGCAAACTACAATAGGTCTGTGTCAAAAATATTAGGATTTGTCTTTCCTCCTGTCCTTTTGAGGGGAAAAAATAAGAATGTGTCAGAATATTTGATATTTTAATAGTGTGATATACCCCATAGATTTCATATTGGGTATAATAGTTATATTGAATGTAAAATTCTTGTGTGATGTTTATTATTGATTCTTCATTAGGTTGTTGTCTTATCTACTTAAGAACTACTTAAGCCAATAGCCCCATCAATAATTGAAGTCATATAAGGTAAACTAGTCGAGATATGGCAGAAGCAAGTCTGGTAGATGCTATAGATTGTTTTTTAAGCAGATGTGTACATTCCCCTTTTTTTCTATCTCAGGAAAAATGATATTTTGTAAGCTTTAAAGCACTCTGCATTTCAAGGTTAGGTAAGAGACCATTTATCATGTTTTATCAGGAACAGAAAGAGTACCCAGAGGAGGAAGAAACTGAGTATATTATACGCTTCTAGAATAAAAGGTGAGGAAAATGCTATTCTCTCATGATTAGCGATGAATGAGCTGGTATGGAATAAATAAAATATCCCCACTGGCACCTTTAATGAAGATCCCAAATCTATGCACTGCTCTAAAAACAAATCTTTGTAACCCTCAGGAAACTGGGTAATTACCAGCTAGAGAATAGCCAACATCCATTCAAAGGCACTATGCCAAGAAGGTTGGGCCGTTAATGACTTTCACCCTGCTGGGAACTCTTTCCTCCCCACAAGTTTGGTCCTTCCATTATTGCTTCTTGTCTCCACCCTTGGCCTGGGAATCAGAGGGTCAAGATGGCTCATATGAAGACTTGGGTCTGGGGACTGGGAAGACAATGGGACAGATTGTCTATCTGTCTGACTGATTGTGTTGAGAATAGCATGGCCAAATATGCCCTTTGCTTTCAGGGCTGCTTTACCAGGGGACTGGTTCTCTTCCAGTGCCTGCTTAAGCCTGTTTTTTTGTCATGTGTCCAGTGCTAAGCAGCCATAATGGGCCAGAGGATGAGGCAGGCCCTTGCTGTGCATTTAGTCATATGGCTAAGTGGGGAAGCAGGCAGAACTGGTCAAAAGTATTTTTTTTTCTTTTGTTGGAATGATTTGCTGACAAAGGCCCATAAAAAATTTCAGTTTTGTGCCAAAATTGCTATTTTCCTGTCTGGAAAGTGCTCTGACTCTCCACCTCTCCACCAGTTCTGGGGCTGGAGAGGTAAAGAGTTTTCCTGGTGGCCAGTTGGGAAGCCAAAATGTTCTGTTTTGACTCTCCCAGGCATTGTTCATTATACCCCTTCCTGTTTAAAGAAAATCATTCCAAAGCAGGAAGTCTTTTTTCTTCCAAAAAAAGTGATTTATTTATTTATTTATTTATTTGTTTTGTATGGAAAGGAATTTCCATTTTCTGGCCAGTGTTAGAAGTAAGTTGTTGAGGAGAAGCAGGAAAGGAGTTCACTAAGTGGGATGGGATGGGATGGGGTGTTCTTGATAAGCACCAGATCAGTTACAGAAGGCCAAAGGACAAGGGAAGGGTCTGATTTGAGGGGAAAGAGCAGGAATGGGGAAAGAGGGGAAGTTGCTGCTGGAGGGGAGAAAGAGGTGGAGAGAGTACCAAGGATGAGTACACTCCACCCTATTCTATCTACCATTTTAGTGTGTGGGTTGTGTATTCTGAATGCTTCATGGCATTTAATTTGTGAAATGTTTGGAAGCATTACTCCACTCCTGGTGTCATCCTGGAATGGGTCTAGAAGTGCTGCAATATCACAAGAGAGGCTATTCTCACTGTATTTTTGCCTATGACTGGAACTGTGAGAAAGCCCAATTTTTCAGCATCCAAAGGTTTGTATAATTTGGATTAATTTTACAAAGGCACCCAAACTTTTACTTGGCTTTTCCAAATTCAACCAGAACTTTTTAACTGTCACTTGTTATTTATCATCATTGGTTGGCACAGGGTTTTAAAATCATGTCATTATTATTTTTTTAGCTACATCATCAATCAGGAAATCTTTTGATTATGTAGCAAATTTGGGGGAATACAAAAGAGGAAACAAAATTGTCAGGCTGAGTCCTCAAACAAGACACGCTGGATTAGTAAAGTGAAGATTTATTAGAGCCAGACAGCTCAGCAAACAGATAAAGCTAAAAGTTTAAAATGTGTTATTTTGACATATGTTTCTCATTGAGCAATGTCAAAAGCAGCCAAGTTAAAAAGGAAAAGGAAAGAATGATTCAAACTCCGGAATTAAAGAATCATTCAATAATTAATTCACATAACTGTTCAAATTGTCATCTGTCAAGTTCTTTTTATTTCTTAATTGTTCTGGAAGTAATATTTTGGCATTTTCTTATAAAAATATAAATTTATTCTCTTTATCAATCACAACACAGAGCTTTATGGGAAATGAAACTGAAGTTTAATTCCAAAAGAAGACATCTCAGCTCCTACATACTTTGCTTGTTCTTCTTTTTTAACTATGTGTTAAAGTTGCCTTCACAATGTTGGGAAATATGTTTTTTTTTCTGCATCTGTGATTGATGAAGGTCCCTTTCAAATTTTCTGCACAACTCTCTTTGTTTGTCCAAAAGAAACAATAAAATAATAATTAGGGGTGAGATTTTCAAAGCTTCTTGGTGGATTTGGATGTTCAATTCCCGCGTGCAGTTTTGAAAATCTCACCCTAAGATTCTGCATATTAAGGAGTAAAGCAGGGCAGTTGGAGGCCTAGTTTTAACTACTATTCTGAAGCATTTAAAAAATTGGTGATTGATCCAGCAACCAATGAAATCATTGGAAATATTTTAATTAATTTCAGTGGACTTGAATCAGCCCTTGAAAAAGTAGGGTTGAATTTTTGTTGAATTTTTCAGTAACTATAGAATATGATTGCAAGCCTTATATTTTCTCCATGAACCCAGTCTTTAAAGGGAACAACACATTGCCTTTTATAATGATAGCTGTGTTGTTTGTTTTTTTTAATTTCTCATCCTACACTGGTAGCTAAGACATCTTTTGTTCTAAATTACACTGCTCTACAGCCAAAATGCTTCTGAAATAAATGTAGCCAAACTTTACTAAGTCTGGGTCACTGAGAATGAAAATGATGCTTAAAATTGTTGATTGGCTCTAGTTTTCAAGATATGCTATTGGGTCAGTATATACGACACTTGACTTGGGAATGGCGGAGGATAAGTGAGTTATAAAGGGAAGGGATCTCAATTTAAACCAGAAATGACTAAAATACATCTTTGACTGGATTTATGAATAAATCTATGACTGGGTTTGGACAGTACTTGCTTTTTAGGCAAAACAATGAATGATGCAATCTGAAGCTGGTATTGCGTCATACATGATATGAATTGCATCATGTTATTCTTAGAAGTCATGGATGATGCAATCATAACGAAGCTTACATCACTCTGCTTAACAAATCACCCCATATCAGCTCTAGAAATCATACAGTGTCGTGCTCTCTTATTTGTCAGTATTTGATTTTGCAAAGGGACACATTTCTGTTTAGCCAAAGTGAGCAGAGATGCCTTGTACTTGTCTGAACAATGCAGATAACTTCTGCTATGTTTGTGGTGAAGTGACTTTTGCATCACAAAAGCGCAGTATAACTACTATAGTTAAGAAAGCCTATCACCTTTATTTTGGCTGCAAAATTGGAGATCAGGACAAGAGGTGGGCCCCAAACATATGCTGCAACAATTGTGCAACAAATCTTCGCCAGTAGTTGAACAGGAAAAGGAAATCTTTTGCCTTTTGCAGTGCCAATGATTTGGAAAGAGCCAACAGATCATACCAGCAATTGTTACTTCTGCATGGTGCCTCCAGTTGGGAAAGGTGTGTCAAAGAAGAAAAAGTGGACTGCGCATTATCCAAACATTCCATCAGCTATACGCCCAGTACCCCACAGAGAAGGACTGCCGGTTCCTGATGCACCAGAATCATTCTTACTTGAGTCAGACGAGGAAGAGGATGAAACTTCAGGCCCTGATCCATCAATGTCACAGGACCCACATTTTCTCTTATCCTCCTCCTCTGAACCACACCTCATAACACAAGGTGAACTGAATGACCTTGTCACGGATTTGGAACTACCCAAGAGTAAGGCAGAGCTGTTGGGCTCCAGACTACAGCAGTGGACTCTCCTGGCAGGTGATGTTAAGGTTTCCATGTTCCGTGACTGTCAAAAGGATCGTGTCCCATTCTTCATGGAAGGTGATCTTGTAGCCTGCAACAACATCAACGGTGTGATGGCAGCCCTCAACATCGTTCACGATCCAGATGAGTGGAGACTGTTCATTGATTCATCAAAGACAAGTCTTAAAGCTGTTTAACTGCATAATGGCAATGTTTTGCCATCAATTCCAGTTGGTCATGCAGTCCATATGAAGGAAACCTATGACAACATGAAACATCTTTTGAGGTGCATAAACTATGACCAACATCAGTGGCAGCTTTGTGGCGATTTGAAGGTTGTTGCTCTCTTGCTTGGTCTGCAGACTGGATACACAAAGTACTGCTGTTTTCTCTGCTAATGGGATTGTCGTGCCAGAGATTCCCACTACATCAAGAAAGATTGGCCACTTCGACAGTCATTGGAGCCTGGGAGGAAAAGTGTTCAGCATCCACCACTTGTTGAATCAAGGAAGATTTTGTTACCACCATTACACATCAAGCTGGGTCTGATGAAGAACTTTGTCAAGGCCATTGACAAAACACAAGCAGCTTTCAAGTACCTCCGTGGAAAATTTCCAAGGTTAAGTCAAGCTAAGATAAAGGAAGGTGTCTCTGTTGGTGCTCAGATTCGTGAACTTCTTCGAGATGATGCATTTGACCATGCACTGCGTGTCAAGGAAAAGACGGCATGGAAAGCCTTCCAGTTAGTGGCAATAAATTTTCTCAGAAACAACAAGGCAGACAACTACAGGTCGTTGGTGGAAAACCTCCTCAAGGCATACAAAAGCCTTGGTTGCAACATGTCACTAAAGATACATTTTTTGCACTCTCATCTAGATTTTTTTCCACCGAACTGTGGAGCAGTGAACGACGAGCACGGCGAGCGATTTCACCAGGACATTGCAACAATGGAGAAACACTATCAGGGCAAATGGAGCCCATCAATGCTTGCAGATTATTGCTGGACAGTGACAAGAGATGCTCCATTTAATGAATACAAGAGACAAGCCAAGAAGCGCCGTGTAGACACTGAATAGGACTAAACTATGTACATAATAGTTTTTTGCCTTTTGTTTCATAATAAATTTTATTTCTATAACCCTTTTGCTGATTTTTAAAATGTTACATAAACAGGACAGGTGAAATATTATCATGTAAAGCAACCATAAACACATGAAAAGACCTAGGTTTAATTTATGATTAAAACTCTACTATCTACACAATATACATAGACATTAAATGTAAAAACTTAAATATCTTAGAAACAGTAGCCTGTCAGTTGTTTTAATTGTCATATTTGAATTCAGCACATCAAAATACATAATAAATAGCACATTTTATCTTTGAAGCAGACAACTTCTCAAAAATTGTAGACCAGTGGTATCAGTCGTTCAAAAATGTATATTTTCTATTTCACAAACATGTTGAATAAAATGCAAGTATCATTTATCACCTAAATAGTAATAACAGTGTCCACTCCATGCTGTGAGGGCTGGATTCTGACATAGGTAGATTGACAGTGTTCTCTCAGCGGAAGCAATAAACAGATCAATAACAAAATGTAGCCTGAGGGGATGGAGGTGTGACAAGTCAACCATGATTGCAGAGTCTTGCTGGGACCCTTTATTAAATTAATGTAGACGTCTGAAAACAACGGATGCCTCATTGGTTTAAAGGCACCTGCAAAATATTACTCTGAAGAACTCACAATAGAATTGTGTCAACACCCAAAAGGAAGACAGCAGTCTGGTGTTCTACTGCAAGAGGAAGAAGCACTGAACCCTAAAATATAGTCAACTAAACAAATAAGGTGTTGTAAAATTGTTTGTTTGTCTATGATGAGCTAAATTGTGCCCTTGTTTTAATTGGGCTAGCAGGTGAGGAAGGGAAATAAGATGTCTACCTATCCTCTTTCTGTTCAGCTAAGTGAGACCTACTGAGATACTGGGTCTGGCTATGGTGCAGCACACAGCTCTAGATGCTCCTCCGGGAAGGAGGCAGTGTGGGGCAGAGCCTTGGCTCTACTCCTACACTCACTGGCCAGGCAAGATGAGGCAGTAAGTTGCAGCCTTTAAGGGTAGCTGTGACTTAGCCCCAACTATTCCCCAGAGCGAGAGGGGAGTGAGGGAGGAATTGTGCTGCACGGCGCTGTCTTTGGGTCATATTACCAAGGTTACTCCAGGGGTGGCACAGTTTACACCACTCTTTGCCCAGAGATTTGCCTAAAGGAACAATTTAATCCTAAATGTTTTGCACATTTTTCTGTTTGAGAAAGGAAGATTAGATTTATTATTGAACTGATTGTGACTTGAAAGTCAACTGAGTTCAAAGATATCTGCATCTGAATGCCCAATTTCTTTATTTTCCTATTGGAGTGCCTTGAATGAGAATAGTTGGATTGATAGGCTAGGCTGCATGTGCTTTACAGCTACATTTTCAAAAGTGGCTACTGATTTTGGGTGTCAACTTGAGATACTTATAGCTTTAAATTATTTTCAGAACTTCTGGTGAGTATCTGGAGGTCCCATTAGGGTGACCAGATATCAAGTGTGAAAAATCGTTACACTTTGGGGGGGGGGGGGGGGCACGATATAGTTTCATATATGAGACAAAGCCCCTAATATTGGAATGGTCCTGATAATATTGGGATGTCTGTCACTCTTAGCTCTTCTCAGTGTCTCAGTCTGGTCACACCAACATAGAGGCACCCCGAATCAGCAGCATCTCTTGGAAATTTTTAGGGCTGTCAAGTGATTAAGAAAATAAATCATGATTAATCACGTGATTTAAAAAAAAAAAGTAATCATGATTAATTGCACTGTTAAACAATAATGGAATACAATTTAGTTAAATATTTTTGGATGTTTTCCACATTTTCAAATATATTGATTTCAATTACAACACAGAATACAAAATGTACCGTGCTCACTTTATATTTATTTTTTATTATAAATATTTGTACTGTAAAAAACAAAAGAAATAGTATTTTTCAATTCACCTAATGGAAGTACTGTAGTGCAATCTCTTTATCATGCAAGTTGAACTTACAAATGTAGAATTATGTACAAAAAAACCTGCATTCAAAAATAAAACAATGTAAAACTTTAGACCCTACAAGCCCACTCAGTCCTATTTCTTGTTCAGCCAGTCGCTCAGAGAAACAAGTTTGATTACATTTTCAGGAGATAATGCTGCCCGCTTCTTGTTCACAATGTCAACTAAAAGTGAGAACAGGTGTTCGCATGGCAATGTTATAGCCAGTGTCACAAGATATTTACATGCCAGATGCACTAAAGATTCATATGTCCTTCCATGCTTCAAAAACTCATTCCAGAGGACATGAGTCCATGCTGATGACAGGTTCTGCTCAATAATAATCCAAAGCAGTGCAGACTGATACATGTTCATTTTCATAATCTGAGTCAAATGCCACCAGCAGAAGGTTGATTTTCTTTTTTAGTGATTCGGGTTCTGTAGTTTCCACATCGGAGTGTTGCTCTTTTAAGGCTTCTGAAAGCATGCTCCACACTTCATCCCTCTCAGATTTTGGAAGGCACTTCAGATTCTTAAACCTTGGGTCAAGTACTGTAGGTATCTTTAGAAATCTCTCATTGGTAGTGTCTTTGTGTTTTGTCAAATCTGCAGCGAAAGTGTTCTTAAAATGAACATGTGCTGAGTCATGATCTGAGACTACTATAACATGAAATTTATGGCAGAATGCGGGTAAAATAGAGCTGGAGACATACAATTCTCCCCCAAGGAGTTCAGCCACAAATTTAATTAATGCATTATTTTTTTAATGAGCATCATCAGCATGGAAGCATGTCTTCTGGAATGGTGGCCAAAGCATGAAGGGGCATACAAATGTTTAGCATATCTGGTACGTAGATACCTTGCAATGCCACTACAAAAGTCCCATGCAAATGCCTGTTCTCACTTTCTGGTGACATTGTAAATAAGAAGTGGTCAGCATTATCTCCCATAAATATAAACCAACTTGTTTGTCTTAATGATTGGCTGAACGATAAGTAGAACTGAGTGGACTTGTGGATTCTACATTTTTGCATTGTTTTGTTTTTGAGTGCAGTTATGTAACAAAAGCAAGCTACATTTGTGAGTTGCACTTTCATGATAAAGAGATTGCACTACAATACTTGTATGAGGTGATTGAAAAATACTGTTTCTTCTGTTTATCATTTTTACAGTTCAAATATTTGTAATAAAAATAATAATATAAAGTGACCACTGTACACTTTGTATTCTGTATTGTAACTGAAATCAATATAATTGAAAATGTAGAAAAACATCCAAAATAATTTAATAAATTTCAGTTGGTTTTCTATTGTTTAACAGTGCAATTAAAACCATGATTAATCGCGATTAAGTTTTTTAATCATGAATAATTTTTTGAGTTAATTGTGTGAGTTAACTATGATTAATTGAGAGGCTTAGAAATTTTATTTCTGGTATTTCAGTCAGATTAGATGGATGGGACCAATACTACATATTTATTTTGAATATTATTTAGCCCAGGTTAAATGGCCCTTTCTTTTTGAGCTATGGTTTTGTGAAAGGAAAAGTTGTCAGTTACTCAAGAATGAAAGGTCATTATCAGTCTTAATACTGTGCACAATTATCCTACCTTCCAAGCTGCTTGAGTAATTCCTTGATTGCCACATCTTCAATAAGGACTAACCAAGGTGTTTATAGAAGCCCAAGATACCAATTAAAGACCAATCATTAAAGGAAAGTCAGTTTGATGTGGCCCTAAGTTCTGCGTAGGTGAATCAATTTTTTACCTAAACCCACTACAAAATACACAAAGTGCTCTTTCACAAAGTCTTACATTGCATTTAATTCAACATGAGAGTGACACAGCTGGATCCTCACACATGGTTTTGAAAATATAGCAGAAAAAGTTAGACTGAGAGTCAGGACTCAAGGAAAATGTCAGCTAAGGGGTAGGTGAAGGTGAGCTTGAAAGAAAAAGGTGTATGCACATGTGGGAGAAAGAAACCACTTCCAAACAAAAGTTTATTTAATATCAATAATGCTCCTGCATGTAAAAACCCAGTCCACAGTGTTTATCTTCTTGGCAAGATGTGGACTAAAAATCTAGGAAGGTGTACTTTTCATACAGAAACCTTTAGAGGATTACAATTGAACGTTCAAACATTGTATTCACTGTATTATACTTCATATATTTGTACCACTGATTACAATTAAGTGAAACATTTTAAACTTCACATAAACATAAGCATTTCACCAAATTTCACAAACACTTGGTGCATTTCAAAATTCCCTGTTCTGACAAATTTCACCAATTAAATAATTTGCTTTTAGCACCAATACTAGGTTTTTTTAAGCAAAATGTAAAATGAAAAATGGCAAGAATGTGCAAACCCATTAATTTTGTGGCACATTTTGCACAGCCGATGGATCTATCAAGTGGATGTCATGCTAATATTTTCCTCTCACTCTTCCAATCTTATTTTCTTAGTCACATCTTTCCCCAGTGTGCTGATGGAAAGGTACACATAACTGCATGAAAATAATTGGGCCAATTCCAAGTAAACCTTTTATAATACAGTAACTTGTTACTGAACAGTGATTAAGTGTAGGTACTACATAGTTTGGTGCTATATAAATACCTTAGGTAGGGTTACCATATTTAACAAATAAAAAAAGAGGACCCTTCACGGGGTCATGACCCCGCCCATTTCCCACCCCCAGCCCCACCCCTTCCCCGCCCCAACCCCGCCCTAACTCCGCCCTAACTCCGCCCCCTCCTCCCTCCCACTCCCAGCCACTCAGAAAGGGCTGCCCGAGAGCTACCGGCTTCACGGTTTGCCGGGCAGCCCCCAGACCCTGCACCCCCAGCCGGCGCTTCCCCAGCGCAGCTGGAGTCTGGGAGGGGAAGCGCCGAGCCGGGGGCGCAGGGTCTGGAGGCTGCCCAGCAAACTGTGAAGCCGGTAGCGCTTGGGCTTCGGGCAGCCCCCTTGCCTCTGGACCCTGCGCCCCCAGCTGGGCACTTCCCCTCCCGGGCTCTGCTCCTCCCCTGACTCTTTGGCTCTGTTTAAGAGCCGGGCTGCCCAAGCGCTACCGGCTTCAGGCAGCCCCCATGCCTACGGACCCTGCGCCCCCATCTGGGCACTTCCCCTCCCGGGCTCCGGCGGCGCAGGGTCCGGAGGTATGGGGGCTGCCCAAAGCCCATAGCACTCAGCTCTTAAACAGAGCTGAAGAGTCGGGGAGGAGCAGAGCCGCCATGGCCGAAGTCTTTGGCTCTCTTAAAGAGCCAAGCTGCCCCAGTGCTACCGACTTCAGGCAGCCCCCATGCCTCCAGACCCTGCGCCGCCGGAGCCCGGGAGGGGAAATGCCCGGCCGGCGGCTGGGGTCTGGAGGTAAGGGGGCTGCCTGAAGCCCATAGCGCTCGGGCAGCTCGGCTCTTAAACAGAGCCGAAGAGTCAGGGGAGGAGCAGAGCCGCCATTTTCCCGGACATGTTCGGCTTTTTGGCAATTCCCCCCGGACGGGGGTTTGAGTGCTGAAAAGCCAGACATGTCCGGGAAAAAACGGACATATGGTAACCCTATCTTAGGTAAAGACTTTTGGCTTCAGCACAGATGGATGTTGCACCTCTACTTATGAGCAGCAGGTATTGTTTTACCTCTAAAGCGTCTTTTTGTTTTTATGTCCCGAAATGCACACAGGAAAGCAAGTGAGTCCACATCCACTGCAAAATGTGGAAGTGAACAATTGCAACAAACATTCGTATGCCCCTTCGTGCTTCGGTCACCATTCCAGAAGACATGCTTCCATGCAGATAATGCTCATTAAAAAATTATGCATCAATTAAATTTGTGACCATACTCCTTGGGGGGGAGAATTGTATGTCTCCTGCTCTGTTTTACCTGCATTCGGCATATATTTCATGTTATAGCAGTCTCGGATGATGACCTAGCACATGTTTGTTTTAAGAACACTTTCACAGCAGATTTGACAAACGCAAAGATGGTACCGATGTGAGAGTTCAAAAATAGCTAAATCAGTCAACCCCAGGTTTAAGAATCTGAAGTGGCGTCCAACATCTTAGAGGGACGAGGTGTGGAGCATTTCTTTTAGAAGTCCTAAAAAAGCAACACTCTGATGCGGAAACTACAGAACTCAAACCACCAAAAAAGAAAATCAACCTTTTCCTGGTGGCATGTAGCATCTGACTCAGATGATGAAAAAGAACATGCGTCAGCCCGCACTGCTTTGTATCATTATCAAGTAGAACCCGTCATCAGCATGGAAGCATGTCCCCTGGAATGGTGGTTGAAGCCTGAAGGGACATATGAATCTTTAGCGCATCTGACACGTAAATACCTTGCAACACCAGCTACAACAGTGCCATGTGAACGCCTGTTCTCACTGTCTGGCGACATTGTAAACAAGAAGCAGGCAGCATTATCTCCTGCAAATTGTAACCAACCTTGTTTGTCTGAGTGATTGGCTGACCAAGAAATATGCCTGAGTGGACTTGTAGGCTCTAAAGTTTTACATTGTTTTATTTTTGAATGGAGTTTTTTTACATAATTCTACATTTGTGAGTTTAATTTTCATGATAAAGAGATTGCACTACAGTACATGTGTGAGGTGAATTGAAAATTACATTTTTTTGTTTTTTACAGTGTAAATATTTGTAATAAAAATAAATATAAATGAGCACTGTACACTTTGTATTCTGTATTGTAATTGAAATTAATATATTTTAAAATGTAGTAAACATCCAAAAATATTTAAAATAAATGGTATTCTATTGTTATTTAAGAGCATGATTAATCACAATTATTTTTTTAAATTGCTTGACAGATCTAATTAAAACATTTGCAATTCTGATTTAATGCCCACACATCAGTACAATATTATATGGGGTTTTAAAATATATGATAGAGAGAGGTTAATTTGCTGTGTATATTGGACCTCTAACTACTCAGTAATAGTTCACTCTAATAATTAACTTTCAAAATAGGACCGATATAATGAATAAATTAACAAAGAAAAACAATTTATCTCACAGTTTTGCATTGTTGTGTTATGTTAGATACAACTCCTGAAGTATAACTCTGGTGCATAAATAAGGTGGAATACAAATTTGAAATTTTATTCTTTCAGATGTTTGTAGATTGCAATATAAGTTGTCTTAAAATATTATTTTTGCACATATTAATTAAAATACAATTAAGGAATTGCCGGAGTGTTGTATTCTATTTTAGGCAGTGTTGGTAGCACTGACTATAATTAAGGTTGCTCAACAGTTTCCATTATAAGGCCCTGTTTCCAGTTGCTTTTAGCTTTGCCAGACTTTAAATGTCTGGGCTAAATTTTCTATGACTGGTGTCTGTCTCAGGCGGCATTTTTAAGTATTTTGAAAGCTACAGCTAAAATTGTTCAGCTGTTTCAAAGAATGATATTAGTAAAAATATATTGTTTTCCCCATGTTAACAACTCTTACAATCATTTCATTGAGAAGGTTTAGCACCTCCATGCTTTGAAGGATGAACTTAAAATTTGTCAGGGACAAGCTTTATCCTTCTGGTAGAAAGAAAGTTTCCTGAGGAGTGGACTTGCTGACCACAGTCCTCTTCCCAGAGCTTTAGGCAAGCTTTTAGATATCCTGGACCCAGGCTTTGAGTACCCTGAAGGTAAGCAACAAGACCCTGAATTTGACTCACTATTTCTCTGAGAAGCCAATGCATAGAGCTGAGGACAGGTTTGATGTGTTTTCAGTACCCTATGTTACTGAGGAAATGTGCTGCAGCATTTTGTACCAGTTAGATTTTCCTAAGGGCTGAAACTATATCACATTGCTGCAAATGATTCAGGGAAATGATACAGACATGTATAACTGAGGCTAGGTCATCATCTGCCAGTGAACTTGAGCCATGGTTTGTTAGATTCCCTTTCCCACTAAACCACAAATTACTGTATGAGACATCAGTACTGCTGACAATTTGTAAAAAATAAAATTACTCCATGCATATAAGCAGCTTGACTCAGTTCAATAGGGGATTGCTTATGTGTATAAAGTTACTTATAGGTGTAAATATTTGCAAGATCAGGACCTAAAATACCAATTGAAAAATTAAGGAGAAGCATGCCTTTGTTCAGAAAGATAAAATTCAATGTCGACAGAGAGAGCAAGAGCGAATATTCAGTATTTATGGCCACACCTAAGTGCATTTGGGTGTTCATTTACTGAGGACGTGCACTTGAAGAGCACTGGGTATGTATGAAAGCTTGGATCCTGGTTCTGTCAAAGACTGAATCCTTGGAAGAAAATCTACTTTATTAAGTAAGAAAAATAACCATGAATAAGTGTGAGCTTTCGATTGGATCTTATGTTTTATTTTATGTGTAACCATTCTGTGTCTAATATTCTTAATCATTGCTCATTTGAATCTTTGAATTTAATGTTCTTTGTTAGTAAACTTAGACTTGTTTTTTTATTATTGTTTTTATTTATTATAAATACATCTCAGTGCTGTGATATGAAGCAAACTGTGGATTCTCATTTGAATCAAACAAGCTGATGTGTGTACTGTTCCTTTTGGGGATAGCATTCCCCCATCTGCAGGGGACCCATTTCCTATTCCCAGAATGGCCATCATGAAGCATTTCTGTAGCATGTAGAGGATGGACAGTCATACCTTTGCAGCCTTTCAGTGGGTCTGTGCTGTTTGCCACCTTTGTGAAGTTTTTAAGTGTTTCAGAAGGCCTTGTACCAGCCCTCAACACCAGTTGCTCCAGGTGCTGAGCACTTTAAATGTCACCCAGAGTTAATGCAATCAGTGTAGCACAGTTTGCAGTCCAGTAGTATCAAGATTATTCACAACTAACATCTGGTCAAAGCAACACGTACAATATATATGTTTTCTATATCGGAATCTCAAGGTCTGTAAGCCCTTGCACTTGTACATGTATTGCCACTAACTAGCAATTTCCAAGTGCAAGCATGGCAACTGTATACACACACAGCGGCATGAAATTACAGACACTTCCTTTTTTCCCCTAAGACCACAGGCATCCCCTTTTGTGTGTTTTAAATACATTTTTTGCTTATAATTTCTGTTTAGCATGTACATCTTGGCATGAGAAAGGCCAGTGTGGACCTGAAGGATCAGTGGTACTCTACTATGTATGGATAGAGGGAGTGTGGGTTTCTTTGTTTTGTTTGGTAAAGACCATGGTGCAGAGCTTCATCTGGTGTAAATCAGCATAGTTCTGTTGATTTCAATAACTAAGATGAAACAAAGATACCTCTTGGCCTCAGCTATTTATATAGCACCGGTCAACATAGTGGAGAATGTTGTTGCTTTCAATGGAGCTATGCTGATCTACACCAGTTGAGGATATGGTCCAACGTGTATGACACATTCTGGTGGAGTGAATTTTGCTCGTTGACTACAATTCTACTTAAGAGATTAATTTACTCTGTGACTGAAGTCATTTGACCTGCTTATGCTTCAAGTCCACCCAGTTTACAGCTGAGTAAAAAGCAAGGCCACTTTGTGGGGGAGGAGAGAGCAATGATAATTTGTTTAAACAGAACTATTCTGGGGAAATAATTTTTTAAAGAAAGTTACTGCTAAATTAATAATAATAATAATTAATAATAATTAATAATTAATAAAGGCTGCCAAATTGAATGAGACTCTGACCTTCATGGATCCCAGCACATCTCTATATTACCATAAATATTTTATGATTATGAACATTAATACGATCTAATCATGTATATGAAAACAAATCCAGTGAGACTAAGCAGTTGAGAATATTAGCTACCTGAGGTAATATTCCAGAACAAAGAAGTACCTTAGGAAGCAGAAGATCGAAGTGTGTTTACCGCTGTAGATTTAGAAACTGTCAAACTGGAAACAGTATTATTCATAAAGTTAAAGAATCATAGAGAGAAATATAGGACTGGAAGGGACCTCAAAAAGTCTAGTCCAGTCCCTTGCACTGAGGCAGCATTAAGTATTACCTAAACCATCCCTGACAGGAGTTTATCTAACGTGTATTTAAAAACTTCCAAGGATGTAGATTCCACAAACTTCTTAGGTAATTTGTTCCAGTGCTTAACTACCCTTACAGTTAGGAAGTTTTTCCTAAATCTAACCTCAATTTCCCTTGCTGCAATTTAAGCCCATTACTTCTTGTCCAGTCCTCAGAGGATAAGGAGAACACTTTATCAGCCTCCTAGTTATAACAACCTTTTACGTACTCTCAGAGTGTTGTCATGGCCCCAATTAGTCTTCTCTTCTCCAGACTAAACAACCACATTTTTTTTCAATCTTTCCTCATAGGTCATGTTTTCTAGATCTTGAGTCACTTTTGTCTCTCTCCTCTGGATTTTCTCCAATTTTCCACATCTTTTCCAAAATGTGATGCCCAGAACTGAACACAGTACTCTAGTGCTGAGTAGAGTAGAAGAATTACATCTGTGTCTTGCTTACAACATTCCTGCTAATATATCCCAGAATTATGTCTTCTTTTTTTGCAACACTATTACATTGTTAACTCATTTAATTTGTGATCCCCTTTAATTCCCAGCTCCCTTTCTGCAGTTCTCCATCCTAAGTAGTCATTTCCCATTTTGTATTTCTGCAACTGATTATTCCTTCTTACTTGTAGTACTTTGCATTAGTCCTTAATGAATATCATCTTATTTATTTCAGGCTATTGCTCCAGTTTGTCAAGACTGTTTTGATACTGATCCTGTCCTCCAATGTGCTTGTAAGTACTCCCAGCATAGTATCATCTGTAAACATCATCAGTGTACTCTCTATGACATTATCATAATGATTTATGAAGATATTGAATAGAACTGGACCCAGGGCCTGATGTAAAATCCATTGAAGTCAGTTGAAAATCTCTCATTGACTTTTATAAACTTTTAAAAATTTGGACCCATAATAAGTAAATAGACCAACGTATTGGACACAAGAATGGTAGTCAGGAGATTTGGGTCCTACTCACAGCTCTATCATTGAGCTGCTGTGTGATCTAGGGCAAGTTACCTCACTGCTCTGTGCCATTTTCTCTTTCCTTCCATTGTCTATTTTATATGTTTAGATTGTAAGATCTACTGGTGCTGTCTCTTGTTATTTGTTTGTACAAAACAATGGGGGCCCACACTTGGCTGGGGCCTGTGATAGTGTGATACAAATAATAAAAAGATTTATATATGGAAGTGAGAAGAAGACATCCGTTGTTTAGCCTGGTGGAGCTAGTATATCAAAACCATCCCTGACATGTGTTTGTTCAAGCTGAACTGAAAATCTCCAATTACAGGGATTCTACAACCTCTCTTGGAAGTCTATCTTAACTGTCCTTATAGTTAGAAAGTTTTCCCTATCTAATCTAAATCTCCTTTGCTTCAGATTAAGCTGATTACTTCTTGTCATACCTTTTGGTGAACATGGAAAAGAATTGATGGTTGCCTTCTTCATAACAGCCCTTAACATATTTGAAGACTGTTGTCAGGTTCACCTTCAGTCTTCTTTTCTCATAACCAGCTTATTTTACCTTTTCCTTATAGTTCAGGTTTTCTAAACCTTTATCATTTTTGTTAGTTTTCTCTGGATTCGCTCCAATTCATCCACATCTTTTTGACAGTGTGGCTCCCAGACCTGGACAGAGTACTCCAGCTGATGCCTCATCAGTGCAAAGTCAAGCTGGACAATTACTGGCAGCCCCATGGGTCAGCGACTCCCCCTCCCTCTAGCTCCGCCTGGCAGCTAGAGTTGCCAACTTTCTAATCTCACAAAATCATAGATCCTTGCCCTGCCTTCACCCCGCCCCTGCTCTGCCTCTTCTCTGAGGCCACGCCCCTGCTCATTCCATCCCTCCTCCCTCCATCACTCGCTCTCCCCTATCCTCACTCACTTTCACTGGGCTGGGGCAGGGGGTTGAAGTGCGAGAGGGGGTGAGGGATCCAGGTCGGATTGCGGGCTCTTGGATGGGTATGGGGATGAGGGGTTTGTGGTGCAGGAGGGGTATGGGGTGCAGGCTCTGGGAGGGAATTTGGGTGCGGGAGGAGGCTTAGGGCTGGGGCAGGAGGTGGGGAGAGGGAGCGGGATGTGAGGTGCAGGATCCAGGAGGGAGTTAGGGTGTAGGAGAGGGTTACATCCTGGGAAAGGCGATTGGAGTGCAGGAGGGGGTTCAGGGTGTGGGCTCTGGTCAGGTGGCACTTACCTCAGGCGGCTCCGGGAAGTGGCTGACATGTTTCGTTCCTAGGCAGAGGGACCAGGGGGCTCTACCTGCGCTAGCAGGCTTCAGCTTCCATTGGCTGCAGTTCTGGGCAAATGGGAGCAGCGGAGCCGGCACTCGAGGCGAGGAGCATGTGGAGCCTCCCTGGCCACCCCTGTACCTAGGGGCCCAGAGACATGCCAGCCACTTCTGGGAGCCACATGGAGCCACGATAGTCAGGGAGCCTGCATTAGCCCTGCTGCGCTGCCAACCAGACTTTTAATGGCCCAGTAAGTTAAGTGGTGCCGACCAGCACCACCAGGGTTGCTTTTCAACCGGGTGTTCTGGTAAAAAAACAGATGCCTGGCAACTCTACCACTGGCGGCCATGCCAGTCAGCTCCTCCCTCTCCCGCTCAATGCCTCCCACCTGTCACAATCAACTGTTCCGTGGTATGCAGGAGGTGCTGGTGGGGGAGAGAAGCGAAGGCAGGAACTTGTGGGGGAGGGCTGGAAAGAGGCAGGTCAGGAAGAGGCAGGTGTTTGGAGAAAGGGATGGAGTGGGGGCAGACCCTGTGGTGGAGTGGGGGTGGGAAGAGGCATGGCAGGGTGAGGTCTTGGAGGAAGGGTAGGAGTAGGGTTGGGGCCTGGAGCAGAGTGGGGATCGAGCACCTCTGGGATCTGAGTAAGTCAGCAGCTATGCCTGTTAATATACCTCAAAATGATACTAGCCTTTTTTGGAACTGCATCACCTTGTTGACTCATATTAAATTTGTGATCCACTATAACTCTCATATCCTTTTCAGCAATATTACTGATTAGCTAGTTATTCTCCATTTTGTAGTTGTGCATTTGATTTTTTTCTTCCTAACTATAATAGTACTTTGAACTTGTCTTTATTGAATTTCACAGTTTTCCAATTTGACAAGGTCATTTTGAATTCTAATTTTATCTTCCAAAGTGCTTGCAAGCCCTCCCAGCTTGGAGTCATCTGAATTTTATAAGCATATACTTCACTCCATTATCCAACTCATTTAATGAAAACATTGAATAGTACTGGACACAGGACAGACCCATGTGGGACCCCATTAGTTATGTCTCCTCAGTTTGACAGCAAACCATTAATAATTACTCTTGAGTATGGTCTTTCAACCAATTTTGCACCCACCTTATTGTCATTTCATCTAGACCACCCTTCCTCAGTTTTCTTATGAGAATGTTATGAGGCACTGTCAAAAACCTTATTGAAATCAAGATATATCATGTCTATTTGCTTCCCACTAGCCAGTAGGCCAGTAATCCTGCAAAGAAACTAGGTTGCTTTGGCACAATCTGTTCTTGAAAAATCCATGTTAGCTATTACTGAAAACCCTATTGTCCTTTAGGAGCTTATAAATTGATTGCTTAATAACCAGTGCCAGTATCTTTTCAGGTATCAAAGTTAGGCTGACTGGTCTATAATCCATTAGTAATTTTACATGACAATTTTTGGAAAGATTATTTTTCCTGTTTTTCTAAGTGGGGTGAGAGTTGCTTCAATATTGCTAATAATTAATTAATTTCACATTAATATAAATATTCTCTACATAAATGGCTTCTTACATTAGTAATTAGTTTAGCAGGGCAATTAGATTCCATATTGGTACATAAAGCATTTTACCATTTATGTAGCAATGATATTATGAGCTATATTAGGAGTTTCACATTTAGCTAACATACTTGCAAGTCTGCATTTCACAAAGATGTTCAAGTATCAGAGGGGTAGCTGTGGTAGTCTGAATCTGTAAAAAGCAACAGAGAGTCCTGTGGCACCTTTAAGACTAACAGAAGTATTGGGAGCATAAGCTTTCATGGGTAAGAATATCACTTCTTCAGATGCAAGTACATCTGAAGAAGTGAGGTTCTTACCCACAAAAGCTTATGCTCCCAATACTTCTTTTAGTCTTAAAGGTGCCACAGGACCCTCTGTTACAAAGATGTTCATCATACAACATTTAAGAAATAAGCAGAAGTTTAAAACATTTCCACCTATACATGGTTTTCTCTCTAAAGTTGCAATAGCCCTCTTTACAATCTAGATATATTGCTCTGATTATACACCAACATTCCTTTTTTACAATTCCTAAAGCATTAATGTTTTATATGGTTTTATGAATAAGAAGGTTATCTTCTTAACATTTTCTTGTCCTTGGAAGATGGAAGAAGAAACCTTCTGGACTTACTTAGGTTAGTTTGAATGTTTCACATAATTAAATAAGCAAAAATACACACATGTGAGGTACTTTTTCTCAAGTACCCTCTGTATGAAAGTAATGATAAATATTTCTTAAGCTTCAGTAAAGGCACAAGAAAGGCTAATGACAAATAATTGTATTAATATATTTTTGCATTATTTTTGAGGTCTTTCCCCTATGGATGTTAGTATAGAAAATTATACAGAAAGGAAGGAAGCTTGGGATATAATTTATTTTAGAACAGGGCAATCCAAAGAACATTTCAAATCATGTGTAAACCTTCTTGAAGAAATAAAGATAAAGGATCAAATTCTACTGTCAGCTATATAGCTGCAATTCCCAGTAAGCAGAATTTGGCTCCATACCTTTAGTAGTTTTCCTATCATAGGCACCTCATATGATGCCACTGGAACTGGAATGAAAAAGTCAACATCTTAGACAGTGAAAAAGGACTACCCAGTATGTAGATCACCTTACAGTATGAATTTGTAAACTTTTGTGCATGTTTACAGTCAGATGCCTCATTATATAATTTCCTAACAGTTCTAGTTGAACTTTTAATTGATGTCACTGTCTTCTAATACCTGACAGTGCAAATGAATATTATGGTGAGAACAACAGAACAATAGGAAGAGATAGCTAAATGTAGGAAGGATGGTCTTAGAGAGCAAGGATGGTTTTGTGATTAATTGGGATTCAGGAAATTTGGGTTCAATTCCTGTTTTGCTACAGACTCACTGTGTATCCTTGAGAATATCTTTTAAAATGGGAATAAAAACTGTTCCTTTATCTGTTTAGACTATTTAAATGGTAAACTCTTTAGGGCAGAGTCTTTTATTATGGATTTGTACAACACCTAGCACAGTGCATCATCCCCTCTCGCAGTTGGGACTCTAATCACTACTACAAATTGCAATAATCTGGTCATTTCCAACTCTGTGACCATTAAAAACCACTATAGTGCTGTTGTTCCAAGCCTTCCTGTGGCCAGTATAACTAGACTTGGAAGGATTAGATTTTTATTGGTAAATGTTGATAAAGGTCAATTTCACTGTACACACACTGGATATTTCCATCAATGATAACTGAAACTTACAGATAGGAAAAGTAAGAACAATGCTGATTGAGAATGTATTAGATTTGATTTAAGGCTATTTACTTTGTATATTTTTACATATGATGCCAATTTGTGTTTTAATAATAACAAAGTTTTAAATTTGAATCTCAATGTGCACTGTCATTAAATAATTGTCCCACCCCATAATTTTCCACAACTGTGAAAATTTGAACGATAAAAATAGAAAAAAAACTTTAAACATTGATATTATCTGAGTATAACATATATACACTTTTTTTTAAGATAAAAACATTCAAATAAGATTTAGCTTTTCTTTTAAAGCAGTGTCAATATAAAAGAAGTCAAGTCAGGAAAAGTGGCCATTCGCTGGAGTTTTGTACACTCTATACTCTAGGTTATAGTTGATTATTTCCATTTGCACTTTCTTTTTGCCAATTTAACGGCTATTTGCCATAGCCAGTTCTGCTCCTTTGGAGTTCTCTCACCTTGTAGATGTTTTTTGCCACCTATTATGGAACTTGTCTGTATTTGATTTAGGACCGTCATGTTAAAAATGAAAAAAAGTGCCAAACTATCTGAAGGAAATAGATACCTCAAAACATGGGAAGCTTACAACAGCTGCAGAGAAAACTTTCCTGTCTCCATTGTCTGTGTAACTAAAATCTGTTTTGGGGTTTTTTGTTTGTTTTTGGTTTTGCAAATGTTTTGCAAGTAGTTATGTAACTTTTGCATGAGTCTAACATGATTTTGGAAATGTTATCTGCCAAGCAAAACAATTTAGATAGTGCGAATCAGGCCTGGTCTACACTAGGCGTTTATGTCGAAGTTAGCGCCGTTACATCGAATTAACCCTGCACCCGTCCACACCGCGAAGGTATTTAGTTCGATATAGAGGTCTCTTTAATTCGACTTCTGTACTCCTCCCCGACGAGGGGAGTAGCGCTAAATTCGACATGGCCATGTCGAATTAGGCTAGGTGTGGATGGAAATCGACGCTAATAGCTCCGGGAGCTATCCCACAGTGCACCACTCTGTTGACGCTCTGGACAGCAGTACGAGCTCGGATGCTCTGAACAGCCACACAGGAAAAGCCCCGGGAAAATTTGAATTTGAATTCCTTTTCCTGTCTGGCCAGTTTGAATCTCATTTCCTGTCTGGACATTGTGGCGAGCTCAGCAGCACTGGCAATGATGCAGAGCTCTCCAGCAGTGATGGCCGTGCAATCTCAGAATAGAAAGAGGGCCCCAGCATGGACTGATCAGGAAGTCTTGGATCTCATCGCTGTGTGGGGCGATGAGTCCGTGCTTTCCGAGCTGCGCTCCAAGAAACGGAATGCAAAGATCTACGAGAAGATCTCTAAAGACATGTCAGAGAGAGGATACAGCCGGGATGCAACGCAGTGCCGCGTGAAAATCAAGGAGCTGAGACAAGGCTACCGGAAGACCAAAGAGGCAAACGGACGCTCCGGATCCCATCCCCAGACATCCCGTTTCTACGAGGCACTGCATTCCATCCTAGGTGCGGCCGCCACCACTACCCCACCAGTGACCGTGGACTCTGAGGATGGGATATTGTCCACGGCCGGATCCTCGGACATGTTAGCGGACGGGGAAGATGAGGAAGGAGAAGAGGTGGACGAGGCAGTCGACAGCACTCACAACGCTGATTTCCCCGACAGCCAGGATCTCTTCATCACCCTTACAGAGATCCCCTACCAACCGTCCCCAGCCGTTACCCCGGACACAGAATCTGGGGAAGGATCAGCCAGTAAGTGTTGTAAACATCTAAACATTTATTTTTAACAGAACAGGAATATTAACAATTTAAAAAATGGGTTTCTCATGATTAGTTTGCCCTAGGCGCTTAACGGTTCAGTCATGGGCAGTGCAACTATTGAAAAAAAAATCTAGCAATGTCCAGTTTTGCATGATTGTCCTGCCCAAGCCGCTCTACTGTTTAGTCACTGCTACAGCAGCTAGAGTAAAATGCGGTCTATATGTCCGGGGATGGAGCAGAAATCCTCCTGTGACATCTCGAGGAAGCTCTCCTGGAGGTAATTGGAAATCCGTTGCATTAGGTTCCTGGGGAGAGCGGCCTTATTGGGTCCTCCGTAGTACGACACGTTGCCGCGCCACGAGACAAGCAAGTACTCGGGAATCATTGCTCTGCACAGCAGGGCGGCATACGGCCCTGGTCTTTGGAGGCTTTCCCGGAGCATTCTCTCTTTCTCGCTGTCAGAGATCCTCATGAGGGTGATGTCGCTCATGGTGACCTGCTTTGAATGAGGTAGGGGAATGTTAGTGTTGGGACTGCTTTACCGTTCCTTTACAGAACTGTAACCGCTGGTTTGCAGCCACGCGGTGGAGGCGGGAGAGGGGCAGCCGAAAGGGATCGTTCCCGGGGACAGCCGCGAGGGTGTGGGACAGGAGCAGAGTTCCTGCTTGCCGGATTGCTGGCAGCAGGGACCGACATTGATTTCAATGTGAAATGAGGCCATTGCTAATATAAAAGTTTTAAGCTGCCATGAGTCTACGGCTTACCATGTCTGCCTGCAACAGAAATTCCGTTGTCCTGACACGCTTCTCAAATGTGCTGTGCAAGACCCCAGGCACTGAATGCGAAGGCCGAGAATTCGACCTTGTGCTGAGTGCGCATGTGATAGGTGCTGTGCATGGTCTTGTTCACAGAGAAAGACTATGTTCTTTGTTCACAACTACATTTATCTTTCTGAGGAATTCACTCCCTTTTTCCCATTCCCACAGCCCCATCTGCGACTGTCTCACAACCTAGCCTGGCATCACACTCCCAGAGGCTAGCGAGGATTAGGCATAGGAAGAAGAGGACACGGGAGGACATGTTCTCAGAGCTTATGGCCTGCTCCCGAGCCCAGGCAGCACAGCAGACCCAGTGGCGGGAGAACTTGTCCCAAATGCAGCAAGCAAACATGGATCGGGAGGAGAGGTGGCGGCAGGAAGACCAGCAGGCGACTCAAACCCTGCTTGGACTACTGAGGGAGCAAACGGACACGCTCCGGCGCCTTGTGGATGTTCTGCAGGAACGGAGGCAGGAGGACAGAGCCCCACTGCAGTCCATCTCTAACCGCCCTCCCCCGCCACCAAGTCCCATACCCCCCTCACCCAAAGTGCACAGAAGGAGAGGCGGCAGAGTCCACGCAAACTCTCACTCCACCCCTGCAGAGAGCTCTAGTAGCAGAAGGCTCTCATTCCCCAAAATTTGACAAGTTCTTTCCTTCCCGCCTGACACAAGCCCCCGTCCAAGTTTCACCTCCCAGTTCCATGTGTAGTTGATAATAAAAAATATGTTTCTGTTAACTAATGTTTCCATCATGTTCTTTTGGAGGAGGGGGGGAAAGGGGGATGGTAATTGGACAGGACAGTCACCTTTGGCAGGGTACATAGGCGGGGGCAGGTACAGCAGCAGGGCACATACACAGTGCAGTGACTAGTTGCCCTGGTCAGTCTGGGAGGTGGTTTTCATGTTCTGTAGTGGGGGGTGGGTTGCTCTGTGACTTTGTGGCGGGGGAGGGCAGTTACAGATCTTAAGCGGCGGTCCTTATGCAGGATCACAGAGCCACACAGCAGGAGATCTGTAACCGTCCTCCCCCTGCCACAAAGTCACATAGCCCCCACATACACACAGTCCCGATCAGGAGGGGTGACAGGCTCCGTTGAAAGAACCAGCCCACCACAGCGGAGCCTGTCAATCCTTGAGTTTAGAAGCTTTCTTTGCGTCACTACACTACACCCGCTCCGCACCACAATCCGCGTCCCAGTTTTAAAAAATTCCCACGAAAACAGTAGTAAAGAAAACGGTGTTCATTAACAAAGTAGAACTGATTTTATTTCGAAACGTGTGTTGGAAGGGGGGGAGAAGGGGGTATGTAACTGGAGAGGATAGTCAACATTAACTGGGTAAAGAAACGGGGGCAGGTTCGGCTTCTCTGTACACAAACTTTACAGTCACAGGTTACCCTGCTCACTCAGGAACCTAGCTTTCAAAGCCTCCCGGATGCACAGCGCGTCCCGCTGGTCTCTTCTAATCGCCCGGCTGTCTGGCTGTGCGTAATCAGAAGCCAGGCTATTTTCCTCAACCTCCCACCCTGCCATAAAGGTCTCCGCCTTGCTCTCACAGAGATTGTGGAGCACACAGCAAGCTGCTATAACAATGGGGATATTGGTTTCGCTGAGATCACAGCGAGTCAGCAAGCTTCTCCATCTCCCCTTGAGACGGCCAAAAGCACACTCCACCACCATTCTGCACTTTCTCAGCCGGTAGTTGAAGAGTTCTTTTTCACTGTCCAGGGCGCCAGTATAGGGCTTCATGAGCCAGGGCATTAGCGGGTAGGCTGGGTCCCCGAGGATGACTATAGGCATCTCCACATCCCCAACAGTTATTTTGTGGTCCGGGAAGTAAATACCTTGCTGCAGCCGTCTAAACAGACCAGAGTTCCTGAAAACACGAGCGTCATGAACCTTGCCCGGCCATCCGACGTAGATGTTGGTAAAACGTCCCCTGTGGTCCACCAGTGCTTGCAGCACCATGGAAAAGTAGCCCTTTCTGTTAATGTACTGGCTGGCCTGGTGGTCCGGTGCCAGGATAGGGATGTGAGTTCCATCTATGGCCCCACCGCAGTTTGGGAATCCCATCGCTGCGAAGCCATCTATGATCGCCTCCACGTTTCCCAGGGTCACTACCTTTGGCAGCAGTACATCAACGATTGCCTTGGCTACTTACATCACAACAACCCCCACAGTAGATTTGCCCACCCCAAACTGGTTCGCGACTGACCGGTAGCTGTCTGGCGTTGCAAGCTTCCAGAGGGCTATGGCCACTCGCTTCTGGACAGTCAGGGCTACTCGCATCCGGGTGTCATTGCGCTTCAGGGCAGGGGACAGCAACTCACAAAGTTCCAGGAAAGTTCCCTTCCGCATGCGAAAGTTTCGCAGCCACTGGGATTCATCCCAGACCTGCAGCACTATGCGGTCCCACCACTCAGTGCTTGTTTCCCGTGCCCAGAATCGCCGTTCCATGGCATCAACATGACCCATTGCGACCGTGATGTCCTCGGCGCTGAGTCCCCTGCTTTCTGAGAGGTCTGTGCTACTCTCATACTTCAGGCCATCACCGCGGTGACGTAGCCTCCTCGCCTGACTTATCTGCATCTGCCTCAGGGAAAGGTGTATGATAAGCTGCGAGGCGTTGAGAGCGGCCACAACTGCAGCGATGGTCGCAGTGTGCTCCATGCTCGCAGTGCTGTGGCGTCCGCGCTGTCACTGACTAGAAAAGTGCGCGAACTGATTTCCCGCCGGCGCTTTCAGGGAGGGAGGGCGGGAGTGATGGACGGATGACGACAGTTACCCAAAAGCACCCTGGACACATTTTTTTTACCCAGAAGGCATTTGTGGCTCCACCCAGAATTCCAATGGGCAGCAGGGACTCCGGGAACTGTGGGATAGCTGCCCACAGTGCACAGCTTCCAATGTCGACGCTTTCCCCGTTAGTGTGGACTCACAAAGTCGAATTACTGTCCTTAGTGTGGACACACACGTTCGACTTTGCAATATCGATTCCAAAAATTCGATTTAAGTAAAATCAAACTACTCTCGTAGTGTAGACAAGGCCTCAGTGTATTGTCTAGGCACTAGCATTTTTAACAAGCCATAACATTTAAAGTTTCCATTCAGCGAGGTCAATGCTTTAAGTAAGGTAAGTCAACCATACAGGATGGAGTTGAATGTATTTTTATTGCTACTCAAGGACAGGAGGAGGGCTTCATAAAGAATAAAGCTTCCTAAAGAAGCTTAAAGTTCTCTTGAAATTTGCTTTAAAAGCTGTAGAGGGAAAAATAAAGAGCACTAGCAAATGCTTTTGTATGCTTATTTGTTTTTTTTAAAGCACCGGGGACCATAAGAACACTTGTTTTCAGCAATTCTGAGTACTACATAAGGGACTGAATGTGCTTTGAAACACTTCACCTTCAACACTCAACACATATTATTTATGACGTATCTTTTGTTCAAACACGTTATCGAAGGGTTTTGTGCAAATACATTAAAAAAGATACAATAAAAATTCAGCACCTGGCTAGATCTTTGTCTGTGCTATGGCAGTCTTGTGCCTATTCAGGAGTGCAGTGCTGCTATAAAGTCAGGTATTGAGTCACTTAAGGACTTTAATGTCTGCTGTGCCATGCTGTGGGCATGACCGGGGAAAAGGGCATGGCAATGCATCTCTATCCACTGCTACTCCCAGCTGTCTTTAGATTGCTTTAATCCATGCTGGTGTATTGGCCTCATGCTGAGCTGCCCAAGAAATGTGAGGAGGGGTAGAGAGAGCGTTCATAAATGGAACCTTTGCGTTCCCTCCTCTGAGATGTGCCAAGCGCTCATTAGCTGCAGCTCAAGATGTGACCAACAATTGGCAAGCATATTTGGGCACATGTTTTTGCATAAGTAAATGTTACACATTGAATGGTAGCAATGTCATCCTAATTACATACTTATTGTTTAAACCATACATAAGTTGGAATACAAAAAGAAACAGAATTGGGCAACTTGGGACCATACTGTGATTGGTGCCTCCATGTGACTGGAAGAGTGAGAGGGTACTAGAAAACTTTTCCCTACATTTGCCCCCTGAGTGTGTGTGGGGGCTCTGGAAGTCATTTGGGGCATCAATCCCCTGGAGCATAGAAGTTGAATATGAGATTGGAGAAACTTTATTCCCATATTTATTTAAACCTTTTATATATTTTTCCTTTAAATTAAATGTTTCATTGATAAAGCAAAAGAAAAGGCTTCACCCAGAACAGCTAGGATTCTGTGGAGCTGTGTTAAAGGCTCACCATTGGTAACTTATCAATTCTAGGCTACCTTGGGTTAATCTTGTTTCCTTGTGCTTTTTATACTTTTGCTTTACATCAGTCTGATTGCCTGTGGAAGTTCTCCAAAAATCCTCCAGTGTGTACTTAGCAGATCTATGCAATCCTGCTTTGCACCCATTACTTATTGTGAATTCGTTCTGAGAAGCATTTCTTTATTCATTGTAAAGTATCACAGAGACAATTAGAATTTTCAAAGGATCACGTAATTTGTAACACTATTCTTGTTTCAGAGTGTAAAAGTATGTATAAGGCAACTAGAATCAAGGATGGTGTGAGGCATTCTGGCAGAATGATCCAAAATGTCATGGTCTGAAGTTGAATAGATTTAGGCCCTGATCTTCCAAATGACTCTGTGCAGATGATATGCTGCAACCACCCACAGCCCCATTGAATACAACGGGATCCCATGAAGGGGTCTGCCTGCACGGTCCCTGGCAGGCTCAAGGCCACATTGTGTAACTTGTGAGGGAACTGGCTTCATTTCCATTTCTAAAAATAGAATCATCAAAGATATGGGTTGGAAGATACCTCAGGAGGTCATCTAGTCCAATCCCCTGCTCAAAGCAGGACCAACACATCCTTAGGTAACCCATTCCAGTGCTTCACCACCCTCCTAGTGAAATAGTGTTTCCTAATATCCAACCTAGACCAATTTGTCCACATCCCTTCTGTAGTGGGGAGACCAAAACTGGAAACAATATTCCAGGTGTGGCCTCACCAGTGCCGAATAGAGGGGAATAATCACTTCCCTCAATCTGCTGGCAATACTCCTACTAATACAGCCAAAATTGCCGTTGGCCTTCTTGGCAACAAAAGCACACTGCTGACTCATATCCAGCTTCTTGTCCACTGTAATCCCCAGGTTTCTTAAATAGTTGTATATTGTATTTTTCAGAATCAGCTATGGGCTCTAAACAGTGTCTGCATCAATAAGACATCCTAGCAGGCTGTGGTGAAACTGGGGAATGGGAGGCAAGAAAACTTAATTGTATCTTAGAAATCAATGGGTCTAACCTAGACATACTGTACAGAAATCAGGGGCTGGAATGAATCCCTCATGTCCTGATAAAAGATTTTAGATGTTGGAAAATCCATTAGTCATAATCATTGCTCCTTTACTCTGGAGACTGCATGTATAATGCATTTACAATGCATAGGAGTATTCTGGTTTCTGATGACTTGCAGAAGTACAACTACCTAAAGCAGAGGTATTTCATGGGAGTGGGGGGACACGGGTAAGAAGAGTGGAAACACAAGAGCTTCTTGCATCTGTGATAAGAAAGACATTAAAGGGATAGTAAAACATCCAATCATCCTTTGACCCTGTGTGGTTGCCCCGTGACTTCTAGGCCTGTATTACAATCATTACATCATGCTAACTAGTCTAATAACTAGAAGAACAAGGAATCAAACCTGTGTACTTAAAAATCAATGACAAAACTTCTATTGATTCCAGTATAAGCAGGATTGAGCCCTAACCACTTGTTATTTTTATTGACTGAAGCATTAATTAATAGGCTCCCACATTTTTGTACAAAGTTGCAAAATGAAGGAGTTAAAGTAATTCTTTGGTAATCAGTGAATCCCATTAGATGAAACAATGTGGTCTTGTAGAGTACCTTAAAATCATTCAGTATTACTGTGCTGCAGTTGTATACTCATTACAATGATGATGTTTTTATTAAATCTACTTTCAATTAGTTCTAGTTCATTTTAATTTTAACCTCCTGAAATAACATTCCATCAAATGCTGTGAGGATGGAGGTGTGATGAATAAACTAAGGCTAATGCTTCTTAGTCCTCAAAGAATACCGCACACATTGTATTTAGGGTTAACCATAAAATGCCTGCCATGTGGTGTATCTCTCTTTTAATCATGAAAACTGTAGCCATAGCATTGGTAATTAAACATTATCATGTTTCTCTATGACAATTATAATTCATTATTCAGTCATTTGTGGCCAGATGCAGGTTGACACTGATGTGGAAGCTCAGGAGGGGTAGGATCTAAGAAGTCTTTCCCCACACTATCTTGCTTGGCCTGGGCATAACCAAAATGATAGCCCCTGTGTTCCGAGGAGGATTGCTCCATCTGTGTGCTTCCAAAGAGAATGGGGAAGAAGGTGGTCCCTGGCTCCTCTACTCTCTGCACTAGTCTTTGGAATGGGCTACATGCACTGTGACCAGTAGGCGGCAGGTCAGACTGTCCTTTAGAATGGTGCTACTATTAATGCAACCTTAACAGGAGTAACTCTTTAAAAGTAACCTACTTTGTACTCATTGACAAGATCCATTTGTAATCAAATAGATACGAGTGCCTGAAGTCCCAACGAAGCTCACTGAAGTAAGCATTGTATTGCAATATATCTGTATAAACTTCTTGGTAAGTGGATGAACCTCTACTGTAATTCAGTAGAAATTAAAACATGATTTTTCTAAAGAGTTCTATTTAATTAATGCTTAATATATATTGCAGTTTGAATGGTAGTGCAGAAACATGCTCTGAACTCATTTGAAACAAAGGAATAATGTACAGGATTGCAACTGGATTGTAACACTACAATATTGATTGTTAAATCATGCTGCATCCACCAGAGCTTTCAGACCATTCATATTTCATGAACATGGCACTATTTTTTATTTACTTGTGTCACTATGAAGTTCTATTTCATATCAGATCTTGTACACATCCAGAGACTGCATCATCTGTAGTGCAAGGATTTCCATGTGAATTTTAGATCATGAGACATTAGTAACTGATAAGAATCTATAAAGGTTCCTATAAACCCAGTATTTCCTGACACGTACCACAGTGTGGAATTTGAGGTGACCACTGTTTCCCTTCTACTCAGAACTGAAGATAGCTGTAGTAACTGTAATAATGGCTGGCAAATGTTTCCTTTTTAATGTGTTCTACTGTACTTTGCAGTTTTGTAGCCATGTTGGTCCCAGGATATTAGAGAGACACGGTGGGTGAGGTAATATCTTTTATTGGACCAACTACTGTTGATGAAAGAGACAAGCTTTCACGTTACAAAGATGTGAAGAAGAGCTCTGTGTAGCGTGTCTTTCTCCTGTACTGACACTTTAATTATTCTTTTCCCCATATTCAAATTAAAACTATCTGTATTAACCTAAGCATTAGAACATCTGATAAAGAACACAATTCTCCCTGGCTGATTTGGTAGCTCAGAAGACTGGTAATAGTTATACAGCCTTTCTCCAACAAGATCAGCAGTGATTAAAAAGTCATTACCCTCTGCTGTTTGTTCATGGCCTGCATGAAATGAGCAAGTTATCTTAGTCTAGCTTCTATTGGACAGGTTCCATGTTACATAAAACAATATTATAGCTGGCACATTTGGAAACTTTGATAAATGAGAAGACAAAGTTAACAGAACTGGTTATTGAAAGTTAGACTCTGAGGGACAAACTTTGAAAAGGAAGATGGGACAAGCAGTGCATGGAAGCTCACATTGTAAATTTGGTGGTAAGAGAAATTCAGACCTAAATTTCTGTCAATAACTAGTGATTATTAGTAGCTCAGTTTTTGACTGTCCAATTTACAACACATGTAGAGTGTTGGATGCTCAGCACTCTAAAAATCAGACCTTTTAAAGGTGTCTCAAGATGTGCAGCCAATTGAACCACCCCAAATCACTAGTATTTTAGAAAATTTAGACCTGCATTTCTCTTATCACCAAACTTTCACAGTTTTAGTGTGAGCTTCCACATACTGCACTGCCAATCTTCCTTTTGGAAGTTTAGCCTTCAAACTCCAGAAATGTTAAACTGGTACCTTTTACGAGAGCAGTCTCCACTAAAATATTCTCACCTCATTTCAGTTTTATTCTTGAAGTAGAAGAAGAGTTCTCCATGCATTGTATGAGCAGCTGTTGTAGGAGACTGTGTAAGTACTGTGTACTTCAGATTCATTTACTGTTTTGGTTTCTCTAGCAACTGCAATGTGCATTTGATCCTTCTACCATCTCTTTTGTTTTTTGCATTTTGATGATTTTATCATGAATTCATGCTTAATTCATGTTGAATTGATGTAGTAAGTAGTAACGCTCAAAAGATACTTATTTTGTAAAATCAAACCAAATTCATTTGAACTTTATATGAACTACTTCATTCCTTTGAAGTACAAAACATTAATGAGAACAGATATTAAGAAAATGGCACACAAGACTAGATTCACAAAGAAATTTAGTTGAGGGGTTGCTCAGCATCATCGCACCTAACTTTTAGGTGCCTAGAAAATCACTGGATTCACAGAGTTTGAGTCTGGCACCAAGGCTCCCTATAACAATGAATGGGCAGAAATAGAAATCTCAGAATGGGATTGACAAACGCCAGCATGCTAGGTGGCTCCTCACTTAAGAGTGCCAATGGAAGATGCCAACCTAAGCAGTATGTTCCCTCTCTCAGAAACAAACGCTTAAGTCTGGGCTGCAGGGAGGTGCCTCCCTCTGCCAGCGATACTGAGCTGCAAACTCTCTCTTGGCATTAGGGGCCTATGCCATTTTAGCAAACAGCTAGCAGGGTCGGTGGAGGATGACCTCTCTCATAACTTTTAGCCCAGTGATTTGGGTACTTACCTGGGATGTGGGAGACCCCTAGTTCAACTCTTCACCCAAGTGGGAGAAAGAATTTGAATTGGGCTCTGCCACCTCTTGTGCAAGTGCTATAACCACCAGACTTGCTGAGTCATTCTTGTTCCTGTGTCCTGTGGCCCAGTGGTTCTTCCATTGTTTAAAAACAGTGAACGGGCTTCAACAGAAGAGGCTGAGGGAGCTCCACATCAGAACATCCCAAACCCAGTGAGAACTGGCAGATCCCAGTTCAAGTATGACTTCATCTTTTTTGAACATGGGTGACCGTAATTGTATATAGTATTCCAAAGGAGGTCTTATCAGTGCTTTGTACAATGGCATTAATACTTCCCTATCTCTACTGCACAACGCCTTGCCTGATACATCATGGAATTGCATTTGTCTTTTTCACTACTACATCACATTAGTGGCTCTAGTCTCCTGTGATCGATCCACTCACACAAGTTTCTCTTCTGCCATCACTTCCAGCGGATGATCCCCCAGCTGGTAGCAGAAATTATTCTTTTTAGACCCTAAGTGCATGGCCTTGCACTTTGTACTACTGAATTTCATCTCATTTCCATCACTCCAGTCCTGTCAATTTGCTGGATCAGGAAGAAAGCTGTCAGCCTGTTTAAAACCAGGCTATTTATCCAAAAATCCTTTCTTTGTCTGATGATCCCTGGAGAATCCAGTTTGTACTAGTATATGCATATCTCTCCAAAGCGGTGTCTTCAAATGATAACAGAGGAAATAGATTAGCCCTACTAGCACTAGTGTATAGGCAATTAAAGAATTTCTTATTTTCATGCAATATTAATTCCTTGATTAATTTTGTTCTCAACATCTTGATTTTGTGCAGAGTGCTCATATTTTTACAATTCCATTTTGCTATTAGTTTAAACCCCTCCTGACATCTCTAGCCAGCCTGTCTCTGAGGAAATTGTCACACCCCTAGCTTAGATACTATGGTGATGGACCCTTTAAAAATGACAGATAGATATACAGTTCAATGACAGTTCATAATGTTGGTTGAGCAGTATCAGTGAGTGACAAATTGATGACAAAGATTCTTGTGGATACCCTGATCTTCTCTAATAGGCAGTCAATGAAGAAATTTCTACATTAAGTGATTAGTTAGCTAAATGCCACAATTTAGCACTGGAGAGATCCTGGAATGTCATTCTTTTTTATATATGATATATCTATATAGACAGTGGGTGTGAGATGTGGGTGGTTTCAGAATAAAAAGGGTTTTCCACAGTTAGCAAATCATAATAAGTTTAAGGTAAGTCAAATTTTGGCCGATAAACAATGGCCAAAGGTGGGGTTTGAACAAATGCCTTCCATTCCTATTTTAAAGACTAGCTCCTTGTTCATTTGTCCTGATGTAGAAGAGTTCTGAAGATTCCTTCTTCCCTTTTACAATTCAAACATTTGAGGAGGGGGAGGTTGAGAACCTCTGGACCTCAAGTCTGAGCATCCTCTATTTGTCCTTACAAGGCCCCAGCTATGGGGTGATTAAGAACTCAAGGATCCAAATAGAAGTAGATCCTCTATCCCTTCCCATTGCCCTCTTCACCCTGATGCAAAGGGAGCTCATGCTGAGCAAGGATGCATCACATTCTTTGCCTGGGTGAAACATAATTTATACTGTCAGTGGGCCCCTCCAAATTTGTCTAGGATTGCCCCACACTTGAATTTTCACTTTGGTTTACCTCAGTGACTAAGCTTATCCTCTATGCCTACAGTGCACTTCTAGAATATTTTAAAAAATTAAACTCTAGAACTGCTTGATTTGCTTTATTTTAAACATTGCAAAGTACAATAGGGATATAGCATTTTATCACCCCTGAAGTAGATATTTTCATCTAAAAGTGGCTGTCCTCCATAAACTGTGGCAATCTCCTCCCTCTGATCAAGAGGTCAGAACAGAATAAATTTAACATGACAGTGTTGCAATGACAAATGGGATGATTCAAAATGGTTTACAATGTGGTTATATTTAAAGGCAAATGAAAAGGGAACTATCAGATAGCAATCATGACTTAAGAGAAGAAAATAATTGCAAGTACATAATGCCGAAATTGGATTATATTTAAATATATGTAAATTTGATTGAATTTGAAATTTAATCTCTAGGTCTTCATTTTAATTCACAGTTGTATGTGACAATTTATTCCTTTGAACAGAAAGGGAGCTTATTTGGGGATTTCAGGTCATTGATTTTGTTCAGGATTTCAGCAATTATGGCTGTTGTAGTTTGCAGTAGGCTGCATGGCTTCAAGATTCTTTAGTAATGAGTGCTTCAAGAAACAGGGGTTGCAATTGCAATTCACAAGATAATAGCAATATTGCAATTGTTGTTAATACAGTGGTTGCCATTAATATCTTTATGATTTTACCAATGAATTAGGATATTTGGGGAGCTCAATGTAGGGAAGCCATAATGTCACCGACTTTAGAGATGAAAAGTCCTATGAGAGTCAGAAGGAAAAGATTCATGCCCAAGGCTCTGATCTGAGAGCTCTGAAATGGCCCTTTGTGCTCACACAGTGCCATTGATTGACTGAGGGATTGTCTACATGGGAAAGTTTTACCAGCTACACCAATACAGTTACACAAATATAACTATGAAAAAAAATCCCATGTATATAAGGTCTAAATTAGGGATGGTGAATGTGTTTAGCCTCATGGGTTTGAAATAAGGCTATAGTTATAAACCTTTCCAAGTTCTGTCCAAGCTTAGTGGAGTGCCAGTTACTTCTGGCTAAATTGTATCTTACTTCCTGGCTTAAAATATGAGTTACCAGCCAGAGTTTTACTTCCTCCTTACTTGTGGACAGGAAATATTGTGTGAATTTGTCTTTTGAGAGATTACCATTCCATACAAACACCTTTCATGGGCAACTAGCTAGCAGTCTGTGGAAGGGAGAAGAGGAGACTGGAAGAGGGGATGAAAACAGGTGTCAGGGGACCCAGAAACAATAAAAGTTTAAGTGAAAACAGCTATATAACTTCTGGAACTGCAGTTTAAGAGCCCAAAGGGGAGAAATAGATTTTGCAAATCAGACATAATATTTTTTTACAGGGTGCAGTGTGCAGTTTAAAAACCCAAAGGGGAAAAATAGCTTTTGAAAATCAGAGAATAAAATATATTTTACAGGCTACTACTTAGGAGCAGAGGAGGATGATATAGGGAAATACCTTTTACATAGCAGAAGAAAATCTATATTTCCTGTGTTTGTAAAGATCTGCACAACAGAAGCCATTGCAGTACACAGCAACTTTTATTGGTCCTACAAAACCTATGAACAATGCTGCATATTGATTGAGCAACATCCATTGGCACATTATTTATTAACTAACTATTTGCATACACAGGACTGCTCTGTTAGGAGGTATATGTGTAACAGTGTCTATTGGGGATGGTGGAGGATGGGGAGAATCCTTTTGCAAAACAATAGAAAGCAAAGAAATGATATCTGATAAAATACTTACTGTGAAACTTAGGCCATGTGTATACTAGAAACCTTACAGTAGCACAACTGTACCGATGCAACTGCGCTGCTATGAGGTCTCCCGTGTAGCCGCTCATGCCAACGGGGGAGAGCTCTCCCATCAACATTATTAAACCACCTCCAATGTGTGGCGGTAGCTCTGTCGGCGGGAGAGCGTCTCCTGCCGACATAGCACTGTCCACACAGATACTTCTGTCGGTAAAACTTTTGTTGCTCATGGGAATGTTTTTTCACACCTCTAAGTGACATCAATTATACCAACAAAAGAGCTAGTGTAGACATAGCCAAGGTATGTCTACACTTAAAATGCTACACTGGCACAGCTTCAGTGCTGCAGCTGCACCACAGTAGTGCTTCAGTATAGACACTCACTGCACCACTGGCAGGGGTTCTCCCATTGCTGTAGTTAATCAACCTCCTTGAGAGGCGGTAGCTAGGTCTATGGCAGAATTCTTCTGTTGAGTTAGTACAGTCTACATCGGGGCTTAGGTCGGCATACTTATGCCTCTCAGGAGTAGGGATTTTTCACACCTTTGGGAGATGTAGTTCTGCTGATTGTAAGTTTTCAGTGTAGAGCAGCCCAAGAGCAGAATGATTAAACAAGAAACCCATTATAGGCAACCCTCCCAATGATTAATAGCTCAAAGCTGGAAAGTAATTACAGAAAAATATGTAATAACTGCTGGTAAGCATCTAGTAGATGAGATTAGAGCCCCTGAGTAAGAAGGAGAACAACTGAATCGAAATAGTTTTTATTTTTATTTTCTTGTTCCTGTAACAGGGCAACTGGAGGTCACCTGGCCTAACAAGGACCAGCACTGGGAACAAAAGGATGATGGTGGTAGAAGTGCAGTTTAATTGAGGAGTGGGCTAATAGTTCTAGCCACAAATGGAAACAGTGCTAGTAGCAGTGCCAAAAAGAAAGAAGCAGGCTTGGTTTGGAGCTTGAATCTAGAACAGTGTTTCAGCTGGAGAGGACTTGGGAGTTTATAGAACCGCTGCTGTTTTTGCTGCTATCTGTAGTATCTTTGTTCAAGATGAACGGAAACCGTGTACAGACAATGCTTCTGGCTGCAGCAGTCTGACTGCTATAAAACTCCCTTTGTTTAGGGAGAGCTGTTCTTCTTCTTTAAATTATTTCTACAGAGAATCAGGAGCAATTGTTTTCCAGCTCCCTGACAAACCACCCTCTGCCCTGTCATATCTGAATAGCTACTGAAACTAGCATGGATTCTACTGGACTATAGTTACATAAACTCAGGAGTAAATTCACTACATTGTAACTCCATCGCTTGTCATCTCTTAGACAAACAGCACACGTGCCTTGACATCTCCTTTTCCATGGGGACAGCTGCAGCTGTGTTGTGTTGCAAAGCTGCCTCTCAGTCATACATTACCTCATAGGTTTGTACCTTAAAACAGAGACAATAATTAAGCTGTGTATCAGTTCTGCTTAGGAAACAACCCACACATTCCTTATGCCTCAGGTTCTTCCATGTGATAAACTGACGGTTTTAAAAGAGCCCGAACTATATGTGTCTCCTTTGCTAGTGGCTGATGGGAAAGTGGTCATAAACCATAGCCTCCTTTTCAGCACACCTCCTTTGATACTGTCTGTTCTGTCCTGAGAGGTACTGCTCTGGGGTGTCAGAATAAAGGATGACTCTATATCCAACAAAAAAGACCATTGGCTCACTAGGCAATGACAACAAAAATAAAATGATCTTGTTGGCAAAGAAGCAGCAGCAGGGCATGTATTGATTAGAACAGCTCAGGCATCAACAGGGAGAACACGCTGCTGTCTGACAAGATATGTTACCCATACTGCTGCTGTTATTAAATAATAATGGAGTTACTGTGGCTGCAGTTGTAACTACAGGTGGAATCTGTGGGACAGCAAAATATGCTAAAATAATGCAGGAGGGCGATGTGCATGTTTTCCCCAATGATAGCACAATGGGGGTCCTGATCCACAACTAAGGCTCCTAGGCAGTGATAGATTAATGCACAGGCCTCTGGGGCCCGTGACGGGGTCCTGTCCAATTTGGGGATCCCTGGCAGCAGCTCCGGCTCCCTCTGGGGCAGTCAGTCAGTGGGCACAGTAGTTGGTGCCATGATGGCACCACCATGTTGGGTGTCATTCCGTGCCCAGGCTGCCTCCACCGCAGGAAGCCCCTGCATTTCCATCTTTGGGGTCCCTGAAGCAGCAGCTGAAACCAGAGCCATAAGGCAGAGCTGGGCTGGATGGGCTGCGGGTAAACCCAGACTGGGGAGTCCAGACTGGAGCCCGGGCAGGGGAGAAAACGTGGAGCCAGAATGCGGCGGTGTCACAGAAGGGAGGAAAGCTCCTCCTTGGAGCTTTGGGGTTGAAACTGAGCCCTGAGCAGTGAGGGAACTGAGGCAGACACAGAACTCCAGGGGTGTGCACAAGGGGGAGGCAAGTAGGGGGCACGGGCCCCCTGAATAATTGGCAGCAGCACAGAACCCCTCCAGCCCTGGTGCTGCAGTGGGAGCTAGCTCCTTTGGCTCAGGGCAGGGGAAACATTTAGGAAGGGCAGGGGAGCACCTGTCCTCCCTCCCCCAGAATTCATACTGGAGGTCTGCTCACAGTGCATGCCCAACTCTAGGCAGAGCTCTTAACTGCAGCACTGGGCAACCAGATCCCCTCCTCCAGGAACCCGTTGTCTCTAGAGCTCACACACCTCACACCCTTCTCTGCCTCCCTCAATCAGCAGCTGAGATGATAAGAAGGGACAATCCTCCTAACCAATAATAGTGGGGCTGTGGTGGGAGCACAGAGTGTGCCCATCCAAAAGGTGTCAATTTTTTATTTCTGAGAAGTCCTCTGCGGAGCACAGAGTCTTTAGCAAAGCTGCACGGCTGGCAGGGGTGGTGGGGGGAAGAGGAGTGGCTGGTGGCTTATCCCTATTGCCACCCTCACCTCTTAGCCAGTACCAAATCCTGAGCTTGTTTTACTACTCACGGGAGTCGATAAATACTCCACATGGGTTTGTCTATGAGATTCAAACTGTGCTTGGAGAGTGCCCCTCAGCACCCTTCTTCCTGCAGGTCCTTGGAGGGGCGATGCTACTTGTTCTTCCCTAACTCCTCGAGTCAGGAAACTGCCATTCTAGCCCCAGTCTTCTCACTGCCATGGTCCCCTCCCAGTGCCAACCTGTCATATTTTCCCTCTTTACTTCCCCAGAGGTTCCTGTCCCTGCCCAGTCTGTGCACTCACTTGTGCTCCCTTCCCCCTCCCATTCTCACTACCTCTATCTTGCTCTCTCAGCTCCCCTTCTGGCCCCACTTCTCTTGCATTCTCTTCTGTCTCCTCCCACACCCCAAGCTCCCCAATCCCCCCTTTTGTTTACCACATTCCCTGGCACACCCCTCAGTCTTCCTCCTGCGCTGCAGAACCCCTCTGACCCTGGTACTTCTTCATATTCTCCAATTCCGTCTCTGACAACCTCTTCCTGCCCTTTTATCCCCTGCACATGCTCCTCTCTCCCTTATGAACCCCCATATGATATTGTGTTTTATATGTTTGTGTATTTGATTATATGTGATAATATTATTAACATTTAAGTCCAATATGTTCATAAACGAGAGACATTTACAGTATATTAACTGTAGCACAATTTTTCCATTACTATGTAGAGATGTTACTGGGAATGATAATCACAGTCTGCCTGTAATTGGTTTCCTAAACTACTCTAAATTCATTAGATGGTGGTGAAAGGACCTTTGAGGGGATACAAGTCACAGAATCAAAATAATAACATGTAATCTCTTTAAAAGGAAAGTGAGACTTTGTATTAATGAATTTTGATACATTTGTGTTTTTAATGGGATGTGGGGGGCCCAAATGTTCTTTGTGCCCAGAACCCCAATAAATCTTAATCCGCCTCTGTTCCTAGGCAATGTGGTAATACGAATAATAATAATCAGCAGCCAGATACAAGCAAAATCCATATCAGAGAAGAAAATGTAGTTGCGTAGTTAGGGTGTTAGCCTAGGACAGTGGTCACCAACCCATCAATTGTGATCAACTGGTCGATTCTGGAGCCTCTGCCAGTCGATTGCAATCTCCGGGCCTCTAAAAGTCACCTCCTATTCTGACTGAATGGTCCAAGTCCCTCTGAGCTTGCCTGAGTGCCACTCCAGGCGAATCAGTAGAGGAGCCAAGCTCGATCCTGTGCAGCGGGGCTCAGGTAGGCTGCCGGCCTGCCATGGCCCCACACCGCTTCCGGAAGCAGCTGGCTGCTAGCATGTCTCTGCGGCCCTGGGGGGAGGGGGAGGAGCAGTGGATCTCTGTGCACTGCCTGCGTCTCTGTGCATTGTTCCTGGTCAATGGGAGCTGCAGGGATGGTGCTGGGGGCAGGGACAGCTCGCAGAACCACCTCCCACCCTCGGGGCTGCAGAGATGTATCAGCAGCCAGCCACTTCTGGGAGCAGCATGGGTCCATGGCAGCCTACCTGATCCCTGCTGCGCCACCGACCAGGAACAGTCTGTGGTAAGCACCTCCTGGACGAATCCTGCACCTCGCACCCCCTCCTACACCCCAATCCCCTGTCCAGGGCTGACTCTGGCTTTTTGGCTGCCCCAAGCAAAAAAAACAACCTGCGGAGTGCGGGTGCAGGGGGACTGGTTAGCGGCGGGGAGGGGGAGGGAGCGGGCAGGAGAGAGAAGGGGGGCGGTCAGGGCTACAGCGGTGGTGCTGCCACGCGGCCCCTCCTGCCACGCTGCCTCCTGCTGCCTGCCGGGAGGGCTCCACTCCGGTCGACGAGGAGGGAAGGACGAGGACTGCCTTGCCGGGCTTGCTGCAGGGTTCTCTGGTCCTCCACACCGCCGCCCCCTATAGGGCGGCTGGAATGGAACAACAACAAAAAAGAAAAGCGGCCGTGCCGCCCTAGGATTGGGCAGAATGCCACCTCGAACAATCTGCTGCGCCAAGCACCAGCTTGCTCAGCTGGTGCCTGGAGCCGGCCCTGCCCCTGTCCCAGCCCAGAGCCCCCTCCTGCACCAAACTCCCTCCCAGAGACCACACCTCTCACTCCTACACCAGAACCCCCTGCCCCATACTCAACCAGTGCACACCCCACAGTTGAGAATGTTATATTGATTTGTGACAATCCCTGAAGAATTTTGGCTCTATTAACCACAAATGACACTAATAAAAAGTAAAACTCATGAAATGTCCAGTGGATTCTATGAGCTTAGGTGCAGTGTGACCATATGACTCCTGCACACAAACTCCCTCCTAGAGCTTGCACCCCTCTCTCCTGCACCCCAACCCCCTGCCCGAGGCTCAGTCCGGAGCCCCCTCCCACACTCCGAATCCTTCGGTCCCAGCCCAGAGCCTACACCCCCTCCCATGCCCCAACCCCCTGCCCCAGCCCGGTGAAAGTGAGTGAAGGTGGGGGAGAGTGAGTGACGAAGGGAGGGGGGAATGGAATGACCAGGGCGGGGCCTCGGGGAAGGGGTGGGGTAGATCCTTGATTGATCTTAAATTCGGAAAGTGATCTTGTGCATAAAAAGGTTGGAGACCACTGGCCTAGGACTTGAGAGACCCAGATTAAATCCCTGTTTTGCCACAGACCTGTGAGACCTTAAGCAAGTCAGTTAGGTGTATGTCTACAGAGCATTTTGCAGCTCGCCTTCCAGCCTGAGGTTGTGATAGTACTTTTTAAAATAACTGTGTACACAGCACTTTGAAGTTGTGGCTTTGGCTGGAGCTCGGTCTCTGAAACTCACCCTCAGAGTGCTAGCACAGGCCTTACTAACTCAAGTCTGTTGACCTGGGCTGGGAGGTTTGCTCCTCCTTACTCCACAATGCTGCATAGACATACTTTAGTCTCTCTGTGTCTGTCACTTGTCTGTAAAATGGGGACAATGGTGCTTTCATTCCTCACGGAACTGTTGTGAGGATAAATATATTAAAGATTGTGAGGTGCACTGATACTAACGTAATGGAAGACATTTTTAACTAATTCAGACAGATTCTCACAATCTGTCTCTCTCTGGAGAAAGCCAAGCAGGGGTTTATAACATTTGTAATTTCTGCCTCTCTGGACAAGTTCTTGTATTGATTAGGACTGGGTTCTGTTAGAAGTTCACATACTGAAAATGTAAAGTATTTTATAGTTAGGTCCACTTTTACTCCATTTAAGTCAATCGCAAAACTCAACTGGTGCAGAAAATGGCATTCAGCATCACCAACACTCTTTTCTACAGTGTCCATTGATTGTAATAGGATTACTTATGTGACCAAGGAAATGCAAAATTGGACCCTAAATGTGGAATTTCAAAGTTTCTCTCATCTTATACAATATGGTTTAATAAACACACTATTAACAGTAATGTTAAATGTCTATTAGGTCATAATACTAATTTAATAAAGTAAATATCCCTTTACTGAAGACTATTAGGGGAAAAAAAGCAATGTTAATTGCTGGTTAATTACAAAAGACATGCTACTATTTATTACCTATAATTCCAACTACTATAGATAAGAAATGTATCCCATGTTTTGTTTAAATTATGAATTAATTTATTCTGTGTGTTTGTAAAATGTTACTTTCATGCTTTGATAAGGAAATAGAACATCTAAAATTCAGTGTGTATGTGTGTTTGTGTGTGCATGCATGTGTGCATGTAAATAAAACAAATAAGGGTTCTTGGCTAAACCAGGCAAAGAAAACTAAAAAGCAATAATGTTTTGTAAGGTTTTAGGGTGGGAATTTCAAAAACCCTAAGCAGAGGCTTAAATCTGCTTCCATTGACATCAATGCTTCACTTCAATGGGAGCAGAGTTAGGTTAGTGCTGACTGACTGCTTCTGAAAATCCCACCCTTAATATGTGGTATTTCTTCTAGAAGTCTCAGTATAATTCAGGTAGCAGCATCATGCTGTTGCACATTAGATTGCTGGATAATGCATGCTCTCTCTGGCTTAAACCTGCAGTCATATTACCACTCTTATTCATAGTTACTTTGCCCTTGACTCCTGAGTGTTTCACATTTGGCTTTGCCCGATGCAGCAAACATGTTGAGTGCAGTAGTTTTGGTGGAGCATAGATGGCAAGGCAATCTTAGGATAAATTGTCCTTAGCCTACTGTGAGCAGTAAAGGACTTGATATGGATCTGGATTTGAATGAGGAGGAGTAACTATAATAATCAAGGATTTCATAAGAAAAAAATACAATGGGTTCTTTTTGTCAGTGCCCTTGATGGGTTGAAGAGGTCTGTGGAACCTTTGGCCTCTGTGCATTAATTTTTCCTCAGTGTCGTCAGTACACTGTAGAAAAGTGGCTTATGTAAAAGTTTCAGTGTATTCAAGTGCTGCTATGTTCTGAGATAAGGCTGCTTCAGAGAGAATTTTGAAAAGACCTGTCTTCTGGCACTGTAAGTCATGAAACTGATTTGTAAGCTGGTCACACATCACCGGTGATGTGTACTAATCCATTTTCTCTGCCTGTAGCATTACCTGTTTTATTTTCTGTCTCAATTTCATACCTTTTTTGGTAAAACCACAGGGGAAATACATTTCAATGACAGTGGATGGTAATTTTGCTCTGTGTACTCTAGCTCATTACAAATATCTTTGTCTTTCTGAAATAGAAAACAGATTTACGTCTCCTATCACTCCTGCCACACACTGATTCTGTGAAGGAGCTCTTGGGTTGTTGGGAGTAAATTTAATTTTTCCTGCTGTTTATTCATAAAGTGAGTCATTTTTCTCACAGATGATGTCACTGGCAATTTACAAGTTTTCTTCTGGGCCTCGCGTCATGTGTAGGAGTGATCATACGGACTCTGTAATGTTAATGTAGGTAAGTGTAGGGGGCTATAAAATGCCAGAGGTGGGGAGTAGTACTCTAGCTTTTTACTTCTTACCAGCAAAGATTGAAATGTTGATTTTGGAGGGGTGGAGGAAATGGCTAAAATCATAAAGGTGGCATATCTCTCTGCATATTTTAAAGGCAGCAGGATTTCGTCTATCCAAATAGGCATTCAGCTATTGTGGTAATGGGAGCAGTATAGCAATGTGAATAGATATATATGCAAAAAATGTGGTTTACTGAAGGTCTGTGTTTGCAGGTGTAATAGTAAAAAGGTTTGTACATTTTTTTTTTAAAGAGAACTGGTCAGTTTATTCATTGTGAATCAATTGCCCAAAGAATGTAACTCTTCTGTTTATAAATCTAGATGTTTTTAAAGCGTTTGCTATTGGTAACCATTCAATGAACAGTTTATACACATGATTTTCAACATTTGGGTTTTTCCATGGACTCCTTACTCTTAGCAGTGCATCATTTGCTGTTCACCATAGTCATGTAGTATTGTTTCTGCTCCATGACTGGATGACTTCTATTGGAGAAGAATGCATCTTATTCACACACAGGTATCCTTGCTCAAAGAATAATCATTTCTCAAACCAATTTGTGTGAACATTTATGGATGCCATCCCTCCTCCCCAGGTACATAATGTTAAATGTGGATATATTAATACTTGGCACTTGTGTAGTCCCTTCCAAGTAATTGTCTTAAAGCATCCTACAGACATTATTGAATTAAACCACATAGCATTCCAGTGAGGTAGAGAATTATCCTCATTTTCCAGACCGAGATACTGACATGGAGAGATTAGAGCATATCCTACGTCACCAGCAAAACTGGGGCCAGAGCCAGGACTTCCAAGTATATGCCTTAGCTCTTAGACAAGAGGTGGGCAAACTACGGCCTGCGGGTTACATCTGGCCTGTGGGCAGGAGCGGTGTGAGGGTTTTTGCCGCCCTAGGCGTTAGCACTCCTCTTCTGAGCATTCGGCGGCAGGGGGTCCTTCTGCTCCGCGTCTTTGGGGCACTTTGGCGGCAGGTCCCAGAATGAGTGAAGGACCCGCCGCCGAATTTCCGCCGAAGACCCAGAGCGGAAGGACCTCCGCCGTCAAATTTCTGCCGAGGACAGCAAAATGCAGCCCCCCAAATCCTGCCGCCCTAGGTGACCGCCTAGGGTCACCTAGTGGAAGCACCGGCCCTGCCTGTGGGACCCTCCTACCCGGCCTCTGAGCTCCTGGGCCAGGAGGCTAGCCCCGGCCCCCTCCCCCACAGCTTCAGCTCGCCCCACCTCCGGCGCAATGCTCTGGGTGGTGGGGCTGTGAGCTCCTGGGGCAGCGCGGATGCAGAGCCTGGCCTGAACTGGTGCTCTGTGCTGCATGGCAGCAGCATGGCCCAGCTCCAACCGTGCGGTGTGGCTGTAGCACCGCCAGCCACCGGTGCTCTAGGCAGCATGGTAAGGGGGCAGGTGTCAGGGGGATTGGATAGAGGGCAGTGGGTGTTGATAGTGGTTGGGGCGGTCAGGGGGCGAACAGGAGGTTGAATGGGGGCAGAGATCCCGGGGGGGCAGTCAGGAAGGAGGGGGGGTTGGATGAGGTGGCAGGGGGCAGTCAGGGGACAGGGAGACAGGGTAGTTGGATGGGGCAAGGGTCCGGGGGGCAGTCAGGAAGGAGAGGGGGGTTGGATGGGACAGCGGAGGGCAGTCAGGGGAGGAGGTATGGGGGTGGTCAGGGGACAGGGAGAGGGTGTGTGTGGATGGGACAGGGGTCCTGGGGGGGCCATCAGGGAACAGGGGGGGTTGGATGGGACAGGAGTCCTGGGGGGGTGGATAGGATGTGTGGGCTGGGCCATGACCCCCTCCCCTAACCGGCCCGCCATACAATTTCCGAAACCCGATGCAGCCCTCAGGCCAAAAAGTTTGCCCGCCCCTGACTTAGACCGTACTGTCTCTCATATAATTAAGATAGTCACCAAAGAAAGTTAGGTGGCTCTTTGTGTTAGTGACCACATTTCTTTTTATATAGTTCTTAGCCACTTATCTTACAGTGTGTGTGGGCTTGCCACATAATTCCCATGATGCACCATATCCAGTTACATTTTATAACTCAACATACTGATTGTAAGAAGGAATGAGTGTCTGAATTTCAAAAGGGTGGTGCTTCATAAAGGTCTTTTTCTATGCAGCTCAGATTCTTTCTATTCAAAAGCACCTCCTGAGTGTATGTATCTTCTACTTTTTGCATATGCATTTGACTCACAAGCAGTGGGACAAAGTTCAGTGACTACTAACATACAATATATATTGCTCTAATACACTTTGGGGCATGGAAGATGGTATATGAATTGATAGCTATCCCTAGCTAAAAATGTGCTGATTTGTCGTAGGAGTACCAATCTCTCCTTGAGTTCCATCCAATTTATATTATGGGCCAGATTATTAAAAAGAACTCAACATTCCACACCTCCCATTTAGCTAGAACACCTAAGTAACTGGTTGGCTGGGAGTTACATGCAATATGACTTTATACTACAACACTGTAAATTGTATACGTAATCCAATGGGAAAGCTGCCCACAGGACCTTTTTAAAAACATTGAGAAAGCAGAATGGACCTGCAAATTGCACTATATGAGGCTGTTCCTTCCCCCCGCCCCCCCCCTCCGCTTATTTTTCTCTCTTTAAAAAAAAAATCTAATTTTCCCCTTCTTATATTATTGAGTTTTTAAAATATGATTTTTTGTGTCAAAATTTGACTTGGCTTGTGGAACTTAGAACAAGATTTACATAGCTTTTAATAAGTGAATCATATTAATCCCAATATTTTACTACCTGACAGTTTTTCTAGGGCACAGTATGAGTTCTTTTGCAACATTCATTTTTTATCTCCAACAACATGAAGAAAGCAAGTTGTTGGTTTTGGTTCTTTTTCCAGTCACTGGGCCTGTACAGATATGATCACATACAAAAAGTCTCCATTGTATTTCACGAAATTACTATGTGTTATCTCTTTTTAAACTCCTGATCTAAAGGGAATAGTTAACACAACACTTTAATTACAGGGCATAAAAGTTATGTTACTATTTTCCCCATATATTTCCTTACATTGTCACTACAAAGTAACTAGTCACCTGCTATGCTGCAGCCATTTACATATAAAGAAGCTGGTGAACGTTCAAAAAAATCCCCAAATTAGAACCAGCAATGAATTTTCTGTCTACATTATTTTTCATTGAAAATGCAGTTTCCTTGCAATTTTGCCAAAAGATTGAAACAAAATTTATTGGTTGGTTTGGTTCAACTTGAAACCAAATATTTGTTCATTAAATTGACCTGAAATATTTTGTTACAATTCAGTTAATATTCCATCTGCTTGGTCAGAGAGGAGACTGCATTGCACCATGTAGTTCAGCTACATTAATTATTTTCAGTAGATGTCTAAGGGTATGTCTACACTACGAGAGTAGTTAGATTTTACTTAAAGCGAATTTGTGGAACCGATATTACAAAGTTGAATGTGTGTATCCACACTAAAGACAGTAATTCGACTTTGTGAGTCCACACTAACGGGGCAAGCATCGACATTGGAAGCGGTGCACTGTGAGTAGCTATCCCATAGTTCCCGTAGTCCCCGCTGCCCACTGGAATTCTGGGTTGAGCCCCCAATGCCTGCAGGGGCAAAAAATGTGTCGAGGGTGGTTTTGGATAACTGTCGTCATTCAACCCTCACTCCTGCCCGCCGGCGCTTTCACGGAGGGAGGGCAATCAGTTCGCGCACTTTTCTGGTAATTGACAGCGTGGATGCCATAGCACCGTGAGAATGGAGCCCGCTGTGATCATCGCTGCAGTTATGGCCGTTGTCAACACCTCGCGCCTTATCCACCTTTTTCAGAGGCAGATGCTGAGAAATCGGGCGAGGAGGCTACGGCAGCACGGTGAGGACATTAAGTCTGAGAGGGGCACAGACCTCTCACAAAGCACGGGACCCCGCGCTGTGAACATCATGGTGGCAATGGGTCATGTTGATGCTGTGGAATGGCAATTTTGGGCCCGGGAAACAAGCACAGACTGGTGGGACCGCATAGTGCTGCAGGTCTGGGATGAATCACAGTGTCTGCAAAACTTTCGGATGCGTAAGGGAACTTTCCTGGAACTTTGTGAGTTGCTGTCCCCTGCCCTGAAGCGCAAGGACACCCGGATGCGAGCAGCTCCGACTGTCCAGAAGCGAGTGGCCATACCCCTCTGGAAGCTTGCAACGCCAGACAGCTACCGGTCAGTCGCGAACCAATTTGGAGTGGGCAAATCTACCGTGGAGGTTGTTGTGATGCAAGTAGCCAACGCAATCGTTGAGCTACTGCTGTCAAAGGTAGTGACCCTGGGAAACGTGCAGGTGATCATAGATGGCTTCGCCGTGATGGGATTCCCAAACTGCGGTGGGGTTATAGATGGAACGCACATCCCTATCCTGGGACCAGACCACCAGGCCAGCCAGTACATTAACCGAAAGGACTACTTTTCAATGCTGCTGCAAGCACTGGTGGACCATAGGGGATGTTTTACCAACATCAACATCAGATGGCTGGGCAAGGTTCATGACGCTCACGTTTTCAGGAACTCTGGTCTGTTTAGACGGCTGCAGGAAGGTATTTACTTCCGGGACCACAAAATAACTGTTGGGGATGTGGAGATGCCTATAGTCATCCTCGGGGACCCAGCCTACCCACTAATGTCCTGGCTCATGAAGCCCTATACAGGCGCCCTGGACAGTGAAAAAGAACCCTTCAGCTACCGGCTGAGCAAGTGCAGAATGGTGGTGGAGTGTGCTTTTGGACATCTGAAAGGGAGATGGAGAAGCTTACTGACTCGCTCTGATCTCAGCGAAACCAATATCCCCATTGTTATTGCAGCTTGCTGTGTGCTCCACAATCTCTGTGAGAGCAAGGGGGAGACGTTTATGGCGGGGTGGGAGGTTGAGGCTAATCACCTGGCTGCCGATTACGCCCAACCAGACACCTGGGTGATTAGAAGAGCCCAGCGGGACACGCTGTGCATCCGGGAAGCTTTGAAAGCTAGGTTCAAGAGTGACCAGGGTAACCTGTGACTATTACATTTTTTTAAACAGAAGCTGAACCTGCCCCCGTTTCTTTACCCACTTCATGTTGACTATCCTCTCCAGTTACCAACCCCCTTCCCCCTCTTCCAACACACCTTTAAAAATAAAATAAATGAAACTTTGTTCATTAACACCATTTTCTTTATTAAGGATTTCGCGGTAAAGGGTTGAAACTGGGACACAGACTGTGGTGGGGAGCAGGTGTAGTGATGGAAAGGATGCTTCTAAACTCGAGGAATGACAGGCTCCTTCTCCTAGAGCGGTCCGCAGTGGTGGACTGATTGTTTCAATGGAGACTGCCACCCCTCCTTTTCGGGACTCTGTGTGGGGGGGCTATGTGACTTTGTGGTGGGGGGGAGGGCAGTTACAGATCCCCTGCTGCGTGGCTCTGTTATCCAAGCTAAGGACTGCTGCATAAGATCTGTAACTGCCCTCCCCCGCCACAAACTCACATAGCCCCCACACACAGAACACGAAAACCACCTCCCAGACTGACCAGTGTGCCTAGTGACTGCAATGTGTGTGTGACCTTCTGCTGAACCTGCCCCCGTGTCTGTAACCTGGTAAAGGTGACTGTCCTCTCCAATTACCAACCCCCTTCCCCCCCTTCAAACACACTGTCCTCTAAAAGAACATGACGGAAACAGTAATTAACCGAAATGTATTTTTGATTAAGAACTACACAGTTAGGGGAGGAAACTGGGACAGGGGCTTGGGTGAGGTGCATTTGGAGGGAAGGAAAGGACGTATCAAATCTTTGGGAATGAGAGCCTTCTGCAATTTGAGCAGTCTGCAGGGGTGGAGTGACTGTTTTCACGGTCCCTGCCGCCCCTCCTTCTTGGGACCTTGGGTGAGGGGGGGATGGGACTTTGTGGCAGGGGAGGGCGGTTAGAGATAGAATGCAGCGGGGTTCTGTCCTCCTGCCTCCGGTCCTGCAGAACATCTACAAGGTGCCGGAGCATGTCCATTTGCTCCCTCATTAGTCCAAGCAGCGTTTGAGTCACCTCCTGGTCTTCCTGCTGCCACCTGTCCTCCCGTTGGCTGTGTGATTGCTTATATTGCGACATGTTCTCCCTCCACTGGGTCTGCTGTGCCACCTCGGCTCAGGAACAGACCATAAATTCTGAGAACATCTCATCCCGTGTCCTTTTCTTTCGCCGCCTGATCTGCGCCAGCCTCTAGGAGGGGGATGCCGGGGTAGCTCGGGAAACAGTCATAGATTCATAGATTCATAGATTCTAGGACTGGAAGGGACCTCGAGAGGTCATCGAGTCCAGTCCCCTGCCCGCATGGCAGGACCAAATACTGTCTAGACCATCCCTGATAGACATTTATCTAACCTACTCTTAAATATCTCCAGAGATGGAGATTCCACAACCTCCCTAGGCAGTTTATTCCAGTGTTTAACCACCCTGACCGTTAGGAACTTTTTCCTAATGTCCAACCTAGACCTCCCTTGCTGCAGTTTAAACCCATTGCTTCTTGTTCTATCCTTAGAAGCTAAGATGAACAAGTTTTCTCCCTCTTCCTTATGACACCCTTTTAAATACCTGAAAACTGCTATCATGTCCCCTCTCAGTCTTCTCTTTTCCAAACTAAACAAACCCAATTCTTTCAGCCTTCCTTCATAGGTCATGTTCTCAAGACCTTTAATCATTCTTGTTGCTCTTCTCTGGACCCTTTCCAATTTCTCCACATCTTTTTTAAAATGCAGTGCCCAGAACTGGACACAATACTCCAGCTGAGGCCTAACCAGAGCAGAGTAGAGCGGAAGAATGACTTCTCGTGTCTTGCTCACAACACACCTGTTAATACATCCCAGAATCATGTTTGCTTTTTTTGCAACAGCATCACACTGTTGACTCATATTTAGCTTGTGGTGCACTATAACCCCTAGATCCGTTTCTGCCGTACTGCTTCCTAGACAGTCTCTTCCCATTCTGTATGTGTGAAACTGATTTTTTTCTTCCTAAGTGGAGCACTTTGCATTTGTCTTTGTTAAACTTCATCCTGTTTAACTCAGACCATTTCTCCAATTTGTCCAGATCATTTTGAATTAAGTCCTCCAAAGCAGTTGCAATCCCTTCCAGTTTGGTATCATCCGCAAACTTAATAAGCGTACTTTCTATGCCAATATCTAAGTCGTTGATGAAGATATTGAACAGAGCCGGTCCCAAAACAGACCCCTGCGGTACCCCACTCATTATGCCTTTCCAGCAGGATTGGGAACCATTAATAACAACTCTCTGAGTACGGTTATCCAGCCAATTATGCACCCACCTTATAGTAGCCCCATCTAAATTGTATTTGCAATTCGCAGCTGTGGGATGGGAAAAAGAGAGTAAATTCCTCAAAAAGATACATTTTTGCAAACAATGAATATAGTCCTTCTCTGTGAACAAGACCATGCACAGTACCTATCACATGTGCACTCAGTACAATGTCGAATTTTCTGTCTTCACATTGAGTGCCTGGGGTCTTGCTGTACAGATCACACAAACAGGGCTGGACAACAGAATTCCGCTAGCAGGTGGCCATGGTAAGACTTTTGGCTGCTTAAAGCTTAATTTACAGCAGTGCCCTCCTTTCACGTTCCAAGCAATGCTCCTAGCGTTGGCCAGTTCCTGCTGCCGGCGATCCAGCCAGCATGAACTCTGCCCCTGTCCCACCCCCATTCCGACTGTCCCTGGGAAAGATCCCTGCATGCTGCCGGCAAACCGCTCAGCATGAATGGTTCGCCTCCCCGCCCCCACCACGTGGCTGGGCTCGGGAAAGATCCCTGCACGCTGCCGGCGATCCGGCCGGCATGAACTCTGCTCCTGTCCCACCCCCGTCGCGGCTGTCCCCGGGAAGGATCCCTGCATGCTGCCGGTGAACCGCTCAGCAGGAACGGTTCGCCTCCCCGCCCACACCGCGTGGCTGTAAACCGCCGGGTACAGTTATTTAAAGGAACAGGCAATCAGTCCCCATACTAAAATTCCCCTAATTCAAAGCAGGTCACCATGAGTGATATCACTCTGATGAGGATTACGGAGACAGAGAAAGACCGCATGCTGCGTGAATGCCAGCAAACACCAGGGCTGTGCCGCCATGCTTTGCCAGGCAATGATACCGGAGTACCTGCTGCTAGCCTGGTGCGGAAAAGTTTCCTACCATGGAGGAGGCAATAAGGCCGCTCTCCCCAGGAACCTGATGCAAAGGCTTTCAAATTACTTCCAGGAGAGCTTCGTGGAGATGTCCCTGGAGGATTTCTACTCTATTCCCCAGACATTTTAACAGACTTTTCCAGTAGCTGCGCTGGCAAGGACTAAAAAGTTAAGTGCCTAGGGCAAACTAATCATTAAAAACCCATTGCTAACATACCACGCCTATTCTATTAAAAATAAATGTTTAAAACACTTACCTACTGATGTTTCCCCTGATTCACGGTCCGGGTTATCGCCTTGGGAGGGTAGGTAGGGGATCTCCGTGAGGGTGATGAAGAGGTCCTGACTGTCGGGGAAATCAGCATTGAAAGCGCTGTCGACTGCCTCATCCTCCTCATCTCCTTCCTCATCTTCCCCGTCCACGAACAGCTCTGAGGAAGCGGCCGTTGACAGTAGCCCATCGTCAGAGTCCATGGACAGTGGTGGGGTAGTGGTGGCGGCCACACCTAGAATGGAATGCAGTGCCTCGTAGAAACGGCATGTTGGGGCTGGAATCCAGAGCGTCCGTTTGACTCTTTGGTCTTCTGGTATGCTTGTCTCAGCTCCTTGATTTTCACACGGCACTGCGTTGCATCCCAGCTGTATCCTCTCTCTGTTGTGGCTTTTGAGATCTTCTCATAGATCTTCGCATTGCGTCTTTTCAATCGCAGCTCCGAAAGCATCGACTCATCGCCCCACACAGAGATCAGATCCAAGACTTCCCAATCAGTCCATGCTGGGGCCCTCTTTCTATTCTGCAATTGCAAGGTCACCTCTGCTGGAGAACTCTGCATCGTTGCCAGTGCTGCTGAGCTCGCCACGATGTCCAAACAGGAAATGAGATTCAAACTGGCCAGACAGGAAAAAGAATTCAAATTTTCCCGGGGCTTTTCCTGTGTGGCTGTGTGCTGAGCTTAGACTGCTGTCCAGAGCGCCAACTGAGTGGTGCACTGTGGGATAGCTCCTGGAGCTATTAGCGTTGAATTCCGTCCAAACTAACCCTAATTCGACATGGCCATGTCAAATTTAGCGTTACTCCCCTCGTCGGGGAGGATTACAGAAATCGATTTAAAGAGACCTCTATGTCAAAATAAATAGCTTCATTGTGTGGACGGGTGCAGGGTTAATTCGAATTAACGCTGCTAAATTCGACATAACCTCCTAGTGTAAACCAGGCCAAATATATACACTTAAATACATACTATATTAAAAGAATATTATTAAGATTACAAAATCAAGCATTTCATCTTTAGAAAATGCCAGAATTAAGTTTGCCTGGGCAACCTTAATTCAGCCCCTTTGTGCTCATGCATTATGATAGTCTTTAATTACATGGTCACATGCTATTTTTTCCACAGGACCCTTGCCACATTCAGTTGATAGAGAGAGATGGGGACTGGGAATTGTAATGAGGGAGTAGAGAGAGAGACCTTAGTACCTGAGAGTAACACTGGGGATTGAAAGTGAAATGGGGATTGGGGCAGGAGATGTAGGCAAGGGAATGTGGGGAAGGCAGAATGAGAACTAGGGCAAAGGGGGGCATGAGTGGGGCATGGACTTGTGGAGTACGAGAATGAGAGGGCAGGAGGCTAAGGGAAAATATGGAAGACATGTGAATGTAGGGGACAGATGAGGAAAGGACTCTGAGGATCAATATCAGGATAGGGAAGGTCTGGCAGGAGAAGGAGGGAGGCTGGAGAATGACTAAAGGAGGGATGCAGTTGGCACACATGGCAGTAAGGAGGAGTGATGGGTTAGTGGATAGGGACTATAATAGCATCCCGGAGACCAGCATTCATTTCCCAGCTCAGCCCAGACTCCCTGTGTGACCTTGAGCAAATCACTTAATCAACTCTCTGCCTCAATTCCCTTTCTGTAAATTGGGATAATTCTTCCCTAACCAACCAGGTGTGTTGTCGAGATAAAATCCGTTCATGATTATGAAGTTTTCAAATGGTGATAACCACATAAGTACAAAGATAGCTCTACTCCAGAGGAGAGAAGAGGGTAAACAGAGATTTGTTCTAGGTTGTATTCCTTTTAATATTAAATTTTCAAGCTAAACTTATCACTCTCTGAGGAAAATCTTCCAATAAAGTGTCTAATAGCAGAAGGTAGGCAAAAAGAAAGGTATTATTCTTTTTGGAAAGTAATTTTAGCCCTGTCTCTAGCACAACCAGGGAAATAAATTTCCCTCTACAAAAAAAATTCAAGTATGTGGCAGGCCAGAACTCATGTTTTGCCAGAGCTTAATGTAACTCAGACCTCAAAAGTTTCAAGTTCTAGTTTAAATCTAGAATCAATATTTTTAGTAGATTCTAAATCTGGAAAAAATCTCCCATTCCCATCAGTAAGCTGCCCTGCACCTTGTCATACCTATAGCTATGCTTATTGGGTTCATTGTCCTCCCTTAATCTGTGCCTGGAGTCCCTCAGCCCCTGCCCTCTTTGCTCACAGATTAACCTTTCCTTCCGTGCAGATGATGGGAGGACAGACACTTGCAGTGGTTTTCCAGTGCAGATGCACCAGAGTGGGATTCACCCCCCAATGAGAGAGTGACAGAAATATTCCTGACTCCCTCTCTGAGATTGCAGTTGAAGAAGGGAAGCTTTAATTCCATCAGAGGCTGCCCAGGTGAAGCACTGACCCAGTGTATCTCTTTACCTGTCTACTGTTGCCTTCTTTTGCACTGGTGTCAGCTGTCTCTGAACCCTAAAGCAGCAGGAGTTGTAGCAGCTTGAGTTGTCATGCCCCCTACTCTCCCTCTCCATTTGGAATTGCATCCCCCTGGGGCTCACAGCTCTGGGAGTGAATCAAGCTTATTCTAAGTAAATTAGGTACCATATTATTAAAGAGGAGTTACATGACATTTGTGCCTATTAATTTAAACTGTTGTCAGAGTTGGTATCTTGTGTCCAATCACTTATTTTCATGGTCTTATAGAGTTGCTCATATTTTCCATTTGGTTTTGACACACTTATCTGTGCCTTTGAAATGCTATATCTTTTCTTAAAGAAGAGCATGATTTTGAAACAGTGTAAAAGCAGAGAACTCAATAATCTGCAGACTATTACCATAGACTGAGTGTATTGTACATTTCTAGATACAGTATTGTATGTATCCAAGCATTCTATAGGCTTTTCCTTATTGATTGCCTACATGAATTCAATATTTTAGAGAGCAGCCCACTGATCATCAAAGATTACATTCAACTCTGTCTTTTGTTCAGTTCTATTTAATTGTGTTGAGCACAATGGCTATCACTATATACCTGTAAAATGAATTACTTTTTTTCTTATAGCACAGCTTACTTTTTAAAATCTACATTATTTGAAGCCTGGGAAATCTGCCCAGGGCTAGTACCCACAAGCTCTGAAAGCACTTATACCAAATAGTTTACCCCCCAGCGCCTATAAAACAAATCCTATTCAGTATGATATATGAAAGCACAACCCTCTGTAGCATGGCAATCAATGGAACCATTCATATACAGATTCAACTAGTGAAGTCTACCTTCAACTAGTGAAGTCTACCTTTCTAACATAATTGGCATCTATGTATAAAATCTGAACATCAAGGGAAATATTTTATGAAGCCTCACATATGACTATGGAAAGTAAAATAGGCTACCTACCACTTGAGTTGTCATTACAATATTTATTTTATTTTTAAAGAAACTTAAAGTTTTAAACACTTCTTAGGTTAGCATATTGTACCACCCAAATCAATTATTGGGGGGTAGGAGGTTTAGCAGAGATGTATATATATGAGAATTGCAAACATGAATTTTTCGATTGAAATTCCGAAGTCCTGGTTCAAAAACTCTCTCTCTTGTTGTGTTTGTACAGCTCTTAGCACAATGGGGCTCTTACCTCAGTTGGGACTCTAGATTCAAATGGACTAGAATAAGGTAAGCTATTGGCAAGCATGCTAAATGTAGTATTTACCTGTTTCCAATCCAACAAGCTGGAGTAAAGATAATCCATATTGCTTGGCATTTGCACACAGCTGCAGTTTGCACGTCTGATCCTGCAAGCCTTACTGATGTGAATAGCACCATTAAAGTCAAGGATCACACAGTGAATAAGGGTACCAAGATCTGGTCTGATGGCAGTGCTGTGAGGTTCCTCTATTAGTGTGATTGCTGCTCCCCATGCATACCAGAAAAGCAATTTTCTCTCTCAAAATGCTGATCCTCATTGTTTCATTTTCTGCAATGAGATGTCTCTTGCAGCATATACTAGGTGTTCACAGATTCCTACTGCAGCCCTGTTTGTATAGGAAAATCAGCTGCACCTTTAAAATATAATAAATATCCAGAATGCCAAATATGCGAGTATCTTGAAAGAAAATTTCAGTATCTTGCTTTACCAACATATCTCAGACCATGGTAGGGTGACCAGACAGCAAGTGTGAAAAATTGGGACAGGGGGTGAGGGGTAATAGGCGCCTATAGAAGAAAAAGGCCCAAATATCGGGACTGTCCCTATAAAATAGGGACATCTGGTCACCCTAGACCATGGCTATGTTTTCATTTGATCCTTCTTGTCCCAATTCCCTGTGCTGGGTTTTGTACCATTCTTGTCATGATGCCAGAAATGCTAACAGTGAGCCTACTCTTAATGATATTAATATAAAGTGAGACTTGTACTAACTTTTTTATTAAGTTTTATGGCTGTTGCCCACATAATGTAAATGGGATCACATGTAAGTATCAGACTTCTAACCCTGTTCCAGGGCAGCCTACTGACCTACTCATTTTGGTGGAATTTTGTATAGAAGCAAGAGATAGCAATCCAGGCACAGCACAGTGTGACTAGATGGAACTTCTGCTGAGTAACAATACTCAGCACCTTCTAGCCTCTCTTCATGCTGTCCAGTGCTTTGCAGAACTTAGCCATTTCTCTTGGGCCATTAGTCAATGGCTGATGACTTTTTTATTTCTGGAATAGGGAAAGGAAATGTTACTCTACATTGACTGCTTCCTAAACATTTGACTACAAATTTGCACTAAGGGATAGGGTGGGGAAAGGAAGGAGAGATTGCCAAGTCAAGCAGCAGAGAAGAGTTGAATACTGGACAGATTCAGAAGGACCATGAAATTTAGAGAGAGAAAGACACACACATACTCAAACAATTCGTGGGTCCAAACATCGTATTGCTTGGATACCTCAAACTTTTCTAACACAATTCAAAGTAGCTCTAAAATGGGGTCTCTTTAAGCTTTTTTATGTACTCAACAATGGCCAGATCCTCAGCTGATGTAAATCAGCATCACTCCTTTGACCACAGTGGAGCAACCCTGATTTTCATCACTTGAGGTCCATTTTGCCTGCTGTTTAGTGTTTTTACTCCTTCCTTGTCTCTATCGTCAATTGCTTCTGCTTTGATTATGGGAAGATTTGAATTTACATCACAGTTTGGTGAATCATCTATTTTCATAGGAAAAATATTTCTTTGGATGACGTGCAGTAAATCACAGTGTTCCTTTATACTATAGCAATGGTTGGCAACTCTGTATTATGGGTAATTATGCTGTATATGTGTGTGTGTATTTCTCAAAGTGAATATGACTCGTGATTTTTTTTCAACAATTATTCCAGTTTTTCAAGAGAAGTTAAACATAAGCTTAGTCTCTGACACAGAAAAAGTTTTGATTTAGAGGTTAACATGGTTCTTGCACTTTGAGATCTACTGATGAAAAGGGCTATTTAAATGCTCAGGATGATTATCACTTACTTCAGTGGAAAAATAACATGATTTTTTATAATTCTGTTTACTAGAAAAATAATGATGAACTTGGTGACATCTACTGCAACTTATGTTAAATGTTGTAAAAAAAATCAACACTACTGAGCAGATGTCTGCTTAAAAGTGATAGGTGACAATTCAAGAAGTAGAGAAATAACTGTAGAGACTCAGTTCATTTAAGAACTAAGTGCTATAGATCTTTGTCCAGGACTCTATAAAATTGGTGAGGCTATTGTGAGATATCCATTCTCATACAGTTTCCTAATTTCTTCTGGGCTGGAAAACACTTTGAGAACAGATACTTCACTTTATATCAGCATTTTCACATTTGGAAAGAACCAGGAACAGAAGAATCAGGTGGAAAGGGGAAAAAAAGGTTAAATTTTTCAAACTTGAAGGATTCAATGGGAATTTGATCTCAATTCCAACTGGACAGTTTTTTTGTCCATTATTATTTTATCTGAGCCAGTTTATACATGTCTGGTAGGGAAACTGATTAGGAATATGGAATTAAGAATGTGGGAGTTGGAGTGATGTTTTTTTTTTTCTTGAGAGTTCTCATTAAAGAACCCAGGAACCTTTTATGATTGGAATTCACCCCAAATCAGAACTTTTTTTTTTATGGTAACAGCTAGAAGTCCTAGTCATGGACCAGGATCCCATTGTGCCAGGTACTGTATAAACACAGAACAAAAAGTGGGTCCCTGCTCCAGGGTGTTTACAATATAATGAGTACAAGTTCTTGCAGGATTTTTTTTTTTTTGGACCACTTCCCAAACATTCCCAATTTATATCTGAATTTTCCAAAGTCTCACAATCAGACTGACTGGGAACATTATACTCCCTACACAGTACGTCCCAAAAGGCTGCTATTAATGGCATTCAAGCTAGAATATTTATTAACAGTGTTATTTTTTTAAGGCCATATCCATAATGCAGACTTTTGACCACACAGTGTGACAATGTGGGTATTAGGTAATATTTTCAGTCATGGCTGTAAATATATGTTCATATCCATTGTTGCATACTTATCTGTAGTAAAATAAACCACAAAATGCTTACTGCTCAAAGTAAAAGGCATAACTTTTTGTAAGCAAGGGTCTGTCATTGCTTACTCATCCACCACTGTTTTTCCCAAACACAATGGTTGTTAGTGAATACACTTTGCCTTACTGTATGAGGTGACAGAATTTTGCAAATTGCATAAAGCCCCAAGCAGGACTGGCTCTAGGCACCAGCAAAGCAAGCACATGCTTGGGGTGGCACAATTCCAGGGGTGGCATTCCGGCCATTCTTTTTTTTCGCTTGGGCAGTTGTGCTCTTGGATCTTGGGGCAGCAAAAAACCTAGAGCCAGCCCTGTCCCAAGCAAAGAAGGGACCGGTCAGATCTTTGAAACACTTAGAAATCTTTTTAGGGACTGCTGACAGTTTGAAAAAAATAAATCAATGGCCCAGTTCTCTGCTTCTTGAACTGGGTGCTTAGAAAACAAATTCCATGTCAGCTCCTATAGTAAACGTCATATATGGTTTTTAAATGCCACCTAAACTCACTTTTCTTCTCTTGCTTTAATTTGGTTAGAAGACTGGAGCACTTGAAAATCATGAATGCAAGAAGGGAATGGCTTCTTTAATTTCATGATTTTGTTCCTCTCTGCAGAAGCTTAGCTCTTATTTATGTCTAGCTGGGTTCATTTGCAATGTAAACTGATGAGCTGAAACCCAGCCCAACAGCAAACTGTCTTTCAGTAAACAACAAGGACAGTGGAGGCAGTGGCAACACCAAAGATCTAAACTGTGTTCAATCTTGCTCATCTCTCCACACCCTCAGTGTAGTATTAAACTCCAATCTAACTGTAGCTGGGGATGATTGAAATGCCAAAGTCCAGTCAAAGGAGTTTTTCAAAACCTTTAGATTGATACAGGATTTTGCTGGTTCCTCTCATCTAAACTCTGACATAGGCCCCTGAAGGAGGAGGATGCAGTGGCAGTAAAAGGATCCAACTTCACTTCTGCTTGCAGGTGGAGAGGGCAGTAAGGGGCCAACACACCACAAAAAATGTGTGATGAGCCAAGAGGGGGTGTAACCAAGGTGTCTAGGAATGCTGTGAATCAGCACTGTCCTCTAATGACAGGCCTCCAACGTAAATCAAAAATGCCCACAGTAGCAGAAAATATAAAGGAGGGTGTGGTTGTAACTACAGGTGAATTTTTTTCATTGAAAAATGCAGATTCTGGTCACTGGAAACATTTAGTGAGCTGATGTCTATTTCACCCGGTTGTGTCGGGGAGGTATGGACGGGGGAGGGAGGAGGAGAATTCCAGAAATGTCTAATATTCAGTTTTTCTGACACAATATTTTGGTTTCTTTTCTAGATTCTGTATGGAACTTAAGCACCATTGACAAAACCCAGAAGGAAAATGAGGTGCCATCACCATATTGTTGCACTAATCAGGCTATTTGGAGGTTCAAATCCCTGTTCTGGAGAAAAGACATGAGCCCAGGTCTCCTACATCCCAGGAAAAGACCTTAGCCACTGGGCTATTTGGTATTCATAGAGCGTGCCTTCAGATGGGACCATTGTGATCATCTAGTCTGACCTCCTGTATAATGCACGCAATAGAACTTCCTCAAAATAATTAAGAACATAAGAATGGCCATAGTGGGTCAGACCAAAGGTCCATCTAGCCCAGTATCCCACCTTCCGACAGTGGCCAATGCCAGGTTTCCCAAAATTACTTTTGAACTAGAGCATATCTTTTTTTAAAAAATATTTAATTGCCAGTGATAGAGAATCTGCCATGATCTTTAGGAAACTGCCCCAATGTTTAATTATCCCCACTCTTCAGAATGTATACCTTATTGCCAGTATTTTAAGGGGAGTCTCTCTCACTCTCTCCCATTCAAGCTGTCCTACTTTTTATACACAATTCATCAGAGTAGGGACTGGAATCTGGCATCCCCTTTCCTCAATAAGAACAGGAGTACTTGTGGCACCTTAGAGACTAACAAATTTATTAGAGCATAAGCTTTCGTGGACTACAGCCCACTTCTTCGGATGCATATAGAGTGGAATAAATATTGAGGAGATATATATACACACATACAGAGAGCATAAACAGGTGGGAGTTGTCTTACCAACTCTGAGAGGCCAATTAAGTAAGGGTATGTCTACACTACGAAATTAGTTCGAATTTATAGAAGCAGGTTTTATTGAAATCGGTTGTATACAGCCGATTGTGTATGTCCACACAATAAAATGCTCTAGGTGCTCTAGTCGGCAGACCGCGTCCACAGTACGAGGCTAGCGTCGACTTCCGGAGCACTGCACTATGGGTAGCTATCCCACAGCTATCCCACAGTTCCCGCAGTCTCCGCCGCCCCTTGGAATTCTGGGTTGAGATCCCAATGCCCGGATGATGCAAAACAGTGTCGCGGGCGGTTCTGGGTACATGTCGTCAGGCCCCTCCCTCCCCCGTCACAGCAACGGCAGACAATAGATTCGCGCCTTTTTATCTGGGTTACCTGGGTTACCTGTGCAGACAACATGGAGCCCGCTCAGCACAGCTGAGCTCACCGTCACCATATGTCCTCTTGGTGCCGGCAGACGTGGGACTGCATTGCTACACAGCAGCAGCTGCTAACTGCCTTTTGGCGGTAGACGGTGCAGTAGACTGGTAGCCTTCATCGGCGATCTGGGTGCTGGCAGCCGTGGGGCTTGCCTTTTGGCAGTAAATGGTGTATTATGACTGTTAGCCGGCCTATTACAAGTCGGGTCATCGCACATTAGCAGAGTCTTCCCTGAGCAGCAGCTCGTGCAATAGGCCTGAAGACCATCGTCATACACCGCCCCGTATTTGCTGCCAAGCACCCAGAAAGATGCCGAGGGCTATCAGTCACGCTGCACCGTCGTCTTAAGATGTAAAAAAATAGATTTTCTCTGTATTCATTTGCTTCCCCCTCCCTCGGTCAAATCAACGGCCTGCTAAACCCAAGGTTTTCAGTTTAATCTTTGGGGGGGACCAGTCTGTGACAGTTGTTTGTGTCTCTCCCTGATGCACAGCCACCGTTCTTTATTTTAATTCCCTGTGCCTGTACGCCATGTCGTCACTCGGCCCCCCTCCCTCCTTCCCCTAGGCCGTCAGATACTACGTTTGCGCCACAGCTCGAGCCGAGAAGCGGTTCGCGCCTTTTCTTTGAATTCTGGGTTGAGATCCCAATGCCCGGATGATGCAAAACAGTATCGCGGGCGGTTCTGGGTACATGTCGTCAGGCCCCTCCCCCCTCGTCACAGCAACGGCAGACAATAGATTCGCGCCTTTTTACCTGGGTTACCTGTGCAGACAACATACCACGGCAAGCATGGAGCCCGCTCAGCTCAGCTGAGCTCACCGTCACCATATGTCCTCTGGGTGCCGGCAGACGTGGGACTGCATTGCTACACAGCAGCAGCTGCTAACTGCCTTTTGGCGGTAGACGGTGTAGCATGAGTGATAGTCGTGGGGCTGGCAGCCGTAGGGCTGCATTGCACCAGCCCCTTGCAGGCGATGGTATATTATGACTGGTACCCGTCGTCGTCATACTGGTATGGCTGTCAATCATGGCCACCTGGGCAGACATGCTACTGTTTTGATGATGACGGTTACCAGTCATAATATACTATTTTCTGCCAATTGCCCAATATTGTCTGCTAAGCACCCAGAAGAGGCCGAGGGCGATGCTGGGTGCTGGCGGACGTGGGGCTGGCAGACGTGGGGCTGCATTGCTACACAGCAGCAGCCCCTTGCCTTTTGGCAGATGATGGTATATTATGATTGGTACCCATCATCATCATACTGGTATGGCTGTCACTCATGCTGCAGCGTCGGCTGCCACCTTAAGATGTAAAAAATAGATTTGTTCTGTGTTCATTTGCTTCCCCTTCCTCCGTGAAATCAACGGCCTGCTAAGCCCAGGGTTTCCAGTTTAATCTTTGGGGGGGCCATTCTGTGTGACAGTTGTTTGTGTTTCTCCCTGTTCCTGTACCTGTACGCCATGTCGTCACTCGGCCCTCCCTCCCTCCCTCCCTCCCTCCCGCCCTCCTTCTCCTGGTCCATCAGATACTACTTTCGCGCCTTTTTTCTGACCAGGCGCCATAGCTAGCACTGGGATCATGGAGCCCGCTCAGATCACCGCGGCAATTATGAGCACTATGAACACCACGCGCATTGTCCTGGAGTATATGCAGAGCCAGAACATGCCAAGGCGAAACCCGGACCAGGCGAGGAGGCGATTGCAGCACGGCGACGAGAGTGATGAGGAAATTGACATGGCCATAGACCTCTCACAAGGCACAGGCCCCAGCAATGTGGAAATCATGGTGTCACTGGGGCAGGTTGATACCGTGGAACGCCGATTCTGGGCCCGGGAAACAAGCACAGACTGGTGGGACCGCATCGTGCTGCAGGTATGGGACGATTCCCAGTGGCTGCGAAACTTTCGCATGCGTAAGGGCACTTTCATGGAACTTTGTGACTTGCTTTCCCCTGCCCTGAAACGCCAGGATACCAAGATGAGAGCAGCCCTCACAGTTGAGAAGCGAGTGGCGATAGCCCTGTGGAAGCTTGCAACGCCAGACAGCTACCGGTCAGTCGGGAATCAATTTGGAGTGGGCAAATCTACTGTGGGGGCTGCTGTGATCCAATTTGCCAGGGCAATGAAAGACCTGGTGATAGCAAGGGTAGTGACTCTGGGCAACGTGCAGTCAATAGTGGATGGTTTTGCTGAAATGGGATTCCCAAACTGTGGCGGGGTGATAGACGGAACCCATATCCCTATCTTGTCACCAGAGCACCAAGCCACCGACTACGTAAACCGCAAGGGGTACTTTTCAATGCTGCTGCAAGCCCTGGTGGATCACAAGGGACGTTTCACCAACATCAACGTGGGATGGCCGGGAAAGGTACATGATGCTCGCGTCTTCAGGAACTCTGCTCTGTTTCGAAAGCTGGAGGAAGGGACTTTCTTCCCGGACCAGAAAGTGACCATTGGGGATGTTGAAATGCCTATCGTGATCCTTGGGGACCCAGCCTACCCCTTAATGCCATGGCTCATGAAGCCGTACACAGGCAGCCTGGACAGGAGTCAGGACCTGTTCAACTACAGGCTGAGCAAGTGCCGAATGGTGGTGGAATGTGCATTTGGACGTTTAAAAGCGCGCTGGCGCAGCTTACTGACTCGCTCAGACCTCAGCGAAAAGAATATCCCCATTGTTATTGCTGCTTGCTGTGCGCTCCACAATATCTGTGAGAGTAAGGGGGAGACCTTTATGGCGGGGTGGGAGGTTGAGGCAACTCGCCTGGCCGCTGATTACGCGCAGCCAGACACCAGGGCGGTTAGAGGAGCACAGCAGGGCGCGGTGCGCATCAGAGAAGCTTTGAAAACGAGTTTTGTGACTGGCCAGGCTACTGTGTGAAACTTCTGTTTGTTTCTCCTTGATGAACCCTCCAACCCCCCCCCCCGACCCGGTTCACTCTACTTCCCTGTAAACCAACCAACCACCCCACCCCACCCTCCCCTCCCCCTTGCAGAGGCAATAAAGTCATTGTTTTTTCACATTCATGCATTCTTTATTAGTTCCTTACAGAGGTAGGGGGATAATTGCCAAGGTAGCTGGGATGGGTGGGGGAGGAGGGATGGAAAAGGACACACTGCATTTTAAAACTTTAACTCTTATTGAAGCCCAGCCTTCTGATGCTTGGGCGATCATCTGGGGTGGAGTGACTGGGTGGACAGAGGCCCCCCCACCGTGTTCTTGGGCGTCTGGGTGAGGAGGCTATGGAACTTGGGGAGGAGGGCTGTTGGTTACACAGGGGCTGTAGCGGCGGTCTCTGCTCCTGCTGCCTTTCCTGCAACTCAACCATACGCTCGAGCATATCAGTTTGATGCTCCAGCAGACGGAGCATTGCCTCTTGCCGTCTGTCTGCAAGCTGACGCCACCTATCGTCTTCAGCCCGCCACCTCTCCTCTCGTTCATGTTGGGCTTTTCTCATCTCCGACATTGACTGCCTCCACGCATTCTGCTGTGCTCTATCAGCCTGGGCGGACATCTGCAGCTCCGTGAACATCTCGTCCCTCGTCTTACGTTTTCTCTTTCTAATGTTCACAAGCCTCTGCGAAGGAGAAACATTTGCAGCTGGTGGAGGAGAAGGGAGAGGTGGTTAAAAAAGACACATTTTAGGGAACAATGGGTACAGTCTTTCATTACAAGGTCGCATATTTCGGCTTGCAGGCAGCCATCGTAGGCCACAGTGTTTTGGCTTTTTTAACCTTCTTAACATGCGGGAAAGATTGCAAACAGCAGCGCATTTCCCATATCAAGGATGAATTGGGTTGTCCATTTAAAATGGGGTTTCAATGTAAAAGGAGGGGGCTGCGGTTTCCCGGTTAACATGCGGCACAAACACAAGTAAACCACCCCCCCACACACGATTCTCTGGGATGATCACTTCACCCCTCCCCCCCACCGCGTGGTTAACAGCGGGGAACATTTCTGGTCAGAATAGCAGGAACGGGCGCCTCTGAATGTCCCCCTTAATAAAATCACCCCATTTCAACCAGGAGAGCTTTCTGGAGATGTCCCTGGAGGATTTCCGCTCCATCCCCATACACGTTAACAGACTTTTCCAGTAGATGTACTGGCCGCGATTGCCAGGGCAAATTAATCATTAAACACGCTTGCTTTTTTTTTGTAATGTTTACAAATAGTTACAAAGTTACACTCACCAGAGGTCTCCTGTGTGCCCTGAGGGTCTTGGGTGAGTTCGGGGGTTACTGGTTCCAGGTCCAGGGTCACAAACATATCCTGGCTGTTGGGGAAACCGGTTTCTCCGCTTCCTTGCTGCTGTGAGCTACCTACAGTACCTCCATCGTCATCTTCCTCGTTCCCCGAACCGTCTTCCCTGTGTGTTTCTCCAGTGAGAGAGTCATAGCACACGGTTGGGGTAGTGGTGGCTGCACCCCCTAGGATCGCATGCAGCTCCGCGTAGTAGCGGCAAGTTTGCGGCTCTGCCCCGGACCTTCCGTTTGCTTCTCTGGCTTTGTGGTAGGCTTGCCGTAGCTCCTTAATTTTCACGCGGCACTGCTGTGTGTCCCTGTTATGGCCTCGGTCCTTCATGGCCTTGGAGATCTTTTCTAATACTTTTCCATTTCTTTTACTGCTACGGAGTTCAGCTATCACTGCTTCATCTCCCCATATGGCGAGCAGATCTCGTACCTCCCGTTCGGTCCATGCTGGAGCTCTTTTGTGATCCTGGGAGGACTCCATGACGGTTACCTGTGCTGATGAGCTCTGCGTGGTCACCTGTGCTCTCCACGCTGGGCAAACAGGAAATGAAATTCAAACCTTCGCGGGTCTTTTCCTGTCTACCTGGTCAGTGCATCTGAGTTGAGAGCGCTGTCCAGAGCGGTCACAATGAAGCACTGTGGGATAGCTCCCGGAGGCCAATAACATCGAATTCCATCCACACTACCCCAATTCCGACCCGCAAAGGCCGGTTTTATCGCTAATCCCCTCGTCGGAGGTGGTGTAAAGAAACCGGTTTAAAGGGCCCTTTAAGTCGAAAGAAAGGGCCTCGTTGTGTGGACGTGTCCAGGCTTAATTCGGTTTAACGCTGCTAAAGTCGACCTAAACCCGTAGTGTAGACCAGGCCTAAGAGAAAAAAAAACTTGGCTGCTACTTTGACACCTTTCCTCAATGAGTGCCCAAACCATCAGGCTATGGAGTCATTCTTACTCTTCTTTTCCTCTGGCCTCAGCTTCTTTCTTCCTTTTTATTTTATTTTTTTTAAATCTCCTTACTTGTAGCAATGGCAATGGATGAATGGCTGGCGGCTGCTGCTGTTGCTTCTTTTGTTGTTGGTGATATTTGTTTGTTTATTTGTTTGTTTTTGATTAACTGCTGCAATAAGCTGCTGTACATATCACCTGACAAAACTGATGCTTTTGGAGTTACAAAGATTACAACTTCCTTGTGGAGACTCAGCAAATATCTCTGCAATGCCCAGATTTTTTCCTGCATGCAGAACAAATAAAATAGCTGGCTTTCAGTATCTTTTATGAAACATACCTGCTACATAGAGCTGGGCAAATTATTTTCAGTGAATAGTTTATTTGCCTAAAAATGCGTAATTTTGGTCAAAGGAAGATATCTGCAAATTCAGGTCAAATTCAGTAATGTTTCAGTCAAATACAAAATTTTTTTTTTAAAGTAACAATAGTTCATTTTGATACTTTCAAAATATTTTGATTGTCATGTCTAAATAATGATTTGTTTAGAAATTTAGCTATATTTGCTTAATTTTTTAAAGTGTAAAACCCCCCCAAACAAAAGAGAAATATAATGAACCCCGCTCCCCTCAAAAAAAATTCTTTCAGGTCAAACAAAGCATTTTGTCTGACCCACAACATTTTTCTGTCAATTTTGGGGGATTTGTTGCCAAGTTTCAATTTGATCCTGCACTTAGGATGGAAAAATACCATGCAACGCTACAGGCTGGGGACCGATTGGCTAATCAGCAGTTCTGCACAAGAGGACTTGAGGATTACAGTGGATGAGAACCTGGATATGTGTCAGCCATGTGCCCTTGTTGCCAAGAAGGCTAACTGCATATTGGGCTGTATTAGTAGGAGCATTGCCAGCAGATCGAGGGAAGTGATTATTCCCCTCTATTCAGCACTGGTGAAGCCACAGCTGGAGTATTGCGTCGTTTTGTACCCCCATCCAAAGAATGTGGACAAATTAGAGACAGTCCAGCAGAGGGCAACAAAAATGATCGGGGGGCTGGAGAACATGACTTATGAGGAGAGGCTGAGGGAACTGGGCTTGTTTAGTCTATGGAAGAGAAGAGTATGGGGGGATTTAATAGCAGCCTTCAGCTACCTAAAGGGGGGTTCCGAAGAGGATGGTGCTCGGCTGTTCTCAGTGGTGGCAGATGACAGAACAAGGAGCAATGGTCTCAAGTTGTAACGTGGGAGGTCTAGGTTTGATATTAGGAAACACTATTTCACTAGGAGGGTGGTGAAGCACTGGAATGTGTTACCTAGGGAGGTGGTGGAATCTCCATCCTTAGAGGTTTTTAAGGCCCAGCTTGACAAAGCCCTGGCTGTGATGATTTAGTTGGTGGTGGTCCTGCTTTGAGCAGGGGGTTGGACTAGATGACCTCCTGAGGTCTCTTCCAACCCTAATCTTCTATGATTCTATGATCCAAACAGAGTGGTTGTTTGTTGTTGTTGTTGTTGTTTTTTATTTTGGGGGAGGGAGGAGAGGGAAATTCTGGCCACTAAACCAAAAAATCAATGATTTACTCAGCTGTACTGCTAACACTACAAAAGAATTCCTGCAAATCCCACAAATCTTTTTTCAATCTCCTAAAAGCATGGATCAAAGAGTACATTAACATCTAAGAACTAGTCACAGTATTTGAAAAAAGGGCATCGTTCCTTTCAGCTGCAAAGTAAAATGAACATTGTGGTGATTCACTATCTTTAAAGCAATGGAGAATTTCTGCAGAATTTAGTGATTTGGGTCCTAATTTCAGCAACATACTTAAGCACATGCTTAACTTGATTTCATTGGGACTTTAAGCATATTCTTAAGTGCATTGCTGCATTGGGGACTAAGTCTGTAGGAAGCTATACAAATTTAACAGGAATTACTCTAAAACCCTACAGAATTTAATTAAAAGTGATGATTTTATATAGTTTTGTTTAAACCATTCTGTGGTATCTATAGCTGGAGTTTAATTTTCTACTAATTTCCATAGAATGGTCCACAAATACCAACAGCAAAATTACCCCTTTCGATCCATTAAAACTTGGAGGCACAAGGCCGTGTTCTCACCCCACCTTCCAGAGCTTGTTTCCAACTCAGTTATACAGTCCTTCAGGCTCTTCTTTGTAAGGAAGAACCTGGAAGCTGGTAGAAGGAGCTAGAATTAGAGAGCCAGCACAATGTGGCCATTCATCTTTCCAGCATCGACAAGCTCTCTCTGGAGAGCCAGAGGAACATAGATCATGGTTTACAAACTGATAGGATATGGTGTTTATCTTCCCCCCCAACCTAAACTGTGGTGCTGGTATTCTCTGTTTAAAGGCTCTTACCCTTCAGGACAGAGGTGGTTGCATTTCAAAAGTGAGAGAACAAATTACTGTCTGCACATTGTGTATCAGCTTGTAAAGTACTTTGGGATTCTCTGGCATGGAAAGCACTGTAAATGTAGGTTTCAGGGTAGCAGCCATGTTAGTCTGTATCCGCAAAAAGAACAGGAGTACTTGTGGCACCTTAGAGACTAACAAATTTATTAGCGCATAAGCTTTCGTGGACTACAGCCCACTTCTTCGGATGCATATAGACATTTACAGCATATCTAACAAATTGTGTACCCAGTTAATTACAAGTCACAATGGGGGAGGGAAAACCACATTCTGTGCCAGATTCTGATGTTGGTTACACTTAGGGTTACCACGCATCTGGGTTCTTTCTGGACAGTCTGGTTTTTGGCTTCTGTGTTCAGGTGCCATATACTTCTATATATCCAGAATACTTCTACTGAAATCTCTTATGCCAGAGTAACTGAGATCATAATTGGGTGCTTCTTGATGGTGGTGGGGGGAGTCCAAGCCATGTTTGATAGTATTTGTAATATTTCAACATTCAAGCACTGCAAGCGTAGCTGAGACAAGAAGATAGATGAAAAGAAAAACAATAGTGAAATGCTTCAGGTCTTAAAATACTGACCAGATTGACTGTGCTGTGCTTTTTGTTTAGGAGTGGTTTCTTTCTAATCTGATTCCATAATTGCTTGTTGTGCTTTCTATCCTTTGTGCAGAAGCCATAATGGGGTGTTTTTTATATGACCAGCACATTTCAATGCCCTCCGTGATGAATCACTCCATCAGCCAGTGTACTCGGAAGTACAGAGTGGAGCTAAGGGTATGTCTACACTACCCACTGGATCGGCGGGCTGTGATCGATCCAGCGGGGGTTAATTTATCGCATCTAGTCTAGATGCAATAAATTGACCTCCAGGCGCGATCCCGTCAACTCCCGTACTCCACCGCAGCGAGAGGTGCAGGCGGAGTTGACAGGGGAGTGGCAGCAGTCGACTCACTGCAGTGAAGACACCATGGTAAGTCAATCTAAGTATGTCGACTTCAGCTACGTTATTTACGTAGCTGAAGTTGCGTAACTTAGATTGATTCCCCCCCCCCCCCCAGTGTAGACCAGGCTTTAGGCTCTGCCTACTCCCCACTCATCTGTTGGAGGGAGTGATGGCATGCCCTTTTACTGCTTCATGCCCAGACTGAAGGCCTAAGGAAGCTGTTCAGGAACATGAGAGGATTTTACACTGCCTCACGTCCCTGTCTCAGGCTCCCAATTCAAGGCACAAGCTGTAGTTATTGTCTTTAATAAGACAATTCAACAAGAATTACTAGAACAAAGTGAACATTGAAGGTGATATTGACAAACTTGGATTGATGGCAAAAGCTGAATAAACTGTGAATCCAAATACATCACTAAAAAGTATCAGAAAATTGTGTTTAAAGATATGTTTCTCTGTTAATAATTTTCAGCCCATGTGAATCAAAAAATCTTTCTTTATCCGTACTTATTGGCAGTGGTCTACCCTAACTCAACAAATTGTTATTAAGTATGACTTCTAAAATAAAAAAAAAAATCATGAAGATGTTTTTATAACATTGCATACGATTGCTGTGAATCAAACTACATGTTTATTTGTATTGTTGATTTACAGGGTGGGACTATAGCACTTGTCTTGGGCTTTTGTGTGGACCACAGAAGCCATTATAATGGTGCCAGCAACACTACTCAGTGCTTTAGCACAGGAAGTAAAGATTTCCTTATCCTATTAAAGCAACACGGGAATTTAGGTACATTAGGCAGAATACAATTATCCAACTTGGAATGTAGCCAAGGCACTGAGGATTACAATACCCTTAATCTTGCAAAAAGTGGCATGGGAACTTTAGTGACCATATTTTGTCAGGATCTCAGATTTATGCCTTATCTGAAAGTCACCACTTGCAGCAGCACACCCAACAAATAAATAATTACAATGTTCCATAATCCTTTCCACTCTTTATATTTTGAGTGTTGTTTTTTGTTAAAAAGGAACAACAATTTGTTTTGTTTTTTATTCCTTGTTGGTTCGATTCATCCTTAAAATGCCAGAGAACCAGTCTCCAAATGAAGCAGATGTTCCAGACACCACACTAGACATTGATGGGGAAGCAGTTTCCCTAGCAACAGAAACTTATGAGAAGTCTGAGAACATCTCTTCCCTAGTTCAGATTTTCTTTTCACTTGGTGTCTCACATATTCATTAGCATCTTCGGAGGAACCATACATCCACTATCAGTTCAAACTGAAGTTAAATAGGATGGAGAAAATGCTGCCACTGCTTCAAGCTACTGAGTTTTCTGTAGCTTTCTGCTATCCACACTGAATTGAATTGAAAAAAATATAAATCACTGGGATTTTCTTTCCCTTTCTGGAATTATTCATGGTGCTGTTTCAAAACAAAGAGAAGAGAGGAAAGAATTTCCAGAATGACTTTGCATTCTGTTTTAGATGAAATGTGTTTGCACATAAGATCACAGTTAGAAGTAAAATGGCATGCCAGTCAATTAAGGCTGCAGACCAGCTGCTCAAAGTGCTGAAACATATGTCTTGCTTTATATCAATGTTCCTGAAGTTGTTGAAGTTATGTGAGGAAAAAGGAAGTCAAGAGGAAGGAAACCACAGCATATTGATAGCAGAGATGCAGGGCCAGACAGTGAAGTTACTTAGGATTTATATCTATATAACTAAGGTAACTGAGTTTGATTCTCCATTGTACAGCACCTTGTTTAGTCACACCAGAGCAAAGTGAACATAAAATGATACCAGTCTGATCTGCTATCATGTTGTGCACACTTTTCACTCACACTGTTATGGTGTAAATGACTGCTCAGGTTTCAGGCAATGAAAAAATGGGCCCAGAATATGGTTCCCTGAAAGGTAGAGAGGGGTTCCCATATCCACATTGATTCCAAACCTGTGGCAGGAAAAGCGGGTTGGTTCAAATATTGACTAGTTCTTATTTCTTCCCCAATAGGTTGTGACAAGATGGTAGCATATGACTGATACACAGAGCCAAATTCAGGCTTGTCAGTGGGAGAAGTGAATATCCAAGAAAAGTAGGTCAAAATCTTGCCAGCCCCAACAAGAGTGTGAATTTAAGTGGAACTCAGCAACCATAAAGGTTCCATAGAATCCTCTATTACAAGCTATCTGACTTAGCTGAAGCATTTTTGCACTGTTATGAATATATTATATTCTGTATCAGTAGTTGAATATTTCATTCAGGTGGGGTGTGCAGGATAGCCTACTAGATGTGTAAGCCAGGATACATTTACATTGGTTTTACATTAACCCACACTAGATTCTTTTTTTTCCCTTTATCTACACCGGGCATAATAGCTGTAAACAAATTTTGTGCCAGGGCTGGAGTATTTCAGCCACAAGTAAGTGTGTGTACATATTTTTTCCCCTAGAGATGGTGAATTTTATCTGTTCTACACTGGCATAATTATTCTCACTTTAGTGTGAGCACCTGTACAGAACTCATGCCAGAATTTGGGCCACACCTGATTATTATTCCTGTAATTTCTCAATCTGTCTGTTAGGAGTGAGGACAAACTCACCAACATGGCTAAAAAATGGGACAAAAATAATATTTTCTTTCTTAATTAAAAAAAAAAAACCCCAACCCTGGGGAATAAAGCAAACAGTCTTAAGGATCTATCTACTTGTATACTAGTGATAGAATACGCTACAATATCTTGCATTTTAGTATTAGAATTAACAACTAAACGAATAAAACCACAAAAATACATTGGGAAATTGGTAGTCTGTTAATCTAACTTTGTATAGGGCAAAATCCTTTCAGTCTTATTAAGGAAAAACAACTGTTTAGTTAATCGACTCTGCACTTATTCAATCATACTTCTTTATGAACCATATCCATTTCAGCAAGAAGTGCTGAAGTTTTGAGAATCAGTTTGCAATGCAGACTCTGGACCCATTACACTGATCTACAATTTTTGAGAAGTCATCTGCTTCAGAGATAAAATGTGCTATTTATTATGTATTTTGATGTGCTGAATTCAAATATGACAATTAAAACAACTGATTGGCTACTGTTTCTAAGATATTTAAGTTTTTACATTTTATGTCTATGTATATTGTGTAGATAGTAGAGTTTTAATCATAAATTGTAAACCTAGGTCTTTTCATGTGTTTATGGTTGCTTTACATGATAATATTTCACCTGTCCTGTTTATGTAAAACTTTAAAAATCATCAAAAAGGTTATATAAATCAAATTTATTATGAAACAAAAGGCAAAAAACTATTCTGTACATAGTTTAGTCCTATTCAGTGTCTACTCGGCGCTTCTTGGCTTGTCTCTTGTATTCATTAAATGGAGCATCTCTTGTCACTGTCCAGCAATAGTCTGCAAGCATTGATGGGCTCCATTTGCCCTGATAGCGTTTCGCCATTGTTGCAATGTCCTGGTGAAATCGCTTGCCATGCTCGTTGCTCACTGCTCCGCAGTTCGGTGGAAAAAAATCTAGATGAGAGTACAAAAAATGTATCTTTAGTGACATGTTGCAACCAAGGCTTTTGTATGCCTTGAGGAGGTTTTCCACCAACTACCTGTAGTTGTCTTGTTGTTTCTGAGAAAATTTATTACCACTAACTGGAAGGCTTTCCATGCCGTCTTTTCCTTGCCACGCAGTGCATGGTCAAATGCATCATCTTGAAGAAGTTCACGAATCTGAGGACCAACAAAGACATCTTCCTTTATCTTAGCTTCACTTAACCTTGGAAATTTTCCACGGAGGTACTTGAAAGCTGCTTGTGTTTTGTCAATGGCCTTGACAAAGTTCTTCATCAGACCCAGCTTGATGTGTAAGGGTGGTAACAAAATCTTCCTTGATTCAACAAGTGGTGGATGCTGAACACTTTTCCTCCCAGGCTCCAATGACTGTCGGAGTGGCCAATCTTTCTTGATGAAGTGGGAATCTCTTGCACGACTATCCCATTCGCAGAGAAAATAGCAGTACTTTGTGTATCCAGTCTGCAGACCAAGCAAGAGAGCAACAACCTTCCAATCGCCACAAAGCTGCCACTGATGTTGGTCATAGTTTATGCACCTCAAAAGTTGTTTCATGTTGTCATGGGTTTCCTTCATATAGACTGCATGACCAACTGGAATTGATGGCAAAACATTGCAATTATGCAGTAAAACAGCTTTAAGACTCGTCTTCGATGAATCAATGAACAGTCTCCACTCATCTGGATCGTGAACGATGTTGAGGGCTGCCATCACACCGTCGATGTTGTTGCAGGCTACAAGATCACCCTCCATGAAGAAGAATGGGACATGATCCTTTTGACGGTCACGGAACATGGAAACCCTAACATCCATCACCTGCCAGGAGATTCCACTGCTGTAGTCTGGAGCCCAACAGCTCTGCTTTACTCTTGGGTAGTTCCAAATCCGTGACAAGGTCATTCAGTTCACCTTGTGTTATGAGGTGTGGTTCAGAGGAGGAGGATGGGAGAAAATGTGGGTCCTGTGACATTGATGGTTCAGGACCAGAAGTTTCAGCCTCTTCCTCTTCCTCGTCTGACTCAAGTGAGAATGATTCTGGTGCATCAGAAAACAGCAGTCCTTCTCCGGGGGATACTGGGCGTATGGCTGATGGTATGTTTGGATAATGCACAGTCCACTTTTTCTTCTTTGACACACGTTTCCCAACTGGAGGCACCATGCAGAAGTAACAATTGCTGGTATGATCTGTTGGCTCTTTCCAAATCATTGGCACTGCAAAAGGCATAGTTTTCCTTTTCCTGTTCAACCACTGGCGAAGATTTGTTGCACAATTGTTGCAGCATATGTGTGGGGCCCACCTCTTGCTCCAATTTTGCAGCCAAAATAAAGGTGATAGGCTTTCTTAATCATAGTGGTTATACTGCACTTTTGTGATGCAAAAGTCACTTCACCACAAACATAGCAGAAGTTATCTGCACTGTTCACACAAGTACGAGGCATCTCTGCTCACTTTGGCTAAACAGAAATGTGTCCCTTTGCAAAATCAAACACTGACAAATAAGAGATCACGACACTGTATGATTTCTAGAGCTGATATAGGGCAATTTGTTCAGCAGAGTGATGTAAGCTTCGTTATGATTGCATCAGCCATGACTTCTAGGAATAACATGATGCAATTCATATCATGTATGACACAATACCAGCTTCAGATTGCATCATTCATTGTTTTGCCTAAAAAGCAAGTACTGTCCAAACCCAGTCATAGATTTATTCATAGATCCAGTCAAAGATGTATTTTAGTCATTTCTGGTTTAAATTGAGATCCCTTCCCTTTATAACTCACTTATCCTCCGCCATTCCCAAGTCAAGGGTCATATATACTGACCCAATAGCATATCTTGAAAACTAGAGCCAATCAACAATTTTAAGCATCATTTTCATTCTCAGTGACCCAGAATTAGTAAAGTTTGACTACATTTATTTCAGAAGCATTTTGGCTATAGAGCAGCGTATTATTTGCTACTTCACATGATTAAGTTCTGCGTGCTGTGTGGTGCATTCATCTTTGTTTTTCTTTAACTTCACCTGTAAAGAGAGAAGCAGTTGCTGTTTCATGTAGAGACAGAGCCTGATGCACTGTCTGTTCTTATGGAAACTTTTCTTTTGTTCTTCTTTGGTTTTATTGTTCCCTTAATACAGAATAAAGGTCTTTCAGACTGAAAGCATATGACTATTCCTGATAGGCTGTATCATCAGCTGGTATAAATAAGCATAGACCTATTTGAGTCAATGCAGGTATGCTTATTTATACCAGCTGAGATCTACCCAAACACTATTCCAAAGAAAGACCTGATTCTACTTGCAGTGAAGTCAATGGGAGTTTGATCACCATTTAAAAATATTTTACTTCAATGAGATCATCACTAGTTCCCAATTTGTACTACCTGACAAATAAGTTACTAATTGGCTGTCAAAAGCATTTTTGTAGTTCAATAAATTGAATGTTTTACATATATAAAGGGTCAGATCCTCAGTTTATCTAAATCAATGTGGCTTTACAATGGCTACATCAATTTACCCCATCTGAGGATCTGGCATGAAAAGCTTTCATTGTCTGTTAGCCCAGTCCATTAGTCAAAATAAAATTTGCTAGCCTCAGCAAGACAGAGAAAACCAAATATCTAAAAATCTCTCTGAATTCCTTCTGATTCATATAGTATTGTCTAATGCTAGCTAGACTCTGGGATGTTTATGGCTGGCAGTGTAGCATGAGGCAGAAGGAATACATGTACATTTCCAAAATCTACTGCACTTTTACTCTGAAAAGTGAATAACAAGAAAACTGTCTGCATTAATAAACTGCGTAAATATGATATGTAAGCGGTGGTGGCTTTAGCAGGGGTTCAATTGCTCCGACGGAAATCATAACACCAAGGGTGCCAAACCTGAATGATACTGTGACTCATGCACCAAGTCACAATGCCTGGGGGTGAGGGTGGGAGAGTTGGCCCAGCCCCGTAGGACAAGGCTCACCCTCCAGCCCTCCACCCACTTAGTGCCTTCCCCTCCTCACCAGCCTGGGATTAGGGTTGTGGTGCTGGGTCAGAAGGAGCTGCTTCAGGAGGTCGGTACCCCCCTTATTACAACACAAAATCACGTCCAAGAAGAGTTTAGTATAGTGCAGCCATTGAATTGGTAGGATCCACCTGCCCCTGCATTGCAAGTCTTAGAGAATCTGTGTATGTGCACCATCAAGCTGTCACTTTGATAAAATGAATTTTTTCAACAGCACCATCTTTAACACATTATTGTGATTAGTAGCACTAAATCTTTATAATGGCTATCATGGTGTTCTAGGCAGCATAAAGAAGGAATATTTTAATATCTCAACTACTACAGGCCTTGAAGTTACTCATTGGCTGGAACTGCTCATCAATCCATCCTCTGGAGATATGTAAAATCAGTGGTATACTACTCATATTTTTTTTTGTAAACTATTACAGGGTGAATGAATATGTGTCTACTACACATGAACATATTTGAACAGTGGCTGTGTCTTGGGTTATGATATGATATGTTTTTTTATGAAACATGATGCTCTATTCACATGAAACTAAAATTCTTGGAGGTAAGAAACACCAACTCCCTCCAGAAAAGGTAACATCCATCCTCTAGACTCTCATGAAATGACACAGCAATAAGGTCAAATGAGTAGAAATTTTTCAGACTATGAGGCTTCTGTTCAGTCATTATCTAGCATGTTAAAACAAGACTACATTCCAAATCTTTAAGCAGTGGGTCAGAAGGATGCACTGTCTGGTGCTTGTAATGAGATATTATTCTAACAGTGTAAGCAAATGCAATAACACTTTCAGGCAGAAAGAAATAGTAGAAACAGCCAGTGGCAGCTCTAGATCAAAATTTTAATTGCATACTTTTCATAGCAGCCACAGTAAAAGGCTGAGCTTTACTTTGCTGTTCAATAAAGTGCAGATTCTGTCCCAGATGTCCTCTGCTGTTTGTTTGTTTTAAGACCCTTATTTAATGCACACATTTTGAGATGCTGGAATAACTGACCCTTCATCCTGTAAGATGGATGTTCTCTGTTGCTGCATTAACAGTTAGGAATTGCAGATATAATTTGAATGAAGACAAATGTATTTGCCTTTGATTCTTTTCCCAGGTAATATGGTTTCCCCAAAGAAAAACCACTATAGTGTGCAATGCCTTTTTCTTTATCATAGTTTTCTGTCTTTACTATTAAAGCTTTTTGCTAAACTAAATGCAATCAAGAAGCTTTAAAAAAAATTCAAAAGAAGCATGTAATCTTAGAGAGGTTCCCAAAATGTGCTGTGCTATTAATTAAAAATACAAGTTTCATTCTAGCTCTTAGAGTGTCTTCTATTGGGATTATGATCAAGGCGGATACAGGAAAGCAGGGAAGCCAGGGAGAGACTGAAAAATACAGAAATGATGTATGTGTGTGGGGGGGATGTCTCAATTGATGTGCCAATGGTGTGTGAATAATAGAAAACACTTCCATTATATATTTTGTCTTTAGTCCTTGGCCCAATTAGATTATTAGGCATCTGTTAAGGAGTATACCAACCCCAAGATGGGCCAGAAAGGGTTAATAAGAGCCTGTAGGCTCAATCAGCCCCACTCTACTGCATCTGTCAAGCCTGGATGCAGGAGCTAAAATGGCTGAACACAGTTCAGGTTGGGGCTGACTAAGAAGGAGAGTGGATTGCTGGCTCTCTCTGAGAGAGAAGCCTGGCTTGAGCCAGGCAGCTGAGTTGGACTACTGGCAGACACAACCTCCCTGAAGGAAGGCAGACAGGCAGGCTGGCTGGCCTGCCGGCTGGCCTTCCACAAGTAGTCTAAGGCAGTGTTGAAGGAAAGCTGGAGGAAGCCTCTGCAGGTAGCAGGAAGATTCCTGCTGAGTCAGGGCTTGTGCTGGTAGGGGATTGGAGAAAAGTCTCTCACAGCTGGATTGCAGAAAGTTCTTAGAGAGAGTGATGGTAAAACACTGAGAGCATGGGAAGGTGCTATGGGAAAGGTGCAAGACAGCAAGGTAGGATAGGGTTCAGGGATGCAGCAAGGGGTTGGCATAGCCCAGCCTTGACTGCTTATAAACTGGAACTCAGTGAGAGGGAGCACCTGGGTTCCCCTTTTATTCTAGTGTGGAAGGTGAAGTTGAACCACTATCTCTCCCCCCAACACACACACACACACACACACACACACATGCACATCCTGACGAGGGGTAAGAACTATTGGAAAACACTCCCTGCCCCAATTCCTCAGGTAAGGACTAATGAGTCTGGACTTGGGCTAAAGGTCCAATGTGAAGTTGAAGGACTGTTTGTTGGACTCTTGGTCCACCCTGGAAGGAGTGGGCAATGTCCACCTTAATTGCATTGGCCTCGTTAGCACTGACCCTCCTACTTGGTAAGGCAACTTCCATCTTTTCATGTGCTGTAAAATATATATACTGCTTGCTGTATTTTTCACTCCATGCATCTGATGAAGTGGGTTTTAGCCCACAAAAGCTTATGTCCAAATAAATTTGTTAGTCGCTAAGATGCCACAAAGACTTCTTGTTGGTTTTGCTGATACAGACTAACATGGATACCACTCTGGAACCTGGAAGAAGTGGCACTGTATGTGATGCGGCTAGAGGGTTGAGTAGCAAAAATAAGTAGATGACTGCATAGCCAGAGTGGCTGTCAGCAGGAGACACATAGAGAAGAGATCCTAGTATGCCAAGCACAGCCACAAGAGGGTGTGGTGGCCCGTGAGTCAACGTGAATTATGCCTTGCTTTTCCCCTTATAACACATGGTTGTATTCCAGGACAGGAGACTGAGGCACAGCCTTTGCAGCAGGCTGGCTGGCCTGCAAAAGAGAACTAGCATCTTAACTGTATATTACGACTGGGGAAATGTCATTCAGTACTCCATCAGGCCTGCTGTTATGCTGCTTTGATACGCAACCTCATTGCACCAAACAGGCCTATATACTCTGAGATAGAATTTTGGGCTTGATTATTTTGATACTCTTATATCCTTACTAATATGTGTGAACAAAGACACCATGAGTTACATCTGTCCACAAACATTTAGGGTGAAAAGAGAAGAGATGGGGTTAAAAGTGTTACAGGGTCTGATCAGCGTGTGGTGTCACAGCTGGGAAGGGGGATACAGGGTAAAGGCTCTGTGGCATCAGAGCTGGGAACGGAACACTGGGAAACAAACTCTGCTGGTGTGTAGAGCTATGGATATGCTTGCTTGAAACTAATCCCAATAAACATAGCATTGCCTGCACTTTGGACTTCTGGTCTTCTGCTTTCTGTCTGCATGACAAGAACCAGGGGAGGGGATGAAGGAAAAGTCCTCTAACAAAAGCTTTTCAGGGGACTGCCCAGTCTGCAGATTTGGCCAGCATCTTTACTAATTGTGGTGTTTCAAGGCAGGGATCCTGAGATGTACCCTTTACAGCTGGCTCGCTGCTCAGACAAAACCCTTTACTTTAGATTTACAAACCTCCCTTCTCCCCCCTACACTACCGATCTCTTGGAAGCTATGGGTTTGGTTAATAAAATTACAACCATTGACTAAAGCACTACCTCAGGCATAATCTAAGACAATTACTTAAAACAGAATGAGCTGTTTTGCTCAGCACAGCAAGCTGAATGCTCCCATGGTGAGCATTAAATTTAATCTGGTACAAAATATAGGAATTTATAGTATTTTCTATGTTCATTTTTTAAATTAAAATTGGTATAAGTGAGCCTCCTACTGAGCAGGGCATTTTGCTAAAGGTGGCTGAAGGACAGCCCTAGAGAATCGTGGCTTCTCTTGTGCTACAGCATAGCTACAGCAGTGTGCAGAACAAAGACAGTGGCAGAGAAGGCTTCAGTCAGTGACCCTCATACTCGCCTTAAGGAGTGAGGTATAACTTGGCTCCATGTACATTACATCTTCGGCATTCAGTGTGAGATTTTCAACAAAATTGTCAGTTAGCTCCAGTTCAGGTGGCTGTCTTTATTACTTTGCCACCTGTTACCCGCACAATTTGGGAACCCTGCCTATACCCTACCAAGGGGTTAAGGAGTAACCCAGTCAATTTAGGCACCCCACCCTTTCCCATCTGAGGGCTCAAGGTGTAAGGCACCTACCCTTATCCATGGCACTTAGGAAGAAACCTGGTCAGGGTTCAATGGGTCTGTGGGACCTTTCCCAAGTGAAAGAGCCGTACACAGCTATTGAAGGGTATGTGCTGTTTAGGAAAGACAGAAATAAAGGCAAAGGTGGTGGAGTAGCATTGTATATCAATGATGAGGTAGACTGTAAAGAAATAAGAAGGGATGGAATGGATAAGACAGAGTCTGTCTGGGCAAAAATCACATTGGGGAAGAAAGCTACTAGAGCCTCACCTGGGATAGTGCTTGGGGTGTGCTATAGACCACTGGGATCTGATTTGGATATGGATAGAGACTTCTTTAATGTTTTTAATGAAGTAAATACTAATGGGAATCATGTGATTATGAGAGATTTTATCTTCCCAGATATAGACTGGAGGACAAGTGCTAGTAATAATAATAGGACTCAGATTTTCCTGGATGCAATAGCTGATGGATTCCTTCACCAAGTAGTTGCTGAACCAACAAGAGGGGATGCCATTTTAGATTTGGTTTTGGTGAGTAGTGAAGACCTCATAGAAGAAATAGTTGTAGAGGGCAACCTTGGTTCGAGCAATCATGAGCTAATTCAGTTCAAACTAAATGGAAGGATAAACAAAAATAGATCTGTGACTAGGGTTTTTTATTTCAAAAGGGCTAATTATAAAATAATTAAGGACATTAGTTAGGGAAGTGAATTGGACTGAAGAATTTGTGGATCTAAAGGCAGAGGAGGCCTGGAATTACTTCAAGTCAAAGTTGCAGAAACTATCAGAAGAAAGGGGAAAAAATTATCCCAAGAAAGGGGAAAAAATTCATAGGCAGGAGTTCTAGACAAGCTGGATGAGCAAGCATCTCAGAGACGTGATTAAGAAAAAGCAGAAATCCTACAAGGAGTAGAAGATGGTAGGGATCAGCAAGGAAAGCTACCTTACTGAGGTCAGAACATGTAGGGATAAAGTGAGAAAGGCCAAAAGCCATGCAGAGTTGGACTTTCCAAAGGGAATTAAAACCAATAGTAAAAGGTTCTATAGCCATATAAATAAGAAGAAAACAAAGAAAGAAGAGGTGGGACCGCTAAACACCGAGGATGGAGTGGAGGTTAAGGATAATCTAGGCATGGCCCAATATCTAAACAAATACTTTGCCTTGGTCTTTAATGAGGAGCTTGGGGAAAATGGCAGGATGACAAATGGGAATGAGGATATGGAGGTAGATATTACCACATCTGAGGTAGAAGCCAAACTCAACCAGCTCAATGGGACTAAATCAGGGGGCCCAGATAGTCTTCATCCAAGAATATTTAAGGAACTGGCACATGAAATTGCAAGCCCATTAGCAAGAATTTTTAATAATCAGGGGTTGTACTGTATGACTGGAGAATTGCTAACATAGTTCCTATTTTTAAGAAAGGCAAAAAAGGTGATCCAGATAACTACAGGCTTGTTAGGTTGATATCTGTAGTATGCAAGGTCTTGGGGAAAAAATTGAAGGAGAAAGTAGTTAAGGACATTGAGGTCAATGGTAATTGGGACAAAATACAACATGGTTTTACAAAAGGTAGATCATGCCAAACCAACCTGATCTCCTCCTTTGAGAAGGTAACAGATTTTTTAGATAAAGGAAACGCAGAAGATCTAATTCATCTTGATTTCAGTAAGGCATTTGATACAGTTCCACATGGTGAATTATTATGTAAATTGGAAAAATGGGGATCAATATGAAAATTGAAAGGTGGATAAGGAACTGGTTAAAGGGGAGACTACAATGTGTCATACCGAAAGGTGAACTGTCAGGCTGGAGGGAGGTTACTAGTGGAGTTCCTCAGGGATTGGTTTGGGGACCAGTCTTATTTAATCTTTTTATTACTGACCTTGGCACAAAAAGTGGGAGTGCGCTAATAAAGTTTGCGGATGACACAAAGTTGGGAGTTATTGCCAATACAGAGAAGGATCGGGATATCATACAGGAAGATCTGTATGACCTTGTAAACTGGAGTAATAGTAATAAGATGAAATTTAATAGTGAAAAGTGCAAGGTCATGCATTTAGGGATTGATAAGAATTTTTGTTATAAGCTGGGGACTCATCAGTTAGAAGTAAGAGAGGAGGAGAAGGACCTTGGAGAATTGGTTGATCACAGGATGACTATGAGCCGTCAATGTGATATGGCCATGAAAAAAGCTAATGCGGTCTTGGGATGCATTAGGCGAGGTATTTCCATTAGAGAGAAAGAGGTGTTAGTACTGTTACACAAGGCTGGTGAGACCTCATCTGGAATACTGTGTGCAGTTCTGGTCTCCCATGTTTAAAAAGGATGAATTCAAACTGGAACATGTACAGAGAAGGGCTACTAGGATGATCTGAGGAATGGAAAACCAGTCCTCAGCTTAAACCTCTCCAACGCATCATCAGTGATCTACAACCCATCCTGGACAATGATCCCTCACTTTCACAGACCTTGGGAGTCAGGCCAGTCCTCGCCCACAGACAACCTGCCAACCTTAAGCATATTCTCACCAGCAACCACGCACCGCACCATAACAACTCTAACTCAGGAACCAACCCATGCAACAAACCTCGATGCCAACTCTGTCCACATATCTACACCAGCAACACCATCACAGGACCTAACCAGATCAGCTACAACATCACCGGCTCATTCACCTGCACGTCCACCAATGTTATATATGCCATCATATGCCAGCAATGCCCCTCTGCTATGTACATTGGCCAGACTGGACAGTCACTACGCAAGAGGATAAATGGACATAAGTCAGATATCAGGAATGGCAATATACAAAAACCTGTAGGAGAACACTTCAACCTCCCTGGCCACACAATAGCAGATGTAAAGGTAGCCATCTTACAGCAAAAAAACTTCAGGACCAGACTCCAAAGAGAAACTGCTGAGCTCCAGTTCATTTGCAAATTTGACACCATCAGATCAGGATTAAACAAAGACTGTGAATGGCTATCCAACTACAGAAACAGTTTCTCCTCCCTTGGTGTTCACACCTCAACTGCTAGCAGAGCACCTCACTCTCCCTGATTGAACTAACCTTGTTATCTCCACACTGATATATACCTGCCTCTGGAGATTTCCATTACTTGAATCTGAAGAAGTGAGGTTCTTACCCACGAAAGCTTATGCTCTCAGTACTTCTGTTAGTCTCAAAGGTGCCACAGGACCCTCTATTGCTTTTTACAGATTCAGACTAACACGGCTACCTCTCTGATACTAGACCATTAATACATTTCTCAGGTGGCTGAAGATACAACACAATCAAGAGTGTATTGACAGCCTTACTAAACACACCTTACCATATTGTGATTCTATATTATTGGTTGCTGGGGGCACAACTTTACATCTCTCAGTCACATGCTTAGTAAACATTATTACTGGGTTAGTTTGCAATGGAAGTGGGGTACAGTAGAGCACATAGGGCTCAGGTATACCTAGCTGTGAACTGATGCCCAAGGTCGGGGAGACAGGGAAGAGACTGCAAGGAGCCTTCCTCCCCACCTGTAGGAGCCAGGTATTAGCATGTGCCATGGATATGAATTCAGTGTAGGTCATTAGTATACACATTCTGTTGATGAACAAAATCAATTTATTAGTGCCCAAGATTTTTCAAAGTGACTAGTGATTTGGGGTGCCTCTTAGGGGATGCCAGAAGACAACAATTCCATTTCACAACAACTTTCAACATTTTGTAATTTGTTTTAGTTCCACAATGGAATTTTGTTGGCCTGTTAATTGTCAAAAAGGTCAGGTCTCTCTCTCTCTTTCTGGTCAAACATGAACAGTGAGTCCATCCTGAACCTCAGAAATGTTTCCATCAAAAACATTGTCGAAAATAATACTGCTCCACAAAACATTTCAGCTTCAATGACACAGCATATTTTGACGAAAATGTGCTGATCTGCTCTATTGCCTCCACTTTTGATGCCAAACTTGCAACACCTTCAAAGATTTTGACTTAGAGAGGATATTCAATACTTATAGTAACTCTGGCTTCCTTCTGGCATCTCAAGTTGAACACCAAAATATGGAGGAATCCAAAATTACAAGTCACTTCTGAAAATCTTGGACAGTGTGTGCCATAGTATTTGGGAAATGTGACATGGTCAAATAGGTATATCTTAGTGGGATGAATTTACACTAAGTTTCATGCAGCATAATTGGAAAATTGTTGCATTAACATCAAGGTGGCTTAGTAGGTTCTGGAGAGGGTGCAGTTGGGAAAAAGGGGACCGTGAATGACTCGAATGAGAAATTTGGAAATTTATTATATATGGATTGGGCCAGATCCTCAGCTCACATAAATTGGCACCCTCAGCTAACACCCTTTGGCTTCAATGGAGCTATTGTATTCTACACCAACAAAGGATATGTCCAATTATTTTTAATTCTGCAGGAACTTGGGGTGGGGGGGGCAGGGATTTGACTGGTTTCATCTTGTTTTGCCTGCCAGCAATGGAAAAACATTTTGCTTGCTTTACAATACACTTGCTGTGCATTAGACTTGATGTAGAGGCTCTCAGGGGGTCCATGAAGTCAGTTGCAAAAATAGACAGGGGAAAGGATTTACTGTGCCTGTGATACAACATGAAATGAGACAGGGGACACATGACTTTGAGAGTCTGAGCAAAAGGAGGTTGGGGGTTCATAACAAATAAATCATTGACTGGCACAGAAAGCTAGAGCTCATGGAAAGGCAAACTATGTAATAAAGTGTCAAATCCAGTACTATGTGGCACTTAAATCTGCAAGGAGGGGAGTGAAAATTCCTCAGGAGGCAGCACAAATGGAACAGAGCCATGTTTAACTGTAACATCCCACATTCTATTAGCACAAGAAGTGGCCGCTTCCTTCTGAAAAATCATAGAATCATAGAATATCAGGGTTGGAAGGGACCTCAAGAGGTCATCTAGTCCAACCCCCTGCTCAAAGCAGGACCAATTCCCAACTAAATCATCCCAGCCAGGGCTTTGTCAAGCCGGGCCTTAAAAACCTCCAAGGAAGGAGACTCCACCACCTCCCTAGGTAACGCATTCCAGTGTTTCACCACCCTCCTAGTGAAATAGTTTTTCCTAATATCCAACCTGGACCTCCCCCACTGCAACTTGAGACCATTGCTCCTTGTCCTGTAATCTGCCACCACTGAGAACAGCCGAGCTCCATCCTCTTTGGAACCCCCCTTCAGGTAGTTGAAGGCTGCTATCAAATCCCCCCTCATTCTTCTCTTCTGCAGACTAAACAATCCCAGTTCCCTCAGCCTCTCCTCATAAGTCATGTGCTCCAGACCCCTAATCATTTTTGTTGCCCTCCGTTGGACTCTTTCCAATTTTTCCACATCCTTCTTGTAGTGTGGGGCCCAAAACTGGACACAGTATTCCAGATGAGCCCTCACCAATGTCGAATAAAGGGGAACGATCACGTTCCTCGATCTGCTGGCAATGCCCCTACTTATACAGCCCAAAATGCCATTAGCTTTCTTGGCAACAAGAGCACACTGTTGACTCATATCCAGCTTCTCATCCACTGTGACCCCAGGTCCTTTTCTGCAGAACTGCTTCTTAGCCATTTGGTCCCTAGTCTGTAGCAGTGCAGGGGATTCTTCCGTCCTAAATGCAGGACTCTGCACTTGTCCTTGTTGAACCTCATCAGGTTTTTTTTGGCCCAATCCTCTAATTTGTCTAGGTCCCTCTGTATCCAATCCCCACCCTCTAGTGTACCCAATCTACCACGCCTCCTAGTTTAGTGTCATCTGCAAACTTGCTGAGAGTGCAGTCCACACCATCCTCCAGATCATTAATAAAGATATTAAACAAAACTGGCCCCAGGACCGACCCTTGGGGCACTCTGCTTGAAACCGGCCTCCAACTAGACATGGAGCCATTGATCACTACCCGTTGAGCCCGACGATCTAACCAGCTTTCTATCCACCTTACAGTCCATTCATCCAGCCCATACTTCTTTAACTTGGCGGCAAGAATACTGTGGGAGACCGTATCAAAAGCTTTGCTAAAGTCAAGAAATAACACATCCACTGCTTTCCCCTCATCCACAGAGCCAGTTATCTCATCATAGAAGGCAATTAGGTTAGTCAGGCATGACTTCCCCTTCGTGAATCCATGCTGACTGTTCCTGATCACTTTCCTCTCCTCTAAATGTTTCATAATTGATTCCTTGAGGACCTGCTCCATGAAAAGGTAAGGTGGAGATAATCTAATTCTTATGTCTATAACTTTGTTTTAATTAAGGCAAAATGGGACCCATAAGCTACAGTAATCACATTTTAAAAGATCTCACAGATTCTAGAGATTTCCGTTTCTAATGTATTCCCCATTTTAAGTATGTGATGTACCTCTGTAACTGGTTGAAGCTTTTAAGTTCAACCCCTATTGTCTGAGTCAGTTCCTCAGCTGGTAAAAATCAGACTATCTGCACTGGCTTCATTGGAGCTAAGCTGATTTATGTCAGCTGGGAATCTACCCAGGTATAAATTTTTTGCCTCAAGTAAACAAAGTTAATTATAATTTCCCACATACATGCATTCCAATTGTAAGTTATTTCACTTTGACTGTGTTTGTGACACTTATGATCACTTCTTGTGGAAAGTATAGGGAAAAATCATTGGCAAAAATGTTAATGGAAACAACAAATATTAAGATAATTAAGAGAAATTATTAGTGTAATGCAAATTTTTAATTTGTGTGCAGGAATATTCACAACAGAAACAAGAATCTGAGTTATCTCATCCAATCAGGGAAGAGATATGAACCATGTAACCTATTTATGACATGAATGCTAATTAGGCATTTCAAATATCATGTGCAATGAATTGATTGGGCACAACCTACAGACTAAAATTATTTGAGTAATTTCAAAACAGGAATTAGCCAAATACAGCCAAAGTTGTAAATACTTGCAGAGAATTCATGAACAGAAAAAGATACCAAATGATTTATTTGCTGTAAGCTATTTACTTAGTTCTGCTTTTTCAATATGCTAAAGCTAGAGGATAAGAACTATGAAAGTGAGTTATTTATTCCCCCTTCAGTGTAAGAAGGGAGAATTCGGCCTAACATAATATATTTGCTGTATATAAAGCACTGCCTTGTTGGCAGCCACTGTCTGAAGATGTGTGATCAAGAGAATATTATGTTATTTGTCAGATTATGTCATTCATGAAATTATACAGTGCTGAGATTTTTTTTCACATGAAGGGGAAAATGGCAAATTCTAGCTATCCATCAGTGTTGTGAAAAAGGGCATAGTGTCTACAGCAGTTTAAAGGCTTTTTGTTATAGAAATATACAGCAGAAAGCAGTTGTCAAATGGTCTTTAGATAATAAGTGATCAATCTTGATGCTTATTATTGATAAGGATATGAGCATATTGATAAGGATATATGCAAACAAACCAGAAAATGAACAATGTCAGGGAGAGATGGGAGAGATTTCCAAGCGAACAATATTGGATGATAATTGATGATCAGGAAAGATGCAAATGAAGCTGAACAATGTCAGATGACAATTAAGTGGCCATGAGCAAATGAAGATGAATGCTGAGAGATGATGAATGCCGAGTAGACAAAAAAGGTAAGTGAAGATAAACAATACCAGATGAAGTTTATTGAGCAGCTAAGAAACAAGTAAAACTTTTTTTCTTTCTAAGAAAAGCTGACACACACAACTGTTATTTGAAGCCTTTTTTGTTTTTTGTTAAGGAAACAGTGCTACTTAGGGCTTATGTTTTTGGCCACAAAATTCCATTCTCCAAAGCTGGTGCAGGTGTTTAGTTTTCCAGCATGTTTCATTTGCAAAGAGTACAGCTGAATGAAGGTTAAGTTAAAGAAATAGAACCTTTGGACTGCTCTGTCCATGGTGGCTGCATTGCTTCCAGTCCAGATGCCCATGTTCCCCGTTTCACTAGTGTCCCATCATTAACAGCTGCTTCAGAGAACATTGGCCCTTTGAATCCAATTCCACTGATCACAATACATCTTCCCTATTTCACAAACATTTTAATATAAATATTAAAACCAAATAGTTGATGCACAGACACACACACCCCGCCCCAATGTGTCCTTTCAACAGAGTTGCATAGCCAACTTGGAGTCTCACCTTTACCACAAACTGAGCTGGTTATGTATCTTTGAGATAGTTTGGTCTCTTCAGCAGGCAACCAAGAGTGACCTCTCGCCGTCTCCCAGTCGCCTGTCTCTGAGTCTAGCAAACTCTCTCTCTGAAGCTTCCTCTCTTCCTGTGGGGCTGGCCTCTGGATAGTTCTGTCTGTTCCGTGATGGTCTCTGTAGGCTCTCTCTGGGTCTTCTGGCTCATAATTTCCTCTTATTTCTTCAGATCACCAGTCTCCTTGGGTGCCCCTGCACCCCTCACAGATCCTTTAATCCTCTCCTTCAGGTGTCTCTCTCTATTGGCTGGAACCTCACAGGAGTGCCTGTCTCCAGGGCTACTCAGTCTTTGACTGACCTGCCATATTCTACTGCCTGATTTCTTGGATTCCTGGCCATCTCCTCTTAGCAGTATCTCCATCCTTCTGGTAGCACAGGTCTCTCCACATTGGTAGAAGAGTTATGGTCCTTTCTCTCATCAGTGCCATGCTGGACTGTTTGGACACTCCTGTGATGGGAATTTCTGGGTGCCAAAATGCCAACATGGGGTTTGAACCAGAAGAAACAGCCTTGTGTAACAGTATTAGCTGATTTCACAGCTGATTCCACCTCATCATTACTTTGTGGGTATGATGGAGATGAGGTGTGGTGGTCAAACTCCCATTTGAATGCAATCCTCTAATTCTTCCAGGTCACATGGGGCCCGTTGTCAGGGAATACAAGGTCTAGAATATCATATTTTGGAAAGTTAGCCTTGTTTTTGCATCAGGCAGGGGATTGATCTCCCAAAAATTTTAATAGTAGTCCACTGTCATCAAGTGCTGCCTTTCCTTGAGGGTAAATAAATCCACCCCACCCCTTCAGATAAGAGCTGATGTGGTAACAGAGGCTACTTCTCACCGCACTGCATAAGAACATAAGAACGGCCATACCGGGTCAGACCAAAGGTCCATCTAGCCCAGTATCCTGTCTACCGACAGAGGCCAATGCCAGGTGCCCTAGAGGGAGTGAACCTAACAGGCAATGATTAAGTGATCTCTCTCCTGCCATCCATCTCCATCCTCTGACAAACAGAGGCTAGGGACACCATTCCTTACCCATCCTGGCTAATAGCCATGTATGGATTTAACCACCATGAATGTATCCAGTTCTCTTTTAAACACTGTTATAGTCCTAGCCTTCACAACCTCCTCAGGTAAGGAGTTCCACAAGTTGACTGTGAGCTGTGTGAAGAAGAACTTCCTTGTATTTGTTTTAAACCTGCTGCCTATTAATTTCATTTGGTGACCCCTAGTTCTCATATTATGGGAATAAGTAAATAACTTTTCCTTATCCACTTTCTCCACATCACTCATGATTTTATATACCTCTATCATATCCCCCCTTAGTCTTCTCTTTTCCAAGCTGAAGAGTCCTAGCCTCTCTAATCTCTCCTCATATGGGACCCGTTCCAAACTCCTAATCATTTTAGTTTCCCTTTTCTGAACCTTTTCTAGTGCCAGTATATCTTTTTTGAGATGAAGAGACCACATCTGTACGTGGTATTCGAGATGTGGGCATACCATCGATTTATATAAGGGTAATAATATATTCTCAGTCTTATTCTCTATCCCCTTTTTAATGATTCCTAACATCCTGTTTGCTTTTTTGACAGCCTCTGCACACTGCGTGGACATCTTCAGAGAACTGCACACCTCTTATGGCAGCGTGTAGGGTATGTGTAGCAGACTGCGTCCACACTGTGATGTGTAGCTACATCTGTCAGTGAAAGGCTTTGGCAAGGGGGGAAGCAGCAACATCTCCCCTGCCAGGGCCTATCACTGACACATGACTTTCCCTGTTTTCTTCCCCTATCTCCACTTGATGTATTTCACTGTGACAAGAAAAGACTCCAGCAGTGAGGAGGTAGCTGCAGGACACCACACTACTAAAAACAGCACTACAGATGAGGGAGGAACTGTTTGGGAGAGTAGAGAGCCACGTAGGGTACAAACCCACAAAGTTCAGGTATGTCTTTACTCTATTTGTATAAACAGTGCCTCACCATCTACTCTAATATTTATATATGTGCTAGGGGTGTGTGTATGTACTCTACACCTGCCAAAAGGAGTGTGCAGCATAGACGTATCTAGCGTTTTGTTTTGCTGCCACTTATCACACGAATGGCAGATACCATATCCTTCTACCAAGTGCGTTTACTGGCAGTTGTGTATTCATTCACTGCCAGTAAACGCACTCTTGAGCCCATCTAAGAGGGCTGTCAATGCCTAGGTGTGCGGCATGTATTTTATGCATGACATCCTTATGTAACAAGGCAGGGATGACAGCTCTCTGTTTTCAAATTATGATTCCATCCTGCAGTCAACTCATCTTTAATTTGAAAATATTGTTCTGCTCCTATCAGTATTTGGCTTTTGTTTAATGGATGTCCTGTTAGAATCGCTCTTTGGCTGGCTGTAGTTAGATGTCCTTTCCATAGCTTCTTTGATTTCCAAGAGCTTCACTGTTGAAACTGGGAGATTGAATCCATTAACATGCTGCACTATGTCTTAATCATAGAATCATAGAATATCAGGGTTGGAAGAGACCTCAGGAGGTCATTTAGTCCAACCTCCTGCTCAAAGCAGGACAAATTCCCAACTAAATCATCCCAGCCAGGGCTTTGTCAAGCCTGACCTTAAAAACCTCTAAGGAAGGATTCCACCACCTCCCTAGGTAACCCATTCCAGTGCTTCACCACCCTCCTAGTGAAAATGTTTTTCCTAATATCCAACCTAAACCTCCCCAACTGCAATTTGAGACCATTACTCCTTGTTCTGTCATCAGGTACCACTGAAAACAGTTTAGATCCATCCTTCAGTGCTTCAGAATTGATTCCTTGAGGACCTGCTCCATGATTTTTCCAGGGACTGAGGTGAGGCTGACTGACCTGTAGTTCCCCGGATCCTCCTCCTTCCCTTTTTTAAAGATAGGCACAACATTAGCCTTTTTCCAGTCATCCGGGACCTCCCCCGATCGCCATGAGTTTTCAAAGATAATGGCCAATGGCTCTGTAATCACATCCGCCAACTCCTTTAGCACCCTCGGATGCAGTGCATCCGGTCTCATGGACTTGTGCTCGTCCAGTTTTTCTAAATAGTCCCGAACCACTTCTTTCTCCACAGAGGGCTGGTCACCTTCTCCCCATACTGTGCTGCCCAGTGCAGCAGTCTGGGAGCTGACCTTTTTCATGAAGACAGAGGCAAAAAAATCATTGAGTACATTAGCTTTTTCCACATCCTCTGTTACGGTTGCCTCCCTCATTCAGTAAGGGGCACACACTTTCCTTGACTTTCCTTCTTGTTACTCTTAACATCTCTTGCTAGCTGCAACTCCAAGTGTGATTTGGCCTTCCTGATTTCATTCCTGCATGCCTGAGCAATATTTTTATACTCCTCCCTGGTCTTTTGTCCAATCTTCCACTTCTTGTAAGCTTCTTTTTTGCGTTTAAGGTCAGCAAGGATTTCACTGTTAAGCCAAGCTGCTCGCCTGCCATATTTACTGTTCTTTCTACACATTGGGATGTTTTTTTCCTGCAACCTCAATAAGGATTCTTTAAAATACAGCCAGCTCTCCTGGATTACTTTCCCCCTCATGTTATTCTCCCAGGGGATCCTGCCCATCAGTTCCCTGAGGGAGTCAAAGTCAAATCCCCTTCCCTAAGGTGATCATATGTCCCATTTTGGCCAGGACACTCCCTTTTTTTAAGCCCTGTCTTGCCGTCCCAACTTTTTTTGGCAAAAGTGGACTTCTGTCCTGTTTACTCTTGTGAATTTGATCAGTTGGCAAGAATAAACAGGAAAAATGCCTACTTTTGTCAAAAAAGTGGGGTGTGATGTGGACGAACATGGAGTGGGGGTAAGTGGCTTGGGCGAGCAGGGACCCCCACCTTGTGCGGTTGAGGGCAGGAAGGACTCAGCCAAGCAGTGATCCCACCCTCATGTCGGGGGTGGGGACAGGAAGGGTTCAGGTAAGTGACTCAGGCCAACCCCTCACAGAGTGGGGGGAGGTCTCAGGCCAGCCCTGCGCAGTGTCCCGTTTTCCCTTTGGGAAGTATGGTCTCCCTATCCTTCACCCAACTCACTAATGATATATATATATATATGCCCTGCTCAAGGTATTACAGCTAACACCAGTAATCATCTGATCGCTACCTGATAGAGTTGAAGGCACATCAACATGGGCTGCAATCTCTTTGGAACACTCAGAAGGGGTTTTGCCATAATTGTCCTTAGGGCTCCGTGATCTTATTCCACTATTACTGGGTGGTCATAGGTTTATTAACGGAGTCACTCCACTCTAAACACCACAGACAAAAGCTCTTTTTCTATTTTGCCATCCAATCTCTGATGGGGCTCTGCTGGCATAAGTGACTGGCTGCTTCTGCATAGGATTGGGTGTAGCTTTTCTCTCCATTGCATTGCATCACATTGAAGTATCAAAGTCTCACCTGGCTGGTAGTACTTCAAAACAGGGGCATCCATTATCATTTGTTTCAACATGTCACACACTTGCATTTTGGGGATCTGCCCAGTCCCACTCAACATCCTGCCTTGGGAGCTGATGTATAGGTTATGCTACTGCAGTCAGGTGTGGACAGAACTTGGACAGAAAATTTTTCATTCCCGAGAAGTGACATACCCTCTTCACATCCACTGGAGCTGACATGTCTCTGATTGCCTTCATTTTGTTGAGATCTACTTTCAGTCCCTCTGCTGTGAGACGATGTCCAATGTATGTCGTGTTATGCTATCTAAGTCGCATTTCTTCTGGGCTGAGTTTATGTTCTTGTCCATGAATTGTTGTAGAAAATCTTGTAGTTTTCTTTCATGGTCTCATTCAGCTTCTGAATCAATTTTCCCTTCACCTACAATGAGGATATTTTCTGTAATTATTTTCACTCCAGGTAGTCATTCCAACAATTGGGTGAATCTTCACTGCAATACGTCTGGTTCTTGGGTTGTGCCCATCAGCATGCTCAGCCATCTTTAGAGACAAAATGGTGTAAAAGTTGTCAGCATCCTGAATTCTTTATCCAGCCCCGACCCTGTTCCTTAGATCACATACCATAAAGAATCTGGCTTTGGGCAGTTCTGGCAAGATGTCATTAGTTGTAGGCAGTGGGTAGTGTCATCTTTTTCAATGCCTGGTGCAGTGGCTCTGGGTCTATTCAGATGCATAATGTGCCTTATGGCTTCATTTCCACCACTATGCTGCTTACCCAGGCTGTACCAGCCTCTACAGGTGCTATGAAATCCTTGTTCTTCAGACTTTTGATCTTATGGCATACTGGACTGGATAGCGCCATTGGAATTATCCTTTGTGATAAGAACACAGATTCCACTGTGGGGTCTATATCCATTCACAACTTTAGTTTGAGGCACCCGCTGTCTTTAAAAATAGTGAAGTAAAAATGGATATAAAACATTATCATTCTGATTTGAAGTTTTCAGCACAATTTTACATAGGGTACAGGGCATTGGTGAATGGGTACTTAGATGTTCCATATTTGGAAAGGTGATTCTTGAGTATCTGTTCTCAAATCCCTTTCTTAACTCTCTGCCTATGTGTCAGTCACTTGCATGTGAGAATTTTCCATCAAATTTTCACTCTCTGATGACTCAGTATTCATTTACTTTTACTAGGATGTGTAGCTTCCCTCTATATTCTATATTAAGAAACTACAGAAGCAATTGCTGAGTATGATTCAGACAGACTCCTCAGTAGAAGGCTAGTACTTTTCCATGAAGTCAGCCCACTAAGTTTACTTTATAGATGTTCTTGGAAACAAGCAAAAGGGTGGAAAAAGTCTTGATAGGAAGGTTCTCTGTTCTTACTCTGATTTATAGATTACATAGTAGAGAGGGGCCTGAATCAAAACTCTAGACCAGCACCTGTGTTGTGTGGCATAGGCCCAGCTCCAGTCCAGGAATAGCCTACAGTCTTCATAACAGAGAGCTGGTTTGTTACAGGGTATACATAATGTAAAAGTTTGCTATTACATTTGTGACAGACTCAGACCAGTGGGGTACAGGAGTCTGGTAGAGGGCAAATATACTGGTCACTGGATGAGTAGTTTTCTGTTCCCTGAGTGACCAGAGCAGGGGCTGCACTAGAGTAATCAGGAACCTGCTAGAACCAGTTAAGGCAGGCAGGCTAATTAGGACACCTGAAGTCAATTAAGAAGAAGCTGCTAGAATCAATTAAAGCAGGCTAATCAGGGCACCTGGGTTTTAAAAGGAGCTCACTTCAGTTTGTTGTGTGAGTGTGAGGAGCTGGGAGCAAGAGGTGCGTGCAAGGAGCTGAGAGTGAGAGGGTGTGCTGCTGGAGGACTGAGGAGCACAAGCATTATCAGACACCAGGAGGAAGGTCCTGGGGTGAGAATAAGGAAGGTGTTTGGAGGAGGCCATGGGGAAGTAGCCCAGGGAGTTGTAGCTGTCATGCAGCTGTTACAGGAGGCACTATAGACAGCTGCAGTCCACAGAGCCCTGGGCTGGAACCCGGAGTAGAGGGCGAGCCTGGGTTCCCCCCAAACCTCCCAATTGACCTGGACTGCGGGTTCTTCCAGAGGGGAAGGTCTCTGGGCTGTTCCCCAACCCACATGGTGAATCTCTGAGGCAAGAAAATCCGCCAATAAGCGCAGGACCCACCAAGATAGAGGAGGAACTTTGTCACACATTATAACAGGATAAAGAGAAATGAAAACAGGGCATGTAACTCCCCATTAGTTTTCATGAAGTTTATACACCAAATACATTCTTATACATTTAAAAATTACTTTGATCTATACTAATACACAAGTAAATTGACCTGTGGATTCAGTATGAGCTGGCACCTGGTCTGCCAGCATCACAGAAACCAGCTTGAAACAAAGTGTAACAGCTTGGAACTGGTGTAATATCACATCGGTATAAAAAATATAGGTATGAACTAGGGCTGTCAATTAATTGCAGTTAGCTCACACGATCCACTCAGAAAAATTAATCATGATTAATTACAGTTTTCCTTGCACTATTAAACAATAGACTACCTATTGAAATGTATTAAATATTTTTGGATGTTTTTCAACATTTTCAAATATATTGATTTCTGTTACAATACAGAATACAAAGTGAACACTGCTCACTTTATATTATTATTTTATTACAAATATTTGCACTGTAAAAATGATTTAAAAAAGATATAGTATATTTCAATTCGCTTCATACAAGTACTGTAGTGCAATGTCTTTATTGTGAAAATGCAATTTACAAATGTCAATGTTTTTGTTACATAACTGCACTCAAAAACAAAACAATGCACAACTTTTGAGGCCACAAGTCCACTCAGTCCTACTTTTTGTTCAGCCAATCAGTAAGACAAACAAGTTTGTTTACATTTGCAGGAGATAATGCTACCCACTTCTTGTTAGCAATGTCACCTGAAAGTGAGAACAGGCATTTGCATGTCACTTTTGTAGCTGGCATTGCAAGGTATTTATGTGCCAGATATGCTAAACATTTGTATGCCCTTTCATGTTTCAGCCACCATTCCAGAGGACATGCTTCCATGCTGATGATGCTCATTAAAAAAATAATACGTCAATTAAATTTGTGACCGTACTCCTTGGGGGGAGAATTGTATGTCTCCTGCGCTGTTTTACCTGCACTCTGCATATATTTCATGTTATAGCAGTCTCAGATGATGACCTAGCACATGTTCATTTTAAGAACATTTTCACAGCAGATTTGACAAAACCCAAAGAAGGTACCTGTGACATTCCCCTCTGGTATTATCTGGACCGGTGATCTGCTAGGTCACTCCAATCCTTGACTCTGGGAACCTGCTTTACCCTGCTCTGCTGTGAGAACCCCCACTCCTAGGCTGTTCATGCTCGCTCAGCCTCTAGCATGTAAGCTGCTCCTTGGATTGTAGAACTGAATGACACTAGCCAATATCTCCAATCCCAGGCACAACCCTGGGGACCTCTGTCTTGCAGTGTCCAGTTATGCCCACTGGATGCTGCAAGCTTATATATATGAGTTTGTCAATTTAACAAAGGAATTTATATGTACCAGGCTTGTTATCTCAAGGGGAGTCTTTGACATGCTTCAAACCAAATGCACTGCTTCAGGTAGAATAAACAAACAAATTTATTAACTATAAAAGATAGATTTTAAGTGATTATAAGTCAAAGCATAACAAGTCAGATTTGGTCAAATGAAATAAAAGCAAAACACATTATAAACTGATCTTAACACTTTCAATGCCCTTACAAACTTAGATCCTTCTCACCACAGGCTGGCTGCTTGCTCTTCAGCCAGGCTCTCCCCTTTGATCAGTGCATCAGTCACTTGGTGTCTGTAGATGTAGTGGAAGAGAGAGGAAGAGCAGGGCAAAAATCTCTCCCTTTTATCATGTCCTTTCTTCCCTTTAGCTCTGCCCCCCCACTTCAGAGTCAGGTGAGAATTACCTCATCGCAGTCCCAAACTGACCAAAGGAAGGAGGGCGACTCACTCGAGCATCCAACAGATCCTTTGTTGCTGCCTAGGCCAGTGTCCTTTCTTCCTGTGAGGCTGGACTGGGTTTGTCCCATACATGGCCTGATGAGGTGTGAACTGCCCTGAGCTCTTGGAGAGTTTTGCCCAGGTCTGTTTTAAGCCATGAGGACATATTTTCAGCTTCATAACTATATACATGAAATTACAACCTATAACATTACTATAACATTACTGTAACAACAATTACTATAACAACAATGCTCAGTGCATCATGAACCTTCTGAAGACACCTGACATGGCAAACTTTGCATTGGATACCACACAATCATTTTATAAGGATGAACATGGGGGAGTAGGGTGTTCCCACAAGGTACAGAACATCATAGTACCGATGTGAGATTTCTAAAAATAGCTACAGCACTCGACCCAAGGTTTAAGAATATGAAGTGCCCTCCAAAATCTGAGAGGGACACAGTGTGTAGTATGCTTTTAGAAGTCTTAAAAGAGGAATACTCTGATGCAGAATCTACAGAACCCAGACCACCAAAAAAGAAAATCAATCTTCTGCTTGTGGCATTTGACTCAGATGATGAAAAAGAATGTGTGTCAGCCTGCACTGCTTTGGATCGTTATCAAGCTGAACCCATCAGCAGCATAGAAGCATGTCCTCTGGAATGGGGGTTGAAGCATGAAGGGACATGAATGTTTAACGCATCTGGCACGTAAATATCTTGCAATGCCGGCTACAACAGTGCCATGCAAATGCCTGTTCTCTTGTTCAGGTGGCATTGTAATTGGCAGCATTATCTCCTGCAAATTGCAACCAACCTTGTTTGTCTGAGTGATTGGCTGATCAAGAGGTAGGACTGAGTGGACTTGTAGGCTCTAAAGTTTTACATTGTTTTATTTTTGATTGCAGGTTATTTTACATAATTCTACATTTGTAAGTTCAACTTTCATGATAAAGAGATTGCACTACAGTACTTGTATGAGTTGAATTGAAAAAAAACACTTGTTTTGTTTTTTAGAGTGCAAGTATTTGTAATAAAAAATAAAGTGAGCACTGTACACTTTGTATTCTGTGTTGTAATTGAAATTAAAACACCTCTACCCCGATATAACACGACCCGATATAACATGGGTTCACATATAGTGTGGTAAAGCTCTGACACGCTGCTCTGAGCAGCGTGTTAAGGGTTCTGGGCGGGGCCGAGGGATTGGATAAGGGGCAGAGGGTCTCGGGGGCAGTCAGGGGCTCCCCCTCCAGGGTCTAGGAGGCAGGAGCTGTGGGGGGGGCAATTTTGGGGCCCCGCAGTCCCAGAGTGGCCCGGGGGGATTAACAGGGGGTCGGGAGTAGCCCGCTACACTTCCCTCGCCCTGGTGCCAGCCGTGTTGCTCGGGGGAGGGAGTTTGGGGGAAGAGATCCCCCCCTCACTCACCGGCAGTGGCGAAAGCAGAGCAGCTCGGACCCAGTCCGCTCTACTCCGCCAGCTCCCAGCTGCGGTGCTCCGTTTCATGCTGCAGATGAGTGCGGGACCTTTCCCCAACCCCCCCCCAACCCAGTGACATGGCTGGGGCCGGGGCAAGGAAAGTGGAGCAGGCTGGGGCCGCATCACTCCGCTTCTTGACGCAGGTGAGAGCAGGGGGCGTCCTTTCCCCAACCTCCCCACACTCACCGGCAGCGGGAAGCGGAGCAGCCCAGCCCCAGCCCACTCTACTCCGTCAGCTCCCAGCTGCGGTGCTCCACTTCCCGCCGCAGGTGAGTACGTGGGGCATCCTATCCCTAACCTCCCCGCACTCACTGGTGGCAGGAAGCGGAGCGCCGCGGCTGGGAGGTGGCGGAGTGGAACGGGCTGGGGCCACATTGCTCCGGTTCCTGCCACTGCCAGTGAGTGCCTGTGAGGGGGCAGGGTGTGTGGATAGGGGTCGGAGCAGTCAGGGGACAGGGAGCAGGGGGATTGGGTAGGCGGTGGGGTCCTGGGGGTGATTAGGAACAGGGGTCTCTGGAACAAGGAACGGGGGGCCAAAGCAAGTTCAATATAATGCTGTCTCACCTATAACATGGTGAGATTTTTTTGTCTCCCGAGGACCGCGTTATATCAGGGTAAAGGTGTATATTTAAAATGTAGTAAACATCAAAAAATATTTAAAATAAATGATATTCTATTGTTGTTTTAACAGCGTGATTAATCGCAATTAATTTTTTTTAATCGCTTGACAGCTCTAAAATGGTATTCTATTATTGTTTTACAGTGCAATTAATCACACGATTAATCACAATTAATTTTTGTAATTGTTTGACAGCCCTAGTATGAACTAGACAGGTCTCAAATGTAACTTGACAAATACACTTTACCACTCTACCAGAAACCTGTCTCATTGTGGCTGCCTCTGAACCACTATTGGATAGCAGCCCTTGCCCACTTTGGATCTGACCTGTAAACACCCCACAATGGCACAGGTTTCTGCCCATTGTTTATTTTTCATCTCTCTCTATCCCACTGCCAAGGCAAAAGTGGGAAAGATGATCATAAACCCTAAAGTGAGACCTGGAAAGTTAGTACCTGCAGTTATCATTTGATGTCACAGTCAATTGAAGCGCCACTCAGGATTATCATGGGTTAGGGGATTAAATTTAAAATTATTTACTTACTTTTGCTGCTCTTCCTGTGATGTTAATGGGACATAATTGGGAGCACTTGAGTTGGTCATCAATGGGTTATAACAGAAATTGTTGCTGCTGCTTGTTCTGTTCTAGCAGAACCCAAAGAGCTTTACAGATTACTGGGGACATTACACTTACACCTGTCCCTGTCATTGTTGCTGTGGCCCAGCTACTGCCAGATTCAGTTTTTAGGCTTGACATTTACAGTCTCTTGATAATCTTTTGTTGTACGGTATTGAGATGAGACTCCCAGCATGAGATGCAGATTGTGGTTATTTAGCAAAGATGGGTTAAAACTGCAATTTGTAATCAAACCTCTTGACCCTTAGGTAGGGTCTGAGGGCTAAGAATTCAGATAACTGAATTCAAACTTGCCCCAGATGGATGTGGTTTCCAGTCAGATCCAAAGTGGGCAAGGTCTGCTATCCAATAGTGGTTCAGAGGCAGTCAAAATCTGTGTTTAAATACAAAATATATAAATAAGTGCAAAGTATAAGGTTTATTGGCATATCATTTTCTTTTATTTATCATCTGGCTTTTAAGTACTCTACAGTCCATCATCATGAAAATAACATGTAAACAATATAAAGGGTTTATATAGTAGTGTATGAGAAGTTGAATGCTGAATTTTCCACTGGTTGATACTGTGTCCAATTCTGTTACCCTTATTTACAATGAGTGGCACCTTAGGCCCCAATTCAGAAAGTATTTCAGCACATGTTTAAATGCTCTGCTGAACAAGGATTTTACTTCTCAAAATCCCTGATGATTCCAATGCAGTTGTTCCAGAAATAAGGTACCAGCCAAAGTGAGCAGGGGATCAGAATTTGGTCCTCTATGTTTATACATTGTGGGACCTCTTATTACCACCAAGGTCAACGGGGCTACTTGTGCAAGTAACTTTTCCCCTATGGCAGTAAAGGGTTCTTAACCTCGCCTGAATTATTAAAATATTTTTTTCTTCTGAATGAATTGTTCTGTTTGTTAGGAAATTAAAAAGAATATAACATGTTCTTTCAAAGGATCTTTTTGGCAAAGTAATTTTGAAATGTGAAGCAATGCAGAAATGCAAGCATTTCCGGACATTAATATACATTTGAGTGTTATCTACATTTTATAGGACAGAAATAACAAAACTAAAAGTCCACATATTTTTAGCCTAATTCCTCTGCACCCATCCTCAAAATATGGAATTAAATTGTCTTTTGTTTGTTTGTTTGAATTTTGTTTTCTCTGGATGAAGTTTCTCTTCACACTATGTCCCTGGCAAGCCCCTGGCCATCAATGTCTTTTAAAGGAGGTGAGGTTTTATCAATTATCCCTTCAAGTGTCAGTACACAAACCAAAGAGATGGAGATAGAATTTAAATGCCAAAACCCCCAACCACCTCAAACTGACATCAAAACAAAAATTCTTTTAAAAATAACAATATTTTCCAACTTATACAGCTCAGAATGCAGCATAAAAAAACAGAGACTCATTATTCATCTTTTGTAGTGAATTCTTTGTATAAAAATGAATTGAGAGTTTTGCTTGTTGGCAAACCCATATGATGCTCCCTTAGATACAAAGAATGGCAAAAGTCAACATAGCAGTTGCAGAAACGTGTGTGTGTGTGTGTAAACATGTGCACACCAAAACATACATATACCTCACTTTAATACCTTTATTCTCTTTTCCCCTTTGCAATCACAGCAGGAATGCCAGCCAGTGCTGACTGATTCAGCAAGAGAGCATGAGGAAAAAATTGAAGGTTTGCAGGCAAGCAGGGCTCTTTGTGCTACAGGCAACAGTATGTATGTGCCCATCATTAAAGGCAGAAGAGCAAACTATCCAACTGCATAGGAAAGATAGGAAGTATGGCAAGAGACTACCATGGCTTGGCCAGGAGATCTTCAGAGATCTGAAACTCAACAAAAGAATCCTACAAAAAAATGGAAACTAGGTCAAATTACAAAGGATGAATATAAAATAACACCAGTATGTAGGGACAAAATTAAAAAGGCCAAGGCACAAAATTAGATTAAACTAGCTAGAAACATAAAGAGTAACAAGAAAACATTCTGCAAATGCATTAGAAAGACAGGGTAGGACCCTTACTCAATGTGGGGGGTGGTAGAGAACACTAACAGAAAATGTGGAAATGGCAGAAGTGCTAAATGACTTTTTGTTTCAGTTTTCACTAAAAAGTTTCTTAGCAACTGGACACCTAACTTACAGAATGCCCGTGAAAACAAAGCAGGATCAGAGGCTAAAATAGGGAAAGAATAACTTTAAAAGTACTTAAAGAAGTTAGATGTTTTAAAGTCAGTGAGGCCTGATGAAATACATCCTAGAATACTCAAGAAATAGACAGAGGAGATATCTGAGCCATTAGCGACTATCTTTGAAAAGTCATGGAAGACAGGAGAGAAATTCCAGAGGAATGGAAAAGAGCAAGTATAGTACCTATCTATAAAATGGGGAATAAAGACAACCTGGGAAATTACACACAAGTTGGCTTAATTTCAGTACCTGGAAAGGTAACACTGCTCTACAGCCAAAATGCTTCTGAAATAAATGTAGTCAAACTTTACTAATTCTGGGTCACTGAGAACGAAAATTATGCTTAAAATTGTTGATTGGCTCTAGTTTTCAAGATATGCTATTGGGTCAGTATATACGACCCTTGACTTGGGAGTGGCAGAGGATAAGTGAGTTATAAAGGGAAGGGATCTCAATTTAAACCAGAAAAACTAAAATACATCTTTGACTGGATCTATGAATAAATCTATGACTGGGTTTGGACAGTACTTGCTTTTTAGGCAAAACAATGAATGATGCAATCTGAAGCTGGTATTGCGTCATACATGATATGAATTGCATCATGTTATTCCTAGAAGTCATGGATGATGCAATCATAATGAAGCTTACATCACTCTGCTGAACAAATTGCCCTATATCAGCTCTAGAAATCATACAGTGTCGTGATCTCTTATTTGTCAGTATTTGATTTTGCAAAGGGACACATTTCTGTTTAGCCAAAGTGAGCAGAGATGCCTCATACTTGTGTGAACAGTGCAGGTAACTGCTATGTTTGTGGTGAAGTGACTTTTGCATCACAAAAGCACAGTATAACCACTATGATTAAGAAAGCCTATCACCTTTATTTTGGCTGCAAAATTGGAGATCAGGACAAGAGGTGGGCCCCACACATATGCTGCAACACTTGTGCAACAATTCTTTGCCAGTAGTTGAACAGGAAAAGGAAATCTGTGCCTTTTGCAGTGCCAATGATTTGGAGACAGCCAACAGATCATACCAGCAATTGTTACTTCTGCATGGTGCCTCCAGTTGGGAAAGGTGTGTCAAAGAAGAAAAAGTGGACTGTGCATTATCCAAACATTCCATCAGCTATACGGCCAGTATCCCACGGAGAAGGACTGCCGGTTCCTGATGCACCAGAATCATTCTCACTTGAGTCAGACGAAGAGGATGAAACTTCTGGTTCTGAACCATCAATGTCACAGGACCCACATTTTCTCCCATCCTCCTCCTCTGAACCACACCTTATAACACAAGGTGAACAGAATGACCTTGTCAGGGATTTGGAACTAGCCAAGAGTAAGGCAGAGCTGTTGGGCTCCAGACTACAGCAGTGGAATTTCCTGGCAGGTGATGTTAGGGTTTCCATGTTCCGTGACCGTCAAAAGGATCGTGTCCCATTCTTCTTCATGGAAGGTGATCTTGTAGCCTGCAACAACATCGACGGTGTGATGGCAGCCCTCAACATCGTTCACGATCCAGATGAGTGGAGACTGTTCATTGATTCATCGAAGACGAGTCTTAAAGCTGTTTTACTGCATAATGGCAATGTTTTGCCATCAATTCCAGTTGGTCATGCAGTCCATATGAAGGAAACCTATGACAACATGAAACATCTTTTGAGGTGCATAAACTATGACCAACATCAGTGGCAGCTTTGTGGCGATTGGAAGGTTGTTGCTCTCTTGCTTGGTCTGCAGACTGGATACACAAAGTACTGCTGTTTTCTCTGCTAATGGGATAGTCATGCAAGAGATTCCCCTACATCAAGAAAGACTGGCCACTCCGACAGTCATTGGAGCCTGGGAGGAAAAGTGTTCAGCATCCACCACTTGTTGAATCAAGGAAGATTTTGTTGCCACCCTTGCACATCAAGCTGGGTCTGATGAAGAACTTTGTCAAGGCCATTGACAAAACACAAGCAGCTTTCAAGTACCTCTGTGGAAAATTTCCAAGGTTAAGTGAAGCTAAGATAAAGGAAGGTGTCTTTGTTGGTCCTCAGATTCGTGAACTTCTTCGAGATGATGCATTTGACCATGCACTGCAAGGCAAGGAAAAGACGGCATGGAAAGCCTTCCAGTTAGTGGCAATAAATTTTCTCAGAAACAACAAGGCAGACAACTACAGGTCATTGGTGGAAAACCTCCTGAAGGCATACAAAAGCCTTGGTTGCAACATGTCACTAAAGATACATTTTTTTGCACTCTCATCTAGATTGTTTTCCACCGAACTGCAGAGCAGTGAACAACAAGCACGGCGAGTGATTTCACCAGGACATTGCAACAATGGAGAATCGCTATCAGGGCAAATGGAGCCCATCAATGCTTGCAGATTATTGCTGGACAGTGACAAGAGATGCTCCATTTAATGAATACAAGAGACAAGCCAAGAAGCGCCGAGTAGACACTGAATAGGACTAAACTATGTACATAATAGTTTTTTGCCTTTTGTTTCATAATAAATTTTATTTATATAACCCTTTTGCTGATTTTTAAAGTGTTACATAAACAGGACAGGTGAAATATTATCATGTAAAGCAACCATAAACACATGAAAAGACCTAGGTTTACAATTTATGATTAAAACTCTACTATCTATACAATATACATAGACATAAAATGTAAAAACTTAAATATCTTAGAAACAGTAGCCAATCAGTTGTTTTAATTGTCATATTTGAATTCAGCACATCAAAATACATAATAAATAGCACATTTTATCTCTGAAGCAGACGACTTCTCAAAAATCGTAGAGCAGTGTAATGGGGAAAATAGTTAAGCAATCAATTTGCAAACACCTAGAAGATAATAAGGTGATGAGTAACAGTCAGCATGGATTTGTCAAGACCAAATCATGTCAAACCAACCTAATAACTTTCTTTGACAGAGTAACAAGATTTGTGGATAGGGGGCAAGTGGCAGATGTGGTATATCTTGACTTTAGTAAAGTTTTTTTACTGTCTCTCATGACCTTCATTAACAAACTAGGGAAATACAACCTAGATGGACATAAGTTTGGTGCATAACTGGTTAGGAAACCATTCCCAGAGAGTAGTTATCAGTGGTTCACAGTCCAGCTGGAAAGGTATATTGAGTGGTGTCATTCAGGGATCATTTCTGGATCCAGTTCTATTCAATATTTTCATCAATGATTTAGATAATGGCATAGAGAGTACTTATAAAGTTTGTGGATGATACCAAGCTGGGAGGGGCTGCAAGTACTTTGGAGGATAGGATTAAAATTCAAAATGATCTGGAAAATTTTAGAAATAGTCTGAAGTAAATAGGATGAAATTCAATAAGGACAAATGCAAAGTACTCCACTTAGGAAGGAACACACTCAGCTGCATACCTAAAAAATGAGAAATTACTGCCTAGAAAGCAGTACTTCAGAAAGGGATCTGGGCGTTATAATCGATCACAAGCTAAATATGAGTCAACAGTGTAACACTGTTGAGAAAAAAAAAATACCATTCTGGGATTTATTAGCAGGAGTGTTTTAAGCAAGACATGTGAAGTAATTCTTCTGCTGTACTCCACACTGATTAGGCCTCAACTGGAGTATTGTGCCCAGTTCTGGGTGCATCATTTCAGGAAAGATGTGGACAAATTAGAGAAAGTCCAGAGAAGAGAAACAAAAATTATTGAAGGTCTAGAAAACATGACCTATGAGGGAAGATTGAAAAAAAATTGGGTTTGTTTAATCTGGAGATGAAAAGACTGAGGGGGGACAGTTTTCAAGTGCATAAAATGTTGTTAAACGAAGGAGGAAGGAAAAATTGTTCTCTTTAACCTCTATGGATAGGATAAGAAGTAATGGGCTTAAATTGAAGCAAGGGCAGTTTAGGTTGGACATTAGGAAAAATGTCCTGTCAGGGTGGTTATGCACTGAAATAAATTGCCTAGGAAGGTTTATAATCTCCTTTATTGGAGATTTTTAAGAGCAAGTTAGACAAACGCCTGTCAGGGACGGTCTAGCTAATACTTAGTCCTGTCTTGAGTTCAGGGGACTGTACTAAAGACATCTTGCGGTCCCTTCCAGTCCTATGTTTCTATGAAACCACCAAACACGACTATCTGGCAAATAAAGGATCCTATTCATTAAGGATTTAAACAGCATTATTATTTCTTCCACACATTTCTGTATTATAGAGCCTGGTGTGATGATGAATGGATTCTAAAAAGGAGCTAGCTTGTTTAAGCACGAAAACAATTATTGTAATGCACTGTGTCTAGAGACTTCAAATAGAATATGTCATTTTCCTTTTAACCTGTAGTTTGATAGCATCTGGGTTAATGAGCAGTATGCAATGTTACACTTTGGCTGACAGCATCCAATAGATCTGTTAAAATTCTAATTTTTCTTGTGGTTTCTTCAATGTTCTGATCTTATTGCAACTGTATTCATAAAATCAGAATAGGTAGTTTGGGTTTGGTCCTTCTGCCCTGGTTCCCCCTCTCCTATATCTTGTTTTTCTGTTTTATTTAGCACTGGAATGATAGCACAGTGTGAACAGTATTACCGGAGATTTGTGTTCTCTGTTTACACACAATCATACAGAGCATCAGTAGTGACAATGTAAGCTTTGGAATACTTCATCACCAATACACCTAAGCCCTGATCTGGAGGGACAACTTGTAAGGAGCAAAAAGGCTTCATGCTCATTACATCTTTGGCCTAAGTGGTGATATTGCCAAGAAGGCAGGTGATTTTATTTGTTTTATTTGTGTGATGAGTATGTCTGAACTAATTTGAGACTAACGAAGACCTGATACTACAATTCTTACTCAGGCAAAACTCTCATTAATTGAGGGGTCAGGTCCCTAAACATTATCCTCAAACTTTTCCCCTTTTGCTTTTCTATTTCCTGTTTCTCTTATTCAGTTTCTAGTTTCAAAACTGACAGAATTATGTGCAGGACTGTTAATTTATGAGAATAAAAATCCTTGCTATTGAACTAGAGAGAAGCTGTTTATCTTGCTTTTATCCTTCTGATGTCCCACTGCACAGCAGATCATGTTCCATAGTGTTGATACTATGCAAAAAAAAAAAAAAAGAAAAGAAAAACAACTCATAGTTTAGCAAAAAAACAAAATTACAGTTAGAAATGTAGAAAAAAATTCTCTTTTTGGCTGTTGCCTTGTTATTAGCTCATGCCCACGTCTGCCAAACCCTGTAGGATATAATTCCTGGGTAGCATCTAACAACTTGTGTGCTTTCTGTGGAACTGCAATTTTCTTTTGACTTACCTTTGATTCCAAAAAGTATTTGTGTGTTCTTATCTATTAAAAATAAGTCTGCACAAAGATCTGTATGCAAGCCACTGAATGTGCGTTAGACAAGAAAGGTTTTCCTGAGGCGTATTTTTCTCAGAGCATGTGCAAATCAATGTAGAGCCCTTGGAGTCAGACACATCCCTCATGTAGCTCTTTTATAAACTTGTAAATTGCAAGGAAGCACTATGTTATTTTATTTTTCTTAGTGCTAGAATGGTGTCTTGTTCTACAGATCATAATGAGGCTTCTCAATAATGATGCTAGGCTAAGGCTTCTGGTTATTCTTCTTCATTCCAATCCACTTAGGGCAGTGGCTCTCAAACATCAGTAACCCAAGGACCCCCATTTTGTTTAAATTTTTTCAGGGACCCCCAAGCCTCCCCAGCTCAGTGCTAGGCCCCGCCCCTCTGCACCTCTTCCCCAAGGCCCCACCACCGTCCCACCTCTTCCCGCCCTGTGCTCACTCCATTCCCCCTCCCTCTGTTGCTCGCTCTCCCCCACCCTCACTCACTTTCACCAGGCTGGGTCAGGGGGTTGGAGTGCAGGGTGTGTGTATGCAGGCTTTGGGAGGGAGTTTAGGTGCGGGAGGGGTGCAGGCTCTGAAAGGGGGTTTAGGAGAGGGTGTGGGCTCTGGGAGGGCGTATGGGTGCAGGCTCTGGGCTCTGGGAGGGAGTTTGGGTGCCGGCTCTGGGCTGAGGGAGGGGGTTGGGGTGAGGGAGGCACGAGGGGTGCAGGCTCCAGCCAGGCAGTGCTTACCTTAGGTGGCTCCTGAAAGCAATGGGCACATCTCTCTGGCAGCAGCTCCTAGGCAACAGGGCGAGGGGGGTCTCCACATGCTGCACCTGCCCGCAGGCATCACCCACGCAGTTCCCATTGACTGCAGTTCCTGGCCAGTGGGAGCTGCGGAGTCGGCGCGTGGGGTGGGTACAGCGTACGGAACTCCCCTATCCCCCCCTCCCAGCGGCTGCAGGGACGTGCCGGAAGCGGCCACTTCCAGGACCAGTGCGGATCCAGACATGGGCAGAGTTACACATAGGCTGAACTACTCCATAATTTTCTTACCTTTAATTTAAATGTTATAATAGTAATTTAGATGCTGGATAAAATTTTCCAGAACACCTATGTGATTTAGGAGCCATTTCCCCATTAGGAGGCTAAATCTTATTGCAAGTCAAAAGGGCTTAGGCTCCAAAGTCACATAGGTACTTTTAGAAATGTTACCTAGTGTATTCTTTTTACAGTTGCTTCTTAAAAAATGGGATTCCTAGAAAACTCCAGCTCAGCACTTGCTGTGAACCTCTGCTGTTAGAAATTAACCAAAAACAATGTTCCTAATATTAGTCATAGGGTCTAAAGCTGGAAGGGACCACCAGACCATCCAGTCTGACCTGCATGTCACAGGCTACCAGCACCTGCACACTAAACAATACATCTGACATTAGACCAAAGTATTACAGCCCACAGGAGACTAGACTATTGTGTGCCACAGGCAGAGAAGAGGAGGAACTGAGGTGCACCAGTGTTCAAGGCCCTGCAATGGTGGGGACATGATTAAGTGAGATATATCCAGATAATTCCAGCAGGACTTCAGAGGAAGGTGAAAACCCAACAGGGTCTCCGTCAGTCTGACCTGGGGAAAATTCCTTCCCAGCCCCACATATGCTGCTCATTTAGCCCCTGAGCATGTGAGCAAGAACCAGCCAGCTAAACATGTGATGAAACAGCTGTTAGAGCTGAGCAAATACTGAAAAATATTTCCTGAGACTATATGAATGAATTCTCACTGTCTCAAAAATTCTTTACACATAGATGCTGATTCCATTGATGCTCAGGGGCTCAAGCACCCACAGGAAAAAAAATAGTGGGTTCTTAGCAGCCTGTGGGAAGGAGAAGAGCAAGGACAGGTGGACAGGCGGGGGCCTCAGGGAAGGGTTGGAGTGGAGGTGGGAAGAAGCAGAACAAGGACAGGGCCTTGGGGGAAGAGGCGGAGTGAGGGTGGGACCTTGGGGGAGGGGGTGGACTGGGGCCAGAAAGAGGAGGGGCAAGGGCGGGATGGTGGAGTTGGGGCAGGGCCTTGAGGTGGAGTGGTGGGTGGAGCACCCCTGGGGAAAAATAAAAGTCAGTGCCTATGCCCTCAGATCAAGAGGCAGTCTCTGGTTGGCAGATCTGCTGTGGTCACTCCTTACAACAAGAACTAACCTTTAGTTTCCCTGGGGTTAATCATTAATGCTGCAACAATAAAGCTGTTATGCCATTCTTTCCATTCACAGGGTGAACATTTACCTTACAGAATTCTAAATTCACCTTATGTGATTCTCTGCAGCTGAAAACTAATGTTATGCCCATCCAATTATGAAACAGAAATGATACTGTGTGACCAAGTACAACTACCCAACATGTCCTAGATTGTAAATGCACAGATATAAAATAAATGGAGTTTGCAAAAAAATAAAAATAAAAAAAATCAGTGAATAATTTCAAATAAATAATCAATTTTTAAAAAGTCCATTTGTAAATGTTCTATGAAAAGAAATTAAATCAATCAACTACATTATTCTGTATGCATTGTTCACAGCACAATGGGTGACAGGAATGTGGGTCAGAAGATAGGTCCGGTGGTCAAACATTAGTGACATAATAGGATGTCTGTACTCTATGCTTTGAGCACAAATCAACACTTAGTTGAATAGTGGTCATTGTACAGCCAAATGGCAATATGAGCACCTATATGCAGGATTCAGATCACTTATTTAGGTGTTCACATTTGAAAATTTATCTCATGTCCTGATACTCTGCTGGTGTAAAACAACATAGCTTCACTGAAGGCAATGAAGCAATGCTAATAGATACCAGCTGAGGACCTGGCCCCATATATATGGAAATAAATGGGGGTGGGGAGTAACACTGTTTGTAATAGTCCCTCCATATGCTGCAGAGTTGGTCATCACCCCACTGTATTTTAGTTGTATCAGTTTCCTTCCATCCTTCCGTTATGAGGGTGTCTGGCATTGATGTGTACCACCTCTAGAATTGTACTAGTTCTGCTTTGTGATTTGCCTGGGGAACAAGAGTATAAGGGCTGTTAATAAATATGTCTCCTAGGACAGCAGAATTCCCTACTGCAAAGACAAGCTTCTGACAGGTTTTCTTTCCCCCATTAAGTGACTTTTTTTCCCATTTCAGAACGTGATGGAACTGACAATATTTATCCCACCGCCATTTGTTTCTAAAGACATGCACCTGAAGTCTGTGATTTATGATCTCTTGACAGATGAAAAATGTATCAAATCTATTTTTGTGCCTCTACAATTATTATTTTTATCTGAAGGCTGTTTTTTTTAAAGGACAACTTTTAAAGTGTAGTCAAACAATATGTCTGGGTATTTTTTGAAGCTTATTGCCATAGAATCTGAGTGTCTCACAAATATTAATGAATATAGTCTTTCAGCACCCCTGGGATTTAGGGAGCTATTTTCACTCCCATTTTACAGAATGAGAAGTGAGGCACAGGAGGCCAGATTCTGACTCACAATTACTAGCACCTTACTTCATAAGTAGTCCCTTTGAGTGAGATTCTCACCCCTGCTCCAGCACCCTTTATATCTAATAAAAGGACCAAATCAGCATAAACAGGCTCTACAAGCCCCTGGTCTGGACAGGGAAGAATCCCCTGGTGCAGGAACTGAGCAGAGCAATGTCACATTGTCCTTCTAAGAAGTCCTTTGCAAGCCATAGTATAGGGTGCGTTCTCGGGGATGAGCTGAACGCAGAGCAGGTTATGGCAGGGGCAGGGCTGCAGTGCTGTCGTAATTCAGACAGGGGAATGTCTAAATTTTGCCAGGAGGCTTCTCTGGCTCCTGGAGTAGCCCAGAATTAGGAGAGTACAAAGGCGGTTTAAAGCTACCTTATCTCAATGCCCCTGGACTGCAGGATCTGTGTGGCACCTCTTAGAGGTATAGCATAGAATTTCACCTATTGACTTCAGCAGAATAAGATACTATTTAACATGAGTAAAAGTATCAAAATCTGACCCAGAAAGTTAAGTAACTTTCCAAACTCACACTGTTAGTCTGTGACCAAATTTGCGATTGAACCAAAATCTCCCTCTGCATCCTAGTTCAGAGCCTTAACCAGAGGATCATTCTTCCTCCCTCTTTGTTCTGCTTTGTGTCCTTTCAACAAGTCAAATCCTTGCATAAAATATTGAACAAATCCCTAGACAGATGGCTATTCATGTCCTTCTGAGACAAGTTATGTAACATGTTTTGGGGGGTTATTTTTCATTTTGCTAACTGACCTTCATTTGTTTGTTTTAATCACTTTTCTGCTTTGCACTTGGTTAACATGACATCTCTTTTCTTTTTAATCAGGAAAAAAAGAAAATGCCTTTTTGTATTGTATTGCACAAGCATTGCTTCTTAATGTTTCATTAAAAATGGAGTGAAGTAGGAGAGGAGTCAATGCTACTATACCTAATCCCTGCAAGACTGAGTTCCTAATTCACAGGAAATCAACTCTCTCATACACCCTGCCACCTCAGATTAGCAGTTAATTCCAAGTCTGGGCCTCTTAAATTACATTGCAATATATTTCTAATATTTAGCACCAAAAGATTCTGTGCACTTATATTTGATAATAGTAGACTCTCTGGCTCCATTCCATCTAGTAGAGATTCTTATTAACACCTTTCCTTAATAAATTCTTGTCTAGTTGCCAATAGATACTACACTAATACACCAATACACTAATTTGGACCTTTAAGAACTCAAAAATTATTCTGCCTCCTTCTCACAGGTTAAATGACCTACTGATTACTGATAAAAGATGAAGGTCCAGTTCATTAATCAAAGTAATTAATTAATTTAATTACTTCATCAAGACTTCTTGTACCAGAATATTTGATGTCAAAATATAAAACGTGAGCTAAAAATACTTCCAGAAATTGTCACACTGTAGTAATAGAACCCTGATCTTTCAAATGTAAAACAAGATTTATTTTTATTATTATACAACTATTACTAGGCTGAAAAGAGTACAGATCCATAGACTAGTCAACAGATGCATTGTGAATGCAATGGGAATTTTGGTAAATGTTTAATTAGCTAATTATTTGTGAATACATTTTTGTATTATTTGATCATCTCCACAACTTTTTTTATGGGGAGAAAAATGGAAATTAAGATTATGATCCAGATCTCATTTATGTCAATGGAAAAAATTCCATAAAAGTCACTGGGTATTGGAAAGAGGAGTTAGAGTTGCAGTCTTGGCTAGGTGCCATGACTTTGAATTAATGAGAGTTTTATTTGTGTGCTCTTGCTGTTCGTGCCAGTCTGACCAAACAAAGTAGCTGTAAACCTGCCTTAACTGGCTGGTTTCATTGTGCTTACAGTTGCCTAAAATTAACAGAGTGGTACATATCAGCCAGAACATAGCAGCAAATCTTGCCCTTTGCTTTGTGCAACATCGTTAGCATATAGATGGACCACTGAAAAAGATGCTCTGGCTATTGAGAGCTAATATGGGGCTAAACTGTGTGAATTACAATCTGGCATATATTGGGCAGTGCAGAGTGGCATTGTTCAGAGAGGCGCATGTCCTGCATCCTCCTCAAGGTTGGAGCTCTAATGAAGCAGTGCCCCTCCAGTCTACCCTCAAGCAGGGCTGTGTCTTATGCTTCATTTGAGCTCTTTGGCTAGTGTCAGCAGGCTTCTCTATGTGGTGCAGCACAGCACTCTAGAGGGGTGTGATTTGTAGAGTACTCTAATGCTTTGCTCTCTAACTGCCATGAGTGATCCTGCTGGCATGCTCTGAAAGGTACCTAGTTTATGTTAACGTAGTCCTAACAGTACCTAAGGTATAGGAGGAGGATTTTATTTTTGACTGGTGCTTATGTTTACCTTCTCATGGGTCTTCTCTCATCTATGGAGAGTGATTTTAACATCAGAAGTGTTCTTCTGCTATTACTGGTGCTGTGTTTCCATACGCTCCATGTATAGTGACTTGGGTGCTTATTTTTCTCCTTTTCCTTATTTCCACTGTCTTCGCATTACAAATTGATGTGTTCTCAAGAGCTTGCCCAGGTTGTAAATCTGAAGGAAGATTACTTTTCCTGAAATGTATCATTCAGCAGAAGAGATAGCATATGATCTGTATCACTTTGTGCGGAGTGGTTAGAATCTCCATCATCGCAAGCTAATGCAATCATGCTCTCAGAATGAGGAGTGCTTCCTGGGAACCGATGACGTGCTGTTACCACAAGCTAGCACCACAAAGCTTGCAAAATCATATGCTTACTGATGGATTTCACATTAGCTGGGGAAATGTGTGTAACCAATATATGAGCCTCTTCCCATCCATGTTCAGCAGTATCTCAGCCTTCTGTAGGTGTGGCATGTTGTCATTCGGCATTTTTTAAAATAGAGAGAAGAAGAATACAAACATTATACCCAATTCTAAATGCTATAGACACTTTCACATATTGAAACAAATTCTCTCCCTCTGTTCTGGCCATGTTGCACTGTTCAGTTGGTACAAGGGAGATGGAATTTGGCAGCACATGTCCAGCTAAGAATTCCCCTATGGTGTAGGAACTATCAGCTGGCACGAAGCAAGTAAAGCTGGCTCCTTTTGTTAAGCATCCCTCCTCCACACCTTAGCATATTGGAGGTGAGGTTGGGTGGAGTGAGGGACAGTCTGGCAGCTGATATGAGTTAGAGCAGCCTCCTAATCTGCTCTAAGTTATGTTGGGGCCAGAGCTGGAGCAGCTCTGGCTTGAAAACCAGGGAGCTGTAACAGGCTCTTTGATGCCTCTTTGATGTCAGCATAGGAGAGAATCTGGTCCATGGTGTTTTTATTAATAAAACCCTATCCTGCTTGTGTTCAAACTGGAATCATGTTTTATTCCAGCAAGGGTATCTACTGAATACTGTAAATTCTTTGGGGAAGGGACCACACCTTCACAGAGAGTGGAAAGGTATCACATTTGACACTAGGGGCCAGATTCTGATAACCTTGCGCACATTGAGTAGCCCCTTATTCCATAACCAGTCCAAGTACTTAATCTGAGGGAGGGTATCCGATTCTAGCCCCGTACAAATAAAAAATATAAGAGCAATTTGGAACCACCTTGCTTAAATATGTACTATAGATGGTGGGCAGGATCCATGGCCATGCTGTGTCCAAATGGGTAGCTAAGCATCTCTCCAGATGACGTAGCCAGTTACATGGCACCCTGTCCTGCTCCCCCCTGGGGCATTTCAGGGGCATGTCAGCATAAACTGGAGAAGTCCTGCAGCTGCTCAAACTTTGTATCAAGGTCTGAACTGGTCCCTGGTTGGCCCCAAGTTTGTGTGAGGTGGCAATAAAGTTGACATAAAGGCACCTTTGCATCCCACCTTGGTCTCTCACCAAATGCAGTCGGGATGAGCCCAAGGGATGGGACCCACTGTCTTTCTAGCCATTTCAGAGAACTGTGAATAAGAGTCAAGTTTAGCTATTTGGTTTCAATGAAGCTGCTGAGGGGCTTTTACAGAATAGCTATGATTTCAAGATTTACTTAAGCCTATCAATGCCATTTCAATTACCAGAAGTCTCCTGTTTCTGTTGATGTATTATCTGCTTGTTTTCTTCTGCAGCCCAGTCAGGAAGTTTTAGCTGGCAAAGAAGCTAACATTAACTTGTGGGGACTGCTGTTGTTGCTTGGCCTCCAAAGGGTCTTTTCTGAACCTTTTCCAGCAAAGAGTTTAGCTGTATTGCTTTTGCTGGAGCCATCAGATTTCAAAGCCCATCTCATGTCTAGGAAAGGTGAGGCTGCATGCTCATGTAGGTCACAATGCCCGCAGGAATATAGTCAGTTATTTGTATGGCAAATTCCTTTTTGGCAGAGTATATGCAAGACTGGGAGGAATCTGTTGACTGCAGAAGGTATCCCATAATGATATTTGGCATTACTTTCTGCTGCATATTTGTTTCTTATATTTTGTGAACAAGTAGGGCATTTTTTAAACCAACATGTGAGAATCCTTAAGGAAAAATCAGCCATAGTTTGCCTCCTGGGGAACTTTGTGGCTCTGCCATTTGCTAAGCGCTGGATACAGCTTCTGCACATTTTTTGTTGTTGCTATATGACATTTCTGCAGGGAAGCTAAAACTTTTTGCAAACTTTCACAAATTTGGAGGGAAATCTTTACAGAGTAAAATTGTCCTGATTTAATTTCAGGCAGTTTGCACAATTCTTACAACATTAGTCATTAACATTTCTTTTTTAGGTAAAATATACAGTAGTAATTTTCTGTGGCTGCAAAACTATTTTAATTATGAGAAATTTCATATTGAGATTTAAAAATAATAGGACTTGTCTAGTGGTTTACCATTGGAAATGATAGCAATGCTTTCCAGAAGATGTTTGCTTCCCAAACAACCTACATAGTCTTGCTGATTAATCATTTCCTGACTTCATAATGCCCTTATTGAATGAATAGGCTAGAATGGGAACATAGAGCATGGGCCAGGTTCTCTGCTGGTGTTAATTGGTCCAGCTTCAATGAAATTAATGGAACTACTCCAAGTTACACCCGCTGAGGATCAAGCCGAGAGACAAATCACCTATACTAATAATGCTTGCTGGGGTATAGAGGTTTTGTTCATTTGTTGCTGTTTGTAGTATAGTTTTGCTTAATGCATCTGGGTGACTACGAATACACCATGCATGTTACATGCCATTTTAGGATGCGCTGCATGGCTGCTCTTTATCACCAGGAGAGAGCTCTCCTGGCAACAAAATAAAAGCACATCCAACAAGGGGCAGTAGCTTTGATGCCAGAAGCGTGACTCCCGATGGCAAAGCGCTGTCCACACCGGCGCTTTTCGTCACTAAAACTTTTGTGATTCAAGGGAGTGTATACAAAGCCTCAGTTACAGTGATTATAACTCACTGAAATGAGTCAGCAACTTTCACTAGAGCCCTTTGTGCTGAAATGGAACTACATGCTTCATGATACTTTCTGTCTCTTCAGGTGGAAAGGCAGCCATCCAGTTGAAATGGAATTGTTTGTATTGTTCATCAGTCTAATTTGTGATATTTAATCAAGGCACAAAGACCCTTTGCCTTGCTGCTTTTCTCCTTATCAGCATGGTTAGAGGTGATATAGTACAGAATGACAGATGGGACGACTTAGTAGTTGGTTAGCAGAAATTAATTGAACAGTTCTGAGGTGTGCTTAATATACAGCTGTGCCCACCATGTAAAGAACAGATGTTTCTTTCCCTCAGACATTTTGCAGGGAAAGCAGAAGTGGTAAAAGTCCAATATAAAGAGTTTTTTTAATACAAAGGCTAAAAATAAAACTCACACCCTTTCCTTCCCTCCCCCGCTTCCCGAAGGACAGGTTAGTGAGACTTCACCTAGCAAATTGCAGTGCCATAGAAAACTGACCTTAACGTATGTGGAAACAAGTGTATCAGCACAATAGTCAGGGAGCTTCTTTCCAAGACCTGGGAATTTTGAGGATGTCCTTTTCCTAAAGAGGATGGAATGGAAAGAAGGATGCTTATTGTGATGTGTTTCAGGGCATCCAGGACTGTAAGCCATCTTGTTGCCACCTGCCTCCAGCCTTGTCTGTGCCAGCTGCGTGGTCCCTAATGCAACCAGTCTGTCAGCCACTCAAGCACTCTCCTCTGACTGAGCTAACCCTGCTGATTGACAACAGATGCATCCGAGCTCCTAAGTCATCTGAAAGGGTCCCCCTGAGGTGTGCAGCCCCGGATCACCAGATACCTACAGAAATCCCTGGTCCTCCATTCCCAAAGTAACAGTATACTGCAGTTTTACCTTAGCTCCTGTAACACACACAGCACTTGAGTTGAATTATAGTAAACAAAAGGAAATGTATTTAAGAAAGAACAGAGATTCAAATAGAAACACGCATGAGTGATGGAAACAAATGGTTACATAGAAAAACAAAATTGTAAAATGAAAACTAGGACCTATGCTTATCAATAGTTACTTTTCCTATATAAAAAAGTAGATTCTCACCCCCAAGATCAGTCTTTTGCAGCACGTGCTAACTCCAAGGAGCTAGGACTCTGTCTTTCATGAAGCACTCTAGTTCATCAAAGTATCTCCTCTGTGAATGGACCCAAACTATCTTTCTCCACCCTCTGATCTACTAAATCAATCTTTTGTCTTTATTCACATATAGGGTGATCCCCTCTCTAGTCTATTGTTTTTCTTCACTTTGATGTGGTTTTGATGTTAATAGTTTGTCTTTAATGGTTTTCCATTGACTTTTCTGGGTTGGTGCCTGGGTGGACAACTGAGAAATACATTTATATGATTGGCTAGCTGGGGAAGGGTGGCAACTCCTTCCTGCTTGAATGGGCCATCAGTGAGACTTACAATTCCCTGGTCACTCACTTCCATGCCAAGACCATATGTAGAAAATACTGTTTTTCCTTGAGTAGGGATTTGGGGAGTGGGGGAGAATTGTCCACTTTATCCTTGAATTCTAAGTGAATAGGTCCCAATAAGTCCATCTCCTTCCACTGTACTGCATGGAACACTGCAACCCTAGCAGAGAATCATGGGAGTTACAGAAATGATCCACCAAGTCATCACTCCATCTCCTTTCCAATGTAGGATTTTTTTTCTACAATTATTTCCTGTCTTTTTGTCTAGACCAATTTTAATTGTCCCAAGCAATGGGATTCCCATCTCTTCCCTCAGGATACTGTTCCATAACCCAACAAACCTCCCTGTTAGGAAAGATTGCCTTATGTGATGTCTCATTTTTCCCCATCTTAACTTATCTCATGGCTCCTATTTGTACCTTTATATATCACACTAAATTATCTCTGTGTATCCTTGGTTTTTGCTTATTACAAATATATATTAGGAATAGTCAAACATTTTCCATTGCATCTTTTTTTAATGGAAAGTTGGGTTTTCAACAAAATAACATTTCTATGGAAAGTGTCTACATTCTTTGAAAACTTTTGATTTTTTTCATCAGAAAACCCAAAATCTGAAAACTGAAATGTTTTGGTGGAAAACAGTTTGTTTGGGATTGGGTGAGTCCTAAGATCTGGGCCTGAGTACTTGCTCACCCAAGTCAGACAGATTTGTATTTATACACCACTGTTCTTCTCATTTCTGACCAGGCCTGGAAGCAGACATGCCTGAATAGCCTGAAACAAGTTGTTCTTGCATTTTGCTTGTCCAACTAGAAGCAGGAAACACTGGAAATTTCAGGAGAACATCTATACTTGTGAGAGAGCCAACCAAATTACTCAGACGGAAGAAGTGTCAACTGGAGAGTTTCAGTCAGCTTCAGGGAGCAAATTGCTCATCAGGTGTAAATAGACTTCAGTGGTACTATGACAATTTACACTAGCTGAGAATCTGCCCCCAATTACACAATCAAGATTTTTAGGGGCATCAAAACAAGAAATCAGATGTAAACACTGTGACTGACAAACAAAAAGTCGATATATTTCTCATCACTCAACAAACTTGAATCTGCACAATTAATCAAAGCACAAGGTGTTAGAATTATAATGACTTTGTCAATGAGCAGCATGTTGTGCAAGCTATCAAATGATCTTGGCTTTATGTTTAGAAACCTGACTAGTTTTCAGTGCTACTCAAATGTTGTGGTGCTGCTTTGTGTGCGCATGCAAAGTGAGCTGATGGGATATCACACTTTTTTGACACAGTATTTTCTAGCAAGTTCTTCTAAAACGTTTGCACCTCTAATTTTTGTCAAAATATGTCAATTACCAGTGAAATGCATTCTCACCCAAAAGCAATTGTTCAAAAAGTCGCCCATTCAGAGTGTCTTTACTCAAGACAGTTGTGGGGACATTTATTTTTATGTGGTACCTTGATGGTATTGTCTTTTAAAATTCTCATTGGTGTTTGCTTCCATTTTTCACAGCACACCTTCTCCTTTTGTGTAGAAAATAGCTTCAGAAAATAGAGAATTAATTTGAGAGAGGTTTTCTCTTTGAATTAGATGTAAGGAAAATAGGGAAAAATTCTGGAATATTAACTCTGATCTGAAAATGAACTTAATTTTCCATCCTATCATGTTTGCCTCCCATGTGAAGATTTGAGTAGTTGAGCTTTACTAGCACGTGTTTATGAAAATCCAGTGTTGTTCATCAAATGCATATTTCTTAATGTATGTTTAATCATGATGGTTTAAATTTGCACTGTTTTGATTGCCTACTGAAATTATACAAAGCAGAAACCATACTGTGTGACTTAGGTAAGTAACCAATGACATACAAATTCTGAAACTCATGTATAGTTCATTGCAAATATTTGAGCTAGTCATATCAAGAAAAAAGTGGCCAAGAATTCCATAAATAACAAATAAGTTCAAGAGTTTGTTGATCTGCTTATGAACAGGGGGGAAAAGGTGAAATCTGGCTAATACATTTTTCATTAATTATTTTCTGCACACTAATATGAATATATATTCTTTCCAAAAAGGAAATAAAGTTCTGAATTGTTTGCAGTAAAATATTATTCTAAACCACGTCTTGATCTGTCTGTTAATATGTCTGTAAATGAGAGCTCTTTCTAAGCAGCTTGAAGGTGAAAAAAACAGTAGAATGTCAGCAACAAGAGTAGCAAGAAATATTGAAAGGAAGTTTAAAATCATTGGAACCACGAGATGACTGAATCACTTGCGTTCAGATGTTTTGAAGCATCCAAGGTTTTTGGCTGAGGGAGAATTGGCGGACACTAGGATTCAGGGATGGCAGATGTAATCAGACTGAAGTTGGGGTCTGTAAAAGGAAATGAGGAAACTCCAATTGAGAACTGGAACAGCATGGCCTGTGATGCACTCTGATTTGGCTTGAGGAAAATAAGAACTGATCTTTTCCCATGTTTAGTTTCTCAGTTTTAGGAATATGTGTGTCAGGCAGAAGCTCTGCTGTTACTGGAGAGTTTATTGTACCTGAGAAATCTTAGTAACTGCAAAAGATTATTCTTACTTTCATCTATCAATACACGTTTGAGTTGCAGAACTCCATGTGTGGACACCTGTCCTGTAATATAGTATAAATGTTCCCCAGCAAAAGGTAAGTAGAGCTATATTACAATAAGAATAAAATTGAATCTTCTATCAACACTGAAGATGAACTCAGCCTAAATCACTTATGAGATTTTAAATGTTCATGTGTTTTTTAAAACCTACGCAGAAGAGCCAAAATACTTCAAGAACTTTGTTCCTTCAGCAATTTCCACTCACTGGAAGCAGGAAGTACTGGAAATCTTAAAACAGAGGACATTCTCTTGAGCTTTCATGGCTAAGGCCCTGATCCTGCAATTGCATGTACATGAGAAGACCCTTGAGTCAATGGGGTTCTGCATGGATGCAGATATGCCCAAGTGCATGTCATTTCAGGATCATTGTCTACTTTAGCAGACCCATAATTTAGAAGATGTCAAACATTGTGGATACTTATCCAAACCGAACTTCTGAGCCTTTTGAGGTTCATTCATCTTTAATTGTACCTTGTAGGCATTTATCTGTGACAGAATTTTAAACTAGTAGACTCTATTTCCTGGCAGCCACTAGTCCTGCCTGCAGCCTAATAAACAATGTAAAAAATATTAGCTATACAGTAACTCCTTACTTAACGTTGTAGTTATGTTCCTGAAAAATGTGACTTTAAGTGAAACAATGCTAAGTGAATCCAATTTCCCCATAAGATTTAATGTAAATGGGGGGTTAGGTTCCAGGGAAATTTTTTTCACCAGACAAAAGATATATATACACATACTGTGTATATATATACATATACACACACAAGCAGTATAAGTTTTAAACAAACAATTTAATACTGGTACACAGCGATGATGACTGTGAAGCTGGGTTGAGCTGGTGAAGTCAGAGGGTGGGATATTTCCCAGGGAATGCCTTACTGCTAAATGATGAACTAGCATTTGGCTGAGCCCTCAAGGGTTAACTTGTGGTTAATGTAGCCTCACTCTACAAGGCAGCAGGCATGGAGGTAGGGTGACCAGATGTCCCAATTTTCAAGGGACAGTCCCGATTTTTGGGTCTTTTTCTTATATAGGATCCTATTACCACCCACCCCCGTCCCGATTTTTCACACTTGCTGTCTGGTCACCCTAAATGGAGGGAGGGGAGAGAGCATAGCAGACAGACACAGAGACACACACCGTGTGTGTGTGAGAGAGATGCACATTTTGCCTTTAAGTAGCTGACACCAGTCTTAAGTACACTGCCTTGTTAATTAGATCAGCTTGCTGAGACGGCAGCTGCTGCCTGGAAGCTCCCTCCATCCTGAACCCTGTCGTGTGTACCCCCTGCTCTATGGAAATGGGGTAAGTGGGGTGCAGGAGTAGGGGGAAGGGGGACACCTTGACATTAGTCCCCCACTTCCACCCTCCCCTGTACAGCAAGCAGGAGTCTCTGGGAGCAGCTCCAAGGCAGAGGGCAGGAGCAGCACATGGCAGTGTGGGAGGGACAGCTCAATGCTGGCAATTGCTAGTCTGCTGGGCAGCTGCAGCACAGGGAACTTAGGGGAGTGGGGAGCTGATAGAGGAAGCTGATGGGAGGCTGCCAGTCCACCCTGATTCCAAGCCCCCATCAGCTAGCTGCAACGGGATGCTCTTCCTGCAAGCAGTGGACAAAGCAGGCGGCTGCCAAAGATTGTAGAAGGGAGCATTGCACAACTTTAAATGAGCATGTTCCCTAATTGATCAGCAACGTAACAATGAAACAACGTTAACCGGGATGACTTTAAGTGAGGAGTTACTTTGTAACTCTACTTCCACTTACACAAGTGTAAATCAGGAGTAGCTCCACTATGTCAATGAAGTTGCATCCATGTAAAACTGGTGTGATGGACAGGAGAATCAGGTTTAAGAAATAAATTATTTTGTAGAGTTGCCATTGAGATACAGGATCTTTTGGTATAGCTACTGTACAAGATGAAGAGATACTCTGATATTTTAAAATTTAGAAAACAGTAACAAAAAAAGATTTGGAGGAAATAGCACAAAACTAACAGAGTTAAAGGCATTGTACACAGAAAAGAAACAAAAATTGTTTTAAACCTTGTCAGAAATAAACAGTCCCACTAAAGAATGTAATAACAGAACATTTTCTTCACCATATCTTGTATATTAATGGGAGGAGGGGTGAAATTCATCTTTAAGATCCAGACTCTGTTAAAATGATTTTTGACATTCCTGTGAAATTGTGTTAATTTTAGCTGTCGTTGTGCTGACCTTGCTAAAAAGATGATTAAAGATGCATGTTGGTTTTAACTTTTGGATGTTGCTCTCATTTTTTTCAGTAGCATTCCTATAATACAGTCTTACAAAATTTATTTTTAACAGCTCCTTCTATAGAAAAAATATATCCACAACTCTATAGAGTTTCATATTCAATCATGAAAACTGAGAAAGAGGATATCATCTTATCTGAACCTCATCTGTATACCTTACAGATACAGCTACTAAGGAGGTATTTGGAGTCATTTACTTTTTGTTCTTGAAAAGATGCTGACAGAAGGGCTTCTGTAATATCTAAAACAGGCCAGCCTCTGTTTTCAGGGTCTGTGGTGTACTAAGAGTGCAGATGACAAAGCTTGGAGGAAAAGGATTCCACCTTTTCTGACTATATCTTCAATATCTCAGCTTATTGAGTGGGCTTCTTGTTGAATGCACTGCTTACCTTAACAGTAGATGCTGCTGAGGGATCATTTTAAATACAGTTATGCTCCTTTAGGCTCTGATTGGCCAAAGTATTTAAGCACAAGAGCAGTCCCATTGGAATCAGCTATGAACAACCTCCCAATTAAAATAAGCCAAGACCCTCCCTCTCTTCCTTCCAAGAAATTTCTCCAAACTCACATCTTTCATGAAGCCATTCTTCTGGTATTTTTGTCAATATTATGGAAAAATATCAGGAATATTCCAAGCATTGTCTGGAAAGATACATCTACACTCCACATTGCTTTGGTGGTGTGTGGAGTACATACACTGCACACCCTTCTAGTATGGATATGAATAGTTGCGTAGATAGTGAGGCACTGCATAGGTGAGTAAAGACACACCTGAACCCTGTGGCTATATACCCTACATGGCTCTCTACTTGCACAAGTAGTGACATCCACATCTACAGTGCTATTTTTAGCAGTGTAGTGTCCTGCTGCCTGAGCTTTCTCCCATTTTAGGGAAAGGCTCTGGCTGCCTTCCCCCACCAGTGCCATTCAATGGCACATGTAGCTACATACAGCAGTGTGAACACAGCTTGCTTTTCATCACAGCATGTAGCTACATATACCCTACATGCTTCCACCAGTGGCGTTCTGTGTAGACATACCTGACAATGCATATACCGCATGCCTAGGTGCTTACAGTGGAGCCGATCCTGCATCTGTATCCAGGAAAAATTCCTATTGAAATAATAATGGATTTATTCACTATGTGTTTAAGTGGAATGCAATTGTGTTCCCAAAACTTTGGAATTGTTCTACATCTCATGCCCTTTACAGGTTCCTGCACTGACTAAGGGCCTGATCCAAAGCTCATTGAAACCCATAGGTAGAGTCTCATTGACCTCAATGGACTTTGCATCAAGCCCTGAATGCCCGCAGTCTACAAGGGAATCAGTAAGATTTCAGAAGCAGAAAATCATTTGTCCATTTCTCTCAATATAAAGAATTGGCAAACTTGATGAAATTTGAAAGTGACTTTTAATAGGTTTACAGGGAATCATAAAAGCAGTTCCAGGCAGCCTTCCTACTTATCTACTTGCCGACTGAGGGACTGTCACAGGGTGTCTCTTCCCAGTCAATATTTTGATCAAATAATAAATATTAACTAAACTGAAACAGAATTACAGAGCTGGGCTCGTTCAAGTAATCCATTTTAAAAATAGTTTGTGGTCAAAGTGACCCATGATGGGTGTGTGTGTGTGTGTGTGTAAAAATCTGTATTAGATTTTGGTTCCTATCCTGCAGTGAATTCTGTACAGACAGGCTCCTGCACTGTCGCAGAGCTGCATTGCCTTCAGAGGAGCTCAATACAAGTGAAGATGTCTGCCTGTGTAAACCTGATTACAGGATCGGGACCTTAATCTCTGCAAATACTATCTATTCATTTTCTATTAGTGATTTTTTTTAAGTTTGCAGACACTGCAATATCATTATTATAATGGCTTCTGAGCCATTTCTTCCTTATAACTTTCATTCTACCTTTAAATTTAAGGGACAATACAAATTTGATAATAATGTTCAGCTGGAAATGCTGCATTTTTCATAGCAACAATGGAGCTAGAAAGTGAGACTGCAGTGTCTGACACAATTTGCTGTTTGTCATTGCCTAAACCCAATAGGGATGTGGGATTAGGCAAGTCACCTGCTAAGACTAAAAGATTTTATTTGAAACCCTTGAGAAGAGATATAAGAGGCAGACTCATACTAATACTGATACTGCTTCAGGCATACAGTGGCTGATCCTCAGCTGGTAGAAAGCCACATAGCCCTATTGTAGGGTGATCAGATGTCCCGATTTTATAGGGACAGTCCCGATTTTTGGTTTTTTTTCTTATATAGGATCCTATTACCCCCCACCCCCGTCCCGATTTTTCACACTTGCTGTCTGGTCACCCTACCCTATTGGCTTCCAAGGAACTATGTCTCTTTACACCAGCCGAGGATCTAACCCAGTGCTAGGTGTAGCAAAATCTCTTTCTAACTCTAACTTGATCTTTGGAGCTAAAGAAGGTTGTCACAGATAGAGAAAGAGATAAGAAGAGAATGTAAAGAGAGAAGAGGGGGGCAGTAAAATGGGAAGAAGGAACATATGCAAAGGGATGAGAGGGGGTCAATAAAAGAACGGGGAGAGAGAAGCAAAAAAGGCTCCTTTCAAATCAAATCCATTTATTTTCTAATCAGATTTCCTCTTCTTTTTCCCACTCTCTAGTCCCTTCATCCCCTTTTATGCATCCATTTCCCACATTTCCTCATTTTCATTCTGTCAGAAGAAAGTATCTGGTGAGTGTCACAAAGAAGGAATTATATCAGTCATTCTTTCATGGCCTGACTGAGGGTTTGATCCTGAGATGTGCTGAGCATCCACAATTCTCACTGAAACTAATGGGAGTTGTGGGTACTCAGCATCATCAGAATCAGACCTGATCTTTACAAAAGCTGTTTATGCCAAATAGACTTTGTGTTCTCTGGTCTGAAAGAAAAATTGTTTTCCTTGATCCCAGAAGTCTAGAACCTAAGAAGCACGTTTCTTCATGGAAAACAACTGGGAAGTGTGCATGGAAATGAAAGGTTTGACTTCCATGGAGCTATTCCTAGTTACTTTGGTAGACAATCTAGCTGTAAGTTTTTTAAATGGCTTTTTCAGCTTATTAATGGAGCAGTCAACTTGTAAAAAAAAAGGCGTGTGTGTGTGTGCAAATAGTGTTTGTGGTACTTACTAAAAACCCCATAATACAGCATGTAAAATAAACTCCATCCTTCTTTCTGACTGATTTAAACACTTCAAAAAGATTTCTAATATTTTAAAGCTAAATATTTTCTTCAAAAATAAGATGTTTAAGTTCCTTCTATGGTCATTACAACAATACTGAAACAGAAGTAAACATTTTCAAAGAATGTTTTCCTCCATTGGGATTCCTAAGCTCAATGGACAGCACTAGAAGAAGACTAAAAATTACCAGATTTTTGGCCCCACTTTGACTGCTTTGCACTTCTGCTAAGACACCCATGAAGCCAGCAGATCCAGCCCTCTGAGGATTCTTCAATGCAAGGGTATCTTTGAGGTAGCAAAGATTCATGTAGCAGTTTTTATTTCACCATATGCTGTCAGTCTAGAGAGCATTCCCAGAAGAAAGTGGACATTATTCATGTTTCTAAATCCTGGCAATCTCTGTTGTTGGAATAGTCCATTGAGGCAATGGGCACGCAGGCATAAATTAGGGTAGCTTTTAGGTTCTTCTGACTTGCACCAGGGATGGGCCAGTTCCCAGCCAGACCTAGGATGCAGGGAATATAATGCCGCCTTCCTCATCTCTTCTCCCAGAATCATGCAGTAAGCACGGCTTGACCAGACCAGAAGGTCCAGCTCAGTATTTAGATCTGAACATCTTGGATTGGCTGCATCTTTAATGCTAAACAGTATTTAGCTAGTGATGAGATGGTGATATATAAATAAGTTCTCATCTCCAAGCCTTTGTTTCCAAAAATTTAAATGGCTCAAAGTAAAATGTCTAGATGATTATGACGGTCCATTCTAACCTTCAAGTCTATGAAACCCAGGGAGTCTCTCAATGCCAAGTGGCAGAAAGCACACCATAACTCACATTAGGCATGATACTCATTGCCCCAATACACTTTTATCACAATCTATATGTAAAAGGTGTCATGTAAGGTATCATATGCAAACTAGTAACATGCTGGTCATTAATATTGTTGCATGATGTATGTACAGGTGGTGTATAAAGAATTGTAGATGGGTGATGGACATATGTTCTAAAAGGTGTTTTGCAATCTGTGGACAAGCCCAGTTTGTCCTAGACAAAGGATGGTTATTTCTCTTGTTTTACTGTGTCTCCAATATAAACTGATTCAGGAAATACCTCAGAGGACAATGAAAAGTACATCTACATATAAGGTAAACAAAGCCATCAAGCTAAACAAGAGGGGGTGGGGAAGAACACTTAACAATCACAATGTTAAGTGTTCAAGGGGGATGGAGCCTAGACCTCCAGGAAACCTTCCTGGCGCTTGACTCAGAGACAAGAAACTTTGGGGAAATACAAGCAGAAAGAGAGACCCATTTTGGCATATATCATGTAGGGAACAAAGAGAGAACAGTACCCTTTGAGTTCATGCAAAGTGGATCCACTTGGTCTGAAAACCAAGAGTAGCTGGAACTGATTAGGTGAGAATCCTGCTTAGGGGAAGATTGTAACTTGCTGAAGTTATTTTAATCACTGAAAAGTATGGTTAGTTTTGTTTTTCTTGTAACCATAGCTCTGTCTCCTATTCTTACTTATTATCCCTTAAATATCTGTTCTTTGTTTAGTAAATTCATTCCTGTTTCATTTCCAAACCATCTCAGTGTTGTGTATTAAACTGAAGGGTGAAGTCCACAGCTATTCTCTTTCCATCTCTTTGGATGCAACAAACTTAATAACTTCTGGAAGTATTCAGTCAGAGGGACTGGGCAGTGCTGAGAGACAGTTCTGAGGAATCTTGGCACTGGAAGGGCTGTTGGTGTTACCTTGCAGGGAGTGACCAGGCTGGTGGAAGCCAGGGTGAGCCCATTGTACTGTGAGCAGGCTTCTGGTGTCTGGGCTCTGAGCCAAAGGTGCATAACACAGAAGCAGCCACAGTTAGATGGCATGCAGTGACAAAACCCCTTACTGGTCTGGGTGAAACCTCAGATCATCACAGTCTTGACACAAGAACTCAGCAGGAAATTATACATGAATTTGTAATAGGTATTAATTTCAAAGAGACCATCTTGATTTGGATGTTGGTTAGGGTTACCATTCGTCCGGATTCCCCCGGACATGTCCGGCTTTTTCGGGTTAAAAATAGCATCCGGGGGGAATTTGTCAATGTCCGGACTTCCCCTCCTCCCCCCCCATGCAGAGCGTGCGCGCGCTTACAAAGCAGCCGGTGCTCCAAAAGCCAGAGCCAGAGCCCTGCTTGCACTTCCCCCTCCTCCCTCCTGAAACTTGACACCCCCCCTCCTCTCCCTCCCTCCCTGCATTCACAGATCGCCGGCTGTTCGTCTGGAGCTCCGAGCCTGCTCCCCTCCCCCGCTGCCGAGCGCGCTGCTCTGCAGCACAGTAAGGGGGCCGGGGGCCAGAGAAGCGGCAGGGAGGTTCGGGGGGGGGGGGTAATCAAGAGACAGGGAGCAGGGGGGAGGGTTGAATGGGTCAGGGAGTTCGGGGGGGGCTGTCTGGGGGTTGGGGGTGTAAGGTTTTGGGCAGTCAGAGTACGGGGTGGGTCTCAGGAGGGGTCAGTTAGGGGACAAGGCACAGGGAGGCTTAGGTAGGGGGTGGGGTTCTGGAGGGCAGTTAGGAGCAGGGGTCCCAGGAGGGGGCAGTCAGGGGACAAGGAGCGGGGGGGGGAGTTCGGGGCGGACTTTCTGGGGGAGGGTGGATAAGGTTTTGGGCAGTCAGGGTAAAGGTAGGGGGTAGGGTCCTGGGGGGCAGTTAGGGAGAGGGGTCTTAGGAAGGGGCAGTTAGGGGATAAGGAACAGGGAGGCTTAGGTAGGGGGTGGGGTTCTGGAGGGCAGTTAGGAGCAGGGGTCCCAGGAGGGGGCAGTCAGGGGACAGGGAGCAGAGGGGTTTAGATGGGTCAGGAGTTCTGGGGGGGGCTGTCAGGGGGTGGGGGTGTGGATAAGGGTTGGGGCAGACAGGGGACAGGTAGGGGGGTAGGGTCCTAGGGGGCCAGTTAGGATGTGGGGAAGGTCTCAGGAGGAGGCAGTCAGGGGACAAGAGGCTGGGAGGCTTAGGGAGGGGGTGGAGTCCTGGGGGGCAGTCAGGGGACAAGGAGTTGGGGTGAGGGTTGGGAGTTCTGAGGGGGCAGGAAGTGGGAGGGAGTGGAAGGGGCAGGGGCGGGGCTAGGACAGGACGGGGGCGGGGCTAGGACAGGGGCGGGGCTAGGGCGGGGCTCCTCCCGTCCTCTTTTTTGATTGTTGAAATATGGTAACCCTAATGTTGGTACATCACTGTCATGAAAAGAAACCTGGGACATTTTTAAAAGGGCTGGGTGGCTAAAATAAAGTTTTAAAATGTTGTTTCTAAATCACTATTGTGCTAAATACAGACACAGCATGTGCACACACACACAGAGCAAGTTTTAAATCAATATTAAACTATTCAGTACTTCTTGGTTGAGTGTATCTTACAGGAATTGTTTCAGAAATCAGCACTGTACTACTGATGAGTTGCAGCAGATGTGGGACCAAATTCTGTTCTCATAGTGTGGATGGTCACTAAACAGGGCCTGGCCTGTGAGGTTAAATTGCTAGCCACGGTAATTCACTACATAGCAATATAGACATGTATCGAACAGTTGAACCAAAGTTTGCAAGAGGACTACAAACTATACTGAATGTATCTCTTTTTCTAGCCTCTTTGGTCATACAGTGCCCATAACAGCCTTCATCACTGATTTGGATGGAGACTGTTAGGATATAGATATTCAGGCCTGTCTGTAAAGGCCTATATTTTAAGAATTTACATGTATTATCACTTAGCTAGTTATAGAGGTATAAAAGAAAGAATCAAAATCACTCTCTGTATGTGTAAGGGCCTTCTCTCACTGTTACAGTCTGAGGCCTGGTTCTTAGGCTAAGGCCTTCGGCTAAGCAGCAGAGGCCAGCCATAAACTGGGAAGTGTATGGTCACATCCTCACATTCCAAACTAGTCACATTGAAATAAGATGCTATTGGGCTGTTAGGAATACAATCCTGTCCTGATATTCCTATCACCTCCAGAGAAAGGGAAGAGCTTAGAAGATGTAAAAGGAAACTTAGTTTGATACCATCCTGTCTGGCAAGAACTCACTTATCAATAGCTGGGATGTGAAATCCTCTTTTCTGTATTGTTCTATCACTGTAGTCTCCACTTCCCTATTGTTTGTCTGTATAATCTCTGTCTGGTTCTGTGATTGTTTCTGTCTGCTGTATAATTAATTTTGTTTGGTGTGAACCAATTAAGGTGGTGGGATATAATTGGTTAAATAACCATGTTACAGTATGTTAGGATTGGTTAGTTAAATTTCAGTAAAATGATTGGTTAAGGTATAGCTAAGCAGAACTCAAGTTTTACTATATAGTCTGCAGTCAATCAGGAAGTAAGGGGTGGGAATGGGAGCAGGGACTGGGGTGGGGGAATTAGGATCATGTTTTGCTAAGGGGGGGAATGGGAACAGGGAATGGGAGCAGGGACGGCTCTGTGGTGTCAGAGCTGGGAAGGGGGACACTGAGAAAGGAAACGGGAATCATGCTTGCTGGAAGTTCACCCCAATAAACATTGAATTGTTTGCACCTTTGGACTTCAGGTTTGCTCTCTGTTCATGTGAAAAGGACGAGGGAAGTGAGAGGGTGAAGGAATAAGCCCCTAACAGAGACTGCTGCCTCCTGTTTTCCCATGTATGAAAGTGTGTGCTTATAGAATGCTCTGCCTCTCTCCAAGTTCAGGGGTTGTTTTTTTTCTCCAAGTGGCCCACCAGAAATTATCTTAGGGTCTTACATGGCCTCCATCACTGTACTGTCTGTGCACAGCACAATATTCACTGTGCTTATCCTCACAACACCACTGCAAAGTAAGGAAACACTATTATACCCATTTTACAGGTGAACAATTACAATCCAGAAAGGCTAAGTCCTAAGGTCAAAGAGCATGGGACTGAATCCAGGTCTCCCAAGTCCTAGGCTAGTTCCCTAACCACTGGATCATCCTTCCCTATTGGGACCATGGGAAACTGTCAAAAACTGTCAAAGCCTGCTCCAGAACAGTCACATGCCCAGATCAGTGTGGCTTACAGGAAAGCTTTCTGCAGAAAAAAGCTATAAAATTGCTAAAGCTACATAAAGTCTATAGAAAGCACTGCTGGGCTGGCATTAAACTTAGTGTTACAGAATAAAACAGTACAATGAAATATTTCACAGGCCCTATTCCAACCAGCTGCTGCTAGCTGCAGCTAATAGGCAGTGTCAAGTTGAGCCTTCTTAGAGAGACAGAGGGACTGATTCTTTCCTGCCAGATGACTTGTATAACACCTGTGCAAAGTGGGTATCAAATCAGAAAGGTAGCATTTTACAGTTACTTTTCACTGGTGGAAGGCAGGGGAGTACTGGACGCAAATTGCACTCATCACCATGGTATCTAAGCAGATGGATTTGGATGAGACTGAATAATAGATTCAATAATAGATTCAAATGAAAGTGTTTTTCTATAGTCTCTCCTGAACCTATGTTTATATTTGTTAGTACTCTTCATGGCTATTAGCTTGTTGCCAAACCCACTGTTTAAGAATAAGATCAAATATATTCAGTTTTGGACATCAGTTTGTGCTGATTGTTATTTATTGCTGACCCAAATACACAAAGGCAGTATGTAGCATTCTCCGTACATACCCATTTCCCAACAAATCCTTTTATATCTAATTTGCTCTCCAAATAGGGACTGCTGGTCTCCCTTTGAGTATTGTCTATGTGTCAGTCACCTTTTCTTTGTTAATGATTCTAAGACAACATACTGGCCATGCCTTGAGAGCTCTAGTGTGTAAAATTCTGTTTGTGCTGAGTGTTGTATTTGGCTAAAGAATTAAAGATTACTGGCTAAATCTCAACTGGTGTAAATCAGCATGTTTTGAATGACATGAAGGGGGCTCTGAGGATCTGGCCCCAGACATGCAGTAATACCAGGTAGGATTAATATTGGCATGTCGGACACACTTGTCACACAGACACCTGACAACTTCCTTGGGGCTGTTCCAATAGTGTATTTATGTTATCTAAATTCTGGGTGCATTTTATCATATTGCCTATCATCATGCCAGTGTACTGGTGTCCAGTAAAATGAAGTTACAAAATTAGCACTTGTATTTCGTTCAGTTTGCAGGCTCACCTTTTTATTGGATGAAAAGAATCTGACCTGAATTTCCTTTTCAGATCTACATATAGATATCACATTGCCCTAATATACCTCTTACCAGCTCATTCTTTCTAATATGTTCTTACAAAATATCTCATAAATATTTAATTCTGAACAATAGAATACTGGGATAATATTAATGGTACAGAAATGTTCTGCTGACCAACTGACTGGAGTAAAAATGCTAATATGACCCTGGTATCAGTCATACTGCCGTCTTTAATGTAAATTTAATACCATGATCTCCCTAGAGATGGAAGATAGCTGGCTTACCAGATCTACACTGTATCAAGATATCAGTATTCAGCAGCCACTGGTTACTAGGCTACTGTTCACCTCTGAGACTAGGGAAAATGATCATAGTTCATTCTCATTTTACCTTTCAGATTGGCTACTGGACAGCACCTGATGAGTGGTTACTGGCTACATTGCTTGCAGAAGCCATTTTCTGCTTTTGATGAAGAGATATAAAAACTATAAATAGAGGCCAGACAAAAAGGGGGAGGAGGCAAATGTATGTTATTGTAGTGTCCCATTTGAACATAGTTTTCCAATTGTTTCCCGATAGAGAAACCACAAAAAGCACAATTCATATACTCCGTATCAAATAAAACATCAGATTTTTCATAAGCTGAATAAATGCCTTGGAAAGCAGCCAACAGAGGAATATTCCACTTGTGCTACCTTTGCAGCTGCTTTCAAACCTACTGTTAAGCAGCAGGAGCACATACACACTTCACTCCCTTTTCTATTATGCAGCTCTGGCATATTAAGCTCCTCAGAACTGTTTTCATATTTTATCAGCTGTCCTAACTTCAGTTCTTTATTTACAATGTACTTTGACTTTGTAAATATACTCTGTATATCCAGATTTGGTTAAGAAACAAACCAAAGCACTTTAAGTAAGTCACCCTGTGTATCTAATCATTCCTTTCAGATTCAATGTATGTTTTCATTCAGCATTTGAAATCTCACCTGATCAATGTTTTTCTTTTCATACACACAGTTTGCCATGACAGCCTCTGCAGGCCACATCTGATCTACTTCAATCTTTTTAGTTTCTGAGAATGGCATATTTTTTTTCTCTAGGGAAGTTTATTGATTTTTGTGAGTAATGACAAAATGCTGGGTTCCTTGCACAGAATATCTCTGCAGGGCTATGCTGAATTGTTAAATGTGTAATGACAGAGGGTTGACAAAGATGTTTTAACAAAGCTATTTGTACTTACGCATGAGTAGGCTGGTTTTTAGTTCAGACTAATTGGAAGAAATGTTTTGCACTAGTAAAAGGAATTAATTGTATGCTAATTAAAATCTTATCTGATATTGATATGCCCATCTCAAAGTGGTTTATAAACAAAACATTCTGAATATATTAGTCCTATGTCTTTTGCCCAAGTGGTTAGCCAAAATTCAAGGCCTTGAAGGATTATTTCTGCTGGGGTGAGAAATCAGTGATAGGAGTCAGCCTTATTCTTGATGTGATCCTGTTTATTTGCACACCAAAAAAAGGACACAAAGTCCTGTTCCCACAACACAGAAGAAACAAAAAGGCAGTTTCCTTGTTCAGAAATGCCCAGATGTGCCACCCCAGGAACCTCTGTGCCAAAGAAGCCCTATCCCTGTGCTTCTCATAACATTTCCTGGTTTTCTACCTAAAATAATGTTATGTGGAAAGGTGCTAATGGCTGGTGTGTATGTGTCTTAAATCAAAAGACAGTCACAAACCCCATTAAAACCAATGGGTATGTCAAGCACCCTCCCTCAGGCTCAACAAAAAAAGCAAATAAGCACCTTTGTGAAGTAAAACCAGCCTGACACTGGTATCCTAGCGCTGCATTGCTAACCTGGCTTAAAGCACCTCCCAAATTGAGTCAAAGGTTTTTCTTTATGGATAGAGGGGAGGGGAGGGACTGTGTTAAACCTCAGGTAAGATTCTTAGTTAACTGTGCGGTGTGGATGTGTCCCCTACTTGTTTTACCTATTGACTATCCTGGCATGGTTGCTAGCACTAAAGAATTTACATTAAAATAATGTTCTGTGGAAAGATGCTAATGGCTGCTGTTTGTGTCTCTCTGTGTTGTGTCTTAGATCCACAGATAGTCACAGATCTCATTAAAACCAATGGGTAAGTCCAGGGCCGGCTCCTGGCACCATCCCAGCAAGCAGGTGCTTGGGGAGGCCAAGGGGAAGTGCGGCACGTCGGGCTGTTCGGCGGCAATTTGGAGGCGGGTCCCTCTCGGAGGGAAGCACCTGCCACCGAATTACCGCTGAAGAAGAAAGCAGCGCGGTGGAGTTGCCACCGGAGTGCCGCCGATCGCAATTGCGATCACGGCTTTTTTTTTTTTTTTTTTCCGCCGCCTAAGGTGGCAAAAACCCTGGAGCCAGTCCTGGGTAAGTCAAGCACCCTCCCTCATGTTCAACAAAAGAGCAAATAAGTCCCTTTGTGTATTAATGCCAGCCTTATTCCATATCCTTTTAAATCAATGAGAGTCTTTCCATTGACTTCATTGGGCGTTGGGTGAGGCTTTGTATTTGGCAAGTTCTACAACTAGAGCCACTGCAGAGGAGAGTAATAGTGAAGCAGTTGAAGATATTTTGTATATGTTAGCACTTATAGATCTTTACATCCTCAAAGGATTGTTCAAATATAAACTACTGTAATTAAGGACTGATTAATACTTAGTATGGAATTATTGTTTTATGGATTCTGAACAGCAAACAAAATAACCAATGCACCATAGGTGCTAACTTTTATTTTTCCCCAGTGGTGCTCCATCCCCACACCTGCTCCACCCTAAGGCCCCTGATCTCCCGCCCTCACTGCTCTCTGCCCTCTCCGAAGTCCCTTCCCGAGCCTCTGATCAGCTGTTTGGTGGTGCCGCTGATCAGTATCGCCACCAGACAGGTGTGGTTCGTGGGTGCTGAGCACCCTCTATATTTTTTCTGTGGGTGTTTCAGCCCCAGATCACCCACGAAATCAGTGCCTATGCAATGCACTATAGCATTCTAAAGTGATTTAGATGTAATGCCTCTAGCACTCATCTAAAGAACCAGATTTTCATTGAGAAGGTCTGTAAAATTTACATACACACCTGTTTTCACATGCAAACTGCCTAAATGCAAATGTAGCTATTCGCTCATGTAACAGGTATTCAGACATGCAATCATCCAATTTGCATGCTACTGACTAAAAGGTATAGCCAAATAATTTACTATACTTGTTATTCAATATTAAGAATGTTTAATAGACCAAATAACCAAGCTCAGCCAAATTTATTGTCTAAAGACAAAGCAGTACAGTGTAGGGAAGAGTTAATACATCACTGCTCCTTCTTAGGAAGCAAATTATTCATGTTCAGTTCACCTTACACAGAAGATGTGCTTCCCAAATGCCCTCTTAAACTAGCAATTTTTTAATAGTATGGTTGTGTACAATTTAGATACTTGTCAAATCAGGGTTTCTTTCTCTCTTTCCCTCCTTTCCTTCTCCTTCCCCCTGAGATTTGTAGAAAGAGGTTCAAATTATGTCTAACAATAAAAATGGCTATTCATGGGTTATTTGATAAGGAATTTGGACTTTGTTATAGTAATGTAAATTCTAAAAGCTCATAATAAATAGTAGCCCGGCCTGATTGATGCAGGAATTAGGAGTGATGGGGGCACTATTGATTTTAGAGTGATTATTCAGAACTGTGACATCAGTGCAGCATAGCACTTGAGCATTTGCTCAGTTTTAAGCATGTGCGTAAATCCCATTTACTTCAGATGGGCATACAGTGTACAATTGTCTTACTGAGAAAGACGTTATCGGTAGCAGGATTTATACTACAGATCAAATGGATGGTTTGAAAAAGTCATCTGGGAACTCTAAAAGGATATTCTAATGCTTGTGAGTTGGGCAGCTCTTTCATTTTCCCTCCCCAAAATGCAGTATTTCCTATCAAAATATAATGGTAGGGAGGAAAAAAACTAAAACAAAACAAAATCTCTAGAGACCCGGTATCCCTATATTTTACATTTTAATACAATGTACTTGCCTAAGACTACCATACCTTACCACAATGTACAAAAGTTACTGTAAGTGCCCTTGAATAATAGTAAATTCCTCGGTAGATCACGAGAGAAATACTAAAGCCTGATTCTTTGTTGCCTTGCATCAGATGTTCCCCTTTATATCTGTTGAAAATGGCTGTAAATTCTACCAAATTGGAATGATAACACATTCCACTAACTCAAAGCCAAAATGAAGGACTATATCTAGTGCAGATCAGTGGAGAATCAGTCCCTTGGGCTGGAGTATTAAAGAAATTCCCAGGGGTAATTCCCTTAGGCTAAGTGCATACTAGTCCCATTGTCTTTACTGGAAAATACATATATGTTTCTCAGCTTCCTAAAGGCAGCTTCTGCCTCAGAGTTCAGGAACCCTCAAGATTTAAAGCATCTCTATTTGCCATTGCCAACAGTCATAGATGTACAGTGCAAGCAGGGCAAATATATAATTATGAAGGGTTGGAGGAGGATACTTACGCTCCATGTAGGGGCGGCTCTATGTATTTTGCCGCCCTAAGCACAGCAGTCAGACGGCTTTCGGCGGCATACCTGCGGGAGGTCCGCTGGTCCCGCGGCTTCGGCATACCTGCCACCGAATTGCCGCCGAAGCCGCAGGACCGGTGGCCCTCCCGCAGGCATGCTGACGAAGGCTCCCTAACTGCCGCCCCCACAGTGACCGGCAGGCCGTCCCCTGTGGCTTGCCACCCCAGGCACGTGCTAGGTGCGCTGGTGCCTGGAGCTGCCCCTGGCTCCATGACAATCCTGAAGTGCATTTGTGTGTGCTTTGCTTAGGGCTTCTATTTTTTGTTTGTTTGTTTGTTTTTATTCTAGTAGTGTTTAGCTGCCTAAAGATCACTCAATAAAAGAAAAAAATTAAGGAATACTTAATCAGTTTATTTTAATTGAATTTCTTCTACATAGTGCATCTCTCCATTGCTCTGAAGATATACACACATTAAGTGTAAATATACATACACATTAAAACAGAAACTGATCTTACAAATTAACCCATAACAAACAATTTTCCTCACCCCAACAATCTATCATATCATGTGAATGGCTAGCACCATTCTGAGAATTAATCTTGGGCCAAAGTCTTTCAAGAATGGCTTTCCTTGGGAGAGTCTAGCTGTGTAAAACTGGAGAATGTCATCTACAGTCAATTGAATTACTGCAGATTTTCACTGAGAACAGAACTTGGCACTTTGCCCTTTTTTACTGGACAATATAAAATGACAAATAACAGTTTTGAAAAATAATTAATGCTACAAGGTTTTGTATGGTAGGCTCTTTTACTTTGAGTGAACTTTAGTTAGGTTATTCTGGAGCTGTGAGAGGGTTGAAGGAGAATACAAAAACAGAAAGGGGAATATGGATCTGAGCAATTGGTTTCATATTGGGAACAAGCGCCTTTAAAGTCTCTGTGTAATTTGCAAGTTGAGATCAAACACTTTGTTTTAGATGATGACTACACTACATTGGGTAAAAGAGCTCTCATAGCTCAGAGGGAAAAGAATATTGTGTGTGTAAAAGCAAAGTGATTTCACAGAGGGATGCTACATAAGCTGCTTGATTAACTGGTTTGTCACCACTTCTTAAAGATGTGATGCTTACGGATGGACAGTTCTGATCTTAGCTTGGCTGAAGAAGTCATCTTGCATATTTCACATTTTTCATAGCTACATATGTCAGTTGATTAACATATAGTTACAGGGATCCAGATGTATTTTTTTTCCAAATTGTAAACTTATCTTCATGTCTGAAAGTCAAGCTAGGTTCTTTTGGGCTAGTGTATCACCAATTATAGTCTCTGGCAGCAAACTCAGTTCCAGTTCCAGTGTAGAATTCTAGACCATGGTCATTCTACTAGAGCCATACAGTGCTTGTAGGAATAAAAAGTGATTTTAAAATGTACTTTAATCACTAAACTAACAGATATGACTCATGGATGTGCTCACAGGGGGTGGATCTGTTGAGTAACAATGTGCCATAGTTACGTATTTTTTTCAGAGTGGAATTGCACTTTAAGGTGAGATTATTTGTGGATCCCAACACAGTCTTTCTTATTCTTAACTAAAATAATCCTGAGATAAAAAATTAAACCTAAATTTAAACATGGAACCTTCTCTGGTAGATGAAAGTAGACATCATAAAAATGTGTTTGTATTTTTAAGATTAGTATTCTCAAATCAATCAAAATGAAAGGTTTTTTTAAGTTTACTACAGCTTTGAAAGAGCCATTATAGAAGACGGAAACTCATGTTAGTTTTAGATCAGGATGGACTCAAGCTTCAAAACTAGAATCCAAATGTGGGGGTGTTTGGACTAAGACAGGTGGTAGAGGATCATTTCTAGTAGGAATGGGGAAAATGGTGATCTTGTCATGAAATTAGGGCACTGGGTGCTTAGTGACTATATAACATCATATATATTTTATAAAAGTGCTCACCCTGTGAAAGATTCTCTCCAAATATATAATAAACACAGACCTTGCCCCAAAAAGCTTAAAATGTGAGAATAGAAATTCAGGATGAGGAAAATGAATAAAATATATAATCAACATTTACATTTACAACATTTACATTTATAGATAGCAATTATCAAATATCCCTCCACCTAATCAACAGGCTAATTTTCATGTAAATGTCATGGTAGAAGTGGGTCTGAAGGAGAGATTTGAAGGATGAAAGGATGATGGCCTTGCAGATGGGTTCAGATACCAATTAGATCAGGAAGGGTGTGCCATGTGTAAGAGGCTGCATGGAAGAAAGTGAAAAGATGGGAGAACTGGAGGTCTAGGCTAGTGTCAATGATGTAGAGGAGGGGGTAAAACATAAGTAGGGAGTTGCAGAGCTATTAAAGAGCTTGAGGAAGAGAAGAGGACAGAAAGCTTGAACTTGGTGCAATGTAAAAGAGAGTCCCAGGGGAGGAATTCAAAGATGGTGGTGACAGAACAACAGGCAAGGAAGGGGCTCTCAGCAGCTGTGTTTTGTATGGACTGAAGAGGGCAATGTGGGCATGAGGGGACCAGCTCAGAGGAGAAAGTGGTACTCAAAATGAGAAATGGTGAAGTCTTTGACAAATATTTTACCTTATAGATGTTATAGGAAGAAAGAGGATTGATGGGGACATGGCTAGGAAATGTGTGAGAAGGAAATAGGACGACTATGACACCAGTTAACAAACCTCAGGATGTGTTGCTGTCAAGTCACACAAGGGCTGGGGAAGAGTATGTTGATGACAGTATTGGTAGAATAATCAGATGTTTAGTTTTGGTCATGTTAAGTTCAAGTTGATGTGAGATATTCACAAAGAGATGTCAAAGACACTGGGTAAGATGTGAGGTTGGATGGAGGGGGATGGGTCAAGTGAGGAGAGGTAGGGTTCTGACTTGTTGGTGTAAAGATGGTATTTGAAGGTGGATGAACAGATAAAATTACCCAAGAAAAGCATGTAAAGAGAGAAGAAGAGGTCAAGGACTGAGCCATTTAGGACTTTACCATAGGGCAAGAAGAGGATGATGATCCACTAAAAGAAACACTGAAGGAATGATCAGGGAAAAAGGAGGAGAACGAGGAGAGAAAAGTGTCATGAAAGCTAAGGGAGGAAATGTTTCAGTGGAGAGGATGAGTGACAGTGTCAAAAACACCACAGTGGCCAAGGAGCAAGAGGATGGAACAGAGGCCCTGAGATTTGGTCATGAAGAAGAAGTTGGTGAGAGTAGGTTCAATGGTTTGCAGAGGTTTGAAGCCAGAGTGGAGATCTGAGCACTGTTACTGCAGTTTATTTGACATTTTAGTGAAATTATTTAATAATTCTCTACTACAGTTTTCCCATCTTTGAAATGCTGCTAATGATACTTACCATTCCTCATTGAAATCTTGTGAGGCTTAATTTATTGGGATTTGTAGAACTCCTGAATTTGCCTGATTAACAACTATGGGGATGTCAGCATTTGATCCAATAGACCATATTGTACCATAAACTTTTAGGCAGAATGCCTCATTGATTTCAGTGGGAACATCTGTTTAGAAAAGGTGGTACAATGGTTCATGGTACAATGTGCTATTATATACAATGGATGATGAATCATCTAAGGTCAACTTGAGTAAAGTTATATCTAGATGAGTTTTTAAAAATGCTGAAATAGTTCAAATAAAGATAGTGAAAGATCTGTTCAGAGCACTTGTCTCTTGACAATAAAAAGTAAATTGGATCCTTTTCAGGAGGTAACCTGTGTGTAGGAAAATTTCCATATAGGAAATGGATTTTTCTCAGCTTAAATTGTCATTTTAAAGTCAACCATAATTTCCTTATGTTAGATTAATTATTTCTCCTCAAGTTTGCCCAAGGCCTTCATGTCTCTTCTTCTGGGATGTCTCTCTCCTTCTCCTTTGTGAGTTATATGGGAGTGATGAGGTATGTACCTCCACACAGACAATGAAGAGGTTAACGTGGGCCTCAGAGGCCACTTATGCTACTTGGCTTTACTTGGAGTGGGGGGATGGAATTAATTAAAAGATGAAGCCCAGCTAGGGAGAGAGCTGGGTGATAGAGAAAAACAGCACAAATGAGAGCTGCAGGGAGAAAGTGAAGGTACTCTGTAGTCCCTTGCTTGGCACTAGAGAGTGTAGAGACCATCGGGGAAGGAAGAAGCCCTGGAGTTGGGGGGAAGTGGCCCTGGGAATCTCTCCTGAGTAGAGATGGCTTGCAAGAGGTCAGAAGAGAGACTGCGTAGCCACTGGGGAGGTGCAGGCCCTGGTGGTCAGGCTCTGGGCACCTCCCAAGGACTAATCCCTGGGAGATGTCCAGTGGAGGAACAAAGCAAGGCGAGCTTAAGAGGATGAAAGATCAAGCCTGAAGCAAGCAGATGTGAGTTTAAGTCTGTACTTTCGATTTGGGGATTTGTTGGGGGAATTTCAGGGGGGAGCCCTGAGAATCTTGGCCATGAAAGAAGGGTGAACCTAGAGAGGTTTTGGGAGAGGCCTGCCATATCATGTACACAATAGGCCAAGAAAGTGTCATGTACTATTTATGGTAGAACCTCAATTTTATGAATACCAGTCTTACAAACAAATTACAGGAACCATTTCTCCAAATGGAAACAAAATCATGTAAGGAAAGTGACTTCCATGAAGAACAAGTTGGCATTCCCTCAGATTCCAATGACTTCTGTGCATTGGAAATCATTTTGTAGTGGCTTGAAGAAGTCCAGGGAGGCAACCATAAGAAGTCTCACAGAGCAGACCTTGGCTGCTGTTTATAGGGTCCCTAGCTGGGAAAGCAGTGTAGTGGGAGATCCTAAGTTCCCCTATCAGCCATTGGGGAAGGTGGTGTGGGGTCCCTGAAAAGGGGATAAGGATGATTGAAAGCTCTGAATGCAGAAATGTACAGACTTTGGGATGCAGTGTTGAGGCTGACGGCCTTTTGTAATGACATTGGACTCTGTGTTACCTGGAATGGTGGGACTAACTGAGCTAGCCAGAAGATTGAGTCATGAGGAGAGCTGGATCACCATAGGGCTAGAGCAGTCAGCAAGGGGCACTAGAGAAGAACAGCCTGCTACAACATGCCCAATCTTGAAGGGGATGGGGAGTGCACCAACGGTCAGTACATTCTTCTACAATATGTTTACCCACCATGTAATGCTTGAAAACTAAACCAACTCAAGACATACATTATGAGTGATGGGGAAAAGCAGTGAATTACTGAACTCGTTTTAGTGTTGTGTCCCTCATTAGCCTTGTATAGGGCTGTATGTGCCCAGTGGTTCCAGCCCTTAGGCTCTCAACATCTATTGGTAAGATTGTAAATAACAGAACAATGTTCTTAAACAAAAAAAATTCCTTTACACTTTGCCTGGTATTGCTGTTATTATGTACTTTGAGTGAATTACAGAATGTAAATAGTGCAAAGTCACATTTGTGGTTCTTTAGATAAAAACAGCTCAATTCAGTATTACTCATGTGAGTGGTCTCATTTGCATCATTGGCACTACCTGTACGTAAAGGTGTGCAGGATTAGACTTCAAGGATGTAGGAGTCATTCCTATTTTGGACTCTGATCCAGCAAAACACTTATGCCTCTGCCTAACTTTAAGCACAGGTAGTCCTTCATGCTCCAATTCAGAATACTTGTACTTAATTCCATTCTTATTCCGGAGAACACTTACACATTAAGTCTAGCATGTGCTATTTATGAAGTGTTCTCATAAATAAGGATGGTTTCCTATATCATGGCCACAATCAGGACCAAGTTCCCTATTTTTCACCCCAACCACTCCATAATAGATGTAATACTCCAACTTCATTTTAGGCTGAAATTTCTTAAGGTTTAGACTTATACTCAAGCTGACTTTTTAAAGTCTGAGCAAAATCTTGTAGCAATTTGTGAGTTGTTAAACTTTTACAAGTTTCTGTTTTATAAAATGTTTGCATTTTTTTGTCAGTGGATAAATCCAAAACAGTTTGCTTTTACAACTTCAGACTTGTCATACATTTAGCCCTCTGTGACAGGCTTTTAAGGCACATTGTTTAGAGATAAGAAAATTACAGTATCAGTGTTATAAAATTGAAAGTATTTTATTATTCTGGCTCTGCTCAAGAGAGGTAACATTTGTACAAAATCCTAGCCTACCAAAAGAACCTACCAGAACATAAAACAGGGATACTACTGGATAAAACAGGTAACATTATATATACTTGAAAGTAATGTTAGAAACAATTGCTTTATTTTAGAAATAAACTTTGTTTAAACAGTCATAAATATTGTACACAGTAGGTCACAAAAGTATCATGGTACAATCTCCAGTAGAACCTTGATTTTATGAACAGTAGTCTGACAATTGACCCGTTATAAGAACCATTTTTTCTGATGGAAAAAAGAAAATCACATAAGGAAAGTTATGTCCATGAAGAACAAGTTGTCATCCGTTCACATTCCTATGCCTTTAAATCACTGGAAATCATTTTGCAGTGGTTTGAATGAGAAGAAGAAAGTGATGCAGTGCATCATACTGCAACTTATTTACCAGACCTACTGTAATTTTGAGATGTTCAATTTTATAAACGTTTTGATTTTATGAACTCCTCAATCACCACATAATTCATAAAATAGGGGTTCTATTGTATTAAGTTTATATTCCTTGCCTTTTATAGCAAGTTGTGCAAAAGTGCATATGGCAGATAGTAGTCTCCTCCTTCACTGAGGGAAGCCAAATCACCTTTTCTTTACAAAGTTATACAGATTAGTGAGTAAACAGAGTCCATTTAAATAAACTTATCAGAATTAAAATTGCAATGGACTTTAGACCCAAAGAGCCTGACTTGGGCATTCAGTCCTCAGCTCTGCCTCAGTTTCTCTGCTTTGCAAACCTGTAAATTTATGGGACATCTAAGCAGAGGGTTAATTTTCAGCTGGCTGAAAAGCAAGAGTGGCTTCTGGATACTGTTGGAATGCCACTATCCTTCATCACCATGGAGTTTTGGCCTTGGTTCTATACAGCTCTGACTGGCCTGATTTAATATAAAAACAGATGGAATTGATAAATCAATCTCCCCTCCCCCCCCCCAAATATTATTTTCATTATAATCCACACTAATTTTCTAGGACATTTAGCTCCATCCGGATTCCAGTTCTTTGTGCTCTCCCAAGATTCAGCATCTGCTCCAGAATATATTTCCAAATGTGAAACATATTGGATATCAAGTTATGTAACTTTGAAAAACTTTAAGCAAGGCTATCAAATGATTTCCTGTTTTCATCAGGAAATGCCTGGATCTTATTCTTATAGGAAAAAATCCTGCCCAGTCAGTGCAAGTGGGAAAGCACCATGCTTCATTGAGACCAATGTCATTCCACAAAGTTGGAGAAATAGGCTCTGTTTGCCCCACCACAGAGACGGGATGGTGGAGGTAGGCCAGAGAATGAGCATGATCCAATGTTAAGTAGCTCCTTATATGTACTGGTTGTGGGGACTACATTAGCCCTGGTATTTGTAGCACTACAAGGCAGTAGTAGGTCAGAGGAGGATTCCTGTTCCCTAATCCCCGTGGACACCACCAGTGCTCATCCAGTTACTTAGGCTGTGTAAAGAGCCTAGAATTTGCCCCTAATTGCAACTACATGTTGAAAAGGCTATGCAAATGTAGGGCAAGAGATTGACAGACACATACAACCATAAGGCTTTTAGGGAAGAAAAGAGTATGATGAGGTATTTTCTGCTCAGCAGATTCATCACAATACCTTTAGCAGTGCAGTGTTTTGGAGAAATTCCCTGGTATAATAATGGGCATCAGCAGTTCTCAGTGCTGGCACAACGATGGAAGAATAGTTCATCCCTTAACTCATAGTGCTCTCAATAGAATCCTAGACCACCTAGGATCTTTCAGAGCAGATTTGTTTGTTGCAGGTGGTCTTTAGATTTGTATTTTATTTTTTTTCAATGTAAGTATAATTATGTGATACAGTAGAGTGAAAGAGCCTGAAAATGGATGGGAAAAAAGCCTACTGCTAATATCTACAATATAAACTGACTTACATTTTTTAAATGATGCTATTTTCTGTGTGAGCCAGCTTTCCTTGTTAATTATAAAGGAACCTGTCAATTAATTTCACTATGATTCAATGATTCATTTCATCAAAAGAAATGTGGTGTGGATTGAGGGAGACAGACAGAGAAAATGTTGTTAATAATAACAGGGCTGACCATCAATAAAACAAAACTTTGCCTGTCTGCCGTATACAGAAGTTGAGAATCTAAAGGGATATAGAGGATGGAAAAAAATGTGAGTCATTAATGAATAGTAATCTAGCTACGGCATGGCACATGAAGATGTGGTAGCAGAAAAGGAGATTTGTGAAAACAACAAATAAAGGTAGGAAGAAAAAAATTCCTAGGGAATTCTTTCAGGATTTCAGAACCTCTACATTTTCAAGATGGAGGGAAATGGTAGAAAATATTGTAAGATGGCAGATGCAATATTTGTGGCTAGCAGAAAGCTTTTAACTAAAAAAGCTGTGTGTTCATTTCAATAAAACAGGATTGGAGCAGAAAGTAAATATTAGATCTCTTTCTATTTTATATATGTGAAGTCACAATGAATGGAAAGATGGATCCAGTGATCATTCAGAAGAAAATGATGTAAAATGTAAGCACCACCACATCCATGCTAACTTGAATTTTCAAAGTGCATATAGATATAGATATATAATGCAAGTGAAATGGACGCACTGACAGCAATACCCTGACTGGAATGTTATCAGAATATAGAATGAATAGAAAAGTAAAGAGAATTGGACAAGATAGCAGATGCTGCAATTGCTATAAGAGCAGTACAGAAACAGCAGTCTGTATCCTGGTCACATGGCTGCTACAGATCAGACAATTTTGAATGAGATAAAAATGGTGAAATTGTTAAATCTTACCCCTTTTGGATAGGATGAGAAGACAGATCAAAAAATGTTTGTGTAGATAAGACCGGCCTTTTAAAAGGCTAGAACATGGCTCATGGGGGATTTCTGTTACTCTGATGCTGACAAGCATAAGAATTGAGAAATAACTTGGGAGAGGATGCATATTTCTTAGGGCAGAACAGGACTGCTTCCTTGTATAGTTTGTTAAGCAGGGATTAGAAGCAATTGTGGACTTAGCCTCAGGAAATAAGTTGTTGAACACTCACGGCTACATTTTAAAAACATAAAATCTGATATGCATGTCACTATTTTTGAACAGTCCCTTCACAATGTTTTGAAAGGTTTGGGACATCTAATCACAGCATCCTCATAGATTTGAGATTTTTGCAGTTTGTGATTTTTTTTTTCTTTCCCTATTAGTAAAAATCCCTGGCTGGATACTAGTGGGGTATGGGCACTTCCACTAGGTGCTATCCACAGAGCCAACAGATCCAGTCATATAGGATCACCCCAATGCAAGAGAATCCTTTGATAGCTTAGAGCAGATAATGACACTCCTGTGCAAACACCTTTACCAGCAAAGGGAATATGACTAGAGGGGGCATCTGCGGCTGGAATTTCAGCCTCTTGGGGCCAGTAGCAGGAAGCATAAGTTAGAGCAGCCCACAAGCCTTGCAGGACCATTGGGAAAGTGCAAATGCAAGCTTTATTCCATATTTCAACTGCCTGACTGGCACTCTCTGCTTTTTGATGGTAGCCCAGCGTATGCCCCCTCCACTAACCATGTTAACTCACCAGCATGTGCAAGGTCTGTTCAATACTCTAGTCTTGTTTAGAACTATTCTGTGTGTTGCACCCCCTCTCCACCTGGTTACCTTCTTTAATGCCAATCTGCTTACAGGTTTTGATGGACAGATCTGGGTTCTTGTGGATCCCGCCACCCACTCATCAAGGTGTATCTTCTTTATTTTTCCCTATGAATTTATTTGGCTGTGCCTCCACCCCCTTCGCTCCTTCCTGTCAGGGTGACCAGAGCAGCATGTGAGGAAAATTCTAGCCACAGGGTAACCCCCACTTATTTGCCAGATAGTTGGAGACTCCCAAGAAATAACACAAACACATACAAAATATTCAACACAGTAATTATTCTAAATGGGAGACAAATATAACATAACAGCGTAAAACACTATTCTTAGGGTCACCAGTGCCCATACTGATAATACCCGTGACTTTCCCCAGTCACGAGACCTGATGTAGCAAATGTAAGATTAGTATCCCGTTGATACATGTACTTTGTTGGGGCCCTTGATGACCTATGACCACGATATCTTCTCTGCAGTGGTTTAACAGTGTGGCTGACTGGGTTCAGTACAGTCCAAAGGACTCACAAGTAGGAGAAGGTGGTAAGTCCCTCAACAGGTTTAATATGCAGCAGGTTATAAAATCCCCAAACCCTTACTCCCTGGCTTGAGGACACAGTTCAGGGAGTAGGGGGTCCCCAAAACAATTTCCCTGACTAACTAAAAGATGGTGCACACACAAACTCCATGAATGATCCTCAGGTTCAGAGATGACTCTGGACTCCTCGGTCACTGCAGAGGGGCTGATCTCTGCTGTCCAGGATCCTCTTCAGGCAGGAGTCAGGCTGCTTCTGGTCCCAAGATTTCCCCTCACCACAAAGGGGTGAAGGGCTCAAGGTGCAGATTACACAACTATACTCAAATCCAAATTGTAGTCTCCTACCCCAGCATCCAGACATACTCACAGCAGGCAGACAGAGCAGAGCTGACCATGTGGTGACTGGTCTCACCTAGGGAGCTGGAGGGCTAACTCAGCCTGGCAGGGGACGTTTCCCATCAAAACTCTACAAACTGGGAGTCATCAGTGGAGAGGGAAAAGCCCGGCTGAGGAATCTTGCTTTCAGGTCACTAGAGGCCAGTTCTCAGGGGGAACCCTGCATGCAGGCCTGGGACTCACCAGCTCCCCACACAGCCAGTCCAGCCCTTACCCTGGCTGGCTCCAGACTGCCTCAAAAATGGTTTCTCTCCTTTCCTGAGCTCCCTGGGAAGGGCATCTCACTCCCTATTGGTTGCTGGGCAGACTATGAGGCTGCCTTGGCTCCCCCTCCCTACCAGGGACAGTGTACCTCTCCCTGAGATGCCAGTGGACAGAGTCCCAGGAATCTAGGTAATCTCCTTGGGGGTTACATGTAGGGTGATCAGATAGCAAATGGTGGGGGTAATAGGTGCCTATATAAGAAAAAGTCTCAAATATCGGGACTGTCCCTATAAAATTGGGACATCTGGTCACCCTAGTTTCATGTGTAATATTTCATTTGCTGGTATTGCTTCTAGTCCTTAAATCATCTTCAGCTGCTACAGGACTCTGCATCTAAAGTTATTACAAGGAAAAGGCCTATTTCAAGACTGTTTCATAGGATAGCATCACTCCAATTCTGGCTTGCAATGGAAGGATTAATGCCATCATCATTCCTCTAGCTTCGGTTACACCATGTAATCTATAACCTTGAATGAGAGGGGCAAATGAGGGTAGACACAATTATAAGATTTTGATCAAGTGAACCACAACTTTTATTTATTACTTACTGTAACTTAAAACAACATGTAAGATAACTCCTAACTGTTTTGGCAGCAGTGAATGGGGAGGAATCTACAAGCATCCCAAGCTATCCATGGCCTGTCCTCCTTTCATTACCCAGATCCAGAGCATCCAACCAACCAAGTCCTAATCAGTCCACTTAAATCCTAATATCTCATTTCCAACTTGTCCATACAGGATGCACCAAAAGAGTTTTCAGAAAATTTGTCCCCGGAGAGGAGGTTTGAGTTATCCCCAAACTAGTCTCCTGGTAAAGAACTGTCAGAACTTCATGTTGTAAAGACAAGGAGGTGCTCAGTACACAGAGCCCTAAGACCTGATTTGCTACCCCTTTAAGGCAAGTCATTGGCCTAGCATAGCCCTGTCTTTGGTTCAGCTAAGAAACAAGGCATTCTGGGGTTGCCATTCTCAGAGTGATCATGGACATTGTAGGAATATATCAAGGAATGCTGGGAAAGGGAGCAAAACTATAAATGAATTCTCTGTCCTCATAAGAGATGACAACCTGTAGAGAGAAGGACCTGGTGCTGTGTGTTTATAGTGCACGTTCTGAGGAGGGGCTTTTGAAGAGGCTGGTTGTGGTGTTTTACCCAGAGAAAGGCAATGACTTGCAATCCCAGCCTCCAGCCTGATGTTTAGGTAGGTCAGAGTGGTGGCTGAACATTTGAGCTTTTCTAGGATAATGGGACCATGAGCCTGTGAGCAATGGACTGAGACACTCTGCAACCAAGAGTGTCTGGATACTGAAGCGGGTTGGTTTTAACCTGCATGTAAATTAAGCCATTTGTAGCTCCTTTCTGGTGACCATGCTGGTTTTTAAAAATTCTCTCCTGAATGTATGCTCTTAATTTGTATGATTTACGTGCTCAGGCTTTTCCTGAAGGGCTGAGTTAATTGGGGATGGTTCTTTTTCTTTTACTGTGCTAGTTGATTATTTTTAGTACTCTAGAAATTTTGTCACTGTGGATGGAATCTGTATTTCTTTAAAATTATTTTTGTATATATAATCAGAAATATGTGAAGTGCACAACATATACAGGAAGATTATTTTAAATATATTTTTGGTAGCGAATCCTCCTTACATAACTTACATCTCATAGCCCTTACTTTTACTTAGTGGTATAGTTTACTAACTGAATAGTTATTGACATAACTGACAAAGTCATCTGCCTAATCTTGTAAACAAAGACTTAATAAGAGTTATGTCAGAGATAAATTTGGCCCATTTTCAGGGGTAACTAGCTATGTAGTATAGGATTTCCAAAAGTATAGGATTTGTAGTGTAGTATAGGATTTCCAAAAGCCAAGGGAATTAGGAGCCCAAATTCAATTACTTGCACTTTCTTCAAGAGCTGGACATCCAACTCCTTTAGATGCTTCAGAAAATCCCACCCTGAACAAGACTGTAAACTCTTCATGGCAGTGTCTGTCTCTTAGGGACTGTCATAGGGAAAAAAAGCCTGGAATAGCTATTCTGTACTAGCTCCCCATATAAACACTTATTCCACACTCAGGCCTGGTCTACACTAGGAGGTTATGTCTAATTTAGCAGCATTAAATCGAATTAACCCTGCACCCATCCACACAACGAAGCTATTTAGTTTGACATAGAGGTCTCTTAAAGTTGATTTCTGTACTCCTCCCCGACAAGGGGAGTAGCGCTAAATTCGACATGGCCATGTCGAATTAGGGTAGGTGTGGATGGAATTCGACGCTAATAGCTCTGGGACCTATCTCACAGTGCACCACGCTGTTGATGCTCTGGACAGCAGTCCGAGCTCGGATGCTCTGACCAGCCACACAGGAAAAGCCCCGGGAAAATTTGAATTCCTTTTCCTGTCTGGCCAGTTTGAATCTCATTTCCTGTTTGGACATTGTGGTGAGCTCAGCAGCACTGGCAACAATGCAGAGCTCTCCAGCAGAGGTGACCATGCAATCTCAGAATAGAAGGAGGGCTCCAGCATGGACTGATCGGGAAGTCTTGGATCTGATCGTTGTGTGGGGCGATGAGTCCGTGCTTTCGGAGCTGCGCTCCAAGAAACGGAATGCGAAGATCTACAAGAAGATCTCAAAAGCCATGACAGAAAGAGGATACAGCCGGGATGCAACTCGGTGCCGCATGAAAATCAAGGAGCTGAGACAAGGGTACCAGAAGACCAAAGAGTCAAACGGACACTCCGGATCCCAGTCCCAGACATGCCGTTTCTACGAGGCACTGCATTCCATTCTAGGTGCGGCCGCCACCACTACCCCACCACTGACCGTGGACTCTGAGGATGGGATATTGTCGATGGCTGCTTCCTCGGAGATGTTAGCAGACGGGGAAGATGAGGAAGGAGATGAGGCGGACGAGGCAGTCGATAGCACTTACAACGCTGATTTCCCCGACAGCCAGGATCTCTTCATCACCCCCACAGAGATCCCCTACCAATCCTCCCCACGTGTTAACCCGAACCCTGAATCAGGGGAAGGATCAGTCAGTAAGTGTGTTAAACATGTAAACATTTATTTTGAACAGAACAGGAACATTAACAATGGGTTTTTCATGATTAGTTTGCCCTAGGCACTTAACGTTTTAGTCCTTGGCAGTACAACTACTGCAAAAGAATCTAACAATTCATGATTACTTTGCCCTAGATGCTCTAATTTTTAGTCCTTGCCAGTGCAGTTACTGGAAAAGAAGGTGCATATGTCCGGGGATAGAGCTGAAATCCTCATGGGACATCTCCACGAAGCTGTCCTGGAGGTAAATGGAAAGCCTTTGCATGAGGTTCCTGGGGAGAGCGGCCTTATTGACTCCTCTGTGTTAGGAAACTTTTCCACGCCAGGCTACCATCAAGTACTCTGGGATCATTGCCTTGCAGAGCATGGCGGCATACGGCCCTGGTTTTTGCTGGCTTTCATGCAGCATGCGGTCTTTCTCTGTTTCAGAAATCCTCAGCAGAATGATGTCGCTCATGGTGACCTGCTTTGAATTAGGGGAATGTTAGTATTGGGACTGCTTGCCTGCTCCTTTACATAACTGTAACCGGCGGTTTACAGCCACGCGGTGGAGACGGGAGAGGGGCAGCATACAGGGATCTTTCCCGGGGACAGCCGCGAGGGGGGTGGGACAGGGGCAGAGTTCATGCTGGCCGGATTGCCGGCAGCAGGAACTGGCCAACGCTAGGAGCATTGCTTGGAACGTGAAAGGAGGGCACTTCTATAATTTAAGTTTTAAGCAGCCAAAAGTCTACGGCTTACCATGTCAGCCTGCTACCCGAATTCCGCTGACCTGCCCCGCTTTTCTGATCTCCACTGGAAGACCCCAGGCACTGAATGCGAAGGCCGAAAATTCGACCTTGTCCTGAGTGCGCATGTGATAGGTGCTGTGCATGGTCTTGTTCACAGAGAAAGACTATGTTCATTGTTCACAAAAATTTATCTTTGTGAGGAATTCACTCCCTTTTTCTCATCCCACATCTGCGACTGTCTCCCGACCTACCCCGTCATCCTCCTCCCAGAGGCTGGCGCAGATTAGGCGGAGAAAGAAAAGGACACGGGACGACATGTTCTCAGAACTTACGGGCTGCTTCCGAGCCAAGGCGGCCCAGCAGACCCAGTTGAGGGAGAACATGTCGCAATACCAGCGATCACACAGTGAACAGGAGGAGAGGTGGCGGCAGGAAGACCAGCAGGTGACTCAAACGCTGCTTGGACTAATGAGGGAGCAAACTGACATGCTCCGGCGCCTTGTGGATGTTCTGCAGGACCGGAGGCAGGAGGACAGAGCCCCACTGCAGTCTATCTCTAACCGCCTTCCCCCACTACAAAGTCCCATACCCCCCTCACCCAAAGTCCCAAGAAGGAGGGGCGGCAGGGGCCGTGAAAACTGTCACTCCGCCCCTGCAGACTGCTCAAATACCAGACAGCTCTCATTCCCAAAGTTTTGATAAGTCCTTTCCTTCACTCCAAAAGCACCTCACACAAGCCCCCGTCCCAGTGTCATCCCCTAACTGTGTAGTTGCTAATAAAAAATACATTTCTGTTAATTACTGTTTCCGTCATGTTCTTTTAGAGGACTGTGTGTTTGAAGGGGGGAAAAGGGGTTGGTAATTGGAGAGGACAGTCACCTTTACCAGGGTACTGACACGGGGGCAGGTTCAGCAGAAGGTCACACACACATTGCAGTCACTAGGCACCCTGGTCAATCTGGGAGGTGGTTTTCATGTTCTATGTGTGTGGGGGCGGGGGCTATGTGACTTTGTGGTGGGGGAGAGCGGTTAGAGATCTTATGCAGCGGTCCTTAGCCTGGATCACAGAGCCACGCAGCAGGAGATCTGTAACCGTCCTCCCCCGCCACAAAGTCACATAGCCCCCACACACAGTGTCCCAAAAAGTAATAAAGAAAACGGTGTTCATTAACAAAGTTCCATTTATTTTATTTTATTGTGTTGGAAGGGGGGGAACAGGGTGAATGGGGTATGTAACTGCAGAGGATAGTCAACATTAAGTGGGTAAAGAAACGGGGGCAGGTTCAGCTTCTCTTTAAACAAACTGAATAGTCACAGGTTACCCTGCTCACTGAGGAACCTAGCTTTCAATGCCTCCCGGATGCACAGTGCGTCCCGCTGTGCTCTTCTAATCGCACGACTGTCTGGCTGGGCGTAATCAGCAGCCAGGCTATTTGCTTCAACCTCCCACCACACCATAAAGGTCTCCCCCTTGCTCTCACAGAGATTGTGAAGCACACAGCAAGCTGCAATAACAATGGGGATATTGGTTTCGCTGAGATCACAGCGAGTCAGTAAGCTTCTCCATCTCCCCTTCAGACATCGAAAAGCACACTCCACCACCATTCTGCACTTGCTCAGCCGATAGTTGAAGAGTTCTTTTTCAGTGTCCAGGGCGCCAGTATAGGGGTTCATGAGCCAGGGCATTAGCGGGTAGGCTGGGTCCCTGAGGATCAGTATAGGCATCTCCACATCCCCAACAGTTATTTTGTGGTCCGGGAAGTAAATACCTTCCTGCAGCCATCTAAACAGACCAGAGTTCCTGAAAACACGAGCATCATGAACCTTGCCCGGCCATCCAACGTTGAGGTTGGTAAAACGTCCCCTATGGTCCACCAGTGCTTGCAGCAGCATTGAAAAGTAGCCCTTTCGGTTAATGTACTGGCTGGCCTGGTGGTCCGGTCCCAGGATAGGGATGTGAGTTCCATCTATAGCCCCACCGCAGTTTGGGAATCCCATCGCGGTGAAGCCATCTATGATGACCTGCACGTTTCCAAGGGTCACTACCTTTGACAGCAGTAGCTCAACGATTGCGTTGGCTACTTGCATCACAGCAACCCCCACGGTAGATTTGCCCACACCAAAGTGGTTTGCGACTGACCGGTAGCTGTCTGGCGTTGCAAGCTTCCAGAAGGCTATGGCCACTCGCTTCTGGACAGTCAGGGCTGCTCGCATCTGGGTGTCCTTGCGCTTCAGGGCAGGGGACAGCAACTCACAAAGTTCCAGGAAAGTTCCCTTACGCATCCGAAAGTTTCGCAGCCACTGTGATTCATCCCAGACCTGCAGCACTATGCGGTCCCACGAGTCCGTGCTTGTTTCCCGGGCCCAGAATCGCCATTCCACAGCATCAACATGACCCATTGCCACCATGATGTTCACGGCGCGGGGTCCCGTGCTTTGTGAGAGGTCTGTGCCCCTCTCAGACTTAATGTCCTCACCGCGCTGCCATAGCCTCCTCGCCCGATTTCTCAGCATCTGCCTCTGGAAAAGATGGATGATAAGGTGTGAGGTGTTGACAACGGCCATAATGGCAGCGATGGTCGCAGCGGGCTCCATGCTCGCAGTGCTGTGGCATCCGTGCTGTCACTCACCGGAAAAGTGCGCGAACTGATTTCCCGCCGGCGCTTTCAGGGAGGGAAGGCGGGAGTGACGGTTGGATGACGACAGTTACCCAAAACCACCCTCGACACATTTTTTGCCCCAGCAGGCATTGGGGGCTCGACCCAGAATTCCAATGTGCAGCGGGGACTGCGGGAACTGTGGGATAGCTGCCCACAGTGCACCGCTTCCAATGTCGACTCTTGCCCCATTAATGTGGACTCACAAAGTCGATTTACTGTCCTTAGTGTGTATACACACGTTCGACTTTGTAATATCGGTTCCACAATTCGAGTTAAGTAAAATTGAACTACTGTCGTAGTGTAGACAGACCCTAAGAGCGCTTTGTGCAGTTTAGGTTAATCCACTTTGGAAGTGGAGTATGCTAAAGTGTTGAATAACACTCTTTGTGCAGAAAACTCTCACACAGGGAGCTAGCATGGAAAAGCTGTTGTGCTTTAAATTCACAGTCTAGCCATTTCATACTAACTCTCCTATGACTCCCACATGTTGACCAGCCCTTAATGTATATCTGCATAGTGACTACCACAATAGGCCACTGATTCTAACCGGGGCCTCTAGGTATGAATGTGATACAAATAGAAAGTCTGATCCATGTTTATTTGTTTGTTTTGAAAGCTGAAGATTATAAAATATCTTCCCAGAAGGCAGAGGAATAGCAAATAAGCTGGTCAGCAAAGGTAGCTTTTAAAATTATTGACTTGATGTTACACCATTTATTGGTAGTATACATTCAGATTACATGCATTCCGACTATGTAGATTTGTAACAAGGATTCTAAGTAGACTGATATAACTTGTATAAATTAGTCTTGTGGATAAAATACTTTTTAATGTGATTGTTTCCAATAGTTGCTCTTATTATGAGCAGAATGCATCCAAAACTTATAGACAGAAAAAAAAAAGCTATAAAATCTGTCTGACCTTATCAGTGTAAGCTGAGCTGACAGGTCTCCTATTTATGGGTGCATGCAGTTTTGCTAGAGGATAGCAGCCCAACAGGCATCAGCCGTTGCTAGGGTAAATTTTTTATGCCTGCACCAGATTTAATTGGTTGTCATTAGCACCATAAAAAAATCTTCACATCATGAAAAAATACATATATATATCAAAGCCACCAAGCACCAGTGCCAATTTTAGTTTGTCCTGATTCATGCAATTTTTTTTTATCTGAAGTCTATATGTTTAAAGTGATAATAGTCATCATTTCATGATTACAATCATCTGCATCAACTCAGCTGATTTCAAGCTGAGTCATGTATGTTTCTTGTGCCCAAATCTTTATACTATAACACCTAAAAGGTGAAAAGCACATTTAAAGGAGGATGGCATGCAGTTCCTTATAGAAGTGGCATGTCTTCAGCACCACACCAAAGTGACAGTTGGCCTACCTTGCCTTCTGATACGCCTACCTGAGCTCTTTGATTGTAGCACCGCATGGCTGCATCTCTTTCGTGCCCCTCCCCATGCATGCCACGAGCAATCAGCCCATAGGTATTGAAATCCCTATGGCTAGCACAAAGCTGCAACTGCACAGCCTCCTCTCCCCATATATTCAGCAAATCCATCAGCTCCGGTGTGCTCCATGTGGGAGCACATCTGCTGTGTAAAGCTGGCATGGTCAACTGAGAAGATGCTATGTGAACTGTGCTCGCCAAGCAAACAGAAAGAGGAATTTCAAAACTTCCTGTTTTTTTAAATGGTGTGTGTGTTATGCCTGCGTACCTGTAGGACAGCAGAGTTCAAACTGTTAATGATGGGTATTGTGGGACACCTCCTGGAGGCCAATTAGAGCACCATAACCAATTAAGGTGTCTACACTGATGCTGCGTCGTTCTAACTGCATTACAAAAAGCTATATGCTGCTCATCAAGGTGGTTTTATTATGTCGGCATAGCAGAGGAGCTACATGCCTTCTCCACAGAATAGCACTTTTGAAAGGCAGGTAAGAATTGTTATCTCCATTTTACAGGTGAGGAAACTGAGGCACAGATATTAAGTGATTTTTTCCCCCCAGAAGTGACACAAGTCAGTTCTGGAACTTGGTACATAGCCTAGAGCTCCTAACTTCCAGTTTAATGACATCTCTTTACATAATAGCTACCTATTAGAGCAGTGGTGGGCAACCTACGGCCTGCAGGCCGCACACAGCCCTTCAGGGCAAGTCACTGGTGGGCTGACAGACCATTTGTTTACATTTGCATGGCCGCCTGCAGCTCCCAGTGGCCGCTGTTCACTGTTCCTGACCAATGGGAACTGCGGGAAGCGGTGCACGCCTAGCCGCTTCTTCCCACAGCTCCCATTGGCCAGGAATGGCGAACCGCTGCCACTGGGAGCTACAGATGTCCATGTAAATGTAAACAAACGGTCTGGTGGCCTGCCAGCGGCTTGCCCTGATGGGCCGCGTGCAGCCTGCGGGCCGCAGATTGCCCACAACAGTGTTAGATTGTTACGTTTAATTACATTTAAAGCAGTTTTAAATGATGTCCAGTTCTTTGTGATTGCTGTTAGGTACAGGCCTGACTCAGAAACTCACACTGAGGTACTTATGGGACTAATTCCAAGTCAGTGATTGTTGGTGGGGGCAGTGTGCTGTGAGAGAAACAGAACCCTGATTAGGGAGTGGGGCTTCCCTGATTAGGGGACAGTATAAAGACAGTAAGAATGGATACAGCAATAGAGAAAGGAACAGCAGTGGGTTGGAGAATGGACATTAAGAGGAAGGATAGTGCTGATAACAGTCAGATAGGCAATACTGGCAGTAGAATGAGTGTACCCAATTGGGCAAGGAATGTGGGTGAAACCAAGCAGCAATAGTTAAGACGTTTGTACAGAAATGCAACTAGCCTGGGTAACAAAATGGATGAATTAGAAGTACTGGTGCAGGAAGTGAAACAAATACTTTGCCTCAGTTTTTAATGAGGCTAATGAAGGGCTTCAGGGTAGTGGCAGAGTAGCTAATGTCAACGAGGATATGGAAGTAGAAATTACCACATCTGAGATGGAAGTCAAACTCAAACAGGTAAATGGGGGCCCGAATAATCTCCATCCCTGAATAATAAAGGAACTGGCGCATGAAATTGCAAGCTCAATAGCAAGAATTTTTACTGAATCTGTAAACTCTGGGATTGTAGCCTATGACTGGAGAATTGCTAATATAGTTCCTATTTTTAAGAAAGGGAAAAATGTGATCCAGGAAACTACAGGTCTGTTAGTTTGACCTCAGTTGTATGCAAGGTCCTGGAACAAATTTTGAAAGAGAAATAGATAAGGACACAGAGGTGAACGGTAATTGGGATAAAATACAACATGGTTTTAAAAAGGTAGATCATGCCAGACAAAACTGATCTCCTTCTTTGAGAAGATAACTGATTTTTTTTTTTTTAGACAAAGGAAATGCAGTATCTCTAATGTACCTGCATTTCAGTGAGCATGTGATATAGTTCCACATAAGAAATTATTTGTCAAATTAAAAAAGATGGGAATTAACATTACAATTAAAAGATGGATAAAGAATTGGTTGAAGGGGTGACTACAACAGGCCATACTGAAAGTTGAACTGTCAGACTGGAGGGAGGTTACTAGTGGAAATCCTCAGGGATTGGGTCTTGGGACCAATCTTATTTAACATTTTTATTAATCTTGTCACAAAAAGTGAAACTGTGCTAATAATATTTGCGGAGAGCACAAAGTTGGTAGGTATAGCCAAGAGAGGAGGACCAGAATATCATACAAGATTACTCCTGGGGGAATTCTGTGTCACTGTGCGTGTGCAGAATTCATGGCTTCCGCAGATTTCTTTGCTTACCCACAGAAAAATGACTTCTGATGGGGAAGCAAAGGGAAGCCTCAAGGGCGGTCATGCACCCACACCCTGGCAGTGCAGACAGGTCGGTTTGGGCACCCAGAGCAGTCGGTAGAGACATAAATCATTGCCTGGGTAGTCATGTGTGTGTAAGAGAGACAAATACTCTGTCCCTATTGCTCGCTATTGCAGCACGCTTGGTGTGGAGAGGGGCAGGACTCTGGGGTATTTCTGAAGAGGTAGGCATAGGGCAGGCTCTGTTCCCTCAGGCAGAGGAGAATGTAGCAGCCTGCCTGCTTAGTGAATTGTTCCCATTGTTCTTAGTGAATTCCCCCAGAAGTATAAAACAGATGTAAAAGTTTGAAGGGTCCTTTACATTGCCAAAGTGGTGTAAAGGTGCCTTATTGTAAAGGACAGAATGGCCTTATAAATGCTTATGGTGCTTTAAAAATTGGTTAAAAATGTTGGACTGAAAACATTTCCTATTAAAATGTGCTCCATGAACTGTTTGCTACTGACATTTTTGGAGATTGTCAGTAGCGAATATAAATTGTGAGCTTGAGTCCCCAGCCTTCACTTGTTTTTCAGTTGCCTGAACACTGAGCATATGGCTGCATATATTTGTTGACTAATAATTAGAAGTAAAGGGTCAATATTAGCTACATTACTATTAGAGTGAGGGGATTCGGTGATTTCCTCCAATGCTCCCCACTCTCATTGTCCATCCATTGTATTGTAGTTTAAATAAATTACCAAAATAATTGAAACTAGGAGTGTTGTATGTAAGACACTGGAGGTAATTTGTCTGCTCTACTCTGCACTGGTGAGGCCTCAGCTGGACTACTCTGTCCAATTCTGGGCACCACACTTCAGTAAAGATGTGGACAAATGGAAGAGTGTCTGGAGGAGAACAGCAAAAATGGTTAAAGATCTAGAAAACCTGACCTACGAGGACAATGAGGAGTCTGGTGGCACCTTAAAGACTAACAGATTTATTTGGGCATAAGCTTTCATGGGTAAAAAAACCCCACTTCTTCAGATCTGAAGATGTGGGGTTTTTTACCCATGAAAGCTTATGCCCAAATAAATCTGTTAGTCTTTAAGGTGCCACTGGACTCTTAGTTGTTTTTGTGGATATAGACTAACACGGCTACCCCTCTGATTCTATGAGGAAAGGTTAAAAAAAATTAGGCCTGTTTAGTTTAGAGAAAAGAAGACTGAGCAGGCACCTGATGATAGCAGTCATCAAATATGTTAAGAGCTGTTATAATCAATTGTTCTTCATGTCCACTAAAGGTAGGACAAAAAGTATTGTGTTTAATCTGCAGCATGGTTAGCTATCTGAAAGTTTTCCCTAGCTGAAAGTTAAGTCCTGGAGTAAGATTCCAAGGGAAGTTGTGAAATCCCCATCATTGGAGATTTTTAAGACCAGGCTGGACAAACACCTGTCAGAGGCGGTCTAGGTTTACTTGGTCCTGCCTCAAGACTTGATGACTTCTTGAGGTCCCTGCTATCCCTGCATTTCTATGATTCTATAAAATGGATTAACCCTTTCATGAAACAATCAATTTGGCTCAAACATCTTCTTTCCCATCTAACTAACTTAATTCTTATAAATTTCAGCTTTATGGGCCATATACAAATACAATGTATGTGAAAAACTTCCCACCACCTGGCCTTTTTCCTGCCCATAAAGTCTTGTAAACTAGATCCCTTCCCCAAAGAGGCAATGATCTAAATTCATCCTTGGTGTAACTCAGTGACTTTAATAGAATTATACTAACAATGAGTATGCTTTAATCCTTCTTTCTTACTATCTTGTAGGCTTTGATTTTGCTAGTGGCTCTCTTGGTTCCCCTGCCTTTGATGAATAAAAGCCCACTGCCAGACAGATACTCCAATCTGATATCTTTGCCCTGAGCTCCTAGAATAACTAGATTCATAGATTCATAGATTCTAGGACTGGAAGGGACCTCGAGAGGTCATCGAGTCCAGTCCCCTGCCCACATGGCAGGACCAGATACTGTCTAGACCATCCCTGATAGACATTTATCTAACCTACTCTTAAATATCTCCAGAGATGGAGATTCCACAACCTCCCTAGGCAATTTATTCCAGTGTTTAACCACCCTGACGGTTAGGAACTTTTTCCTAATGTCCAACCTAGACCTCCCTTGATGCAATTTAAACCCATTGCTTCTTGTTCTATCCTTAGAGGCTAAGGTGAACAAGTTTTCTCCCTCCTCCTTATGACACCCTTTTAAATACCTGAAAACTGCTATCATGCCCCCTTTCAGTCTTCTCTTTTCCAAACTAAACAAACCCAATTCTTTCAGCCTTCCTTCATAGGTCATGTTCTCAAGACCTTTAATCATTCTTGTTGCTCTTCTCTGGACCTTTCCAATTTCTCCACATCTTTTTTTAAAATGCGGTGCCCAGAACTGGACACAATACTCCAGCTGAGGCCTAACCAGAGCAGAGTGGAGTGGAAGAATGACTTCTCGTGTCTTGCTCACAACACACCTGTTAATACATCCCAGAATCATGTTTGCTTTTTTTGCAACAGCATCACACTGTTGACTCGTATTTAGCTTGTGGTCCACTATAACCCCTAGATCCCTTTCTGCCGTACTCCTTCCTAGACAATCCCTTCCCATTCTGTATGTGTGAAACTGATTTTTTCTTCCTAAGTGGAGCACTTTGCATTTGTCTTTGTTAAACTTCATTCTGTTTAACTCAGACCATTTGTCCAATTTGTCCAGATCATTTTGAATTATGACCCTGTCCTCCAAAGCAGTTGCAATCCCTCCCAGTTTGTATCATCCGCAAACTTAATAAGCGTACTTTCTATGCCAATATCTAAGTCATTGATGAAGATATTGAACAGAGCCAGTCCCAAAACAGACCCCTGCGGTACCCTACTCGTTATGCCTTTCCAGCAGGATTGGGAACCATTAATAACAACTCTCTGAGTACAGTTATCCAGCCAGTTATGCACCCACCTTATAGTAGCCCCATCTAAATTGTATTTGCCTAGTTTATCGATAAGAATATCATGCAAGACCGTATCAAATGCCTTACTAAAGTCTAGGTATACCACATCCACAGCTTCACCCTTATCCACAAGGCTCGTTATCCTATCAAAGAAAGCTATCAGATTAGTTTGACATGATTTGTTCTTCACAAATCCATGCTGGCTGTTCCCTATCACCTTCCAAGTGTTTGCAGATGATTTCCTTAATTACTTGCTCCATTATCTTCTCTGGCACAGAAGTTAAACTAACTGGTCTGTAGTTTCCTGGGTTGTTTTTATTTCCCTTTTTATAGATGGGCACTATATTTGCCCTCTTCCAGTCTTCTGGAATCTCTCCCGTCTCCCATGATTTTCCAAAGATAATAGCTAGAGGCTCAGATACCTCCTCTATTAGCTCCTTGAGTATTCTAGGATGCATTTCATCAGGCCTTGGTGACTTGCAGGCATCTAACTTTTCTAAGTGATTTTTAACTTGTTCTTTTTTTATTTTATCTGCTAAACCTACTCCCTTCCCATTAGCATTCACTATGTTAGGCATTCCTTCAGATTTCTTGGTGAAGACCGAAACAAAGAAGTCATTAAGCATCTCTACCATTTCCAAGTTTCCTGTTACTGTTTCTCCCTCTTCACTAAGCAGTGGGCCTACCCTGTCTTTGGTCTTCCTCTTGCTTCTAATGTATTGATAAAAAGTCTTCTTGTTTCCCTTTATTCCTGTAGCTAGTTTGAGCTCATTTTGTGCCTTTGCCTTTCTAATCTTGCCCCTGCATTCCTGTGTTGTTTGCCTATATTCATCCTTTGTAATCTGTCCTAGTTTCCATTTTTTATAGGACTCCTTTTTATTTTTTAGATCATGCAAGATCTCGTGGTTAAGCCAAGGTGGTCTTTTGCCACATTTTCTATCTTTCCTAACCAGCGGAATAGCTTGCTTTTGGGCCCTTAATAGTGTCCCTTTGAAAAACTGTCAACTCTCCTCAGTTGTTTTGCCCCTCAGTCTTGATTCCCATGGGACCTTACCTATCAGCTCTCTGAGCTTACCAAAATCTGCCTTCCTGAAATCCATTGTCTCTATTTTGCTGTTCTCTCTTCTACCCTTCCTTAGAATTGCAAACTCTATGATTTCATGATCACTTTCACCCAGGCTGCCTTCTACTTTCAAATTCTCAACGAGTTCCTCCCTATTTGTTAAAATCAAGTCTAGAACAGCTTCCCCCTGAGTAGCTTTTTCAACCTTCTGAAATAAAAAGTTGTCTGCAATGCAGTCCAAGAATTTGTTGGATAGTCTGTGCCCCGCTGTGTTATTTTCCCAACATATATCCGGATAGTTGAAGTCCCCCATCACCACCAAATCTTGGGCTTTGGATGATTTTGTTAGTTGCTTAAAAAAAGCCTCATCCACCTCTTCCACCTGGTTAGGTGGCCTGTAGTAGACTCCTAGCATGACATCTCCCTTGTTTTTTACCCCTTTTAGCCTAACCCAGAGACTCTCAACACTTCCGTCTCCTATGTCCATCTCTACCTCAGTCCAAGTGTGTACATTTTTAATATATAAGGCAACACCTCCTCCCTTTTCCCCCTGTCTATCCTTCCTGAGCAAGCTGTACCCATCCACACCAACATTCCAATCGTGTATTATCCCACCAAGTTTCAGTGATGCCAACAATGTCATAGTTGTATTTATTTATTAGCACTTCCAGTTCTTCCTGTTTATTCCCCATACTTCTCGCATTTGTATATATGCATCTAAGATACTGGTTTGATCTTTCCTCCCTGTTTTGTCCTGACCCTCCTTTCTCTCTGCCAATATAGCCCATACTCCATCTCGTTTCCGACCCATCTCCCAGGTCTCCATGTTCCCCACTTACCTGTGGGCTTTGCTCACCTGTCCCTGTCGAACCTAGTTTAAAGCCCTCCTCACTAGATTAGCCAGTCTGTGTCCAAATAAGGTCTTTCCCCTCCTCGAAAGGTGAACGCCATCTCTGCCTAGCAGTCCTTCCTCGAATAGCATGCCGTGGTCTAGGAAGCCAAAGCCCTCTTCGCAGCCAGGCATTCACCTCCATGATGCATCTGTCTCTGCCCGGGATCAGATAGCTCTAGCACAACATAGAGAATGAGCTCTGATGGTCAATGCAGGTGGGATCCATGATGAACCCTGCACCTTGGACTAGCAATTGCATATGCTTAAAGCCTCATTTGCCAATGTCCTTCTGCTTCTAAATCATATAATTATTTTGTAAGAAGCTCTCCAAAGATCAGAATAAAGGTTAATTGAAAAGAGGATAACTCAACAAAATAGACACTCAGATACTCTCCCCAGAGCTTTTAGCAGTGCTACTAGTGCTTGATGTGTTATAGGCTTCCTCCTGTTAGATAGACATACACATCTTTATCTTTCTAACAGGTATAAATATTGAAAAACATGCCATGGGTTGAGGAAAGTCCATGTCTGTAGCAAGTCTCTGCCCTTAATAGCCAACCATCCACCAATATTCTGGAAAGATGGTCTTTTCTTACAGTACCAAGACAGTCTGATCCTCAGTTGGGTTTGGGTGAAATTCTATGCTTGTGTCATGCAGAAGGTCAGACAAGATGATTATGATGATCACTTCTGGTCTTAAATTCTATTAATCTGCTCTGTACAACCACTTCAAAAGCTTTACTTTATAAACATGATTAGGAGCCAAAATGGTCAGAGTTAAGGCACTTCTGGGATTATTTTTTCTTCAGTATCTTCCTTCTCTAGGACATGTTCTTCTATGTATTGTATGTATACCATCCCTCTGGATATGCTTCATGCAAATACTGGGTTTCTGGTGAACTGATCTATAATTTACATCCCACTTTTCCCCATCCCCAATTGTTTTATTTAGATGTGTTATGTAAAAGTCTATTTTAATCTCCTATGCTTTCTGTTTGCCACCGCCCACCTCAGAGGTAAAGCCATAACCATTTAGTTTGCAATGGTTATGGGTTATGTTCTTTTCTCTTTGATAACTCAAGAAAATGCCTGTATGTAAGTATTTTAAATCACATTATTTTTAAATCTGGGTGGTTAGTTACCTTTTTTAACATGTAATTCCTTGGCATTCTTGGCTTGTGTTGCCAGATTCTGTCACTATCACTGTTTCAGAATCGAAGCTTCAGAAGAGTAAATAGTTTTGTTACCAGCAAGATCCTAAAGATCTTTGAAAGTGTTATCCTCAAGAGGTCTAACCTATTTTAGTATTCAACAGATAGCATTTCCAAGGTTAAAACACCATTCTTCACAAGAACCCTTTTGAATATTATTGAAGAACACATTTGGCTTGAGAAGTAGTGACTGATGGTGCTATTGATTTTTAACCTTGTTGTTTTTCTAGATAGTGCATTCCATTTGCCACTGTTTATTAAATATATTTAGGGAACAAAGCAAAGTTTTCAGATCTCGAAGAAACAAAATGAAACACAACCCCCTTGCATTGTTTATATGCTCAAGGGTTATTATTATGTTTGATCTCCTACTTAATTTGTACACCTGTTAACTGTTGTTAAAATTTCAGGGGAAATAAGTAGGAGGGAGAAATATGTCACAAAAGAGTATTAACTCAGTTCTTTCTTCATTCGTCTTTGTTTTCTTTACAGGTGCATCTGTTTGTTTTTTATAGTCTCATTTTTATTACAGTTCTTGATATTTTGTTGTATTTCATGGTAGCTTTTTCAAAATATAGACACTATTTTTCTTATTGTTGTCTAAATTGACAAACTAACTGTCTGACTGAGGCAACGTGTTTTCCTTTTCTCAGGAAAAAATAAACTTTTTCAGTGCAGACTATTTCCTGTCAGGTTAAGTCATTTAATATACCTTTAATAATCATTTACACTTACTGAGCTATTGTACTAAAAGGTTGTTGCTTCAAAATGTCATTTCTGTGCCAATCTATGTAACTGATGGAAGTGAGAGGTCAGTGGAAGAATCCGTACATTATTGACATTTTAACTGTAGTAGAACAATGTAATAGTCTATCCTTTAAATCCTTTAAATAATTTGTGTTGCTAGATACAAAATAAATAACTTCAAACAAACAATACCACTGCCCCTACAACTTCATGCAATATTTCAGGCAGATTATAGTAACCAGTAAACAACAACTTTATTTGTGTATATGAGAGATAAATATATCTTTTTTTCAACATACATTATAGAAGAGACAGAGACCTGGACAAGGAATTTTAATACTTTCAAAAAATAATGCACAAAAATGTTTTCTGATTATTTTGTACAAAGTTTAGAATGGTAGGCACTAAAGACTAAGGGCTAGAATCTTTCCTAATTTTAAATTTAATAAATTCTACTCAGGGTGTAATTCAGAATATAACTTGCTTCTGATTGAACTTTTTTATTGCATACAGTGATAATTAAATGGCAATGTTGACTGTAAAATCATAGCCAGTGCCTTGTTCAGTGAAGGAAACATCTCTTCCACCTTCAGACATGCAATAGTCCAAACAACACTTAAAAAAAACCCAGCACCCTGAATACGTCAGTTCTAGCCAACTACTGCTCAGAATCAAACCTTCTGTATTTGAGCAAGGTCATACAGAAGCTAGCCAAAGGCCAACTTCAAACTCATCTAATTGAAGCTAATATCCTGGACCCAGACTAATCTGAGTTCAGATCAGGATGTGGGATGGAAATAGCTTTAGTGGCACTGATGGATATCCATTCTCATTCTCCTGGATCTCTCTGCTATATTCAACACTGTCAATCATGAGATATTGCTGTGCTGCCTGCGAAGAATGGCAGGAGTCCAGCTGAATGTGGTAAAATGGTTTAATTTCTTCCAGAGGGACACATCCAAAGAGTAGTGATAGGGAACTGCGCCTCCACCACTAGACACACAGTACTGGAGAGAAAATTGATCCTTGATTGTGGTTTTTGGGCATCTAGTAAAATGGTCTTAAACAATTGCCAATTATCATTCACTTTGAAGATTCTGAAGCTACTGTGCACCTCCCTTTGGTTGAAGGTACATACTTAGAATTGGCCAGTTCAATCCATAGTTTAGAAATGGATCCATGGTCCTTATGGGTGGTCAAAGCCAATGGAAAAGTTTCAGTTCCAGTAATCACTGGAATTGCTAATGGTTCCCTTTAAAAGGGCAAGGTAGTACAAGCAGGGTGCATTCCATTCAAGAAGTCAATCCTTGACCATAATACCTCCAGTTTCACTGGGATTCCTGATTTCTTGCACCCTTACTAATCTAATTTTAGGCTTGGAGTGGAAATGTAAATTCTGATGGTATTATGGCACCCCAATATTCACCACTGTAGTGTACTTAGGATATGTTTTGTACAAAGTATGCCTTGTGAGGTTATGCCTTGAGAGGTATCATTCTAAAAGTCTTGATTGTCTAAGCATTAATATATCGTTGGATTGTATGTGCTATGGTCATATGTGAAGTTATGACATTTGACTATGTATGTGTTACTGAAACATGTTGTGAGGTTGAAAACACGCAAAAGCAGCCTTTCAGGTACAACAGTAAAAAGGCCAAGCAATGTAATGGCTCATTGAAGAAATGCACACAAGCACAATGATTACCCCAGGAACTGTGTACAATAGAAATAGCACTACACAATGGGAACTGTTTGACCCAGGTCACAGCAAAAGAGCTTTCCAGCAAGTTGGAAGAAGATATAAAAGGGGGAAAATGACACCATGATGGTACCTCATTCTCCCTACAACAACATACCTGGAAACAGCTGAGGAATTAAGTCTGAACTGGTGGAAGTGATGATCCTAGGCTAAAAGGGATTTCTAGCCTGTGTATGAAAAATTGGGAAACCCAAGCTGCGAAGACAAGGCAGCTTGTGCCTTAAGTATCTGCCAGCCTGTTTATCACTCAGGGTGAGAATTTGCTAATTCATATCCTAACTATCTAGTATGTTAAACTCAGTTTGTTGTTTTGTTTATTTACTAGGTAATCTGCTTTGATCTGTTTACTATCACTTAGAATCTGTCCTTTTGTAGTTAATAAAGTTATTTTATGTTTTAATCCAAACCAGTGTGTGTATGACTAAGGTGTCTGGGGAAAATCTCAGCTTGGTTACCATGAGTGTGCATGGTCCTCTTCACATTGAGGGAGAGGCGAACCGAGTGTTACACCCATATACTGGCCAGATTTGACCAGGGCAGGACAGTACTGCTCTGGGTTCCTACTCTGAGAGGCTGGTGGTTAGAGATCCTGCATGTGACTGCAGCTGGGTGTGTTCCTATCCATGTGAATGCTGGAGGGCTTTGCAACCTGTCACAGCAGCACAATGTGAGAGGGAGCCCAGATTGGTGGGTCAGAGGGCTCAATGGTACCCCAGTTCCAAGTGGCACCCCGGGGGGGAACCCGTCACAGGTATTATAGCTTTGATGATCTCCTCTGGCAATGGCCAAATGCCCTTAACACTCATGATGGCTTCCCATCTGCTTCATGGTTTAGTTCATGAAGTTGTGCATTTTTATCTATAATATACTAACATGGTCTGGGATCAATGTTCCCGCTATTTTTTTCCATCCATGTGTGGAATAAATTTTGTGATGTGCACTGAGGTATGTGCGGATGTGCGCCACCAGTAGGAACAAAAAACCTAGATATAATACATATATATTTAAGAAGTGACCATAGGGATAATTACTCCAGGCAGGGCAGGTTAAGCATTTTAGAACTCACTACTCAAAAAATTAAATTTAAGTGTAAGAGAGAAATAAAAATTATGAAATGCATAGACCAGTCAAAAAACTAAAATAACACACTTTGAAAGAATAAAATTATAGAGAATACATGTGCATTGCAGGAAGTACCAAGAAGTAACATCAACGATAATACAAGTATATGTTGGGAGGTGAGTGTGAAAGTGTGTGTGTGTGACACAGAGACAGTGTGTGTGTGAGAGAGAGAGAGACAGACAGACACAGGGACAGAGATTTTGTGTGTTGACTGCTGGGGAAGTCTCAGAGGCAGTGCACTGTCTCTTTAAGAAAGGCGCTCACTGCCCAGTGGCCGGAGTCTTCAGACCTCAGACTACAGCAGCTCCGAGTCCTGAGTCAGACTGTCCCCTCTCCCCTGCTCTGTGGAGATGGAGTACATGGGTGGGGGAAAGGGGACACCCTGACACTCCCCATCTCCTCCCCACCCAGTCAGTAGGAGGGTCCTGGGAGCAGCTGCAGGAGCAACGTGGCTGCAAACAGGGGGGAGGGTCATCTGAACACACACTGCCAGATGTGTACAGCTCTGCTAATCAAGTGTGTGGCACTTGAATCACTCCTAGGCAGCCGCTCAACCACGCAGCTTAGAGGGAACACAGTCTGGGGTGTGGTGTAGCCTATAGGTACAGATAAGGCATTTAGATAAGGCATAGGTATATATTAAGCAAGGCAAGGAGTCTACAAGCCTTAAGTCCTGTAAGACAATAACTTAGGTAAGGAATAAGGCCCAAAAATTATTAGCATAAACAGCTAACAGCTGTAATGACTAAACTTCTGACAGGTAACCAGAAGATACAGTTTATATCAATTTGAAATTTTATGTTATGTTCTTTTCCAACCACAAGAATACTACAGTAACTAATGTGTATATATATGCTAATAATCTTGAGAAGGGCACCCCAATATTAGCAGCGTGAGGAAATATAGATAAGGAAAATATGCATCTGAGCATGGTGAATATTCATTGAGCATGGTGGCATCAACACAACATATTATTAAAGCTGTATCCCAGTATACATGCCTTGGGAGATCCTAGAATAATGACACCAATGGTGGTGGTGATGATGATGACATATATTTCAGATTTTTCTGCAAGGATGGTGCTTTTTTTGCCTCGGTCTTTACAGACAAGGTCAGCTCCCAGACTGCTGCAATGGGCAGCCCTCAGTAGTGAAATAACTGGTTAAGGACTATTTAGAAAAGCTGGATGTGCACAAGTCCATGGATCCAGATCTAATGCATCCAAGGGTGCTGAGGGAGTTGGCTGATGTGACTGCAGAACCATTGGCTATTATCTTTGAAAATTCATGGCGATCGGGGAAGGTCCTGGACAATTGGAAAAAGGCAAATATAGTGCCCATATTTAAAAGGGGGAAGAAAGAGAACCTGGGGAACTACAGACCAGTCAGCCTCACTTCAATCCCAGGCAAAATCATGGAGCAGGTCCTCAAGGAATCCATTTTGAAGCACTTGGAGGAGACGAAGGTGATCAGGAACAGTCAGCGTGGATTCACCAAGGCCAAGTCATGCCTGACCAACCTAATTGCCTTCTATGATGAGTTAATTGGCTCTGAGGAAAGTGGTGGATGTGATATATTTTGACTTTAGCAAAGCTTTTGATAGGCTTTCCTACAGTATTCTTGCCAGCAAGTTAAAAATGTATGGATTGGATGAATGGACTATAAGATGGATAGAAAGCTGGCTAGATTGTCAGGCTAAATGGATAGTGATCAACGGCTCGATGTCCAGTTGGCAGCTGGTATCAAACAGAGTGCCCCAGGGGTTGGTCCTGGGGCCGGTTTTGTTCAACATCTTTATTAAGGATCTGGATGATGGGATGAATTGCACCCTCAGCAAGTTCGTAGATGACACTAAACTGGGGGGAGAGGTAGATACACTGAAGGGTAGGGATAGGGTCCAGAGTGACCTAGGCAAATTGGAGGATTGGACCAAAATAAATCTGATGAGATTCAACAAGGACAAGTGCAAGTCCTGCACTTAGGAAAAAAGAATCCCATGCACCGCTACAGGCTGGGGACCAACTGTAGTGGGGGGGACGGGTAGTTCAGTGGTTTGAGCATTGGTCTGCTAAACTCAGAGTTGTGAGTTCAATCCTTGAGGGAGCCATTTAGGGAACTGGAGTAAAGAGCTGGAGATTGGTCCTGCTTTGAGCAGCTGACCTTCTGAGGTCCCTTCCAACCCTATGATTCTATGACTGGCTAAGTTCTGCAGAAAAGGACCTGGAGATTACAGTGTATGAGAAGCTGGATATGAGTCAGCAGTGTGCCCTCATTGCCAAGAAGGCCAACAGCATATTGGGCTGTATTAGTAGGAGCACTGCCAGCAGATCAAGCAAAGTGATTATTCAACACTGGTGAGGCCACACTTGAAGTATTGCATCCAGTTTTGGTTCCCCCACTATAGAAGGGATGTGGACAAATTGGAGAGAGGCCAGGGGAGGGCAACAGAAATGATTATGGGGCTGGGGCATATGACTTACGAGGAGAGGCTGAGGGAATTGGGATTATTTAGTCTGCAGAAGAGAAGAGTGAGGGGGGGATTTGATAGCTGCTTTCAACTACCTGAAAGGGGGTTCCAAAGAGGATGGAGATAGGCTGTTCTCAGGGGTGGCAGATGACAGAACAAGAAGCAATGGTCTCAAGTTGCAGTGGGGGAGGTCTAGGTTGGATATTAGGAAACACTTTTTCACTAGGAGGGTAGTTAAGCACTGGAATGGGTTACCTAGGAGGTGGTGGAATCTCCATCCTTAGAGGTTTTTAAGGCCTGGCTTGACAAAGCCCTGGCTGGGATGATTTAGTTGTTGTTGGTCCCGCTTTGAGCAGGAGGTTGAACTAGATGACCTCCTGAGGTCTCTTCCAACCCTAATATTTTATGATTCTATGAAGTATATGAATGCTCAGATGCTCATTTTATATTATCCCTGCCTTCTTTGCTGGGTTGGAGTGTTTGTGACTTGTGAATTGTACTAAAGGATATTATAAGGAAAGAAGGTCTTTGCTAAACATAATTGTCTCCTTCATTCACATCAGGGTTACCAAATTAATAGTAATTCTAATAACCCTGGGCCTGATCTTGGAATTAGAACATACAAAACCTCAGAGTGTTAACTGGGAATTTTCAAGTAATCAGTATAATTAATACACAATAGATCAGGCAACACTGGCTCATTTGGGGATGTGACTTACTTGGGGATCTCACTTACCTCAAGTAACCAGCATCTCTAGTTCTTCAGCCCAGGGGATGCTACCTTCAAAGAATCCCTTTGTTTCCAAAGTGATGGATAACTAAATATCTTTTTGGTCCCCTTACATTTCCCAAAGTCCATTTTCTTTGCCTTAAGAACCAGGAAGCCCTCTTGGGTGTGCAGACTTTAGTCTGTCCCTCAAGGTACTCGCCAAGCTGCCATTTGTTAGCTTGATTCCTTTATTTACCTTATATATAAATGTATTTTAATTGTCTAAGGCTTACAAAGTTTGACCCAAACAGGTAAGTCTGCCCCCAAAACGTATTTTGGAACATATTTCCAGCACACATGCATAACTTTTTACATACTGTCCATCCATACATCGCCCAATGATATTCATAACTGGTGAATCACCAATTTTAATATGATACCTTATTCAACACACTTTTATAGACCAATAATATTGTATGCAATCAGTTGATTCAATTGCTTATTCTTTAGGGTTCAAACCTCCTGTTCTTCCCTTGGCGTGTCTGGACCCACATTGTCACAATAAATACCTCTAGAACAGTGTTTCTTAACCTTTTTTTATTTGCATACCCCTAAAAATTTCAAATTGAGGTGTGGACTTCTTTGGAAATCTTAGACATAATCTGTGGATCCCCAAGGGTTTGTGACCACAGGTTGAAAACCACTATTCTATGGTAATGACAACCTTTTGTGGGTCCCTTAGGCATGGTCTATGGAGCTCCAGGGGTCTGTGGACCACAAGTTGAGAACCACTGCTCTAGAAGAATCAGAACCATCTTTTCTGTATTTGAAAATCAGATAATATTATCTACACAGAAGTTACAAAATGTCATAATCCTTGAAATGTATTGTTATTTTTAACAAGTGAGCAAGGCAATGCACAATTATATGAGAGTGGGAAATATTTCAGGTTTATAATGAAAGAAAACAAACTGCAAAATCAGTATTCTTCTTTGCAAATATTACTATCCAACATGAAATCTCCTCCCTAAAATTATAGGCTTCTTCAAATAATGATTATTTTACAATATTCATGTACTTACCTTATAATTTAATCATTGATCATAAAAGTTGCTATTGTTGCTACTGCGGTAGGTTTTATTTCCCCTCCTGCTGCATAAACACAATTTAAAGTCCCTGTTCCAGATCTGATTCTCAGTTACACCAAATGTAAAACCAGAGTAAGACTTCTGACATAGTGGGCTTCACACTGATATTGTTGAGATCAGAATCTATTCCCTTCTATTTGGTATGTATAGATTTTTTTATTGGTGAGTGATTTAGAATAGAGAGTCTGTATTCCCCCCCCCCATGTATTCTGAGTTTTTAGAGGGGGTGGTCTCCTTCCTCTGAAGCATCACGCATGGCCACAGCTGGAGATGGAACACTGGACAGGGTGGGCCAGCGCTGTGAGTAGGCACAGAGCATTCTCTCTCTCAGGTGCTTGGCTGGCTGGTTCTTGCTCACATTCTCAAGATCTAAGTGATGGCCATATGTGGGGTTGGGAAGGAATTTTCCCCCAGGTCAGATTGGTAGTAACCCTACCTTCCTGTACAGTGAGTGTATGTGGATAATTTGCCATTATTTGGGTGTAGCTCACTTTAATCATTTCCCTGCCATTGCAGGGGCCTTGGGCACTGGTGCACCTTGATCTCTCCTGTTCTCTGCCTGTGGCACATAATAGTCTAGTCTCCTGTGGGCTGTAATACTATTAGCTGCTGGGTTTACTGTGGGGTGCAGGTGGTCATTCTATAAGTGGTGGTGGTCCCTTCTGGCCTTAAACTCTAGGACTCAGTTTGACTTCAAAGCAGATATGTTTGTTTACACAAGCTGAGAATTTGGCCCATTTTATTCAAACTATTTTCCATAGGACTGATTTTTAACTCCTGAAATGTGAACAGGTTGTAAATGATGGCTCTAGTTTCTCCCACCTGTAATTTGAATAAGATCAAGTGCCTGCTTGCTTCCTTGGTAATGGCATATTGGACATACTGTGCACTGCGATAACAAGAAGCCTTTTAAAAACAGCTTCATTATGCTCCCTTCAGGTACTGGCTGTGGCTGGAGGCAAGAGACTGGATTAGATGGATCATTGGACTGATCAGATATGGCAATTCCTGTGTTTGCTGTGTTAACAATGAAGGCAAAATTTTAACCAAGCATCAAGGTTTCACAGCTGGATGGTACAAATCTGTTTTATGGAAGAGGGAAAGGTACAGTTTTTTTCAAAGTTTATTGGCAGAGTCTACGGTATGTGTGCATGAGGTGATGCCGGTATTATGATTAATTGAAAAGTTGATGTGGAGGGTTCACTGAGAGTCAGTGTCGCTTTATGGGATCAGTGTTACAGAAAGTACTCCACCTCTGTTTTCCCAATGTGTTTGCATTTGTAAAGGGGGAAAGAGTGTTGTTTGTTTTTTTTCAGCAATAGAACAGGCAGAATATTGTATATCACTAGCTTAATATAAATGATAAATATAAAATATCTGTCATTTTAATTTTATAAAAATAGATATATGCAGCACATTTGGGGCAACATGAGTTAATTGAAGAGTTTACTGCAAATGGTGCCATTTTGTGGTATTCAGAGAAAACAGTAATTTAGGGCCAGATTTACGAAGGAATTTAGGCACATAAATATCCAGATAGATACCTTACTCCCATTTGAAGTCAAGGGAGTTAAGTATCTAATTCACTTATGCACTTCTATAAATCCCACTAGGCTATAATCTGCATATTCAAGTGCCTAAATATCTTTCTCTATGCCTATTCCTAAACCACTGGAGCAGCACAGCTGTTGCACTGCAACTGCATGTTGTTGCGCTTCAGTGAAGATACTCACTACACCAATGGGAGGGGTTCTCCCATCACTGTAGTTAATCTACCCTCCCCCAAAGATGGTAGCTAGGTCACCAGAAGAATTCCTCCTTTGACCTAGCGCTGTCTATAATGGGGGTTAGGTGAGCTTAACTATGTCACTCAGGTGTGGATTTTTCATGCTCCTGAGTGATGTAGCTGGATCGACCTAACTTTTTAGTATAGCCCTGGCCTTTGTAAATCTGGCCCATAGGCTCCAATGCAGGAAGACATCCCATTTCAGGGCTGTATACTTAAAGTTAACCATACTTTCGAGAACAGTGATGGACTCAGGGCTGGTCTACACTGAAGAATTTCATCGCCATAGCTACGTCTCTGAGGGAAAAATAATAGGTTGTTGATGGATTAAACTGCAAATGTAAGTGATAGCAACATTTTAAAAATGCATGTTAACTACCATTTGAATTTAGCTTGGGACTTGTAGAATCAGAAATTTAGACAGAACAGTAGTCAGTCAGGGTGGTCTTAGCAACAAAAAAGCTCTAACAGAGCCCTGCTACTGTTAAGTGTGACTGGGAGGTAAAGAGAACACAGACAGTCAAACCTGCTGATATCTAAAGATGAAGGCTTCTATCAGACAGACAGGAAGGGAGCCATATACACAATGAAAGGCCACTGATGTAATTTTATGTTGGAAAAGCAAAAATGTTAACAGTCAAGACAGATTTTATAAATTTGTTTGGAGGTGTATTAGAAAATATAAAATATAAGGCTTTGACACCTTATATAGAGGAGTCTGAAAGAAAAGTGTGTGATTACATTTGTTTTCAATAGCTGTTTTATTGCTTTAGGTGATTTTAAATAGTTTGACAAAGATCATGATCTGTGTAATATATATATATATACACACACAAACTTCAGAATACTCCACTTTCCTGAGGACAAATGTCTCATTTTTGACAAGGTATGGTGAGTTACCTCTGTTGTAGCATGGTATTAGCCTCCCTGTCACTGCTTCTTGTCATCCTTTGCATTTGGCCCACCTTGCAGCTAAGCAACGGAAAGAAGTATTGAGTTTGCAGTACTATAGTACCATATGTGGAATGACATTTTTTCTATGCAACTTGCTTTCCTAGTAGAATTTTCAGGTTTACTGGAAACTGATTCAATTTTTGGAAATCATTATTGTCACACTTTCCCCGGGATACTTCCCACTAACATTTCTTTAGTTTGTGGTGTGGCCCTGCTAGTCCAGTTGCCCTGCAGTTGGAGCTTATCTGCAGGCTCTCCTTGGGAGGGGAAGGTTTACTTGCCTCAAGTAGCTGCATTGGCGGGCAGGTTGCTTATTCGTCCCTTCAGGCAGGCAAACAGAATGCTCCTGGCTCCTCGCCAGTCCAGGGCCGCCCAGATGGGGGGCAAGTGGGGCAATTTTCCCCAGGCCCCGGGCCCCACAGGGGCCCCCACGAGAATGTCGGAGGCTCACCCCCGCCTCTGCCTCCACCTTCCGCCATCCTCCAGTGCCTCAGCGTGCCGTGTCCAGGAGCGGCCCTTGGACAGCGCTGCAGCGGGTGGCTCCGGCGGGGCCTGAACTCCTCCCGCTCAGAGCCACGTGGTAAGTGGGCGGGGCTCTGAGCTCTGGGCTGAGCAGTGGGACCTCAGGTCCCGTGGAGCCACGCCACTGCAGCGCTGTCCAGGGCTGCTCCTGGATGCGGCATGCTGAGGCTCCGGGAGAGGAGGGAGTAAGCAGCATGGTAAGTCCCTCTGAGCCGGACACGCCCCTCACCCCTCCTCCACAGCCCTGACCACCAGCTCCGAGCCCAGCCCCTCTGAGCCAGGCACGCCCCAACCCCAGCCCCCCACAGCTCTGACCTCCAGCTCTGAGCCCAGCCCCTGTGAGCTGGACACCCCCCGATCCAGAGCCCCGCTCCCCACCCAGCCCTGGGCAACAGCAGCGCCACCCCCAGGCAGCAACAGCTCATTGGCACCAACCATCACCATCACCCAGCGACAGCCCATTATGTAATTGCAAATGTATACATACCATTAAAGCATTTAATGTTTTTAAATAATGTATTTGGTGTATTTTCAAATTATTAAAAATTAATTTTTGAATGTATTTCACCAGTTATTTGTTACATTTCCAAATACATGTTACTATAATATTGCAACTTTTTTTTAATGGAAGGGGCCCCCGAAATTGCTTTGCCCCAGGCCCCTGAATCCTCTGGGCAGCCCTGTGCCAATCAGCCCGCAACTGAGCCAGGCTCCCTTCTTTTCTCTCCCCTCCTGGCATTGGCTGCAAGTATAGCAGGGCTGAACTAGCTGAATCCCCAGGTTTTCTTTAACCCCTGCTGTGCCAGGCAGCAGTTTCCCTGCTCCTTCACGCAGCCCCAGCTCATAATGACAAAAATATAAATATCTGTCTATCCAATAATTTCTGTCTTAGATATTCATAATACACCCTACATATTTAATCTAATACTAATGGGTAACATTCAATGGCTACTTGGTGAAATGAGTCTGTAGCTGTCGTGAAGCTAGGTGTTTTTATCACAAAAGTGACAAGGCACTGAATATGATAAATGGGTGTTGTGAAGCGTTTCTCCATGAGGAGAAATGGACTCCCTCTCCCCCAGGCAGCAGAGCAGGTCCATAACTGCAGCCTCAGCTTATTGACTGTAGTAGCTTCTGTGGCCAGATCTGTGTACTCAGAAGTCCATTGGCCATGTTCCTGCTCCTCTGGCTCACCCTGCTCCCAGAATCACCTCTCTGCACACAGATTCTATGTAAATATCTGTGCTGTTCAGGGAATGCTTACCACACACTGACTCTCATGTAGTGGCTCTCTAACATGGAAACAGGAGTCCTTGAGTGTCCTTAATGTGCTGGGAATGTCTGTGCTAGTATTCAGTAGAACTGCATGGAACTTTGGGAACTTGTTGAGGAAAAGTAATGAAACAAACAATTATGCAAAATTGAAATGAGAAATTGTGTCCTGTTTCTAGAAATGTCACCAGTTCTCTATCACTTTGTGAATTTCAGCTATACATTTAAGACTGTCCATATTTGCTTAAAAGAAAAATTGTTAGTTTTAGCCCAAACTGCATTTCAAACACCTTAGTAAGAAGGGTTAATAGTCATCTTTTCACAAACGCATCAAAAACCTGGGATTTTACTGGTTTTGCTTTTGCTGCAAAAAACTGTGTGCAGTTCTTGTGTTACTACATTAACTGTATGTGAACCTTTAATATCAATGTGAGATATTATTTAAATGAGTTCCCAAGTGTTTTCATTCCGCTTTTATTAAATTTAATGAGGATATTGATTGAAAGAGCATAACATAAACTTTATTTTACAAGACTACAGATGAAGAATATGTTTGTCAAGAATAAGACAATGGAAATAAACTCTTTACAGTACATTATTGTTGGTTGCAATAAAATCAGTACTCGTTAGACTATTGTATCCTATTTTAAATTCAGTCTGGTTGTGCAACATAGTTTCTGAGTAGACTGGTTTTGATGCTAGGATTATACAGCTGTCTCCTCTATTTCATATGTATGTATTTCATCCTTGAAAAAATTTCTGAATCCTAGTGAAAAATCTAATGTCTTCTCTGGAAAGAGCAAAGATCTTTATGAGTGGGACAAATTGGAATTAAACTGTAAAAGGACTCTTCATAGATTCATAGAATCATCCACGTGACACAAAATGGTACTGTTACAGATAGGAATAAAATAAGAGAAGCCAGAAATTGAATGGAAAATGTTTATTTTCCAGTGTGTGTGTGTGTGTGTATGCACGCATAGGCGTAGGCAGGGCCGACCCACAACGTTTTGGCACCTGATGCGGGGAGCTCAAATGATGCCCCCATTCTCCCTCGCTTGGGCCAAAACTTTGAAAGGTCTCAATTCTGCTTTCTTCCTGTTCCATTCCTCTCATGGTAGTGCTCTGCTGCCTTCCCCAATAAAGGAGAACTAACAAATTAAAGGTTTCAGAGTAGCAGCCGTGTTAGTCTGTATCCGTAAAAAGAACAGGAGTACTTGTGGCACCTTAGAGACTAACAAATTTATTAGAGCATAAGCTTTCGTGGACTACAGCCCACTTCTTTGGTATGCATCCGAAGAAGTGGGCTGTAGTCCACGAAAGCTTATGCTCTAATAAATTTGTTAGTCTCTAAGGTGCCACAAGTACTCCTGTTCTTTTAACAAATTAAAATGCCTTGTTCAAAAATTTTAAGTAACACTTAACTTTCAAACGCCTGAACAGCAAATGTAACTTTTCTTGTCTCCATAGTAAACACTGGCATTTGTATCTGTTTGAATAATCAAAGTGATGCTTTCCATGCCTTCTTGGTTGCAAAGTTTTGAACTGCTTCCTGAAGGTCCACAGTCTGGGCCAGCTCATGCTCTATTGAGATGGTTGCAAGGCTGACCAGCCTCTCCTGTGTCATTGTGGAGCATAGAGGTGTTTTTATTAACTTCAACTTGGAGAAGCTGCATTCTCCTCAGGCAACTGTTACAGGAAGTGTTAAAAGTATGCGCAGAGCAACAAAAGCATTTGGAAAGAGGATGGTCATCTTATTTATGCACATATATTCCAGAACAGCCTTTGGAGTTGATCCTGCTGAAATGTATCTTGAAAAGGCTTTCAGTTCATTACCTAAATCACTCACATCAATATTGCGCATGTCATCATGTGTCAACACTGTCTCTAGTGCCCTGCATTGCTGGTGTAGATCTTCTTCAGGTAAAGGGAGGCATTTTCGAATATCAGACAACATCCCAAATATACTGCTGTGTTCCTTGAGCTTCATAAAATGTTCTTCAACTGATTGTATTGCACAATCTAGCACCTGGTTAAAGAATTCAACTTTGAATTGTTGTTTGGGATCTCTTATGGGATTATCCCATGCCTCGTAATCAAATTGTCTTCTTCTTTGGTGATTCTTGTATTCTTGAATGGGTGGGAAAATAGCTTCAGTATGAAGTTCCTCTGCCAACTTCTGTGCACTCTTCAGAACATTTTGAAATCCCTCATCTGACCGGTAAGACTGTAGGTATGACTTTGGTTTGTCCAGTTGTTCCATTGCTCCAGATATATCAAGGTCAACACCTAGGATTCTCTTGCTTACAATATTTATTTCGAACAGTATGTGATGCCACAACACTAAGCCACACAGAAATTTGTAGTTATGTATGTTTCTGGTGATTCCATTTCCCTCTGCCACTGTTCTCCCATGAACAGTTCCTGTCATAACATTATCCTCCATAATGGCCACTATGGCATCATCTATCTTCCCAATTTGGTGTTTGACAGACTTTATTGCCTCCACTCAACTTTCCCATCATGTGGCACTCAGTGGTTTCAGTGTCAGAGAGGATGTTCCCAGATGTTGCTTCAAAATTTGCCATCGATGAGTTGATGTAGAGAAAAATACATAGATGCTTTGAATTACATTAAAAAAATTCAGCAGCCTCACTAGAAGCTGATGCTGCATAACTGACCACCAAGTTCAATGAATGAGAACTGTATGGGACAAAAAACCCTCGAAGGTTTAACTCTCAGATCTGTGTTTGCACTCCTCTGTTCTTTCCTCTCATGTTGGCACCATTATCGTGGCCCTGACCTCTCATGTCAGCTATCGCAATTCCCGTATCTTCCAGCTTTTTAAGAAGCACATTTGTCATACCAGCTCCAGTAGTATCATCAATGTCAATAAATTCTAGAAAATGCTCTTTGACAGTCCCCATTGCAGGGACATTTTTACTAGGTTCTGTTGTTGTTAGAAAATGCACCATTAAAGTCATTTGTTCCATAAAACTGATGTCAAGTGTACAATCCAGAATAACAGAGTAATATCTTGCTGACTTCAGATCTGCCACAATCTTCTGTTTGACTTTTGTTGCCAGTAACTGTATGATCTCATTTGAATTGTTTTTCCAAGGTAGTGGTGTATGTACATTTCTTGGGTGGTGATTCTGCTTAGATGCTTCTGGAGTACAGCATCAAACTCAGCCATCAGCGCCACAATTTTAAGGAAGCTTCCATTGTTTGGCACATATAGCTCATCTGAAGTGCCATGCAGTGCTAGGTTTTGGGTAACAAGCATTCTCACAATGGCAATGAGCCTTTTCAGAACATTTTGCCGGTAAAGAGATTCTGATCCAATCCTCTCTTGATGCTATGGTGGCCTTTAACCTTAGTCTCATCTCAAGCTCTTTCCATCTATGGAATGCTCTCTGGTGATTTGCTTCCTTCTCATGGGATGCCAGATTTCTAGCCAGATTTTTCCAGTCCTTTGTTCTTGTAAAACCCAATGTGGCTGGAACATTAGACTGAAAGAGTGTGCAACAAAAACAGTATGCAGCATTCTGGGTTTTTGAGTACATAAGCCATGACCTCTCCACTTGGTTACCATTGGGGATTTCACACCAGTAATGTGTTGGATGGAAACATCTATTTTCATTGTCTTTGGGGAACATGAAGTTTTTCACTTGCTGTGGCCCATGCAGTACAAGGAAGTCCCTCAGGCTACTGCTCAAGTGGGTCCACAGTCCTGGATCATCTGGACTTAAGGAACTAAACTCAGCAGCAGCTGTTTCTTGCGCCTCCACCACACTCTTCTCTGATCTACACTTTTCTTCAGGAATGTGCATGGTTACATCCATTTGAGATGGAGATATGGATGCTGCAGTAGCTGCCAGGTCACCTGCACTCTGCCAGATCAGGCATCTCCTCACCACTCACATCCTCACTGGGGCCGGAAGGCTCACCATGAACATTTGTGTCTATGTATCTCAGGAGAGCTCCTTCCTTCTTAGATAGAAAAGCTTCCCTTGCTTTCTTTCTTTTTCTGAATTCTGCCCCAGAGGGGCGTTTTCTTCTTTCACTCATGACTGCTGTTCTTTGCCAGCTATAGTGGCTCTCAACGCTCATTTGAAGAGGACAAATAAGCAGGCTGGTAGCAGGGCCTGAGTGAGGGAAGATATCAGCATCTTAAGGGCCTAACTGGCTCCTACTACTTCAGTTGACTGCCTGTTATGGGTTCAGGTGAAGCAGCAGGAAACAGGAAGCTCCCTGAGAAGCTGGTGTTAATCAGTCCAGGCTCCTGGGGGTGCTAGAGAGGTACATAAGAGGCTCCTCCTCCTCTCTCTCCCTGCAGCTCCTGCTACTTTCTGTTATTCCCTTTCACCTTTTCTCCTGCCTGACTGTTTTGTCTCTTGTGCCCTCCTTCCTCTAGCACAGCACTCCACCATCTCTGTGCATCCAGAACAGAGAGAATACATATGCACCAGCAGCAGACACAATTTTTTACACTCTTGGTCTGAGAGGCTCCCCCACCCCCCACAGTCTGGCACCTGAGACAGCCGTCTCAGTTCGCCTCATGGTAAGACCAGCCCTGGGCATAGGACAATTATTTAAAAAAGTGACTGGAGATTTTCAGTGTCTTGTTTTTTGCCTGCCTAATCTGAGACATTTTGCAGGATCCTGATTTTTCAGAAAGCTGTCAGTACCCATGCTCTGAAAACCAGTTCGCTATACATTCTCTCAAGTTGTACACTCAAAATCCCTAGCCACTTTTGGAAATTCTTGGCCATAGACATGAAGAAGGATCTATAATCATTCCAGGTCTCCTGTAATCCCTGAAACATAGCTATCAGAATAGTTGTTAATGGTAACTTCAAATATGTTTGCCCTGAAAGATCAAAAATGGCTAAATAATGGTAAAGATTTTAGGTTTTAAATTATAAACAGGTTCAATCAATCAAAATTATGTTTCAAATTCTTAGATCCTGATTCTGCTGTCCCTTACACTGGCATAAATCCAGTATAACTCCATACTTCAGTGCAGTTGATCCTGATTTACACCACTGCAAAGTCCCAATCCATCAAAGCACTTTAGCATGTGCTGCTGTTATTAGTTGGATCAGTTTCTAAGAGAATAGAATCAGACTCCTGTTTTCATGCTCTTATAAGCCAGCAAGACATCACAGCAGATATAACTTGGGAGTGGTAGGAACCATTTATGACCATACCTCAGCAGCTGTTTAACTATACATTAGTGCAACAAAGCTGGCTCTCCAAGAGAGATATTACACTTTTTAAGATTGACATCTACAATTGAAAAATATACACAAAAAACTCCATATACAAAACTCTTCACACAACACACATTCAACTTTTGGAACTCTTTGCCAGAGGATGTTGAGAAGGCCAAGCCTATAACAGGGTTCAGAAAAGAACTAGATAAATTCATGGAGGATAAGTCCATCAATGGCTATTAGTCATGATGGGCAGGGATGGTGTCCCTTGCCTCCATTTGCCAGAAGCTGGGGATGGGTGACAGGGAATGGATCACTTGATGATTACCTGCTCTGTTCATTCCCTCTGGGGCACCTAGCATTGGCCATCGTTGAAAGACAGGATACTGGGCTAGATGGACCTTTGGTGTGACCCAGTAGGGCCATTCTTATATTCTTATGTTCATTCTTCCTTTCCTGTCTTCCTGGGCTGCAACATTAGTATCATCTTTGAATCTTTCCGTTCCTTCTGCCATTCTTCTTTCACCTCCTCCAGCATGTCCTCATTCACCAGTCTCAGAGTCAGAAGTCTCACTTTTACTACTTAATTTAGCTCTACATTTCCAACCTGTCCCTTTGACCCCATCCCCTCCTACCTTTCTCCTGTCTTCCTTTGTGGCTTCTGTCATTCCCTCCCTCTCTAAGTATGTTCTCTCTGCCTACAAGCATGCTTTTGTGCTCCTGTCTAATAAAACCTACTATCGCCTTTCTTTCTCCTTGCCTCTAAAACCCCAGTGTGCTACACAGACTTCCACTCCTCCAACGCTCTGCTTGGTCCCCTCTAGTCTGGCTTCTACCCTCTCTCTACTTCAGAAATTGCACTAACCTAGGTCCCTAATGAGCTACTCCTTGGTAAATTTAAGGTGCATGCCTCCAGCTTATTCTTCTTGATTTCTTCACTGCTGCCATTGACAAAAACAATCACTCTCCCATCCTCCATGTTCGCTCCTTTATTGGGTTTTGTAATTATATAGTTTCCTGGAGACTTAATGATGACAAAAGTGATGACAAAAATTACTAGTAGCAAATAATCCAGGGGACCAACAGTTCTCTGACAATTATTTATCCAAATATTTGTCTGTTATTTGTTCAGTGAATACTTAAAAATATCTTCTACATTTAAAGAAAATCAGAATCAGTTTGAAAATGTTCTTTACTGAAAAAGGTGGTAAAGTCTGGCTAGATTTTTATACTTTTGCTTGCATTGAGTAATATAATATAACTCCATGATTGGTTTCATTGAAGTCCATGGAGTTATGCCTACAGTCAAGTACTGTTCAGCATGAGCAAGAGTCTCAGAATGTGGCTCATGGCTGCACTTAAACTTCTAGGAATTCTTTCTACAATAGTACCCAATTTAAAGTTAGAATGCCCACAAGAGATTACTACAGTTTTTCTGTGAGTTTATAATAGGAGGTTCAGCAGGCAAGGCATGTTTATAAACACTAGAAGGCAAAGCTGATGGAAGAAGAACATAAGGCAGAAAAAGAGGATCTTGAATGGATGATTTGGTATCCAGGGTGGTCACAAGGACTATTAATCTACAAAGATATTAGCTGAGGATCATATAGAATGAGCTACCATGGTTACAATCCTCCTGTAATGGAGATGCCACATAAGAAGAAGAATAGGAGATACATAGTAACTGTTTGGTTAATGTTGTCAGGATAGCCTGGCATCTGGTGGTGGCTGGAGCGGGAGCTGAGGCTGGAGCAGGTGCAGGTTGGAGTAGGAGCAAGGTCAAGAGTTAGAACTACCGGGTAGCAGGGATCATCTCCAACAAGGTAGCAACAGTGAGCAGACTGGCTGCTTTCATTAGGAGCCTATATATCTGCCTTGGGGTCACCTGGTTACGCCCTTCTTTGTGGATTGTCTTGGCCCCTAGGACTCATCAGGTTCAGAGCACTGAGAACACGCCATTTCGGGGATGACTCAGGTTCAGAACACTCATCACAAATGTTGAATTTTGAATGGCTTTGACTGTACCTCTTTCAGCTGACTGTTTTTTACCTTACTTTGATTGTTCTCTAGTGTCTGGTCTTTATCTTACTGTTTTAGTTCATAAACTCTTCCAGGTAGAGAATATTTCTCACCCTATATTCATAAGATATCATGCAAATGGAGAGTGCTACATAAATAACCTATTTTACAATTAAGTTCATTATGTGCAGGCCAAGTATAGTCAGATACACCATTCTTACAAAGAGAAACATAAGAGTATTATTACTTGAAAGCTATCACAGATATGCTTGAATTAATGTGAGGTTCATTGCATTCATAGTAATGGAAAACAAACAGGAAAAATAGATAATAAGGTTATTATACTATTTCCCTGATTTACATTGTTTAAAGTGAAGGCATGACATCAAATACACATTGAAGTGACACAATTACACACCTTTTAAAATTAATAGAATCAAGAACACTTTATGGTCTGCTGATTATTAGATCTGAGAAGCATTTGTAGCTGCAGGATATGACACGTGCCATTTAGCAATGTTGCAATTTAATACCTATCCTACAAGTTAGAACTTGCATCTCATCTACAGTAAGTTGAAAGGACAACAAAAAAGCCTGAAGTACAGATTTTTATAAATTGAAGTTTACATTGAAATACAGAGAACTGGACTTTCTCCAAAGTTTAATATAGTCTCATTATTTCCCATGAGGTTTTCCCTTCCTCTTCCACCTTTATTGGATTTACAGACATCTCTGGGATTATATCTGTTTTTTAAGCAAGTTAAACACCTCCTCAGATAACCCCCAAATGGCAAGAAATAAATGGTTTTTCTGTTGTAAACTTCTGAGGAAAATAATATTTGCAGGATGGAGCCCGTTCTGTCCTTGCAGAGACAAACTACCATTGACCATAGTGAGCATACTTGCATAAGTTTGTACCAAATACCTACATGGAATAATATATTGGATTCAATTGTGGAGCTACCACAAACTCTAAATAAAGGCAGCACATACTTCTGCTTCCCCAAGGAAGATTAAAGTGTGACTCAGTCACAACTTACTCTGCTCAAAAATTGTCATGCTCTTGGGGATCCCCAGGCAGAAGGTGATTGTATCAGTGCAGCATATTATTTTTTTTAATGTGTTTCAACCTAATTTAAGGTAAAATTGTCAAAAGCATCTTGATTTAGGAGCCTGTTTCCCATTTTTCAAAAGTGACTTAGGCATTTAGGAATCCCCACAGAAAGACTCCTAAATCTCTCAGGCACTTTTGAAAATTTGCCTTAGACCAGCTTTATGGGAACAAATGAATTGCCGTACCAGGTCAGGCTAGTGATCTCTCTAATCCAGTATCCTCTCTAACACAGACCAATATGAGATGTTGAAGAGGAAGAGACAAAAACCCGATAGTAAATAACTATGGAATAACCTGCCTATAGGAAGAAATGTTTCCTAACTAATCAGTTAGTTGTTGGTTTATGAGGCAAATCATGAGGTATAACTCCCCCTATAAAGAAAACCCTTTCTAAAGAAATTGTCAATATTCTCATTCTTGCTATAAATATCCAGTCCTTTAAATTCTTTTTGGCAATGATAACTTGTGGCAATGAGTCCCATGGGTTAATTGCACACTTTGTAAATATAAATATTTTCTTATAATATATTTAAATATTTTGCCTTTCAAGCTAATATGTCATTTTTATTATTATTATGAGAGGAAAATAGTTCCAGATTTACATTCTCTATGCCATTTATCGTTTTGTCTAAGTCTATCATTTCCCCTCTTATTGAACTCCTGTTTTAATTAAACAGTTCCAATCTCTTCAATCTCTCTTTGGAAGTCTCTTCAGGCCTGTAAGAATTGTGATGCCTAGCTGTGAATCCTTTTTTACTTCTTCTATATACTTTTTGAGATAGAGAACAGAAATGAATACTACATATTTGATGATGGTGTACCATTGATTGATATAATGACTTTATAATATTTTCAGTCTCTTTCTTCACAGATGCTAACAACTTGTTTATTTTTGTCTGTTTATCTACATTAAAGAGATGGTTTCAAAGAGCTGCCCATAGTAATACCCAGATAATTGTCCAGAATGGTTACAAATTAGAACCCATCAATGTGTATGAGTTATTCAAATGATTTCTTATTAAAATTATTGTATATAGCATATGTCAACATTGAGTTTCATCTGGTATTGTGCTACCCACTCACCAAACTTTGTAGGTTCTTCTGAAGTTCCTCAGTCCTCTCAAGTCTTGACTAATCTAAATAAATTTGTGTCATTTGGAAAATTTGTCACCTCACTGTTTAACCCCTTTTCTATTTGATTAATAAATACATGAAACAACACTGGCCCTGGCCATGGCAAAATTTTACTTCTAATCCATGTCATAACTATGGGATGGCATTTAATTTTCTTAATAGCTTCCTCTGATAGGTTTGGTCAGTCTTTTGAAAGTCCAATTAAATTATATCAAATGGTTCTGCTTCATCCACCATTTTGTTATCATGTTCAAAGAATTCTAGTAAATTAAGGTGGCATGATTTTCCTTTACAGAAGCTGGACTGATTTGTCCCTTAGTATATCATGTTCATGTAGGTGTTTTATTATTTCAGCCAGTTTTCCTAGTACTGAAGGAAGGCTCACTGGTTGTAATTCACAGGATCATCCATAACACCTATTTTTATTTTTTATTCTATATAAAAATATATGCAAATGTTTGCTACCTAGAGCTGGTTGTAATTTTGTTCCTGCAGAAAATTTCAACTTTTGTCAAAAACCCAAAACCCAACAATTTTCACTCCAAATTTCCATTTTTTGGCTGGAAAGTTTTTAACATACTCAAAATCTGCCTCAGAAAACAGACACTAATCATGAAAAATGTTTAGTCCATCAAACATCTAGTTTTCCCTATCCCTACCAATTAGTCATTTTGTATAACAGCTGATTTATTTTTCTGCGCAGTTCAGCTATTCTGCTTCAGGTGACTTGTTGCTATTTAATTCACCAATTTTTGTTCCAGAACCACAACTTCTGACTTCTCAATCTCTAAGGCCTGGTCCACACTAACCCCCCACTTCGAACTAAGATATGCAACTTCAGCTACATGATCAATGTAGCTGAAGTCCAAGTACCTTAGTTCGAACTTACCGTGGGTCCAGACGCAGCAGGCAGGCTCCTCCATTGACTCTGCGTACTCCTCTTGCGGAGCAGGAGTACCAGCACCGATGGCAAGCACTTCCGGGATCGATCCCAGAAGATCGATTGCTTACCGCCGGACCTGGAGTTAAGTATAGACATACCCTAAGAGTACCTGAAAAGAGTAATGACCTCCTGAAAGATGCCAGTTAACCATATTGTTCTTTCCCTGGTTACTTATTTTATTATTAAGGGAATATATACTCCCTGTGATCTATAATGATATGTTAGTAGCCTCCATGCTGAGTTTGAAGGGTTTACTTAGCTCACTTTTAACTTTTTGGTCTAGCCTGTCCTCCAATCCCCACCCCACAAATCTTTTCTCTAAAATCCTGTTGGCATAATAGTTTTAGAAGTCAAGAATAGCCTGTCCCCTTGAATGTTCTTGTGCCAACCTGATCCAAGAACCAAACATTTAACTTATAAAGAAATTGTTTCTCTGATCCTTTTCCCATTCATTATCTTTCAGACAAGAGTCCTCTTCTCCCTGTGAAGCATTTCGCCTTCCCACATATCAATTAAATCCCATTGCACAACAAAAAAATTGAGTATCCAATTTACAAAAATTAGAGAGAGGAAAAAGGCATTATAACATTTACATTAGTATTGGTATTCAAATTGTAAGGAGTCGAAGGTGTGCTAAATATTCATAACAAAAGATAAAACTGCATGAAAATTTAAGGTTTTTTTTCATTTTGAACAAAAATAATCCCATTTCACTGAAAAAAATGATCATATATTGAAGATTTAATTTACTTAAAATTGGGTCCCTTGTTGAGTGAAAATGAGGTGATTTCCCAGTGAAAATGGGCCCATTCCAAGTGTTCGGTGCCTTTCAAATTTGTATTTTCACATGATATCAATGCAAAGTCATAAATCAGTGCATAGCCTCTGAAACCAGGGCTGAAGTTTAGTTGAAAATTTAGCAACACTTTTCCAGATCTGGACCCTGATTGTCCACTGTCTTGCACCTTATGCAGTGACTCACATCTGTGCAAAGTAAGTGCATAATAAGTGTAAAACAATCCCAGCCACTAAAGTGAGTTGAGATGAAGTCTGACTGGAGTGTCTGCCATTCAGTTTGCACTCACCTTTATTTTAATACCTGTATCAATTACTGTATAGGAGCAAGGTAGAAGTTCTGTTATCTGTGTAACGAAAGTTTGTAACGAAACACTAATTAGTTTTGAATTTTGTTGCAAACTTTCTAAATAGCTCTAATAAACCCATAGCAAGCAGTGCTGCTGTTGACCAAAATGCAACCTATGCAGTTCCATTCACTACCCCCACTGTAATAAATTAGTTTCCAGGGAAAGAAAAGCTATTTTCCAATTTTGTAAGGATCAAAACATCATGCAAATTTAGCCCAAGATACAGTAGCTATGGGAGAGATCCTCAACTGATATAAATTGTCATAATTCCATTGATTTAAAAGAAATCATGACAATTTGCATTAACTGAATATCTGCCCCACTATTTGCTTTTAAAAAAATATTTTTTTTATGTAATGTTCATAATTGCTTAACAGAGTCAGACCAAATTTTTCTAAAACCAAAATCATTCCCTTGTTGCTTTTCCTCTTTAATGCCATTTTTCCTTTTTAATTTGGTTTTAAAAGGGATTTAGACTAGCTAAATTTCAACTAAAATGCTGTAGCATAGCTTATGAAATTGATCAGTATTAGTTACTGGCTTGCTAGATGCTGCTTCTTGATTCAGTCAATGGAGAAGATGTCCTGCACTAGATCTATGCTGCCAAAAGAGCCTGCTGTTTTCATTAGCACCTGTCAATTGCTTTTCTGATTATATTCAAGACAACAATGCGAAGGAAAAACAGAAAAGAAACCTTCCATTACTGACTGCAATAATCATTCAAAGTATCTGCCCAAGGTTGTTTTTGGTTTTTGTACACTATGATTTAATGCTGTGATGTTTGATTATGTATCTGATCCTGATTCTACAGATTTTTGACCAACCATGTAAAACTACCCATCTCAAAATAAAAGTGGGAAAAAATAAAAGTTGAGAACCTATACAGATCAATTATTAATATTTGCCTGTGCTATGTAGGTTCCTATACCACATTCTCCATCGTAGCAGCACAGCATATTCCAGTTACATCAAGCAACATAACTAACATTTGTCATGTGTGGTTCATTCTTTCTGTTATCCAAAAAAAAAAAAAAAAAATCTGCACACATTGCTTTCAGGTTTGGTTTGGTGATTTTTATTAAAGTACATACACATTGTGCTATCATTCATATTGGCAAAGGCAATGTCAAACAAAAGTGCCTTGCACTTGGAGTGGTGAAGTGGTTGGTGATAGGGTTTGGGATGATTCTTAGTTTCTATAGGAGTTCATTCTGCAGCCTTGTACCAGCTCCTTAGACGAATCTATGTCCTGTATGGATGACATTTACTCTTGCAGTGGATTGCTCCATGTTGTCAACCATAGTTCTCATCCTACAGCTTTAGTAAGGTTAGCTGCATTGCTTTTACTGAGCTGTCAGTGGTAAGTCACAGTTTTGGGAGGTACAGTGAATCATTGCTTTATTTTAATGTATTTTTATGTTGGCCTTGGCCTTGGCAGCTGAATCTCTCTCTACATCTACAGAAGAGGCAGAGGGAAGTGTAACAGCAGTGTAAGATTTTCCACACCCACTAACATTTCCTCTAACTCCTGACAAGAGCAGGGTGAATTCTAGTGAACATTCTTCTGAATTTTAAATGAATTACCGTATTTAAGGCTTCTTTTCTTCTTTTCTTTCTGCAAATATTCTGGAAAATGATTGTTGGCATGAATTGTATTTGTTTATAGTTTTCCTGCGATGACTATCATTGTAGAATCTCAAGATCATTAAAGAATTAACCCTCATAAGCAGGAAGTATTATCCCCATCTTCCAAATGAGAAACTGAGGCAAAAAGATATTAAATGTCAGGAAGTTTGTGGCAGAGCTGGAAACAGATCTCCTGAAGCCCAGTCCAATATCTTAACCACAATACCATCCTTACTCTCCTACCATGACTGTGAAAATGATAAATTTCAATTAACTCTTAGATAGTTGTAGGAAGTGAGTTTTTAATTTTTTAATGCAGAATTTACACCAGAACCTCATTCTCAGAGCTAAATACATCCAACTATGGAGCAGGAGCATAATGTTTCCAAATGTGCAACTAAACTAACCAACATTGCCTAGTTCTGACATACTGAACACTCAAAATGATGCACACAATATGCCTATCAGGAATTATGTGAGTTATTCAATAAATTTCAAATAATACATATTTTGAAAAATATTAGCTGCTCGCAAACAAATTTCAGAAAAAAGGCAAACTCTGTCAATAAAATCATTTTCTGAAAATTGTTCACTCAGTACTATGCCTGACCTGAGCATCAACCTCTGGGAGTAAGTCTTCACAGCCTTGTATTTTTCCTCTACAACTACCAACATGGGTGCTATCTAATGCCAGCAGTGTGTGGGGTGAGCACCTATTTCTTAGGAACTGGACTGAGACCATTGCCTCATTTTATATATGTCACTAAAGAGTTTTGCTAAGGTAACATTATTCAGTCATTCCCAACCATGAACCTAGACAACCCCTTCAAGCATCAATTCCACCATATTAACTGTGTGCCTATTATAGTTTTTCACCCCATTTGAAGTCAAGATATTGGAAGTGCCTCATGGAACTTTTATAATTGCAATTTGTGTATATACTTTGTGAATCCATTTGTAGCTATCATCTCCATTTCATTTGCCTTCTTCATAATACCATTTCTTGTCATAAAGTGAAATTAACTTACTCTTTCATCTCTTTTCATCAATCTCTGTTCCCTCCTTTTTTAGTTAATTTCATTCTCTATCTCACTCTTCTTTTCACAATGAAACTTCAAGTGTCTTCAGTGACTCTCTTTCTCCAAGTATATTAAGAAATTCATCTTACCGCTGTAACCTGATGGGCTTCCATTATCATTTCTCTTTATATACACCATTGTTTTTTCTGTTCCTTGCTACATCTTTCATTTATATTTAACTTGTTTAATTAGTAGTCATTATAAGTATCTTATTCTTGGCACTCTCTGTTTAATTTTATTTTCACTACTGTAAAGAGAGTTACAGATAGATTAATAGTCCCAGAAAGTGCCTTATGAATATTTTCCATTTTTTATTAAAATGCTAAGTAATTGTGAGTACCATAGTTTCACACAGGTATTTGTTGGCATATATTATGATACTTGAAAAATAAAATAGAAAATCAGAACTAAGTCTTACTGTGTACTGGGAAAATTGTAGTCAGTGTAACAGCATGTAACTGCGCTAGAGGGTTTAATAGGGAATTGGAATAAGGAACTGTGATGCCCTGTTCCTCAGGGGAACACCCTACATCCCCATGCTCATCCCTATAATATGATTGTGTGGTATCCAATGTAAAGGTTGTCATATAGGGTGTCTTCGGAAGGCTCATGATGCACTGAGCATTGTTGTTATAGTAATTTTATAGGTGGTAATTTCACTTATGTAGTTATAAGGCCATTATCTTTGCAAATTCGTGCTGATCAGGAAAGATCGCAGACGACTGGAAAAATGCAAATATAGGGAAGAAAGAGAACCCGAGGAACTACAGACTAGTCAGCCTTACTTCAGTTCCTGGCAAAATCATGGAGCAGGTCCTCAAGGAATCCATTTTGAAGCACTTGGAGGAGAGGAAGGTGATCAGGAACAGTCAGCATGGATTCACCAAGGTCAAGTCATGCCTGACCAACCTGATTGCCTTCTATGATGAGATAACTGGCTCTGTGGATATGGGGAAAGTGGTGGATGTGACAAAACAAGGAGTAATGGTCTCAAGTTGCAGTGGGGGAGGTTTAGGTTGGATATCAGGAAAAATAAATTTCACTAGGAGGGTGGTGAAGCACTGGAATGGGTTACCTAGGGAGATGGTGGAATCTCCTTCCTTAGGAGTTTTTATGGTCAGGGTTGTTAAAGCCCTGGCTGGGATGATTTAGTTGGGAATTGGTCCTGCTTTGAGCAGGGGGTTGGACTAGATGACCTCCTGAAGTTCCTTCCAACCCTGATATTTTATGATTCTATGATATCTTTACTTTAGCAAAGCTTTTGATATGCTCTCCCACAGTATTCTTGCCAACAAGTTAAAAAAGTATGGATTGGATGAATAGATTATATGGTAGATAGCTGACTAGATTGTCAGGCTCAATGGGTAGTGATCAACAGCTCTGTCATAAACATACAGCTAAGGGTAGCATAAAATCCTTCTTTACCCTGTAAAGGGTTAATTCCTCTTTTACCTGTAAAGGGTTAAAAAGCTCAGATAACCTGGGTGACACCTGACCAAAAGGACCAGGCGAGAAGATACTTTCAAATCTGTGGGGGAAGATTTTGGTCTGTGTCTCTCAGAGCCAGCCAAGAAACCAGGCAGGGAAATTACATCTTCTTAAGTATATCTGAACTAAGCATCTAGTCTTGCAGAAATAGTAAGTAATAGCAGAAAAGAAATGCATTAGATTACCTTTTGTTTTAGCTTGTGAATTTTCCCTGTGCTAAGAGGGAGGTTTATCCCTGTTTTTGTAACTTTAAGGTTTTGCCTAGAGGGGAAATCCTCTGTGTTCTTGAGTCTTTTGTTGTTCTGTAAAGTACTTACCATCCTGATTTTACAGAGGTGATTCTTTTACCTTTTCTTTAATTAAAATTCTTCTTTTAAGAACCTGATTGATTATCATTGTTCTTAAGATCCAAGGGTTTGGCTCTGTGTTCACCTGTACCAATTGGTGAGGATATTATTCTCAAGCCTCCCCAAGAAAGGGCGTGTAAGGGCTTGGGGGATATTTGGGGAAGGTAGGGCTCGAAGTGGCCCTCCCTAAATGTTTGTTTAAATCACTTGGTGGTAGCAGCGATACTAAGGCTAGAAAGGAATTTGTGCCTTGGGGAAGTTTTTAACCTAAGCTGGTAAAAATAAGCTTAGGGGGTCTTTCATGCAGGTCCCCACATCTGTACCCCAGAGTTCAGAGTGGGGAAGGAACCCTGACAGGCTCGATGTCTTGTTGGCATTTGGTATCAAGCGGAGTGCCCCAGGGGTCAGTCCTGGGGCTGGTTTTGTTCAACATCTTTATTAATGATCTGGATGAAGGGATGAATTGCACCCTCAGCAAGTTTGCAGATGACACTAAAATGGGGGGAGAGGTAAAAAATAAAATAAAAAATTATAAATTAATGGAGATACCCTATTTCCTAGAACTGACCTTGAAAGGTCATCAAGTCCAGCCCCCTGCCTTCACTAGGAGGACCAAGTACTGATTTTGCTCCAGATTTCTAAGTGGCCTCCTCAAGGATTCAACTCACAATGCTGGATTTAGCAAGCCAATCCTCAAACCACTGAGCTGTCTCTACTCCCCTAAGATATGCTGAAGAGCATGGATAGGGTCCAGAGTGACCTAGACAAATTGGAAGATTGGGCCAAAAGAAATCTGATGAGGGTCAACAAGGACAAGTGTAGAGTCCTGCACTTAGGAAGGAAGAATCCCAGGCACCACTACAGGCTGGGGACCGACTGGCTAAGCAGCAGTTCTGCAGAAAAGGACTGGGGATTACAGTGGATGAGAAGCTGGATATGAGTCAGCAGTGTGCCCTTGTTGCCAAGAAGGCCAACGGCATTTTGGGCTGTATTAGTAGGAGCATTCCCAGAAGATCAAGGGAAGTGATTATTCCCCTCTATTCGGCACTGGTGAGGCCACAACTGGAGTATTGTGTCCAGTTTTGGTCCCCCCACTACAGAAGGGATGTGAACAAATGGGAAAGAGTCCAGCGGAGGGCAACAAAATTGATTAGGGGGTTGGGGCACGTGACTTACGAGGAGAGGGTGATGGAACTGGAGATACTTAGTCTGCAGAAGAGAAGAGTGAGGGGGGATTTGATAGCAGCATTCAACTACCTGAATGAGGGTTCCAAAGAGGATGGAGCTAGGCTGTTCTCAGTGGTGGCAGATGACAGAACAAGAAGCAATTGTCTCAAGTTGCAGTGGGAGAGGTATAGGTTGGATATTAGAAAATACTGTTTCACTAGGAGGGTGGTGAAGCACTGGAATGGGTTACCTAGCGAGCTGGTGGAATCTCCATTCTTAGAGGTTTTTAAGGCCCGGCTTGACAAACCCCTGGCTGGGATGATTTAATTGGTGTTGGTCCAGCTTTGAGCAGGACTAGATGACCTCCTGATGTCTCTTCTGTGACGGGTTGGATCACAGAACCCCGCTTGGGAGCTGCCTCCCAATGTGCAAAGACTACCCCTGCTTCTGTTTTCCCTGCCAGCTCAGGACTCCAGCACCCTGTCTTGCTGAGCCAGACACTCCTGTCTGGCTCCAGACACAGACCCTGGGTCTGAATCACTTGTCCCAAAGCTGCAAGTTTACCTGAAAACAGCTCACAGTAGTGTGCTTGTCTTTAGCACTCAGATGCCCAACTCCCAATGGGGTCTAAACCCAGATAAATCCGTTTTACCCTGCATAAAGTTTATGCAGGGCAAACTCATAAATTGTTCGCCCTCTATAACACTGATAGAGAGATATGCACAGCTGTTTGCTCCCTCAGGTATGAATACATACTCTGAGTAAATTACTAAATAAAAAGTGATTTTATTAAATACAGACAGAAGGATTTAAGTGGTTCCAAGTAGTAACAGACAGAACAAAGTAAGTCACCAAATAAAATAAAACAAAACGCGCAAATCTATGTCTAATCAAACTAAATACAGATAAGTTCCTCACCAGTTCCAGAATGCTCCCTTTTACAGGCTAATCTCCTTTTAGCCTGGGTCCAGCAATCACTCACACCCCCTGTACTTACTGTCCTTTGTTTCAGTCTCCTTCAAGTATCCTGGGTGGGGGGTGGAGAGGCTCCTTCTTTAGCCAGCTGAAGATAAAATGGAGGGGTCTCCCACGGGTTTAAATAGACTCTTGTGGGTGGAGACCCCCCCTCCTCCCTCCTATGCAAAGTCCAGCTCCAAGATGGCGTTCTGGAGTCACCTGGGCAAGTCACATGCCCCTGCATGACTCAGTCTTTACAGGCTGATGCCATTATCCACATGGTATCTTGCATGTCTCCAGGAAGACTTCTCATGTGGATTGGAGCATTCCAAGATGCATTGTTCCCCAAGTGTTTCCTGATCAGGTACTTAACCTGGCAAATTCTGAAGCTGACCAAATGCCTCACAAAGCTTACTTAGAAACCAAGCAAGCATACAGCCCACATTCTTAACCTCAAGTAGAAAATTATATATATGTACAAATAGGATGAATAGATATAGTAGACCGTAACCTTTACGGAGATATGTTACATGGCACAGGCAGCACAAATTCCAGTTATGTCATACATACATTTATAAGCACCCCCTCCCCAAAAAGCCTTATGGGGTACACTGTCACATCTTCCAACCCTAATATTCCATAATTCTATGATTCTTTGAGGCTGGGAATATGTCCTCGTGGCTTAAAACAAGCCCAGAAGAAACTACCCAGGAGCAGAGAGGCAGTTCACACCTCATCAGGCCATGTATGGAACAAATCCAGCTCAGACTCACAGGAACAAAGGACACTAGCCTAGGCAGCAACAAAGGATCTGTTGAACTCTTGAGTGAGTCACTCCCCTTCCCTTGGACAGTTTGGGACTAGGATGTGGTAATGCTCACCTGACTCTGAAGGAGGCGGGGGGCAAAGCCAAGAGAGCATAGAGAACATGATAAAGGGGAGAGACGTTTGCCATGCTCTCTCTCTTTCACCTCCATCTACAGATATCACCACCAAGCAACTGAAGCACTGATCAAAGGGGAAAGCCTGGCTGAGGCAGACCAGCCAGCCTGTGGTGAGAAGCATCTAAATTTGTAAGGGCATTGAAAGTGTTAAGATCATCTTAGAATGTGTTTTGCTTTTACCAAATCTGACTTCTTGTGCTTTGACTTATAATCACTTAAAATCTATCATTTGTAGTTAATAAATTTGTTTGTTTATTCTACCTGAAGCAATGCATTTAGTTTGAAACATATCAGAGACTCCCCTTGAGATAACCAGCCTGGTACATATAAATTTCTTTGTTAAACTGATGAACTCAAATAAATTTTCACCATCCAGTGGGTATAACTGGACACTGCAAGGCAAAGGTTCCTAGGGTTGTGTCTGGGACCGGAGCTATTGGCTAGTGTCATTGGTTGCACAATCCAATCAGCAGCTGTCCAAAAGTGCTCACTCACGTAGCTGGGAGCATCTTACATGCTAGAGGTTGTGTGTGAACAGCCTGGGAGTGGGGATTTTCACAGCGGAGCAGGGTAAGGCTGACTCCCAGAGTCGAGGATTGTAGTGACCTAACAGATCACCGGTCCAGATAACACCAGGGGAAATGTCACAGGACATATTCTATTATTTTTCCCTTCCACATTCTGAACTGCAAGAAAATTAAGATTGTATTTGTACAGAGGCTACACTGTTATGTTTTTGTTTTGTTTTTGTTTTTTTTCAGTCTACTGACAAGAAGTCTTGAAAAAGATAGCTATTTATTCAAGGAGTTTCTAAAGTGAGTGGGTAAGGTTTTCTACAGTATAATGTAATATATTTTCCTCAGACATTCAATATCTTGGGGTCCTATTTCATTCCTGCAGGATTCAAGTAACTCCTATTGATTTCACTGAGCATTACTTGTATTCTCCTACCTATTTAGATGATTATGTGGCCCCATCATCAGAAAACCTGCATGCCTTGCAAGTATTAGTTAATGTATTCTAAATGCATCCCTGTGATAGAAAAGGAGATAAGCCACAGAGCAGTTAAGTAATATGTTGAAGGGCATACACAGGAATTAGTTCATCAAGATGGGACTTGAACCCTAAACCTGCTGCATCTTAGTCTAGTGCCTTGACTACCAGACCACCAATCCCCCTGAAGCCCTGCTATATTAATATAACTAATCAGTTCTGTTTAATATATTGCAAGAATGATGGAAATATTGTACTAACTACCCTGCCTGTAAAAGTCAACCACTACACAGAGGAAAGCATAAGCAAAAGGAAGCAGAAACCTTACCAATGTCTTTCTGTCTTTGAGGCCTCCTTCAAACGGTGCTCATGATTAGTGAATTAAGAACATGCAGAAATTGAGACACTATTTTTTTATTTTATTTTATTTTTTATTTTCCTGTTTGAATGACTATGGCAGTTTGTAAGAGCTTAAGACAACCCCAGACAGAGTGAAACAGCACAATTTTTACACCACAGTCCCTCCAACCACAGACTGTTTCATTGACATTTTTTCTAAGTTCTTTAAGACCCAGAATCTAGAAGTGTCTTTATGTGTAACACTGATAGACCCTGGTCGTCGGTGGCATAGGCGCAACTTTCTCCGGCGCCAGTGGGTGCCCGCGCCTCCTGGCCCCCACCCTGACTCCACCCCATCCTCGACCCTGCCCCCGCCCCCATTCCAACCCCATCCCCAAAGTCCCTCCCTAACTCCGCTCCCTCCCTGCCCCTATTGGATCCCTTCCCCACCCCGGCCCCGCCTCTTCCCCCAGCGCACCGCGTTCCCCCTCCCTCACGCCCTGCCCTGCAAATCAGCAGTTTCACAGCGCAAGCGCTGGGGGGAGAGAAGCTCGCGGAGGAGGTGGAGGCGAGCTGGAGCAGGGGAGGGCCACGGGGAGCTGCCAGTGGGTGCTGAGTGCCCACCAATTTTTTTCCCTGGGTGCTCCAGCCCTGGAGCACTCACGGAGTCAGCGCCTATGGTCAGCAGGAAGGATCAAACCTGGGATCTCTAAAGCTTAATGCATGAGCCTCTACTGCATGAGCTAAAAGCCATGTGCCCCTCTGCTAAAGCTGTAAAGCAGACTCATTAATCTCTAAGTGGTCTTGGTGCCACTAGAGGGGACAGAACAGTACACCCAAGAGGTGTGTGGGTTACATATGCAGTCTCCTGATTAAAGCAAATGTTGAGTCTAATTTCATGTGATTGCATTTGGCATATGCCATGTATATTATATCAAACCCATATACTGTATTGTGCTGGAAGAGGATTCACCAACAGGCCATTGATTTCACAAAAATCCTGAAATGTTTCTTTAAATTATAGTTCCATGCTATCAAGTGAGTTCACATAGTCTCATTATTTGACCCCACTTCTTCATTCTCTACCTGCCCCAAGGCTTGCCTATATATCACCACTCTTTTGTCATCCTGATATGTGCAAAACACTTGATCATCATTTTAAAGCAAACTTGACATCGTGACATATTAGTCTCTTTGGACAAGATTCCATCCAAACTGTATGCAGACTTCTCTATCTAAGAGTAATCTATAGCCTCTCCAGGAATGTAGTGAATCCTTCCACACAAAAAAGAGTGCCACTTCATGAACTCTTGTTTTCTAGATAAAGCTCACTGTGTCTGCTTACTCAAGAATTTTGAAACTGTGTTTCATCCTCCTAGTATAGCTGTCTAAAGCTTGTTTCCCTCGCCTCCCCCAGTGTATGGACATTCCATGTGCAAATTGACTTGATAGATTTAGCCATGAAGAATGATGTATGAAGACATTAGATTCCTTGCGATCTTTGTTGGTATCTATCACCATCTTTCCATAAAGAATATTAATTCCATTGGGTCTTCTTTGCAGAATTTATTGGGTCTTCTTTGCAGAGTTTAGTCAGCTTACAGCACTTTTTTAGGTGCCACAGGTCCCAGTGCTATGTATTACTTTAATCCAGGCTTATGATGGACAGTGAATCTTTCATAAATGTCTGAGGGCACAGTAAAATGTTTGAATGTAGCAGGCAGAGCATTTGCTAAAACTGGATGTTTGTTTTATGCTGCACTGTGAATTGGTTTTTGATGCATTGTGTTATATTTCTGAAGTGTCACATCACATCAAATCACTTATGATGTGGCCTGCCTGTGGCATGTTGAGGTTTTTTTCCCCTTTAAAAGCTACATTTCTTTGCCTAGTTAAATCCTTGCATTTATGAAAACAAACCAGCCATCAAGTTCCTTGCGTTTTGACTTTGAAGGGATGGATCACAAGTAAACGAGACTGTCGTTCCTTACACTGCTAAATACAAACAAGAAAAATGATGGTACCTAGTGACCATTTTCCACATGCCTTATACACTCAGAAAATATTTACTGTGTAGATTTGATTTACCTAAATCCTACCTGAGTTCAAGAAAAGTGAATAAATAAATATCACACCATTAACAGGCCTCTGAGATCTTATCACAGCATGGCATTCCAGCCATTTATGTTACACTGATGCCTGCCTGGAATGTAAACTACCATTGCTGCAGAGCTATATGGGTTGTAAGTAAAAATATCTGTTTTAACTTCTGATGGTTACAGATACATTCTTTTAAATCCATTTATTTATTTATTTATTTAAATGGTGTGTAGATATTTTTCCTCTTGGTGTAGTGCTGTGCTCTGCATTGTTTTTCCTATCAAGTATCTTGTAGAATAGATTTCTCTTTTTTTAACAATAAACTATATTGAACAATAAACTATATGTGTCTGGGCTCTATAAATTAACAGATTGCTGAGTTAGAAGAAGAAAAATAAAGCAGATTAAGAATCATGTTCTCAATAGTCACATCAAGTTAAACTATGACAGGACTGAATGAACCCTGAGTAATCCCTCTATGCTTGAATATAAATTGTTGACTCAGTTTTAAATAGTTTTTAGAAATCTGGTGCTAATGTTAAAAGTAAGACATTTAATTACAAAGCAACAGTTTAAAGTTTTAATAACAGGATTTCTTTTCCTGAACCTATAAAATTTGTACTTCTGTGACCTCTGTTATTGTATTATTGCAGTACCTTGTAATCAGCAAGGTTGGAACTTTTGGGTCCACAGCACAGAACTCTGCCATTGGAGTTAACAGGGTAATGGGTGATGATAGTAATTTTTCACCTGCTATGTGAACCAGCCACTAGAGAGAAATGAGCCAGATGAGACTTGACAGCTCATTGGATTTCACAGCTATTTTCTAACTGCAAAAGAATGTTGTGACTGAATGATCCTGAGTTTAATTCCAGGTTCTGGAAGGAGTGTACTCTTCCAGAGTCACAGACTCTTCTACCCCAATCTGTCCATTTCTTCCTCCTTCTGTGCGTCTCCTCAGCCTGCCCCTATTGTCCCTGTCTCCCTCTGTTTCTATTTCTATTGATGACTGTCCCTGTTCCTGCCTCCTACAGTCTGCACCTCATAGCCTGCTCCCCTGACCTTGCCGTTCTTTCCTCACCTCTCCGTAGTTGAGCATGTCATATTGTTTCCTCTTTCTCCTCCATGTTGCCTAGGCACCAATTGGGGGAAGGTTGGGGGGAGGCAGAGAAAGGGGTAGGGGCATTGACAGCATAGGAAAGATAGTCTCCCATTCTGCGTTGTGGCCTGTTACCACAACAGCACCCCACAGCCAGAAGAAGCAATTGCAGGAAAAGTCCTGTTCAGTCCCTCCAGATCGTGCAACCCAGAGATGGAATATGCTCAGTCACTCTGTGGGGAGAAGCAATACTCAGTGCAGATGTAATAAAAAAAAAAGTTCAAGCCTTTAGGCAAATGTTTAAATTAAATGTTTTATTTTTTTTTTAGAATTTTGGGGGGAGTGCAAGAATTTCAGAATGAACAAGTCAATGAAACTGACAGAAAAGTTTCATGAATTTGTATCAATGAATCTGTATTTTTTTTATGTAAAAAGGTTTTATGTTTTAAAAGTTTTAACCAGCTCCTGTGTCCATGAGTTTTAAAGTACCTCAAGGCTGGGGTACAGATAGAGTGGAATTAGGCCTCATTGTTTGAGAGTCAAGGAACCACAGAATCATAGAAATATAGGGCTGGGAGTCCTCAAGTCCAGCCCCCTGCGCTGAGGCTAGCAAACCTTGACCATCCCTGACAGGTGTTTGTCCAATCTGTTCTTAGAAACCTCCCAATGATGGGGATTCCACTACCTCCCTTGGAAGCTAGGACATTGGCAAACCAGCCAGCCTGTGTATGACCTATAACAACTTAACAAGAAACATTGCAATTGTATCAAGACAATTCATTTGTATGTGAATTTCAAAGAAATGTACTAGACTAGCAATCATCAACTCATTCATTCGTAGTAATAGAAATCAAGGGTAGATGCTAAGTGTATTTGTCTGTGTTTACCTGTATCTTGTTAGAAGTTTAATGATGTAACCAGAATAGCTTGTAGATGTTAATTTCCTTTCATGTCTTAACTGCCTTACATTATGTATGCAAACGGTTAGGTTAACCTTAAGATTAAAGATGTAAGATACTGCAGGAAATGAATAATATTATCAACAATTGTCTTCAGCTTAACTATCTCTGTGACAATGAATGACTGTCTGTTGTCTTATAAAAAGAACAGGAGTACTTGTGGCACCTTAGAGACTAACAAATTTATTAGAACAAGCTTTCGTGGGCTACAGCCCACTTCTTCGGATGCATATAGAATGGAACATATATTGAGGAGATATATATACACACATACAGAGAGCATGAACAGGTGGGAGTTGTCTTACCAACTCTGAGAGGCCAATTAAATAAGAGAAAAAAAAACTTTTGAAGTGATAATCAAGATAGCACAGTACAGACAGTTTGATAAGAAATGTGAGAATACTTACAAGGGGAGATAGATTCAATGTTTGTAATGGCTCAGCCATTCCCAGTCCTTATTCAATCCTAAATTGATTGTATCTAGTTTGCATATCAATTCCAGCTCAGCAGTCTCTCATTGGAGTTTGTTTTTGAAGCTTTTCTGTTGTAAAATAGCCACCCGCAGGTCTGTCATTGAATGACCAGACAGGTTAAAGTGTTCTCCCACTGGTTTTTGAGTATTATGATTCCTGATGTCAGATTTGTGTCCATTAATTCTTTTGCATAGAGACTGTCCAGTTTGGCCAATGTACATGGCAGAGGGGCATTGCTGGCACATGATGGCATAGATCACATTGGTAGATGTGCAAGTGAACGAGCCCCTGATGGTATGGCTGATGTAGTGTAACTGGATGACCTGTGTATGCATAGTAAATAGGATGTTAACTTCAAAGTGATGAGTCTTTGTGTGCTCAACAAAGAAGAATCCTCAGTCACATGCTGTGCTCAAAACACTTAACAGCCCGCTTTGGCTATAAAAGTGAAACCTTGGGCCTGATCCTTTCATCTGTAGTCTGCTTAAACTTTGAACAGGGAAAGGGTGAGCTGTAGGAAGGAGATCTTCCAAATAATTATTTGGAATACCCTGGAAAATGCATGGAAAGACTCACAGACTTTATATCTAAGCTGCTTTTGGATTCTGACGTGTTGGGATGATTCCAGAGAGACTTTTACAAGTCAGCAGTTTATTCCATCCCTGCTATGAGCCTGAACTATTAACACTGAAAATCACTTGTATGTATATTGATCTTTTAACCATTTGTAACTCTCTTCTTTCTTTTCCCTTTAAAAAATAAATCTTAGATTTAGTTATTAAGGATTGGCTGAAAGCATGTATTTAAGTAAGATCTGAAATAGTCATTTACCTGAGGAGTAATGTGTCCTATCCTTTGGGATTGGTAGAAATTTAAATATAGTGAATAAGGTTTTCAGTAACCTCTCACTATATTAGACTTGGTTGTATAGATCGGAGCCAAGGGCTGGAATGCCTAAAGGGGACTGTGTTTGGCTTGTTAATCAGTGTGGTACTTCAAAAGCTCTTGTGTTACTGGCTTGGTGGATCTAATTATAAAATAAACCACCAGTTTTGGGGATTGTCTGCCCAGTTTCTTGAAGTTTGCCCTTAGTGTGGCCCATCCAGGCACCCAGTCACAGAAGCCTATTTCAGAGCTTAACTACATTTATAGTTATAAAGCTTTTCCTAAATCCAACCTAAATCTCCTTTGCTTCAGATTAAACCCATTACTTCTTGTCCAACACTTTCAGTGGACATGGAGAACAATTGATCTCCATTCTCTTTATAACAGCCCATAACATATTGGAAGACTGTTGTCAGGTTCCCCCTCAGTCTTCTTTTTGCAAGATTAAACATTCCAAGTTTTTTACCCTTCCTTCATAGGTCAGGTTTTCTAAACCTTTTATCATTTTTGTTGCTCATCATTGGACTATCTCCAGTTTGTTCACATCTTTACTCAAGTGTGGTGCCCAGAATTGGACAGAGTACTCCAGCTGAGGCCTCACCAATGCTGAGTAGTGTTGGACAATTGTCTCCTATTTCTTGCATATAACACTCCTGTTAATACACTCTAGATTATGAGCCTTTTTTGCTACTGCATCACATTGTTGGCTCATATTCAATGTATGATTCACTGTAGCCCCCAACTCCTTTCTAGTAGTACTACTACCTAGCCAGTTATTCACCACTTAGTTGTCCATTTGATTTTTCCTTCCTAAGTGAAGTACTTTTCACTTACATTTATTGAATTTTATCTTGTTGAATTCAGTCCAATTCTCCAATTTGTCAAGGTCCTGTTGGTCAAATTGCTTGCAATCCCTCCCAGTGTGGTGATTTTATAAGCATACTTTCCACTCCATTAACCAAGTCATTAATGAAAATATTGAATAGTATTGAACTCAAAAGTGACCCCTGTGGGATCTCAGTAGATATGTTATCCCAGTTGGACAGCAAACCATTGATAACTACTCTTTGAGTATGCTCTTTCAACCAGTTGTGCACCCAGAGTAAATTCATCTAGATCACATTTCCCTAGTTATGAGAATGTCAAGTGGGACTGTGTCAAAAACCTTACTAAAATCAAGATGTACCACATCTACTGCTTCTCCCTATCCACAAGGCCAGTAATCCTGTCAAAGATGGAAATTAAATTGGGTTGGCATGAATGCTGACTATTCATTATAATACTATTATCCTCTAGGTGCTTACAAATTGATTGTTTCATAATTTGTTCCAATATCTTTTCAGGTATGGAAGTTAGGGTGACTGTCTATAATTCCCTGTGTCTCTTTGTTCTTCTTTGTTAAAGATCGGTACTATGTTTGCCCTTCTCCAGTGCTGGCAGTCCTGGCAAGGGTTTTATGCTCCATCTCTGATAGCAGAAGGATGTAGACTGAGGTTCTCAGGTACCAAGACACAATCTATATGCAGTGCTCCAAAGCCTGAAGAGAAGCAACCAAAGAAGGAACCCTAATAGACTCCATGATTATGATAGCTCTCTTGCCAGAAGCTAGATTCTATACAGCCCAGGAGGCAATATCCACAGTGAGATGCTAGCCTCAAAGTGTCTCAGCATTCGTATGGAGTTTAAGTCTTTGTGGCTTCGTGCACATCTGTGAAACCATTTACTGGATTACATCTAAAACCTCTGCAGTAGTAGTCACAGAATTCTTGGGGTGGCCTGAGGTACCCATCTACATTTCATCACTATTTTAGCTTTGTGGACTCTGCACAAGACTCATCAGTTTGCTGAAGCGTAAACCTATTCAAATGGCTTGTAAAGCTTTCTTCAAATCTATCCAAATCCTAACAAGCAATACTACAGTGACAACAAGGAGTCTGGTGGCACCTTAAAGACTAACAGATTTATTTGGGCATAAGCTTTCGTGAGTAAAAACCTCACTTCTTCGGATGCATAGAGTGAAAGTTACAGATGCAGGCATTATATACTGACACATGGAGAGCAGGGAGTTACTTCACAAGTGGAGAACCAGTGTTGACAGAGCCAATTCAATCAGGGTGGATGTAGTCCACTCCCAATAATAGATGAGGAGGTGTCAATTCCAGGAGAGTTGACCTGGAATTGACACCTCCTCATCTATTATTGGGAGTGGACTACATCCACCCTGATTGAATTGGCTCTGTCAACACTGGTTCTCCACTTGTGAAGTAACTCCCTGCTCTCCATGTGTCAGTATATAATGCCTGCATCTGTAACTTTCACTCTATGCATCCGAAGAAGTGAGGTTTTTACTCACGAAAGCTTATGCCCAAATAAATCTGTTAGTCTTTAAGGTGCCACCAGACTCCTTGTTGTTTTTGTAGATACAGACTAACACGGCTACCCCCTGATACTTAATACTACAGTGGTTTAATAGGACAACTGCCAAAGAGGCAGACATGTCAGAATCTGCAGTAAGGTAGCTCCATTAATTCTTCATCTGCTAGGGAAAGACAATGTCTTGCTAGACTTCTTGACCAGAGTTTACAATCTACAGCATAAGTGGTCCTGCTAAACACACTTCTTCATCAACTATTCCTCAATCAGGGCAAAACCCAGGTTGCTTCTTATGTCACTGTCAGAGAGACAAAGACTGACTAACATCTCAGGATACACTCTGGGGCAAAAAGGACCCAGTATCACTGACAGATGTCTATGCTCTTCTCCTGGACTGGTGTCAGGAATTCCTCTGTACATTCCTTCTGATTCAATTGATCCAGAAAGTCACTTAGGGTATGTCTACACTACAAAATGTGGTCGATTTTATAGACATTGATTTTTAGAAATCAATTTTATACAGTCGATTGCATATGTCCCCACTAAATCCATTAAGTCGGCGGAGTGGGTCCTCACTACCATGGCTAGCATTGACTTACGGAGTGGTGCACTGTGGGTAGCTATCCCACAGTTCCTGCAGTCTCCGCCGCCCATTGGAATTCTGGGTTAAGCTCCCAAAACCTGATGAGGCAAAAACATTGTCGCGGGTGGTTTTGGGTACATGTCTTCAGTCGCCCCTCCCTCCGTGAATGCAACGGCAGACAATCGGTTTGCGCCTTTTTTCCTGGGTTACATGTACAGATGCCATACCACGGCAAGCATGGAGCCCGCTCAGCTCACCATCACCACTGCTGTTGTGGGCAAGTATACCGTGGGGGCTGCTGTGATCCAAGTAGCCAATGCAATCATTGACATTGTGTTATCAAGGGTAGTGACTCTGGGAAATGTGCGGGCCTTTTTAGATATTGGGTGCATCATATTCCTGTCCTTTGTCATTGGTGAAGAAGTCTTGCAGCCATACATTCCAGTCCAGTCGGTGCTGTAACACCCCATAGCACTTCTGTGGTTGACACATGTAACAGCTCCAGGGCTCTTGCTCTTTTGCCCTGGCCGAGGTACCTTGCCCTACCAGGACCTCCAAGCATTCGACACAGAAGCACTTGCAGCAGCTGGGATAGATACACAACAGCAGCTCCTTGCCTTCACAGCAGACAGTGCAGTAGGACTGGTACCCATCCTCGTCAGACATGTAGAAAAGCTCCAGGAATCGATCCCTGCAAGTCTGGCAAAGGCCCCCCTTAAACAGTGAGTGGAATGTGGCTGGGTTTTTTCTCCCACATGATAAGGATCCTGTTGTTGTTTGTGACTTCGGAAACCATTTGCTTTCTGCTCTGGTCCTCCTCCACCCATTCTTTGCCGTTGTTGCAGAAGTTAGTCTTTAGCCGCTTGGCTGGCGGTTCTGGAACGTCTTCCCTGCCCGGCTCCTAGCAACCTCCAGGGCATGGTGTACAGCTCGTCGATAGGAGACCAGCTTATTAAATGTGGAATGGTTGAAATGCTGCCTAAAAGCCATCTGACCGACCAGCTTGTCTGCTGAAATCTCGGAGAACTTCCTGTCCCCAAACTATTGCACCCAGCACATTCCAGAGATTGCCTGACTTTTGGACTGTAGGAGACGATGATTTCAGGCCACCAGAAGAAGCCCTTGATCTTCCCCCACACAAGCTCCCCAATTCCAAAATCTTTCCCATCCTGATATTCCACCACTTCCCCTGCACTCTGCTTTCCTGCTCCCCAGCGATGAGCTTGGGAAATCCGTTCTGGTCCTCCTGGGTGCTGCTGGCAGACATGGTACTGCTGCTCTGGGAGGACTCCTTGGAATCCTCCTCAGTGAGGTCGATCAGGGGCATCTGGACAGACATGGCCATTCTCCTCTTAGAGCACCGAATGGGAGCCAGAGACTCCAGGTCATTCTCTTCTTTAAGTTTTGTCTCATGGAGATTCAGTCCTGCCTGGAATACCATGCGAGCTGGAGGCTTCTGCCTCAGGCTGCTCTCCCAGCCGGCAGCACCGTGTAGTTGCACCCACCCCAGCCTACCCCTTGCTCCCATGGCTCATGAAGCCTGGACAATAGTAAGGAGCAGTTCAACTATAGGCTGAGCAAATGCAGATTGATGGTAGACTGTGCCTTTGGACGTTTAAAAGCTTGCTGGCACTGTTTGCTGACGAGGTCAGACCTCAGCGCAACCAACATTCCCATTGTTATTGCTGCTTTCTGTGTGCTCCATATCTGTGAGAGTAAGGGGGAGACGTTTATGGCAGGGTGGGAGGTTAAGGCAAATTGCTTGGCATCCGATTTTGAGCAGCCAGACACCAGGACTATTAGAAGAGCACAGCAAGGCATGCTGCACATCAGAGAGGCTTTAAAATCCAGTTTAATGACTGGCCAGGCTTCGGTGTGACAGTTGTGTGTGTTTTTTCTTGATGCAAACCCGCCCCCTTTGTTGATTTTAATTCTCTGTAAGCCAACCACCCTTCCCCCTTCAAAATAAAGTAACTATTGTTTTGAAACCATGCATTCTTTCTTTATTAATTAAAAAAAATGAGATAACGGACAAAGTGGCCTGGGTGGTGTGGGGGAGGAGGGAAGAATAAGACCACATTGCTTATTATAGCCACACTAAAAATCAAATTGTTTGAATGACAGCCTTGTGTTGCTTGGGCCATCCTCTGGAGTGGAGTGGCTGGGTGCCCGGAGCCTCCCTCCCTGCGTTTTTGGGCATCTGGTGAGGAGGCTATGGATCATGGGGAGGAGGGTAAGCGGTTATACAGTGGATGCAGCAGGGGTCTGTGCTCTTGTTGTCTTTCCTGCAGCTCCAACAGATGCTTCATCATGTTCATTTACTCCCCCAACAGATGCTTCATCATGTCCATTTGCCCCCCCATTAGCCTCAGCATCACGTCCTGCCTCTGCTCTTTGCGCTTATTTAATTCTTTCCTGGTCTCTGTCACTGAATGCCTCCATGCATTAAGCTGTGCCCTATCAGTGCGGGAGGACTGCATGAGCTTGGAAAACATGTCATCGCGAGTGCGTTTTTTTCGCCTTCTAATCTGCGATAACCTCAGGGACGGATATGATAGAGGGAACGTAGAAACATTCTATGCGCTACGATTCTGGGGGGAGTGCATGGTCACCTGTGCTGCTGAGTGCTGCTGAGTTCACCATGCTGACCAAACAGGAAATTAAATTCAAAGGTTCCCAGGACTTTTCCTGTGTAACTGGCTAGTGCATGGGAGTTCAAAGTGCTGTCCAGAGTGGTCACAATGGAGGACTCTGGGATAGCTCCTGGAGGCCAATACTGTCGATTTGTGTCTGCACTACCCCAAATTCGACCCAGCAAGGTTGATTTTAGTGCTACTCCCCTCATCGGGGAGGAGTACAGAAGTTGATTTTAAGAGCTCTTTAGATCGATGGAATGGTGGTGTGGATGCAGTCATTTTTAAATCGACCTAACATGGTTAAATTCGACCTAATCCTGTAGTGTAGACCAGGGCTTAGAAACCTGAAAGGATGGAATTAAGATGCTTTTGATAATTCTGACATAAGAGTAGTAGGTTTTTTTTCCTCCAACCTTCTGCAACTGATGTCAGAATCACATGTCCTGCTCCCCAGTCTATCGGATCTCCTATGTCTGGATTGGGGTGGGATTTTACACACAGATCAACACACCCTGACAACTCAACTTCTGGAATGTTGAGAGCAGTAGATAATGTTCTTCTGAGATCTGAAAGATCCTATTGGAAAGCAGGAAGTCTTTCACCAAACAATCCTACTTGATTACTTGGAAGTGATTCTCTACCAGAGCAGCTCAAAAGGAAGTAGAACTGAGAATGACTCCTCCAATCTGGGAGAGGGGTAGATCTCTCCCTCTGTTTATTTTTTATCCAAGGAGAGGGAGTTCACCTCTACCTTTACTTTGTCTCTGGTACACTGCCGCCCAGTGCCTTGATCCTAATTTCAAGGAGGGTGACTTCCCCTCACAACACCTAGGGTTCCATCTACACAAAGTCTTGTTGTTCAGGCTTTCTGCTCATGAAGGGATTCCACCTGAAATGATTGCCAATTTTCATTTTAAAGTAGAAAACATGTTTTCTCTAAACAAAGGCATCAAACTGTGTCAAAAACAGAACATTTCCTTTTTCTTCTGCTTGTAGCTTAAAAATAGCCAAAATATTTTATCAACTTTACAAAAGATTTTCAGCCTTAGAACTTATATACTAATCATATTTCAGTTGGAATGACTTTTACAGGGGGAAAAAAAAGATAAGACCCTTAAAAAACAAGGTTGTGCTGATACAACGTTAGCTATCCCAATGTGAAAAGTGTGACTATAATCTCTGCTTGAACTAAGAATGAGATTGGACATTTGGTGACATGAGGATATTTTAGCTGCCCAAAATGCCACAAAGATAAAAGATGTAAGCCTGAGAGTATGAGGGGAGAAACACTGAGTATGACTAGGTAATGATGCTGTTCTGTAAAAAACAGAGAACATCTGTATAGACCACTGTCTGGCACTGATTTATGGCAAGGTAATTCTGTCTCTCACTTGGAAGAGTAAATTACATTTCTGTTCAAGATGATGTGGATCAGCCTTGGGGCCTGATTCTGATCTCACAGGCATTGGTGTAAAATGAGGAGTAACTCCAATGAAGACAAAGGGGTTGTGCTGGTATAAAACCAATAGAAGCAAGATTAGAAACAAATCCATTGTGTTCTGAGTGATGTTCATTCAAATTGGACAAATGGCCCAGATCCTCAGCTATACCAAAGCTCTGTCCAGTGTAGATGGAAGTAAGATATGAGTCAGTTTCTGTTCTGAAAAATAAAAGCAAGGAGATTAAATGTACAAACACTGAACAAAACACTTGGTGGATGGAACTGTGTGGGGCATCTTTCCCCCTCCTCTCAGCTATCCCCAAGTATGTGATACTACACACAGTCTTTCAAGCAGGTTCTCCTTCACAAGTGAATAAACAAACAGAAAACAGTCTTTTAATTCACTCTTTGTTCTCAGGCTTCAGGGTCACCCTGCCCAGGGATCTCCAGCACCCTATTCCTGTAGCTTAAAAATAGCCAAAATATTTTATCAACTTTACAAAAGATTTTCAGCCTTAGAATTTATATACTAATCATATTTCAGTTGGAATGACTTTTACAGGGGAAAAAAGTCGTTCCATGTTCCTGGCAACTTCCCATTTCTAGTCAGCTCAGGTCCATTCTTGAGCAGCTTCAAACAACTTGAAACAGGACATGTTAGTTCTCATGCTTCTGAGCAGCTTCAAACAGGATAGGTTAGTCCTCATGCTGTCACTTGGACTGCAGAAAGGCAACTGAATGCATTATGTGCCTCCAGCGCTGTCTCCCTGAGCATCTGGCCCCTTGCTCTAGGGACTCACCGTAGGAGTCAGCTCCCCTCCACCATGGCTTCCTTTCCTCTGGCACAGTTGTCCCTATCAGTCCCTTGGCCTAGCCTTTAGCAGCCCTTTATAGGCTCAGGTGTAGCTTAGCCCTTTTAATTGGCTGAATTGGGCTCACCTGCTGTGACAGAGGGACCTGGGCCCAGTCTACTAACAGAGTCAACTACCCCGTAACAGAGGATAATGAGAAAACTGAAAAGTAAGTCCAGAATGTCCAAATTGACATTAATTCTGTGATCAGACTCTTTGGGCTCAGTATCTTAAAGAAGAGGCAGAGTAGGAGGAGAAGAATAAACCTTCGAAAAGGTGATTCAGTTCCTTGTCATAACAATTTCAGCAAATTGTGGTATTTCAACGAGAAGAAAAGGAATAGGAAGAATGCTGAAGAAACATGAGTCATTTCTTACGCAATGGAGTGTCAAGTTCAGAAAGGTTATGGATTAGATTTTCTCTCGTACCCCAATTGCCCCCATACTGAGACCTATAAAATTCTAGAGAGAGTGACAAAACTATTGGAGATTTGTGGACTGGCTGTTTATCGCCTCTTCTTTCAGAAATCTAGTATAACAGCTAGGAGAAAAATTATTTGACAAGTGTCATTAGAACAACAGTAGGGCAGAGATTCTATATTTGTTGTCTCCATGGTATTCTGATGCCTCTAAATATATAGAAGAAGCTACTTCTATCATTACAAACCTCTGAGCAGCTTCAAACAGGATAGGTTAGTTCTCATGCTGCAGAGAAGCAACTGAAAGTATTATGCTTCTCCACAATGTTCTGTCCTGAGCCAACAGGGTAGGGTGCCTATAAGGGAAAGGAGACTGGCGCCATCCACCCATAGTATCATAGGTCTTCCAGGGGGCTCTTTTCGATCCTGAAAAGACCTCTCTTTATTAGATTTTTACAGGTTATGAATCCAGTTGATGTGAGGCAAACATATTTGTGAATTTCAAAGCAGTGGGGTTCTGGTGGGGAGGTCACCAGTGCATTAAATCCTGGGCCCAGGTGCTGGAGGAAGACATGAGAACCCTGGGGTGGGTGCCATCCATGCTGATAAGGTTGAAGCTGTCCCAGACAGTGAATTTCACACAGGCAGTTAGGCTGCTTATCAATGAGATGTGCTAGTGTAATACCATAGCCAAAGCTACTCAAACTAATACATCCCCCACCAATGGCAGCTTCCAACAGCTCATTCTTTAAATGCACTGTTGGCCAGATACAGGTTTCCTTCTTTCTCTCATAATGTGAAATTTTCTCCCTAAAATTAAACTAGTTGGAGGAGGAGGGCAGGTAACATTTGGTCCTGACCAGTTCTTGGTCTGAAAGCGGACTGATATCATGGCTAAAAATGGTTCCATATACCGCAGGAAAGGGAAGATTCACTGCACTTCCAATGATAGTTGGAGAGTTTGGTGTAGTGTTATAGTTTTAGTGGCACTCATCTTGGGGAATATACTTATAACTCATGGCTTCATCACTCATGAGTAATGTGGCCATCCTAAAATGACTGCCAGTAAACTTTTTAATAAAAAAATATTGTTCTTATTCAAACTTTCCCAAATAATGACCATTATAATTATCAGAAGCAGTCCTCTTCTTTAAGGTGGTTGGATTATTAGCTCTTGTCCTAAATTTCTCATCAGGGGCAAATTTCTGCTTTCAAGGGCTGATCCTCCATGGGTCCTTATGTGAACAGCACCATTTACTTCAATGGAGCTATGCCAATTTTCACCCAGAGCTGATTTGGTCCTTTTTTATACTTGTGTAAATTCCACTGAAGCCCTCAATGAATTTGGCCATATGTTTAGTTGGAAATCAGTCTAGTTTCACGCTAGATTTGGTTGCAAGCCAGAAAAATTTCTCTTTTGAAAATAGAAACTGTTATTATCTTAAATTTTTTTTTCTTCCTAAGCCCCAGCAGCGACTCCAGGCACCAGCACAACAAGCGTGCGCTTGGGGCGGCAAGCCACGGGGGACAGCCTGACGGTCACTGTGAGGGCAGAAGGCAGGCGGCTTTTGGCGGCATGCCTGCGAAAGGTCCGTCGGTCCTGCAGCTTCAGCAGCAATTCGGCGGCGGGGACGCCAATGGCACGGCACCGGCGGACCTCCCACAGGCATGCCGCTGAATCCGTATGACCAGCGGATCGCGCGCAGGCGCACCGCCGAAAGCTGCCTGCCTGCCGTGCTTGGGGCAGCAAAAAACATAGATCCACCCCTGCTAAGCCCTTTTATTTAAAAAAGGACAAATTTTATTAAATTTTACTAATTGTGACTTTGTATGGAATATGGGAGGCACTTTATGATATTCATACCAGTATTTTAATATTGTAATGAATTGTGCCAGATATGCCATGTAAGGTATCTGTGAAAATGTTATAATTAGCCAAGTATGATCATCTTGTTTTTATGTTTGTATTACACTGGTCTACAATTTTTGAGAAGTCGTCTGCTTCAGAGATAAAATGTGCTATTTATTATGTAATTTGATGTGCTGAATTCAAATATGACAATTAAAACAACTGATTGGCTATTATTTCTAAGATATTTAAGTTTTTACATTTTATGTCTATGTATATTGTGTAGATAGTAGAGTTTTAATCATAAATTGTAAACCTAGGTCTTTTCATGTGTTTATGGTTGCTTTACATGATAATATTTCACCTGTCCTGTTTATGTAACACTTTAAAAATCAGCAAAAGGGTTATATAAATAAAATTTATTATGAAACAAAAGGCAAAAAACTATTATGTACACTCACTCACTCATACTCATGCCTGTCACCCCAATCAGGGGATGGGCCGCCAACCATAGATCTCCAGAGTCCTCTATCCTGGGCCATTTGCTCTAACTGGTTCCAGGTATAGCCCATTTTTATGCTATCAGCCTGAAGGTCGCGTCGCCAGGTATTTCTTGGACGGCCTCTTTTCCGCTTGCCTTGGGGATTCCACCGCAATGCCTGTCTAGTGATGTTGGTTGGCTGCTTGCGTAGTGTGTGTCCTATCCAGCCCCACCTTCTCCTTCTAATTTCTTCCTCTGCAGGAAGTTGATGGGTCCTCTCCAAGAGGTAGATGTTGCTGATGATGTCTGGCCAACGGATCTGGAGAATCCTTCTAAGGCAACTATTTATGAAAGTATGGATCTTCCTGGTGGTTGTCCTCCAGGTTTCAGCTCCATACAATAAGACTGATTTCACGTTGGAGTTGAACAGTCGAATCTTTGTTGCCAAAGACAGCTCTCTGGAGCTCCAGATGTTCCTGAGCTGTAAGAAAGCTGCTCTTACCTTACCGATCCTTGCTTTGATGTCTGCGTCTGTGCCACCCTGTTGGTTGATGATGCTGCCTAAGTAGGTAAAGGACTGCATTTCTTCCAGAGGGCTTCCGTTCAGTGTGACTGGGTCATTACTGATGGAGTTAATCTTGAGGATCTTGGTCTTGTCCTTGTGGATGTTGAAGCCAACCTGTGATGATGTGGCTGCCACTACGTTGGTCTTCCCTTGCATCTGCTGTTTGCTATGCGAAAGGAGTGCAAGGTTGTCGGCAAAGTCCAGGTCATCAAGCTGGGTCCACAACGTCCACTGGATTTCGTTCCTGCGCTCATAGGTGGATATCTTCATAATCCAATCAATGACCAGGAGAAAAAGAAATGGTGAAAACAAGCATCCTTGACTGACTCCAGTTTGCACTTGAAAGCTGTTCGTAAGCTGCCCTCCATGGATCACTCTACAGTGTATGCCTTCATATAAGTTCTTAATCGGGTTAACCACCTTTACTGGGATGCCATAATGCCAAAGGAGCTTCCAGAGAGTCTCTCGATCCACGCTATCGAATGCTTTCTTATAGTCAACAAAGTTGATGTATAACGAGGAGTTCCACTCCATAGACTGCTCGACTATGATGCGGAGCGTTGCTATCTGGTCCGTGCATGATCTATTTTGCCGGAAACCTGCCTGCTCATCTCGTAGCTGTGGATCGACGGAATCCTTCATTCTAAGAGGACTCTGTTGAAGACCTTCCCTGGCACTGACAGAAGTGTGATTCCTCTGTAGTTGGCACAATTGCTGAGGACTCCTTTCTTGGGGATTTTAATAAGGTATCCCTCTTTCCAGTCTGCCGGAATCACTTCTTCTTCCCATATCTTCTCAAAGAGGGGGTACAGCATTTCCACTGAAGCATCCAGATCTACTTTCAGGGCCTCTGCTGGGATATCGTCAAGTCCAGCCGCCTCCCTGTTCTTCATCATAGTGATGGCTTTTCTGATCTCATCTCTGGTTGGTCTGTCACAATTGATTGGAAGGTCTTCGTTGGCTGGGTCAATGTCTGGTGGATTTAGTGGGTCTATTCAGGAGTTCCTCAAAATGCTCCGCCCATCTAGTCATCTGTTGTTCTATTGCTGTTATAGACTTTCCCTGCTTCTCTTTGACGGGATGTTCTGGCTTGCTGAACTTTCCAGACAGTCGCTTGGTGACGTCATACAGCTGTTTCATATTACCGTTGTATGCTGCCTGCTCCGCTTCTGCTGCCAGTCCATCCACATAATCTCTCCTATCCTTCTTAATATTCCTCTTCACTGCTCTATGGGCTTCAGCATATTCTTTTTGCGCTTTAGCCTTTGCTGCTCTAGTCCTGCTGTTATTAACTACTGCCTTCTTTTTCTTTCTATCTTCTATCTTAGTCAAGGTCTCTGCTGTGATCCACTCTTTCTGCTGGTATTTCTTGATTCCAAGCACTTCCTGGCATGCTGATCTAAGTGTCTCTCTCACTTTCTGCCATCTGTTGGATACACTGTCTTCCTCTTCCTCAGACCGATCCTGTAGTACTGAAAACTTATTCTTCAGCATCAGTCCAAAATCTTCCTTGATCTTATGATCCTTCAAAAGGCTGACATTGTACTTCACTCTCCTATCTGATGCATCTATCCAGTTCTTCTTCAATTTCAGCTTCAATCTGGCCACCACTAAGTGATGGTCGGATGCTACGTCTGCTCCTCTTCTAACTCTAACATCCTGCAAAGATCTTCTAAACTTCTTACTAATACAGACATGATCGATCTGGTTTTCTATCGTGCCTGCTGGAGATACCCAGGTACTCTTGTGGATCCGGTTGTGAGGAAAGATGCTACTTCCTATGACCAGGTTATTAAGTGCACACAGATCCACAAATCTCTCTCCATTCTCACTCATCTCTCCCAGAGTGTGGGTTCCCAGGACTTGTTCATATCCTGTGTTGTCAGATGCAATTTTGGCATTAAAGTCTCCCATAAGGATTGTGATGTCTTTGTCTGGGAGAATCTCTAATATTTTCTGAAGTCTGTTGTAAAAATAGTCTTTGTCATCCTCTTCACTGTCATTGGTTGGAGCATAGCACTGTACAAAATTCTTAATCCTCTTCATTTTAGTTCTGAAGGATGCTGTGATGATCCTGGAACCATGTGCCTCCCAACAAATCAGTGCTCTCTGTGCCTGCTTGGTCAACATGAAGCCTACTCGCTGTGTGTGGAGTGTGTCGCTCTCTTCATGTCCAGAATACAGCAACAACTCTCCTGTCAACAGTCGTCTCTGTCCAGCTTGCGTCCATCTTGTCTCGCTAATGCCTAGTAGGGTCAAGTTGTTGCTCCTCATCTCTGCTGAGACCTGCGCCGTGTTTCTTAACTAGTACATGGTCCTCACGTTCCATGTACCGATGGTAATCCTCCTGGTTGCAAGAAGGGTAATCAGCTTTGTGGCTTCCTCACGACTTTCACCACCCAGCATCATGCATCTTCGAGGTGAAGACCCTTCTTTTTCCAGGCTAAAAGTCTCTCTTATCTCTATTTTTGGCATTTCTGTAGCAAGTTCATTTTTTACCGGGTGGAGTTGCTAGCCCCAGGACCAACCCTCCTCCTTTATCCTGACTTGGGACAGGCAGATGGCCGAAAGGACCTCTCTGGTGGAGTGCATGGTCAAATGCATCATCTTGAAGAAGTTCACGAATCTGAGGACCAATAAAGACACCTTCCTTTATCTTAGGTTCACTTAGCCTTGGAAATTTTCCACGGAGGTACTTGAAAGCTGCTTGTGTTTTGTCAATGGCCTTGACAAAGCTCTTCATCAGACCCAGCTTGATGTGTAAGGGTGGCAACAAAATCTTCCTTGATTCAACAAGTGGTGGATGCTGAACACTTTTCCTCCCAGGCTCCAACGACTGTCGGAGTGGCCAATCTTTCTTGATGTAGTGGGAATCTCTTGCACGGCTATCCTGTTTGCAGAGAAAACAGCAGTACTTTGTGTATCCAGTCTGCAGAACAAGCAAGAGAACAACAACCTTCAAATCGCCACAAAGCTGCCACTGATGTTGGTCATAGTTTATGCACCTCAAAAGTTGTTTCATGTTGCCCTAGGTTTCCTTCATATGGACTGCATGACCAACTGGAATTGATGGCAAAACATTGCCATTATGCAGTAAAACAGCTTTAAGACTCGTCTTCGATGAATCAATGAACAGTCTCCACTCATCTGGATCGTGAACGATGTTGAGGGCTGCCATCACACCGTCGATGTTGTTGCAGGCTACAAGATCACCTTCCATGAAGAAGAATGGGACAAGATCCTTTTGACGGTCACGGAACATGGAAACCCTAACATCACCTGCCAGGAGATTCCACTGCTGTAGTCTGGAGCCCAACAGCTCTGCCTTACTCTTGGGTAGTTCCAAATCCCTGACAAGGTCATTCAGTTCACCTTGTGTTTATGAGGTGTGGTTCAGAGGAGGAAGATGGGAGAAAATGTGGGTCCTGTGACATTGATGGTTCAGGACCAGAAGTTTCATCCTCTTCCTCTTCCTCATCTGACTCAAGTGAGAATGATTCTGGTGCATCAGGAAGCGGCAGTCCTTCTCCGTGGGGTACTGGGCGTATAGCTGATGGAATGTTTGGATAATGCTCGGTCCACTTTTTCTTCTTTGACACACCTTTCCCAACTGGAGGCACCATGCAGAAGTAACAATTGCTGGTATGATCTGTTGGCTCTCTCCAAACCATTGGCACTGCAAAAGGCATAGATTTCCCTTTCCTGTTCAACCACTGGCGAAGATTTGTTGCACAAGTGTTGCAGCATATGTGTGGGGCCCTGATCTCCAATTTTGCAGCCAAAATAAAGGTGATAGGCTTTCTTAAGCATAGTGCTTATACTGCGCTTTTGTGATGCAAAAGTCACTTCACCACAAACATGGCAGAAGTTATCTGCACTGTTCACACAAGTACGAGGCATCTCTGCTCACTTTGGCTAAACAGAAATGTGTCCCTTTGCAAAATCAAACACTGACAAATAAGAGAGCATGACACTGTATGATTTCTAGAGCTGATATAGGGCAATTTGTTAAGCAGAGTGATCTAAGCTTCCTTATGATTGCATCATCCATGACTTCTAGGAATAACATGATGCAATTCATATCATGTATCACGCAATACCAACTTCAGATTGCATCGTTCATTGTTTTGCCTAAAAAGCAAGTACTGTCCAAACCCAGTCATAGATTTATTCATAGATCCAGTCAAAGATGTATTTTAGTCATTTCTGGTTTAAATTGAGATCCCTTCCCTTTATAACTCACTTATCCTCTGCCATTCCTAAGTCAAGGGTCATATATACTTACCCAATAGCATATCTTGAAAACTAGAGCCAATCAACAATTTTAAGCATCATTTTTGTTCTCAGTGACCCAGAATTAGTAAAGTTTGACTACATTTATTTCAGATGCATTTTGGCTGCAGAGCAGTGTTACCTTTGTGTTATGAGTTATAGATATATATGGTATATCTGTATTTCCAAACTTGTGCTGTGTTTCTGGGTGACACCTCCAGACAGATTGGCACCAGCACTGAGCCTGTTAGTTGGCTCATCAGGTGTCATCAATTGTAAAATGAATCCATTGAAAGGAACAAGGGAATACACCTTATGAGTCAGCAAGGCATGTGGTATGGTCATGGACAGAACTCTAAGGCTTTTCCATGACATGCAATGTAAAGCTTGTGTTTGGAACGAAGGAAGTACAAGCCACATGACAAGAGGAATATAAAAGGCATCTGCATCTTCTCCGTTTGATCTTCATTCCTGCTTCTGACCTCTGGAGTAACTTTTCTACAAATGAAGCTCTGAACAAAGGACTGAATGACCCATCCAAGTTGTGGATGTGTTCCAGAGTGACTTTCAAGCCAGCAAACTCACAAATACTGCAAAGAACCTGATAGATGGACTTTGAAGTGTCTGTATGTATCTGACTGCTTTACCATTTAACCACTTTCTGCTTGTTCTTGCTTTTTTCTTTATAATAAACCTTTAGTTTTAGATGCTAGAGGATTAGCTGGCAGTGTGGTATTTTGGTTAAGATCCAACCTAATACTGACCCGGCAATGTGGCTGGCCCTTTTGGGTTCAGAAGAACATTTTGTATAGAGAATTTTTAAATACTCCTCACCTTACTGCACCTAGGTGCTGATTGGGAGCCAGAGAACTGGAATGCAATAAAGGGGGCTGTGTGATAACCAGTGTCAGGGATCTGAAGTACAGTTTGTGACTGGTTGGGGAGTTTAATTTCAGTATTACCCACCAGTTTGGGGAGTATGTGCTCTCCCTGATGCAGTCTGCCCTGACCTTGGCATTTCCAGTGAGGGCTGCCCTCGGCACACTGGATCACACTAATCAAATATGGAAAAAAGCTAAGAGAATTAGTTTCAGAGTAACAGCCGTGTTAGTCTGTATCCACAAAAAGAAGAACAGGAGTACTTGTGGGCTGTAGTCCACAAAAGCTTATGCTCTAATAAATTTGTTAGTCTCTAAGGTGCCACAAGAGAATTAGTGAGATTCTTTCTGAGATGATTATTACAAGACCCCAATGAAAAGTTTTATAAAGAAGTGAACATGAAAATCAGTTCTCTTTGGTGGAGTTTGGCAAATGTTTATATTAAGAAAAAAGTGCTTTTAACTTCACAGTATCAAAACCCATGCCTCACAGTAGAGTTGAGAAGATAAAGGATAAATTCCAGTCACAGCAAGCAAATCTATTGAAGACTAATCTTGCTCTGAAAATCAACAGTATTCAACCCTGTAGCTTTCTAGGACAATTTGAGGATGATTAACCACTTTATAAATGCATGCACATATAAATTCAGTAACTACAAACTTGTTCATTTAGTTTGAGTTGACAGTTTTCTTTGCAAGATGAGTAGCAGTTTAAAAAATTATCTTTGGACCAAATTTTGCTATCAAAACACTGATATCATAGAATCATAGAATTGGAAGGGAACTCAGGAGGTCATCTAGTCCAACCCCCTGCTCAAAGCAGGACCAATTCCCAACTAAAACATACCAGCCAGGGCTTTCTCAAGCCTGACCTTAAAAACCTCGAAGGAAGGAGATTCCACCACCTCCCTAGGTAACCCATTCCAGTGTTTCACCACACTCCTAGTGAAAAAGTGTTTCCTAATATCCAACCTAAACCTCCCACACTGCAACTTGAGACCATTACTCCTTGTTCTGTCATCTGGTATCACTGAGAACAGTCTAGATCCATCCTCTTTGGAACCCCCTTTCAGGTAGTTGAAAGCAGCTATCAAATACCCCTCATTCTTCTCTTCTGCAGACTAAACAATCCCAGTTCCCTAAGCCTCTCCTCATAAGTCATGTGTTCCAGCCCCCTAATCATTTTTGTTGCCCTCTGCTGGACTCTTTCCAATTTTTCCACATCCTTCTTGTAGTGTGGGGCCCAAAACTGGACACAGTACTCCAGATGAGGCCTCACCAATGTCAAATAGAAGGGAATGATCACATCCCTCAATCTGCTGGCAGTGCCCCTACATATACAGCCCAAAATGCCGTTAGCCTTCTTGGTAACAAGGGCACACTGTCGACTCATATCCAGCTTCTCCTCCACTGTAACCACTAGGTCCTTTTCTGCAGAACTGCTGCCTAGCCATTTGGTACCTAGTCTGTAGCAGTCCATGGGATTCTTCCGTCTTAAGTGCAGTACTCTGCACTTGTCCTTGTTGACCCTCATCAGGTTTCTTATGGTCCAATCCTCTAATTTATCTAGGTCCCTTTGTATCCTGTCCCTACCCTCCTGAATATCTACCACTCCTCCCAGTTTAGTGTCATCTGCAAACTTGCTGAGAGTGCAGTCCACACCATCCTCCAGATCATTAATGAAGATATTGAACAAAACCGGCCCCAGGACTGACTCTTGGGGCACTCCGCTTGATACCGGCTGCCAACTAGACATGGAGCCATTGATCACTACCCATTTAGCCCGACGATCTATCCTGCTTTCTATCCACTTTATAGTCCATTCATCCAACCCATACTTGCCGGCAAGAATACTGTGGGAGACCATATCAAAAGCTTTCCTAAAGTCAAGGAATAATACATCCACTGCTTTCCCCTCATCCACAGAGTCAGTTATCTCATCATAGAAGGCAATTAGGTTAGTCAGGCATGACTTGCCATTGGTGAATCCATGCTGATTGTTCCTGATCACTTTCCTCTCCTCTAAGTGCTTCAGAATTGATTCCTTTAGGACCTGCTCCATGATTTTTCCAGGGGCTGAGGTGAGGCTGACTGGCCTGTAGTTCCCTGGATCCTCCTCCTTCCCTTTTTAAAAGATGAGCACTACATTAGCCTTTTTCCAGTCATCCGGGACCTCCCCCAATCACCAGGAGTTTTCAAAGATAATGGCCAATGGTTCTGCAATCACATCCGCCAACTCCTTTAGCACCCTTGGATGCATCCGACCCCATGGATTTGTGCTCATCCAGCTTTTCTAAAGAGTCATGAACCACTCCTTTCTCCACAGAGGGCTGGTCACCTCCTCCCCATGATGTGCTGCCCAGTACAGCAGTCTGGGAGCTGACCTTGTTCGTGAAGACAGAGGCAAAATAAGCATTGAGTACATTAGCTTTTTCCACATCCTCTGTCACTAGGTTGCCTCCCTCATTCAGTAAAGGGCCCACATTTTCCTTGACTTTCTTCCTGTTGCTAACCTACCTGAAGAAACCCTTCTTGTTACTCTTAACATCTCTTGCTAGCTGCAACTCCAAGTGTGATTTGGCCTTCCTGATTTCACTCCTGCAATATTTTTATACTCCTACGTGGTCATTTGTCCAATTTTCCACTTCCTGTAGGCTTCTTTTTTGTATTTAAATTCAGCAAGGATTTCACTGTTAAGCTAAGCTGGTTGCCTGCCATATTTACTGTTCTTTCTACACATCGTGAGACGGTTTAGGGGTGGAGTTGGTCAGAGTGTAATTTTAATTTTGTGGGAAATAGAACAGGGGGGCCTTCTTTTTAATAGCCAAAGCTTTGAATCTGAAGGCCCTGAAATAAAACCTCTAACAGAGGACTGTTATGCTGACTGCATTTACAAAAAGTAGTACAGGCCAGGGCCTGAACAAGACTGAACTGCACAGTTCTCTGCCAAACTCCGTAAAGGGTAATGGCCAGAGGAGGGGGGAGGAAAAACAAAGAACAATACTAAAGGCTACAACAGAAACTGCTTTAGCAATATAATAACCACGAGTTTATGAAATACATTAAGAAATTTCTTTTGCAAAGAGCAGATCACTCTTGCAGTTGCAGTTATCTGCAAACTTTCCAATTCCAGCTATCTGCAAAATTAGCCAATCATAGATCTTCTTTAGGTGTCCCGTGGTAACCCCCTTAACCCTTAACCATAAAACCCTGGAAAATAACATGTACCTTGCCAAAAAATGTACCCAAACTGGTGCCAAGTACCACCCCTGGGGAAAAACCACCAAGCGCCCCGTACCCAAATAAAGCACCCAATTCTCAGAAAATAATGAGGAAGGGGAGGACTGACCCCAACCCCAATTTCTTAACTCATGATGTATTGTTCTTAACTCACGACATATTGTTTGTACTTTGCTTGCGGTTTAATGAAATAAAAGCCGCCTGCGAGCGGTCCTCGGGGTGTCAGTCTTCGGACTGCACCCCAGTGCACTGGTATGTATGTCAATATAGGACTGTTATAGCAAAGATCCCGAATTAGGTGTGCGTGCGATTGTGGGTCGTAAGAGGTCCCCATCCTTTTCTGCCCGTTAAGTGACGATTGTGTCCCTCCTTGCTCGGAGAGTGGGGAGGCCCCGGGAAAACGCCCACATACTCCTAGGTAGTAGAGTAACCCATCCCGTTCTCTTGAAGGCGGGCCGGTGCTCTCTGCTGGGGGAGGGGTGTACGGGGACCAAGCCTTTCCTAACCCTCTGTGTGGATGACCTACAACCGAAACCTTACCCCAGATCGTCCTTTTGGAGCATGGACTCGTGTATGAAGTGAGCTCCCTCCCCTTGCTGTGTTTGAAGGTAGCCCCTGGAAATCATTTGCCAAAACCTGGGGCAACAGGGCATCCTACCCCGTTCCTCTTAAAGGCGGATTGGTAACTTGTTGCCGGACAGAGTGCATGCGAGGACCTCCTTTATAAATCCTCCCCAGTGGCGTGAATGTTGAGGAGTTGGCCTCACCTGGGTAAAGAGGCTAGGAAAATTGCTCTCGCCTGGAAAGGAGACCAAGGCTTACTGCAGAGTTCTAGTGTTGTTGTGTTGTTTAACCACTCTTTGTGTATAATAGCAATTGCTTTGTTAAATAATTAAGCCTCTCCTACAAGGGGGATTAGCCAAAAAGCCCACCCTCCTTGCTGAATTGATAGTAAAACAATGCCTGTGCCCATGAAAAAAAGGATTGGGCCCAAATGGGCAGGCAACCGCAGTTTAAGGAAGTTAAAAGAAAGAAAGTACGAAGTTAACTCTGTAATTACTGGTGGGAAGTAAGCAGTGAAACTATGAATAAATGTTAAAAGAAAAATTCTTGGTTTCTTTGCAGCCATTCCTTTGGGAGTGTCTGTAAATAATCCAGGCAAAAGGTTATATAGGTAAAATCATTTGACTATGAAAAAGTTAGTTAAATTTGTTAAAAAACACTCCTGGTATGTATAATTTTTTGTTTTATAAGTTTAAGATAAATTAATGTTGTTTTGATTACTGATCATAGAATATCAGGGTTGGATGGGACCTCAGGAGGTCATCTAGTCCAACCCCCTGCTCAAAGCAGGACAAATCCCCATACAGATTTTTACCCCAGTTCCCTAAATGGCCCCTTCAAAGATTGAACTCACAACCCTGGGTTTAGCAAGCCAATGCTCAAACCACTGAGCTATCCCTCCTCCCAACCTTTTTTGGGGTTGTAAAAAAAAAAAAACTTTTTCCAAACAAAGTAAACTAGTGTTGTTTAGTTTTGGTATTTAGCATTTAATCCTTAAAGTAACTTAATGCTTTACAAAATTTAAATTGTTTTAAATAAAACCAAAGTTGTGGCTGCAGCAGGGTAGTCAAAGCCAGGAGAATGAAAAAATTTAAATCTGTTTTGGTAACAAATAGCAAATAAAAGCTAATATCAACTAAAAAGCCACAAATTGTTCTTGAAGTGTTGCTGGGTACACCTTATACCCTGATCATCTTTGGCACTCCCTGGACGGTTGTGCCTCATGTGCTCTCGCCCTATTTGCTCGCGCGCATCACCGGATGACTGTGCACCGTTGATTGCTACAGTTAGATAAGACTTTTCCTCTGTGGCCCAGCACTACTGCCAGCAACATAATATTAGGAAGGCAACACTTTTCCCTCTTTGGAAACCTCTCTAAATATTTGGATTAATTTTATTCAAATGTTTAAATGTTATAAATGTAAGTATGTGTTAGTTTTAGTAATGTATTTTCTTGTAAAAAGGGCAAATGCAAAAACTGTTGTAAAACTTTTGATTAAGGATTTTGTATCACAATCTGGCATATCTAAACTGATTATAAAAGAGCTATGTGCAGCTTCACAGATCCAGTATGGCTAAATGCCCTTTAAAGGCCACTCCCAATCAAAAGACCAAATTCAGCCCTCATAAAATTTTTACCAGGGCACCCAATGCAACTACCGGCAGTGCCCTGCTGGCCCTGGCTCAAATAAACAGTCATTTAATAAATTACACAATAGTCAGGCACTAACAAAATGTGTTAGGTCTTTTTATATACATCAGTCCTGCCACTCACTGAGACCAGAAGACTGGGTCTACATAAAGGTCCATCAGCAAAGAACTGCCCTGGCCCCATGCTAAGGGACTCTTATCAAGCCCTGTTAATTATCAACACTGCTGTAAAGTACTGAGAATTGACTACCCCCCTATGTTTCTCATTGAAATGGCTCTTCAACTGATCTGTCTATCTTTCTTTCTGGCGTTGTTGCTCCTTCTGGACAACAGAGGTAAAAGAAGGGGAAAGGGTTGCCAGCTTTTTGCCTTGTCCTTCACTTCTGGGTGGAAGGCTGGTAACCTCTCCTTTGTCCGCTGACAAATCCACTAAGCCTTTGGATCTTGCTAAGAAAACAACTTCTCCACCTGAGGCCATAATAAAGCCTCCAACCAAGCAAGGTGATTGTGCTAGTAACCCCTCCCTTGCAGCCTCATTGCCAGACAGCTAAGTGAACTAAGACTATGAAATCTTGAAGAATAGCTTGTGGAAGCTAGCCAAAACTACCTGAAGATAAAAGTTTTAATATTCCTCAGCCTCTCCTCCTTAACGAACTTGGGGTGGGGAGGGGAAAAGTAATATTTTTCTAAATCTTGGCCAATCAGTAGCCTCTGATTTAGTCTGTATCATATTGCAATATATCCCTACTCTACATGACTGCCTCCTAGCCCATCGTTATAATCCCCACTCCCCAGCTACTCCCCCTCATATCTTCTCCAATTCCCATACAAATCTATCTGCCCATGGCCTCAGAAGAATTCAAGTCTCGGAACAACAAATGTAGTATAGCACACCCTACCAACGGAATTATCGTTTCCAATGGTGAATTGTGCTAAATGCTACTATGGGAACAATCACTTTCTCACTCCCCGTCTCTGCTTTCCAAATAACTACCCAGTACCCTAATTGTTCTCAGGGAGCGGCCATTCGATTGGCCCAGCTTGTGCAGTGGGAAAATTTTTATTGGGGAAAAGGAGGCTTGGTGGAAGGGGCCTTACATGGCCTAACTGGAGCATCTCCCCTTTGTCACCATTGGGGATTTCACACCAGTAATGTGTTGGATGGAAACTTCTATTTTAATTGTCTTTGGGGAACATGAAGTTTTTCACTTGCTGTGGCCCATGCAGTACAAGGAAGTCCTTCAGGCTACTGCTCAAGTGGATCCACAGTCCTGGATCATCTGGACTTAAGGAACTAAACTGAGCAGCAGCTGTTTCTTGCACCTCCACCACACTCTTCTCTGATCTACATCTTTCTTCAGGATTGTGAATGGTTACATCCATTTGAGATGGAGATATGGATGTTCCAGTAGCTGCCAGGTCACCTGCACTCTAACTAAGTGGAAGATCAGGCATCTCCTCACCACTCACATCCTCACTGGGGTCAGAAGGCTCACTGTGAACATTTGTGTCTATGTATCTCAGGAGAGCTCCTTCCTGCTTATATAGAAAAGCTTCATTTGCTTGCTTTTTTTTTTTGAATGCTGCCCCAGAGGGGTGTTTTCTTTTTTCACTCATGACTGCTGTTCTGTGCCAGCTATAGTGGTTCTCAACACTCAATTGAAGGGGACAAATAAACAGGCTGGTAGCAAGGCCTGAGTGAGGGAAGATATTAGCATCTTAAGGGCCTAACTGGCTCCTACTACTTCAGTTGACTGCCTGTTATCCTCAAGTGGGTTCAGGGAAGCAGCAGGAAACAGGAAGCTCCCTGAGAAGCTGGTGTTAATCAGTCCAGGCTCCTGGGGATGCTAGAGAGGTACACAAGAGGCTCCTCTTCCTCTCTCTCCCTGCAGCTCCTGCTGCTTTCTGTTATTCCCTCTCACCTTTTCTCCTGCCTGCCTGTTATGTCTCTTGTGCCCTCCTTCCTCCAGCACAGCACTCCACCATCTCTGTGCATGTAGAGCAGAGGGAATACATATGTACCAGCAGCAGACACAATTTTCTATACTCTGAGTCATAGTGGCACCCCTCCCCCCCAAGTCTGGCACCTGAGGCGGCCCCCTCAGTTCACCTCATTGTAAGGCCAGCCCATATGGAAATCACCGATGGCTCTTGTGTACTCTGTAGCCTAACTGTATATGGACCAGAAGTAGCCACATGCAACTTGTTGATGTCCAGCTGAACAGTGCAATGTGGTGCATCCCTGGAACTCTCAGGTCAACCTCAACATCTTGGCTGCCGGTGCTGTTGTACATTGCTCTCCCATCCATTTGCCGTGATGCTGCAACCCTTCGGAATTCCAGAGGATCGCAGAAAATGAACGTCTTTCCATCCAGCAGGACCTTAACTATGTCCTTCACCACTTCTTGAAGTCTTGTAAGTCCTTTTGTACCCATGCATTTAACCTTCAACAATGCAACTTCAACCCTGATGAAGCTTGAAAAGCCGAATGGAGTTTACAAAAATTCACAAATAAACACCTCATGAAAAGACCCAATGCAGACAATCCCTGGCTTCAATCTCCCATGAAACTTATGGACAACACTAAACTGTATCCACACAAATCATGCTAGATGCGGATACTTGCAGGACAAATGGAAAATTAAAGACACTCCAGTGTGTGACTGTGGTCACCCAGAACTGACCATAGAGCATATAATAACTCAATGCCTGATTCACGAATATGAAGGAGGCATCACAGCAATACACTCTGCTACTCCAGACACAATTATCTGACTTAACCATCTAAATGTAAAATTATAGTTGTTGCTCTACATCTACATCAGTCAAATGAAGAAGATTCCCATTAGCTCTGCAGAGTCAACGCTGCTATGGAAGATCAATCTGGGTTCTATTTTGGGTCATACATCACCAACTGAATGTTTAAATGAATTTCAGTCATAGGGCCAAATTCTGCCTTCAGTTATACCCGTACAACCATGCTGTAAACAACTGAATACTGTTTTATTCCGGTTCTTATACCTCACTCATCACCATAGTATTTCAGCACTTTCCAGTAGCGCACTAAGCTATGTGAATAAAATCCATCACACATTTGTTGCCCCATCCACTTCTGAGCATTCTTTGTTTTTCCTCCCCCCTCCTCTGGCAACTACCCTTGACCGAGTTTGGCAGAGAACTGTGCAGTTCAGTCTTGTTCAGGCCCTGGCCTGTACTACTTTTTGTAAAGGCAGTCAGCATAACAGTCCTCTGTTAGAGGGTTTATTTTGGGGCCTTCAAATTCAAAGCTTTGGCTATTAAAAAGAAGGCCACCCTGTTCTATTTCCCCACAATTTCCCTCCTCTGATGCCATACAGGCATCACTATCGTAATTTGCTAAAGCGGCCATAGTGCAGCATTTAGACTTAGTAAGGTAAGAGGGACGACTGGGTGGAGGGATACAGAGATTTGGGGATTAGCAGGCCATGTGATAAAGCGGCTACCTTGTGCAGTGGTCAAGTTAAGGTGAAAGGGGAGAGGGATGTGGGGATTTGATGGCAGGGCGCAGCCATCCTTTTTTTTTTTTTAAACAGGGGTTCTCCCCTTGGGGCCTTATCTACTGCTTTTCCTTCCCAAAAAACAAAGATGTTTAATACTTCTCCAGGGTGTAACTTACGGAGACAAAATAACTGTGGGGGCTCCAAGGTCCACAAGAACCACAAGGTTCTGATTCCCATCCAGACGTGTTGAGCAGCGAAACCATGGGGAATGGTTAGGTCCGTGGGGTGGCTTGCCTTCCCATACCTGCCAGCTGATAACCCAGTCCCATAGACAGTTTGCCCATGGCCCAGGCACAAGCAATTGCACTGGAGCCCAGGTGCCATTAATAGGCCCCGAAGCTTGGAAGGTACATGCGACGGAGTCACAGCTCCATTGTGACAACGTCCACGTATGTCTCCACTTCCACAGCTTGGGTGGTACTCCCACGGTAGTGGTAAGGGTTTGGGGCCATTGCTGACCTAGGACATCGCCTTGCATTTTTGCTAAGAGCCCGTTAAAGAAATCCTGCATTTGGCTACAAGCTGAATCCCAGCCAGTATCCTTTCCCACTAGGGCAAGGGTGTTTGTTAATTTCTGTAGGAGAGTTTGGGTTGTGGTTCCCAGTCCTGACAGGGCATGGTCTGATCCAGTATGACCATTCTTATGTTCTTATGTGATTTGCTGCCTTCTCATGGCATGCCAGATTTCTAGCCAGATTTTTCCAGTCTTTTGTTCCTGTAGAACCCAATGTGTCTGGGACATTAGAATGAAAGAGTTTGCAACAAAAATGGTATGCAGCATTCTGGGTTTTTGAGTACATAAGCCATGACATCTCGAATATGAAGAGGGAGTGAACCTAACAGGTAATGATCAAGTGATCTCTCTCCTGCCATCCATCTCCACCCTTTGACAAACAGAGGCTAGGGACAGCATTCCTTACCCATCCTGGCTAAGCCATTAATGGAGTTAACTCTCCGTCACCAGAGAGCATTCCATAGATGGAAAGAGCTTGAGATGAGACTAAGGCCAAAGGCCACCATAGATTATCAGCATCAAGAGAAGATTGCATCAGAGTCTCTTTACTGGCAAAATGTTCTGAAAAAGCTCATTGCTATTGTGAGAATGTTTGCTACCCAAAACCTAGTGCTGCATGGCACTTCAGATCAGCTATATGTGCCAAACAGTGGAAACTTCCTTACAATTGTGGAGCTGATGGCTGAGTTTGATGCTGTATTCCAGGAGCCTCTAAGAAGAGTCACCACCCAAGAAATGTACACACACCACTACCTTGGAAAAATAATTCAAAATGAGATCATACAGTTACTGGCCACAAAAGTTTGTGGCAGATCTGAGGTCAGCAAGATATTACTCCGTTATTCTGGACTGTACACCTGACAGCAGCCATATGGAACAAATGACTTTAATGGTGCGTTTTGTAACAACAACAGAACCTAGTGAAAATGTCCCTGCAATGGTGAGTGTCAGAGAGCATTTTCTAGAATTTATTGATATTGATGATACTACAGGAGCTGGTATGACAAATGTGCTTTTTAAAAACCTGGAAGATACGGGAATTGCGATAGCCGACATGAGGGGTCAGGGCTACGATAATGGTGCCAACATGAGAGGAAAGAACAGAGGAGTGCAGACACGGATCCTAGAGTTAAACCCTCGAGCTTTTTTTGTCTCATGCAGTTCCCATTCATTGAACTTGGTGGTCAGTGATGCAGCATCAGCTTCTAGTTTTAATTTTTTAATGTAATTCAAAGCATCTATGTATTTTTCTCTGCATCAACTCATCGATGGCAAATTGAAGCAACATCTAGGAACATCCTCTCTGACACTGAAACCACTGAGTGCCACACGATGAGAAAGTTGAGTGGAGGCAATAAAGCCTGTCAAACACCAAATTGGGAAGATAGATGATACCATAGTTGCCATTATGGAGGATAATGCTATGACAGGAATTGTTCATGGGAGAACAGTGGCAGAGGGAAATGGAATCACCAGAAACATACATAACTTCAAATTTCTGTGTGGCTTAGTGTTGTGGCATGACATACTGTTTGAAATAAATGTTGTGAGCAAGAGACTCCTAGGTGTTGACCTCTATATATCTGGAGCAATGGAACAACTGGACAAAGCAAAGTCATACCTACAGTCTTGCCGGTCAGATGAGGGATTTCAAAATGTTCTGAAGAGTGCACAGGAGTTGGCAAAGGAACTTCACACTGAAGCTCTTTTCCCACCCATTTTAGAATACAAGAATCACCGAAGAAGACATTTTGATTACGAGGCATGGGATAATCCCAAAAGAGACCCCAAACAACAATTCAAAGTTCAATTCTTTAACCAGGTGCTAGATTGTGCAATATAGTCGGTTGAAGAACGTTTCATGTAGCTAAAAGAATACAGCAGTATATTTGGGATGTTGTATGATATTCAAAAACTCCTCACTATACCTGAAGGAGTCTTACACCAGCAGTGCAGGGCACTAGAGACAGTGTTGACACATGATGAAATGCGCAATATTGATGCGAGTGATGTAGGTGATGAACTGAAAGCCCTTTCAAGATACATTTCACAGGATCAACTCCAAAGGCTTTTCTGGAATATATGTGCAAAAATAAGATGACCACCCTCTTTCCAAATGCTTTTGTTGCTCTGTGCATACTTCTAACACTTCCTGTAACAGTTGCCAGTGGAGAACGCATCTTCTCCAAGCTGACGTTAATAAAAACACATCTACGCTCCACAATGACACAGGAGAGGCTGGTCTGCATTGCAACCATCTCAATAGAGTATGAGCTGGCCCAGACTGTGGACCTTCAGGAAGCAGTTCAAATCTTTGCAACCAAGAAGGGACGGAAAGCACCACTTTGATTAGTCAAACAGATAAAAATGCCAGTGTTTACTACGCAGACAAGAAAAGTTACATTTGCTGTTCAGGCATTTGAAAGTTAAGTGTTACTTAAAATTTTTGAACAAGGCATTTTAAGTTGTTAGTTCTCCTTTACTGGTGTAGGTAGCAGAGCAATACCATGAGAGGAGTGGAACAGGAAGAAGGCAGTATTAAGACCATTCAAAGTTTTGGCCCAAGCGAGGGGGCATGGGGACGTCATTTGAGCTTCCTGCCTCAGGTGCCAAAATGTTGTGGTCTGGCCCTGTGTCCATAACACTGGTGCTGATGCTCCCCAGCTTGTGCTTGCAAGTTTCTGTAGCAGGTTGACCCTTGTCTTCATCTTGGCAGCTACCTTCTTCAGATGGTCATGGAAGGATAGGTCGGAATGGGGTCATGTTGCATAATGTTGCCACAGAAGATCACTTTCAGGGTGTGCTTAGCATTCCTGTTATCAAGATGGAATAAATAAGAATAAAAAAGAATTTAAAACGGTTATTTTTTGTCACTAAAGTAGGCAAGTATTACTCTGGATAAACACAGATCTATTTGATCAGAAGATGAAATTTTCACAAAGTCACTTATCGGAGAAGAACCACACTTTAAAATGATATGACATTAATTTCTTTAGCATACATTTTAAAAAATGTATTACTTCAGCTTTGTGATTCAGCATTTTTGCTTGCAAATAATTTTGGAGTAGTAAAAGTTGGATACCTGCAGTTTTGTGCAGAATGGATATAAATGATAGTGAGGAGTGCTTGAGAGAAATGCTTTTTCCTTTCACCCTTATCAGAATCAGGAATCCACCCATTAGTGTTGCAGTAAACCTGGGGAATCTAACTGGATCTTCTCCTTCCTATTCAAACTGAAATTACAAATGGATAAAATTCCTTTAGCAACAACTCTGTACATGTTTTACTTCTAACAAACATAAACAAGTCCCAGAAAAATTTTTGTGTTCACCAGAAATTTTGGTGACATTTCTGACCTAGATCAATGCCAGTACAAGTTATGTCCACCACTTCTATCCAAGGTCTCCTATGACCATGGTGGAATCATTAATTTTAGTATTGCATGTTTTATGTAATACTAGCAATTTCTTATTGTACTTTTCAACAGTCAGCAGCCATTTATTCTGGAGGGACTGTCTCCTAGTTTCCATTTTGTTTTCTTGTTATTATTTCAGATCTGTCTGCTCATTGTCAAAGCCCATTTTTATTGTACAATATAGCTTTTGCTCATGTTATTTCTCTCTGAGCCATATGTTACTGATGGATGCACTGACTACAGATCTCATTATTTATCAGGTTAAGAGGAGAAATGCTCTTCATATTTATTTTTATATTTGAAAATCCACTTGAAGCTAAATGGTTTCTTTCTCTACCTGTCTTCCATTGTGTGATTTCTATCTAACCCAGGTGGCTGTTAAAGCAGATATATTGTTCTACTTTTCAATTATCTTTCCAAATATGCTGAGCTGGTTATTTCTCTCTCCGGGATGGTTGACAATGATCAATGGCCTTCGTTTTGCTCACATTAATTTTCAGTACATTTTTCTGTCATTCCTAATGATTTACTCTATCAATTTTCCCCATATATTTTGAGTAAAAGCCGGATAATATTGCCGAAAGCACTACAGCTACTATCCAGTTGCCAACTTTCATGCAGTAAATAAGCACCCCGACTTTCACAATAAGCCAGAAATCAAGCTATATCCATTTCAAAACAATGCCAAAACAAGCCAATCCCTAAGAACCCCAACAGTCTATGGGACTATGTGATCCTCACGGATCTAGTCTGGGACTGTAGTGGGCCCGCTGTACACCTCGACTCACTCCCCCCCTTGCCCCTGCTTGCTCTTTGCCTCTGCTTGCCCCTCTTTGCTCCTGCTTGCCGGAAGCTGATTAAAAAAAAGAAGCAACAAACTACAACAAGCTACAAGCCAAACAAGCAACAAGCTACAAGCAAAAAATAGCCAACAAGCAACTCACAAGCCAATTAAACAAAAAAAAGCCCAGTTTCTGTGCTTTTTTCACAGGTTTAGCATGTCTGCTATTATCTCTGTTTATGGTGGACCATGTTTCTTTCCCATGCAATCTTTGAAAGGTATTCTGGCAAATCTTTAAGCAGCTGTGAAGAAATGATTTTCTATATCTTTTCCCCTTGTATAAGCTCAACTATTTAGTCAAAACATTTATTTAACTAGGTAAAGTCTAATTTGCAATGGTGACCTAACTACAATAACTCAAACTGCAGTGCATGCAATTTCTAGGGTATTTGGCTCTTTCTTCTGTTCACAAAGTACCTGAGAATAGACTTTGCTTTTTATCAATTACCACAGTATTTGATGGATGACTTATATGAACTTTGTTCAGCCCATAGATTTCTCAAAAATGATTTGCCATGGCTATTGCTTCCATAGTTAGCTACATATGCTGTGTGACTGGTCATACCAGGTGGACAACTTGCTCCAGATATGGTAGTAACAAGTTAAGGAGTAGGTCCATGTGAGTTTTATGAAGGTACTTTTTTCTTTTTTTAAATAGAGATATCCTTCTCCTAGAACTGGAAGGGACCTTGAAAGGTCATCGAGTCCAGTCCCCTGCCTTCACTAGCAGGACCAAGTACTGATTTTGCCCCAGATCCCTAAGTGGCCCCCTCAAGGATTAAACTCACAATCCTGGGTTTAGGAGGCCAACGCTCAAACCACAGAGCTATCCCTCCACACTAACCCACTAAAATGTGGAAGACAGATCACATTTTTCTTATAGCTTCCTTTCAGTATTTAACACAAAAAGGAAAAAAGAAGAACAGGAGTACTTGTGGCACCTTAGAGACTAACAAATTTATTAGAGCATAAGCTTTCGTGGACTACAGCCCACTTCTTCGGATGCATATGCAGAAGTGGGCTGTAGTCCACGAAAGCTTATGCTCTAATAAATTTGTTAGTCTCTAAGGTGCCACAAGTACTCCTGTTCTTCTTTTTGCGGATACAGACTAACACGGCTGTTACTCTGAAACAAAAAGGAAAGAGCTTTTTAAGCATAGCTACAATATTGATCATTCTTACAAGTGCCTTATCAGTTCCTTGCACATCTGATCCTTACACATCTGACACCAACCCTTTCAAACAAGGTTTGGGGAAGGATTAGACTCAGGTTTAGATCAATGGTGTCAGCAGATGGATTTGGTGCAGGGAGCATAGCCCATTTAGTATGATGTCATTATCCCCTACCAGTTCTATGCTTTATGAAGTGCCCAGGTCTATGCTGGAGGTGCAGTGTTTCACTTTAATTCTGATGTTTTGCTGGGTGGAAAGCATTCACATTAGCTTTCATTATCCCTCCACCCATATATAGGGCAATAGATACTGATGGATTAAAAAAGATCATTCTCTCTCCTTCAGAACAGGCTGTAGTCATGTATACCCTGTGCATCATGTCCACAACAGTATTAAGTATAGCTGTTTGGGAATTTTTCAACAAAACATTTTTTGTCAGAAAATCTGATTAATCAAAAGTGAAACTTGTCACAGGAACGGTTTTGATTACACTTCTGGTGGGGAGGTTTTTCAAGTCAAGGATGGAATTTCTGATCAAAGTGAGAGAACATGAGAGAGACCAGAATAGCTAATAACTCAGTGGTTAGGACTAGAGCTGAGCAAATAACTGAAGCCAACATAAAAAACAACAACACCCAAACCAAATTTTTTCAAACACTTTTGTTAAATTGAAAAATTCAAAAGTTCACTTTGAATTGATCTAATTTTGGTCAACTAGAAACAAAATTTGTTTTGAATTTTTGTTTCAATTCAGTCATTTGTAGATGTTTTTCAGCTGTTCTTGGTTTTTGTTTTTTAACTAGACAAATTGCAAAAACATCATTTCAAAATGAAAAGTTGAAACAAAATTTCAAAATGGTCTTAAGAGAACATTTGAATATGAAAAAGTCAAAAAGTTTTTTTTTAAATGGGTGAAACTAAATGTTTAGACTTTGTAATTATTTTCTTTGGCTGAAAATATTTGTCAGATTCAACCCAGATTCACAAATGCTTTTGGAGCCCCAGAAAATGCATTTTTCAGCTAAATTACTTACTATTCACCAAAAATATTTTGTATAGCTCTAGTTAGGACACTCACCTGGGATATGGGAGACCAATGATCAAGTCCCTGCTACAAATTAGGCTAGGTAAGTGTCATAACCATAAGGTTATGGGTTGTTTTATGGTAAGTATCTCATGAATGCACCTAAAAGTCTCGGGTTTGTATTGATGCAGAACAAAACCAAATTCCAAAGCCTAAGAAATTTCACACAATGAAATTGTTCTTTCCAGCCAGCCCTGGTATTAAGCAATGTGGCACCACACTTTGCGCATTTTCTGTCTTACATTGCTTGAATCTGTTATTCTAGTTGGGGTGGTGGGGGGGAAATGGAGTATGACTTTTTGTGAAGAGATAAAGAGAAAAATAGAAGAAGAATGGTGAGGATCCCTAATGGAGGTCAGCATAAACTGTGGCAAGGACTCTTCTACCTGACAATCTGACTGAGTGAGGATGCAGAATGTCCATTTAATGCTAAAGGCAAGTTATATGCATCCAGCAGAGACTATAACCCATTGATTCGATTGTATTCTCTTTTTAAAAACAAAATTAACAGTGATGTTACCTATTTTATCTGTTTGCATGGACTATTCAGGGTGCTTTATGGCTTCTTTTTTTTTTTATACTAATTTGCCTAATATACCTCTTAAGAGAAACATAATGATAATAATGCTGAGCTCTTATTCAGTGCTTTTCACCATCATGTTAGGAAGGTAAGTATCATTATCCCATTCATAAATAGGGAAACAGGTACAGACTGGTAATTGACTTACTGGGAATTGGAGGCAGATCCAGGAATAGAACACACATTTCCGGACACCTAGTCTGGTACCCTACTCTGCCTGCTAGGACAATTAAAGTGGTGAAATTGCTTCAAGTGAAATTCTTTGCTATCATACATGTTGCCTTTCATAAAGATTCTAAAAATATTAGTTCTGTAAACTGGAATATTCTGTATAGGTCAGAAGTCAAATTATGTATTTCTAAGTGTACTATTTTCTGAGAGATTTGATACAAAGCTGTTTTGTATCTGTTTCTAGAATTCTAGCTTAACTGAAGCTTCCCAGGAACTAATCTTGCCTTTCCTCCACATAGTATATCAGAGTGAAGAAAGGCAGTCCTATATCTTTCTCTAGCAAGAGTCATCTCTTTGAGCAGCATAATAGCTGTGTACCATAGTAATGAGTCATCCTTCTGGCGGTGGTTACTCAGCACTTGAATAATAAATTTAAAAAATGAGCAAATATAATCAGTAAATAAACATAGGATGCAAATGACTGATTGTGCACTTTGATTAAAAGGTCAAGTGCAAAACAAAAAATAATGATGACAAATGGAAAATATTTTCTTAAAAAAAAATTAAACAACCACAATCAATGCCTTAGCCCTTATTATAATGTTGAAATTTCTCAGGCTAATTGTGATAAATTAGGCTAAAATCAGTGTGGTGTATCTCCTAAAGATATTCACACTGTGCTACTTTGCCAAAATCCTACTCAAAGTCTGGCAGAGCCATCCATCATTATGGAGACATGGTCTGTTGAAAGAAGTATCGATGGTTTGTAGGTGATATTGATATTTTTAAACTTTAATACTGCAGCAGTGGAAGGCTATAATCTTTTCTAGATTGCAAAGAATTAACTGCATAATGGGTTAGCGAATACCAGAAACAGGCAAATAGAAGGTGGATACTTTAAATTTAGGCCCATAATGCCAACCCATAAACTATAGATAGAGTGAACCAGAGTAGCAGTATGTAAGGCAACTAACAATGAATAGCTACTGGTTGGCCACTTGCTGCTAGAAAAACAGATTATACGATGCAGGAGAGAACTGAAGGAAGACATGGAGGAAAAACATGGAGGAAAGAACACAGAGCAGTAAGCAGAGCAACTACATGCCAACTGATACTGATGGTGCTATGGTAGAGGAAGCAGGAGGATCCTGTGAAACAGGAAGAGGAAAGTTACCATTGATGCCCTCAGAACTCGTCAGCTCATGACACAATATATATAGTCTATTCTACAAAGTTTTGCTGTAATAGCTATGTCACCTAGGAGTATAGAAGAAAATCACACCCTCTAAGTGACATAGCTATGCCGGAATAACCCTCAATCTACAGAGTGCTTCTGTCAGCATAGCTAATGTTGTTCACAGCTATGCTGTCAGAAGAACTCCTTCTGTAAGCTTACACAGTGTCTGTCTACACTAAGCGGTTCTGCTGGCATAACTATACCAGCCAAGGCTCTGTAGTGTAACCAAACCCTGAGTGTAGGGACAGAGGGACCAGGTCATGGCAAGGGGGCAGGAAGTGAATGTGTCAAATGACTAGGAGTCAATGTGCAGAATGCTAGAGCTGGTCAAAAGTTCCAATTTTATTTCTGTTGAGACAAAAAATGATTTCATTCAGTCTTTCATGGAAAATTCCAATAAAAAAAAATTCGAATGAAATGAAGTCTTTTGGTAAGTTTTTTTTTTCCTTCTTTTTTTTGAGCGGGGGTGGGGGGTGTCAAAATTTAGAAAATGTGTCAATCACATTAATTTTGCAAAATATCTCAAAACTGATTAAATTTATACTTTTTAATTTAAAAAAAAGGTTAAAAAATGTCAACCTATTCTGCTGAAACCACTGCTTTAGGAAATGAGAAGCCCAAAGGAGGGCATTGGCAGCACCAGCCAGAAGGGACAAAGCTGCCAGTAGAATGAAGTAAATTGTTAAAACAATTTGACTAGATGCTCATTAGCTAGAGAGATAAGGCCAGCCATGACTGGCCTCTGGAGTACAACATGTCCACAGGTCCTGAACAGAGCAGGGTAAACTCTCCCTTCTGTGCCTTTCCCATAAGAGAGATGGATCTGGTCCAGAGTATCTATAGTTGGGTGGGGGAACAAGGTGTTTTTTTTAAATTATTCTCATCCCCATCTTTAAAAAAATATTTCTCATTGCACCACTTGATCCATACTCTGTAAAATTTAACAACTTTTCTGTTTGGAACACACATGTTCCCTTTCCTTTTCTTAATAGATCATTTAAGGAAACCCAAATATTTTTTCGAGACCAATTATTATAAGGCCATTTATTTCATGAGCAATACAAACCCAGACAGAAATAGCAGCTACCACTTAAATTACCACAGTTAACACATTAACACCAATCCTCTTTACATATGTGGTCAAACCCCAAAGAACTTCTGCAGTTGGAGTCTATGATGGTCATAAGATTGCCAGGACAAATGGCAATGGAAAGTAGCACAAAAACCTGGTGGACTTTTTCCAAAAGTATGGCCTTCAGAATCAGAGATTTCAACAATGGACAAGCATTCCATTAAAAATACAAATAATGGATATGACATGAATTATGACTGAAGAGCTTTATAGAGCTACAGAACACCATGAAACACTTTAGGTACTGAGCTCATATACTAGAATGCTGAAGTGTTGGTAAGGCTATTGTATCAGGATCTTCTTGTTTGTATAACATGACAGTGTGAGGTTAAAAGCAGTGGTGGATTAATGATTTTGCCACCCCAAGGCCCTGAAATAATTGCCACCCCTCCCGTCCCTGGCCCTGCCCCGACTCCACCCTTTTCCCGCCCCCATTCCAACCCCTTCCCCAAAGTCCTGCCCCAAATCCACCCCCTCCCTGCCCCTATTGGATCCCTTCCCCAAATTCCCGCCCCTGCCCCACCTCTTTCCCCAGCGCGCCACGTTCCCCCTCTTCCCTCCTCCCTCCCTGCCCCGCGAAACAGCTGTTTCGCGGCGCAAGTGCTGGGAGGGATGGGACAGAAACAGGATGCGGCAGCTGGAGCAGGAGGAGGCGAGCTGGAGCAGGGGAGCTTCTCCGTGGGTGCTCAAATTTGCCGCCCCTGCAAATTTGCTGCCCTAGGCCTAGGCCTTGTTGGCCTCGGCAATAATATGCCGCTGGTTAAGAGCATGAACAGAAATGTAAATGAAAGGAAATTTTACACTAGTAGCCCAACACAGAATCAGACAACTGGCTGACCAACATCAGTGGCAGAAAGGATGTTCTTGGCACCCCACTTAGGGCCAGACTTTCACTGAAAGATGCAGATTAGATGCTTTTGAAAATCTCCCTACGTGCCTATCTGCCTCTTTAGGCACCTCAATACTTTAGGAATCTGTCCTTTATCTTCTCTGTACCTCAGTTTACCCATCTGTAAAATGACTAATATTCTACCTTATTGAGGTGCTGTGAGGCCTAATTCATTAATATTTGTGAAGTGTTCGGTGACTACAGTGATGAGAGCCACCAAAATGCCTATAAATCTAATATATTGTTTGCTGTATGATTGACACCAGCTTTGATTGCCTATATGTCTGCTTTTCCAGAAAGAGTATTTGTGCCTTTTCCCTCTTGTGTTGGAGGAACTCTCTTATGAAAAATTGTAAAGCAACCCCCTTATCCGGCCTAAATCCATTCTTAAAACTCACCTTTTCAATTATGCCTACAAATAATGCTAATTTATGTAACATACTTGTCTTCATATACACTGTTCCTATGTCCCTCCATGCATACCCTTTTTACTGATATCCACCTTTAACTTCTTGTCAAAATCCCTGATTCTGAGCTGTCTGGGGCAGGAAATGTCTTTGCTTTACTTGTTTGGACAGTGCTTAGCATAAATGGTACCCTGATTGCGAATTGGGATCTCTAAGTGCAACAGCAGTATAGTAGTAGATAAATAACTAGCACTAAGACAGTCTGGAGCCATACAGAGATAGGATCAGATCCTCAACTGATGGGAATTTGTATCACTCCACTGAAATCAATAGAAACATACCTATTCACACTATGCTAGGTTTTGGCCCCAGATCCAGGGGTGCTGGAACAGTATTTATAGTGGGGGTGCTCAGAGCTATTGAGCCAAATTGTAAAACCTGGATATAATGGAATCCACTTCAAGCCGCAGGGTGCAGCGGCACCCCTAATTCCAGCATCCATGCCCAGATATTCATCTTTTGTGGTTAGATTCTGTTTGAGTCACAGTGTGAGGGGGGTGCTGAGGTGCCCCACAGCAGTTGAAGACACCAGGAAGAGTTTGTGCTGTGTCAGCTGCAATTTCTCCTGGAAGCTCTTGTGCACTGCACACTGGCATACCGACTGCAACACCTTTTAGGAGCTCTGACTCCTCTGTGAGCGTTCTCCTCATCATTCTAAGGGCATCTAGCTCCCCAGAGACACTAGTAGGGAGCCAATACTCTTCTCCCCATCAGGATTTTAGACATCTCCTCTCTCAGGCATCAAGAGTGAGAACAGTGCCCTGTTTCATAGCTGACTAGAATCTGGCTCACAATAAATCTTCAGTTGCTATATGCAAAGAGGACATCACTAGTGAGTATTATCAGCTTTTTGATGTTACAACTTACTGGATTCTTTGTCTGCCCTGTCACTGTCACTTATTTCTCATGTTAGCCTGCATTTCTGCATTGTGGAAAATCTGATATGCATTTGTCTTTCACCAACACAGGAATACAGGCTGTGCTTTATTAGATCAGACGTGGTGTCTATCTAGTCCAGTATTCTCATTCTGTCTGAAAATGGCCAATACCACACATGACAAAGGAAGAACAGTAACTCCTCACTTAAAGTCCTCCCGGTTAACGTTGTTTCGTTGCTGATCAATTAGAGAACATGCTTGTTTAAAGTTGAGCAATGGTCCCTTATAACATTGTTTGGTAGCTGCCTGCTTTGTCCACTGATTGCAAAAAGAGCAGCCTGTTGGAGCTAGCTGGTGGGGGCTTGGAACCAGGGTGGACCAACAGCCCCCCATCAGTTACCCACTCCCCTAAGTTCCCTGTGCGGTAGCCGCCCAGCAGGCTATCAATTGCCAGGCAGTTCAGCTGTCCCTCCCCCCACTGCCATGTGCTGCTCCTGCCCTGTGCCTTGGATCTGCTACCGGGAGCCTCCTGCTTGCTGTCCAGAGGTGGGGGGAAGAGGGGTGCTAATGTCAGGGTGTCCTTCTCCCTCCTGCTCCTGTACCCCCATCTCCTGTACCTTATCTCCACGGGGAGGGGGGAGGGACACTACAGGGCTCAGGACTGAGGGAGCTTGCTAGCAGCAGTTGCTGTCTCAACTTGCTAATCTACTTAAAAAGGCAATGTACTTAGAGTGGGGTCAGCATATTTAAAGGGGCAATGCACGTCTCTCTCTCTCTCACACACACAGGATGTGTGTCTCTGTCTCTCTTTGCCATGTTCTCTCCCCTCCCTCCATTCGTACTGCCTTGTAGAGTGTGAGGCTACATTAAGAACAATGTGTTAACTCTTTAGGGCTCAGCCGAGTGCTAGTTCATCATTTAGCAGTAAGGCATTCCCTGAGAAATATCCCACCTTCTGACTTCACCACCTCAACCAAGCTTCACAATCATCAATGCTGTCTGGCGAAAACAATTTCTCTGGAACGTAACCCCCCCCCCATTTACATTAATTCTTATGGGGAAATTGGATTTGCTTAACATCATTTTGCTTAAAGTAGCATTTTTCAGGAACATAACTACAACGTTAAGTGAGGAGTTACTGAACTGTACATCAGGTCACATCCTGATTTATAATAGTTAGAGATGGACATAAGCCCCGAAACATGAGGTTTAATATCCCTTCAACGATTTTAGTTGTTATAACTGAATTATCTTTATATCCATATAAATATCCAAATCCATAAAAAATCCAATTTTGAATAAGTTCTTGGCCTCAACAACATCCTGTGGCAGTGAGTTCCACAATCTAATTACATGTGTGAAAAATTATTTCCTTATATCATTTTTGAATTAGCCATCTTTTCATTTATTTGAATGTCTCATTGTTTTTGTGGTATGATCACAGAAGCTCCTGCTCTACCTTCTTTAGGTCATTCATATTTTATACATTTTCTAGCCTGTAACCTCTCATTCATCTCTTTTCTAAGGTAAGGAATTCTATTATTTTCAATCTCTCTTCATGTGCAAGATTTTTCCAGGCCCTTGATCATTCTTGTCACCCTTCTCTGAACCCCTCTATAATATCTATTTGAGGTGGGGTGACAAATATTGCACATACTATTCCAGATGAGGCTGCACCATTTATTTCTATGAAGGCATTATAATAGTCTTTGTTTATTCTCTATCCTACTAATTATGCTTCCTAATAGCTAGTTTATATTTTTTTTTACTGCAGCTACACTTTGAGCAGAGGCCTTCACTGAGCTGTAGTGTTTATAACAGGGGTGGGAAAACTACAACCTGTGGCCACATCCAGCCCACCAGCCATTTTATTCCAGCCCTTGAACTTCTGCTGGGGAGCAGGGTCTGGGGCTTGCCCCGCTCCAGCACTCTGATTCTCCATCCGGGAAGCAGTGTTGGGTGCCACTCCCTACGGCTCCCAGAAGCAGTGGCATGGCTACGCTCCAGTGCTCCAGCTGGGGAACAGGGTCTAGGGCGGCTCCATGTGGCTCCTAGAAGCAACGGCATGGCCCTCTTCTGGCTCCTACATGTAGGGGCAGCCAGCGGACTCCGCTCTGTATGCTACACCCTCCCCAAGCACCACCTCCATAGCTCACGTTGGCCAGGAACTGCAGCCAATGGGAGCTGCAGGGGCGCTACCTGAGGAAGAGGCAGCATGCAGAGCCACACCTCCACATAGGAGCCAAAGAAGGGTTATGCTGCTGCTTCTTGGAGCCACTTGAGCTAACTGCCACCCAGAGCCTGCACCCCTGAGTCTCTCCTCGCACTTCAACCCCCTGCCCCAGCCCTGATCCCCCTCCTGCCCTCCGAACCCCTTGGTCCCAGCCCGGAGCATCCTCCAGCACCCCAACCCCCTCATCCCCAGCCCCAACCCAGAGCCTGCACCCCCAACCAGAGTCCTCACCCCATCCTGCACCCCAACCCCAATTTTGTGAGCATTTATGGTCTGCCATACAATTTATATTCCCAGATGTGGCCCTTTGGCCAAAAAGTTTGCCCACCCCAGTCTATAATGAAACCCGAGTCCTTTTTGTGAATTTAACTAAATGGGGAAAATAAATAGATTGTAAAGTCAAGCACTTGAAAGCTAGGAAATTTCAGACTCATGGTTGCAGCCTTCTTATGCATATGCATTATCATAGTGTCTTTAGTTACATGATTGCATATTATTTTTTCTCTAGGAACCCTGCTTTATTCAAGGTTTGACTTTGCAACCTAATATCGTTTTTCATATGTAATTATTATATAGTGTATAAAAATGTGCTTTTCAGACATATAACAAGAATAGCTCCTGCCCCAAAGTGCTTACAGCATAAATAGACAGCACAGAAGAGTCAAAAGAAAGAGGGGAAGGAAAAAAATAATTGGGAAAAGGAATGAGCATGGCTGGACACCATGAGATTTGAGAGAAGGTAAAAATAATGACCAGAGCTGCTCAGGACCTTGCAGTCAAACCCTTTGCTTTTTTCAAATATGGAGATATACCCATCTCATAGAGCTGGAAGGGACCCTGAAAGATCATTGAGTCTAGCCCTCTGCCTTCACTAGTAGGACCAAGTACTGATTTTGCCCTAGATCTCTAACTGCCCCATTCAAGGATTGAACTCATAACCCTGGGTTTAAGCAGGCCAATGCTTAAATCACTGAGCTATCTTGCCACCTTGTCTAACCTTGTTGTTAAGCTCTTAATGCAAGCACAATGTGCCTGCAGAAATTATTCTGAGTAGCTATCCTGGAAGTTTATATACATTAACCATGGAAATATTAATATTACTGCTTAGATACCATGATGATAGGTGCCTCAGATTTTTACGATCTGAATGGTTTAAAAGCAGTGTGCGTATATATAAATATGTAGAAATTACATTTTCTATTTCTGTGTCTGTTATTTGAAGTATTTTCCCATATATCCAAGTTTTTAAAGCTTCCTAGTAAATAGTCCTGGTAAATACATGAGACAAAATAATCATAGGGCCAAATTAGCCATTAATCCTAGTAGATAGTGTTCTTTTCTAGGTCTTTGAAGGTGTAGTGGCAAACCAGCTAGATAACTGCATTTTACATTGACTATGGATTTATTTAAAGTGTTAGCCTTCAGAGCTGACAGCAAATGGCATTAAAATTCATTATTAAGGAAATAAGTCACAAAGCAGTAGCCATGATACTGGAAAACTATTACTGACACAAATAATTTATATGTAGTTCAGGGATAAAATATGCTTGGAAGTTACAAAAGTTGGTCTCTCTGTTGTATGGAAACAGAAACAGCTTTAACAAAGCAGAATCCATGGATCCTTGACCTGCCATGTGCAATCAATTTAAGAATTGCTCTACATTTGTAATTCCACAAGCACTACTATATTGTATAATGTTATTTAAAAAATCAGAACTAGATAAAATATGCTACTACTTTTTGCAAGAATGATTAAACCTAACAAATTTGGTTTACTTCATTTCTTTTATTGTTTATGGACAATCATGATTTCAGAACTATGACTTCCTGAGCTCTCTCTCGATTAAGAATGCCATAGATGTATTATTTCAGCATTGTTCCTAATTCCTATTGAAATCAATGAGAGTTAGGTACTCAGGTGTTTTGGAAAATCCCAATAATCATCTATTTGGATCTTTAGGGGCCTAAATACTTCTGAAAATCTGATTCTTAGGCAGTTTGACATTTTTTCCCATACTCCCTAGCTAAATGTTTGTTCTTGTACACCATGGAATTGACAATGTAAATGGGAAGACAAAACAATATCCTAAAAGCTGGATGCAGCATATAATCATTGTCAATCTGAGGTTTATCTCCATTAATTTTGAGCTGTTCCTCTTTTTATTTTCTTGGGTTGTGTTTAGTCTCTACCATTGAACTTTTCTCTCCTGACGGCTTTATGGAAACTGTATTTTCCTGGGTCAAAGCTTCTGTCATAACCTGCATGCACCTCATCTGTTGCTTTTATTCCATTTGCTTCTAAAAACAGTTTCTGCATACTATACTAGCTTTAATGCATGCACTTCCTTTCTTCATTTTCTTTTTGGGGTTAGCTGAGATTTCCCACACAATATGTCTCAAACAATTTCTTTACTGTTTCATACTCACTTTTCCAATTCAGAGTGAAGCTAGGTATCACCAGAATATCCACTGCTTGATCTTCTGTGGTGTAGATTATAAAATTGATGTGGAAATCCTTGTTCTTATTTAAAAAGTCCTAATGCCACATGAAACTGCTCAAAATTACCTGTATGTTTTGGCCATACTGATTGATCAGCAGCAACAATGAGGCATTTTGAGGGGTTATGAGTAACATATGCTTCATTGATCTTATATTCTTGCAAACACTTTATGGTTTTGCTGCTTCTGGGCCTAAAAGGAACTCTTTTTTTCTCCTTTCCCTCATCTTGTGGAGATGGCCCTTCCCTGTCTTTGCCTCCTTGTTTCAGCTTCAGGTTTTTTTTGTTTGTTTGTTTGTTTTTAATCTACAGCCCAGTCTCCCTGCAGAGACTTCTCTTAAATGAGATTTTATTTTCCTCCACCTTGCTTTTCTTTTCTTTATTTTCCCTAGTCTCGGGCTTTTCCTCCCATGAGCATCCCTCTCCTTCCTTTGAAGTCATGGCAGCGGAACCTTTTCTGTGTCTGCTACTATGCCTAGGGTTGTGAAATCTAGAAAGGGAAAGTATCTTTCTTCTGTGAATTCTTTCCCCTTGTTCTTGCCTCTCTCTGAAGATGGGATCCAGGCACTTCTAATACCATGTTATGGTGTGGTACAGGCAGGGGCCAGGAAAACACAAAGGCACATATTTGAACAAAGGTAAATGCTTTAGTCCAGACAATTCAGACACCTTTTTAGTCAGCTTCTTGCTGGGTGTAGTGAGACATTTCCAATTAACCTATTAAGTGTCCGATGGCATACTGATTTCCCATCCCCACAGCCAAGTTTAAACCCAGCCTCTTTATACCAAAAGCCCTTTCTTTATCTGTAGGTCTCTGGAAAATCCAGTTGGAACCAGTATATGCATGCCTCCCCTGCAGGTAGTACCTCTCCAGAGGGGTTTACAACCTAAGTGATTCACCTTACTCACACCTCAGTGTTGTGGTTCCTGAAGGAGCTGTGGTAATCCTTCCCATGTAGCTCCATACAGACCCTGGCCCTCAGTAACATATAAACTTAATATATTATGGTCCCCCAAGATATTGTAGGGGACTACAATATCTGTCACAATGAGGATTGTAGGTTAAGTATCAATAAGCAAGAGAAGTACAGCTGTTGATTAAAGAAGATGGTGTCTTTTAAAAACAACAAGAAGTCTGGTGGCACCTTAAAGACTAACAGATTTATTTGGGCATAAGCTTTCGTGGGTAAAAACCTCACTTCTTCAGATGCATAGGTGTCTTTTAAGGAAGGGACAGTGAATTTACTTTGTGGAAAGTGTGCAGCAGGAACAAGGAGCAAAGGAGGCAACTATGAAGTGAGTGCTGGAGTGGGAACTACATGGACAAACAAAGCAGAAGGAGAGAGGGATCAAGGGTGAAGATAAAGGACTACAGAGTCAACAGTGGTAATGGAGATGAGGCAAGGAAGGATTATAAACTGTGGAGAAGTCAGGGATGTTAATGGACTGGAAGTCATAGAAGGATATGATCTCTGGTTCAGAAATTCAAAATGATTTCAGATACACAATACTTTGAAATGAATACAATAACTGATGAAATACATTACCCTTTAAATCCCCATAGAATGTTACAGTGTAAGGAAAATATTGTAAATGCATTCTACGGTAAATTCAATAGGCCATGCTCAAAAAATACTTGTTTCAAGAGACAAAAAATAAATAAATAAAATAAAAGGAACTGGAAAAGTCAACTATAAAAAGGAAATGCACTTCCTTTTCAATCAAAACCACTATTTCTCAGACATTTCGCTTACCAAATAGTGTATTATATATGCTGAATCAAAAATCACTATCTGCTAAATCAAATGCAAAAACTGTTGAATCAAGTACGTTACCTAGAAAATCAAATCAAAATTAAATCAACTACATTTAGAACTGGTGATTTTTTTTCAGTTTACAAACTCCACTTTTGTTCTAATAAAAAGCCCTTTAGAATATCAAATTAAGGGTGCCTGCTAAAATGTTTCAAAGGGGTAGCCACGTTAGTCTGTATCAATAAAAACAATGAGGAGTTCTTGTGGTATCTTAGAGACTAACAAACTTATTTGGGCATAAGCTTTCGTGGGCTAGAACCCACAGTGAATATTCACCATTTCTTGTCAATTGTTGGGAATGGGCCACTTCCACCCTGATTGATTTGGCCTTATTAGCACTGATCCCCCCACTTGTTAAGGCAACTCCCATCTTTTCATGTGCTGTATATTTATGCCTGCCTATTGTATTTTTCACTCCATGCATCTGATGAAGTGGCTTCTAGCCCACGGAAGCTTATGCCCAAAAAAATGTGTTAGTCTCTAAGGTACCACAAGGACTCCTCGTTCTTTTCTGCTAAAATGTTAGCAATCATTTATCTTTCAGTTACTCTTACATATCATCTAGAACAGTTTAAACAGATTATAGAAACACAATTGGTATCCAGTCACACACATGCAAATTAAATTAAAATTATAATTGTGTACTTTGATGCAGAATATTGAAACAAACAGTGTTCTGAACTTGCTGAGCTTGACATATCAACCAATCAATCTAGCACCTAATAGCCCCCTCTTAATCATATACGCAACACTATTTACACTGTAAGGTCTTTGGGGCAAAGGCTGTCCTTTTGTTCATACAGCACCTAGCATAATGGGGTCCTTTGTCCATTACAGGGGCTCCTGGGTGCTACTGCTATACAACCAAATAAAATAAGAAGTTACTGAATCTGACAATTCGTTTTCTAATTGAGGGATAATGTTTCTTGACAAGGAGTATTTAGGGAAACAAAACTCCAAATCTTCAACCATTTTCTTATGACTTTTAACTTGGTTTCTGAGGTAACACAATTCAGGGGCCTGATTCACTAAGAATTCTCTCGTCACCTTCAAAACTTACATCTGAAGGCCAAGTTTGAGAACATACTCAGCACTTTCATTCAGGGTGAAATTTTAAAAGAGCTCAGCTCCCACTCCCTAAATAAATAAAGGGCTAGATTTTGAAAACATGTTCAGCACTCAGCAGCTCCCATTTTCTTCAACAAGAGCAGAAGAGTACTGAAGTCTTTTGACAACTCTGCCCTATGTGCCTCATCCAGGGATGTATGCAGTTCAAACCAGGGCAGAATCTGTCCATAATACTCTCTTGCATCAGTTACATAGACTGTTATTTGTTAAACCCTATGGTGCATTAACATGCATAATTTCCTCAGCTATTAGTCCTCATCTTAAAGTTGTCCAGGGAAAAGGGGAAAAAAAGTGTATCTCTGAAGAACAATGCTTATGTTAATTAATAAGGACAAATTGAAATTTCCCCAGTATTATGCAGGTTATTAAACGAGGAAGTGCATGCCAAAAAGGAATCATTTGACATTTTTCACAGTACATATTTAATACACCATGAATCTTTGTGGAATTACAGTGTACCGTATTTTAAAGACATGTCTTCTGGACTAGATTGTCCCTTGCCTTTACTCTGCCACAAAGGGGACCAAGGTTCCCACTACCCTTCACCCCCTTGGTTGGCCAAGTAAGGCCTGCTCAGATTATAGCTCTAGCCACACTGAAGTGAGTGGGGGCTGCTCACTCTATACTTCTCCACCCATGCGTAAGTAGGTAGAGAGGGACAAGGAGTAGGAGGAGCCTTAACTCTGCCCTTCACTCACCATCCAAATGCATGGGGGAAACTAACCTGTACCCTGAAAAGGTGGAGATGGGGAGCAGGGGAGAAATTGGATGCATGGGGGTGAGTAAGCCACTCAACAAGGAGGAGCTAGGTAATTCAACCCAGGCTCCTCTTGAGGTGGTGCTACCCTATGACTCCTTAGTCTTACTCTGTTTAGATGTTTTCATATAAAATGTCTGTGTTGCTTTTCCCCCAGTCTTTTATTAGACGATACAATTGTAAAGTGGTGGTGGAATCTCCTGGAAGCATGGGATCAAATTGGGCTTTGTTTCTCTTTAAAACATATTATTTACCATTTCACACCTTTCATTATAATTTACTGAAATATGACCTGACACAAAGGCTTTATAGGAATTAGCATACAATAAGAAACATTCCAACTGATACACTCATTTCATGAGGCCTGGTTGATTATAAGTGTAATAACTGTGATAAGTGATAGGGCCTGTTTTCAACAATGCACATTCTTTAAATAAAATATTATTTAAATATGTCATACCATTCCCCTAACCTTTAAATAGTAGCTTGGATAACTTCGAAAAACATTATATTTAGAAAGCATTCTGATGCTATATAATGTTTCTTTTTTTCTTCTTCCATATGTTTAAAGGATGAATTGGCTAAGTCTCTTGGCCAATATAATGTTAGACTAGAGAATGAATGTTCTGAACATTAACATTTCAAACCTTTACTTAGTTTGTTAAATTAATTTTTAAATGAGTCTTTTAAGAAATTTAGCACATTGTGTCAGACCTTTTCCTTTTTTTGTTTCCCATATTTATATGAACACAGGATCTTTGTTTCTTAATACCAATAGTTCATTTGGTTATGCTGTTTGTTCTGCTGCCTAATGTCATACTTCTGTGTCTAGTGATACTATAACCATTACCACATCAATCAAGCAAAGAGGACTATGGGCCTGGTGTCACCCATGATGGAAGGCAGATGATGGTGTTGCTGCTACTTAGCCTCTTTCAGAGTTTCCATCAGGAAATGGTATAATGGTATTTTGCACAATAGTAGCAGGGTTTTTTTCTTTCACCTGTTGTACACATGATGCTCTTTATGGTATGTCTACACTACGAGAGAAGTTCGATTTTACTTAATTCGAATTTGTGGAACCGATATTACAAAGTTAAATGTGTGTATCCACACTAAGGACAGTAATTCGACTTTGTGAGTCCACACTAACGGGGCAAGCGTCGACATTGGAAGCAGTGCATTGTGGGCAGCTATCCCACAGTTCCCGCAGTCCCCGCTGCCCATTGGAATTCTGGGTCGAGCCCCCAATGCCTGCTGGGGCAAAAAATGTGTCGAAGGTGGTTTTGGGTAACTGTCATCATTCAACCGTCACTCCCGCCCTCGCTCCCTGAAAGCGCTGGTGGGCAATCACTTTGCGCACTTTTCTGGTGAGTGACAGCGTGGACGCCACAGCACTGCGAGCATGGAGCCTGCTGCGACCATCGCTGCAGTTATGGCCATTGTCAATACCTCGCACCTTATCATCCACCTTTTTCAGAGGCAGATGCTGAGAAATCGGGCGAGGAGGCTATGGCAGCGCGGTGAGGACATTAAGTCTGAGACAGGCACAGACCTCTCACAAAGCACGGGACCCCGCGCCGTGAACATCATGATGGCAGTGGGTCATGTTGATGCTGTGGAACGGCGATTCTGGGCCCAGTAAATAAGCACGGACTGGTGGGACCGAATAGTGCTGCAGGTCTGGGATGAATCACAGTGGCTGCGAAACTTTCGGATGCGTAAGGGAACTTTCCTGGAACTTTATGAGTTGTTGTCCCCTGCCCTGAAGCTCAAAGACACCCGGATGGGAGCAGCCTTGACTGTCCAGAAGCAAGTGGCCATAGCCCTCTGGAAGCTTGCAACGCCAAACAGCTACCGGTCAGTCGCGAACCACGTTAGCATGGGCAAATCTACCGTGGGGGTTGCTTTGATGCAAGTATCCAACGCAATCGTTGAGCTACTACTGTCAAGGTAGTGACCCTGGGAAACGTGCAGGTCATCATAGATGGCTTCGCCGCAATGGGATTCCCAAACTGCAGTGGGGCTATAGATGAAACTCACATCCCTATCCTGGGACTGGACTACCAGGCCAGCCAGTATGTTAACCAAAAGGGCTACTTTTCAATGGTGCTGCAAGCACTGGTGGACCATAGGGGACGTTTTACAAACATCAACGTTGGATGGCCAGGCAAGGTTCATGACGCTCGTGTTTTCAGGAACTCTGGTCTGTTTAGATGGCTGCAGGAAGGTATTTACTTCCTGGACCACAGAATAACTGTTGGGGATGTGGAGATGCCTATAGTGATCCTCGGGGACCCTGCCTACCCGCTAATGCCCTGGCTCATGAAGCCCTATACAGGCGCACTGGACACTGAAAAAGAACTCTTCAACTACCGGCTGAGCAAGTGCAGAATGGTGGTGGAGTGTACTTTTGGACGTCTCAAGGGGAGATGGAGAAGCTTACTGACTCGCTCTGATCTCAGTGAAACCAATATCCCCATTGTTATTGCAGCTTGCTGGGTGCTCCACAATCTCTGTGAGAGCAAGAGGAGACCTTTATGGCAGGGTGGGAGGTTTAGGCAAATACCCTGGCTGCTGATTACACCCAGCCAGAAAGCCATGTGATTAGAAGAGCCCAGAGGAATGCACTGTGCATCCGGGAGGCTTTGAAAGCTAGGTTCCTCAGTGAGCAGGGTAACCTGTGACTATTAAGTTTGTTTAAAGAGAAGCTGAACCTGCCACCATTTCTTTACTCACTTAATGTTGACTATCCTCTGCAGTTACATACCCCATTCACCCCGTTCACCACCTTCCAACACACGTTTAAAAATAAAATAAATGGAACTTTGTTAATTAACACCATTTTCTTTATTACGGATTTCGCGGTAAAGTGTTGTAACTGGGATGCAGACTGTGGTGGGGAGCGGGTGTAGTGATGGAAAGAATGCTTCCCAATTTGAGGAATGACAGGTTCCTGCTCCTAGAGCGGTCTGCAGCAGTGGACTGGTTGTTTCAACGGAGCCTGCCACCCCTCCTTTTCGGGACTCTGTGTGTGGGGGCCATGTGACTTTGTGGCGGGGGAGGACGGTTACAGATCCCCTGCTGCGTGGCTCTGTGATCCAGCACCATAAGATCCGCTGCATAAGATCTCTAACCGCCCTCCCCCACCACAAAGTCACATAGCCCCCCGCACACACATAGAACATGAAAACCACCTCCCAGACTGACCAGGGTGCCTAGTGACTGCAATGTGTGTGTGACCTTTGCTGAACCTGCCCCCATGTCTGTACCCTGGTAAAGGTGACTGTCCAAACACACTCTCCTCTAAAAGAACATGATAGAAACAGTAATTAACAGAAACATATTTTTTATTAGCAACTACACAGTTAGGGGATGAAACTGGGACGGGGGCTTGGATGAGGCGGGAAGGAAAGGACTTATGAAATTTTAGGGAATGAGAGCCTTCTGGTACTTGAGCAGTCTGCAGGGATGGAGTGACAGTTTTCACGGCCCTTGCCGCCCCTCCTTCTTCGGACTTTGGGTGATGGGGGGTATGGGACTTTGTGGCGGGAGAGGGCGGTTAGAGATAGACTGCAGCGGGGCTCTGTCCTCCTGTCTCCGGTCCTGCAGAACATCCACAAAGCGCCAGAGCATGTCCGTTTGCTCCCTCATTAGTGCAAGCAACGTTTGAGTCGCCTGCTGGACTTCCTGCCACCACCTCTCCTCCCGTTCGCTGTGTGATCGCTGGTAGTGCGACATGTTCTCCCTCCACTGGGTCTGCTGGGCTGCCTCGGCTCGGGAGTAGCCCATAAGTTCTGAGAACATGTCGTCCCATGTCCTTTTGTTTCTCCGCCTAATCTGCGTCAGCCTCTGGGAGGGGAATGCCGGGGTAGGTCGGGAGACATTCGCAGATGTGGGATGAGAAAAAGGGAGTGAATTCCTCACAAAGATACATTTTTGTGAACAATGAACATAGTCTTTCTCTGTGAAGAAGACCATGCACAGCACCTATCACATGCGCACTCAGGACAAGGTCGAATTTTCGGCCTTCGCATTCAGTGCCTGGGGTCTTGCAGTGCAGATCACAGAAGCGGAACAGGACAGCGGAATTTGGGTAGCAGGCTGAAATGGTAAGCCGTAGACTTGTGGCACCTTAAAACTTTAATAATAGCACTGCCCTACTTTGACGTTCAAAGCAATGCTCCTAGCGTTGGCCAGTTCCTGCTGCCGGCAATCCGGCAAGCATGAACTCTGCCCCTTCCCACCCCCTCACGGCTGTCCCCAAGAAAGATCCCTCTATGCTGCCCCTCTCCTGCCTCCACCGTGTGGCTGTAAACCGCTGGTTACAGTTATGTAAAGGAACAGGCAAGCAATCCTAATACTAACATTCCCCTAATTCAAAGCAGGTCACCATGAGCGACATCACTCTCATGAGGATTTCTGACACAGAGAAAGACCGCATGTGCATGAATGCTAGCAAAAACCAGGGCCGTATGCAGCCATGCTCTGCGAGGCAATGATCCCAGAGTACTTAATGATAGCCTGGCGCGGAAAAGTTTCCTACCACGGAGGATTGTAACAGATTGAAAACTTTCACACAATTAACTGTTTGTTGATTTCACAAAAAGTGAAAAAAAAAATTATGTGAACGAATCCTGACAATGGTTCTTCAGTCTATGTGCATCTAGGCAAAGGGATAAGGTTTGCCTCTGCACAGAAAGAAGCAATTTCCCTCATAAACTGAATGGAGAAGAACTTATCACTGTGTAGGTTCCACTGAGAGAGAGAGAAAGAGTGTGTGTGTGTGTGTGGGGGGGAGTAGTGGTGGTGGTGGGAAGGAGGAGTAAGAGCACAGAAGGCTGGTTATCCAGGTTTTAAAAAAGGGAAAATGTTCTCTTTGCCCCAAGGTCTCCCATCAATTGCCTGAGCATGCTATCACAGGACATATTCACACTACCAAAAAAAATAGTAAAGTCTTCAAGATTTTTTCTCCAGGAGAAGAAACACAGAGGCAATATGCTTTGCCTAAAATTTAACCAAATTCTAATATTTGCAATTATTTAAAGAGAGAAATACTTCCCCATCAATGGTCCATAGGCTCCTCCTAGAATGCCTCAATTATGACACCTCTCTTGTGTCTATCAACAGCTACAATCAAGGCACAGGCAGTAGTGGATAATTTTCTAGTATCCTTAAGCCAAGAATAGAATTTCATCAGACTCAGACACCAAAGATTCCTAAGGCAACTGCCCTAATCAGCACATCCAAAATTCTCAAAATCAGGTTTGGAATTTAAATCTGATCTTGAACATGCTCATGGGACACGCTTTCCAAGAAGCATTCCTGTAAAAAAGAACTAGATAAGTTCAGAATAGGTCCATCAATGGCTATTAGCCACGGTGGACAGGGATGGTGTCCCTAGCCTCTGTTTGCCAGAAGCTGGGAATGGGCAACAGGGGATGGATCACTTGATAATTACCTATTCTGTTCATTCCCTCTGGGGCAGCTGGCATTGGCCACTGTCATAAGACAGGATACTGGGCTAGATGGACCTTGGTCTGACCCAGTATGGCAGTTCTTTTGTTCTTATGGGTATGTCTACACTACGGGATTAATCCGAATGTACAGAATTTGAATTTTGGAAACAGATTGTATAAAGTCAAATGTATGCGGACACACTAAGCACATTAATTTGGCGGTGTACATCCATGTACCGGGGCTAGCGTCGATTTCCGGAGTGTTGCACTGTGGGTAGCTATCCCATAGCTATCCCATAGTTCCCACAGTCTCCTCTGCCCATTGGAATTCTGGGTTGAGATCCCAATGCCTGATGGGGCCAAAAACATTGTTGCGGGTGGTTCTGGGTACATCCTCCCCCTCTCTCCAGGAAAGCAATGGCAGACAACCATTTCACACCTTTTTCCTGGGTGAACAGTGCAGACGCCATACCATGGCAAGCATGGAGCCCGCTCAGCTCAAGACAGCAGTCATGAACATTGTAAACACCTCACGCATTATCGTGCAGTTTATGCTGAAGCAGAACCTGCAAAACCAGGCGGTGAGGAGTAGGCTACGGCAGCACGGTGGCGAGAGTGATGAAGACATGGACATGGAATTCTATCAAACCGCGGGCCCCGGCGCTTTGGAGATCATGCTGTTAATGGGGCAGGTTATAGCCGTGGAATGCCAATTCTGGGCCCGGGAAACAAGCACAGACTGGTGGGACCGCATAGTGTTGCAGGTGTGGGACGATTCCCAGTGGCATGCGTAAGGGCACTTTCATGGAACTTTGTGACTTGCTTTCCCCTGCCCTGAAGCACCAGAATACCAAGATGAGAGCAGCCTCACAGTTGAGAAGCGAGTGGTGATAGCCCTGTGGAAGCTTGCAACGCCAGACAGCTACCGGTCAGTCGGGAATCAATTTGGAGTGGGCAAATCTATTGTGGGGGCTGCTGTGATGCAAGTAGCCAAAGCAATCACTGAGCTGCTGCTACGAAAGGTAGTGACTCTGGAAAATGTGAAGGTCATAGTGGATGGCTTTGCTGCAATGGGATTCCCTAACTGTGTTGGGGCGATAGACAGAACCCGTATCCCTATCTTGACACCGGAGCACCACGGTACCCAGTACATAAACCGCAAGGGGTACTTTTCAATGGTGCTGCAAGCACTGGTGGATCACAAGGGACGTTTCACCAACATCAACGTGGGCTGGCTGGGAAGGGTTCATGACACTCGCGTCTTCAGGAACACTACTCTGTATAAATGGCTGCAGCAAGGGACGTACTTCCCGAACCAGAAAATAACCATTGGGGATGTTGAAATGCCTATAGTTATCCTTGGGGACCCAGCCTACCCCTTAATGCCATGGCTCATGAAGCCATACACAGGCAGCCTGGACAATAGTCAGGACCTGTTCAGCTACAGGCTGAGCAAGTGCAGAATGGTGGTAGAATGTGCATTTGGATGTTTAAAAGGTCGCTGGCGCTCGTTACTGACTCGGTCAGACCTCAGCCAAACCAATATCCCCATTGTTATTGCTGCTTGCTGTGTGTTCCACAATCTCTGTGAGAATAAGGGGGAGACCTTTATGGTAGGGTGGGAGGCTGAGGCAAATCGCCTGGCTGCTGATTACGTGCAGCCAGACACCAGGGTGATTAGAAGATCACACCAGGAAGCGCTGCGCATCGGAGAAGCTTTGAAAACCAGTTTCATGACTGGCCGGGCTATGGTGTGAAAGTTCTTGTTTGTTGAAAACCTGCCCCCTTGATTGACTCATTCCCTGTGATCAAACCACCCTCCCCTCTTCACAGCTTGCTTTCAAAGGAAATAAAGTCACTATCATTTAAAAATAATGTATTCTTTATTAATTGATTATAAACATAGAGAGAGAACTGACAAGGTAGCCCGGGTGGGGTTTGGGAGGAGGATAGGAGGGAAGGAAAAGGCCACTAAAAAAATTTCAATATAATGACAGCCTTTTGGTTGGGCTGTCCACTGGGGTGGACTGGGAGGGTGCATGGAGCCTCCCCCCCGGCGTTCTTACACGTCTGGGTGAGGAGGCTATGGAACATGGTGAGGGGGGAGGGAGGTTATACAGCAGCTGCAGCGGCACTCTGTGATCCTGCTGCCATTCTTGAAGCTCTACCAGACGCCGGAGCATGTCCGTTTGATCACGCAGCAGCCCCAGCATTGCAGCCTGCCACCTCTCATCTCGAGCATCGCTCATGACCTCATGTTCACTGACATCTTTCCTGTACTTTGATACCGTGTCCTTCCACTCATTCAAATGAGCTCTTTCATTGTGGGTGGATTCCATGATTCCCGAGAACATCTCGTCTCGTGTCCTCTTTTTCTGCCACCTTATCTGAAATAGCCTTCGTGACGGAAGAGGGAGGCTTGAAAAATTTGCAGCTGCTGGAAGGAGGGAAAAAAGGAGAGAAGTCTATAAAAAGATACATTTTACAGAACAATGCTTATACTCTTTCACAGTGAACAACACTATTCACATTACATAGCACATGTGATTTCAGTGCAAGGTCGCATTTTTCATCTTAATATTGAGTGCCTGTGGCTTTGGTGTTAGAGATCACAGACACAGGTCCGGGCAACAGACTTCAGCTTGCATGCGGCCATGGTAAGCCATTGTCTTTCAGCTTCTGCGCCCTCCTTTCCCACATACCAAGAAAAGCCCGTTGAGTGCTGCGGTTTTCCTGTTAACCTTCAGCAGCAGAAAACAAACTAACCCCCCCACATCCAATTCTCTGGGATGATCGCTTTATCCCTCCCACCACCGTGTGGCTGGTATCAGGGAAGATCCTTGCTAGCCAAATGCGAAAAGCTCTGCGCCAATTCCACCCTCCGCCCCTGCGCTTGGCTAACTGCAGGGAAGGATTTCTTTTCAGCCACAGGCAAACAGCCTAATAGGAAGGGCCACCTCTGTCCCCTTAATTAAATTCCCATATTTCAACCAGGTTACCATAAGCGATATCACTCTCCCGAGGATTACACTGCGAGATAAAGAATGGATGTTACTTGAATGCTAGCAAACACCGGGACCATACGCTGCCAGGCTTTGTCATGCAATGATACCAGATTATTTGCTACTACCATGGCATGGTCAAGCGTCCTACCATGGAGGACGGAATAAGGCTGCACTGCCCAGAAATCTTCTGCAAAGGCTTTTGGAGTACCTCCAGGAGAGCTTCATGGAGATGTCCCTGGAGGATTTCCGCTCCATCCCCAGACACGTTAATAGACTTTTCCAGTAGCTGTACTGGCCGCGAATGCATCCCAAGTCCTCTGGGCAAAGTAATCACTTAAAAATGCTTGCTTTTATACCATGTTTTATATTTTAAAAGGTACACTCACCTAAGGTCCCTTCCATTGGGTCATGGTCTTGGATACTGGCTTGAGAGGGTACTTCACTCAGGCTGAGAAAAAGATTTTGGCTGTTGGGGAGAACGGAGTGCTGTGTGCTCTCTACAAGCTCGTCCTCGTCCTCCTCCTCCTCCTTTTCCCCATCTGCAGAATCCTCAAGTGTGGCTGAGATTACCTCCACCTCGGAATCCACGGTCAGAGGTGGGGTAGTGGTGGTGGCCCCCCCTAGAATTGCATGCAGCTCAGCGTAGAAGCAGCATGTCTGCGGCTCTGACCCGGAGCAACCGTTTGCCTCCTTTGTTTTTTGATAGGCTTGTCTGAGCTCCTTAACTTTCACGCGGCACTGATCTGAGTCCCTATTGTGGCCTCTCTTCATCAAGCCCTTGGAGATTTTTTCAAAAGTTTTGGCATTTCGTCTTTTTGAACGTAGTTCTGCTAGCACTGAATCCTCTCCCCATATAGCGATCAGATCCAGTACCTCCCGTACCATCCATGCTGGTGCTCTTTTTCAATTATTGGACTGCATGGTTACCTGTGCTGATGAGGTCTCTGTGGTCACCAGTGCTCTCCGCGCTGGGCAAACAGGAAATGAAATTCAAAAGTTCGCGGGATTTTCCTGTCTACCTCGCCAGTGCATCCGAGTTCAGAGTGCTGTCCAGAGTGGTCACAATGGTGCACTGTGGGATAGCTCCTGGAGGTCAATACCGTCGAATTGCGGCCACACTAACCCTAATTCGAAATGGCAATATTGATTTCGGCGTTACTCCCCTCATCAGGGAGGAGTACAGAAATCGATTTTAAGAGCCCTTTATTTCAAAATAAATGGTTTCATTGTGTGGACGGGTGCAGGGTTAATTTGATTTAATGCTGCTAAATTTGAATTAAACTCATAATGTAGATCAGGCCTATGTTCTGTTCTGTTCTGTCCTTCTTGGCCATGAAAGTGATTTTTCTGTGGGTCATCTCATCAACAAGACTGAAAGCTTTGACCATGATGTCACTATTCTGTCCTCTTCATGCTGTTGTGTGTACTGTTGTGCAACCTCATGGTCAACTTGTGGGTTAGCACAAGCAGGCAGAGCCCCTGGAATGCTGAAATTGACAAGAACTCAGTAACAACAGAATGTGTTGGAAATTAATTTGAAGGAAATTAATAATTCTGTCTTCAGAGCATAATTTGAATATTGTGCAGTAAATAAGGCCTAGGGCCGTATACTGAACAACAAGAGGGATACAAAATGTTGAAAAGTTGTTGAGTAATTAAGCACCACATATCCTGTGCTTAGAAGGAGTCAAGGGGTCTATAGAAAAAATAGTATGTAATTGTGTAATTGAAGACTGTCATATGATATATACACACAAGAAAGCCATATTAAGGTTGCACAAGCAATGTTAATTCTGGCATTTCCTCATTTTTGAGTTCTTGATTTTGCAATGTGAAAACTGTTCTTTTTAATTTAGATTTTTGTGTGTCTTCCATAAGAATGAAGAAGTAGTGTTGCCCTTCTGCTCCAAAGCATCTCTTTCTTAGGAGAGGTGATAGCAGACTATGCATGTCTGAAGGAATCTCAATTTTTTTTATTAAACTGTTAAAATAATTCAGTACTCTTTGTACCTCGGTCACCCTGATACAAGAGATTTTTCAGCTGCTCTATTCTGTGTCAGGAAAACAGCATTAAGAAATTGCACAGCTATCACTAGCTGAAGCAAGGGAAAGATTGAAATTAAACTTATTTAAATTAGTAAAAGTGGAGTGTGTGATGGGTTATGTCCCTTCAGAAGCCACCTCAGGTCCTGAGATGCCACTGAGTCTACCTGTTCTGCCAGCATGGGCCCCCTTTAACCCGTCTTGCTGAGCCAGGCTATTAAAGCCTCCTCTAACACACAGAGGCAGGGCCACACCCAGCTGCAGATCAGCTCTGGGAAGATTCAGCTTAAGGAACTTGCTCTAGCACTCTGGTCCTCACTCCTTTTAAGGTTTTATGAAATTTGCCCCCTCCCTCAATGGAAAGTTACAAGAAGTCCCAGATAATGTTTAGTAACAAGACCACCTGATGTAGCATCACAGCATCCATGAGTCAGTGGTCCACAGGAAGGCCAAGCCTTTTCACAGTCCATTGTCCTCACTGATGGGCCATCCACTCTGTCTGGTTTTTCCATTATTGTACCTGAAGTGTTAGCAGTGGGCGTCACCCAAAGTAGCATAGTTGAAATACAGATACATAGTCAATATTCCTAATTTCAGATACAGAAATGATACTGGCATACAAATTGGATAATCACATTCAGTAAATTATAAACTTTCCGATGATACCTTACAAGATCCATCTTGCATAATGTACATCTCAGTTATGTCATATTATATCAGAAGCATATTTTCATAAAGAATATGGAGTGAAACATCACAGAATGGTGACAGTGAATTGTAATGTTCAGATGCAGATAAACATGTACTTTTGTTATAATGGTTTAATAATAAAGATAGTTTTGAGCAGCTACAGCCAGGAATAACAGTAGCTCTCGAAGGCAATCATAGCCAGAGAAACTAAAATGGTGGTCTTGGAGTAATTCGGACAATAGCAAACGGATGGCTGAGGTAAGGAAAGGTCACTCCAAAACCTGAAGGGAAGGGTCAGTAGAGCATAGCACAAGTCTTCAATCAGGTTCAGCTTTGATTGACAGATGAGGTTAGTGGCTGTGATTGGTTAAGCTTAATGATGATTAGTTGATGGGTATGCTAATGATAAGGATTGAGGAAATAACCAATTAGAATAGGCCAAAACGTGCATATAAGGCAGAGAGCTGATAGGCTTGAGTTAGTCAAGATAAGAGCAGGTGGAGAAGCGAGAGGAGGAGGAGAAGAGCTGAAATCACTGAAGAAGGGAGGAGCTGTGGTAGCAATGACAACTAAGAAGTAGCCATGACAGAGCAGAAGTACCATTCATGGAGAAAGAAGACTGCGGAGAAGTAAGCATGATGACCATAGTATAAGGAACCAGTAGGACATATCAGTGTGTATGCCTGAGATAATAAAGTTGGATGTTTGTTACTATGTATACAGTTTTAATGTTTAAGTAAGAACTTGCTGGCAGCATTTTACATTTGACTGATCCCTACATGTAGAGTGTAACCACTTAAAAGCTATTTCCAATGGTAGAGTATTGCAATATTGGGACCTGTGACATGCATACCTGTGCTAATGGGATTTGTGTTTTGTTTCTTGATATATGCTTTTAATATTTATTGTATCAGGGAATATTGGTATACTGAATAAAGATTATTTTGTTTTTTGAATAATTACTGCTTGAGTGACAATCCTTCAAACTGAAGGCTGTATCTGTGGCCTCCCAAAGGTGAACATAGTCTGTTCCGGTATTTTTTCCCAAAAGTCATAGGGAAACCCCTGGTAAAACCCTGGCAATTCCTCTAGTGGGCCATCCCATTTCACCTAGCAAAAACAGACAAATTGAGGATTGAGTTACTGATATAGGCAGGCCACTCTGGGTGTGCTTTGAGTCTGATTTTGGGGGTAACAACCCCTTTCCTAGGGTCAAAAGGCAGTGAATGCTTCCATTTCCAGATGGATTTATTGGGTTCACTCCGAGGCATAGAAAACCAAATGCCCTGTACCACTCATTAATATTAAAGTTCATTTGCTGCAGATTATGGCTGCATCATTGGCCAAAAGATCAAATGTCTCTTACAAGACGATAGGCTGTCCTCTTTGAAATGGGACTAGATGAAAGCAAACTAACACACTGTAGATGTGTGGCAGTAGGGTCCACACCAACAGTTTGTTCCTTTGCTTTGATCAGCTGCTACATATTAATAGTTCATAAGTTTGCTTTGATTGTCCTATTTCAGAGAGGACTACATCATAGAATCATAAATATCAGGGTTGGGAGGGACCTCGAGAGGTCATCTAGTCCAACCCCCTGCTAAAAGCAGGACCAGTCCCCAACTAAATCATCCCAGCCAGGCAGGTGGGATTACCCATTAGGTGACCTAGGCGGTTGCCTAGGGCGCTACAATTTTGGGGGCGGCGACCACGTCGGTATTTTGGCAGTGGGACCTTCCGCCGCCTCTGTGGGGGCGGCATTTCGGGGCAGGACCTTCCGCCACCTAGGGCGGCAGAAAAGCTAGTGGCGTTCCTGCAGCAAGGGCTTTGTCAAGCCTGACCTTAAAAACCTCTAGATAAAAGCAAACTAACCAGCAGGGTCCACAAGGTTGCCGTGATTGTAGTGTGAAATTATCTAGTTTTTACTGTGAATGTGCTGTGAATTTTGAATAATTTTACCCTGACAAAAACATATCTACAGCTGTAACACAATAGGTCAGCATTCCTGGTCAGAAAAAGTTAGGACAAATCATTTTTTTCATTGGGATTAACTGATTCTTCAAAATCAAGATGATTCAGGGGGACAGTTCAATTTGGACAAAGTTCTGATGAAATCCAGGCATTTTTCAAAACCTGCCCGGTTTCTTGCCAGGTTGCCTGACTGTCTCCTTAGAAGCCAATTTGGTCAGTTGCTGGGGAGCCCAGGCTTCCAGCTCCTCGGTAGCTTTGGCTCCCAGAGCCTCCCACTCTGGGAGCCTGAACTCCAGGCAGACTGACTTGGGGTTAGGGACCTAGGCACTTTCAGTGTCTGCTGCAGTCCACCAGGCAGAGTGCTCGAGAGCTGGAGCTTCATTTACTTCTGTGGAGAACTTTGAATTTTTTTATTTCATGCTTAATTGGCCAAAACCAAATTTCACAATATCAGAATTGTCTGTGAAGTGGAATTACTATTCTCTGCCCAGCTCTAGTCAGCATACCAACTGGCACTACATGGGGAGCTTAGACTTGTGTGTGACAGCAGCATTCCTTTTTGAACCCTGCAGTGAGTGACTGTGGGAAGGGAGCCTATCTCTTCTACTTCCCAGAATCCACTGCAGTGATTGAAGGAGAGAGACATGGGGGATAAATACATGGTGGGATATGGGAGGAAAAAAGGAAGATAGACCTGGAGAATAAGGAATGTGTCACAGAGCAATGGAAACGATCCAGTGGTTAGGGTGCTAGCCTGGGAATTGGAAGACTTGGGTTCAGCGTCCTACTCTGCCACAGACTTACTGTGTGACCTTGGGCTAGTCTCTCTTTGCTTCAGTTCTCCATCTGTGAAATTGGTAATAATAATGATAATAACACTTCCTTAACTCAGAGGGCCTTTATGAGGCTAAATATGTTAAAGATTATGAGGCACTCAGATGCTTTGTTACTAGCGGCCCATAAGTACCATGGATAGCTGGTGACACAGGCTCTTGGGGGGCACATAAGAAATCCCAGAAGCCATGAGATACTAGGGATGGGTAAACACACAGAGGAATGATAGAAAATCAAAACCTCTTTCAGACTGATACACAAGACAGAAAGATGTCCCTTCAATATTCCAGGGTGAGCAAACAGATGTGGTATTCTCTAGAGATGTTGGTGAGGCATTAAGCAGGTTACTGTCTTGTTTGGGAACAAAGGGACCCCATGCATTAATAAGCCCCAAATTAATGGGTATTTAAAAAGTTGTCCCTGGAAATAATTTTTTTCAGTATACCAGCTTGCCACAAACTGAATCTGAATGCTCTTTTCTTTTTTCACATACAGCATGTTACTTTTTTGATGAAATGGCATTTTGGTTTCAAAGAAATACAAGCACATTTCAAACAAATGGAACACATTTTTATACTCAGGTGAATAAAGCATTTATTCTGAGTAAAACTCAAGGTAATCAGACATTTAACTATAGGTTGTAGAATTCACTCAAAGCAAGAGAATTATTTTCCACATAAGTCTCACATTCTGATTTCAATTGATATAAACAATTTGGCAACTTTTCCTTTCTCCTCATCTACTCAGTTTTCACCATGTTTATGGGATAGAAATACAGAAAAAAATCTGATCAGTTTCATGTGTTTTTTTTCCTGCTGTTGAATTTAAGATTGAATATGCCCATAAATTAAAATAAATTAGACTGGATGTCATTGCTGCTAGTTCTAAATTAACCATCGAGAAAATCTATCACAATAACATCCCTCCTCATATAGCCTAATTTAAATTAATTGCCTGTCTGTATGTCCAAATCAAGAAATAGAGTCAGACTAAACCTACAGATGCATTAGTATGGTACCTAACAATGTTTAACTCTTGAAATTGTTCTTTCAGAACTACAGCTGCTACTGCAAGTGTCATAAGGTCCAATGTCGATTGCATTTTCATAGAAGGAAAACATTTGCCTTCACTCTACTTTATCTTCCTTTACTCAAAGAGTGAATTATAGCCTCAGCCTTCCCTCCCACAATCTCTCCCCACATCCAATAACTTTCTCTCACATAGGGCCCTACTTTTTCTCAAATATTTTTGATCTCAGCATTGTCAATCATGGGCAGCATGTATCAAAGGTCAGGGAAGGCTGAGCCTCCTCAAACAGCCCTGCGTGCCCCCCCCCACGCTTCCCCCCCAGACCCCTTCCTGCTTCCCTCCATGTTCTGCTGCAGCTCTTCCCCCAGGGCCCGGGCTGGGGCTGGGGCTGGGACTAGTGGGGGCTGGCCTGCGGCCAGGGACTCCAGGCGGATGGAGCCAGTGCTTGAGCTGCACACCCACACACGCAGCACGACAGGGATAGGGCTGTGGGCCATGCTGCCCACCCGGCACTCCAGGGCTGGGGTCAGGGCTGGAAAGGAGGGCTGCGCCACCCAGAGCTTTGGGGCTGGTTGGAAGGACTGGGGAAGGGGGTGGGAGGGGCCCAGGGAGAAGGAGCAGGCTAGCCTCCCCAAGCCCGCGGTTCACCTGCCACACATACTGTCAAACTTTTGTCTGAGATGACGTAGTATTGTTCTGTCTCTCTCTCTCTTACTGTCTCTCTCAAATGCCTTGGAGGTCCTGCTATTTAAGTGAAGTCCAGGGGGTGGGGGAAAGAATGAAGGAAAGCCCATAGTGCAGGGTATACTCCACTCCATTGGAGTTTGACTGCACCAAATGGTGGCATGTAGAGGGGCCATGTACAATGACCCTGTGCACAGCATAGGCACTGACTCCGTGGGTGCTCCAGCCCCATGGATCAGTTCCACCTCTTCCCCCAGCACCTCCCACCAATCAGCAGCCCAGGTGATCAGCTCCTCCCCCTCCCTCCCAGCACCTCCTGCCTGCCATGATCAGCTGTTCAGTGGTGTGCAGGAGGTGCTGGGATCGAGGCGACAGAGTGAGGGTGGGGCATTCTTGGGAGAGGGGATGGAATGGGGTGGGAAGAGGTGGGGAGGGTGTGGAGTGGGGGTGAGAAGAGGAAGGGCAGGGAGCAGAGCAGGGGCAGGAAGAGGCAGGGCAGGGGTACGAGCTTGGGGGAAAGGGATGGAGGCAGGGTTTGGGGTCGAGCACCCCCGGGGAAATGAGGAAACTGGCACCTATGGTGTACAGTAGAGCTGAGTTTCATAGTGGCCTGTTCCACTGGAACATGAAAACAGCAAGGAGTCTGGTGGCACCTTAAAGACTAAAAGGTTTATTTGGGCATAAGCTTTCGTGGGTAAAAAACCCACTTCTTCAGATGCATGGAGTGAAAATTACAGATACAGGCATAAATATACTGACATATGAAGAAAAGGGAGTTACCTCACAAGTGGAGAACCAGTGTTGACAGGGCCAATACAATCAGGGTTAACAGTGGTTCTCCATGGATTTCATCTAAAAGGTGTGACTTTGAGGTAGTATTTTTAGTTCCTGATTTGATGGGTGATGAATCTGTTAAATTTGACTAAATAACAAATTGCAGCATTCATCAGATCCAGTAGTAATATGAGGCAGAGTCAAGATACTTACTACTTGACATGCCCCTCTCCCCAATAATTACAATGTCCAAATGTTTCAAGCTGCCACACTGTGACTCAATCCTGTAAGTACTACCTTTAGTATTTAATACTAAATACTAGTACTTAACCTTTAAAAGGGACTATTGAATTCTGGGAATGAGTAAACAGGCTAAAGTAGTTGGCATTTCTGTCTTGAAATGTAATGTTTTCACAGGCAGTCCAGTACTTTACATTGCCAAAAGTTGTCTGAGTTCAGTAATACCTGTGTCTTTCTAAATCTGCCTGACCCAACTTTACTCCAGGAAGTAGAATTCAGATGTAATAGTAAAATGCTTTAATAGGAAGTATATATGATTTGAGCAGTGATTTGTTTACAGTATAAAATTAAGCACTCTATAATATGCCAGTTATGCCACTAGACCTACATTTCAGTAGTTTTTATATATTGAGGTCTGACTTTCAAAATTAGTTACGTGCAAAAACTCATAATTGCATACCAAGTTTGTGCAGAATGTTCTGTGACCATGACAGCATATCAGGTTAATTATACATACATTTGGCCAGTTAAATGAATAAGTGGCTATTTGTTTACACAACTGTCTGATTTGCTTGAACAGTTATGGTTATTACGACACATATCTGTGCAGCAAAGGGAGCATGTATACTTTTGAGCATCAGATTCATGCTGTATAATTCTGAAATTCATAGAACTACAGTGCAGTCACCTTGTCTGCATTGAGGATTTGAAGAGTTGGAGCTGTCAGTCAAACCTCCACATAACCAGTGTATCAGAGCTGATATTTAAGTCTTTGTGAAAATACTGAACAGAGATCTCAACAGAGGTTCCAAATCCCAAAATGATTATTGGACTTTCAGAAAAAGTTCTAGCACAGACACTTCTCCCAGACCTCTGATTATTATTATTTTTTTTCCATTTCCAGGAAAAGTAGGATGTATTAGCAAGGAAAATCACTAAAATATTCATGAGGATGATAATGGACACACTGGCAGAATTCATTCAGACTTTTCAAAGGATGTGTGTAACCACTGCTGGGGAAAACTGACAATATTGAATTTGAGGCAATGAGTACTAGTCAAATCAAGCAGTTGGATGACTTCTTTTACCTGATGCATACTATAAGACTCATATTTTGAGATTCACATTTCCACCTTAACCTAACATCGTCATGCCTGTACATGGGATCAGTATGGTACAAGTAATAGTGTCACTAAATAATAGCTAATCTCTTTAAAACTGGAGTCATCTTCTTAAACATTAAAACTATACAATACATTTAGAAGGATAAGTTATTGTCTTTTTCCAGCCCACCTCCCCCGCCCCCCCCCAAAATCAAGCCAGACTTTGGAATTATAGAGGAACCTCAATTCACAGAAGACCCAGACAGATAAACAATACAGTCCAACATAAAAGATGGTAGCTTTTATCTCCCTTTATGCTGTTTGCTTCTGGGTAGCTTGGTTCAAAAGTTATTTTAAAAAATCAAGTAAAGTGAGACAGTAAGGTAACATTATTCAGTCCATGTTCCACTAACTCTATACTTGATTTTAACAGTAAGTTACTTCTAGTGTTGGAATGCAACTACAATGCTATTTCAGGATTAAATAGTCCAAGAAATCTAGAAATGTAAATTCAATAAGCATAAATTTATCCCTATGCTGAGAGCTAGCACAAGGCCAAGGCACCACTTTAGTCCTTGTAGAGGCTAACTAACCAACACAGCATGAATTCTGAATTTCAGATAAGTTTGCAATTTACAAACAATCTTCAGAACAAGAATAATTTACCAAAGAAACTTGTGAATAATGCCAAAGATAGAATGAACTCAAAAATTGTTATATCTGGTTGTAGACAGAGGTGAAAATTATTTCTTTTGCTCTATTAATAACTGAAGGCTCAATTACACTTCTGTGTTGGGTGGAGTTAAATTGGACCACCTCAATGGAAGGAAAATACCTCCAGAAATCCAGGATATGCACAGGTAGTGCACCCACTACTACATCTTCTTATGGGATGCAGCATATTGCCCTCTAACTTTTCACTCCACTGCCATGCACCCTTGGGGAGAGTACAGAGAGACTGGAATTCTCTCATTAAATGGGGTGCACAAGAAAAGGGGCAGGTTCTTTGTGTGCTTCTGCTCCACTTCTAAATACTTGTGAAGACCAGAGAGAGTCTGGTCCAAGAAGGAAAGCATTTGGCTCTAAAATTTGGAAAGACATCAAGATAATCACTTAAAATATCCCAAAATGGCTTCCAGTATGCCTATACAGTCATTTAGCAAGTGTGAATGGGAAAGGAGTCATGTTGGGGAGTAGGTTGGTTTACTATAAACCAGAGAAAAGGTGCAGAATTTTCAGGTTCCTCTGTGCTACATTATATGTGAATAGAAACACTGTTTGAATGAAACAGTTCTCCCTGTATACCATTTTCTCTACCCCCAAAAAAGAAGCTTGAAACAAAACATACTCAGGTGAAAAGACCCCATAAACTACTTTAATTCAGATTCTTTGGATTGGTTTCCAGAAAATGCAAATCTATTGCTGATTCCAAGAGAGATGCTCTTTAATGATACAAGCTAAATAACAAAATCCCTGCTTTAGTGATAGAACAACCTTTGAGTAGCAAAAACTCATAATCTGTGACCCATCAATAATAATTTACACTTGCTTGGTAGCAATTAGGCCCTTAGCTGACTGACAGTTTCTATTAATGCTTTGTCAGATCGTTGACTGCCTTTTTGATTTAAGGCTACAATACTGTTTATTCTTTTCCCTCTAGTTATTTTGAAATTCTTTCCCTATAATTTCAACTCTTTGCCACCATTTTTTCTCCATTACTGGACTCTTGCTCACAGTCTTTGCTGAGCTGTTTCTTCATATTTATATACACACACAGATCACACCATCTCCACACAAAAGGTTGGCTACTGGCATGAGAACAACTTTTTCTTTCTCAATCTGAAAACAAGGATAAAGTCCCAGTTATTCTCTTAAAAACCTACCTAGGTTAAAAACTAGGTACTTAAATTCTTTCTTCAATAATTTTGCATGTTAAAGGCCCAATTGTTCCCTCTGTTATACCCATTTCTTGCCAAAGCAGTTGAAATGAGGGCTGCCTTATTGTATTAGAGCACATCTTTTACTGTGTGGTTAATTTTACTCATTTTTAAGCTTAATATTTCTTGGGCTTGGTCTACACTAGAGGGGGTGGTCGAAGTAAGTTACGCAACTTCAGCTATGGGAATAGCGTAGCTGAAATGGACGTATCTTATTTCGACTTACCTCCTGTCCTCATGGCACAGGATCGACGGCCGTGGCTCCCCTATAGATTCCACTACCGCCGCTCGCCCTGGTGGAGTTCTGGAGTCGATGGGAGCGCGTTTGGGGATCGATATATCACGTCTAGACGAGATGCGATATATCGATCCCCAATAGATCGATCGCTACCCGCCGATTCAGCGGGTAGTCTGGACGTACCCTTGGACTTCAGTTTCTGTTAGGGACGAAAAAAAATTCCTCCCCAAAGGCTAAATTTTCAGATTTGAAAAATCTGTACCTAAGTAAAATTTGCAACAAATGCTTATGCACCTATTGCATACACACATGTTACATTTGCACACATAAATTGATATCTCCACACATGGATGTACATACAACTCTTTGACTGCATTTGGGATGTGGGATTTTCATGAACAATGGTTTTATACAGATTTTTTTCTAAAGAGCCTCTTAAAAAAACTGGGTCTGTAAATTTCACCCCAAGAATTGTGAACACATTAAAATATTAAGGGCTAAGTTGAATAAAAAACAGCTTAGATGCAAAAAAAAAAATGTGGGGGGTGGGGGGAAGAGCTGGGACCCACATCTGTAGACATTATTTCCAGGGAGAATAAAATCATTGACTCATTCTTTGTCAATTATATACTGAGTACTAGTATGGATAGAAAAACATTCCCATCTTGGAGGAGATTCCACTATTTCAACATTTTGATTTTTGTCTCAATATGGGACAAAAGTCAAAATATCAAAACTCTTTGCAGAATGAAAATTTCTGAAAAATTTCAGTATTTTAGATCAAAACAAACTGTTTTGACATTGCCAAATCAAAAAGTTTAGTTTGGAGTCATGTTGACATTAATCTCTGTATCAGCCTGTTTTTTTTTCAGGAAAATCATAGATACCAGATTCCCCATGCCTCCATTATCCTTTATGATCCTTGCTTCTCAATTGGCATCATTGTCTGCTATCCCTCGATACGAGGATGATGTCTGCCGGGGGAAAGTCATTGATGAGACTTAAGATGGTGGAGGAGTCCAATCCATGCTCTACAGTTTTTTCCACCTATGTGACAAGTGGTTGCTTTAAGAGAGAACAACTGCTGGCCATTTGTCAGCCTCTTGAACAAGGTGATTCTCTTCAAAATGGTCTGAGCTTTGATGTATGATACCATTGCAGTCTATTGCCAGCCAGCACTTCCCAATTCATGGGGTCAGTGCCTCCCTTCTTAAAATATACTTTCAGGGTGTCCTTGTAGCATTTCCTCTGTCCGCCATGCATCCTCTTACCGTGACTAAGTTGAGAAAAGAGGAATTGCTTTGGAAGATGAGTATCCACATATAATGGGCAGCTCAGCAAAATTGATGTTTCATAATTTTTGCCTCAATACTGGTGATGTTAGCTGCAGAGAGAGTGCTGGCATTGGTGCGAAGCTCTTCCCATCTGATATGGAGAATCTTCCTAAGGCAGCACCCTTGGTACCACTCCAGATGCTTAAGATGGCTTCGGTATGTCACCCATGTCTCACACCCATAAAGATGATGGGATGACTCCAGTATTTAAGACCAGAATCTTAGTTTCCATCTGAAGATCTCTGTCAATAAAGATACCATGAAACAACTTTCTGAAGGATGCACTGGTACAACGGATCTCATGTATGACCTCAACATCAAGTTTGGCTGTCTGGGAGAGGTGGATACCAACATAAGGGAAATGCTCAACATTTTCCAAGGTTCACCACCGATGACAATTTGCCGGACAAGGGGAGCAACTTGTGCTTAGGCAGGCTGGTGGAGCACCTTAGTCTTCTCAATGTTGAGGGAAAGTCCCACACTATGATAGGAGCTTGAGAAAAGATCTGGAGTGGATTGCAAGTCAGCCACAGTGTGCGCAAGGGTAACATAGTCATCAGTCGGTAATATTGGTGACATTAGTTTTAGAATGAAGACTCTGTAGGTTGATGAGTTGGCAGTCCATGAGATATCCAATCCCAGAAGAAAGGCAGTCACGAATAAAAATCAAGATCATGCAAGATAGTGTTGGGGCAATAACACAGTCCTGCTTGACACAAGTACAGATTGGGAATGGGTCCATCTCCAACCCTTTATAGAGGACAGTGGCGGTCATCCCATCATGAAGTAACCTGAGAACACCAATGTATTTCAATAAACAACTGATCCTAGACAGTACCATCAATAATGCTTCACATTGATGTAATCAAATGTCTTAGGCCAATAAATATCATAAACAATGGCTGATATTGTTCCCTGCACTTTTCTTAGATCTTTCAAGTGACAAAAATCATGTTGGCGGTGCCCCAAGATGGTCTGAAACCACACTGGAATTCCAGAAGGATGTCTTCAGCAAGAGGGCAGAGGTGGTTCAAAAGGATGTGAGCAAGGATCTTCCTGGCAACAGAGAGGAGGGCAATGCCTTGGTAATTCCCGCACATAGACTTGTCCTCTTTCGGAAAAATGGTTACAATATTGGCATTCTTTAGGTCAGGTGGAATTCCCTCGCTAACCTAAATTCTAACAAAAAGTTGATGAAGTTTTTGCATGAGTGCTATTCCACCAGCTTTGAAGACCTCCATGGAGATGCCAGCTGGGCCTGGTGCCTTGGTGTTTCTAGTCTGTGTCGTGGCACATCAAACTTCCTCAGAAGATGGGGAGTCGGCAAGAGGTTCTATTACTGAATGCTGAGGGATGGACTCGATGGAGGCAGCTGAGACTTCAGATTCATGGTTCAATAGAGTCTCAAAATGCTCCTTCCAATGTTGCTTGATGGCTACCTTGTTCTTAAGAGTGGAGCTCTCCTGAGATCGTAGAGGAGTTATGTTGCTTGAACTTGGTCCATAGATGGCTTTAGTTGCTTGAAAAAAGTTTCTCATGTCATGTTGATCAGCAAAGCTCTGGATCTCCAGATGATTAGTGTCTTGTTTTGCTTGTTAGAGGATTGCCAGGTGCAAAATGCACTTCTCTTCTGATAAATAAGTGCTAGGATTTCCTCATTCTCATCAAACCAGTCCCTATGGTGGTGAGTGGAATATCCAATCAATTCAGCACACACTTTATCAATAATGGTTTTGAGCTCCTTCCAATGTATTTGGATGTCATTGATGTTGTCAGGTAGATCAGAGAGCATCTCAAGGAAGAGTCTCACTACTGGCATGATTTTGAAGCATGTTGTTGTTAAATTTCTTCCACATTCCTTTCAGTTTACAGTGTTGTGGAGCAAGCCTCATGTCATGATTGATCTGACTAAACAATAGTCTGTCCAGCAGTCATCCGTACCTCTCATGGCTCATGTAATAAGGACATCAGTATGATCATGGGCTCTGATGATAACATAATCAAGAAGATGCCAGTGGTCAGAACATGAATGTTTTCAAGTAGTCTTATACTTGTCCCTCTGTATGAAGATGGTATTTGTGATAAGCAAATCATGCCTCACACATTTGCTGAGGAGAGGAATGCCTTTTGAATTGACTTTCCCCACCCCTTCTTTCCCAATGGTGCCTCTCCAGAGTTCGGGTTGTCACCTGAAGAGAAGTATATTCAGGGGGCTGGTTTTGCCATCAAGAACAAGATTGCTAGCCAGCTTTTAGAACTCCCTATGGGTATTAATGAATGTCTTACAACTCTTCATCTTAAGCTTAGTAACAACCAGTATGCCACAGTCCGATGGCATGTGGCATCACATACTGATGTGTATGCACTCCTACACTTGATGATGATGAAGACAACAAGGAGCAGTTTTACTGTGCTCTTGATGGAGTTCTGACTGCCACTGCCAAGGAAGACAAGCTTATCCTCATGGTTGACTTCAATGCAAGAGTTTGGTGACACCCTGAACTCCTCAGTTGTATGACATCTCCCATAATGCATCATAGTCTGTCTTTGTGGCTGATCTGCTGTGGTGACTTATGGGAGATGTAGTCTAGCTGAGGAGCAGTGCCCATGAGGGAAAATGGGGAAATGAGAGACCCAGAACTACAACTCCCATAAGAGTTGGGGGAGGGATACCTCAGGGGTTTGAGCATTGGCTTGCTAAATCCAGGGTTGTGAGCTTAATCCTTGAGGGGGCAATTTAGGGAGCTGGGGCAAAATCAGTACTTGGGCCTGCTAGTGAAGACAGAGGACTGGACTCAATGACCACAAAGTAGGTATATCTCCACTTATTTTAATACACCATATGGCTGCACAAAGGGAGAAAAGCACACAAGAAGCTTTCTGCATTGTACCCCTCACTGAGAGCCAGGCCCAAGTCCTATTTTAAGGGGGGAGGGATAGCTCAGTGGTTTGCGCACTGACCTGCTAAACCCAGGGTTGTGAGTTCAATCCTTGAGGGGGCCATTTAGGGATCTGGGGCAATAATCTGCCTGGGGATTGGTCCTCCATTGAGCAGAGGGTTGGACTAGATGGTCTCCTGAGGTCCCTTCTAACCTGATATTCTCTAATTCTAAGAAACCATGGTGACTCAGACACAAAGATTAGAACCAAAATGAAATGTTTTGTTTAGATTTCCCTAAAATAAAATTACAACAGAATCAGTCTCTTCCCTGCAGAAAATTTATGTAGAACCCCATTTTCTAATAAGAAAACATGTCTTGCTTTTTGCCCAGCCTGAACAAAAGCAGTGTACATTCTCCAATGTCCCTCTGCTCACCATCGTGACACTAGCTCTGCTCAGCTCAGTTACCATTTTTAATTGAACGATCTAGGAATCAGGGATATTGCCCATCATATTTAAAGAGAAGGTGAATATTTTTATCCACATCTCTATAACTAGAAAGCTAAAACATAGAAGATAGGACCTGCCCAATTTGATGATTTATGTAGTAGGAATGGTGCTAGTTTCCTAGGAAACTGTTTTATTAGGCTGCATAGAGTGCAAAGGACAGATTAAAAAAACATCGTGAATTGACAAATAAATTTGCAGCATAAAAGGATCTTACGTGAACAGAAGCAAAAAGGTTGTAAATGACTGGGAATTATCAGAACATTTTTTTCCCCATTCCTGACTAATGTTTTTCTTATGTTATCAATGTTTGACATATTCAGCAGACCAGAAATTGAAAATTTCAAATACTTGCTTAACACTGGTTACAAGTGATTATCATACTGTAATATTTAGTCCATTTAAATTTTATCTGCAGTATTTATTAACAACAAGACTTTTATAACTCTTGGAGAAAGTTTTCAGGTTTCCTTCATCTTTAACTATCAGTTTAGAGTCTTCTGTTTGTAATGGATTATTTGTGTTTTTACATTCCTACTTTTAAATAAATTACTCAAATTCTCCAGGGTTATTTGCTTTCTTATACAATAGCATTTGGATATAAGCATAAAAAGTGAAATTCCCTTCTACCAGAGATGCCATTCCTCTCTGATTTTCCATAATCCTCCTGCTTTTTATATGTAATTATGAAATTACTAAAGTATTAAATCTACTAATCTTGCACATGCACCCCCCATCTGTATACCTGGAGATATATAAAGTGTGTGTTGGGAGGGGGAGGGAGCAACTGATCCATTTTCACTGAGGGCAGGTCTTCACTACGGGGGGGGGGGGTCGATTTAAGATACGCAAATTCAGCTATACAAATAGCGTAGCTGAATTCGACGTATCGCAGCCGACTTACCCCGCTGTGAGGACGGCAGCAAAATCGACCTCCGCGGCTCCCCGTCGACGGCGCTTACTCCTACCTCCGCTGGTGGAGTAAGTGCGTCAATTCGGGGATCGATTGTCGCATCCCGATGAGACGCGATAATTCGATCCCCGAGAGATCGATTTCTACCCGCTGATTCAGGCGGGTAGTGTAGACCTAGCCTCAGGTCTGACAAGCTGCAGCGGGCATTCTTCTTCACTGCCCTGTGTCACACACATAGAGAGGATCTGATAGAAGGCAAGCCCTAGTGATTCTGAATGGTTGGGGGCTGCTGGATTCACTGGGCAAGCCACAGGCTGCATGTTGCTCTAACTACCTCATGTGGACCCAGATGGGCTACATTAACTTGCTGTAGGTTCCTAAAGTGTGCCAGCAGACCCACATAGGGCAGTTAGAGTGCAGTGTGCAGCCTGTGCTTGGGGAGTGAATCCAATGCCCCAAATCTCAATGACAATCACAGCAGCTTGCCTCCTGTCAACCCTCACTCTGCGGTGTGCTGGGGGGTGGGGGGAAAGCAACCAAAGGGGCAGAAGGAGGTGGTGGTGGACGAGGAGGAGGATCACCCCAGGAAGGAGTAATGGGAATGTGACAGAGGAGGGAGAAGAGGAGGAGGATCACCCCAGGAAGGAGGTCCAGGCCCAAGACTGGCCAAAGTAATTAAGGGCCATAGGCATCATAGGAAGGCAGCTTTCCTAAGGCTGATCCTCTCCTTTTCCCTGTTTTGGGGTCCGGGCTAGGGGTGCAATGAGGAGAGGATCTAGTTCCCCTGCCCTGGTCATAGAAAGGAATGGTAGGAGGGCGAGATCCTGGTTTCTCTGGGAGCATCCGAGGCCACGGAGGAGACGGGAATAGGGAATTGCAAAAGTCGCAGAGCAAGGTTGGCAGCTCTGCTCTATACGGACAGTCACCACTGTGGATATTTCAGTGGCTTGCGTGCCAGTAGAGAGTGGACTGAGCCAGGAGGAGGAAATATTGGCAGAGGATGTGGAGGGAGAGGGGGACCCAGAAGCAGAGGATGACTTGGAGGTCAGAGATGCATGCAGTACGGAGCTCTTTTCTGGCTAGGAGGCTAGCCAGTCACAGCTGTCGGATGTTGGAGAAGGGCAAACAGGAGAGGAGGCCTCAGGTAAGTGGATTTGATTTTTGAAATTGCTGTAGAGAGTTGTTTGGGGGCAGAAGAGTTGCAGAAAGCAGGCTTGTCTCCCACCGATTGCCTAGTCTGAGTGGCGGAACAGGCTGTAGATCGACCCCCTCACTTCACAGGAATCTCCTTTAGAGATCTCCAGGAAAATCTCACGGAGATACTGGGCAATCCACTGCTGCAGGTTCTTCGGCAGAGCTGCTTTGTTTCTCATCCCATTAACGGTAATGTTCCCGCACCACTGTGTTGTCATGGGGGGAAGGAGGGAGGGACCATTGCTGCACACAGATGAGCCGTATAGGGGCCAGAGAGTAAGTCGCAGTCTTGGAGAAGACCCTCCCTTGATTCCCTGCTCACCCTCAGCAGCGAGATATCTTCCATAATGATCTCATCCTGTGGAAAGTGTGAGGACACGAATGATTATCAGGCCCTGTGATGGGGTTCGACTCACCACCGCTGGCGCCCCCTGACGGTCACTCCGGGAATTAGCTCTTGACTGCTCTGGGGCGTCCTCGCCACGTGGTAGCTCGCCCATTGACTTCATTCTGCTGCCCTGGGACCCATGTTGCTCCCTGTTTGGCGGTGTCCTCTTCAGGACAGTCTTCATCTGCTTCAGGACACTGCCCTCTGGCAGTGCCCACTACTCTGGTCTCACCCCCTTCTAGGGGGGGGTTGTTAACAGCAGTCCTTCTGTTTGCCCCTGCCTCAGTGGCTAACCACAACCTTAGAATCTAGCCCCTTATCTCAGGAGCAGGTCACAGTCTGTCTCGGCCCCTCTCCTAGGTGGCCAGGAGCAATGTAAGCGGGAAAGGAGGGGACCCAGACCCATCTGCTACTCGGGGTCCCGACCTGGGGATTCTCTAGCAGCAGCCTCCCTCTGTCGTCCTTCTCTCCCCTTTCGTCTGCCAAGTTTCCCTGGCCACTTCCACTTTGGCCCTATGCACCTTCTTGACCCCTTCTAGCAAGAGCCTCAGCCTGGCAGGTATCTGGGCCAGAGCGCCGCTCTGCTTCTCAAAGCCTGCCCAGCACTGCTCTGTCCAAGGTGCTGCTCCTTAGCTCAGAAGCCAGTCCTTCTCCCTCACTAGTCAGGGAGTGACTGACTTTTCCTCTGCTAGGCAGCCTTTACATAGGACCTGATTGGCTGCCTTTTTCCCTGTCCTGATTGGCTCTCCCCAGCTGATTGGCTGCTGGCCCCTTTTCCTCAGGGGGTGGGGCACCGCCCCACCACAGGCCCCCCCTACTGTGCTGGATCTCCCCAAGAGCCATGTGCCCAGTGTACAGCAGAGTCCTGGAAGAGTGATTTACCCCGCCCCTGTGGCTATTCATCATTTTGGGGGTCTTGTGGCTCATGTGTGCTTGCCTGGGGTCAGCCAGTTAGTGATAGGTGTGAGAGTACTGGCTGTGTTTTAAATCACTGAATCAGTATTCTCTGTGTTGCAAACAATACTGCTTCTGTAAAATGTTGTGTTTAAATTTCATAGAGATGACCTTGGGAGCCCAGACTCCCTCTTTGTTATCGGTGGCTGGATGGCTGGGCAGAATTAGAAAGCGGCCAAGAAGAACAAAGGAGGACTTTCTGCGTGATACACTCCGCTACTGAGAAACAGGAATTGAAGGAGTGTTGGGACAGCGAGAAGAGGGATCAAGAGGAGAATGTGGCATGCCAGAATGAAGCAACGGAGCAACTCTTAAAGCTTATGGAGCACCAAGTGGACATGCTCCAGGAGATACTACCTCTGCAAACAGAGCAGCTCTGTGCCCGCCCTCCGCTGCTGTCACAAAACTCTTTCCCATGCTCACCCCCCAGACACCGCCAACACACTCTTATCAACCTCCTTGCTCCAGTCTTTACCCGCGGGATTCCACTCCTCCCCCGTCCCAGTCCAGCAGTGCAGACTCCCACTATCCACTGCACTCAACACCCATCCATCTGCAGTTTGGCCCTGCTGAAGTACAGCACCCACTGCATTGTACTCCAAAGGAGAAGGTTTGATATGATCCCTGTCTCAGGACCCCACCACCTCCTGGGACCTTCCCTTCCCCCATCCCCCTCACTGCTGATGGTTTTTGTTTTGTTTTGTTTTGTTTCTTTGTTTGACTCTTTCCTCCGGTTGCTGTTGTTTAATAAAAAAAATTGTGTTGGTTTGAAAGCAATCTTTATTCTATTAATTGAAAGCAAAAAGAGCCATGCAAAGCAAAATACAATTATGTTAAACCCACATATTGCATTTTATGCACCAATCACCTCCTAGCATTACAAGCACTGCATTAAGAACATAAGAACATAAAAACGGCCATACCGGGTCAGACCAAAGGTCCATCTAGCCCAGTATCCTGTCTACCGATGGTGGCCAATGCCAGATGCCCCAGAGGGAGTGGACCTAACAGGCAATGATCAAGTGATCTCTCTCCTCCCATCCATCTCCAGCCTCTGACAAACAGAGGCTCGGGACACCATTCCTTACCCATCCTGGCTAATAGCCATTAATGGACTTAACCACCATTAATTTATCCAGTTCTCTTTTAAATGCTGTTATAGTCCTAGCCTTCACAACCTCCTCAGGTAAGGAGTTCCACAAGTTGACTGTGCGCTGCGTGAAGAAGAACTTCCTTGTATTTGTTTTAAACCTGCTGCCTATTAATTTCATTTGGTGACCCCTAGTTCTTGTATTATGGGAATAAGTAAATAACTTTTCCTTATCCACTTTCTCCACATCACTCATGATTTTATATACCTCTATCATATCCCCCCTTAGTCTCCTCTTTTCCAAGCTGAAGAGTCCTAGCCTCTTTAATCTCTCCTCATATGGGACCTGTTCCAAACCCCTAATCATTTTAGTTGCCCTTTTCTGAACCTTTTCTAGTACCAGTATATCTTTTTTGAGATGAGGAGACCACATCTGTATGCAGTATTCGAGATGTGGGCGTACCATCGATTTATATAAGGGCAATAATATATTCTCAGTCTTATTCTCTATCCCCTATTTAATGATCCCTAACATCCTGTTTACTTTTTTGACCACCTCTGCACACTGCACGCACATCTTCAGAGAACTATCCACGATGACTCCAAGATCTTTTCCCTGACTTGTTGTAGCTAAATTAGCCCCCATCATATTGTATGTATAATTGGGGTTATTTTTTCCAATGTGCATTACTTTACATTTATCCACATTAAATTTCATTTGCCATTTTGTTGCCCAATCACTTAGTTTTGTGAAATCTTTTTGAAGTTCATCACTGTCTGCTTTGGTCTTAACTATCTTTAGCAGTTTAGTATCATCTGCAAACTTTGCCACCTCACTGTATACCCCTTATAAATAAGTTGAATAGGATTGATCCAAGGACTGACCATTGGGGAACACCACTAGTTACCCCTCTCCATTCTGAGAATTTACCATTATTCCTACCCTTTGTTCCCGGTCTTTTAACCAGTTGTCAATCCATGAAAGGACCTTCCCTTTTATCCCATGACAGCTTAATTTATGTAAGAGTCTTTGGTGAGGGACCTTGTCAAAGGCTTTCTGGAAATCAAAGTACACTATGTTCACTGGATCCCCCTTGTCCACATGTTTGTTGACCCCATCAAAGAATTCTAATAGATTAGTAAGACACAGTTTCTCTTTACAGATACCATGTTGACTATGCACAACAGTTTATGTTTTTCTATGCGTCGGACAATTTTATTCTTAACTATTGTTTCGACTAATTTGCCCGGTATCGACGTTAGACTTATCGGTTTGTAATTGCCGGGATCACCTCTAGAGCCCTTTTAAAATATTGGCATTACATTAGCTAACTTCCAGTCATTGGGTACAGAAGCCAAATTAAAGGACAGGTTACAAACCTTAGTTAATAGTTCCGCAACTTCACATTTGAGTTCTTTCAGAACTCTTGGGTGAATGCCATCTGGTCCTGGTGACTTGTTAATGTTAAGTTTATCAATTAATTCCAAAACTTCCTCTAGTGACACTTCAATCTGTGACAGTTCCTCAGATTTGTCACCTACAAAAGCCGGCTCAGGTTTGGGAATCTCCCTAACATCCTCAGCCGTGAAGACTGAAGCAAAGTATCCATTTAGTTTCTCCGCAATGACTTTATCGTCTTTAAGCGCTCCTTTTGTATCTTGATCCTCAAGGGTCCCACTGGTTGTTTAGCAGGCTTCCTGCTTCTGATGTATTTAAAAAACATTTTGTTATTACCTTTGGAGTTTTTGGCTAGCCATTCTTCAAACTCCTCTTTGGCTTTTCTTATTACATTCTTGCACTTAATTTGGCAGCGTTTATGCTCCTTTCTATTTGCCTCACTAGGATTTGACTTCCACTTTTTTAAAGGAAGTCTTTTTATCTCTCACTGCTTCTTTTACATGGTTGTTAAGCCACAGTGGCCCTTTTTTAGTTCTTTTACTGTGTTTCTTAATTTGGGGTATACATTAAAGTTGGGCCTCTATTATGGTGTCTTTAAAAAGCACCCATGCAGCTTGCAGGGATTTCACTTTAGTCACTGTACTTTTTAACTTCTCTTTAACTAACCCCCTCATTTTTGCGTAGTTCCCCCTTTTGAAATTAAATGCCACAGTGTTGGGCTGTTGAGATGTTCTTTCCATCACAGGGATGTTGAATGCTATTGTATTATGGTCACTATTTCCAAGTGGTCCTGTTATAGTTACCTCTTGGACCAGCTCCTGAGCTCCACACAGGACTAAATCTAGAGTTTCCCCTCCCCTTGTGGGTTCCTGTACCAGCTGCTCCATGAAGCAGTCATTTAAAGTATCGAGAAATTTTATCTCTGCATTTCGTCCTGAAGTGAAATGTTCCCAGTCAATATGGGGATAATTGGAATCCCCCACTATTATTGAGCTCTTTATTTTGATAGCCTCTCTAATTTCCCTTAGCATTTCATCATCACTATCACTGTCCTGGTCAGGTGGTCTATAATAGATCCCTAATGTTATATTCTTATTAGAGCATGAAATTTCTATCCATAGAGATTCTATGGAACATGTGGATTCACTTAAGATTTTTTACTTCATTTGATTCTACATTTTCTTTCACATATAGTGCCACTCCCCCCCGCATGACCTATTCTGTCCTTCCGATATATTTTGTACCCTGGAATGAGTGTGTCCCATTGATTGCTCTCAGTTCACCAGGTTTCTGTGATGCCTATTATATCAATATCCTTCTTTATCACAAGGCACTCTAGTTCACCCATCTTATTATTTAAACTTCTAGCATTTGTGTACAAGCACTTTAAAAACTTGTCACTGTTTATTTGTCTGCCCTTTTCTGATGTGTTAGATTCTTTTTTATGTGATTGTTTATCATCTGATCTGGCCCTTACATTATCCTCCTCCATCCTCTGTTCCTGACTATAACCTGGAGATTCTCTATCATTAGACTCTCCCCTAAGAGAAGTCTCTGTCCGATCCACATGCTCCTCTGCAGCAGTCGGCTTTCCCCCATCTCCTAGTTTAAAAACTGCTCTACAACCTATTTAATGTTTAGTGCCAGCAGTCTGGTTCCACTTTGGTTTATGTGGAGTCCATCTCTCCTGTATAGGCTCCCTCCATCCCCAAAGTTTCCCCAGTTCCTAATGAATGTAAACCCCTCCTCTCTACACCATCGTCTCATCCACGCATTGAGACTCTGAAGCTCTGCCTGCCTACCTGGCCCTGTGCGTGGAACTGGGAGCATTTCTGAGAATGCAACCATAGAGGTCCTGGATTTCAGTCTCTTCCCTAGTAGCCTAAATTTGGCCTCCAGGACATCTCTCCTACCCTTCCCTATGTCACTGGTACCTACATGTACCACGACCACTGGCTCCTCCCCAGCACTACACATAAATCTGTCTAGATGCCTCAAGAGATCCGCAACCTTCACACAAGGCAGGCAAGTCACCATTCGGTTCTCCCGGTCATCAAAAATCCAGCTATCTATGTTTCTAATGATCAAATCTCCCATTACTAACACCTGCCTTTTCCTAGCAACTGGAGTTCCCTCCCCCGGAGAGGTAACCTCAGTGCGGGAGGTATCCCAGCACCATCTGGAAGGAGGGTCCCAACTATGGGAAGGTTTCCCTCTGCTCCCCTTGATTGCTCTGCTTCCCTGGGCCTTTCATCCTCCTCAACAGTGCAGGGGCGGTCTGACCAGAGGTGGGACAATTCTACAGTGTCCCGGAAAGCCTCATCAACATACCTCTCTGCCTCCCTTAGCTCCTTCAGTTCCGCTACCCTGGCCTCCAAAGTCTGTACATGGTCTCTGAGGGCCAGGAGCTCCTTTCACTGAATGCACACATATGCCACCTGCCCACAGGGCAAGTAATCATACATACTGCACCCAGTGCAATAAACTGGATAACCCCCACTCTGCAGCTGGGCTTCTGCCTGAATTGTCTCCTAGTTAATGAAAAGGTTGTTTAAGCAAGAGATTTTGAATGTAGTTTGGTTATAGTTTTTAAGGGGAATAAAGGGACCCCCTCTCCCTTCCCACTCGCCTTCCAAACTCCCTTGTGAAACTCCTTTAGCAGCCCCTCGCAAAAGCTCCCTGATCGCTTGTGCGCTGCTTTATAAAGTCCTGGCCTGTGTGAATGCCCCGCCCACTGATTAAGGCTCAGCCAATTACCAGAGGCTTCTAGCTTTCAGACCTTCCTTTGAAGCTCACAGCTTCCAACTGCCAGCCACAGCACACGGTCCTTCAACCAACCAAACAGACTGACAAACACAAGCTCAGCACACAGCAAGTAACCCCCAAACACAAACAAACACACACTACAGACAGTCACTTACCCCAAGGGTGCTGTATTGCTCCTCCTTCACCTGGAGAACTCCCTTGCGAAACTCCTTGTTAGCAGCCCCTGGTTGCAAGCATTCCCGAGCATAGCAACAAATATTAGTGGCTTTCTGCTTCAAATTGGTGCCTCAAGGCATCCCTGATCCTTATGGCCCTGTGTTGAGCCCCTCTAATAGCCCTGGTCTCTGGCTGTTCAAACTCAGCCTCCAGGTGCTTAGCCTCTGCGGTCCAGCCCTGAGTGAAGCTTTCACCCTTCCCTTCACAAATATTATGGAGCGTACTGCATGCGGTTATAAGCATAGGAATATTGTCATTGTCCAGGTCCAGCTTCCCACAGAGGCAGTGCCAGAGAGCTTTTAAATGGTCAAAAGCACACTCAACAGTCATTTTGCACTTGCTCAGCCTGTTGTTGAACCGCTACTTGCTGCTGTCAAGTTGCTCTGTGTATGGCTTCATAAGCCACAGCATTAAGGGGTAAGTAGGGTCTTCCTAAATCACAATGGGTATTTCGACTTCCCCTACAGTGATCTTCTGGTTCGGAAAGAAAGTCCCTGCTTGCAGCTTCCTGAACTGGCCAGTGGTCCGAAAGATGCGTGCGTCATGCACCTTTCTGGACCAGCCTGTGTTAATGTGTGTGAAACACCCACAATGATCCATAAGCACATGGAGAACCATTGAGAAATACCCTTTGTGATTAATGTACTCGGTGGCTAGGTTGTCTGGTGCCAGACTTGGAATGTGCGTGCTCCTCTGCAGTTAGGGAAACCCATTTGTGCAAAGCCATCCACAATGTCACACACATTGTCCAGAATCACAGGATGTGATAAATGGCCCTGCAGACTTCCCTCAACATGAGTCCAATGGTCGACTTTCCCACTCTGAACTGGTTAGCGACCGATCGGTAGCAATCTGGAGTAGCCCGTTTCCACAGTGCAATCGTCATGTGCTTCTCCATTGGCAGGGCAGCTCTCATTCTCACGTATTTGCACCACAGGGCTGGGGCAAGCTCATCACACAGTACCATTAATGTGGCGTTCCTCATCTGAAAGTTCTGCAGCCACTGCTAATCATCCCAGAAGTGCATCACGATGTGATCCCACCACTCAGTGCTTGTTTCCTGAGCCCAAAAGTGGCGTTCCACTGTCATCTGCACCTCCATGAATGCCACAAACAATCTCATATCATAGCTACTATGCGTGGTGAGATCAATGTCACACTCCTCTTGCCTTTGTAGTTTAAGGAATAACTCCACTGCCACTTGTGACGTGTTGATCAGAGCAAGCAGCATACTGGTCAACAGTTCAGGATCCATTCCTGCAACCCAAAGAGGCAGGGCACGCAGTACACAAACTATTGAAAGTTGGGGCCAAATGCAGAGGGAAGCACAGGGATTGCTGGGTTGGGACAGGACCCAGGATGCCCCGCGACCCCTTTTGCCTTCCTACAACTCTTAGCGGCAGAAGAGGTGCTCTGTGGGATAGTTGTCCATAGTGCACCGCTCCGAATACCGCTGCAAGTGCCCCAACTGTGAACGTGCTATTGCGCAGGTAGCTAGCAGTGTGAACACACAACAGCAGTTTCTCTTCAATGCTCTCTGAGCGGCGCTGTAATTCCCAGTGCTGTAACTCTGCCAGTGTAGATGTACCCTAAGTTTGCTTCTCTTTTTCCCCTGAACTCAACAAGGAGAGATGTAGTGGTGAATATAACAGCACATTAACAACTTGAGAAAAAGATGAGCCCTTCACCTCATCTAACATTTCATTTGAAGGCTGTGATAAAATTCAAATGCATTTCAGGTTTTTTTTCTTTCTGTTCCTTTTGTTTATGGTAGATGATTTAGTAACAGCTTCACTAACTATTTTTATTTTTTATGGGTGCCAGTTTAACTTATTTTTCTGTTTGTTTTTTCACCACATTCTGCATGCTCCCTATCAGTGGAAACAATTCTTTGCAAACAAAACACAGTTACTGTACAAAGCAAATGGTAAGCTGCACATTTGTTATACTGGGTGATCCCCAAACACCCCCACCAATACATCATATTTTGTATTAGGTTTCAGAAAGGTCATCAGTCTGCAAGAGAAAGCCCTGCAGATTTCCATTTCTTGGCTTGGCATTAGCAGCCAGCCTGTCAGAACTGGCCTTTAGAGACAGATTTGACCTACTGTAAAACAGACAGCTCAACTGGTCCCTCTACGGAGGAAGCCACTTGATAGGCAGATCTGCAAGCGTCTAAAAATATTTTTCCCAAGGTCTTTTATGCAGTATTCTGTTCATTTAGCCTTAGAGCTCATTTTAGATTATTTAAAACCCCTTGGGCCTCATTCTGCTTTTACTTACACTGGCATTGTTCCTGTTCACCGGTATCAGAAAAATCAGAAACAGACCCCTTATTTGTGTGTGTGTGTGTGTGTGTGTGTGTGTGTGTGTACAATATTCTGATACTCATGTTCACACTGAGTAGCATCTTCCTCCATGGACAGTCTTGCTGACTTCAGAGGGACTACTCATGTAGTGAGGTGCTTTGCAGTGTGAGTAATGGTATCAGAATCTGGTCCTTAGTCATTTATGGTAATAACTATGAGTTAGATTGTGACTTGGATTACATGCCCATGCAGTGGAATGAGGGGGAATTACCTCTCTTGGTAGTTTACCTTGGGCTTTGGTGTGCAGAAGTAAGCAGGAACTCAGTGTTCACATACTGTCACTTTGGGAGCAGGTGGGTGAAGAGGGCTAGGGAATGGGCCAAGCTAAAGCTGTGCTCCGCAATGAAACATTCTGCATGGGGTGGGAGAGGTGCTGCTGGGATAGGCATTGAGGGGAGACTAGCCTGCCAAACTCTTAAAGTGAACCCATTTTAATCAGCCACCCAAGAGACCAACAAATATAGACTGATTAGCAGAGCTGGCTTTAAGAAAGAGTGATCTTTAGTGGTGGCTTCATTATACTTTGTTCTTGAAAATTAAATACATCTTGCTTGGCATTAACCTCAATAACCTTTTGCTTTGTTTTTGCTAGATTCGAAGACAAAAATAGATGAGCTGATTTAAATAATTTTCTTTTAACTGGCAAGAAATTTAAAAAAAAACGGATGGGCTTTGTAAGGGAATTGATAGGCTGGCACATATCTTGCTACCACCTGAATACCAGTCTAGTTATTTTTAGGGCATCAGCTACAAAATCATTTTGCTTCCCAATCCAAAACACACACAATTTTTTTAGAAAGTGATTTTTATTTTTCAAGGTAATAAACAATCTGGAATTTTAGAAGGGAGTGTAAGGACAAAAACTAACTACATGCTGATAACAGACCAATAACTGCCTCTCTCTGTCTCACTCTCTGCTCCTCACTCCCCGAGCATCCTGGGTGATACAATACGTCATTATTTTGGTAACATGAAGAGAAAAGATGTCCCATTTCTGACCTTAGGTGTATAATTCATGTTCATTAGAAGGGAAAACAACTTCATAAAGGCCTCCTCCTTCCTGAGCCCCCAAAATGAGCAGCCCCAATAACCGTCATTCTTCAGTTTAATGAAAACCAAAATTGTGAATGGAGCACAGGTTAATGAGCCTCCCTTTACAGTGTATAACTCAGACTAGCATCTGCTTGATAATCATTAATACCACCAGTGTAATTTGTTGTGTGTTTGTACCCCTGGATTTTACCCTTGAGGTGATTCTTATATACAGACGTTGCTAAATTCTGAATCCCATGCAAACACATTCACATCAGGATGGCCAATAGACACACTGTGATGTTTTAGATGAAAGGTGCTGCATTTATATATAATGAATATGATATGATATGATAACCTTAGGAAGGGGATATTATAATTAATTATTAGTATTATTGATACTACAAAAATATAGAAAGAGATGCCAGACTTAGCTGGCACTAGGAATGTATTTAATTAGCTAATCACCAGCTTTGATAGGACAGTGCAAGCTTCAACAAATACTTGCTATTAAGAAGAGGTTTTTCAGGGAGACAAAAATTTCACGGATTTCAGCTTAGTATCACTTACTCCAGAGTTCACCATAGCTCCTGCAGAGTTAAGCTAAAATGGATTAAGTTGATCTTCTTTTTTCATTATTTGCTTTTTTCCTTTTCTAGCCAGAAGTATCACATGAATCAAGAAGTGTAATTTTGGATGAGCTTTCATTGTACCAGAACCCCTGATTAGAAAGTAAAAACAGGTGGGCTACATATTTTATGTGCTTCTATGTTGATTATTTAGATTAAGGGCCTGATTCCGCACTGTTACTCCAGTTTTATGCCAGATGAACTTCACTGAGCATGTCCTCACATCTGCTTGGCCTCCACACTTGAAATGTTGGAACTCAAAAAGAGATGTGGCTAGACTAGGGGGCATTATATGCTCAAACCAAGAAATTTATGCTAACATGCTATCATTACAAAAGGAGGATCTTGGAATAACATTTTGAGCATAAAATATTCCAGCCATAAGTGAAGAAAGATCTTGTGGTTGGAGTAGGACTTGGGAAAGCTAAGTTTAATTCCTGGCTGAGTCACAGACGGTTGTGTGACCTTGCACCGTTCTCCATCTGCAAAATAAGAATGATATTCATGGGCGGCATGTGGACCACCAGCTGGGGGAGCCCCCCCACCACGGCCACTGTCCCCCACCCCAGGCTAGTGCTCCCAACCCCGGAGTAGCCCCAGTCCCATCCAGTCCCAGAGTCCTGGGTGGGCAGGTGGCATGGCCCCAGTCCCCCCATCCCCGGAGCACCAGGCGGGTGGGCGGCACACACTCCCCAGTGCTAGCCCCAGCTCAAGCTGGGGCCACTGCACAGGGGAACTGGGAAGAGTGGGCCAGAGCAGGAAGCAGAAGGGAGTCTGGGGGTGGAGCATGGGCGGGCCACACCTTGCTGTTTGGGAAGGCACAGCCTTCCCCAGCCTATGACACTCACCGCCCATGACAATATTCCTTCCTTTCTCCCACTCTTTATCTTTCTTATCTATTTACAGTCTGTGTACACACCATGCATCACTGATATAAGTGCTTTGGTAATAACAATATTAGGACAGAATAATGCTTATTTATAATGGAGTAACAGGGAGCTAGCCAGGATCTGCTAGATTCCCATACATTCATTTGGGTACATATCGGTACATTGATATGTGCTATTATTAGTGGCTAGTGTGCCTTGCTGAACTGGAGGAGATGCAGTTCACTCCCCCATACAGAATATTTTCAAAGAGTATTTTATTGACACTTTTGTCAGTGGAGAATAATTGTGCAAAAGTAGCAGAGATATCATCATATAGCAGAGCCAAGATATCAAATTCACCCAGTGCTACATTTGCTTTTTAATTTGCTCCTGTCATTTATACTGCTTCCATTCACAACTGGAAAATTCAGAAGTTGGTTCTCATTATAAATATGAATTTCATATCTTTTAGTACCATTCAGTAAATAGGCCCAATGGTTAGCTTCCAGAGAATCTGGAAATCTATTCAAATGAAAGCAAGGTCACATATTAAAATATTAGGTGAGACTACACACCAGAAATGGATTATATCTTATGCTTCTCAGCTTTCTATTAAGCATATCCTTTTCAATACAGAAAACATTGTCAGATATGATTAGGTTTTTTGTTTTGTTCCCCCACATATGCATTTCAGCTTGGAAGCTCTGCTACAGAAAACACTTGCAATATAGATGCTGTTCACAAGGGATGTTTCCTTCTTATTTGAAGGGAGCTGCAGGTAGTTTGTGCTGTGTGTTAACTGTTTAATTTTAACAGTGATAATTCAAAATTATGTAAACCCACAGCCAACTGCCCACAGCTCCTGAGAGAGAACACCTGTCTTTCATGAGAGTACAGATGGAGATGGTCAATGTTAAAAGTCAAGTGTCACAGCTGTGTGTCAGTTCATAGGGTTCACAGCTGGGAGCTTATCGCTGAGAGAACAACCCCAAAACTCAAAAACACCCATTCCCATTATTAATAGTATCATTATTCTAAAGTATTGTCTGTCATGCCTCTAGAGCCATTTCTGTGTAGGGCACATTATCTGAAGCATTTGTAAGTCAGAGGGATAACATCCTGCAAATATATATGTGCAGGAGTAACATTACATGAATTGTTTCACTGAACTCATTTTGAGATGAAAAGAACAGGAGAATATGATAACCTTAGGAAGGGGATAGGAGAAGTAAATGATAAGGGAGAAGGGAAGGATGAGGTGTCTGTGTGCAGTCCTGTGATGGGGTGTCTGCCCCACACTGACCATTAAGGGATTAATAGAGCTCTAGGGAGGCTATGCAGGAGGCAGCCAATTAGAGAGGGCCCAAGAAAGGATTGGGATAAGCAGCCAATCAGGGACGGGCAGGCCCATATAAGGAGGACTACAGGGCAGAGCAGCTTCAGTTGCTCGCTGGAGCTTGAGGAGGGAGACCTAGCTGCCTTGCAGGAGGAAGGACACTACCACCTTGGACAGAGAAGTGCTGGCCAGGATCAGGGGACTGAAAGAAAGCTCCTGGCTGACTGCTCAGACTGGCATGCTGAGGCCCTGAGATAAGAGTGGAAAAGATGCTGGGGCTGTGGGGAAGTGGCCCAGGGAAATAGACTGAGAGGTTGGAGGGGGTATAGCACATAACTGCAATCTACAGGGTTCCTGGGCTGGGAGCCAGCATAGTGGGTGGTCCTGGAATCCCCCATCCCCTTCTTGCCACTGAGGAAGTGGCTGGGTCTGGAAGATGGGGGAGCACAGAGTGTGGCACAGCCGGAACGCTGTCCTGAAAAGGACAACACAGTTCTTGGAGCAACACGGATCCAGGAGCAGAAGTGATGGCAGATGGGACATCACCAGAGTCTGCATCCTGACTTGTGGCACTGATCTGTAAGAGGACCAGCAGGAGGTGCTAGCATGGTGAGTTGCACCCCATATCACAGGCCCTATTGAAATTTCAAGAAAAACGGGAACAGTTTCTATCATCTGGGTCTTAGAGGGTGAAGAAAGAAAGGATTTTTGTTGTTTTAATTCCTCTATTTTAATTTAGTGTGTTTTTTTTTTTAAAGGCATACAAGGTACAAGTGTATAAGCCTTGTTGCAGCCATGTGTTAAATAGATTGGGGTTAGTTCACAAGGAGCAAAGATGAAAGAGGCAACCTATGTGAAAGGAGGAGGGAATTTTTTGTCAAGTGGTATACCCAAATTGCAATAAGCCATACCAGGCTGTGTATTAATAGGCCATCTAAAGCTCACTTATGTTAATGGGACTCTTTAGGAACAGAGATAAGAGTAACTAAGATATAATGTGCACTAAATTAGTGTTCTCAGTAATAATCTAATACATTTACAGAAAATGTATTATTGATTTGACCCTTTATGGCTGAGTCTGTTTCTTTCAGAGATGTATATCTTTGGAACAAAAAATAAAACATTCTATTAAGCTGCTTGAGTTGTCCATGCTTTAAGAGAATCAAATCTGTATAACTGTTAAGAAAACAATACATTAACAGGTGGGATTGAGTGAGTGAAAGTCATAATCTATCAAGTTTTATAACATTAACTATTTAAAGAAAATTGTATTTTTAGTTGGAGCTCTTGGTCTCCTAAATAAGAATAACCAAAACTATCAGTCTTTCTTCAGAGAAAGTAAAAGTTGTATTGAGGTGAAGGAAACAGTAGCTTTCTTTCTTTTTGCTTGATCCCTTTGGCACTATCATAATGGAGGTGTTTGTATTCACCTTGGAATACTAGTAGACAATAGGATGAAGCATTTGAGAAGAGCAAACATTCACTGGAACTTTGTGGCTTTGAAGTCTAACCACCATTATGCCGTAATGTAACTGGCATAACCTAAACAGAGTTTTCTGGAGTCAGTGGTGCCAAATAACATGCTGGTAGGTAGAACTTTGCAAATATTTATGAAGTATATGTAAAAATAGAAGGAATATATTGGCTCTTCTTTAAGCACACCCTGGTGGTTCACTGTTGGGAGCATCATTATCTCGGTGACCTGATTCACTCCACCGTTCAGAATGGACGATGAATGATGGATTTCAGCAACAGCAGAACAGTGCTGGAAGGGGGCATTGAGAAAAAGCACCAGGCCGTAAAATAGCTATTGCAATATCTATTATCTGGACTTTAACTCTTTTGATTTATATGGAAAAAAAAAGCATGTACTTCTTCTCTAAAGGAAGTTTAAGAATGGGATTCACTACACTGGCTAGGGAAGGGCCAAAGGACAGCAGTATGTTTTAAGACCTGTCCACTTAAAATATACCTTTTCTAACTTTGATAGTTTGCAACAGAAGTACTGGGAGTGCCATCTGATAAGGAATCAGAAAATACACTGCACTGACAGGAGCATGGTCATAGCCCTTTTTTGAATGACTGTTAATCCATCTTCCCTGATTCAATGTAGCAATTAAACAGGAGCCACTCAAAATAATGTCTGCATTTAATTTAAAGTAATTTAAAATTTTCTTTGTCTCACAAGATTGGAGAGTTTGAAAACTAAACAGAGAACAAAGCTTGCTCACCAATAGCTTTGTTCTAAGCTCTTACAGAAATAATTACAATGCTTGCTCTACCTCTCTTTAAAAAAAAACCTCAAAACCAAAACAACTTATTCCTCTAAAAATTGCTGGTGGTCATCAAGTACTTCAGGTTTTTTATTCATTAAAATATTTTAATATAGCCCTAAACATCATTTCCAAAAGTATCCTTAGGACACCAGAAATCAGTAGAAACAATAAATCGACTGAAAGAACCTAATGTTATTGCAAACAATTCAAATAAATTGTATGAATTTAATCAATAGTAATTAACATTTATAAAATGAAAAACTGGGAATCACATATTATTCTAATAGGATGTGTTTCCCTATTAGGAATAGACCAAGGCTGAGATGCAGAAAGGTTCAAGTCTTTCCTTCAGGCAGAAAAGCATTTTTAAAACCTGGAACAAATTGGCTGATTCACAAACTCATGTTCCAGATTAACAGTTTATGTGAATTTCTTTGATAGTCATACCACAATCCAGCACTGTGTTACACGGTCAGAGCCTGTTCGTGGCCCCTGAACCACCCATTCCCTATAAGGAAGGGCAGTTACTTCCCCTGCATTGCCACTAGCCCCCTCCTGAACTCCAAGAAAGGCTCTGTGTTTGGGGAGGAAGTGAGATGGGAGTGGGCCAGGGGAGGAATGATCAGGGTTTGAATATGACCTGCAGAATTTACTAGGTACAAATCATATGGGATCAGATTATCATACCCTTACTCACACTGAGTAAAAAGAACAGGAGTACTTGTGGCACCTTAGAGACTAACAAATTTATTAGAGCAGAAGCTTTCGTGGAACATTCTATATGCATCCGAAGAAGTGGGCTGTAGTCCACGAAAGCTTATGCTCTAATAAATTTGTTAGTCTCTAAGGTGCCACAAGTACTCCTGTTCTTTTTGCGGATACAGACTAACACGGCTGCTACTCTGATACCTGTCACACTGAGTAGTGGCTCTCAGTGCAAGAACTCCCATAGCCTTTAATTGTACTACCCATGCTATGAGTTGAGTTATCCCCATGGATAAAAGCACTGATTAGCATCATGTTAAAATAGGTATTTCTGTGTCTCTCACTTTAAAACTTTTATAACCTGCATTACCTATTGTTTCTTGAAAGGGTTGAGTTAGTGCAAAAAAGGGGTTGCCCACACAGAAGGGCAATGTGCTCCACTGTGGTGTGATTTCCTAAATTCACTAATGTGTTGTGCATTAATTGATCTGTTCAGACCCTGGTAGTGCACAGTAACAGTTCTTTAGCGCCTTTGGATCATGTTAAAGTGTACTGGATGCACTCCAGCATGGTTTACATGGACCAATTAATGCACAACACTTTAGTGGCTTTAGAAATCACCCCCCATAGTGTTTACTGTTGCACCGTGTTGATAAGCCCAGTGTCTGCAGGTAAAGGAGAATTAATTGAGGTTCTCAAGGAACTTGCAGGGTTTGGTGGATTACTTTCTCTAGAGTCACAGACACCAATATGGAGACACTAGAGGCTAGATCCACATAGGGACTTAGGTATTGCAATGCCTAACTTTTAGGCATCCTGTTGCTCAGTGAAATCAAGAATCTAGGCTCCCTACATAATGTATGGGGAGAGTTAAATGTGTAAGACAAGAGATTCATGGGAGCTAGCCAAAAGCATTTGAGCTAGCCACATGTGCACTGTGAAGATGTCTTAGCCATGCCCGAGTAGTAGTTAAGAGCTAATTCCAGACTAGATGTGGAGCAGAAGCTTGAACATGGGTCTTCTATCTCATAATTAAGTGCCCTGACCATCAGCCTATAGGATATGCTACAGTGGGGACTTCACAAACTCTCCTGTTGAATATCAGAGGGGTAGCCGTGTTAGTCTGAATCTGTAAAAAGCAACAGAGGGTCCTGTGGCACCTTTAAGACTAACAGAAGTATTGGGAGCCTTAAAGGTGCCACAGGATCTCCTGTTGAAGCTATTCTATTTTGAATGAACAATTAATTATTTATTTGACCAGAGACATGAACTTGGTGAGTTCCCTACCCAACAGGCTATAGACTCGTTATCATTCTGACCCAACAGGAAAGTTTCTGTTTCAGAATACCTGATAGTATGGTGGTTGGGCACTCACTGAGGCTGTGAGAGATCCAGGTTCATGTGCCTAATCCAAATCAGGCAGAGTGGGGATCTGAAAACAAGTCTTCCACAAACTTAGTGAGTGTCCTAACCACAGGGCTCTTGGGGGATGCACAAATGCCCAAACATTCCAGGTCCTTGTTGCTGCTGGCTATCCTTTTTATAGGTGCTCACTGGAGCAGGAACTGCAGGAGAGGAGGGGGAGGGAATGTCTAGTCTGCGAATCCTGCTGGGGCTCATGCATGAGCTAGAACCAAAAAGCTTGGTGGCACCAAGACTTGCATAGCTTTGTACATGTTCACTGGTGGAAACTTAGGTGCATTTGGGACTTCATTGTAAAAAAAATTAGGCACCTCTAGGTGGCAGCTGAAAGGGGGTTTTGAGGATCTCAGCGGTGATTTAATGTTGAGGTTAGGTCTCTAAAGTGGCAGACACCGAAGTCCCTTTGTGGATCTAGTCCTAGGTCTAAAAGTGAGGCTAAAGTCCATAAGCTGCCTTTATCATTGGTAGCAGGCTTTTTTCTATTCTATTTTTTTGTTGTTTTAAGTCTGTGATTCAGTCCTTTTCTCCTGGCATATTTTCCACCTGTCCTGGGAGAGCCATTCTGCTCTTTTCACTGACATAATCTGATTGATTTATGTTTATTTATTTAGATTTAAATAATAAAAAGCCCATACAAAAAGCTTTAGGAGCCCTGACAATGAATTAGACTTACAATCACAAATGTTGACCACCTAGCAGGAAAAAAAATAATAGACAAATAATGAATGAACTGATAGAGCCAATAAATCAAAGCAGCAAAACAGACCCTTTAAACAGACCCACCACAGAAAATGCAGGGCTTGGAAGTAAAGATCAAGGCTATCTGATAAACTGATTTGGCAGTGTGCCCAGAAGATCATCAAGTTGGAGCTGAGGGGGAAGCAAGCTCAAGTCCTGAGGCACTTGCAGATGTATTCACAAATCTGTTCATATGTAGATCCCTCTTCATGCTTCTGAACATTTATCAGAATACATATTCTGGGATCTGGAGGGATATTCAGTCTGATAATCTTATCTCTGTATTAAGTTTTTGCTGATAATCTTGTTTATGTATAATAGAAAGGCTTTGTGCATATCTTGAATATATAAAGAATACCTGGAACATTCACATTAGCGATTTTTAAGTATTCTATAAATCAGGTTTTTTTTTTTTTGACAATGCAAACTCTGAAAAATAATTGGCTTGAGTTCCAGAGGTGCTGATTACCCACAACTCCCATTGCCTCCAATGGGAGCTGCAGGAGCTCAGCGCTTCTGCATATATTAAGGTAAATCAATACCAAACAGTATGGTTTGTTAGCCGCTGTCAGGATGAAGCCACCAAACTCATTTTCATTGGGACCTGGGGAATAATTTCAGTCTTTTGCAAAACTGTAAAACAAAGTAAAATAAAAAAATCCTTGAGTGTTTGTGTCAATTTCCATCACAGTTGGCAATAAGGAGCTCATGTGTCAGATTTTGTGAAATGAGCACTAAGCATTAAGAAGGTCTTCCAACACTTTTTAAACATTCTCATCTGTGTAAGAGTGCAAGAAATACATTACTGAGAGTGCAGTCACTGGGACAAACTCTGCTTTGATACAGAAATGAGTCAAATCACCCTCAAATGTATATGCACCTATGTTGGAAAAGGAACACTAATGCATGCCTGAATTCTGGTCTGTAGCAGCCTCATGCACAGCCCAATACACACAGGTTATTCCCACTAGGATTATGATTGCCATATTATGTTATTGCTGAAGATGAATGTACTTAAATGTGCAGACCATTACCCTAACTCTAAAGATGGGTCTGATCAGATAAGATCTGTATAAGCACCTTTCTATGAGCATAGGCTGGGGAACAGTTATAATTAGGACCTGGAACCCTTTACCCCTTGTTTTATGCACTGGACAGGGGTTCTCTCCAGCAGCCACATGTGCACAATACTTGGCCAGAAGCAGCCACATGTGCACAATACTTGGCCAGAAGCCGACACATTGTTTACAGAGTGTGCTTACACTTCCTGACCATGTGATAGTGGATATGACAGAAACGAGTAAGGAAACTTCTCAAAGCTAGCCTGGTATGTGCTATGGGGGAAGTCAGGCAATTACCTCGCTGCTTGTTTATATGCCTTTGGTGAAATGTGTGATTGCATCCTTGACCTATATAAGAGAGAGACTTACATAACTTTGGAATCCATCAGATTCAGGGCCTAGTAATAACGGAGAACAATATTTTGCTGAGAATAATTATTATGGCTCAAGATATTCTAAGAGCCCTGAGGCTGGCCTACAATGAAAAGTTAAGTCGACCCAGCTACATCACACAGGAGTGTGAAAAATCCACATCCCTGAGTGACATAGTTAAGACAACCTAGCCCCCAGAGTAGACAGCCCTAGGTTGATGGAAGCATTCTTTTGTTGACCTAGCTATTGCTTCTTGGGGAGGTGGATTAACTACAGTGACAGTAGAACCCCTTCCATAGCTCTAGTGATTGTCTATACCAGTTCTCAAACTTTTGTACTGGTGACCCCTTTCACATAGGAAGCCTCTGAGTGTGACCCCCCCCCCCTTAAAAATTAAACACTTTTTTATATATTTAACACCATTACAAATGCTGGAGGCAAAGCGGGGTTGGGGGTGGAGGCTGACAGCTCGTGAACCCTACATAATAACCTCACAACCCTGAAGGGTCCTGACCCCCAGTTTGAGAATGCCTGGTCTATACTGAGGTGCTACAGCATCTCAGATACAACACTGCGGTTGTGCTGTTGTAGAGTTTTAAATATAGACATAGCCTTGGAAACATATATCACCTTCAATAGCAATTATCAAAGCTGAAGGGCAATTGTGTTGTTTACCTGTTCTTTGCTCTTTGTGGACAGTCTGCCTGAGCAAATGAATATTAGAATATTTAGGGTTCTTCCTCTAAAATCTTTTAAGTGACCTTTTCCTGTCCTAAAGCAAACTCTGCCTCCTGATGTCATAGAAGAGTTTGCATTATTGTGACATCCAAACAGGAAGCACATACTTTTATATCTCATTAAAAGATCTTCAGAAATGGCATAAGATGCTTCAGGGCTATTCAGTAAAGTTGTGTGATTAGTCATCATTTGTGAGTCATGTAACATACGGAAGGTCCATGGCAGCAGAACAGGTGCAAAGAAGAACTAATAGGATGATCAGAGGAATGGAAGACCTATTTTATGAGAAGAGTCTAAGGGGAGATGAGTGCTCTTTATAAATAAATCATGTAGGTATACACCAGGGAGGGATAAGAGCTATTTGAGTTAAATGGCAATGTTAGCACAAGAACAAATGCATATAAACTGGCCATGAGCAAATTTAGGCTGGAAATTAGAAGAAGGATTCTAACCATTAGAGGAGTTATAGTCTGGAACAACCTCCCAGTAGGAGTAGTGGGGCAAATAACACTGCTTTACAGCCAAAATGCTTCTGAAATAAATGTAGTCAAACTTTACTAATTCTAGGTCACTGAGAACAAAAACGATGCTTAAAATTGTTGATTGGCTCTAGTTTTCAAGATATGCTATTCGGTCAGTATATACGACTTGGGAATGACGGTGAGTTATAAAGTGAAGGGATCTCAATTTAAACTTGAAATGACTAAAATACACCTTTGACTGGATCTATGAATAAAACTATGACTGGGTTTGGACAGTACTTGCTTTTTAGGCAAAACAATGAACGATGCAATCTAAAGCTGGTATTGCGTGATGCATGATATGAATTGCATCATGTTATTCCTAGAAGTCATGGATGATGCAATCATAACGAAGCTTACATCACTCTGCTGAACAAATTGCCCTATATCAGCTCTAAAAATCATACAGTGTCGTGCTCTCTTATTTGTCAGTGTTTGATTTTTGCAAAGGGACACATTTCTGTTTAGCCAAAGTGAGCAGAGATGCCTCGCTTGTGTGAACAGTGCAGATAACTTTTGCTATGTTTGTGGTGAAGTGACTTTTGCATCACAAAAGCGCAGTATAACCACTATGGTTAAGAAAGCCTATCACCTTTATTTTGGCTGCAAAATTGGAGATCAGGACAAGAGGTGGGCCCCACACATATGCTGCAACACTTGTGCAACAAAGCTTCGCCAGTAGTTGAACAGGAAAAGGAAATCTATGCCTTTTGCAGTGCCAATGATTTGGAGAGAGCCAACAGATCATACCAGCAATTGTTACTTCTGCATGGTGCCTCCAGTTGGGAAAGGTGTGTCAAAGAAGAAAAAGTGTACTGTGCATTATCCAAACATTCCATCAGCTATACGCCCAGTACCCCACGGAGGAGGACTGCTGGTTCCTGATGCACCAGAATCATTCTCACTTGAGTCTGACGAGGAAGAGGCTGAAACTTCTGGTCCTGAACCATCAATGTCACAGGACCCACATTTTCTCCCAACCTCCTCCTCTGAACCACACCTCATAACACAAGGTGAACCGAATGACCTTGTCAGGGATTTGGAACTAGCCAAGAGTAAGGCAGAGCTGTTGGGCTCCAGACTACAGCAGTGGAATCTCCTGGCAGGTGATGTTAGGGTTTCCATGTTCCGTGACCATCAAAAGGATCGTGTCCCATTCTTCTTCATGGAAGGTGATCTTGTAGCCTGCAACAACATGGATGGTGTGATGGCAGCCCTCAACATCGTTCACGATCCAGATGAGTGGAGACTGTTCATTGATTCATCGAAGACGATTCTTAAAGCTGTTTTACTGCATAATGGCAATGTTTTGCCATCAATTCCAATTGGTCATGCAGTCCATATGAAGGAAACCTATGACAACATGAAACAACTTTTGAGGTGCATAAACTATGACCAACATCAGTGGCACCTTTGTGGCGACTTGAAGGTTGTTGCTCTCTTGCTTGTTCTGCAGACTGGATACAAAAAGTACTGCTGTTTTCTCTGCGAATGGGATAGTCGTGCAAGAGATTCCCACTACATCAAGAAAGATTGGCCACTCCGACAGTCATTGGAGCCTGGGAGGAAAAGTTTGCAGCATCCACTACTTGTTGAATCAAGGAAGACTTTGTTACCACCCTTACACATCAAGCTGGGTCTGATGAAGAGCTTTGTCAAGGCCATTGACAAAACTCAAGCAGCTTTCAAGTACCTCCATGGAAAATTTCCAAAGTTAAGCGAAACTAAGATAAAGGAAGGTGTCTTTGTTGGTCCTCAGATTTGTGAACTTCTTCGAGATGATGCATTTGACCATGCACTGCGTGGCAAGGAAAAGACGGCATGGAAAGCCTTCCAGTTAGTGGCAATAAATTTTCTCGGAAACAACAAGGCAGACAACTACAGGTTGTTGGTGGAAAACCTCCTCAAGGCATACAAAAGCCTTGGTTGCAACATGTCACTAAAGATACATTTTTTGCACTCTCATCTAGATTTTTTCCACCGAACTGCGGAGCAGTGAGCGAGCACGGCGAGCGATTTTACCAGGACATTGCAAAAATGGAGAAATGCTATCAGGGCAAATGGAGCCCATCAATGCTTGCAGACTATTGCTGGACAGTGACAAGAGATGCTCCATTTAATGAATACAAGAGACAAGCCAAGAAGCGCCGAGTAGACACTGAATAGGACTAAACTATGTACATAATAGTTTTTTGCCTTTTGGTTCATAATACATTTTATTTATATAACCCTTTTGCTGATTTTTAAAGTGTTACATAAACAGCACAGGTGAAATATCATGTAAAGCAACCATAAACACATGAAAAGACCTAGGTTTACAATTTATGATTAAAACTCTACTATCTACACAATATACATAGACATAAAATGTAAAAACTTAAATATCTTAGAAACAGTAGCCAATCAGTTGTTTTAATTGTCATATTTGAATTCAGCACATCAAAATACATAATAAATAGTACATTTTATCTCTGAAGCAGACAACTTCTCAAAAATTGTAGACCAGTGTAACCTAACTAGACTTAAAATAGCGTTTGATAAATTTATTAATGGGATTATATGTAATAGCAAGGGACTGGACTCAATGATCCAGGAAGTCCCTTCCAGTCCTGTGTTCCTCAAAATGCAGTGATAGTAGCCTGCATGGGATTAGAAGCCATTGAATGACTTTGAACTTCTTAGGTCCACCAGAGTGTTGGGTTTAAAAAGGCTGATTAGGTCTTGGACAGTCAGATTGGTCAAGAAAGCATGTGGTATCTGTGGTATCCCTCCTTTTCCCTGCTGCCAGGACAGGTGTCCTTATAGCCCATAGGGTTAGCTTGCCTTTATTATATTAACTGCTTTGCATTATATTCTACCTTTTTTATATTCAGCAGTAATGCAAGGAATCTACAGGCCTGTCTCCTGTAAGACATTAGCTTCAACAAGTTAGTCTAAGGCTTGAGACCTATGAATTTTGAACAGATAAACAACCCAAGGAAAAACCCAAAATATTGGGGAGCCTAAAATAGAGTGTTTAAGGGGAATTTCTGACCACAGAAAAACGACCCAACCACAAAAGTGTCATGGCAACAAATTGATGTATATGATAATAAGCTGAGATCATTGATATACTAACCTATAGAAAGACACTCCAATATTACTAAGGTAAAGAAATATGAATAAGGAAAAGGGGGGAAGCCCATATTAAATATGCATCAAACAGAATGGTGTCAGCATATCATATTATATAAGTTGCATCCCAGCCTAGGGGCAGGAGGAGAAAGAGATATAGCCCTTGGGAGGTGCCAGAATGATGACCACTGTTGATGATGGGGAGGGTGATGGTGATGAGGAAGATGATGGCTCACATTTCAGGTTATTTGATTACTTAAGAATTCCCAGATATCACTTTGAGGGTTAGCAGCTTTTATCTTGTTGTTTTAAAATCATAATAAAGTCATGGTCACTGGATTAAAATAGCATGCTGTTTGGCTGCTTCCATTCACAACTACTAATGATATAAATCATCAGTCAAAGGGAAAAGGGCAAAATCATTCAAAGCACAGGACTTGGTGATGATGGGGAACTTCAACTACTCAGACATCTGTTGGGAAAATAACACAGCAGGGCACTGATTATCCAACAAGGTCTTGGAATGTATTGGAGATAATTTTTTATTTCAGAAGGTGGAGAAAGCTATTAGGGGAGAAGTAGTTCTAAATTTGATCTTGACAAATAGGGAGGAACAGGTTGAGATTTTGAAAGTGGAAGGCAGCTTGGGTGAAAGTGAACATGAAATGGTAGAGTTCATGATTCTAAGGAATGGTAGGAGGGAGAACACTAAAATAAAGACAATGGATTTCAAGAAAGCAGACTTTAGCAAAGTCAGGGAGTCGGTAGGAAGATCCTATGGGAAGCAAGTCTAAGGGGAAAAACAATTGAAGAAAGTTGGCAGTTTTTCAAAGAGTCATTATTAAGGGCACAAGAGAAAACGATCCCACTGCATAGGAAAGATAGGAAGCATGGCAAGAGACCACCCTGGCTTAACCAGGAGATCTTCAATGATCTAAAAATTTAAAAAGCGAGTTCTACAAAATGTGGAAACTAAGTCAAATTACAAAGGATGAATATAAACAAATAACACAAGTATGTAGGGACAAAATTAGAAAGACCAAGGCACAAAACGAGATCAAACTAGCTAGAAACATAGAGGGTAACAAGAAAACATTCAACAAATACATTAGAAGCAAGAGGAAGACGAAGAACAGGGTAGGCCTGTTACTCAATGAGGGGGTAAAAACAATAACAGAAAATGTGGAAATGGCAGAAGTGCTTAATGACTTCTTTGTTTCAGTTTTCACCAAGAAGGTTGGTGGTGATTGGACATCTAACATAGTGAATGCCAGTGAAAATTAGGTAGGATCAAAGGCTAAAATAGTGAAAGAACAAGTTAAAAATTACTTAGACAAGTTAGATGTCTTCAAGTCACCAGGGCCTGATTAAATTCATCCTACAATACTCAAGGAGCTGACTGAGATGATATCTTGAGACATTAGTGATTATTTTTGAAAAGTCATAGAAGACGGGAGAGATTCCAGAAGACTGGAAAAGGGCAAATATAGTGCCAATCTATAAAAAGGGATATAAGGACAACCCGGGGAATTACAGACCAGTCTGCTTAACTTCTGTACCTGGAAAGATAATGGAGCAAATACTTAAGCAATCAATTTGCAAACATCTAGAAGATAATAAGGTGACAAGTAACAGTCAACATGGATTTCTCAAGAACAAATTGTGTCAAACCAACCTGATAGCTTTCTTTGACAGGGTGGGGAGAAGCAGTAGACGTGGTATATCTTGTCTTTAGTAAAGCTTTTGATACTGTCTTGCATGACCTTCTCATAACCCAGGCCTGCACAACATGCGGCCCAGGGGCTTCGTGTGGCCTGCATGGGCTCACTGTGCGGCCTGTGGGGGTTGAGTAGATGGGCTCACTGTGAAGCCCGCAGGGTGGGTGAGGGAGGGGGGCTGAGTAGGCGGGCGGGCAGTGGCGGGGAATGAGTAGGCGAGCCGGGCGGGTGGAGGGCTGAGAAGGCGAGTGGGTGGGCAGTGGCAGGGGGGGCAGGTGAGCTGGTGGCAGGGAAGGGAGGAGGAGGAGAGTGGGCGGGCAGTGGCGGGGGGGCAGGTCAGCCGGCTAGCCGAAGGGGTGGGGGAGCTGAGAAGGTGAGCGAGCAGGCAGTGGAGGGGGGCGAGTAGGCGAGTGCTGAGTCGGTGGTTGACCTGTTCTACTGATCTGGTCTGGCTCCCATCCTCTCTCCCAGGGCCGGCTCCAGGCACCAGCAAAACAAGCAGGTGCTTGGGGGGGGGGCACATTTCTAGGGGCAGCATTCTGGTGCCAGTCATCATAGGTGCCGACTCTGGGGCATGGGGAAAAAGTGCCCTCACCGTCCCAGCTCGCCTCCACCTGCTCCCCTGAGTGCGCTGCCACCGCTCCACTTCTCCTCACTCCCTCGCAGGCTTGCCGTGCATGAAACAGCTGTTTCACACAGCAAGGCTGGGAGGGAGAAGCCAAGCGGTGGGGCGCTCGGGGGAGGCAGCGGAGGTGAGCTGGAGCAGGGAGTGGTTCCTCTACCCCCCTCCCGTTACTTCCTGTGCCCCCCCACCCTAGCTCACCTCCGCTCCGCCTGCTCCCCTGAACGTGCCGCCGCTCCGCTTCTCCCCCCTCCCTCCCAGGCTTGCCACGTGTGAAACCACTATTTCGCGCAGCAAGGCTGGGAGGGAGGAGAAGCTGAGTGGTGGGCGCTCAGGGGAGGCGTTGGTGGTGGAGCGGAGGTGAGCTGGAGTGAGGAGCGGTTCCTCTACCCCCCCCATTACTTCCTGCACCCCCCTAGCTCACATCTGCTCAGCCTGCTCCCCTGAACGTGCCGCTGCTCCGCTTCTCTGCCCTCCCTCACCTGAGAGGGAGGTGGGAGAAGCGGAGCGGCAGCATGCCCAGGGGAGCAGGCGGAGCGGAGGTGAGCTAGGGCAGGAGGTCACGGGGGGCCCGCAGGAAGCAATGGGGTGGGGAGAAATGCGGCACACCTGGTTAGGAGGCGGTGCTGGGGATTTGGGGAAGGGGTGGAGTTGGGGTGGGGCCAGGGGCAGAGGGGCAGAAAAAAGAAAGGGGAGGCGGCCAAAAATTTTTTTGCTTGGGGCGGCAAAAATCCTAGAGCCCTGCCCTCTCCAAGTGTTGCAGCTGTCTGGAGGTGCTGCCTTCCATGCCTTCCTCATTCACGCCTCATTCATTCAACAGGGCAATTGATTACAAAGTGGGGGAAAGATCTTATTCTACTTATTTTTCTTTTACCTTAATTATACTATCTTAGGGGTCCACTATAACATATTACCGAGGTTCAATACTGCTGTTTCGGTGAGGCGGCACTGGAGAAGGAGGGTTTATTTCCACGAAGCAGGTGGCGCTGGGGGGGGTTGTTTCCGTGGGGCGGGTGGCTCTGGTGGGGGGGGTTGTGTTTCGGGGGGGCTGGGTGGCACTGTGGGGGGGGGTTGGCGGCGGTCGGGGGGTTTCGGCCCTCAGCTGTTTACTTTGGAGTAATATGGCCCTTGCCGCTTTACGAGTTGTGCAGGCCTGTCATAAACAAACTAGGGAAATGCAACCTAGATGGTGCAACTATAAGGTGGGTGAATAAATGGTCGGAGGACCATTCCCAGAGAGTAGTTATCAGTGGTTCACAGTCATGCTGGAAGGGCCTAACGAGTGGGGTCCCACCGGGATCAATTCTGGTCTGTTCAATATCTTCATTAACAATGTAGATAATGGCATAGAGAGTACACTTATAAAATTTCTGTAGGATACCAAGCTGGGAGAGGTTGCATGTGCTTTGGAGGATAGGATCAAAATGAACTGGACAACTGGAGAAATGGTCTGAAGTAAATAGGATGAAATCCAATAAGGACAAATGCAAAGTATTCCATTTAGGAAAGAACCATGAGTTGCACGCATACAAAATTGGAAATGACAGCCTAGGATGGAGTACTGCATAAAGGGATCTGGGGGGGGGGGTCATAGTGGATCACAAGCTAAATGAGTCAACAGTGTAACCCTGTTATAAAAAAAAGCAATCATTCTGGGATGTATTAGCAGGAGAGTTGTAAGCAAGACAGAAGAGGTAATTCTTCCACTTACTCTGCACTGATTAGGCCTCAACTAGAGTATTGTGTCCAGTTCTGGGTGCCATATTTCAGGAAAGATGTGGATAAATTGGAGAAATTCCAGAGAGGAGCAACAAAAATGATTAAAGGTTGAGAAAACATGACCTATGAGGGAAGATGGAAAAAAATTGGGTTTGTTTAATCTGGAAAAGGGAAGGCTGAGGGGGGACATGATAACAGTTTTCAAGTACATAGAAGGTTGTTACAAGGAGGAGGGAGAAAAATTGTTCTCCTTAACCTCTGAGGATAGGACAAGAAGCAATGGGCTTAAATTGCAACAAGGGAGGTTTAGTTGGACATTAGGAAAAACTTCCTAACTGTCAGGGTGGTTAAGAACTGGAATAAATTGCCTAGGGAGGTTGTGGAATCTCGATCATTGGAGATTTTTAAGAGCAGGTTAGGCAAACACCAGTCAGAGATGGTCTAGATAATTCTTAGTCCTGCTCTGAGTGCAGAGGACTGGACTAGATGATCTCTTGAGGTCCCTTCCAGTCTTATGATTCTATGAAGTTGCTCTTATATTCTAGGAATCTAAAAATGGAAAGCAACATTTTAAAGTTGTTTTTTCTTCTATGGGTTTGTCTAGATTAGGAAAATTTTCAAGGAGAGTGACCACATTAGCTTCCTTCCCAAGGGTCGACCTCCACCAAATAAATCAAGTGTTAACATTTAACTAGTAAAAATGTTGGGAGTATGCCAAGGTTAGCTAGTGCTCCTCAACCTCTATCTAACCTCCCATCTCTTCCTAATGTAGGTATTCCCCATTTGTCTACACTGTATTTTGAATTTGGGTAGCCTGGCAGCTGTTTCACTACCATTGCTGTGCACAAGGGAACATGACCTACTGTCAAGTGACAAGACTCTTAGAATAAGACTTTGAGATGAATGCTAGATAGTGAATAACCTTATATCTACAACTCATCTCCCATGAATGGAGGCACAATTTTGTGCATTCACATAAACCTGGTGCTCTGAACTGCAATGACTGCCTGGGAGTTTCTGAGCAAAATTGAAGATGTTGGTGTAGCCTTTATAGTCCTAGACAGTTTGGAGCCAAGTTATTTGAGAGACCTTATCTCTCTGCCACTGAGGGAGTTCCACTTCATGTTCTTCCTTTACCCCCAAGTGTAAACAGCAGGAATCAGCTGGAATTGCACCCCTCCCCCGAGTGCTCCTTCTTCCCTTGCTAGAGCCTGATTTGTTAACCTTCTAGACATGTTGCAAATACCATATTTTCTCTTGGGCATTTGGGGAGTGCTGGGTGGGTTTGAGATACTTTTGATTAAAGGGCTTTTTTATAATCAGCAGGCCTGAATTCTGCTCTGACTTGCACCAGGTTTACACCTCTAACTCCATGGACTTCAGAAGTTAGTCCTGATTTATGTACCTAAAAGAGAGCAGAGTCAGGACCCCATTTCAATTGGTGGGAATATCCTAACAGTGATCTTAGTAGGAAGAGCAGTCCATTATATGATTTTTCTCATATTGTAAAATACATTTATGAAAGAGCTCAGATTCTCAGAATGGGCATCTATTAGTGTTTTTACAAATTTACATAAATCAACAAATATATTGGTGCTGTTCATGGAACCAGCATGGTACTATTCATGAGTCAGGAAGATTTTACAAAAACAACGAGGAGTCCAGTGGCACTTTAAAGACTAACAGATTTATTTGGGCATAAACTTTCTGAAGAAGTGGGTTTTTTATCCATGAAAGCTTATGCCCAAATAAATCTGTTAGTCTTTAAGGTGCCACGGACTCCTTGTTTTTGTGGATACAGAATCATAGAATATCAGGGTTGGAAGGAACCTCAGTAGGTCATCTAGTCTAACCCCTTGCTCAAAGCAGGACCAATCCCCAACTAAATCATCCCAGCCAGGGCTTTGTCAAGCCTGACCTTAAAAACCTCTAAGGAAGGAGATTCCACTGTCTTCCTAGGTAACCCATTCCAGTGCTTCACCACCCTCCTAGTGAGAGAGTTTTTCCTAATATCCAACCTAAACCTCCCCCACTGCAACTTGAGACCATTACTCCTTGTTCTGTCATCTGCTACCACTGAGAACAGTCTAGATCCATCCTCTTTGGAACTCCTTTCAAGTAGTTGAAAGCAGCTATCAAATCCCCCTTCATTCTTCTCTTCTGGAGACTAAACAATCCCAGTTCCCTCAGCCTCTCCTCATACGTCATGTGCCCCAGACACCTAATCATTTTTGTTGCCCTTCGCTGGACTCTTTCCCATTTTTCCACATCCATTTTGTAGTGTGGGGCCGAAAACTAGACACAGTACTCTAGCTGAGGCCTCACCAATGCCGAATAGAGGGGAATGATCACGTCCCTCAATCTGCTGGCAATGCCCCTACTTATACAGCCCAAAATGTCATTAGCCTTCTTGGCAACCAGGGCAACTGACTCATATGCAGCTTCTCATCTACTGTAACCCCTAGGTCCTTTTCTGCAGAACTGCTGCCTAGCCACTCGGTCCCTAGTCTGTAGCAGTGCATGGGATTCTTCCGTCCTATGTTTTTAAGTTTCAGACCAACACGGCTACCCCTCTGATGATTTTACAGTGGTGCGTGGGTAGAGAATATAGTTACTTTTGCCCAAATCAGGCCCATAAGGATTATTTTTGTCTTTAACTGGAGCGCATAGCTTGATAAATACAGTTTCTCAGTTACAAATATTGTATTTGCCTGTGCTGCTGTTACAGCAATATTCAGCATATGGGGGAAAAGAGATCAGAATTTGTTTCTAATGAATCAATCTACTGTCTTGTGCCACTGGCAAAATTCCAATTAATTTAAATGGGAACAAGTTTGGGCCACATCACGTTATGCTCAACATCACCATTTGTCACATAAAATGCTTTTGACCCCCATCATGGATCATTTAGAAAGGTCTTGTCATAACTGTAAACACTCATGAGCCGGAAAGGAAAATGTTTATGCCATATGTAAAATTTAAAAAAGCTTCAAAAGTAGGTGGATTAGGAAAACATAAAAGTTGCATGTCATTTAATTGTGAAAAATGACCATAGCAGATGTCAATTTTTAAGCAGCAGCATGACAGGCCTGGGGTGTTCACCCTTGAAAATAGACATGTAAGACAGCTATTGAAATATGTTAAATGAAGTTCAGTTGTGCAGTTTTGTAGGAAAACAATAGTCTCCAAGCAGCTTATTCACTGCCTGGTGCCTGGATCCAAAAACTTCTAAATTCAGCTGAAATTCACAAAATTATGAGGAATTAGAAACCTGTAATTTTGATGGGCTTTGGTATTTTGCTTTAAAGTCATGTGGCATGTCTGGCACTGATCAATCAGGATCTCTTTGTGTTTTTACACATGCACTGGTAAACAATACATGTTACAAAAAGATCATGATAGGGTTAGATTGTGACTTTAGGCACAGCCCTGAGGAAAGGGTGAGGCATACATCCCAAAAGGTATTGTCACTCAAACACCCTTCTGAGTTATCATCCCTGGTGGGGGGGTAATTTTCTTCTGGCCTATAGCAGCAGCACATTAGGATGCTTGTCTCTGGGTCCAGCCAGTGAGTAGAGGTGGGGTGGAGCCAAGCAATTGTCCATTCCCCATCCACTCCCCAACAACATGCAGTAAGCATGTGAATAGCCTACCCAATGTCCAGGTAGCCCAGATAGGAGAGTTGTTCTATTTTAGACCCCTAGATGGGTGTATAATCTTAGCCACAGTCTAACCCGTAGTGTTGACTCTGCTAGAATGAAAAAAAAATTTAGTGATTATATTTATTCTATTTAATAGGCCTTTTTGATCTGCAAAGCACTTTATAAACATCCCATGTCAGTTAGTTAAATAGTGTTATTTGCATTTTACAGATAAGGGGAAACTGAGGAAGGCGTTTGTCCAAATCCGCAGAGAGCTGGTATTGGATCACATGTATTCTTCAATCCTGGTCCTTGTATTTAAATGTCTAGACCACAGAATAATGTACCAGTTGAACTCTGAATAATTTCTATAGTGCTGCTTCTCATCCATTTCCATTCTAGTGAAACAAATCAACAAGAAGTTTATGTCTGATGTCTTATTTTATTATTGTTGTTTATAATTTCTTTGATGCAATTGAGAGTTTGATTAACTGATATATTCCATTTATGATATTTGGGGGGGGAGGGGGATGATTATTTTTTACAATTTATTTCCTAAGCAGAAAGATTACTTTTTGTTAAAACATTTTATAAGTTATTTCAGTCATTCCTACTGAAAATTAATTAAGAACAAAGTTAATTGTGTTAAATATCTCAGAGCTGTAGGATTTAATTTGTGATTTTGGTCTAATTAGAGTATTTACCATCTTTGATCAGTGATGTCAATCATCTCTTTCCAGTAACCTACAAGTTCAACATGCTCTACTATTGGAAGCTGATGCCCAGAAAATGAACTTCAAAGCATCCATTTAAAGTAAAGGGGAATGATATGTTTTAAAATGTTCAATGCAAGAAAGAAAATTATTATTGGTGTAACTTTTCTTACTTCGTCAAATTTCTTGGACTATATATCTGTTTCTTGGGTGTATTCCTTTAGGACTGACTGCCAGCCTTGCTCACAGTGTGTCTGATTCTGATCTCAACAAAACCAAAGTAAATCTGTATTACTGAAGATGATACAGTTCTATTTGTGCAAACCGGAACAAGGTATAACAAGAATAAACCTTATTGCACAATACCTTATTTATGAAAATAGTCCATGAGCCAGTGAGATTACAGATGCAAGTAAAGTACAACTCACTGTGAGTAAGGGTGGGAGAACTAGGCCAACTTTCATGTGTGGGACCAATGGTAAAACATTTTGTTTTAAAAGAAAATATAATTTGAGCAATTTATATAAAAAGGGAACAAGTAGCTAAATAAAGGTTAATTGGAAAACAATGGGAGAGGCCTTTCTGATAATTTCATGCTTTATAAGGCATTCCTTTCCATTGAGTGATGGCATTTCACTCTTGGTGTTGGTGGGCACAACGGGAACTTTTTACCTCAGCAGTACCCATTGGGCAGCTCGAGATCCCCCTGTTGCTATATGCCACTGCATGCTGGTATAAAGGGCAGAGCCAACCCTAATTCCCCTCAGTTCCTTCTTTTGAACTCTCTTCAATACTAAAGCTGTTTTCTCTCAGCCTTTTATATATAGTATGTGTGTATAGAGAGTTATTCTAGTTGTGTTTTTTTTTTAAAAAAAAAGACTTGTTTTCTGCATTTGAGGTTTTTTCTATTCACTGTACTGAGGTATGCGCCAGTCACCAGGCTTCAAGGCATGCTCTTCTTGCTTGAGGCCAGTGACCGACCTGCACAATAGCTGCCTGAAGTGCTTGGAGGAAGTACACGTAAAGGACCAGTGCCAGATTTGCAGGGGGTTCAAGCACAGGATGAAGAAGGATAGGGAGGTTAGGCTGAAATTCCTGCTGATGGAGGCAGCACTCGGGCCATCTTTGGAGATGTCCCAGTCTGACTTGGTGTCAAGTGCTGCAGCTTCAGTGAGAAGCATACCTCAAGCTTTAGCAGAATCCCAACAGCATTCTCCCTTGCCCATATCGAAGAAGAAATATAAAACTTCCAGAGAGGAAGTTCTTGCCACTCTTAATCTGGTAAGCGGGGCAAGAAGGAGTTGACTGCAGTGCACCTGAAACCTAATCATCCTCCTCCTCCAAATAAGTGCTTAATTGGCTCAGTCAGCTCTGGTGATGCAATGAGCACCATTGAGCCCGGTGCAAAAAGCAATCCCATCAACTTCTTCAGCACTGCAACAAGATACCATCACAGTGTTGACTACGGTGGTGACGTTTGCAATGAGAAGAGATCTGCTCTGCCTCTTGGTGCTGGTGTCTCCTTCCTTACTGGAATCTGATCCTGTGCATTGTTGACCCATCTGCCAACGATTCAACCCCCCTACTGCAGGTGTCTGCTTCCTGGACAGGTCGTCCCTCACTACCATCCAAGGGGAAGCCTGCTGCAATGATGGCATTGCTCCAGTCATGGTCAGAGAAAGGGGAATCTTCATTGTCAAAATTGGAGGTGGGATCTTACATCTCACACCCCCAAGCAGGACCCACTGATTTCCTCAAAGATCCTCTTGTGACCTACTACTGTGACCCTTAATGGGACCTGCCATGGGAATGTGGATAGGACAATGGGGTTCTGTTTCATACCAGTAGCTATTTTGGAACCCTCAGGGTTTTCCCTCAGGTTGCAGTTCTTCACCACACCATGCGTACTCAGTGTCCTTGTCTAGAAGGACAGAATCTGCACACTGAATAGCTCCACCCCAGAGTCTGGTACTGGGATCGGTACTCAGCATCAATAAGAAGTACTAGAACCACAGCAACAACCAATAGAAGACATTCTACCCCTCCAATCTTGGCTTCCTCTTCATCCTCGCTGATGAGACTATTTTGTCCAGGACAACTTCACCCCCCGTCCTGATGATTTTAAAGTTAATCGGGAGTTGTTAAAGAGTGGCTGCAGAGTTAGGTGTAAAAGTCAAGGAGGTTAGGGAGTCCTCACATCGCCTGGTGGACAGCTTATTATCTTTGGGTCCCTCCAGGATAGCTCTGCCAATTAATGGGCCCATTGGAGGAGGGATGGGGCACTGAGATCCGTTGTGTCCTGGGAGCTTGTCCTGGTTCTGCCCCACCACTAAAGGTGAGACCTATGTCTGGTCCTGCAATCCCTCCATGTGCAAATCTCTCACTGAAGTTAATGGGAGTTTTTCGCCCACGGGTCTTGCAGTATCAATTTGTCTATGCAGAAATTAAATTTCACAAAAACAATACACTCATAATTACTCAAGATATGGATGTGTTCAGTGAATATTTGTTCTGTATTTTGAAAAAAGCCAAATGATCATCATGTCAGATGATGATTAAATACTTTACATTCCAATAACAACCAAAGATGATATTAAGCAAAAGTTATTAAAGTTAGACATTTTTAAATCATTAGATCTCCATAGAGTGCACCCAAGAGTTTTAAAAAGAACTGTCTGAGGAGTTCCTGAGACCATTAATGTTAATTTTCAATAAGTTGTGTCACACTGGGGACATTCCAGAGGACTAGAAGAAAGCTAATATTGTGTCAATATTTTAAAAGGGTGACCTGAGAAATTATGCCGGTCAGCCTGATGCTAGATTTGGGCAAAATAGTGGAATAACTGACATGGGACTTAATAAAGAATTAGAAGAGGGTAATATAATTAATGTCAAACAACAAGGGAATAGGAAAAATAGATCATCAGTGTAAAGATATAGTTTTCTATAAGACTACAAGTTTGGTTGATAAAGGTAATACTACTATACTTAGATAAGTTAATATCTAGGTAATATATTTAGGTTTCTATAAAAGACGACTTGGTGCCATACAACATTTTGATTAAGAACCTAAACCAATGCAAAATTCAAATAACATGTATTAAATGGATTAAAAACTGGCTAATTGATGGGTCTCAAAATGTAATTGTCAATGTGGAATCATCTAGCATGTGTTTCCAATAGGGTCCTGCCGGAATCAGTTCTTGGTCCATCATTATTTAATATTTTTATCAATGACAGATGAAAACATAAAATTGTTACCTATAAAGTTTGTAGATGACACAAAGATTGGAGAAGAGGTAAATAATAATGGGTCAGAGCAATCTGAATTGCTTGGTAAACTGGGTAAAAGCAAACAATATGAAGTTCAATATGCCCATGGTCATGCATCCAGGAACAAAGACTATAGGTCACATTTACAGGATGGGGGACTCTATAGTGGGAAGCAGGGATGCTTGAAAGGATTTGGGAATCATTGTGGATACTTAGCTGAACCTGAGCTCCCAGCATGATGCTTTTGGTCAAAAACGCTAATGCGATCCTTGGATGTATAAATGGGAGTATCAAGTAGGAATGGAGGCGCTATATATTAGCGCTGTTGTCATAACTATAAAGGGAAGCGTAACAGCCCTCCTGTGTACAGTACTATCAAATCCCTCCTGGCCAGAGACTCCAAAATCCTTTTACCTGTAAAGGGTTAAGCAGCTCAGGTAACCTGGCTGACATCTGACTCAAAGGACCAATAAGGGGACAAGATACTTTCAAATCTTGGTGGGGGGAAGGCTTGTTTGTGCTCTTTGTTTTGGGGGTTGTTCGCTCTTGGATCTGAGAGGGACCAGACATCAATCCAGGTTCTCCAAATTTTTCTGAACAAGTCTCTCATATTTCAAACTTGTAAGTAAACAGCCAGGCAAGGCGTGTTAGTTTTTATCTTTGTTTTCTCAACTTGTAAATGTACATTTCTGCTAGAGTTTCTCTCTGTTTGCTGTAACTTTGAACCTAAGGCTAGAGGGGATTCCTCTGGGCTCTTTAAGTTTGATTACCCTGTAAAGTTAGTTTCCATCCTGATTTTACAGAGATGATTTTTACCTTTTTCTTTAATTAAAAGCCTTCTTTTTAAGAACCTGATTGATTTTTCCTTGTTTTTAAGATCCAAGGGGGTTGGATCTTGATCCACCAGGAGTTGGTGGGAGAAAGGAGGGGGATGGTTAATTTCTCCTTGTTTTAAGATCCAAGGGGTTTGGATCTGTATTCACCAGGGAATTGGTGAAGAGTCTCTCAAGGCTACCCAGGAAAGGGAATTAGCATTTTGGGAGTGGTGGCAGCAGACCAGATCTAAGCTGGTAGTTAAGCTTAGAAGTTTCATGCAGGCCCCCACATTTGTACCCTAAAGTTCAGAGTGGGGAAGCAGCCTTGACAACTGTATTTGGCATGGCAGAGACTGGAACACTGTCCAGCTCTAGTGCCACAGTTCAAGAATGGTGTTGGAAAAATTGGAGAAGATTCACAGAAAACACAAGAATGAATGCTTTGGAGAACATTTCTGATGGTTGAAGGCTCTTTAATTTAGAAGACAAAGGCACAATATGATTTAATGGCTGGTAGCTGAAAATAGATAGATTCAGACTGGAAATAAGGCACAAATGTTCATGTCTGTGTGTAATTAACCATTGGAACAACTTACTTAGGGATGTGGAGAACTCTCCTTTATCTGAAGTCTTTAAATCAAGATTGGATATCTTCCTAAAAGATATGCTATGGCTGAACCAGAAATTATAGGCTTAATGAAGGAATTACTTTGTGAAATTCTCTGGGCTGTGATATGCAAAATTAGATTATAATGCACTCGAGGAGGGGCTATAGCAGGAGAATGGTTTTATTTTACTGAAAGAGGGGCCTTAGCTTTTAAGATGTTGAGAAAAACTGTTCTACAGTGAAACAAACTGGGGCACCGAACAGTTCCAGGGATGCCAGTTTTCTTTTTTCTAATTAAATTCTCTGAGTGTTAGAGAATTATTCTGTGATTCTTAATTGTCACTTGAAACTGCTAGGAATAGAAACCAGGGGTCGTAAATTATAGACTTTAAGGCCAGAAGGGACCATCACATCATCTAGACTGACCTCCCACATAACACAGGCCATAGAATTTCATCCAGTTATCCCTATATTCAACCTAACAACTTGTGTTTGTCTAAAACGTATCTTCCAGAAAGGCATCCAGCCTTTATCTGATAACATATCAAGAGATGGCGAATCCATCACTTCCCTTGGTAGTTTATTCCAATGGTTAATCACATTCACTGTTAACAATGTGTGCCTTATTTCTAAATTGAAAGTGTCTGGCTTTAACTTCCATCCATTGGTTCTTGTTCTTTTCTCCAGTTTCTTATATCTCAAAATCTCCTACACTAACCATTAGATGTTCAGCTTCTTTAAATAGTAATGATTAGAAGTACAATAGAGGCTTGATTTGGGCCAAACAGTAAAGAAGCAGCATGTATTTACTTAAATGTTAGTACAATACTTAGAATGATGAGATCTCAATATTGACTGAGACCTTTCAGTGCTACTGTAATAATTCTAATTAATAATGTTGAGTTTTTCCAGTGACTCCAAATTATATTGTTCAACCCACAATTTCCTGGAAAAGAGAAAAAGATTCATGCAATTTAGTGTTGTAAGGAAATCAATCCCAGAACAAAAAACAAAAACAAAAAAAAGCTACAAGAAAGCTGAGATCTACTTTACATCTAAGTTTGTATATACATTTATATAAAATGTACATAAAAATGAAGGAAAGTATTCAGTCAGTGAATCTTACAGAATCTGTGCATCTCTTATAAAAGCAACAATATACTTTCACACACAGATATGGATTGAGGTAGATGATCAGATATTTAACCTTAGGAGAAGCAACATTCAGAGTTTAGCCACAATTAAATTTAGGAAGAGGGATTCCTGGAGTCTGGATTGGAAGTGTGTGTGTGTGTAGAGGGTAAAGGAGATTGGATTTGAAGGTTTGGAGGAATCTGTACAGGCCACAGGGTGTGCGTGTGTGTGCATAGAAAAGATGAGATTAAAAAGAAAAGCTAAGCCACACATCATAATTGCCTAAAGTCAATTTCTCTCAAACCAGCATGTCAAATAGAGGGAAAATGTTCAAGCAGTTTTAGTCTCCCTAAGCACCAACTGGGCCCACCAAATGCAACAAGACATTTTAATCTGCAGGGTAACATCACTGTTTTTCCTGTTCAGTTTTGATCTCTTGAGGTCTAGAATGTAGTGTAAAATCAGAGAAAGGGAAGACAAGGCTGGGTGTGTGCTTAGAATTTTTGTAGGTAAGTACATTGAGTGGTTGACTTTCAGCTGTGTAGCAACACATCTTTCATCTCGTCAGAGCATTCTACCTCTAAGTCTTGGAATTAAGAAGGATCCAAGCATAGAGGCGGAGAACTTGCAGGTTAGGGTGAAGGATCAGCCCATCACTTTGAGAGAGCAGGTGGGGAAATGGACCAAACATATATTGCCATCTGTGTCAGGTAAGGGAACCAGATTTGTCTTGGCAAGGAGGGAAAATCAGAATCTCTCTGACTTTATCTCATTGAATTTTCAACAGCACCTTGGATAGAAGGGGAAATGGGGGAAAGGTATACAAGAGATCCCTGTCCCATTTGAGGATGAGGGTGTCTCCCAATGAATGTTTCCCCTGGCTGGCCGTGGAGCAGTAAGGACATTTCTTATTCCAGTAACTAGTGAAGAGATCTGTATTCACGGTTCCCCAAAGGGTGAATATGTTGTGAAGCACCTATGAATTCAGTTCTCATTTGTGGTCATGAGAAGAGTTCTGACTGACTGTTAGCAACCATATTCTGTATCCCTGGTAAATAGACAACTGAGATGAGAATCTTGTGATGGATGCACCGGTTCCAAAGTTTGATTGCTTCCGTGCAGAGGGAGGGAGATCTGACACCTCCCTCCCCCAGCGTTTTATGTAAAACATATAGGTCATATTGCTGTCATGACCTTTGTATGGATGTTCTTGACGAAAGGCAGAAAGTGTGGCATTCCTGATGGCCCTTAGCTCCAAAAGATTGATATGTTATGGAAGACCACTTGCCTTGAATCTTGCGGTTTTGAGCTCCCCAGACTATTAGGGAGGCATCCATCATTAGATTCAGTGTCGGTGGCAGTTGCATGAATGGAATGCATGCTCAGACATTGGATTGCTCTTTTCAGCAGTCCACAGAATGCTTTACTGCAGTGGGCAGTGATAGCAATTTGGTTAGTCTTTCCCTGTTCAAGGAATAGACAGAAGTGAGCCATATCTGAAGACACCTCATGAACATCTGAGCATTTAGGATGGTGAAGGTGCATACTGCTATATGACTTAGAAGCTGTAGGCAGTTCTTGACTAATGTTTGAGGGCCAGCCTGGATTGTCTCTTTGAGACTTCGAAGGGTGGTGAGTCTGCAGGAGGAATGTTCTTGCTTGTACTGCATTGAGGTTGTCACCAATAAGCTCCAGTCGCTGTATGGGGTCAGTGTTGATTTCTGTAAGTTGACCTATAGACCCAGCTGCACAAATGTGTGCATGGTCATCTGGGTGACTCGTATTCAGCATCCTGAAATGAAGGAACCCTGAGGAGGCAGTCATATATTTATGCATTGGTCATAATTCCCAATATTCTTCAGGTATGCCAATACAGTACAGAGAACCCAGGAGAATACCCTGGATGCAGATGAGAGGTCGAATGGGAGTACCCTCTACTGATAATGGTCCTGCCCAAAGGTAAAACATAGGAATTTCCTGTGTGACAGTCATATTGAGATGTGGAAGCAGGTATCTTGCAGGTTGAGGGCCAAAAACCAATCTCCTTCCTTTAGAGCTGGAATGTCTGCTAGCATGACCATCTTGAACTTCTGTGCATTCACATATTTGTTTAATGCCTTTAGATCTAGAATAGGCCTCCAACTTCCCTTCACCTGAGATATGCCAGGGCTGGTTCTATGGCATCTAGGCATAACAGATCTATTTTCTGGCAGGTTCTTGTGGGAAGGGTCCCTGAAGAAAGATGGGGAAAGAGGGTGGGAATGGTGGAGAAATGTGAATTGAATGGTGTAACCCTTTGACATAATCTCCAAGAGCTATTTTCAGAGGTGATATTCTGCTATCTCCTGTGAAAGTGGGCCTGGCAACTTCTGAAAGGACATGGCAGGCATGTCGATAGCAGCTGATGTTGCAAAGCATAGTTGTTCAGGCCCTCAACCAATTTTTCAACTACTCACTCCATTCGAGGCCAAAGGCAGTCGAGAAGGAACTGAGGCGGGTTTGCCTGCGCAGAGCTAGATAGCCTCAAGGCAGACCATGAGGGAAGGAGAACTCATCTGCAGGCTGAATGGACACTGCTAAATAAAATCTCTGATTAGAAGCGCAGGGGCACAGATACACCTACTGTGGAGCACCCATAGGGACACTACTAGAAGAAGAACTGAGTTTTATGCTATTTCCACTACATTGTCACATTACCACTAGACAAGTACCTGCAGGTTAAATGTGCACATTTTCTGTGATGAGATCACCCTAAATTTAATACAATGGTTCTTGAGTCCAGAAGCACCTTCTGTATGCCAAAACTTTTATCCTAAGCATAAGCATCCTGCAGTAACCAGTGCCTTCTCAAAGGCGTATTTTGTACTAGAGATCCCCAGACCAGTGATGGGAGAGTGTATACATGAGGAGTAATAAGAAATGAAGGGAGATGTTAAAGTGCATGAGAGAAGGTAGAAAAGGAAGATGTTGTAGAAAAGAAGAGAGTACCTAAATTACTTGCATAATGCATGCACATGGTGAATTTGTGGGAATGGTTTCAGTGTTCTGTTGCCAACATGCATGAATGCAGGCATGTGTAAATGAGATCTAATTGGGTTCCAAACCCCTGAGCTTTAGAGACATGTCTGAGTTTCATATTGGAACATATCTTACATTTTCATAAAATATAGGTCTAGGTCATGGCTCATGCTACACAGCAGGAGGGGAGAAGGAGTAAGGAGCTTCTCCATCTTGCATGGCCCACAGGAGGCTGCCTGAGCTAGCCCTACACTGATAAAAATATAAGCATGAACCCAAGTTAAACTTGCAGAAGAGCCTCTAATAGTGGCAGCCCCTGAACTAGGGGATTGAAGGGGTAGAGGGGAGGCGATAGTGAGATTCTCCCAGATTAGGAGCAGCTAAAGTAAGTAGTAGGAGTAGATCCACCCATGACTCCTCCTCCGTCCAAGAGCCAACCAGGGGAGCTGTCAGCCACAGGGAGAGAGAAAAGAGGAAGTGCAGTGCACCCTGAATCCCTTAAAGGGTTGTAGCAGTTTGTGCTCTCTCCTAGCACACTGGTACATTCCACTTCCCAGTGCACCTTTTTCCACATCTCCCCCAATGCAGGGCTGAGCTAAATGCCAGAGTCTGGCCCCTAGTGATTTACCAAAATGAAAGGAAATGTAAACATTGTCATGGTGTGAATGCTAAGTAGAAGTGCATGTAATAAAATGTTAACTGGTAGAGTTCTCTCATGTGCTGGCAAGTGTCATAACCCATATTATTCAGTGTGTATTAAACAAGCTGTCAGCTAAGCATATTTGTGAAAAATAATATTGGAAGAAAAATGCACTTTGGGTATTTTGGATGTCTACTGCATTTAATTCAACTTGCTGTATTTGCTAGAGCCAGCATAAAATAAGTGCTCTATAATACAAGGACAGTGTTCTCCTGTCAGTTAACATATATGTTTATTGCCAACTACTAACACATCCTGAGTGCAAATTACCCTATAATTTAAAATACTATACAGTCTAGCAAGTTTACAATTTCTGAACTCAGAAGTTCACCATAGCAGATATAGTGATAGCTGTCCATAAAGGAATCAATTCCTTTAAATATTGAATTTCTAAGTCAAGATTTACTAATTCTGTACATTATGGGAAGCAGGAAGGAAGAAATGGAAAAATCCTTTATTCAACCAGACACAAGAAAAAAGGATTGGGATTTTGGAGTACATTATAAAGCTTTTTACCTCCAGGTCCCCAGTTCAAATTCAATTTAGGCCAGTAGGCCCTGAAGGTAATTACTCTGACACCTGTTCTGTGACCTATGATAGGTGGAATTAGCTGGTGAGTGCACTCCAAGTCACCATCATATCTGGAAGGAACCAGCATCCTTATTAGTGATCTCGGCACAGACCAACGGCTTAATGGGCCTGAGGACTGAATTGCCCTTATCCCAAGATGCAGGCAAGTTAGGGGTGAGATACATTAACAGGACAGTGCAAGAAAACTTGCCTCTGTTTTATGCACAGCAAAAATTGGGCCTTAGACTCTTCATGAGCATTAAACTTGCCAAAAAGAGTAAAAGAGAAACTCAAAATGTCAAATCAGTTCTCTCAAGGGAAGGGTGGGTTTGTGGTTAAGGCAGTGGCCTTGGATTCAGGTGATATGAGTGCAATTGCTGGTTATACCACAGATTTACTATGTGATTTATGGCAAATTAATTAATCTCTACCTTTAAAATGCAGAAGATTCTTCTTTCCCCAATTCTTTATCTGTTTAGATTCTAACTCTTCAGAACAGGGGCTATCACTTGTTTATTTTTATGATGCCTTGCAAAAGGGAGACCCCATATTGGTCGAATAATCTTAAATAAATGTGATTATCCACAAATTGTGACATTCAGCAGCTGGATCTGAAGTTTGTGGGTGAAGCTTCACTCTCAACAGAAGTAATAGGTTTGCATTTTCTCCACTGGTTTAAAATACTTACTTTTAATTCTTGCTATAAGGAAGCACAGATGCAATCTGCTCATAGTGACGCTGTGTCAGACCAGTAGAGAATTCCTAATTGTATTCCCCACTGTTTCTCTCTTCATCAAATGTATCTCAAGCTTCTGTTCCATCTCATCCTGGAGCTACTCAAAGCATCATTACTGGAGAACTGCCTTTGATCACTTGATTCAGACTTAAATAATTTTTCAGGGAACAAGCAGACATTATTTTATATCTCAATAAAGTAAGTGCTGGGATGACATTTAAGTTTCATTTTGACACACTCCTGACCTGAACTTTTCTGTTCCTATGGAAAGCTTAATGCCGATGTAATAATTTTAAGTCAATCATTTAAAAAATTAACAACTCAAGGCACAGTCTAAGGACCACTATTTTGTAAAACCACAGAGCAGTGATAATTCTTGTCCAGCATGAGTATTTAATAAAGATTTTGGATTATGTCTGAGTGGGTCTGGAACTCACTTTGATGTTGTGGGTCCCATATTTACTCTTGGAACCAAGTCTTTTGCAAATGTAATAGTTATTAATTTTCCATCCTATTACCCGGGGTTATCTGAACCCAAAGTGATGGTAACTAATCTCCATTTTCCAGGTGGTGTCAGGAAATAAATCAGTGGGGGACACAGGACCTCCATCTGATAAATGATTGGGTATACACAAGTGCTTCCACTCAAAAATCCTTGTTTTTATTGAGTACAATGCACATATAAAAATATAGCAATAGTCTAGAACATCCCAGAAAGTAGTTAACCAAAGTCTGAAGTGGAGTCAAGTGACAGTGGCAGAGTTCTGGTGGCCAGCCTTCCTCCTAGATGCCGAGGAGGTAGCTATCAGACTCCAAGCTCACAGAAATCCTCTCAAAAAAACTTCTCCCAGGCTTCTCACTAAACTCTTTACCGGTTTCTCCAAACAAAGCATAACTCAAAGTAACTCCTAATGGGCTGACCATTTCCCTAGCAACAGCAAAAAAATCAATTTCTACCTATCAGTAAAGCAACTCCAGCAAGAAATTTATTGACACAGGCATCCAGACCAAGGTCAGCTATCCACCCTCCTTTTTCATTCTCATGAATCTGCAACACTGCAAGTGTGCAGTTGTTTTTATCTGCCTAAGCAAGGCCAAATTCTTTCTCGCTATGTGATGCCCTCACTTCCAGCTTATGGTGGCTAAGTGCACAAGATGGCTGCAGGTTATGTCTAGTCCAGTTCTCTCATAACACCTGTCATGAGAGGCTCCATTGTTGCAGGAAATCAGAGTGGAGAAAAAGTTCTCTCCTTTTCATCTCCCAATGACTAGCACTGATATAACCATATCGTGTGAGCAATCACCAGAGGCAAGAAGACTTGAGAGAATAAAAGACAGGTAAATACTAAAAGGAAGAAGAGTGACCTGAAAGGTTTAGAGGGCATGATTCTAGTCATAATGAACACAGTGGAAGAACGTCTCTTGACTTCAGTGGGCTTTGGATTAGGCCCATAGAAAAGGCCTAGAACAAATCAAGGAGTTGTAGGGGGAGGAACAGAGGACATCAGGGAGACTAAGGAATGATTTTTAGGATCTGATCCTGATACCAGATATAGCAGTGGGAATTGGGTCAGGATCAGGCTCTTCACATTTTTGATGGAGACAGAAGAACAAGAGCAGACAATTGAGACTCTAGAAGACCAATATCACAAGGTGCAGTTAATTGGTGACCTAGAAGGAGAGAGTCTCTCTCCTCTCCTTTCTAACTTTTGTTTGGTTTAGAAAAGGCATCAGGAAAAAGCAGTTACTTGCCTAGTCCTGTAATACATTTAAAAAAAAAAAAAAGGAATTTTTAATTCAGAAACACCTGGCTTCAAAAATTTGGTCATACTTCTCAGTAATTACCAGATTACCAAGGAGGCAAATAAACATCAAAATAGTCTTTTATACATTTAGTCCTGTAGTCCCTGTGACCTGATGAGTCCAATAGCCCCTTGGGACTGATGGCAGTTAATGTATGGAACTGGACTGGTGCAACATAGAAATTGCTCAGAAATTGCGACACAAAGGGCACCTTTGTCGGTATGTATATATTAGCCAGAACTAACACTAGGACCTAATGTACTCATATGGTTTTAGATTTATGTAACATTTGTGGGTTTGTTGCGGTTTTGCTACAAACTTAAGTGCAACTTGGCAGTTTCACTGCGAGAGTCTGGGTTAATGCAAACCTGTAATACCAAGTAAAATTTGGTGAAGGGTGTGTGTGGAGATTGGGTTCAGTTCCAGAAGGGAATGTCAGCATGAGTGCCTATGAATGGAAACCTCTAAGTGTTGCACAGCTCAACAAATAACCTTAAACATGAAACAAAAAGCTGTGCACAGAGTATAGATATATAAAAGTAATTTAAATGTTCGAGATACTATGAAAATTGTATTGTGTAAAGATAGGTTTTCAGTGTGTCTCCCTTCAAATAAGTCTTAAATAATACAATTTATTTTGGATGACTGATTATAGGAATCCAGCTCAGGAATGTCAATCACATCTCCTTTTCACTTTAAGAAACAGAATGAGTTTCTAATGTTGACATAATATATCAGTTTGAGCCTGAGCCAGTTATCTCCTAAGGGCCCAATTCTGCTAGTCTTATTCACATACATTAGGCATTTAAGTTTGAAAATGCTGGCCTGTATTGTTCAGGTCTTTAAGCTAACCCCAAATGGAAAAAGGATAAGGATATCAGCCAGGGGGAGCAAGCAGAGCTTCCGATAAGAGGGAATGCTCATTTTGGTTACCTATTTAACATGTTTTAGCATTCTTCGCATGTAGGATGTCAGTTAAGGATACCACCATATCATGTGCAGAAGCTAGAGCTCTTCCACTTGGCATTGGGGTATTTAGAGGAAATATTTATTCTTTAAATGCTTGAGATTTCTGTAGTTTGTAACCTTCAGGGTGTATACCAGACCCATCTTCTCTTCCTTGCAAGGAGATGGGTGATAAGTAGGGGTTGGGAGATCTATCTGTAGGGCTCTAGGGAAGGGGACAAATTCCATTTTGTTATATCTATGTTGTTTGACATTGGGGTTATTGACAGGCAACTGGACATTGTTTTGTTGCAGAGTAGTACAAATCAAAATAAATAATAAATATAACATTGTGTCACAAGAGTCTCAGTGTTTATATTTTATACTGCTTGCCAGGAGCTAGGATCATGATGTGACGGAGAGACTGCTGAGACTCATCAAGCCCTCGGATCGCTGCCCCTTCCTGCGTCTCCATGTGGGCACCAATGATACTGCCAAGAATGACCTTTTGCAGATCAGTGCAGACTACATGGCTCTGGGAAGAAGGATAAAGGTGTTTGAGGCACAAGTGGTGTTCTCGTCCATCCTCCCTGTGGAAGGAAAAGGCCTGGGTAGAGACCACTGAATTGTGGAAGTCAACAAATGGCTACAGAGGTGGTGTCAGAGAGAAGGCTTTGGATTCTTTGACCATGGGATGGTGTTCCAAGAAGGAGGAGTTCTAAGCAGAGACAGGCTCCACCTAACAAAGAGAGGGAAGAGCATCTTCGCAATCAGGTAAGTGGGGAAGTGGGATACCGGGAGGAAGCTCGAGCAGGAGAGTGCAAGAGGGGAGGATTCCTGCCTCATACTGAGAAAGCAGGACGATCAGTGAGTTAGATTAAGTGCCTATACACAAATGCAAGAAGCCTGGAAAACAAGCAGGGGGATCTGGTAGTCCTGGCACAGTCAAGGAATTATGATGTGATTGGAATTACAGAGACTTGGTGGGATAACTCAGATGACTGGAGTACTGTCATGGATGGATATAAACTATTCAGGAAGGACAGGCAGGGCAGAAAAGGTGGGGGAGTTGCATTGTATGTAAGAGAGCAGTATGACTGCTCAGAGCTCCAGAATGGAACTGCAGAAATACCTGAGAGTCTCTGGATTAAGTTTAGAAGTGTGAGCAACAAGGATGATGTTGTGGTGGGAGTCTGCTATAGACAACCAGACCAGAGGGATGAGGTGGACAAGGCTTTCTTTTGGCAACTAATAGAAGTTACTAGATTACAGGCCCTGATTCTCATGGGAGACTTCAATTACCCTGATATCTGCTGGGAGAGCAATACAGCAGTGCACAGACAATTCAGGAAGTTTTTGGAAAGTGTAGGGGACAATTTCCTGGTGCAAGTGCTGGAGGAACCAACTAGGGGCAGAGCTCTTCTTGTCCTGCTGCTCACAAACAGGGAAGAATTAGTAGGGAAGGAAAAATCAATGGGAACCTGGGAGGCAGTGACCATGAGACGGACGAGTTCAGGATCCTGACACAAGGAAGAAAGGACAGCAGCAGAATGGACCCTGGACTTCAGAAAAGCAGACTTTGACTCCCTCAGGGAACTGATGGGTAGGATCCCCTGGGAGAATAACAGGAGAGGGAAAGGAGTCCAGGAGAGCTGGCTGTATTTTAAAGAAACCTTATTGAGGTTGCAGGAACAAACCATCCCGATATGTAGTAAATATGGCAGGCGACCAGCTTGGCTTAACAGTGAAATCCTTGCTGATCTTAAATACAAAAAAGAAACTTACAAGAAGTGGAAGATTGGACAAATGACCATGGAGAAGTATAAAAAATATTTCTCAGCTATGCAGGAGAGAAATCAGGAAGGCCAAATCACACTTGGAGTTGCAGCTAGCAAGAGATGTTAAGAGTAACAAGAAGGGTTTCTCAGGTACATTAGCAACAAGAAGGTGGTCAAGGAAAGCGTGAGCACCTTACTGAATGAGGGAGGCAACCTAGTGACAGAGGATGTGGAAAAAGCTAATGTACTCAATGCTTTTTTTGCCTCGGTCTTCATGAACAAGGTCAGCTCCCAGACTGCTGCACTGGGCAGCACATCATGGGGAGGAGGTGACCAGCCCTCTGTGGAGAAAGAAGTGGTTCAGGACTCTTTAGAAAAGCTGGACGAGCACAAGTCCATGGGGCCGGATGCGCTGCATCCAAGGGTGCTTAAGGAGCTGGTGGATGTGATTGCAGAGCCATTGGCCATTATCTTTGAAAACTCATGGTGATCGGGGGAGGTCCCAGATGACTGGAAAAAGGCTAATGTAGTGCCCATCTTTAAAAAAAAAAAAAAAGAAGGAAGAGGATCCGGGGAACTACAGGCCAGTCAGCCTCACCTCAGTCCCTGGATAAATCATGGATCAGGTCCTCAAGGAATCAGTGCTGAAGCACTTGGAGGAGAAAAAAAGTGATCAGAAACAGTCAGCATGGATTCAACACGGGCAAGTCATGCCTGACTAACCTAATTGCCTTCTATGAAGAGATAACTGGGTCTGTGGATGAGGGGAAACAGTGGACGTGTTATTCCTTGACTTTAGCAAAGCTTTTGATACAGTCTCCCACAGTATTCTTGCTGGCAAATTAAAGAAGTATGGGCTTGAAGAATAGACTATAAGGTGGATAGAAAGCTGGCTAGATTTTCAGGCTCAACGGGTAGTGATCAATGGCTGCATGTCTAGTTGGCAGCCGGTATCAAGTGGAGTGCCTCAAGGGTCGGTCCTGGGGCCGGTTTTGTTCAATATCTTCATTAATGATCTGGAGGATGGTGTGGACTGCACCCTCAGAAAGTTTGCAGATGATACTAAACTGGGAGGAATGGTAGATAGTCTGGAGGTTAGGGTGAGGATACAGAGGGTCCTAGACAAATTAGAGGATTGGGCCAAAAGAAATCTGATGAGATTCAACAAGGACAAGTGCAGAGTCCTGCACTTAGGACCGAAGAATCCCATGGACTGCTATAGACTAGGGACCAAATGTCTAGGCAGCAGTTCTGCAGAAAAGGACCTAGGGGTTACAGTGGACGAGAAGCTGGATATGAGTCAACAGTGTGCCCTTGTTGCCAAGAAGGCTAATGGCATTTTGGGCTGTATACGTAGGAGCATTGCCAGCAAATCAAGGGACGTGATCATTCCCCTCTATTCGACATTGGTGAGGCCTCATCTGGAGTATTGTGTCCAGTTTTGGGCTCCACACTACAAGAAGGATGTGGAAAAATTGGAAAGAGTCCAGCAGGGGGCAACAAAAATGATTAGGGGGCTGGAGCACATGACTTATGAGGAGAGGCTGAGGGAACTGGGATTGTTTAGTCTGCAGAAGAGAAGAATGAGGGGGCATTTCATAGCTGCTTTCAATTACCTGAAAGGGGGTTCCAAAGAGGATGGATCTAGACTGTTCTGTCATCTGCCACCATTGAGAACAAGGAGTAATGGTCTCAAGCTGCAATGGGGGAGGTTTAGGTTGGATATTAGGAAAAACTTTTTCACTAGGAGGGTGGTGAAGCACTGGAATGGGTTACCTAGGAAGGTAGTGGAATCTCCTTCCTTAGAGGTTTTTAAGGTCAGGTTTGACAAAGCCCTGGCTGGGATGATTTAGTTGGGGATTGGTCCTGCTTTGAGCAGGGGGTTGGACTAGATGACCTCCAAAGATCCCTTCCCTCCCCTGATAGTCTATGAACGTACACATTAACTCAGTTTAGAGCCAGTCAGATCTTCTTGTTCTTTCATGTAGCCATGTATTGAATTTGATTGTGTATTATTTTATGTCTGCTTTGTTTTATGTCAGAATTATACAGTAAGTGAGTTATTTGTAGTCATCACAACTCAGATTAAATGTTATAAACAAACCGCCATGAGATGCTTGTGCACTGACTGCAGTTCTTTGTAGAGGGGATACTAATTTTTCAAAGAATTTGTTACCATCACAAAATTCTCTGAGTATAAAATTGTGAGATGACTGTGGCTAAAGTAATCTTAATGTTTTCATGGCTAATATAAAGACAGGCATTAAGAGAGCAAAATGTACTTTCACTTTATATTTGCAATCCCCAGACACGTTCAGTCATTTGTAAATTATCCAGGTTTGTTTAAATGAAGTAATAGGTTGTGTTCCTCAGAAATAACTTTTGACATATTAAGTTGTTGAAGCCTGTGTATTTAATGAGTCAAAGGGAACCATTTTCCTAATACCTAAGATATTTTGCATGGATATTCATCATTATCATTATCACCAGTCAACCTAGTGAACACCAGGAAAGCTGTATATTAGTCACTGTGAAAGGTGCTAGGGTGAACTATACATCACTCTGCTACTTTTTAATAGACTTTGAAGTAGTACAGCATACTTTACATTTTTTCAATTTTGGGAGAAATTTAATGAAAACTTTCCCACATAATGAACATTTTTCTTTACTTTTTTTCATGTAATCATCTTTGCCAAATTACCACTGGGCCCTGTGCAAGTGCACTATAGTAGGCATAAAGAGCCTTTGTCTTGGATGAGCGTACTACATGGAGCAGAGAAGTGGGAACTGGTTGCCAGCAGCCCCATAGGGGGGCATTTTGGTGTGAGGGTACAGACCTGTGCATTGGCAGGATTGCATTAGGGTGATGTGGGCATGGGGATGCTAGATATGAATTTTTCAAAGTGTAGAGCCCCCCCCCCAACACCCACTTTTCAGAATGCTTCCATTTAAGCCCCTGGAAGCATTATACCTTATAAAGGAACAATGTTCCTATGCACTGTGGCTCTGACAACGCATCTTCTTTCTCTACCCAGCATACCACTGCTTTACGGAACTCATGATTTTGTCCTTGGTGGGGAGGAGGGGGGGAATTTGGATCAAACAGCAACAATAGAAGATAGGGAAAGGATTTGTTAAAATCTGGCAAGTTTTTCTTGTGGATAGTTTCCTCTCAGTATGGTCCACCATGTGGCTGAGGATATCAACTCACCAAGAGCCTGCTCCTGTGCTCATTGGAGTCAATGGAGAAATTCCCAGTGATTTCAATGGAAGCAGGAGCAAGCCTCAAGTCAGTGGCTGAACAGGGCATGTAAGTACACACACAATTTAAAGCATGTGAGAATCTTACAAATCTTATAGCTTTTAAGGCCCAAAGGAACCATTATGATCCCCTAGTCTGTCCTTGTCTGTAACAGAAGTCCGCAGAATTTCATCCATACAAAGTTAAGTACTTCCTTGACTGTTTTTTTGCTAGTCCAGGTCCCAGGAGCACAATGGATCTCATTTAAAATCTGCTTTTGCCTGCCTCTTGCTTCTGGATGTTACATATGAGGTGTTTTGAAATCCACACTCTGAACATGGTCATTACTGAATCGGTAGCTAGCCCCATATTTGGAACTACATATTTCTGAGGAAACAATTGAAATATCCTATCATCCTCTGCTGTCTCAGCTGCATTCTCAATGATCTAAACCACATGAGACTACAGAGGATACAAATGAAAGCTTCAGAAAGGATTACAAAAAGAACTCATCCTACCATCTCCTAAAATCCGTGGAGTAAAGGTATTGAAGACAGACATATGCGATCCCATCCAAACTAAACTGGCCCTAATCAAAGGAACCTCTGGCATTCTTAAACAAGTGTGCATATAAGATGAAGCCACATGGCAAACTGTGGTCTACTCACGCAGTGTTACTTCATCAGTGCAGGTGCTTATGATGCTCATCTTCAACAAGCACAAAAGCCATAACAGAGCAAGCTGTGATAACAGTCTGAGAGCAAATAATAAATCCCATTATTATTTATTTTAGAGTCGTGCCAAGGAACCCCGATGAGATCAGAACTTCATTATATTAAGCACTATTAAATAAAAGAAAGTCCCTGCCATGAAGAGCTTGCATTAATAGAGAAACCCATTTAAACCAGTTATGTACACTCTCAGTTCCTGCACTGGTCAGTTACTTAACTCTATGGAAACATATCAATCTATGCCTCCAGCAAATCCTGCATCTTGACAGGGAGTTAGACTAGATGACCTTTATGGTCCCTTTTAACCTTATGGTTCTACGATTCTATGAAAACATGTGATATTTGAGCTCTGTTAAAAATAGCTTGGCCCCTTCAAAACATGCAGATGTCCTTGCAGTCCATGTTGCCTATGATAACAGTAGTGGGCCTGATTCTAGTTTCCTCTTCCTCCCGCCCACTGCAGACTCCTTTGAGGAAGGAGCTCCTTTGTTCTCCAAGGATTCCTGGACAATACCAAATTAACATAAAATGTGTTTATAGCATCATAGAAATACATGGCAACTGATAGTGTGGTGTCATCCATCCACCTCCCCACCCTGATCTGCCCAGTGTCATCTTGATACTAACTATCCTCGTCCTCCCCTCTTTGAGTCTTCACAACAGCTACAGACCAGACCACATTATTTCTTTAAATGAGACCACCTGGGAATCCAAATACATGTTTCCCTTTAAACAACAGTTCTCTCCCAATGCACTGAAACTGCAATTATACCTGCTTTTAGTATCAATTATGCTTAAATTAATGAATGGAATCATTAGTAAATATGCATTGTAGCTCATGAAATCCATTTCAAAATAGGTTTAGCAATAAATGCAAGTACATTACTAATATTAACTACCATACAGCTGCTTACAAAATCATAGAAAAGGTGGGGAATAAAAACTGTCTTCCAGAAGAAAGGTTTGAACAGGCACCCTGAAAGAAGGTACAGAAAAGGAGAGAAAGGGAGTTAGCAAGGCCAAGGTTGCACTCTGAAAAGAAGAGGCTGGAGAGGTTGGGAGGAATATTCAAACTCACAAAGCTGACAAAAACTTTAGTACATGTCAGCTTCTCCCAGCTGGGCTCTGCTTTCTTTACAAAGCTCTTTCCAGCCTTGATTTTGTTTATGGCTTGCTCTGACTATCCAAGAGTTTACCCTATACTGAAGAAAAGGCCCCCTAGTCATGTTGAAGGCCCCAGTCATTTCTCCACACTAGCTCTAGCATCTCACTTAGGCTAAGTATACATTTAAACTGCTACAGCATTTTAGTGCTCATTGTAGTCACTCACTTCAGCAACAGGAGGGGTTGTCCTGAAAGACCATAGATAGATTGTTGGAAGTGCTGTCTACGCCAGGTGTTAGGTCGGCTTACCTAGAGCTTTTAAGGCTAGGAGGGACCACCATGATCATCTAGTCTAACCTCCTACATGTTGCAGGCCACAGAAACTGACACCCACTCCTGTAGTAGTGGACCCCTAACCTCTAGTTGACTTATAGAAGTCTTCAAATCACAATTTGAAGACTTCAAGTTCCAGAGAATGCACCATTTACTCTAGTTTAACCCTGCAATTGACCTGTGCCCCATGCTGCAGAGGAAGGCCAAAAAAACCTCTCTGCCAATCTGGTCCAGGGGAAAATTCCTTCCTGAACCCAAATATGGCATTGGTTGGACCCTGAGCACATCGGCAAGATGCAGAAGCCAGATATCTGGGAAAAATTTCTCTTTAGTAACTAACAGCCCTTCCCCATCTAGTGTCCCATCACCAGCAGTTGGGGATATTTGCTACTGGCAGTTGCAGATGGGCCACATGCCATTGTAGGCAGTCCCATCATACCATCCCCTCCATAAACTTATCAAGCTCAGTTTTGAAATCACTTAGTATTTTTTGCCCCCACTTTTCCTCTTGGAAGGCTGTTCCAGAACTTCACTCCTCTGATGGTTAGGAACCTTCATCGAATTTCAAGCCTAAACTTGTTGATGGTCAGTTTATATCTGTTTGTTCTTGTGTCAGCACTTGTGTCATAAGGTAAGTTTCCCATTCCTCTGATCATCCTAGTAGTCCTTCTCTGCACCTGTTCCAATCTGAATTCATCTTTCTTAGACTTGGAAGACCAGAAATGCACACAGTATTCCAGAATATGTCTACCCTCTCTTGGGTCTGTGTGGCCTAGTGGTTGAGCCAATAGGGCTGCCCTGTTCACCAGAGGCAATAGGGATGCCCTGTTCAGCAGGGCTCTGTGGCCTAGTGGCCAGAGTCAGTCTAACTGCCCTCTCTCTCAGGGCTGCGTGGCCCAAAGGCCAGAGTCAGTATAATGGCCCTCTTTAGTAGGGCTGTTTGGCCTGACGCCAATATTTAAAAAGGGCTCTAGAAGTGATCCCGGCAATTACAGACTGGTAAGTCTAACGTCTGTAACGGGCAAATTAGTCGAAACAATAGTTAAGAATAAAATTGTCCGACACCTAGAAAAACAAACTGTTGAACAATGGTCAACATGGTTTCTGTAAAGGGAAATTGTGTCTTACTAATCTATTAGAATTCTTTGAAGGGGTCAACAAACATGTGGACAAGGGGGATCCAGTGGACATAGTGTACTTTGATTTCCAGAAAGCCTTTGACAAGGTCCCTCACCAAAGGCTCTTATGTAAATTAAGCTGTCATGGGATAAAAGAGGAAGGTCCTTTCATGGATTGAGAACTGAATAAAAGGCAGGGAACAAAGGGTAGGAATTAATGGTAAATTCTCAGAATGAAGAGGGGTGTTCCCCAAGGGTCCCCTCGGACCGATCCTATTCAACTTATTTATAAATGATCTGGAGAAAGGGGTATACAGTGAGGTGGCAAAGTTTGCAGATGATACTAAACTGCTAAAGATAGTTAAGTCCAAAGCAGACTGTGAAGAACGTCAAAAAGATCTCACAAAACTAAGTGATTGGGCAACAAAATGGCAAATGAAATTTAATGTGGATAAATGTAAAGTAATGCACATTGGAAAAAAATAACCCCAACTATACATACAATATGATGGGGGCTAATTTAGCTACAACAAGTCAGGAAAAAGATCTTGGAGTCATCGTGGATAGTTCTCTGAAGATGTGCGCGCAGTGTGCAGAGGCGGTCAAAAAAGTAAACAGGATGTTAGGGATCATTAAATAGGGGATAGAGAATAAGACTGAGAATATATTATTGCCCTTATATAATCGATGGTACCCCCTCATCTCGAATACTGCGTACAGATATGGTCTCCTCATCTCAAAAAAGATATACTGGCACTAGAAAAGGTTCAGAAAAGGGCAACTAAAATGATTAAGGGTTTGGAACGGGTCCCATATGAGGAGAGATTAAAGAGGCTAGGAGCCTTCAGCTTGGAAAAGAGGAGACTAAGGGGGGATATGATAGAGGTATATAAAATCATGAGTGATGTGGAGAAAGTGGATAAGGAAAAGTTATTTACTTATTCCCATAATACAAGAACTAGGGGTCATCAAATGAAATTAATAGGCAGCAGGTTTAAAACAAAAGGAAGTTCTTCTTCACACAGCGTACAGTCAACTTGTGGAACTCCTTACCTGAGGAGGTTGTGAAGGCTAGGACTATAACAGAGTTTAAAAGAGAACTGGATAAATTAATGGTGGTTAAGTCCATTAATGGCTATTAGCCAGGATGGGTAAGGAATGGTGTCCCTAGCTTCTGTCTGTCAGAGGGTGGAGATGGATGGCAGGAGAAAGATCACTTGATCATTGCCTGTTAGGTTCACTCCCTCTGGGGCACCTGGCATTGGGTAGACAGGATACTGGGCTAGATGGACCTTTGGTCTGACCCGGTATGGCCTTTCTTATGTTCTGATGGCCAGTTGGTGGAGTGGGGCGGGTGGCTGGGTAGGGGAACCCCGAGCATGCCCTGCTCCAACAGGTCCCAGCTCAGGGCCCTATAACTTGCAAGTATGTCCACCACTGGGTCAGCGGGGAATCTGCCTGAAATGTGCTGACCCCATGTGACACAATAATTAGTCCCTCTGAGCTACTTCCTACCCTCTTCCGGATGCAGAGTCTCCGGTGTCCCTGGAGTCTCTGGGCTCCTCGGTCAGTGTGGCTTCCAGGAGCTTCGCCACTCTTTGGGAGTCCTCCAGTGTCTAAGCATCCCTGGCCACGCAGACCCAAGAGAGGGTAGACATATTCACTTTTACCCCTAGGCCAAGCTATCCCAAGACAAGGTGTGGTTGTATAGACTCAGCAACGGGGCTATCATTACCTACGCCCTATCCCAAGAAGGGACAGGGTGCACTTTCCCCATGACAGGCACAAAAAATTCACACCCCTAAGTGATGTAAAAGGCTAATGCAATCCTAGGATGCATCAGGTGAGGTATTTCCAGTAGAGAGAGGGAAGTATTGGTGCCATTATACAAAACACTGTTGAGACCTCATCTGGAATAGTGTGTGCATTTCTGGTCTTCCAAGGCAAGAAAGCCAATTTTTCTAGCAGAATTTTAGATAAATTGGCCCACGCAGGTCTTGTCCAGGTTATCATTCCTGTATAATTAGGGTACTGTAAGATTTCTTGGATAATATTTACCTATTGCTTAGTGGGTGCCAGTATATTCAGAGGTACCAGAACTTTTTGAAACAGCTTCAGCCAGTTTCTCTATTATCTGTAGATTTTGATGAGTTTCTACTCTGTTTTTATTGTTTTCTGTCTGAGAGTCACACATATAGTAGACAGATGTGCTAACACTTTGTATGTCAAGGGAATGGTTTCCCTAGCAGCCAAAAGCACTTGAAAGCTCTTAGAAATTTCACCTCTCCTAATGCAACTTTTAGTGGTTCATGTACTGAGAGTGCAAAGTGTCATGTCTTAATATATTGCAGCAGACAAGAGCAGCCAGATCCCTGAGGTACATCTGGTATCTACAGTTGCAGTTTGCCAACTACGCAAATTATGTGAGCATATCCCTATTTACAATTTAGTGTAATATTCAGAAGAAAGAATGTGTCTACAAATATGCTTCCCCATCTTGTCATGCTCTCCTGGTGGCTGGCACAGAAGAGCCGAGGGCTTACAATATAGATCAGTTATAGCAACACTTTAAAATAATGCTCCACTTACAGACGAATTACAGAGGAAGTAAGAAGTCTCTGATATACCTGCACACCAGCTGCATTATTGATTATACTGCTCTGTTACAACTTTTGATTATGAGTACCAAAGACAGACACTATGTCTTTACAATTCTGGTTTCAAATGAAGATGGGAAAAAGCCCACATTTTTACAAGAATCATATGACTAAGTCCTAGATTCTGGCTTTGGACCCAGCCTTGAGTAAGATGCTGTGTAACATGTTCCAACCCAGAAGCAATTCAGGGAGGTGTTGTGTCTGAGAGATATACCTCTGAGTCACATTTCCTCCCACATCTTCCTCTCTCCCAGGAAGCACTGTCTGTATGAGCAGATTAGTATTTCCTAGTTCCCTGTGCTGGCTCTGCTACTCCAGCAAGTTGGGGGAGGGGGAGGAAGGTCCAAGGTGCTGATCCTACTGCCCTCACCTCCCCCATCCCTGCTTGTTCTCCCTGCTTCTGGGGAGAGAGTAAATCAACAAATAGCCCACTTACTGTGTGCTCTTGTATACTACTGCATGACCTTGTGTCCAGGTCATTCTTATTCCCTCCCACAGGTGCATAATGCAAGTCACACTCTAGCCTTAATCCACTTTGATTTTAACACATTCATGGGACATGGTTTTGTGGAAAAGTGAATGAACAGGATTTTTTTAAATGTGTCTGTGTTTTGATTCAACCAGTCATCTGACAAATACCCAGATCAGAATGGATTAGTATATGTATCCTAATCCAGCCATTTTGCTGGATTTATATTCATAAAACAGCTCAACTCCCTTTCCTACCTATTATTCAGGCTTTGTTCCCCCATTTTATCCCTGTGCCATGTTCCCTCCCCCCCCCCACTTCTTCCCACTGCCCATTTTCCTCTCTTTTCCATGTCGTCAGTAACCAAGTCCCCCTCCTGCCAGCATGGTAGCTCCCCATGCCTGGATCCTGTCTCAAAAGTTAGATTAATATTTGGCATTGATTGTACACGGATAGTGTCAAATAGCTGAAATCGTTACATCCCTGATCTATTTTACATCTTAGCGTTATTATTTTACATATTAGTAGCAACTCAGATTTATCTTTGGCACATTTGTAAAATAATGAATTTTCTTTGCAATGGAATAAACTCAAATGATGAGGTACACATCACTCAAGTTATCATAGTAGCTGGAGGTCATGCCGTGCTGCAGCATAGCGGGAGTAATTTGTGAACTAAAGACAAGAGTCTTTTATTGAATTCTGAGGGAAAGCTACAGCAATGATGACACAGTTACCTGCAATTCTGCCCCAGAAACTTCCACTGTCTGAATTCTGTAGCTATATAACCATGAAAAGCCAAGACACAATTTCAATTAGATGTATTTATTATCATCACTTAAACCCCTTCTCCGGTGCAACATATCATACAGTATATGTACATGGAGAGAGACACATTCTGCTAAGTAGTATTGGTGTGAATTTGGAGCTAGTTGATTAATGGTTTAGGCTTTCTCCAGCTTTACATGGCTGTGAGAGGCAGAATTTAATTCTATGAAATCAATGTAATTGCAAAGTATGCCCCATACTTCTCATTCAGCACTCTGCAGAACCAACTGTATGAACCTTAATTCTGATAACAAAAAACAAACAAAAACTCCTCCTTGCATCACTCAATAACTCAGCTAATTTAAGTTTTCCCCCATTCATAGGTGTAGTGGGATGTCCTATAACATCTTTCCAGGTTTCAGTCCACCGAGGATAAAATTATAGTAAATCCCATCTGCTATCAGTGCTTCCTGCACACATTAAACAGTTTTCTATATCTTGAACTGATATAGATTCCTGGATTCTATTTAACGTTCTCCTGGGTGGAAAAACCCTTATCTACAAATCTAGCCAAGCAAGATCCAGGATGGAGCACTCTTCCCTTCCACCGACTAACAGAGAAAGCATTAGTCAAATTTGACCAGAAATGTAGATTTTATGAAAAACAAGCTTTTGCAAAACTTCTGATCAGTTGATCTGCTGTCATGACTTTTTGTTTTTAATCCATTGGAAACATTAATCTTATATAAAATGAGGAAAAGTGAATTCACTATCTCCTCCTTAAATATTTATCACTGGTAGGACAATAATTGTAAACTGATTAGGGTTGGACAGGAAATTTTTCTATTCCATGAGAATTTTTGATATTTGAAAATGAATTTCTGTACTGAATTAGGATGAATAGTCAAAATATCAAAAATTTGAGTGACCGGACAATTGAAAATATTTTAGGTTTAGGTCAAGTAAAATGTTTCACATTGATTTCAACTTTTTTACTGTAACCAATATATTGCATTAATTATATAAATTATAACAAAAAAACCTGTACAGTACCATTCTATTTTCTAATTATTACATTCTCTTTTTAATTATCAAAGTAATTTATTTATTAGTGCTTGCTATAGGATGACTGATGTGCATATGTATAGTCAAAAGTTAAATGTAAAGTAACCCCTTCTATTCATAACCATGTATTTATTTTCTAAAATTACCTCAGTTTTTCAATAAAATAACTTTACAGTTAGCTGTGGGATTCAGGTATTCCCATATTAAAAATGCAGCTCTGTAAACTTGCTGTACTGACCTACAAAGCTGCTGAATTATTTTAAGTCTCCCTTGTAACTGTGTGTGTGTGGGGGGGAGAACTTAAAGCTTTAGACTGCTTTATTATTAGCTGTCCATCTTTTGTATGACCTATATAAGAGGTGCTGAACGTTTAGGAACGATCCCATGGGCATTCTCCAAGAACATGACTGTTAGCTCTAATATCATTGTGCCTAAATTGCTACCGCAGTTTCAAGTGCATCTGAAATTCTTCATTTCCTATCCTAAACTGCTGCATTGCATTGCTGGGCATAGTAAAACTGCTGCTGCATTTCACACTAGTGTGAAGGATTAAGTGATTCCTGTCTGTAGGTAAAGGGCTATATTCGGTCTCTTCTCATGTAAGGGCAGTAGCCACTGAAAAGAGATGGAGGTCTCAATTCAGAAAAGCACTTAAGCATGTGCTCACTCTAAAAATATGCTTAAGTGCTTTTCTGAATCAAGGCCTGAATGTACAGGGAGAATAGCTCAAGATGGCTTAGGGACAGTACACTCAGCAACCCTCCTTTCATCTGGTATTACACGGAAGAGTGTGTGTTAACAATGCCTGCTTCCATGCATTTGTAGGTGGGGATTGGGGGAGGAAAGCCAACTGACTACATACTCTAGGGGCTGAGAAGCATATCTGGACTTATTAGCCACTCTTCACCTACCACACTAAGAGGTCAAGTCAATATCGTGGATGAGAGCCTTGAAAAAAGATGACCAGATCTAGTGTTTTTATTCTCAGATCACACAATCTATGGCACACTCGCTCGATAAAACGTATTTGGAGGACATTTGTATGCTGGATGAACCTTATGCAAAATTAGAACTCTTAGACCAGAACCTCAGCTGGTTCTTTATATGTCTGTTAAAGTCAATGGTGCTATATCTATTTACAGCAGCTCAGTAACTAACAGTTTGGCTGGCTTAGTCAACATTCTGCTATCTATCCTGTTAGATCTTTGGTGATCTCAAAAGGTAGTCATCACTCTGATTCTTCCTAACCAGTGAGATTTTGCATTCGATGGAGATCTTCTTAGTGTGGTTTTTTGCAGTGAGATAGTCATTAAAGGTGTATATTTTCTTGAAATCGATTTTCTAAAACTCCAATGTCAAGAGCAAGTCTTATGTTAATTCAGAACCTTTGCCTTTAAACTTTAAAAATATTCAATAGAATTTAATGTCCTTTTTTGTTATAGCAAGGAATAATTTTGAATTTTGCAAAATTAGTCTTGGATATATGACATCAATATTTAGTTTCTCATTGCTTGGATGATTCATATTTTAGCTTGAAATTGCCATTGCAAGTTTCTTCCAAAGTAATGATAAATTGCAATAATTGTCAAGTACTGCTGAAGGTCATGAAAAGGAGATGGAGGATTATGTTCTAGAACCACACATTTGAACATACAAACAAGGTAGCTGTTCAATAACCATGACATATATAATTGAATCTGCATGGGTAACTTATTTCCACATAGGAGTGAAGCATGCACTAGTACTTTGACCAACCAATTCATTGTTCAGCTCACATGAACACCCATCTGTTCCGCATTTAAATTTTTAATGAACACAAAATTGGCTCTATAAAAAGGACAACTTTTTAAAAAAAGACTTCCTATTTAATATCTTGGGATTCAGATCATTCCACACATGGAAGTTCTGATTATTTGTAACGGCTTCCCAATAGTGAGTGGTATTATTAATGACAAGTTACAGAATTGGTTGACTTTGCTGCCATCATTGGTATAGTGAATAAACCTGCTGGTGTACTGAAATGGAGGTTTCAGAGTAGCAGCTGTGTGTTAGTCTGTATCTGCAAAAAGAACAGGAGTACTTGTGGCACCTTAGAGACAATGGAGGTGCAACTCCAGTTTATTTCATTATATACACATAGAAGTTGTGTTTGGATTCCATAAAAGTTTGTTATGGTTTCTTTGGAACAGCTGCAAACCAGGTGTATGATGAAAAATCCCTTCCCAGATGAAAACTTGGATAGGGGGAATGACAATAGGTGAACATTGACACCATAGAGAAATTTGTCCAAACTGAAAACTCTTTCATTAAGTTATTTAATAAGCGATCAGGATTTTGTTGGCATCTTCACACAGCAACTTATATACTTCTAAATATTTTTGAAGGTTTGGCTCAAAGAGAAGTATTCAAATTTCAGATGCTTATCTGTCCAGTAATAACTTCTTGGTCTGAAAGGTTTGTCTGGTAGTTCTGGATGACCAGACTGTCTGATGCCTCCAATCCGGTAGTCTGGTTGGAAACAAAGGATCTCTTCCTGAAATCCTTACTTGTTCCTTACTCAGGAAAAATTTACTAAAGCCACTGTGATCCAGTAGATGTGTCACAGTCCAGTGCCCTAAGACATCTAGGTGCTATTATCAGCTCTATCACTGACCGGTTGTATAACCTTGGGTAAGACACTTCAACTCTGTTTCTGCCCACCTCTTTTCTCTGTAGTTTTGAACAGAGACTCTGTCTTATCATATGTACAGCACTTAGCACATTGAGGGCACAGTCACACTTGTGGCCTTGAGTCACTACTAGAATACAAATAATAAATGTCCCCTGAGCAGGGGCTGACACTGAGAAGACTCTTTCTTGCAGTATCTCAATGAAGTCAATGGTAAATGTCTGGCACATAAGTCAGTGCAGAGAAAGTCATGGTTTGCCTGGTAGAAGCCCTATTCCTCTCCTGGAAATGTAGTCCACTAAGTACAACAATACAGACTTCCTACTGAAGTTGGTTGCGCTGCTACTCACTCATGCCTGTCTTTTCATACTCACTGTTGACTTACTGAAGAGCAAAAGTTAATCTTCACTTCACACTGCAAAATTCAAACTGTCTGGCCCTGGTTAACAATAAATGTATTTGTTCTTTCTTCAAATGCCCACTACACTGATGTGTTTCCTCATAAACTTTCAGGCCAAAGGGGACTCTCATGATTATCTAGTCTGACCTCCTGTACATTACAGGCCACAGAACCTCACCCACCCACTCTTGTAATAGACCCATAACCTCTGTCAGAATTACTGAAATCCTCAAATTATGATTTCAATATGGCAATCAATTGAACTCTGAGCAGCCAGACACCTGGGAAAGAATTCTCTGTAGTAACTCAGAGTCCTCCCCATCCCAGTGTCCCATCTCTGGCCATTGAGAATATTTGCTATAGGCAGTTGCAGATGGGCCACATGCCATTGTAGGCAGTCCCATCATACCATCCCCTCCATAAATTTATCAAGCTCAGTTTTGAAATCACTTAGTATTTTTTGCCCCCACTTTCCCCCTGGAAAGCTGTTCCAGAACTTCACTCCTCTGATGGTAAGAAACCTTAGTCTAATTTCAAGCCTAAACTTGCTGATGGTCAGTTATGTTTGTTATTGTGCCAACATTGGCAGTTAAGTTATATAACTCTTCTCCCTACTTGGTATTAATCCTTCTGAAATATTTATAGAATGCAATCGTATCTCCCCTCAGCCTTCTTTTGGTTAGGCTAAACAAGCCAAGCCCTTTCAGTTCTCTCTCATAAGGTAGATTTTCTGTTCCTCAGATCATCCTAGTAGCCCTTGACTGCACCTGTTCCAGTTTGCGTTAATGTTTCTTAAGCATGGGAGACCAGAATTGTAATTGTAGTCTGTATGAGGTCTCACAAGTGCCTTATATACTTGCAATTACACTTCCCCAATCCCTACTGGAAATACCTCATCTGATGCATTTTAGGATTACATTAGCCTTTTTCATGGCTACATCACATTGGCGACTCAGTCATCCTGTGATCAACCAATACACCCAGGTCTCTCTCCTCCTGTCACTTCCAACTGATAAATCCCCATCTTATAGGAAATATTTTGTTATTAGTTCTTTTCACTTTGCACTATTAAATTTCATCCCATTTCTATTACTCCAGTTTTCAAGGTCATCCAGATCTTTTATGAGGATCTCCTGTATATTGGCAATATTGTCCAACTTTTTGCCACCTGTAAATTTTATACTCCCATTTTTTGCACCAAGGTCATTAATAAAAGTGTTAAATAAGATAGGGATCAGGTTGGAACCAGAGGAACTCCACTAATACACTGGAGGGAGATTGACAGTTCACCTTTCAGTATCACCCTTTGTAGTCCCCCCTTTAACCAGTTCCTTATCCACCTTTCAGTTTTCACATTAATCCCCATCTTCTCCAATTTAACTAATAATTTCTCATGTGGACACTCTACCAAATGCCTTACTGAAATCCAGGCAGATTAGATCTATTGCATTTCCTTTGTATAAAAAATGCTCAGTTTTCTTTTCAAAGAAAGAATCAGGTTGGTCTGGCATGATCTAACTTTTGTAAAATCATGTTGTATTTTATCCCAGTTACAATTTACCTCTACCTCATTTAACTACTTTCTCTTTCAAAAAATTTTCCTATAAGATTGTCAGAGCTGAGTCTACCCTCATCCTTAGTTTAAGCTGCTGAAATTTCAAAAAGGGATCATCTCTTTATAATTGTGTGGATTGCACGATAAACAGTGATTTCCCTTAATAAAGTCTTATTTCTCTTACTCTTGATAGCATGCCAATTGAACTTCTGAGTCTGTTTTAGCAGAATACATGTTCTGGAATGAAAGGACATATAGTACTATTCCTAAATACCATGTTTTACTTTTGATTGGCCTGCAAGTCTTCACACATTCTTCTCCAAAGAATGCCATAGGAAAAGGGAACAGCAAAATGCCAAGTCACTGATTGGCTGAGAGGAGAGGGATAGGACTCCCTTCCCTTGTGGGAGGGTATGTGCCCTGCTCAACTGATTACTTCCTGCACTCTACAAACCTCTGACAGAAGGAATAAATTGCTGCTAGGCTCTGGTAGGAAATTGCTCTCCCTTGTGCCAGCAATCCACTGTCCCATTTATGGATCAGGTTAATAATTACCAAAAATTCTTGGTTGTGAAGGAGGTGTCAGGCAGTTAGATGCATTCTTGTTTCATGTGAGCTACATGTGAGCACCACTTGGAATTGGGAAGTGACTTTTCCCCTTTCCACAGATTCACACTGCAGCTGGATTTATTTCACCTTCCCCCGAGTACGTGGATGTGATTAGAAGGATGCATGCTGTTAGCTTTTACTAGTTGTGACTAGTGGTGATTTAGTTTGAGGCTTTCCATGTGGTGATTTTATTTATTTATTGCAACTTTATTGCAGCAGGAGTTCTCTGTGGTATTGATCAGGACACGCTGGTGAGTGAAGACAGACACAAGGATAAATTTAAGCAGCAGGCCACAGCTTTATTAACTTAATACTGGAGAGGGACAATATCCTCCCCATCATCCCTGACTCTTGCATACCAGGCATCAGTTTAACGAGGTCCAGTGTGGGGGTTGCAGTGCTCCCACTATATCACTCCCAACTTAGGGTAGATTCTCCTCAGCTTACACATAGGATTCAGCTCACTCCTTTGAATCCTCTCAGTTCCTCCCTACCACACATAATGGGGACAGAGATACCAGAAAAGGGGACCTCAATTGCAAATATTTCTAGTCTCCTCTTTGCCAACAGGCCCACCAGCATGATCCCATGGTCTCTTACTTCTGGAAGCGGGCCCTCTTGGATACCAATCATAAGTTGTGATGAAATAAATGTTCCAACAAAATAGTAACATTTCTAAGTCCTACTCCTACTTAATCTAACTGTGCCTCCGTGATTCTATTAGGAAAGCAAAAGAAACCCATCAAGCCCCTGCCACTCTGGCTCCAGTGGGAAAAATTCCTTCTTGACCCCCAAAACTGGCAATTGGTTAGACCCACATCATCCTAATACTTAGCTCCAATACTAGAGCTACAGGGAGGGAGGTGCAGATCACTTAAAGGGATCAGGAAGCTTCAAAAGCCCCAGGTAAGAGTTTACATTAACAAGAAGGGGACTGAGTGGCCAGTCAGCTCCCTTCACCCTCTGGCTGGCCAATGGGTGGTAAAGAGCCCATGGAGGGAGAGGGGGTCATCCCTGAGTTCCCCAGCAGGTTCCTCCCTCTCCTTCTGGGGCTGTCTACTTCACTGTAGTCTAGTCAAGTCTCCTATCCATTGAGATGAGTGGGTAGCAACATGGGGCTGCAGCTTACTCAATGAGCCATAGAGATATGTCTGCAGGGCATGTAGTAGCTTCGCTTATAACCCAGTGCAATACTTGGAGAGAGCGGGTGGTACAATGATGAGGGGAGTTCTAACAATGAAGCATGAATTAGAGATACTCACTTCTTCACAGCAGGAAAAGGCAGGTAGTGGAGGGGAGAGTTTTGGTTTGAAGCCAAATTCCAGTGGTCATAGTTGTGGGACTTTTTTTCCCCCCTGTCCAAAGCCTATTCTGGACATTGTTTAAATGAGATGATATTACAGAGTTACTGGGAGGAAGTGATTGTGGGTTTTTCTGCATTTGAATAATTATAATAAAGCTCTGTTCATTCAATTAAATCATAAGCAAATATTCAAAATCTTATTCACCAAGCAGTGGGAGCAATCATTGAAACATCTTAAAGTCCACGCTGATAAAATTAATATTTTTCTTTCACTGTGAAATGTATCTTATTTCCGGATAAAAGGATGTGACTTAACACCATAAACATAAAAAAACCCATAGTCCCTTAACACAAAAGCTACTACTGTGTTGCCCTAACTTCTCAACTTGTTCTGTCAAAACAATCCTCACCCTGCACTATCAGACAAGGAATCTCCTCCTTTTGCTGCTACAACTGCTGTGTTTATATTGCTGACATGCAGTACAATAATTGTTACTAAGACAGTGTCTCTGAAGCACTCCCAAAAGAATTGATCTAAAAGGAGCTAGCATCTACTACAAAATGTAACTTTGGAAATATATTATAAAAGACTTGGCTTTCATTGCCACAAATTCAGCCATGCTGCTTGCTTATACTATAACATGCAACTCACTGATAGCTTAGGGGAGGGATAGCTCAGTGTTTTGAGCATTGGCCTGCTAAATCCTGAGTTGTAAGTTCAGTCCTTTAGGGGGTCACTTAGGGAGCTGGGGAAAAAAAAAAAAAAAAAAAAAAATCAGTACTTGATCCTGCTAGTGAAGACAGGGGGCTGGACTTGACCTTTCAAAGTCCCTTCCAGTTCTGGGAGATAGGATATCTCCATTAAATTAATTTATTTTATTTTTTATGGAAACTGGTAGTGCAGTTTGGGGCAGGGGAGATAGTAATGATAAGAGCACCATGATCTTCTGTTTTTTGGGGTAACCAAAAATAGTTTGTGCTTATTCAAAGATTTTCCTGTCAGTATATTAGTCTGGAAATCTAAAGAGAATAGTAATTGCTTAATTTTGAACTTCCTGCATTTCAGCCAGGTGAGAAACAGCCTCTCATGCTATTTTGTTGATTCCACCAATTCCAATTCCAGCTGAAACCAGAAAGTTCAATGTATGACTGCATGCACCCCTGTATTCACACCCCACATCTTCTTGCATCCGAAGTGGGCTGTAGCCCACAAAAGCTTATGCTCAAATAAATTTGTTAGTCTCTAAGGTGCCACAAGTACACCTGTTCTTTTTGCGGATAAAATGTATGCAGCAATATTATATGTAAAGTTATGAACATAAGCTGAAATTATGACTGAAGTTTGTTTACCAGAGAAGTCTGAGGGGTAGGTAAACATGTTTCTCAGAAAGACAAAGGACAAGCTGACGTATTTAGCCAGTGTCATCAAAGCTGATGGGTCTATCAAGTAGCCATTCTTTGGTGAGGAAGGGGGGCAGGAACAAACAGATCTGCATCTTAGCAATCACTTGTAACCCTTCTGCCAGGTGGAGCCGGCAGCAACCAGGGCCGGGTTAAATATCTATGGGTTCCTTTTCAACAATACAACACAGAACCAGCTAGTAACCTGGGAAAATAACACACTACTCACGGATGCCTCTTAGAGGGAATACTTTCCCACTTGCAAGCAGAGTCTGAGTGTAGAAAAGAAACTTTTAATGAAAGGAGAGAAGTCAACGAACATTAATTGGGGAAAATGCCACAAGCAGGATTCATAAATCTAAAACTATGAGCAGGACACCCACCCGTAAGTGCGTGGGGCAGAGTCTTATGCCTCATGTTCTTGAGTTCTACAACCAAAAAAGTTCCTTTACTGTGCCCTCCTCCACTCCCTCACCATACCCCACTCACAGTGGTTGTCCTTGGTCAGTGAGGACCCAGGTTTCAGAAGTGCACTTGCTCTGGCTGGCCACCCTGCCAGCCGCTGCTCCTAGCTGCCTGGCCAGCCTGCCAGCTGCTGCTCCTAGCTGCCTCCTGCCAGCCAACTGCTTGCCATTTTTGCCGTTTGCTCCCCACGGTTGCCCGTCAGTCACTTCTTGCTGCCACCTGCCTCTCTGCAGTGACCTCTGTAAGTAAGTCTTAGTGATTTTTAGCTCTCAGCAGGCTGAGCAGAAACAGCCCCACCACAAGTGATTTCAGCTGTCATTGAATACTTAACAAAAGGCTCCTAATGATGTCTATTTAGCCTGTCTTTGAACAGTGTGGGGAACAGTTTAAACCCGACTGAGGACCCTTAGGGAGAGTCCACACCTCCTGGCTGGGACACCTGTCCCCACCCCTCCTACTTTCACCGTGGGCTGGCATTCAAGCCCTTGGTTTAACAAGGTCCTTTCAGCTAAGGATGACCCCCTCATTTAATACAGGTTAAGCACAGTTCTGCTCCCCTTTATTCATACAATAATGACAACAACATTGATAACAGCATTTCTCTACCCATGCATTCAGTACTAAAGTGATTTGTAACCCAACATCAGCCAAAGTTGATCACCGCTCTATCTGCTGGATATCGTAGCAGAGAGGTATGTTCATGTAAATACAGTTTGCTCCTGAAGTCTCTCCCCCTCCCAGCTAGCTGTCAGAGGAGAGTTCATTCAGACCCTGCTTACACAACAGCATGGAACTTCTCACTACCACACTCCTTGTCTCCGTCCCCACGGCAGGAATGAACTTTATCTAGGGGTAACCCCCAGGAAAATGCATTTAAAGGGTGATTGAACTATAAAAATGAGAGGCAAAAACACCCCAAATTATTGCTCCCTATCTCTCTCTCTCCTTTTCACCTAAGACAACAAAAGAAACAGCTGTTGGACTTTGGGAGCAGATCGTGGTCTGAAAATTTTAGCAGCAAAGTTACTGGAAACACTTGGTAAGGGACTTCATCTTGAAGAAAGTCTAATTTGTTAAGTTTTAGTAATAGGAAGTGTTTTATTTTTATTGTAACCATTTCTGATATTAATGACTTATACTCACTTAAAACCTACCTCCTTGTAGTTAAATAAACTTGTTTTATTCTTTAATTCAGTGTTGTCTTTAAACTGAACTGTTTGGATAACTCCATTTATAGTAGCAAACAGTTGTATGTTGTTCCCCTTATATGGGCAACAGACCTAATATATCTGGACTGTCCAGGAGAGGATTGGACAGTGCAGAACACATTTTTGGGGGGCAATCTGGGACTGGGAGTGTGTTGGGGGTCACCCTATAAGTGGTAACCCAGACTGGTAGAGGCCAGAGTGTGAGGTGTGGCTAACAGGGTGCAGTTATACACATACACTCAGGGTGCGTTCTGCATTCTGAAAGGCTCTTTATGAGAGGCCCCAGTGGGAGCTGCAATGGTAAAGCAAGTTTGCAGGGTAGGGGTCACACAAGCTCTCAGTGGTCTGGATTGTCATACAGAGTCACACTAAAATAAAACAAAAGACAAGATAAACAATTTCTAAAGGCTGTTAATCTTTATGCAACAGACCATAAGCCACTTTAAGATATTAAGAAGAATTTTTCTTATTTAATTAGAAGGGTTTTCTGCACTTTCCTCTGAAGCATCTTGTACTGACCACTGTCAAAGACAAGGATAGTGGACTAGATGAACCACTTATCTGACTTGGTATGGCACGTCCTTTAATCCTAGATAATAATTTAAAACATAGCCAAACATTTTGGACTTCAAAAAAGTTGTGTTTAATTTAGAAGAGGACTCAAAGAATAATCCTTTATCCAAATTTCCTCATTCCACAGTTGACTCCTAGCTGTGTAGTGGATCAAACCAGAACTTTACATCCAAATTCTCAAACCTCAGGGCATTTATATCTGGAAAACAATTTTGTGGCTCAGGCCCATCCCTAGTGTAAGGTGGCTATTATTTCCTCTCAAAACTGATTTCTGATTCTTAGTAACCTGAGTACACACCAGATACACAGTGTCTAAGATGCACTGAAGTATAAAAGTCCAGGGTGGGACTGTGTACTTGTTGTTTGGGCACAGAATCCCCAAAAGGACAACTCCAGTTTATGTTCTGATTAGATCATCCTGACTGAAGGCACCAATCTTGAGTTCCATATAACTTTAACCTTAGTCACAATCACTTATTCTTACAGTAAGACTCAGTTGTATTTGTGGCATGGTTAAGACACAAAGAAGCAATTTTGGCTTGAACTGAACAGCATGAAAGGTGCATTTCAAGATCTCAAAGGAGTGGGCATGTATGTTGTCCTTTCAAGTGATTAGAAGTCAAAATGAGACGCACACACAAAAGGAAGAATCTCCTTCCCATACACCTAACCTGGGCTATCACCACTCAGTCTAGAATTCATCCTTATATATTTACAGATGAATTATTGACCTGTTATCTTTCTTTTCCAGTTGGTACTGAAGTAGCAATGAAAGTGGAGTAAAAAAAGATTAAGGCTTAAAGACCTAATTTATCTGTCACTTATGTGGCATGTACATGTGATTTTTGGGGACTGGTCCATAACATGCAAGACACTGCACATGTTAAATTTATGGTGAAAGAATGAACAGAAATATATAGGAATTTCTAGAGAAAAAAAAATCAACTCCCTTTGAAATCTGGTATGTAAACATAAATCTGGTATGAAAGTTTCAGCCCTGGACAGCAGGGCTCAGGGTTGGGCTTCATCCCTGGGGGGTGGGGCTCAGGTTACAGGGCCCCTGCCTGGGGCTGAAGCCCTTGGGCTTTGGGCTCTCCTGGCGTGGTGGGGCTCGGGCAGGCTCAGGCTTCGATCCCCCTTCCTGGGGTCATGTAGTAATTTTTGTTGTCAGATGGGGTCATGGTGCAATGAAGTTTGAGATCCCCTGCCATAATCCAATGACCATACTAATGCTGTTAGATTGATCAGTGTAATCAACGTTAAAGCGGATAATACTACATACTTTGTGTGCATGATGGTGGTCAAAAATGAGCAAAGTAATTCAGATAAAAGAAATAACCCAAGTCTTTGCCCAAAACTTGAACTGACCATTTGTGAAATATTACAAATATCAGTTATTTTTATTAACATTTATTATTTGTAGTCTAGTAACATGTGGAGGCTCCAACAAAGATCAAGACCCCTACTTTCCCTGCCCCAAAGATCTTGCAATCTAAAGAAGCAATACAGGAAATGTGTGAACAAATTGGAGAGAATCCAGAGGAGAGAAACAAAAATGATAGGAGGTTTAGAAAACCAGACCTGTGAGGAAAGATTTTAAAAACTGAGCACATTTAGTCTTGAGAAAAAAAGACTGAGGAGGGATCTGATAACAGTTGTCAAATATGCTAAGGGTTGTTATAGGGAGGATGGTGATCAATTGTTTTCCATGTCCACTGAAGGTCAGACAAAGAATAATGGGCTTAATCTGCAGCAAAGGAGATTGTGGTTAGTTAGTAGCAAAATCTTTAACTATAAGGGTAGTTAAGCTCTGGAATAGGATTCCAAGGGAGGTTATGGAATCCCCATCACTGGAGGTTTTTAAGAACAGGTTGGATAAACACCTGTCCAGGTTTACTTGGTCCAGCTTCATCACAGGGGACTGGGCTTGAAGATTTTTTGAGGTCCCTTCCAGCTCTATATTTCTATAATTCTATTAGAGACAAAAAGGTGGGAGAAAGGAAATACTCTGGTCTTTTACAGACAGAACTGAGACACAGAGGGGTTAACTGACTTGCCCTAGGTCACATAAGCAATCCATGGCAGAGCTAAGAATTGAATCCAGATATGCAGAGTCCGAGTCCACTACCTTAACCACAAGATCAGCCCTACTCCCACTTTAAAATATTATGCTGTTACATTTTGGATGTATATGCATGTCTTGGGTCCAATACAAACTCAAGCCAAAGCAGCACAAACTCAAGAGAAAGCCTGTTCACATGAGATTTGGATAAACTCCCAGAACTGCTTTTGAGTACTTATAAAACATTTGTCATCATTGGATCCCAAAAGACTTTGTAAGCTAAGTATTGATGTATCATTTTACCCTGCTCCTGACTTCCATCTCAGTGCTCAATCCACTGGCAGGAGGAAGGAGCAGAAAACAAGGCATAGATTTAGTGGTAAAGTTGAACTTTTAATTTTTCCCCTACCTTTAAAGGGAGAGGAGGTCTTTTTTCCCCCCCATGACCCTCCACATTACTACAAACACAACTTTTATTTACTAATATGTAACCAAATTGACTGTGCAATCATTTGTCAGACTTCTTAGGCAGATATGGGCCAAAATTCATCCTTAGTGTAGTTGCACCTGAAGTCAGCAGAGTGACTTTGGGATAACTTTGAGTCATTATCCATATTTAGCATAGTTAAATTTAGGCACTAGGTACTGGGTAAAAGTTATCCCTAGGATAACTCCATTAACTTCAGGTGGAGTCACACCAGTGATGCATTTGGCCCATAACTAATTTTCTGTAGATTAATCTGATTCCATGAATTTATGAGAATTTCAGCAAAAAGCCAGTGATTAACTTGTAGGAGCAATACCATACTCCACATTAAAGATCAAAACCAACTGACAAAGCTCTTTGCCAACTGTGATTCAGTCTGTACTAAATTCAAGAATTCACGAATAGCAAAAGCTCTTCAAGGTTGATAAGTGATCAAGAATATATGTGACCTCATCCAGGATGTTAACAATAGGCATCAATTTCCAGGATTTACTTAAGTCATTTATAGTTTTGCATTTATCAAAAATTAGATTGACCCCATTTGACATTTTCTGCAAAGTTAGCCATAGAAGATACCAGTGTTTGTTCTGATCTTTTTGAATTGCTCTACAAACATCTTCAATCCAGAGATTCTCATTTAAAAAAACTATATTACCAGCAATTAGCTATTCAAATGTTTTGTGACACATGTGTTCCAAGCCTTTCAAGATCAAAGCATCATTATCCCTTCCTTGAGCCCTGCTACTTGAAACATAAAGCAAGACTTAAAACATATTTTTAAAAATATATTATATTACTTGTATCAAACTTTCTTAATACTACAAATACACAAAACCATGAACATTTTTTCCATGGATGCGAAGAACAAACCTTTGAATCAGTACCAATTAAGTATTCAGCTATTCCAAATGGTGCTGTCTGCTTAGAACCTTCCAGCTGTCCTTTTTGAATTGGGAGCACATAAGCAATGTTATAAGAGTTGGTTTATGGCTGAGTGCCATTTCCTGCTAAGGGGAAATATTAAAATTAAATATCATGAGTCCCCTCACCCGCCCCGCCCCCAAATCATTAAATTGTCTTAAAAACATAATACCTTTTGAGTTCCTTTTTTTGGTTTCTGAGTTCTAAACTTTCATGATTGATATTTTTCAAGTTTCTCTCGGCAACCCTGAGGCTAGAAATTTCTTTTTTTAAAAGAAAATCTGAGATTTGAACATAACCATAGACTAACAGTTCAGGCTTTAAGGAAAAAGACTATATATTGTCAGACTTGTGAATTGGCAATATCACAAATTAGGGATTAACTTGATTAGCTGAACAGTTCCTTGGGTACTGGGGATGAAGAAAGAAAAATTACCTCCAGGACTGCACAATGGCAGGAAAGATGCTCTTTCAGCTTCATATCTTCAGTAGCCTCTAGTCCAGCTGTGCCCCTCTCTAGGGAAGTGGACAAAGGATTCACATAGCTGAAGTTTCACCAGCCCAATCTTGTTCCTCATGGGCTGCCTCCTTTCTCAATTTCCTCCACTCTACACTGGAGTTCAGGAGACTTCCAGGGAGCTGTGCTTTATGCAGCCCAGGGGAGGCAAGCCAACTACATGGGCTTCCTAAATCCTAATCTCCTCCATATGTGTGAGGAGGGGGCCAATTTCTCCCTTTATTATTAGAATTATTTCTCCTTTATGTTTCAGAGTTCTAGAAGGTGATGAACTTTTGGCTTCAATAGGAATGTGCATTGTAGGAGTAAGAGACCAGCCTGCAAAGTGACGATTATTCCACTAGTGCAAATTGGCAGCTTTTGTTAAAAATATTCTTTGAAGCAGTCACATCACATAATGCAAACAGAGTGAGGCTAACATAATGATTTGAAATGTTATTTTTCTCACCATTATAGGGGAAGGAAGTGGTTGCTGTTAGAATGTGGAGCAGCTGTTAAATTAAATTAATAGCTTTAATATATCTGGTTTTGCAGAAAGGTTTTGACAACGTTTCTTGTGATACATTATTGTATGAGCTCTCTAAATAAGGGTGGGGCAATACATTATTAAGATGGATAAGGAATTAAAGAGAAATTAATTAAAGGTACCTGTTATTCAGGGGAGTTGGTAAAGAGAGAACCTCACAGGGCTCTGTTTGTATCATTATTTGTTAATATTTGTTTCAATGCTTTAGATAAAGCTATAAGAAGCACAGTCATTGCAAATGATACCAAAGAGGAGCATCATTAAGATTCAGAGAGCTGCAGCTTTTGGAGGCCTGATCTAAAGTTCTTAGAGGTGTTGAATCAGGCCTCACAAACTAATCTGGATCAATTAGGTCAGGGATTCCGAAACTTGGTTCGCAGCTTGTTCAGGGTGAGCCCCTGGCGGGCCGCGAGACATTTTATTTACCTGAGCATCTGCAGGTACGGCCGCTCGCAGCTCCCAACGGCTGCGGTTCGCCGTTCCCGGACAATGGGCGCTGCTGGAAGCGGCGCAGGCTGGGCCACCACTTCCCGCAGCTCCCATTGGCTGGGAATGATGAACCGCAGCCACTGGGAGCTGGGAGCGGCCGAACCTGCAGACACTCAGGTAAACAAAGCATCTCGTGGCCCGCCAGGGGCTTACCCTGAACAAGCCGCGAACCAAGTGATGCACTGTAGTAGAAATAATGGCCAAGGTAAGTACAGTTTAAATGGCCCTGAATTAATTAATTCCATAGAGGAGATGACCTAGCTATATTAATAGACCCAACATTTACATTTTTGGACAGCACATGGCAGCAGCAAGAAAGACAGTTTTTGGCGTATTGCACCATGGGTAGGAGAAGCACAACTACAAAGACACTGTTTCATAGGGCAGAGCATGTGCTATCCCTTGCTGGGTCTATATGAGTAGCCGTGGCCCTGTACTATGCTCACCCCACCTGCTGTCCCACCCCAACTCTGTTAGGCTCATGCAGTCCTTGTGCTTCCTGAACATGCACAGAACATGGAAGGAAAGATAGGGTCCTTGCACCTTCCTCAACACCCCCAATCCAGGTACATTATGGCCCACTATGTACTTCTGATGGGATCAGGTGGTGGTAGGGACCTGATCAAAAGCCCGCTGAAGGCACCAGAAGCCTTTCCATTGAGTTCAAAGGGCCTTGGATCAGGTCCTACCTGACCACTCCTGAGATACAAGGTACTATGCACTGTTCAACTGTACAGGGAAGGTACTGGATCTGAAAGGAGCAATGTTAGCAACAAGGATAAAGCAGTACAGCAGTTCCTCAAAGAACATTATCTTTATCTGAGACCTTACAAGAAAGCTTTTCTAGATATGTAAGTTTTCCATTGCTCCATTAATAAAAATACCCTTTTATCAAATAAGATTAGGTGGACCAGCTTTTCAAATAATTCATATTGCTAAGATAGACTGATATGGCACATAGAGAGAGTGTTTAGAAATCTAATTAGCAGTTAGTATTCAAGTCTCCGTTTGATCTACAAATGACACCCAAAGATGGTATGTGCCATACTTGAACAAAAATCTAAACCAGCACAATCTGCAGGGGGTATCTGAACTTGAAGGACCCAATTACTTTTGCAGAGATTGTGCCATGAATATTTTATATATGAATCGAGGTGCTTCATTCAAAAGAAATTGAAATGTAGTTTGAATGAATAGTGGCAGGTGAGTGAAGCCTAAAGGCAAATTATTAAGCATGATTATCAAATTCTGGAACACAGAGAAACACTCTGTTTTGACCATCAAAGGAGAGATCATGTAACTATTACTATAATAATAGACAGGGCTTTATGAAGTTAATACTAGCAGTCTTTTTTTTAAACCTAAGTAGCAGCAACATAATAGCAGAGAAGACAATGGATGTACTATATCATCATTTTTCAACTGTTTCTTTCATTCAAAGCAACACTAGACTGTTAGCTCAAATTATAATATGTATAATATCAAGAGTAAGAGAAATAAGACTTTATTAAGTGAATGACTGTAATGATGAATAACCCATGTTGCTCCATACTGAAGAATGGTCCTAGACAATTATAGGCTGAAAACAATCATACAAAGACTACGTTTTTATTGTTTTCTTCCTCTGAGGTCACTGATAATACTGAAACTAGAGTAATGTTAACCAATCAAATAATGTGCAAGTCGGCTGCTGTTGAGCTTTCTGCCTGTCAGGATCCCCTATGCCTCAATACTGTAGTATATCCCACAATCCATGGGACACTACAACTAAGGTCAGCAATGGGAAAAGAATGTCAGTTTGGAAGTGGCTGAGGAAGGCAGCCATCTGCTGGTAGCCCTGGGAAAACCCTGGGAGAAGGTCAACCCATCACTGAAGTTCCCAGGAGAAAGACAAGAATCCCTTCACATAAAATTAGCAGGAAGCAAAACAGCCCATGAAGAAAAAATCAGCTGTAAAGGGACCTCTGATGAGGGAGGAGAATACAGTTTCCAAGGGAGAATGGTACTAGGTTAGGCGAGTTTTGGGAGTTCCATTGTCCTTAAGTGGGGGGGTCATGGCAGATGGTGGTTCTTCAATACATGAAGCTAAATATTTACATTGTGCTCTTCAGAAGTAGTCAGCTTCCTTGAATTGCATTGATATTCTGGCTATATGTGAAATGTATTATTTCTAGTTGACTTTTACATCAATACTTAAAACCTACATGCTGTGCATAATAACAGCTATGTTGCTAGAGCTACCCTCAGAAATGTTTAAACAACACACTATTCTTTCAAGTTAAAAATAAATGTTTTCTTTACATAATAGCAGGGTTTCCATATTTGAGGTCTGAATAATGGATCTATAAAGAATAGTACTTAGCACTTTCATCTCCAAAGCCCTTGACAAACAGTGGGCTCAGCCTTGCAAGCCCTTCAGATATTGAAGTCCTTTTGATTATAAAGGAAGCTCCAGATTCAAGACTGTGCTGGATCAGACCCATTATCTAACTCATCCTTACAACACTGCTGTGAGAAGAATTGTTATCCCCTTTTAATAGGTAGGGAAACAGACAGGGAGGCTGGTTTGTGCCATATACTTCATGGACTATCACTGCTGACAAAATTAAGGCCATATTTTAAAATTCATTCTATTTGATTATCCAGCACCCCTTCCTGTCTGTTCAGAGTCAAGAATCATGAGTCAAGAATCAGGAAATATCCCAGTCAGAGCTGGGTGAAAATTTTTGGCCCAAACTTTTTTTTCAACAAACATTTCAAGAATTTATATTGGTTTTGTCAAATTGTTTTGGGCAGGGGGAAGGGGAGAATCCCTACATCCCTCCCAAAAAAACAAAATCAAAATATCTTATTTCAACAATTTTGAAAAAAAATTGATTTTCAGTTTGAAATTACTATTCATTTCAAAATTTTCTTTAACTTTATTTAAAAAATAACAATCAAAGCTGTTTAAAAATTATCAGAACATGACAATTTTGTCAAAAAGAAACATTTTGTTCAATCCAAAACAGTATATTTAGGTATTTTTGAATTGCCAGCAAGCCAAAAGATTCATTATTCTCACAGCTAATCCCAGTAGAGACCTTCACTTGAAATAAATGTGAATTTCACCCAGTGCTTATTCTAATACCGAGATGAGAATTTTCACAAAGGCCAGGGAATGTGTACACTCTAGCCCGAAAGTTCTGTAGAACTGCTGCTTAGCCAGTAGGTTCCCAGCCTGTAGCGGTGCATGGGGTTCTTCTGTGTGCAGGACTCTTCACTTGTCCTTGTTGAAACTCATCAGATTTCTTTTGGCTGAATCCTCCAATTTGTCTAGGTCACTCTGGACCCTATCCTTACCCTCCAGCATATCTACCTCTCCCCCCAGTTTAGTGTCATCTGTGAACTTGCAGAGGGTGCAATCCATCCCCTCATCCAGATCATAAGTAAAGATGTTGAACAAAACCAGCTCCAGGACCAAACCCTGGGGTACTCCGCTTGATACCAGCTGCCAACTAGTGGGACTTTTTGCTTTTTGTAGGGATTGTGGGGGCATAAAGTTGGATAAGGTCATACTGTTTCCTCATTCAGTTACTGTTGTCATTGAAGAAGAGTGTGAGAGAAAGAAAGTGTGAGTGCACAGTAAGAATTGTGAGATACTAAAGATACCATCTCCAAAACAGATTCCCTGAAGCTTAAGCAAGTGAAAACAAAATGTGTTTATGCTAGTTTTCCTACTAGCCTTAGGGTTTTACTTTGGTGTTCTACTTTATTCACTGAAGTCCCTTATCAGAGAAAGCACACTACATTCTATTCTCCAACATTTCAGAAAGTCTTTGTGAATGTTTATCTATCAGTCTATCTTTTGAATGGAAAGAAAAGCAAATATATTATACCACTTCCGATTCCAACAAAAATACTACAAATGTTCTACATTTTAAAAGATATCAGGATAAAGTACAAGGAGATTTTCTACCAGCTTAACTCTAAATATAAATTGTTTCAGTTAAATAAAAGTTGATTCTCTTTTCCTCTTACATATCATATTTGCTTACAACTCTCCTAAACAAACAGCACAAGATGCTAAATATTCAACCATTTCCCGGGGAGGGGCGGGGGAGGGAGGGGATGGATAGAAAAGTTATGTCCAAACTATTTGGTTTCTTCAAAGATGGAATTGACTAGTATATGGTATAGTAAAATATCTTATGTACTCTGGTTGTACTGAAATGACTTTAGCTAAGAGAGGATTTCTGATATTTTATTCCTGGTCTCCAATTCTCTTCACAGATCAGAGCCATTTTATTTCCAGTAGCATAGAAAATAAACTCACTAGGGGCCAGGTTCTGCCATCTTTATTCATGTTTAGTTTGTACTTCACTCTGGAAGTAATCCCACTGATTTTGCTGGGGTCAAATTCCCAAATATGGGTACCTCAAGTTAGGCTCCTAAATCCATTTTACATGTTATTATCTAAGGATAGAGGGACAGATTTTCAAAAGTGTCCAGCATCTTGCAATTCCAGAAATCATGCAACTTAATTGAGGTGCCTATTTGGGTCTGGCCATAGTAGCTATATTGTAGCTGGTAGTGCTGTCTAAGTTAAGGTTGCTTGACACTTCCCATTATAAGCTCTTGTTTTTAGTTGCTTATAACTTTGCCAACCATTTGGACTAATATTTTCAATGCAGGAAGTCTGCCTCAGGCTGAACTGTTTTGGAAAATTCCAGCTAAAACAGTTGTCATTTCGGAAAACGGTATTGTGGAAATATATTACTTTGTCCATGCTAAAAAAATCCATACAACTGTTTTATGGAGACATTCTAGCAGCTCCATGCTTTGGAGCACAAATTTTCTGGTGGTGTTGCTTTGATGTCATCCCAATGAAAAATCACACAAATTTCAGTTTACAAGTGCAGTAGAATGTCAAAGATACAAACACCAAAGTTACAGACAGACCAGTGAACTGGACACCATGTGAAACCAGAAGTAACCAATCAAGCAGCAGCACAGACCAAAAAAAAATAATAATAAAAAAGCAAATACTTTACATCTACATCTTAAAGCCACATCTGGGCTGCCTGTCCCCATCCCAACCCATGTGCAGGGCAGTCAATTACAGAAAGAGGCTGGGGCTAGCAGCCCAAGGCAGCCAGAGCCAGCCAGCAGAGCAGGAGCAGAGCTGGGGTCTGCATCACTTTCACCCCTCCACCACTTCAGGAGGGGGACATACTGTTTTTAAACCCCTTGCCCCAGCCGGGGGAGGGGGAGGACATGAGGTTTACACACACACACACACACAAAGAGTACACCCCTGCTGGGAAGAGGACAACTTGCAAACTCATGGTGAGCAGAGTAGGGAGAAGCTGAGCTGCTGCTGAAGTGTGGCCTGGAATCTCAGCTGCTGGATCTGGAGCCTGAACTGTGCTTTGTTTAGAGTTAATGGACATTTCAGAGTTACGGACAACCTCCATTCCTGGGGTGTCCGTAACTCTGAGGTTTTACTGTAGACAGTATAAACTTGTTAACATATGGCAGCTACATTCTCCAAAGGTTCTTCCTGTACTGAGCATGTGCCATTCCCAAGCAGCTCTTACATGCTGACTAGACTGTGCAGACAACACCCCCACAGAGTGGCTGACCATGCTCCAGCACAGGGCTGCAGGGGCTTAGGACTTCACTGCAATTGCTCCTTCCGGCAGCCAGGGCTGTTGTGACACTGAGTGCAGAAATTGAAGGCAGGATACTGTCTCTTCTGTGCTGTCAAAGCATCATCCTCTGGGTCTCAGGCAGCAAGGAGGTGGCTGAAATACTAAGTGGTGAGAAATGGAAGGAAAATGGGGGGTGAGGAGCTAGAGGATGAGGAGGAGCAGAGGCAGACAGAAGGCAGGAGCAGAGGAGGGAGGGCAGAAGCAGAGAGTGAGGGGATGTGATTTGAGTTGAGGTGGTTAGAAGCAGAGGAAGGGAAGAGAGTAGGACCTGTGCTGAGGATGGGGCAGATAGGAGCAGAGGGGGACCTACAGTCTAGGGACTCAAGAGAAGAAGGGTCTATAATACTGGAGTGAACTCTCCTCAAAAACTTGGAATTGAATTCAGGAGTTCTGAGTCACTGCAGGCCTTTGCTATCAGTAAATAATTGTGAAACCTACTGGCAAAGTGTATGTCTCATCTTCCTCTAGTGACTGGTCCTACAGGATAATGGCCTTCTGCTAGCACTCATTACTCTGCTAGCTCAAGTTGTAGAGGTCTGTGCTGTGGAATTAAAGGTCCAGATCCTGCAGATGACCCAAACTAGAGGTCCACATGATGGAATGTTCGCTGTTACAGTTTGATTTTTAACAATTAGTAAATTACATGAAAAACTCTACATTAAAAGAATGTTAAGGTTGAAAAGTCAAGTACTCAAACATTAGAAAATGCCAGCCTGAAAGCTGCCATTGCAACCTTAATTTGGCCCTTTTGTGCATAAGCATTATGTTACAATCTTTAATTGTATGTTAATAGTTATGAACTATTTTCCACACTTTGATTTTTTTTATACAATACTATATTTTTTAATATTTCAGAAAAAAATATTAATACAAATAAAACTCTCTCTCTCTCTCTCTCTCTCTCTCTCTGTATGTTCAATAAAACCACCACTGAAAATTTATACAGAACTACAATGCAAGGAGGGGGAAAGTACATTTAAACAGAACTTATCTAGACATGAACAATCCACTATAAGATTAAATTTAAAGATTTCCTATGGAGCTACTACAGTACCTTAAAATTGACAGTTAATGCCCTGAACTAGAACTAGCATGTACTTTACTGGCCTCCAAGCATTTGAGAACTGTTTGAACTTCAGGAATGGTTTTATTTCTCAGTTGGAGATAAATAAGTGGTCACAAATCTATTTTATGTATTATATAGTCTTACTTTCATTTATGACATTGATAAAAGATGAACAACATAAACAGTGGCAAAGCTTAAACATATATAGTCACACTTCAGGGCTTCATGCAAAACACAGCTTTGCCCTCCAGTCAAATCAACACTGTTTGCTTGCATGTTGCATCCAATACACTGCTGTCAAAATCAACTGTGTCCATGTGTGTTACTCTGTCCTAGCCATAATGGGTCTGATTCTTATTTATATTAAAGCCTCTTTACACTATTCTAGAAGTGTAAAGAGGCCTCATAGTGAGTTTAAATGTCATTTAAGTGCACTTTAAGGCCTCTGTATGTTGCTAGTGCTGTGCAAAGGGCTTCAGTGTGAATGAGAATCAGGGGCAATACATTGTAATTGTAAGAACAACTGTTTTTCACTAGGTGCAGAAGTATATGTCACACAAAACCAGCCTTCTCCACTTCTAGAAGGCACCATGTCCAATCAGTTTCCTCCCCATGGATTCCCCCGCCCTCACCCCCATTGCCATGTAGGATATGAGAAAGAGACTGCTGCTGTTAAGACAATACAGGTATGAGTGTCTTATACACCTGTTAACCCCAGGTATTGTCAGTGCAGACATTTTATCTCCATAAATTGACCGCTTTAATTTCTTTATCATGTTTGCTATGGTGTTCAGGAATTCACAACAAATTGTAAGAATCAATGGGAACTGAAGGGAACTGAAGTGGCAACTCCATTACTGTGTGAACTGAACTGATTTATAGTCTGCCAAAACAGGGTTACCGCTGAATTATAAAAATAAACAAAAACAGAACTTTGGGGAAATGGTGTACATTATAGCATGTGAGGATAGTTGTAGAGAAGACCCAGTGGAAGCTGTAGAGGATTGTGAGAAACTCCAGATGGAGTTACAAGCATTGGGGGATTGAGCAGCACAATGCCAGATGAAGTGAAGTTCAACTTGAATAAATGTAAGATAATGCACAATAGCAAAATAGTTCATGTACCTCATTGTTAACAGATGTGCTTTTAACATTCAGGAATCTCTGAGGAACTAGTCATAGGAACAAATGCTGATAGTGCAGTGGAAATGTCTGCCCGATATCCAGTAGCAGTTTAAAAAGCATATAGGATATATTATAAAAACGAGCAGAAAAAAATAAAGCATATAATTGCTTTATATTGAACAACGCCGCAGCTGTACTTGGAGTACTTTGCCAAATTTTTGTCATTTTGTTTTAAAGTAGATGTACCTGGGTTCAAAAATGTTCAGCGACAGCAAGAAATATGGTTATTAGCCACTAGGAGTGGAAAGGAAAAAGGTTAAAGGGGACTTGTCTGAGATATTTGACATTATGAAAGATATAGTGAAAATGGATGAGTACCCTGCTTTTTATACTGTCCCATAAAACAAAGGGCTCCTTTATGAAGCAATTAAGTAAATTTGGAACATCTACTGGGTAGTGAAATTCACTGCTGCAAAGGTTATAGAATCACATAGTGTGTCTGGGTCTGCAATGGAGCTGGATGATTTTATGGTCAATAAAAACATTTAGAGTTAGGCATGTTAAAATAGGGGAAACAAACCATATGATTCACAGCATAATTTGATAATTTAGGGGTCAGAAAGGAAATTCCTAACCCTATATGTAGCATTATACAGTTGGTTAGATGTATTATGAGTGCTTCTTGCCTTCCTGTGAAGAATTGTTCACTTGATGGAGCATTGGTCTGATCCACTACTTTCCTATGTAATTTTGAGACATATGGGAAGGAGAGTAAATGTGAAACTTAAATCAATATGTTGCCTTCAGTGACTAAACTTATGCACAGAAGGAAACTGAAGCAGAAGCTAAACATTGTGACATCTGACCAACCAATTAGTCATTCGATATACTTCTAGAATCAATGAGCACAATATCCTGGAAAAATTGAGTATCATAGCTATGACATTCCCCTGGTGTTATCTGGACCGGTGATCTGCTAGGTAACTCCAATCCTCGACTCTGGGAGCTAGGCTTACCCTGTTCCACTGTGAGAACCCCCACTCCCGGGCTGTTCATGCACAGTCTCTAGCATGTAAGCTGCTCCCAGCTACGTGAGTGAGCACTTTTGGCCAGCTGCTGCTTGGATGGTGCAACCAAATGACACTAGCCAACACTAGCCAATACAACCCTAGGAACCTCCGTCTTGCAGTGTCCAGTTATGCCTGCTGGATGCTGCAAGCTTATATGAGTTTGTCAATTTAACAAAGAAATTGATATGTACCAGGCTTGTTATCCCAAGGGGAGTCTCTGACATGCTTCAAACCAAACGCACTGCTTCAGGTAGAATAAACAAGCAAATTTATTAACTACAAAAAATAGATTTTAAGTGATTATAAGTCAAAGCACAAGTCAGATTTGGTCAAATGAAATAAAAGCAAAATGCATTCTAAGATGATCTTAACACTTTCATTGCCCTTACAAACGTAGATGCTTCTCAACACCGGCTGGCTGGTTGCTCTTCAGCCAGGCTCTGCCATTTGATCAGGGCTTCAGTCGCGTGTTGGTGGTGTCTGTACATGGAGATGGAAGAGAGAGAGAGCATGGCAAACCTCTCTCCCTTTTATCATGTTTTTTCTTCCCTCTTGTTTTCCCCCTCCCCGCCCCCTTCAGAGTCAGGTGAGCATTAATACCTCATTGTAGTCCCAAATTGACCAAGGGAAGCGGGGTGACTCACTCGAGAGTCCAACAGATCCTTTGTTGCTGCCTAGGCCAGTGTCTTTTGTCCCTGTAAGTCTGGGCTGGGTTTGTTCCATACATGTCCTGATGAGGTGTGAACTGCTCCTCTGCTCCTGGAGAGTTTTGCCTGGGCTTGTTTTAAGCCATGAGGACACATTTTCAGCCTCATAACTATATACATAAAATTACAACCTATAACATTACCACAACCTATAACAACAATGCTCAGTGCATTGTGAGCCTTCCGAAGACACCCGACATGACAAACTTTGCATTGGATACCACACACTCATATTATAAGGATGACATGGGGTGCAGGGTGTTCCCCCGAGGTACAGAGTGTCACAATAACATGATAAAATAAAAATGAGCATATGCTTTCTTAACCAACAACTAAATTCACAATGACAAAAAATTATTTTCATACCTGCTGGGTTAGGTTCACAAAACTGATTTAGGCACCTAACTTCCATTTTAGGTGTCTAAATCCCAGACTCAGGCCCCACAGAGAGTCACAAAACCCCTGCTCAGCAGCCCCTGACCCCTGTAGGAGCCTAACATCACTCAATTCCCAAATTTTTGCAGTAAAATTTCCCTATGTGTCTATGGTTAGTACCCTGGAATGCAGAAGACTCTGGGTTCCCCTTCCACCTGAGGGAGAGAAGGGATTTGAACTGGGATCTGCCACCTCTCAGGTGATACCCTAGCCTGTGGGTTAAAAGTTATGAGAGAGGTCCTCCTCCCCTACCCACTCCTTGCTAAAATGGCATAACTGCCTAAAACCAAGAGAGGGTTTTCATCTGAGAATCCCAAGCAGAGGGAGGCACCTCTTGCATCCTGGATTTAGGTGCCTGTATGTAAAAGAGAGGCAAGGCTTAGCATACACTCCTCAGCTTTGCCTCTCCCATTGGCTACTTTAGGCAAGGAGCCCCCTAGTGGGCTGGCTTTTGTTGATCCCATTCTGAGGCACCTATCCCTCCCCATTCATTGTACAGGGAGCTGAAGTGTTTAACTCAGGCTTTGTGAATCCCCATGATTTTCTAGGTGCCTAAAAGTAAATTTATTTGTGAATCTAGTCCCTTATCTGTGGAGTCATGTCTACTACCGCTATCGTGTTCCACTGAAACACGGGAACTCAGATGCTCGTATGTTCTCTGCTAGGCTCTAACTCAAGTGGTATTAAAAGCTATTCACAGTTCTCTACATGCCAGATTCTATCACCTTTACTTACCTTTAGTCCAGTCTTACTGGGCTCGATTGGCCCTTGGACTATGCTCCCACACAGGGCCATGAAAGAAAGTAAAACCCCCTGCCTTAAGCCCCTGCACAGACTACCTGAACATAAAGACTACTTGCATAAAAGTAGGAGGGGCACTGTGCTCACACTACTACTCACCATGTAGGTGGTTAGAGATATGGAGTATGTGGAGCTCGTTTCAAAGAATGTATAATAAAAAGACTAGACAAAAGGTAGAAGAAAAGAGTATTATCATCGTCTGTTGCAGATGGGGAACTGAGATCAATAGTTATCCTGGCTGTACTCTCATCTGAGACTGAGCTGAGAGGCTACTTATTTTCTTAATTTTAATTTTAGATAGGCTTTTGGTTTTACTGGGGACTTCTACCTGTTGAGAATACATTTCAGTCATTATTAGTATTATTTTAACATAGGGAGCTCAGAACTAGTGAGACTACTCTGCAATAGATAAACAGATCTTAAGAGTTCTCTCACTGTTGATTGGTATTCGATTAAACTCAGAATGTAGTTTACAGCCTCTCTTACTGCTGTAGGACCTTTTTTTAAACCTTTTACAGTTTTGAAAAAAACACCTAAAATAAAAATAGAAAATTCTAGCGTTTTATGGCAATAGTTTTAAATAAAACTGTTTTGGCATTAAAAAATCCATTAAAATTTAAGTGAAACCTCCCAGCATAAAGACAAATATCCAGGGACTCAATTACTGAAATTGCTTGCAATCATCTTATTCAAGCAATAGATCTTCTTTTTAGTTTACAAGTGGGAATCCCTAAAAAAAAAAAAAAAAAAAAAAAAAAAGACCTAAAATATGACAGAAACAAATGTTTCAGTGCATCACAAATTAATTAATCCAGATTCCTATATTTAAACATATAAAACACATATATATCTAGAAAAGAACTTATCCTTTCACACAGCTCCTTACATTAGGAAACTGAGAAAACAATGGGTTGAAAATCTCATATGCTCAGCCTTCCTTGTGAGATTTTTAGTGCTTCCTGAGTTCAGTAGGGACAAATACAATGTGAAATCAGGTCTTCTCATAGTATTTTGGTACTTCTGTCTCTAGTACCAGGAAAAATCAGGAAGAGCAGAGGCACCTGAAAACATTTACCAAAGTTTGTGAAAGCTTGAAAACTGTTTGGGTTGGTTCTTATGTTTTCCTAACTGATTCATGCATATTTAGTTTAAATAACATGTATTATCACAAGGTAAAACAAATGTATCACTGCAAGTTATTTGCATTTGCCACTGAACAGTTCCCAATTACAATAGGTCTGGAGTCTAAAAGTACATATTAATTTGTATCTGGTAAAAAACAACATATATCATCCTAGATCTGGTAAAAAATAAATAAAAAAAGTAATTATTACAAAATGATTTTAATGAATTTTAATACATTTTCATGGAATAAACTGGAGTACTTGTGGCACCTTAGAGACTAACAAATTTATTAGAGCCTATTATTATTTGTTAGTCTCTAAGGTGCCACAAGTACTCCTGTTCTTTTTGTGGATACAGACTAACATGGCTGCTGCTCTGAAACATGGAATAAACTAACTTTCAACTACATTTTCCTTTGTTTGTTTTCATAATAACTGAAAATTAAAACCATTTTCTCCCCCCCGCCCCCAAATCATTTTTGGTTAAAAAAAAATGTGTTTTGTTTTGTCTTTGTTTTTTTTACCAAAAAGTGTTTCAAAAACATTGGAAATTAGTTTAAAAACTTTAGCTTAAAAAATACTGAAATTTTTTCACTGGCAATTCTGACAAAAACAAACATTTTTAAAATCTTCCTTTGAAAACTACTTCATATTTTCTGACCAAATCTACTCTTCATCGTTCAGCAATCAAAAATGCTGTTTTGTTCTAAAAATATAAGTATTCTACTAGGTGAGTTGAGGTTCTATTTGCTACTTTACCTGCTTTTTATGATTAATGCTCATTCTCCATGATACTTGCAGATTTATAAACTTTATGGCAAAAAGGAATCCTTTGATTTTCTAGTCTGACATCATACATAACACAGGTCACAGAACTTAATTTTAGAACAGAGTACAGTAAAAGTTATTTTGTCCAGCAAGTCACCAAACAGAAAGCTCTATAAACCGACATTTCTGATTTTCATTGAAATACTGGTTTATAGTCCAGTTGGCACGGGGCCGGCAGGGGATTGGGGTGCTAGAGGGGTGTGGAGCGCAGGCTCTGAGAGGGAGTTTGGGTGCAAGAGGAGGCTTGAGGTGTGGGAGTGGTTGAGGGATTCTGAATCCAGGGCCGCTCACCTTGGGCAGCTCCCTGCAAGTGACGACCTGTCCCAGCTGCTCCTAGGAAGAGGTGCAGCAGGTGGATCTGTGCACTGCCTCCCCCCTCCGCAGGTGCTGCCCCGCAGCTCCAATCGGCCATGGTTCCCAGACAATGGGAGCTGCAGAGCCAGCACTCAGGGCATGGCGGGGGCAGCATGCACAGCTGTGTGCCGCACCTCCACCTAGGAGCTGCTGGGACAGGTCCCCGCTTGTGGGGAACCACCTGCGGTGAGTGGCCCCCACATCTGGCACCCCACATCCCCTCTCCTGCTCCAACCACCAGCCCTGTGCCCCCTCCCACACCCAAACTCCCTCCCTCTTATTTAACCAACACGTTTCACTTACCAGCAGCTTTTATTGTATAGAAAGAAAGAAAGAAAGAAAGAAAGAAAGAAAGAAAGAAAGAAAGAAAGAAAGAAAGGTGTTGGTCCTTATTATAATTTTTTTTTTTTTTTTGCAAAATGTTAATTGCAAGATTTTGGCTTTTAGCTCTAACCAGCATCTCTTAGCAATATTTAAAAGGTAGGAAATTAAGAGATGAATGGCTGCAGACAACACTAGAAAGATGATCCATCTTATGCACCAGGGACAGCTGTGAGATCCACTTTTGATAGCTCTCATGCTGGATGCTGAAAATGTTTTTGATAGTGTTGAGTGGAGATACTTTTGTTCTGTCCTTAAAAATACTGGAGGTTGAACCCAGTTTTGTCAATGGGTTGTAATCTTCTTTGTTCCATGTGCACAGATAAGTTTATTTCATCTTCTTTAAGTTTAAATGGGAAATGAGGTAACACTGCTCTACAGCCAAAATGCTTCTGAAATAAATGTAGTCAAACTTTCCTAATTCTGGGTCACTGAGAACGAAAATGATGCTTAAAATTGTTGATTGGCTCTAGTTTTCAAGATATGCTATTCGGTCAGTATATATGTCCCTTGACTTGGGAATGGCGGAGGATAAGTGAGTTATAAAGGGAAAGGATCTCAATTTAAACCAGAAATGACTAAAATACATCTTTGACTGGATCTATGAATAAAACTATGACTGGGTTTGGACAGTACTTGCTTTTTAGGCAAAACAATGAATGATGCAATCTGAAGCTGGTATTGCGTCATACATGATATGAATTGCATTATGTTATTCCTAGAAGTCATGGATGATGCAATCATAACGAAGCTTACATCACTCTGCTGAACAAATTGCCCTATATCAGCTCTAGAAATCATACAGTGTCGTGCTCTCTTATTTGTCAGTGTTTGATTTTGCAAAGGGACACATTTCTGTTTAGCCAAAGATGCCTCGTACTTGTGTGAACAGTGCAGATAACTTTTGCTATGTTTGTGGTGAAGTGACTTTTGCATCACAAAAGTGCAGTATAACCACTATGGTTAAGAAAGCTTATCACCTTTATTTTGGCTGCAAAATTGGAGATCAGGACAAGAGGTGGGCCCCACACATATGCTGCAACACTTGTGCAACAAATCTTCGCCAGTGGTTGAACAGGAAAAGGAAATCTATGCCTTTTGCAGTGCCAATGATTTGCAGAGAGCCAACAGATCATACCAGCAATTGTTACTTCTGCATGGTGCCTCCAGTGTGTCAAAGAAGAAAAAGTGGACTGTGCATTATCCAAACATTCCATCAGCTATATGCCCAGTACCCCACGGAGAAGGACTGCTGGTTCCTGATGCACCAGAATCATGCTCACTTGAGTCAGACGAGGAAGAGGAAAAGGATGAAACTTCTGGTCCTGAACCATCAATGTCACAGGACCCACATTTTCTCCCATCCTCCTCCTCTGAACCACACCTAATAACACAAGGTGAACTGAATGATCTTGTCAGGGATTTGGAACTAGCCAAGAGTAAGGCAGAGCTGTTGGGCTCCAGACTACAGCAGTGGAATCTCCTGGCAGGTGATGTTAGGGTTTCCATGTTCCGTGACCGTCAAAAGGATCTTGTCCCATTCTTCTTCATGGAAGGTGATCATGTAGCCTGCAACAACATTGATGGTGTGATGGCAGACCTCAACATCGTTCACGATCCAGATGAGTGGAGACTGTTCATTGATTCATCGAAGACGAGTCTTAAAGCTGTTTTACTGCATAATGGCAATGTTTTGCCATCAATTCCAGTTGGTCATGCAGTCCATATGAAGGAAACCTATGACAACATGAAACAATTTCTGAGGTGCATAAACTATGACCAACATCAGTGGCAGCTTTGTGGCGATATGAAGGTTGTTGCTCTCTTGCTTGGTCTGCAGACTGGATACACAAAGTACTGCTGTTTTCTCTGCGAATGGGATAGTCGTGCAAGAGATTCCCACTACATCAAGAAAGATTGGCCACTCCGACAGTCATAGGAGCCTGGCAGGAAAAGTGTTCAGCATCCACCACTTGTTGAATCAAGGAAGATTTTGTTACCACCCTTACACATCAAGCTGGGTCTGATGAAGAACTTTGTCAAGGCCATTGATAAAACACAAGCAGCTTTCAAGTACCTCCGTGGAAAATTTCCAAGGTTAAGTGAAGCTAAGATAAAGGAAGGTGTCTTTGTTGGTCCTCAGATTCCTGAACTTCTTCAAGATGATACATTTGACCATGCACTGCGTGGCAAGGAAAAGACAGCACAGAAAGCCTTCTAGTTAGTGGCAATAAATTTTCTTGGAAACAAAAAGGCAGACAACTACAGGTTGTTGGTGGAAAACCTCCTCAAAGCATACAAAAGCCTTGGTTGCAACATGTCACTAAAGATACATTTTTTGCACTCTCATCTAGATTTTTTTCCACCGAACTGCGGAGCAGTGAGCGACGAGCACGTCGAGCGATTTCACCAGGACATTACAACAATGGAGAAACGCTATCAGGGCAAATGGAGCCCATCAATGCTTGCAGACTATTGCTGGACAGTGACAAGAAATGCTCCACTTAACAAATACAAGAGACAAGCCAAGAAGCGCCGAGTATACACTGAATAGGACTAAACTATGTACATAATAGTTTTTTGCCTTTTGGTTCATAATAAATTTTATTTATATAACCCTTTTTTTCATAGATTATAGGACTGGAAGGGACCTCGAGAGGTCATCGAGTCCAGTCCCCTGCCCGCATGGCAGGACCAAATACTGTCTAGACCATCCCTGATAGACATTTATCTAACCTACTCTTAAATATCTCCAGAGACGGAGATTCCACAACCTCCCTAGGCAATTTGTTCCAGTGTTTAACCACCCTGACAGTTAGGAACTTTTTCCTAATGTCCAACCTAGACCTTCCTTGCTGCAGTTTAAACCCATTGTTTCTGGTTCTATCCTTAGAGGCTAAGGTGAACAAGTTCTCTCCCTCCTCCTTATGACACCCTTTTAGATACCTGAAAACTGCTATCATGTCCCCTCTCAGTCTTCTCTTTTCCAAACTAAACAAACCCAGTTCTTTCAGCCTTCCTTCATAGGTCATGTTCTCAAGACCTTTAATCATTCTTGTTGCTCTTCTTTGGACCCTTTCCAATTTCTCCACATCTTTTTTAAAATGCGGTGCCCAGAACTGGACACAATACTCCAGCTGAGGCCTAACCAGAGCAGAGTAGAGCGGAAGAATGACTTCTCGTGTCTTGCTCACAACACACCTGTTAATACATCCCAGAATCATGTTTGCTTTTTTTGCAACAGCATCACACTGTTGACTCATATTTAGCTTGTGGTCCACTATAACCCCTAGATCCCTTTCTGCCGTACTCCTTCCTAGACAGTCTTTTCCCATTCTGTATGTGTGAAATTGATTTTTCCTTCCTAAGTGGAGCACTTTGCATTTGTCTTTGTCAAACTTCATCCTGTTTACCTCAGCCCTTTTGCTGATTTTTAAAGTGTTACATAAACAGGACAGGTGAAATATTATCATGTAAGGCAACTATACACACATGAAAAGACTTAGGTTTACAATTTCTGATTAAAACTCTACTATCTACACAATATACATAGACATTAAATATCTTAGAAACAGTAGCCAATCAGTTGTTTTAATTGTCATATTAGAATTCAGCACATCAAAATACATAATAAATAGCACATTTTCTCTCTGAAGCAGACGACTTCTCAAAAATTGTAGAGGAGTGTAATTTATCCCTTCTTATATCTTCCTTTTCTCTCTCCTTAGAACTACCTGTTATGCCCATTAGCAATGATCTTCAGATCAAAGCACAAAACCATAATGCTAATTCAGTCTCCTGTTGAATTCAAATTATTGTACAATCGCATTTGTCTAAGTAAGGTCTTCTGGATTTGAGCCCTTACTCAGCAAAGCATTTAAGTGCACATTTAAGGGCTTGTCTATACTTACATGCTGGTTCGGCAGCAGGCAATCCAACTTCTGGGTTCGATTTATCGCGTCTTGTCTGGACACGATAAATCAAACCCAGAAGTGCTCCCTGTCGACTCCGGTAATCCTGCTCGGAGCGAGGAGTACGCAGAGTCGGCGGGGGAGCCTGTCTGCCACATCTGGACCGTGGTAAGTTCGAACTAAGGTTTGTCGACTTCAGCTATGTTATTCACGTAGCTGAAGTTGCGTACCTTAGTTCGAATTGGGGGGGTTAGTGTAGACCAGGCCTAAGTTTCATTGTCTTCCATAGGATATAAAGCTACAACCATCCTTTAGAGCTTTGCTTATAAGGGATGGAATTACTCACATACTTAAGGTTAACCATGTGTTTAAGTATTTTGCTGAATCTGGTTCTTGGTACAATGATATCCATCTATTCATTATAAATCCCTTGTCATCTTTCTACACCACAATAACTGACTTTAATCTGTAAACAGGGAACACTTTCAGCCCACAAATTAACAGGAACATTTGATCTCATGAGGATCAATAAAAAATATCACAACAGTTTCAGGCATAGATTGTGCAAGTATAATTCTGAAAACCATAGCAGCATATACAAATGGAGACTTTTGTACAAACAGATACATCCTCACATCCTGTGGAAAAGTATAAGGGGATTGATTGAAAATGTGATATAGCATGGGCATATATCAGCTAGTTATCTCCATTATATACCCTGAACTGTCAATTGCAGACACAAATTTACCAAAGAAAGCTCAACAGTGGAATTTTGGAATTTCCATTCTGAGGGAAATTCTGTTTCAAATTTTGTTTTTATTCCAAATCAAAACGAAAGTCAAATTTCAAAAGTTATTAAAAAATTAAAATCTGGAAATATTATGTTTGGAAACATTAAAATGACCTTATAAAATGGTTAATTTTGATAAAGTCAAAATATTTCATTTTGACTTTATCATTTCAAACATTATGCTATATTGTAATATAAAGTCAACATGTTTTAATATATATTATATAATATATATTGTAAAGTTAAAAGTCAAAATGATAGTTAAAACAAAGCATTTTGACTTTATCGAAATAAGTGGTTTGATCATTTCTAGTTGAAAATTTCAAGGTATGTTTCTGTGAAAAGCTTTGATTTTGTTGAAAAAAAAAGTTCTGACTAACTCTAGAGAATGAGAATACTGGGACAAATTCTGACCATTTTCATACATTTTAAGGACACAGAGGACCATGATGATCATCTGTTTGACATCCTGCATAACTCATCCCATAGAACCACCCAGTAATTACTGCATCTAGTCTGGGAATATGATTGAACTAGAGCAGATCTTTCAGAAAGACATCTGATGATGATCAAAAGATTCAAACAATTGAGATACTAGAACATCTCTTGGTAAACTGTTCCAATGGTGAGTAGTTTAAAAAAATTCTCCTTATTTCCAGGGTTTTTTTTTTCTGGCTTCTGTTAGTAATGGACCTATACAATGTTAGGATTCCTTTTGTTCCTGTTAAATTTAAAAATATTCTTCTTATTGTTCATAACCATATTGGGCATATGTATTTTGTTAATACCTTTAGCTTTCTTTATCAATTGCCTATATTTTCTAATTTATGCTCATTACCATTCCTTTGTTTTCATTAAAGAAATGATATGTATGAAAACCTATTTGTTTCAGTGGAGCTGCATGAATAGAATTGAGGACAAAATATAGTTCACTCTTTGTAAGATGTGCAATGTGATATGGGTCAGAGTATATTTGGTAAGTTGGTCAAGGTTAATGTATAATGTTAAAAGCTAGCTGTCCTTTCACTGGAACTACTAAAATAATAATAAAAAATACAGTACTCTGCTCAGCAAACAGAAGAAACTGTTCTAGGAAGAACTCAGTATTTTGGGTCTGGCTAAAGAGTTGGAGTCTGAGGGAAATGCAAGGAGGTCTTTAAAGGGGAATTTGGAAAGTAGACAAAAGGCACTCAGTGTTTTGTTTTATTTTTAAGGGCACAGAGGAAGGGAATAACATTAGAAAGAGACAATGATTTTAGCTCCTCATGGCAAGGATCTATATTCTCATTTATTTATAGAATGCTGTGCATATCTATGATGTTCATAATGAATAACTAAGAAAGTGAGTAAGAAAAAGAGACGTAGCTTGTGGGAAAGAAAGGGCAAGAGGCAGAGAAAGAGGAAGTCAAGAAGACAGTAGTGGGAAAGGGAGGCCAAGTAGGAGACAGAAAGGACAATCGTTGTCACATTAAGCGGCCAATGAGGGCGTAATTGTTTAAAATGGAATTTTATTTACCATGGAAAAAGAAAGAAGAGAATACAGCATCTTACATCTGACACAGATTGAAAATAAGGTATTTATTCTTGCTGCCGCTGCCACATTTGACTAACAGCAATCTTTCACAGTTAAGTAAGGCAATAATTAAAGCCATCATGATCAAATTTAACCTGCTGACCAGGAAGTAGGGCAAATGAATCCATTCCCGTGTCTGAAGTCATATCAAGAATGGAACAATGGCCAGTGGTACAAAATTAACCCATTCCTAATGATATTTGAAAAATATAATTTCATGCTCCACTTCAATTGGTTTGCCTTGCCTGGTTATGTCTTTAGAATCACTAATCCCATTTTTTGAAGAAGGCAGGAGACCCGTAGAAATTGAAAATGTCATCACAGAATTAAAATGAAAGTTCAGCCTCATCCCCAAACCAAGAAAGTGATATTCCTGTATATGATATACCAGATGTCACAGTTTATTGATAGGATCAGCAGTTTCAGCTAGTAGAACAGCAGATTTGTCAGTGGCTAAACTAGCCCTCCTTTGGATTTTTTGTAAAGTGATCAAGAATTGAAAGACAAGACAGACTCCAGCCCTCCTCATCTGTAATATCATCTGCTATCCACAAAGGCTCCAACTATTGGATCCCTGCTATGAAAATTCAATGAAAATTTTGTGACAAAACTTTATCCTAGGCTTAAGTAGACAAGAATCTTTAGGAAATCATACTAGGGACGAATTCCTGGCCCCACTGAAATCAATGGGTATTTATGGAGCCAGGATTTCATGCTAAAATTTTATAACTGAATTGTACCCTGTGCACAGGGCCAGCATGTGGCATAAATGCCATATAAGTCCCATATAAATTCTCAAAATAAGGGTTTGGTGGAATTTGAGAGGTGCATAGGATATTGTTCTGAGCCCCTGCACAGGGTGAATTTCGCCCTTTGGGAGAAACTTTAATCCCTTATACTCCTTATGATGTACACCTCACTGTCTGCAGTAGGCATCCATGACAGTTAAGAAATGGTAACATGAAAATTATAGCCTTTATCACTGTCCAACTCTGCTGCATGTCTGTAAATATATTGTGTTTCTGGGGTTAATACCATGGCCTAATTTATTGGGAGGCTTATTGAACCAGTCATAGAGATTTGCACAGGGGCCTAGAAGGCAGTGTTTGATCAGCAACATGACTGCACCATCAAAACCACAGACTACACAGCTAGAAAACATTATATTTTACTATATTGCCGAAGTTAATCCACCACTTCAATACATTGCAAGCCAAGTGAGAATTCAGGGGAGTAGAGCTTTAAATATTGAGTGGTTCATACAAATATATGAAAACATTATATGTACAAATAATTGAAATGAATCATAGAATATAAGGGTTGGAAGGGACCTCAGGATGTCATCTAGTCCAACCCCCTGCTTAAAGCAGGACCAATCTCTAACTAAATTCTCAAATAGCCCCCTCAAGGATTGAATTCACAACCCTGGGCTTAAGAGACCAATGCTCAAACCACTAAGTTGTCTCTGCCCCTAGCTAGTAAGTTATTCCTAATTCAATATGAAATGACTCACCAAAGCAAATAAATTGCATCATAAGTCTTCCCAAAGGCACACATTACTCATTTCAAAATATAAGGAGTTTGGTTGGTAAATTTGGAATAATTTTTATTTCATATTATTGATTGTTATTTAGACAGTACAGTACCATAAGTATGCCTGGCCCTTTATAGAGCCAAGAGACAATCATTCTTTGAAAAGCATACAGTCCAAAGGCTTGATCCTACCATATGCTGAGTGCCCTCGATTCTCACTGCTACCAGGGAGAGTTAGGGATACTCAGTAGCTTTCAGGAGACACAGACCTTGCAGGATAGAACCCTAAATTTAAACACAACATGGCAAGTAATTACAGATCGAGGGTGGATTGAAGGGAGTACAATGTTAAAATAAATGATTATTTGCCCATTTAAGGTTTACTCTGTGTGAATATTGGTAGCTGTTTGTTTGTATTTATACTTTATTTAAGTGTATAAAATTATGTATAAAATTGTGTGCATAAAATTTGGAGTGCTTTCTGTTTTTTTTATTGCCTCAATACTTGGCACTATGAATTTTCTCAACATGTATTACATTATTGGTAGAATGATGCATTCACATCCAGAATTTCCTGGTTAATCCCTGATTCTGTATTTATCACAGCTGCTATGTGGACATCAGAGTTACTCGCAGAATAAAAATTATCTTTCCACAATAAAATGTTGCTCCTCTCTACAGAACATGTCTTGCTGATTGCACATGTTTTGTTATTTTAGATGAAAATAAGTGTAATTATACCCAGGTGAGAATTAAATCCATAAAGTACCCAATACATTTTAAAAAAAAATTCATAGTCCATCCTATGAACTGTATTGTGTAATTTTGACTAGTGCGCATTGCAATTTCCATTGACAGCACTGACAGTTGTGCTTCTGATTGGCAATACTAGGCCCTGAAAATGCACATCTGAGTTATCACTGTGAAATTAGGGAGCCCCTCACCAGACAGTTGAATTCTTTCTCTGATGGTGAGTTGATAGCGCATTTGGGTTTAGAAGTAGCACTTGAAATAATTGAAAAGATGATGATGCTATAGTAATGGAATACAATGAAACTGCTAAATATCTATCATATCCAGCTTCTTGTACACTGTAATCCCCATGTCCTTTTCTGCAGAACTGCTGCCTAGCCACTCGGTCCCTAGTGTGTAGCAGTGCATGGGATTCTTCCATCCTAAATGCAGGACTCTGCACTTGTCCTTGTTGAACCTCATCAGATTTCTTTTGGCCCAATCTTCTAATTTGTCTAGGTCCCTCTGTATCTACCACTCCTCCCAGGTTAGTGTCATCTGCGAACTTCCTGAGGGTGCAATCCATCTCATCGTCCAGATCATTAATAAAGATGTTGAACCAGCCCTAGGACCGACCTCTAGGGCACTCCGCTTGATACCGGCTGCCAACTAGACATTGAGCCATTGATCAGTACCCATTGATCCCGACAATCTAGCCAGCTTTCTATCCACCTTATAGTCTTTTCATCCAATCCATACTTTTTTAACTTGCTGGCAAGAATACTGTGGGAGACAATATCAAAAGCTTTGTTAAAGTCAAGATATATCACGTCCACTGCTTTCCCCATATTCACAGAGCCAGTTATCTCTATCAGCGAAAATCTAACAGTTTTATTCACACTGAGTAGAACATAAGAACACAAGAACATACATAAAAACGGCCATACTGGGTCAGACCAAACGTCCATGTATCATGGCTTCCAACAGTGGCCAATGCCAGGTGCCCCAGAGGAAATGAACAGAACAGGTAATCATCAAGTGATCCATTCCTTGTCACCCATTCCCAGCTTCTGGCAAACAGTACTTACTCCTCAAGAAGTACAATTGATTGCAGTGGGAGTTTTCAATGGAGTAAGGTACTACTCCACAGGAGGGTCTCAACATCTGGCCAATTCTAAGGTTTAAATCCTGAAAAACTTGCACATGCAATCCTGAAAAACGTGCTTAGTCAATGGGACTACTTATGGACTAGTGCATAAAGCACATGATTAAATTTTTTGAAGAACTGGTGCAAAGTGATTGCCTATGACCTATGGTGAAAAGGAATGCAGATAAAATTAGTTGTGTGCTTCTGGCTGAGAACGGATGATAGCATATGTAGAGGCAGATTTAACGGTCAGCAAGGTCAGCAAATGCTGACCAGACCCCACCATCTCCTTCTCTCACTTGCCAGTTATTACATGTCATCCCCTCTCACATTCAGATAAACTCTCATTTCCCTCACTTCCCCCACACTCACTCCTGCTTCTACACCCCTGCCCAGCTCCATGTCATGCTGTCTGCTCCCTCTGGCCTGTGCCTTGCAGTAGTGCTGGTGCTGCTAAAGCCATCAGTACTTCCCCCGCCAAAGCCAGAACTGCTGTTGCACGAGCCAGAGCTGTGAATCACCATGTCTGCTGCTACCAGAGCTAGAGTTGGAGTCACTAGGTAGAGCAGGATGCTGGTTCCTGCTGCCCCATTTGAATTTTCCTGGAAAATGGGAGGGGAGGAGGGGCCTGTGACCAAAATGGATGGTCTGCCATTGAGAGTCCTACTAATCAGTATTCATGGCACAGCCACCATTGTGGAGGCACCCTCCCATGGCAAATTCAGATGTGGACAGTGGTGGGGGACCAGCACATTGCTCTTTCTAAATGTTCCTGCCCGCTGCAAACAATGGCAGCAGCCTGAGCAGGGCATATGTTGTATAGCTGAGCAACCCGGAGCCTGAAGGGGCCCTCCAAGCACATGGGACCCTGAGCAGCTACACCAACTATACCTCTGCCAATGCCATCTGCCCCCACCTATTCTGGGGCCCCACCCTAACAAGTAACTGAGTCAGTCACTATGGCAAGGGGCTCCTTTGCTGCCTCAGGGATGATACAATTGCATGGGTTCCCTGCATCTAATACTGTGCCTGGCCCTCAGCCCCCATTTTTATAGGCGTCCCAGGGCAGCCACACTCACTTATCTTGCAATGTCTTTTCAAAATCCCACAACATTTGAGCATGCCGAGCCATGGCTGGTATTAGAAGAAGTTTTCTACCCTATTCTGCAGGAGTCACAGCCACTGGGCATGCTCCAGTGCTGAATAGGCTACTGTTGGGAAATGCAGCTTATTTCCATAGTCTCCATATCTTTCTCTTGCTGTAGGACACAGATATATGTCTCTGCTTGCTCCAGCTTCTTCTTAGCCCCACAGCACTCTCCCCAACCAGCCCCACTCTAGTTCTGCAATCTCTGCTAGAGTCGACACCAAAAAAATAATCATTTTTTTTTAAATTACCTCTCCAACTGAAGGATAAATGAAGCAGCACAAAAATACACTTTATTTAGGTGTATACTTCTAACTTAGTTATTCTCATCATATAAACATAGAATTATAGAATATTAGGGTTGGAAGAAACCTCAGGAGGTCATCTAGTCCAACTCCCGCTCAAAGCAGGACCAACCCCAACTAAATCATCCCAGTCAGGCCTTTGTCATACTGGAAGATATCTGAAAATGAAAAATACAAAAACCATCTGGTTTTAGACAACAAAAAAGAAAAAGAGATTTTGTTATTACAAACTTCCTCCAAAGAGCCTAAATGGCAGAAACTATCATTTTGTAAACTTTCTCATAACTCCTGCAGTCTGAAGCAGGAAGTCAAGAAATGCCCCTCGAGTCAGCAAGCAGGAACCTGTTATTGTGTCAAGGTTTAAGTCAGGAAAAAAAAAATGTGTGTAGTACTACTGAAGTTGCACATATAGTATAAGATATTTCCAGAGAAATTTTGCTTGAAACCAACACATCTGAAGACCCTGTAAGATAAGCTACAAAGCAACAAAGTCAGAGATCCCGTAGATGATCTTAAAACCAAACAACCCAAAGACCCTGTAGGTGAAGCCAAAAGGAGCAATGCCAAAGACCCTATAGAAGAGCAGGTCAAAAATGAAGCAGGTCAAAGCAGTCTTCCTGCTGAAATAAAGCTTGATGTTCCCATCTGATTAAAGTTGCCTTCAAGAGTCAGCTTTATCACCTGAGCAATTGTGTATGCTTGTTCAGATTGGTCCTTGCCAGCCCACTGAAAGTAAAAGGCCAAATCAACATTTTTTTTCCATTATAAACATCTTACAGAATGAAAAATGTACCACATGAAGATTTGCATGTCAAGTGGCTTAGCAGACATGTATCTTTCAGTTTTTGCATACTGTCCCATTTGTTGGCTGTTCAGGGATACAGCAACTTGAAAATCAACATGGCAAATAGTGATTGGAAGAATGGCAAAGTCAATGTCTGTACCTGAGATGAGAAAATAACATGCAGTCTCTTGTGGCAGCTCTACAGTTTGCAAAGGATCATGTTTTGATAAACAAGCACCTGAAAATATTAGGATATGGTAAGAAGTACTAAAAATATTGCTTGACATAGTCTGAACTTTAGCTAGTTGTAAATAAATAGAGATATACCTATTTCATAGAACTGGAAGGGACCCTGAGAAGTCATTGAGTCCACTCCCCTACCTTCACTAGCAGGACCAAGTACTGATTTTTCCCCAGACCATTATGTGGCTCCCTCAAGGATTGAACTCACAAGCCTGTATCTAGGCAGGCCAATGCTCAACCCACTGAGCTATCCCTCACCTGAAATTTATGGCTAGGTATCCTCATGGGCTTTCATTTATTATTATTATAATAATAATAATCATAGAATACCAGGGTTGGAAGGGACCTCAGGAGGTCATCTAGTCCAACCCCTGCTCAAAGCAGGACCAATCCCCAGAAAGACTTTTGCCCCAGATCCCTAAGTGACCCCTCAAGGATTGAGCTTACAACTTTAGGTTTAGCAAGCCAATGCTCAAACCACTGAGCTATCCCCGGCCATCACAAAGTGCTTTAGAGCAACAACCGTGATATTTACTAGAGCATCAGTAAGCTACTTGCCAGACATAATACAACTTTTGCCTAACATATCAATCACAGCAAGATAATCAAATCCTTGTGCAAGAAAATTATTGGTGAACTTATAAGTCTCTTGGCATCAGAAACCGGGAGGCACATAGTTAATACCTTCAAAGAAGCTAAGTTTTTCATTGGCATTGCAGCAGATGCAACCTCAGATATTAGTCATGTTGATCAAATGTCCATTTTGCTTCACTTTGTTAATATTGATTGTATTATAAGAAAAGTAGCTATAAAAGAGCATTTTGTAAGCTTTGTGACAGAAAGTGAGGCAGATGCTGCATCCTTGTGTGACTCATTCTGCAAGTATGGCTAAGACCCCAAATACATGTCTGGACATAAATATGATGGGGCTATTGGTCTGGCTGGAACTTGTGGAGAATTGCAATAAAAAAAAAGGAGAAAATAGCCTTCAGGCAAGGGAGACAAAATCTATGCACCATATATATCCATTGCCCATCACGTAACATTAACCTAGTTTTGGTGCATGCTGCTGAAGTTAAGGCCAGTCCAGACCTGAAGGTTTTCTTTGCAACTTTGCAGGAAATGTGTAAATATTTCACAGACTCCAACCATCTATGAGAAAAACTAATGATTAAGTCTAAAATTTATCTTTATCTTCAGACTCTTGCTTGAGAAAGTAGAATTTTGCAAAGGGAAGAGGAACTTGACGATGCACTTTAGGCCTCTGAAGAACATGGCAGGATGACACATCAGATGAAATTGAACAGGCTTCTGAAGAATAAAGGAGACTTTTACATCTAAAGGCCCTCTGCAAAACTAGATGGGAAGCTCAAATGAAAGCCACCAAAGCAATGATAGCAAATTTTCAGAGTATAATTTAATGCCTAGAAGATGAAATTGTTGCTGAACACAAGTGTAGTGGGGACACAGATCAAGCAAAAAGCAAACTGTCTTTGATTGTTTGGATATTCTACCTCAGTAAGTTATGGTGGCATAGGTTCTTAGTTATCCTGACTGCAGCTGCTGGAATCCTTTAGTCAAAGAAAATTGACCTTTTCCGATTCCTACCAACATTTGAGAGCCCAGTGAATGGGCTCAGAAAACTCTGATCTGAAGAAAAATAAGAGGAAATTGTAAAAGAATCTCAGAATGGGTGGGAAGCAATGGGTTTTTTAAAATACAAACTACCCAACCACAGGAAGAGAGATGTTTGCAGTATGGATGATGAATTTGCACACCGCTAGTTAATGTTGCCCAGCATTTCCTATTATAAGATCCTGTTTTCATTTGCTTAGAACTTAGCCATATTTTCTATTTGGACTTAAATTTTCATACTTGATATCTGCCACACAATGTTGAATTTGTTTGGGAAATTTCAACAAAAATGATTCAGTTGTTTTTCAGAATGTGTTTAGGGGAAAATATGCTTTATCCATGACAAAAAAAAATAATACAACTGTTTAGTCAAGATGCTCTACTGCCCCAGTGCTTTGGAGCAGGGACGTGAAATTTGGCAGGGTCATCTTGATGTTGGGGTATAACTTTTGCTGTCCATGTGAAATTTGCCCAAATTTGGCATCTGAAAATTTCAGTTTGCACATGCTCAATAGCCACTCCCTGGAGTTTGTCAGCTAAATTTACTAACATTCCATCTGTACAGGGCACATTTCATCCCAGGGCTGTAAGGGCTGAGCAGGACTTTCCCCACAATTTATCTTTCCAATAGCTAGGAGCTAGGAGCTAGTGTTGTGCCAGCCACAGGAACTAACACAGGCTCTCTTCTGTGCTGTCAAATCGGCCCCTTCTGACACTCATGCAGCAAGGAAAAAGAGGATGAATCAACTTGACTGTATTGTAGAGGGGTGAGGAGCTGGGCTGGGCTGGTTCATCAGGAAGAGGCTGGGAAAGGGGACAGGGACAGCTGAGATTGGGGGAGACTGGGACATAGAGCCAAATGAGGGGACTGGGACTTGTCAGGAGGTAACAGGGACAAGGGGACAGGGTGAGCTGGGGTGGGGTGGCTATAGTGGCTTGGAAAAGGGGTCAGGCTTATGAGGGATAGGGACAGAAGGGTCTGTAACCACTACAGCACACTCCCCTTAGAACCTGGCACAGAACTCAGGATTCCTGAGTGTCAGCATTTCCCTGTGTGATGGGATGTGCATACCCCACACTGGGCAAAAGAGGGTTAATCCCACGCTATGGGTGGTGGAAATACCACCCCTCAGACTGTGATGGGCATGTTCCAACTTCTGCCTCAGTATAAAAGGGAGCAGTCCAACTCATTCTAAGCTGACAATTGAGGAGAAAGGATGCTTGGTGGAGGCTCCTGGCCAGGAGCAGCTATAGCCACAGACCAGAGAACCAGAGAACCCAGAGACCAGACTGGAGACTTGCTATCTTCAGCCAACTACCGGGAGTAGTACTTTCAGGGAGCTACCCCCGCCAGGGAACCCAGGTTCCCTGATGGTGAACGGACTGCTCCCTCAGGAGACATGTTAGGAAGTGGCCCAGGGAGGCGGAGGGAGTGGTATCTTCCACCCGAGAAAGGTCAGCGTGTTGCAGTAGGATTCCCTGGTGACTGGGTGGCAACACCACCGGTTGCCAAAAGACCCTGGGCTGGGACCTTGTGGAGCGGGAGGTCCCGGATCCCCTTACCCCAGCCACCACCCACCCATAGGTGGTGGCCCACTTCCCTGACCACTAGGCCACATAATCCTGACCTCAAGGGCAGTTGTACTGACTCTGGCCACTAGGCTGCACAGCCCTGACCCCAAGGGCACCTGTGTAGACTCGGGCCACTAGGGACAGAATAGCCCTAAGCATAAGGGCAGCTATATTGACTCCGGACAGCCCTTCACCCAAGGGCAACCATCTTGACCCTTACCACTGAGACATGCTGCTTTCAGTCTAGGGATCATTGGATAGACTATAATCACGGTGGTATCACAAGCCCAACCCACCCTAAAATGGGACTGGGTGTTCATAACCCATAACCTTAACCATGGAATTTTAAAACTTTTGAATATTTGGCTATGCAACTTTAATAGTCTTTTAATTTGAGGTGGGGATACTATATAAAAGTATAAAAATGTACATAGAAATGTGCATATGAATTGAAGTCATTAAGAGAAGTTATTTTCTTAACTTTTTTTATTTTCAAATTAATTCACCTGCATTTGCTATTATCATCATCTTTGAGTTTGTCATTTCTAGATTAACCTGATTTGACTTGCCCTGTTTATTCACCTGCATAAATGAATGGTGAGACAAAAAATTTTGCAAATCTTTCATGGTCTGATGTGTGCATAAAAGACTTGCCATTATCTGTGGCATTATGAATTGATTCACCTTTAACATGTTCTCTTTTGCCTTAATTGGTTATCAAATAATTTTCTAGCCAGTTAAATTGCTTGACCCTTTTAAATTTTCCCAGGCCATTTTATCTTTTCCCTTGCTTCAAAACTTCCTACCTTCTGTTGAGCTGGCAATTAATCATAACAACACTAGTGGCAGGAGACTACTTTGCTCTTTATAGAACATACCATATGTCTTTCACTCACAGTTTTCTGTAGGTTTTGGAGATGTTAAAAAAAAGGCTGGCTGTAAATAGGTGAATTGGCTAGGGATAAATGCTGATTTCTGGTGTTCCCTGTGAGCTAGGATCTGAATGTTTTGGGTGTCAAAAAGCTTCCACAGTTATAAGAAATCGATTATACAGTATCTTCTACATTTCTTCAGCAATAACAACAAAAATTAGTGAGCCCAGTCCTACAATCTTCATTCAGATTTCTTCACTTATTTCACTGAGGCCTCTGCCTGAGAGAGGACTGAAAGACGTGACTCAAAATAAGGACCCAGTTCAGGAAACATCTCTGTTCAGAACAGCACTTGTGCACATGCTTTAAGTATATATGTAAGTCCTATTTATTTCAATTGAACTTATATGCATATATACATACATACCTTAAACTGAGTAGCAGCTTATTTCACATGTAGCACTATTGGTTTAAAGGAGGCCACTTCTGAAGTAAGGCGCTATTCACCGTGATAAAGGCTGCCTGGACTATCAATGGACTTAAGGACTTGCTTAACCATATGGCACTTGTTTAAATCCATTGACAGTCCAGGCAGCCTTTGTCACACAGAATAGCACCTTAGTGCTACATATGGGGTAAGATGCTACTCAGCTTGAATAAGGGTATAAGATCTATCTTGAGGATGGTGCTTCTCTCAGACCAAAACAGAGCCCCCAGAATTTAAGGTGTCCTCCTTAGTAGGTCAGCAATGAATTCACATATATTTTCCAGACTACCTTGACTTGATGACCCCGACTGTGTTTAAGATGTGTTTGATCATTGGCTCTTACTATCTGCTTCAGCCAACTGGCAATTGTTTGAGCAGATAATAATTATACTCACTAATTAACCTTTAAATAGTAACCAGCAAACACCTGATCTCAATCTTCTCAGAGAGACTGAGGTGCTCGAAACACAACTTTAGTCTATTTATTAACTTGATTATTGTGTGCTTTTAACAAATGCTTCTGGGGAAAAATAGGGGTTTGGGGTCTCTTGTTTCATTGAAAAGATCTGCTACATTTCTGACTGCATTAAGTGATATGAGAAAGGATATAAATCCATGTTGATGAATCACATAAATGATATCATCCAAGACATTGCAGTGGTTTTTTATTTATTCCCAAGAAGAAACTAAGGTTTTTTTTTTCTTTTGGTTAAAATATAAGCTGCTTGATAGCCTAAGGTCCTGGTTTTCAGAAGTGCTGATCAAGTTCAATTCCCATTGATTTGTTTGAGTTCTGGGTGCTCAGCACCTGTGCAAATCAGATCCTACCATATTAGGATCAACTCCTGAACTATTCATTACTATTGTGTTGGCTGATTACTTCTGGCATGTGATGATCCATGAGCACATACATAGCTCTGAATATTATACCAGCTTTTCAGGCTGGACACTATAGGTGAATCCATCCCTGTGCAAAGTGCCAACACAAGGATTATGCACCAGTTAAGGCATAATAGGGCTTATATGGGACTTAGGTGGTATGTATAGCCTTATGCTGACAATCTGCACGGGGGTAATTCTTACCCTATGACTCAGACTTGAGAAATGAGGTACAGCAGAAATCAATGGATGCAGCAATAGGGCAACGGCTTTATCATCCTGTGTTATTCCTTGACTTTAGCAAAGCTTTTGATACGGTCTCCCACAGTATTCTTGCCGCCAAGTTAAAGAAGATAGACGGTAAGGTGGATAGAAAGCTGGCTAGATCGTCGGGCTCAACAGGTAGTGATCAATGGCTCCATGTCTAGTTGGCAGCCGGTTTCGAGCGGAGTGCCCCAGGGGTTGATCCTGGGGCCGGTTTTGTTTAATGTCTTTATTAATGATCTGGAGGATGGTGTGGACTGCATTCTCAGCAAGTTTGCAGATGACACTAAACTGGGAGGCGTGGTAGATACACTAGAGGGTATGGATCGGATACAGAGGGACCTAGACAAATTAGAGGATTGGGCCAAAAAAACCCTAATGAGGTTCAACAAGGACAAGTGCAGAGTCCTGCACTTAGGATGGAAGAATCCCATGCACAGCTACAGACTAGGGACCGAATGGCTAGGTAGCAGTTCTGCAGAAAAGGACCTAGGGGTCACAGTGGATGAGAAGCTGGATATGAGTCAACAGTGTGCTCTTGTTGCCAAGAAGGCTAACGGCATTTGGGGCTTTATAAGTAGGGGCACTGCCAGCAGATCGAGGGACGTGATCGTCCCCCTTTATTTGACATTGGTGAGGCCTCATCTGGAGTACTGTGTCCAGTTTTGGGCCCCACACTACAAGAAGGATGTGGAAAAATTAGAAAGAGTCCAGCGGAGGGCAACAAAAATGATTAGGGGTCTGAAGCACATGACTTATGAGGGGAGGCTGAGGGAACTGGGATTGTTTAGTCTCCAGAAGAGAAGAATGAGGGGGGATTTGATAGCTGCTTTCACCTACCTGAGGGGGGGTTCCAAAGAGGATGGAGCTTGGCTGTTCTCAGTGGTGGCAGATGACAGAACAAGGAGCAATGGTCTCAAGTTGCAATGGGGGAGGTCTAGATTGGATATTAGGAAACATTATTTCACTAGGAGGGTGGTGAAGCACTGGAATGCGTTACCTAGGGAGGTGGTGGAATCTCCTTCCTTAGAGGTTTTTAAGGCCCGGCTTGACAAAGCCCTGGCTGGGATGATTTAGTTGGAAATTGGTCCTGCTTTGAGCAGGGGTTGGACTAGATGACCTCCTGAGGTCCCTTCCAACCCTGATATTCTATGATTCTATGATCTTTCCCCTACCATGCTTTCCATGCAGAAACTAACAGAGACAGCATCAGCAAAACAAGGTTTTTACTTGTCCCTCAGACATCAGCAGCTTTTCAAGTTTCCAGGAGATAGATATCAAAAGTGGAAAGGATGAAGGGCATATATGAAGCTGTGATCTCCCTTCTCAATCCTGCTACAATCCTTAATTTACCCTTGTTCCCTAGCTGCCAGAAAAAATGAAATTGGCAACTATTAGGTAAGTGGCAGACACCAATTTTGTCAATTTAATATACTCTCTCTACACACATACACATCACAACATCATTTGAAAGCTTATTACATCTACAGTAACTCCTCACTTAACATTGTAGTTATGTTCCTGAAAAATGCGACTTTAAGCGAAACGATGCTAAGCGAATCCAATTTCTCCATAAGATTTAATGTAAATGAGGGGGTTAGGTTCCAGGGAATTTTTTTTCACCAGACAAAAGACTAAATTTATACATACACATATACACACACTCACATGCAGTATAAGTTTTAAACAAACAATTTAATACTGGTACACAGTGATGATGATAGTGAAGCTGGGTTGAAGTGGTGAAGTCAGAGGGTGAGATATTTCTCAGGGAATGCCTTACTGCTAAATGATGAACTAACATTTGGCTGAGCCCTCAAGGGTTAACTGGTTGTTAATGTAGCCTCACTCTACAAGGCAACAGGCATGGAGGGAGGGGAGAGAGCATAGCAGACAGAGACACACACCATGTGTCTGAGAGTAAGAGATGCACATTTCCCCTTTAAGTAGCTGATCCCAGTCTTAAGTACACTGCCTTGTTAATTAGATCAGCTTGCTGAGACCACAGCTGCTGCCTGGAAGCTCCCTCCATCCTGAAGCCTGTCGTGTGTACCCCCTGCTCTATGGAAATGGGGTAAGTGGGGTGCAGGAGTAGGGGGGAGGGGGACACCCTGACTTAGCTCGCCACTTCACCCCTCCCCTGTACAGCAAGCAGGAGTCTCTGGGAGCAGCTCCAAGGCAGAAGACAGGAGCTGCACATGGCAGTGGGGGAGTGACAGCTCAATGCTGGCAATTGATAGTCTGCTGGGCAGCTGCAGCACAGGGAACTTAGAGGAGCGGGGAGCTGCTAGGGGGGCTGCCAGTCCACCCTGATTACAAGCCCCCCACCAGCTAGCTCCAACGGGCTGCTCTTCCTGCAAGCAGTGGACAAAGCAGGTGGCTGCCAAATGACCTTAGAAGGGATCATTGCACAACTTTAAACGAGCATGTTCCCTAATTGATCAGCAATGAAACAACGTCAACCAGGATGATTTTAAGTGAAGAGTTACTGTACTTTAAGATGAGGTATGATGTGGAGCTGTCAAGTGGTGCTGTTACCATAGAAGAAAGGATAAGCAATGACACTTGCAATGTTAAAATGACAACTTTAAAATATTTTATTCGTTTCTGTTAGTTTAATACTATATATTATTTCAAGACATAATACTGGATTTATTTGTGACCTCAAAACATCATCAAAGCAATCTAAAGGATAAAACAAAATATAAATATTAATTTGTATAGGCATTATTGAAAAGTAATAATACTGGTGACATTTCTACTCAACATTGTTATCATCCTCTTATTCATCAGTATGATCTCTGTCGAGAGTGTGGGGGTTACCACAGTCTTCATTGGCCTGGTATATACACAGCTCTGTGCAGGGAAGATTGTTCTAACTACAGAAACAATTAATTGTGCAGTGTCCTCTACTGGTACAAGCACAAATAAGGTCTTGTAGAAGCTCAGATGCCAGTGGGCCCTTGAAGAATACAGGAAGTAGTTCATAATCAACTTTTTTTTCTATCCATGTTGCAATGGTTATCCTATATCTGGTTACCTGTGTGTGAAAACATCTAAATCTTTGTTTGTCAAGATGCTTTTTTTACAGACTCTTCAAAACTGTCCTCACATGGGAGTTTGGCCAGTGACTTGTCCTTTTTGATGGCTAGATTGAAGCACAAGCAATTCAGTCTCTGTGGGCCTCTTTTTCTTTCTCGCTTTAATCATACAGCACTGCTACCAACTTCCTTGCTGCAGAAATTTTGGCTTGTCCATCACTCTCCCAGTTTGGCAAGATTTCTGAAGTGGTAAGAGTGACATTGCACTCTATATGTTTATGGAAATATGCTTATGAGTGTAAATATGACTTAAGTGGAATATGCTTTGTGCTAGATATACCATGTAACATAGCTTTGCAAATGTTATGATCTACTGAATATATTCATCCTATTTGTATGCATGTATTTTTATATCTGAAGTTATGAGCGTTGGCTCTATGCTTGTATTTGAAGTGTTTGCTGTAGGAAATACATAAAGAAGATTTGGCCAACATATTGTGAACGGGCTATTCAAGTAATTGGGAATACTTAACTACAATGGACTTTGGGAGACGCCAATCCACATCTGAACTTTCCTGGGAATGTTCAAACTACCAAGTAAACAATGGCGTCGGCCTGCAAGGAGCGGAATCATTCATGGATATGTGACTTGCCCAGGTGGCTACAAACTCCATCTTGTTGCTGTGATTTTGCACAGAAGAACAAAGGGGTTTCCACTCACAAGACAGAGCATATAAAAGACCCTGGAAGCCTCTCAAATTTGTCTTCAGCTGGCTCAAAACCTCTCCATCCCAAAGAGGTGCCTGAAAGAAACTGGAACAAAGGACTGTAACTACGGGGGTATGAGTGATTGCTGGACCCAGGCTATAAACTACAATGTTGGTCTGAAAAGGATTGTATCTGAGATAACATCTAGGGTGAGAAGTTACTATTTGTAACTAGATCCTTAGTATATTAAGTTAGCCTTGCGTGTTTTGTTTTATTTTGCTTGGTAACTTACTTTGTTCTGTCTGTTATTACTTGAAACCACTTTGCAGGAGCAACAAACCTTATGATTTCTCTGACCTGTCCAGAAGAGAGCTGGACACTTCAAGGCACACGGTTTTGGGGAAATTTGGGACTGGGAGTGCATTGGAGGTTGTCTTTCTGGTTGTAACCAAGACTGGTGAAAGCCAGATGGGGGGCTGTGGGGTTGTAGACAGGCTCCTGGAGTCAGAGCCGATGAACCAGGGCTGTCTAACACAAAGACACTCAGGATACATGCTGGTAGGCTGATTGTCAGTGGCCCAAGTTGGAAGCTACAATAGCAAAGCATTGTGAGCTTCTGGAAGTAAGGGATTGCATGAGAATCTCTGCTTTCTTTTTACAATAGTACATTTCTAGCCCCAGGGCCAGCCCCAGGGTTTTTGCCTCCCCAAGAGGCGGGGAAAAAAAAACCCATGATCGCGATCGGCGGCAGCTCCACCGCGCCGTTTTCTTCTTTGGCGGCACTTCAGCAGCAGGTCCTTCCCTCCGAGAGGGACCGAGGGACCTGCCACCAAAGAGCTGGACGTACCGCCCCTTGCCCTTGGCAGCCCCAAGCACCTGCTTGCTGAGCTGGTGCCTGGAGCCGGCCCTGTCTAGCCCTCATGGATGTGGATACAAGTTTAAACATGAACCAAGTATATCGTATGGGCTGAAAAATGAGACAGCAAATGAAAAACCCCAAATTTAAGTTTTTAAGCCAATCTGATGATTTTCTGGGGTCTGACTCGTGAGTTTTGAATGCCTGGGTTTGGCAGTCATGGATCCTCATCTTCATCCAAACCGCACAGAGCATAAATCAGAAGGTGCTGTGCAAAAATAGCTTAAAACTCTTCCTATCACTGTCCTAGTCTTTCTACTACACAATATAGCCCATGCTTTCTGCACTGTTAGTGGAGCAGCACAAGGGAACCAAATACACAACTGAGTTAAAGCAGCATAACAAAGGGACATGCACCCTTTTCTACACCAGCAGCAGAAAGGACAACTTGTATAAGAGCCCCTGTATCAGTTTTACTCCACCTGATGTTGAAGTGATCACCACTGACAAACTTGAAACATATAAACATGGCTGCACAAAGCAGCCATGTTTCACCAGTGGATTTGGCTCAGTCTTAAAACAAACAAAAAAACACAGATTCTAACAGTGCTAACATGTTTTCAACAGGAACATTTAAATGGAGATGCCAAAATCACCATGAATCCTCTGACTGCCTAGGCAGCTGGAATATGATTAGGGGTGGTGTTTGGAAGGGTGTGGGAGTGTTGTGGAAGGTGTTCAAGGAGGTATATGACTCATATAATGAAGAATTTCAGAATTCTTCCTGGTTAAAAGACAGATAAATATATAAACTTGCAAAAACCTGAAGTCTAATGTTGATTGTAATGATGTATCATTACATGGTTCTGAAAAAAATAACTGTCTTTTCCCACTGGACTGATTTGCAGTAGACTTTATAAATTAATGCTTACTGTCTGGGTTAAAATCTTATAAGATAGCAGTACTGTCTCAGTCAGGAGAGCTTTAGTTTCACAAATTTGTCCTTAGCACACAGACAGTAAGAAAAGAAGACGAGCAAGGACATTCTGTTCTCATTTGAGTCATCTCCTTGTCTAGATTTTTAATTTGTTGCCAACGCTGTCCTTTGACTGGAGCTAATTTTCATACAATTTAATACTTTCTTTTACATATTCAAATGTTTTTATGATATGAAGGATCAAATATAGAAAGGCTTCTATGACCTTTTTAGTTTCTTGGAAGAATATGGTGCTTAACTAGCTTAGATAAAATAAAATCTTTGAAAATGAACAGATTTTGAAAATGATCTTTTAGATTTGACATCAGTTGGGTGTCTATAAACTGCAAATGCTTTTCCTTCTTCAGGCTTCCAGAGCTCAGCAAGTGACTGTGCTTTATCCCAATATGCAGTGACTCATCATGTATATTTCACCCACACCAGTCCTCAAAGACTGAATATTACTAGTTATTTTATTATTCCTAATCTAGGTTCAGTACTGAAAATGTCCTAATACGGGGCCCATCATGGAAAAAAAATAGTGAAGCTTGCATTAGCTACAGTGGGAGCAAGGTTGTGTTTTCAATCTTCATGTTTTCTAGTTTACCTTTAAAGTTCTCAGACTAGGTATCATGAGGAGCTAATATGTCCTGTAGCTCTGAAGAATTAAAATCCTTTTTTTTTTTGGGTTAGAAGTGAAAACAAGATTGGTAACCATATTTTAAACCAAAAGGACATTTGCCCACACCACAAAACCAGCACATATTTTACAGATATATACATACAAATATTGTTGCCTTGGTGGGATGTAGAGAGAGAAATTCTTGCAAAAGTGTGTTGATTAGGGTTCTTCATCACTGCTTTTTTTTTTTTTAAAACAAGGAATTGTCCGTTCCCCCCCCCCCTTTTTTTTTTTTTTTTTTTTAGCAAAAAGGGTTTGCATTCCTGAAAATTTAATATTTTTGGTTGGAAAAAATCAAAAACCTTACTTTTTTTTTTTTTTTAAGTTTTGGTCCAAAATGTTCTGTGTTTCAGCTTCCTGCCTGGATCTGCGCAACTCCCGGGAAGCTGCTGGCATCTCACTATGGCTCCTAGGAGGAGGGATGGCCACATGAGATCTGTGTGCTTCCCCCCACCCCAGCACCAGCTCAGCAGCCCCCATTTGCCAGGACGTGCAGCCAATGGGTGCTGAGGGGGCAGCACCTGCAGGTGTCGGCAGCATGCAGAGGCACGTGGTCGCGCCTCTGCCTAGGAGCTGGAGGGAGATGCTGTTGCTTCTCGGGAGCCACCTGAGGTAACCGCAGCCTGGAGCCCACATCCTGAGCCCCCTCCCGCACTCCAACACCCTGCCCCAGCCCAGATCCCCCTCCTGCAACTTTAACCCCTCATTTCTGTCCCCACCCCAGAGCCCACACCCCCAGCCCGAGTCCTTGCTCCCTCTCGCACCCCAACCCCCTGCCCCAGCCTGGTAAAAATGAGGGAGGGGGATGGAGTGAGCAGGGGGAAGGGGTGGGGCAGGTGGTGGGTCAAGGGTGTTCAGTTTTCTGCAAATAGAAATCTGGCAACCCTAGCTCCGCTCCTGGCTCCACTCTGTGGAAGGGACTCTGGGCGGAAGGTGCAGGGCATAGGGGTCTGTGTAAGTGTGTGTGTGTGGGGGGGGGCACGTTGTGGTTCTCAACTTGCAGCCCAGGTAACACATTGTGGGCCCACAATCATAAATCGGTTGAGAACCAATGGTCTAAGTGAAGCCACTGGGAATATTGACAAGTAAATGCATGCTAGCATGAGTAAGAGTTTCCCATATGGGCCCAAAGTTGGTAGAAAACTTACCTTTGAGCCAGTTTCCCCACCCCCCACCCCCCATCTTAGTGCCTGTCCTTGGATGTTATTTCATTTCTCAGTAGAAATGGGCTGAATTGGCCATTGGCTTATCAACATATACTTGGGCTGAATTTTTTGTTCTGCAAAGCTAAAATCAAAATTAGGGTTTGCTGCAATTTAAGTATGTCAAAAAATGGAGGTATAAGCTTAGATTTTATAAGATAGGTGTGTACACTTTTAAATCTCAAGTAAAGCGTTTGTTGCATCTCCTCAAATTCCTCAGTTGCATGAGAAGCATATGCTGATTTTTTTTTCATTCTTTATAAAAAAAAAAAAATCCCCTATGAGCCTCACTGACAGAGTTGTAATAGATGGTGAGTAAACTCTAGCGCCCCTACTATATTCCCAATTGTGAATTTGGGATTGTTTGCTTATTCCTATTAAGAAACAGAAAATATCTTAGAATACCAACTTCAATTGCCAAGAAACTGACAGGCAGGCTTGTTGCTTTCTTCTAAGAGAAAATGCATCAATCTCATGCACTCACAGATAAGTCATTTTAGAGTTTTTATTAGATGCGTTTTAGAAAAGTTTATGAAAACTGTGGAATTATGTGCACACTATCTTTTAAGGTATCATTCATGTGCTATAGAGCTAAAACATACAGGCATTTATTAGCTGTAAATTTTTTGTCCATGAAATAATCTCTAAATAATTTAGATATGAATCTAATGTTACTTGAAAAATCTAAGAATCATAGAACACTGCAAAATTCAACTAGAAATGTGACTGTAATCTCCTCTAATCTTAGTTTTAAATAATGTATGCCACCATTAGAAATTGTTCCCAAAGACAAGTAAAAAATTGGTAGAGGCTAAATAACAGACAATTATGCATACATTTGAGATTTTAGATAAGCATTTATGTTTCAAAAGGCATAAATCTATATACATATCAAATATTTGAAATATTAGATATAGATGATGATGAAGAAAAAAAGGTTATGTGGAACATATGCACTTTAACTGAGATCATAGCAGTAAGAGTATAAAAATTATAATTAGCAGAGGAGCTGTAGATATGCCTCTGATATGCCACAAAGAACACACAGTTTTGTTGTTTTGTCTTCCAAACGAAGAAAATAACTACTGTCAAAAGAAAGATGTATTGAACTAACTTTTGACCAAGGGACTGCAGATCAAAGTAGACAGAAATGATGAAAAGAATAGCTTTTTCAGAAAAGGCTAGCAATCATCTTAAATGTATAAATTTGTGTTCTTTATATTTTCTTGGCAATGATTCATAGTGTAATGCTGTGTGTTTTCAAAATTCTATTAATCTTACACTCGCATTTCACATTTTAACAATTCATAAGCAGTGAGTTTAATAGAGATGAAACAAAGAGGTTTACAAAAATCAGGGATTTCTCTGAGAAAGTTGTTTATTTATATATATATTTTGTAAACCTCTTTGTTTCATCTCTACTAAACTCACTGCTTATGAATGTATATATATATAATGTGTGTGTGGTTAGATAGTGGATATTATCTTTAAAGGTAGAGATTAAAATTTCTCACCAAGGATATTTTATAAAGCAAGCACCTGGGAAGCACTGGTTATTCCATGTGAAAAATAATCAGGTTTACATGAGAATGTCAGTCCATCCAGGAAAAAATAAATCAGCCAACTCCTGCAATTTTATCATGAGTCTCATGATATTTGGTGATTTTCTTAAATCACCAGCTCCGGGAGTCATGTGAATACATCAGAATTTCAGGTTTTATAAAAAAGAAAGTATCTCGCCTTTCTTATTGCAGAAAAAGAGGATGAAACCAAAAGGCACTTTTTAAAACAGGTTCCTTTTTGAAATCTCATGATTTTTATAGTCCTGATTCATAAATTGTTGGGGTTGGCGATACAAATACAAAGTCATATGAAATGTTTAACTCTCTATCATGAGAGGATCCTGACTACACTGTGCCAATAGAACACAATAATCAGATATTGACTCTTGTTGGGATGACCATCAAGCTTTATTGATTCAGGAGGTAAATATGACTTCCTTTCACTCAGTGCTGACCTTCAAGAACAGTAGTCACCAAAATACGGAGGGTGACATTTGCCTATTTGAAGAGGGCCTGCACAAAGACACAAATTCTACTTCGAGGGATTAATGTTACAATAACCAGACAGGGAGTGTAAAAATCAGGATTCAGAACACTTCTTTTGGGAAGAGGTGGTATAGTGGTTTATATAAGACAAAGCCCCTAATATCAGGATGATCCCAATAATATTGGGATTTCTGGTCACTCTAAATGAGGTGAACCCTCTGCAGAGGGGTAAATTACACCTGGAGTGAAGCATGTAATTAGTGGCATACACTTTGATCATCTTAATAAAAAAATCTGACTCTTTCATACATATGATTTTCTCAAGTTTAACTACTTTAAAAAAAAAAAAAAGGAACCAGTTTTTCCAGACTTCTCAGTTCCCCCATTTTAAGATGTTATCTTTTAAGTACAAAAACAAAATATATTTTAATGGGTGTAAGCAAGTATTGTAAAATAATGACGTTTTGGGTAGTTGTTTTCTTATATATAAGGACTGACTGCTGTTCAGGAAAACCCTTAAAAATGAACTTCAAGACACACCCTGCCGCCCCAGCTCTGGGTTCCCCCTACCCCCCACACACACCTCCTCCACCCCAGCCCTGGGCTCACCCCCCCGCCACCTGCACCCTCCTTCCGCCGCAACCCTTGGTCACTGGTAACTCACTCCCACAGCAGGTCATCCAGCAGGAATTTTAGATGTGCACAGAACACAGACAGGATTGGTTCCCATATGGTTACAGAACTGCAGTAAAGTGGAACATTTTTCAGTTTGTGTGATTGGAGGATATCTGGATGCATATTATAAGACTGTCCTACATAAATAAGGAAAAGTTGAGGTGCCTTTATTATTCTTTTGTTCCACTCTTTCTTTCTATGGGGAATTTGCCAATGCAGTATCACTGTCTTCCTTTTAAACAAACAAACAAACAAACAAACAAAAGGCAATGGCTGTTGAAAATAGCAATTCCAGTCCTAATAACCACTGGGAAGCATTTCTTGCTCAATGTTATCCTACTTTTTCTACAGCAAGTTACAGTGGATCAGTATATTTGATTTGGGAGAAATGAAGTAACAGCTGCCCAAACTGAGCTTGAGCACTCCTGAATTTTGAGGTGTTCAAATCTGGAAGGCAGGTGCTGTGGGGGGGAGCTGTGGCTCCACAGGGGAGCACGGCAGCATGTATGCAGCAGCGTGCAGCGCCAGACACGCTGGTCTGAGTGGCACGGTAGGAGGGGCTGAGGGGTTGGAGAAGGGGTAGAGGGTGCCGGGGGGGACAGTCAAGGGACAGGGAATGGGGGGGTTGGATGGGGTGGAGGTTTGGGGGGGCAATCAGGGGCAAGGAGAAGGAGGGGTTAAATGGGTCAGGGGGTTGGGGGGGCAGTTAGGGGACAGGCAGCAGCTGGATAGGCATGGGAGTGCCAGGGGTTCGTCAGGGGACAGGTAGGGGATGGGGTCCTAGAGGGGAAGTTGGGGGGGTCTCAGGAAAGGGGAAGTTGGGGAAAAGGACCAGTGGGGCTTAGATAGGGGTTGGGGTCCTGCGGGGGCAGTTGGGGCAGGGGTCCCGGGAGGGGGTGATCAGGGGACAGGGAGCAGGGGGGTTGGATGGGTTGGGGTTTCTGTGGGGGGCAGTCTGAGGGAGTGGATGGGGGCAGGGTGGGTCTACCCTCCTTCCCCAAGGAGTGTCCTATTTTTGAATGTTAAAATATGGAATCCCTACTCACAACGCAGCTCTCCATTCACAGCAGGCTACAGCATGAGGTCTCAGCTTCCTCACTCCCTCCCCCTCTTTCCTGTTGGTAGTGGCCAAGGGAATGCTGGGAAATGTAGTTCTTTCCCTGCTTCAGGGCTGGCTCTATAGGCTCTATAGGCAGGGAGCTAACCAAGGAACTACAGCTCCCAGGGCCCCCCCCTCGGTTCTCATGCTGGATCCCTGCCGCCCCTGCAAATGGGCTGCCCCAAGCACGTGCTTGCTTTGCTGGTGCCTAGAGCCGCCCCTGGCCCAGAGTTAAAAATATGGCTTTAAGCTTATAGGACCTAAAACGAGCAGAAATTCCCATGTTTGATTAATGCTAATTAAATGCTCTGGTTGTTCTGTGTGGATTGAAACATCCCCCCTATAGTGTCTGCTGCAAGGACTGGTCAAACATTAGAAAGAAAGAATTGTTTGACAAATGCTGCCATTATTTTTGAATAATTTATAGAGCAGGACAAATATTGCAAAAAAAATTACTCATTGAATTATTCAATGAAAAATGGCAACATTTGCTGAATAATGTATTTGCTGAATAGTATTTGACCGGGTCTATTTGCAGCACAAACACTGAAGCATTGTGCTAGAGCCAGAAGAAGAATGGCTAAACACAGAAATGAAATAGACTAGTCTATGTTCATTATCTTCACTGCTAAAATAAGTAATATGTGTGATCAAGTTTTAGTAACCTAGCCACTGTCAATAATAGCTGATTAATGTGTTTTAAAATACATTTCTTTTAACTTGAGAGTGTCCCTATAAAGAGGGGAAAATAAACTAGTAAATTTTGTTAAGAGTCTATCAACAAAGACTTTCACTGTGGGTATTAATTATACCAAGCTCTTATATTTTGCTTTTCATCAGTAGATCACAAAATGTTTTACAAAGGATGAAAACATAAAAAAAAAAAAGGCAGAAAATTGATGGGTTGGATGAGATTCCTCTTTACTTCCCTACCATCAATTGTCTTTTTGTCCTGATGAGAATTATGCAGAGTATAAGACCTTTTTAGGGACAAGAATTGTGCACAGTACAGCCCCGATCCATATGTAACTTTAGGCACATAAGTAGTTCCACTGAAGTCAAGGCTAAGATATTACAATTTGGAAAGCATGTTCATACTGAACATCGATATATATCCATTGAGATATAGCCCTTTTCCTAGAGATAGCTGTATTCATCCAAATTTGAAGTAACTGGGTCTTTTCACATGTGTAGTTATGCTTTCATAGGTCTTTTGCAGGATCATGGTCTATATCCTGACAAATAATGAATATGTTGAAAAGCCATTGGGAGTGTTCTCCCAATATTTCTACAATTGTAGAATATTTCTACAATATTCTCTATGGCTATATCTTCACTGCAGAGTTAGTTTGAGTAATCTACACTTAACTCTTCTCAGGATAGCATAGCTTGAGTGAGAGCAGCCACACTGTGAAATAATACTAGAGCATCACAGAGCGATTGGGTTAGCATGTGACCAATTGTGCTGATTTGAGCTGCAGTCTATAATTGCTGACACACCAGCCACACACAAATTAAAGGGGCTTGTGCATGGAGATGGGACTTGAGTTGGGAGCAAAGCTGGAGTGATAACTCAAGTTAACTCTGCAGTAAAGATGACAAGCTCAATGTGAAAATATAAGTGAATAACTTTTCATTTGAAATTATGAGGACTGAATGGGGATGTTACCCTTTTTGAATTCATGCTAAGTTGTCTAGAAAGAAGGAAAAGACAATAAAATGATCCAAAAATGCAAAAAGTGATTTTCTCATAAGTTTTGCTATCAGCTTTTGGGCACAGTTTGCCTATTTGCTTTTCCTCTGGGCTCAACACTGGAGGTTAGTGTGTAATGTAAGACAGTCTCTTGGAATGTATTTCATTTCACTCCCCTCACACAAAATCACCCACAAAATCTTCCACTGCAATTTCATTCACATCTTTTGGAATGTTAATATTTTGCTGAATTTTCATCTTCCCAGATTACCATCACAGGCTACTAGTCTGGAACAAAGCTCTCAAACATAATAAAAAGATGAAATCACAGAAGATAAAGTTTCTGACCAGATCCCTGTTCTGACAGGCTTGTCAGTTGTTATTTTTTTAATCATAACTAAGTTAGAGGTCCATGTTTTTTGCTTACTCCACCTTTGAGGGCAATGTTCAGTGATATCACATAACTTAATAGCAGTACAAAATCTCCTGCTGAGTAGCAGGATGTCACACATTTAAAAAGGAAAGCTGATACTAAATAAGACTAAGAACTCATTGTCATTTTTCCTCTTCCTTTGAGGGAGAGATTGTTCTTTTAGGCAGCTGTGCTGCCCCCCAGAGGAGACCAATGGGGAAATTGTGACTCAGTTACAGTTCTTCCCTCTCATCCCTTTGCCCCAAGGAATAATAATGCCTTACAGACCCTTATCTGGCATAGCACTCTTCCTTCCTCACATGGACTCAATTCTGCTCTGTCCATTCCCTACCCCTTCCTCCTGCATGCTTTTCAGATGCAGATGGTGGTTTGAATATAGGCCATGTGGAACTTCTTGCCTCTTTTCCTCCCCAACATCTAGCCACAAGACCTGGAGACAGTGCACTGGAGACTTGGGCAGTCATGCTCCCTCAGGTATCTGTGCTTGACTGCATTAGGCGCAGCCATGACCTGAGCCTTAGCAAATACAAGACCCACTATAAGTCATAAGAGGAGACAATACTTAAGACATTTTATAGGTGGGCCAGTAAGGGTCAGAATTCACCCCTAAAGTCTGCATCATTATGCACAAAAAACGTTATTCCCCTCACATTTATATCAATGCAACTCTACTTACTTTGAGGTGCTACTGATTTACATAGTACAAACGAGGGTAGAACTGGGCCCCTCAAAGATCCAATTATAATTACATACGTAAATTGGGTAACTGTGTGCACAGGTAGTTTGAAACAGTTACGTCATTTGCCTTTTCAAAGTTGGCACTGAACTGACCTTGTCAACTGCATCCCCTCAAATCTGAGTCTCTACTGTGACCCTGTGACAGAATGGGAATTATTCATAATATTTTGTATGAATACTTTGTGTGCTTCAGTTTCCCCTATATGCTGCATGGTTAACTAGGTGGGGGGGAAGATTGTTTACTCTTTGCAGATCCAGGTGTTACTGATGCCTGGCTGTCTGAGCCCTAGATCCCATGCCTATGGAGAGTCCCAGAAGACAATGGCCACTCCAGTTGCCAGGACATTTGGCACCTAGCAACTAACAGCCATTGATGGACCACCCTGTGCACAAAGCCAGCTGGTTTGACCAGCTGGAGAACAAAGGGCTAAGGAGGATGGCCAGGTGACCATGTTTGCCCGGGAACAGGGACAAAGAACTGAGGAGAGGATAGGGGAGTTTGTTAAGCATGGGACTGCTGGAAGGAGAAACTGGAGGTACTGGGACCAAGGAGGGGTCTGAGAGCTCTGGGCTCTGAGACTGACCTAGATGGATTTTGCTTTCCATTCTCAACATTAACTAAGGATTTTCTATGCTATGTTCCAGATATCTAATAAGCCCTTCTGCTTTTACAACGCTGGCTGAGAGTCACTCCAGAGTCAGGAAGCAAGGGGTGGATTGCTCCCTTTGGGTATGTAAGTCTCCCTCCGGTGTCCAATCCATGTGACCTTGCTTCAGGGCGCTCACAACATGAAGCGGGGCTGCTGAAGGCTCTGAGGTTTTGTCCCAGGAAGTAGCGAAGCTAAGGGTCTTATCCCAGTGAAAGAGTGTGAACCTAAAGGGGCTGACACACTGAAGGGGTCCTCTCAGGGAATGTTCCAGAGCTGTAAAAGAGCACCAGACCTGTGGACCCTTGACAGGTCCATAGAACCACAACCCTCCACCTAACACTCTTTCTGCGAGAGAAAGTCTTGATCTAAACCCTTTTAACCAATGCCTTTGATGGATGAGGCTTTAGAACACCTCTGTCCTTAGAGCTATTACCAAACAACAATCGTAAGGCTTCCGTAGTGTTTTTTAAAAACAAGGTGTATTTACTGAGCTGATATAAGGCAGGGTGGCTCCATTAAATTCAAGTTTACACTAGTAGGGGTTCTGTCCTAAAAGTTATTAAGGAAAGAGAAAAATCATACTAGACTTAAGGAACTGATTTACATGTCATAGCTGGATTGAAACACTATACACATCACAAGTTAATCTAAGCCAAAGTGAGCCAAGCTATGGTGTAATAAAAGGAATATATGTTACTTGACTAGTAACCAACATCCTCTATCTGGCCACCCTTGATCAGACATAGCCTGTCAACAATTCATCTTCTCTGTTTCCAAGGCACCTCAGTCTTCCAGAAACATGCACCCTATTCCCATCCGAAGAAGTGGGCTGTAGTCCACGAAAGCTTATGCTCTAATAAATTTGTTAGTCTCTAAGGTGCCACAAGTACTCCTGTTACCCTATTCCCTGTGTCCCATGGTCTCCAGCTCAGGTTCTCTGGAGTTCACGCCTTTTGGGGTTCAGAGGAAACAAAAAGAAAGGTGAACGCAGGGAAGAAATTGAAACAAACAGCTAGTCCCAAACAAGCCACCAGCCTCTCTTTATTCAAGGGGACAGGAGAGGAGGACAAGCTGTAGTCTGGTGCAATGTCCTCTGGTTTACCACTAGAAAGCCTCTTAAGGTAATGTATAGTCCACCTGCCTTTCTCTCGGGGTACTAGTCAATAGGCATGGGTGCATGTTCTGCTCTCTGTCAGGCCTTCCCCTGGGAGCTGGAGGGACTAATGGTTTGTCTTCCTCCTCTAGTTACCTATGGCTGAGCTGGGTTTCTCCCCTTTTGAACTTTTCCTCCAGTCCTGACATGCCTTGCTGGTGTGGGGCCAGCTGAGCCCACAGGAACTCCTTAACCCCTTCCTGTCTGGTAAAGGGTTTATACATCCCATCACATTGCTGTAATGTATTTCCCTCTTGGTTCTTTCAGATTTGTTCAGCTTGGCTAGATAGGTAATCTTCTGGAGATGTAGACATTCCTTTATTAAATTCAGCTATGTGATTAGCAAAGGTGCTATATAAATTGCCCATAGGACTAGACTACATTTATCTTCCAGTGTCAACAGAAATAATAGACTTTTCATTTTCTTCTCTTTCATCTGGTAGCCTGGATGTTGAATCAAATTAATGAAACAATACTTGATCCAACCCTAGACATTCATATTCAGGATCTTACAAATTGATAAGAAGGGACCAATAGTTTTTGATTGTTTTTTTAGGTTAAATTTCAGGTTGGGTTTCTAATCAACTCTCAGTTGGTTACCAGCAGTTAGTGGGTATTCTGATTTAGACCGGCCAATTCTCAAAGGCAGAGACTAATGCTGGGCTACTTATTGCCTTGAAGTTTTTTTACTGTCTATATGGTAAATGTGCTCCAAATATTAAGAGAAAACTCATTACATTTTATTAATTATAGAAAAGATAAATCTATTTGACATGTAATTAACTTAAAATCATACAAGCAATAAATGCACAATTGTATTCTCATTAATACATTAAAATTATAATGAAATTTATTCACCATGTATTTAATTGGTACTTAAAATATAGCTGGAATAGATTGCAAAAATTGTTAATTAGTAAGTTGTGTGCTAATTGGCATTTAACTTGACAGAGTGAAAAAGTTAAGGAACCTCGGTAGAGACAAGGTAGTTATAAGGCCATTTGACATTATTTCTAAGATTCTATGATTTGTCTATAGATATCAGTTATAAGTTGAAATGTGTGAAGAACTTAGATGAAGTGGAATCTTCTATGCTGTGACAGGGTGTACTTGCCCTGCACTGGACCGGAAGGAGTTAACCCCACACTCTGGGCAGAGGAAGCCATGCCCCCTCACCCTTGTTGGGCATGCTGGAGCAGTAGTATAAAAGGGAACAGCTCAGCTTAGTCAGGGCTGGCTGCCGAGGAGGAACAGGGACACACGTTGCAGGCTGTATCGCGAGAGTGGCTGACATCCCAGACAGAGGCACTGGGACCTGAGCAGACACCCAGGTACTTGCAAATGCCCCAGGGAGTTTGGAGCTGCTGGGAGCAGCACAGGCCGAAGAACTCGGAGACCCAAAAGATGCCAATACCACGGCATTAGGAGATATGGTAGGAAGGGGAACTAGACTGTGGACCAGTTATAGAACACACTGAGTCAGTGTGTTTTGGTTGGATTCCCACTGAGTCAGCGGCAAACATACTTGCCATTGACAGGGCCCTGGGCTGGGATCTGGTGGAGTAGTGAGGGAATGCGTCCCACTTCCCCAGCTGCCGCCCCCGGCCACCAGGTCACACAGTCCCACTAAGGAGGGCACACATATTTACTCTGTTCACCAGGCCACAGAATCCCACTGAGGACAGTGGCCATATTGATTCTGGCCACTAGACCGTAGTGCCATGAAGGGAAGGATAGCCATGTTCACTCTGGCCACTAGGCCATCGCGCCATGAAAGGAAGGACAGCCATGTTCACTCTGGCCACTAGGGCATAGCGTCTTGAAGGAAAGGGTGGCCATATTGTCTCTGGCCACCAGGCCATACCATCTTGAAGGAAAGGGCGGCCATATCGATTCTGACCATTAGACTATACCACCCTGAGGGAAAGGGCGGGCATATGGACTTCGGCCACCAGAACTCATAGCCCTGAGAGGAAGACATTATAGACATTGGCCACTGGGCCTTACTGCACTGAGGTTCAGGGTGGTCCAATGGACATAACTGCAGGGTTACAATACCCTTACCCTGCCCAAAGGGGGATGGAATGTACTTGCCAGGCAACATATGGTCACAGTAAACCACATGGATAGTTTAGGCCTTGTTATGGAAAACTAAATTACAGGCACAATGTTCTCCCTCTTCTCAGAATTTGTATCTTGTATACAGATTCAGTTGAATTATATATTCTTCTTTACTTCCTTTCCTGATTATTTATTGTTGAGATGAGCTCTTAAATACTTGCTGCATTTCTCCGGCCCCCCTCAACCCCACTCCCCGCCCCCCGCCAACAAATAGCACCTTTCCTTTTTACTTTTTGGCATATTCTGTCAGTCAGCTGTGCTGTTTGGCACATGAAATGATGCTTTTTCTCTTTAAAGATGGAAGTGAAGCAAAACAAATACAATTATCTTTGATTTTTTTAAAAAAGTCTATTTATTTGAAGGAAAAGAAGAGATAAATTTATCACAGAGGTCACAAGAAAAAGATGTGAACCAGAGGTCACAAGAAAAAGTGGGATTCTTGGAATATATTAGTAGTATTTATTTGTATAGGTAGCATCTAATCAAGGATCAGGGCCCCAAAGCATAGCTGCTGTACATACATGAGAGACAGTCCCTACCATAAGAAGTCTATGGGGCAGTGCATTATTGTGTTGCCCAAGAAGTACACAATGAACTTTGTCATTTTCCCAACTACAGAAAACATACTAAAATATGCATATGAACATAAGCAATCAAAAAGATGTATGTGTCTAGATATTAACATGCATTCACATGGATAGAATCATAGAAAAGGGAGGGACCTCGAGAGGTCATCTAGTTCAGCCATCGGTGCCGAGGCAAGACCAAGTAACCTTAGACCATACCTGACAGGTATTTGTCTAACCTGTTCTTAAACCTCCAATGATGGGGACTCCACAACCTCCCTTGGAAGCCTATTCCAGAGTTTAACTGCCCTTATGGTTAGAAAGATTTTCCTAATATCTAACCTAAATCTCCCTTACTGCAGATTAAGCCTGTTACTTCTTATGTTACCTTCAGTGGACTTGGAGAATTATTGATCACTATCCGTTTTATAAACAGCCTCAACATATTTGAAGATTGTGGAGTTCCTATGGAAAATAACCTTCCTTTCCTGTAGTCTGCATCTGCATTACAGCAGCATAGCTGTGGCAGCTTGCCTCTGTAATGTCCGTAGGGTAAACATGGGCTATAACTTCACACTTAAAGTGTTTCTGTAACCTGGGAAAGCAGAATAGCTATCAGAATTTCAGAGTTAAGTCTGCAGACAATCCCAGTGGAGGGATAAATCATGGTAGGAGGAATCTGCGGAACCAGGGAACATAAAAATTGTATTTATCTTCCTTCAGCTGAAAAATGGGTCCTTTAAGACCTTGTACTTCCTGCAAAGGAGGTGGGGAGAACTTCAGACTAGCTTATTGTTCCACATTATGCAAAACTATTTGTAAATGCTCAACACAGAAACCAAGGTGCAGTAGATTATTTCTCTGATTCCCCCCATTGGTCCCCAAACTTACCCCACCTGGAACAATCTGCTGCTAGCCCCTCCATGCAAAAGCTCCTCTGTGATGACCAGTGTGTTTGGGAGTAGTGGCACATTTCCATCCATTTCCCACCCCTCTCTACACACTAGTGCTGAGGGATGAGACTGGTATAAGCCCCACAGAGCCTGAAATTCCTTTCTGTCACCCAGTATGGACCAGAGATGAGGGAAAGTCATATGCTGCTCCAACAACCTCATCCCCTTCCCTGCTCTGTGTGGACACATAGGACCAGTAACAAGCTTGCCCTTAGAAAATACATGAGGGATCTCACACCCTCAAATTTATCTTATTGAATAAACATTGACAAATAAAAATGTGTTACCTTGTATAGCCAAAGGGTTCAACCTGCATTTTAACTGCTAAATCTGAAAAAAAATAATAATCACACTTTACCTTATTAGGTGACCAGTCCTGCAATGTGAATAACCAATGGTGAGCAATCCAAGCATAAAGTTCACAAACAACCATTAGGCTGCAAATGATTAGGCGGTTGGACTAGATGACCTCCTGAGGTCCCTTTCCAACCCTGATATTCTATGATTCTATGATATGAGCTGATGAATACGAATACCTTAAAAGAAAATTGGGGAATAACTCACTAACCATAAAAAGGAGCCAATGTGGCCATGAACAGTATGTGTAATGAGTAGTTTGCCTAGTTCTGTTAGCCAATAGAACACTTTATGCAGGTTGTAGCTCATCCCCAACAGAATGAACTAAATGTCATTTAAGTTAGGCAAGTCATTGGAGAAAGCGAAGCTGTCAACATGCTCAGCCATATCAAATGTTTATATTACAGAAGCAGCCACAAATAGATGGATTCGAAATTTAAACAGCATTAATGGTAAGCGACTACACTCAGAAAAGTGTACATCAGTGATGTAACTAGTTGAGTATGTGGCTCTCTTTCATCAGCTACTCAGACAAGAGCTTGTATTCAAGACACCAGTTACAGCATTCAGTTTGTGTTCTCCCCAGTGCATTTTGCCATATATTAACTGTGATGCGTTTTCTATTTCTAACCTCTTCATGGACTTTATCCTCTTGATCTCGCTATTTCTCAAGGGGTCGGTCATGTCTTTGCCAGGCCCTGGGTTTGGGACAGCCTACTGTGGTGTTGTCTCAAGGGAAGAGTGATGCAATTTTTCCTTCTGCTTTCTATTTGCTCAGGTGGAGAAATACCTGCACCACCACTATACCTAGTATCCTGGTGACTACCCCTTGTGCAGGCAGAACCAAGGCTACCTACTATGTCCTATCCCTGCCCACCTTCATAAAGGGGTTATTGTAGCTCTACAGAGGCCTCTTTGCTACCAGACAGTAACCAGTGGATTACCAGAGCAAACCTTACTGGTAAGCGCTTCGATACCACACAGGTAACCAGCACTCATTCCCTTGTGCATGGTCACACAACAGGACCTTTGTTTTTAGCTGGCATTGGATTAGATTTAGATTATAGAATATCATACCATAATTACCACTTTTAAAATGCAGTAATGTAGAGAATCACATTTTCCCAGAAGTACTATAAGGCACCTCAGAAGATGTGGCAGTATAATGATGAATTCAAATAGCAGAAAAGAAAGATTGGAATACTTTAAATGGACCCTACTGAGCCATGTAAATTCATGCCCTACTGTAATGAGCCTACAATTCACTCCCATTTATCTGAATGGCCTGGGGGACAGAGTTTTGGATAACCAGGTGTTCAGATAAAGACAAGTGCTATGAACTAACATAGGGCTACATGGAAGACACACTATGGATTTGGATAACTAGGATTTTCAGATAAAGAAAATTTGGATAACTGGAATTATACTGTACTTTATTAAATAAATAGTAAAACAAATTGAATAATATCCCTTTGGGTCCTGTTACAACATTTACAGACCCTTTAACAGAGATTTGCTTCCATGTCATATCACAAATCAAGTACAATGCATAGCTTTCTTAACTTCTCTTATTACAGAAACATGTGCAGCACTGTAGTTAGAAATATATCAGAGTTTATCATCATTAAACCAGGATTTCAAGTTCTAAGGAAAATTGTGAGGCAGGGGAGCTTATAACTAACTTAGAAATCTAGATCTGAGACTGAGAGGATTATTATAAATGCCATCTCCAATAATTCCATAGAAGGACAGAAAGCAGAGGTCACTGCCAGAATGGTCTTGGTCTCCACTAGGAAATGTTTACATTCTCACCATTGCTAACAGTGTTGCAGTAACAGTGATGTTAGCACCATTGGGAGCTATTATGTATACAGCTCTCTAGTTCCAGCAGCTGTTTTCAGCACTGTGTTGATTAGATTGGCTCTGCAGAAGACAGTTGCTGGGGTCCCATCTACACTAGGGTTCCCACTGTGGCTAACACTTTTAGAGCTGTAATAGTGCTGGCATCAGTGGGAATTATTTGTAGGTGGCCCCCGGTGTAAACAAACCTGAAATGTGTTAGTTGTAGCTGTGATGTGTAGTATGTGAATTATTGTATTTATGGGATTTTAGTCTCCCCCCCCCCACTTTGCTGCACAGCTGATAACTCATGCAGATTTTGCTCTGCTACAGCAGAGGAATAAATAAGAGATTGTCTCTTGAGGAGAATGTTGATAACAAAAAAATATTGTTTCTGGGGAAGAGTACAATGGAGAGGTTAATTCCACATACATATTGTGCCATACCCAGAGAGGTGGTGAACTATGTATTGATTGTTAAAGTGCCTAAAAAGGCTTTTGGTGTTGTGACGGATTCCTCAGGGTGCAACCTGGAACTGGGGTAACGCTGAACCCTCTGGCCTACCATCCTGGACTTCCTTTCACACTGTGATGCTATAAGCTGCAGACCTCACCAGGTACTGCACTTACACAGACATCCACAGGCAGAGACACACCCAGCTGAGTTACATGAATCCTTTTGCCAGCAACTCATGAACCAACAATAAAAAGGTTCCAGCCAATTCCCCCTCCCCATCCCCGCCTAGGGCCCCAAAGCTGTACCATCTTGCCCTGATCAGAAGCCTGACCAGTGTAAGTTTATAACCCAGTCCACCCCTCCCTCAGTCAGGAGAGGACTTCCACCAGCTCTTGTTCCTGAGCAGATGTCCCAGGCAAAAAACACTTTTTAAGGTAAAATATAAAACAGATTTATTAACAGAATGGTAGATTTTAAGTGATTATAAGTAGTAAGTGAACAGATCAAAGTTGGTTACCTAAGAAATAAAAGTAAAATCATAATCTGAGTGCATAGAGGGGGAAGTAATATACGCCAGAAGGTGCAGCTTAATTCCCCACAGAGCAAGGGAGAAGCAGGGACTGAACTGCATCAGAGTCCCAGTTCTTTCCCAGGTTTGCTACAGGGGCAGTGAAAAGACATACTGGTAACTCTGATCTAGCCCTAAGTAAATTGTAGATAGTGACTAAAATAACTTTAAACACCACTTCCAGCTTTCATACACCTATCATCATGGACATGACGGGACTCATGATATGGGATAACAAATTTGTTAAAAACAAACCCATATGTAGCTGTGTGGTCTGCCGGGTTTTCAGGAATTTTTTTTTTTTTGCTTTTGGTTACTGTGCTTGCCACCAGATACATTTCATTTTCATTTCTCTCAATTTGAACAAACCTGAAAGCTCAAAATGATCACTGAATTCTGCTCTCTTTCTGACATACTTGATATGCTGTACCTATGCAACTGCTAGGGTTTTATTAAACCCTTCATCTCATTCCAGAGTGGAAGTTTCACCAACATTGGTAATTAACTTGGTCTGGAGTTTTGCTGTTAGCCTGGCTTTGCCCTAGAATTGATAGTTAAGGCACTAATAGAGTTCATTTTTTTTACATGAACATTTTTCACATTGCACTTGCAAAATTTCTCATGAAAAATTTTCAAAAAAATTCAGCTAGCTGGATGGAAAACATGAAACAGCAACATTTTTTTAAACGTTTACTAAAAATGTAACCATCAAGTTCAAAGTTTTCACTAGATCTAAGTAAGGGTAAAATATTTGAATGAAGAAGGGTTTGTTCTAATTAGAGTGAGAAGAACCACAGATTTGTGTTTTCAATCTCCCATACTGAACAAAACGGAAAAAAAAAAAAAAAATCAAGGTCTTTCCATCAAAAATAAGCAGCATTTAAAGAGCTCTAAAAAACACCATGCACCCAACTTGTTGCCTAAAGTAATTACACATATAGGCAATGAATGGGCCTTGCAAGAATAATACTGAATAATGTTTACTGAGTCCATGAAGAATTAGTATACCAGAAAAGGATTCATTTTAACTTCTTATAGTTGAACAATTTTGGTAGACAAACTGTCTGGCGGCCCACCAGCGGATTACCCTGACGGGCCGCGTGCAGCCCACAGGTTGCCCGCCACTGCTCATTGGACAAAGTGTGTAAAATATCTTCTCTCTTTAGGTGCAAATAATTGTGACTTTCCACTAGCTAGACATTGGTAGGATTATTAAGGCTCACTTAAACCTTGATATACAGACATTCTGTGTGGTTGTTACAGATGATAATACAAGACTACTATATGCATTAAGTAGTACTATAAATCTGCTGAAAGAGCAATACAAGCCTTTTAATAACATTCTAGATTTAATGCTTAATCTTTCCTTCTGATATATCATAATTCTAGCTTGCAGCTAGACAGCTCTGTAGGTGGTGCTACGAGAAGTGCCTGTTACTAGGCAGGGTATGGTAGGGGAGCAGGGGAGGGATAGTTTTATTACCAGTCAGCTTTCCCACCTCCGGCAAGTTTTTCAAAAATGACTAGTGATTTTGAGAACCTCAATTTTAGAGTGGGAAAGTATCTTTATGAATCTGATTCTGTTGAATCTGATTCTGTTACCTTGCATCTCATATAAACAATTCCCCCAGGACAATGTGACTGTGAAATGGAGGTAAAACATTGCTATTCTAATTTAGTAATGTTTTTACCCAGTTGTAATAGTGTTAATGACTATTCATTATCTTGAACATGTAATCAGGCCCTGTATCTGTGGTTTACAGTAACGAGAAGAGATAGGAAAAGGAGATAATGGGCAATAGAAAAAAAGCAGCTTAGATACACCAGTTAGTTAAAAACAATGTTTCTAGAAAAAGTGCTGGTAACATACAATTGTATAGAGCCTTTTGCTGCTTTAAAAAAAAAAAGCATTTAAGGGTGGGGAAAGGTTTTCCAGACACCAGGTAGTATATAAACGGTTTTACCTTTTTGAAAGCTTAAAGCTATTTGTCAAAATGATACAAGGCACCAAGGTTTCAGCACACTCATGCCATTTCTGAAAAGGCAGCTGGTTAGTTAAGTTTGATAGCTATCATATTTTATCAGCAGCTGAACTATGCTGTAATTCAGAAACTGAGGCTATCATGGGGACTGGCAAGAAACTGCAGTGTTATGCAAAGTTAGTTGACTACTATAATAATTTCACATCATGAGTGGTAATGTCACCTATTTTACTCCAGATTTACAGACGATATCCACTGATGTATAAATTTGAGAACCAGATTTTTCAAAAGATCACTCTGCACTTTTGTGCATGACCTACTCATGCACATCCAACTGTATTAGTAGTAGTATTCTGAGAGGTCCTAGAGGCCTTGGCCAGGATTAGGATCCCCATCATGCTAGGCCAGAGGTCCCCAAACTATGGGGCAGTCCCCCTAGTGGGGCACAGAGGAACGTTGGGGGGGTGTGGCTGGGGCCCAGGCTACTCCACACGGGAGGGGAGGGGGTAAGAAGTGCCACCCAGGTCGACTCCTGGCCCTGGCATTGGCCCCGTGCCCAGGGTCCTGGCTGCCAGCCCCACTGCCGGGGCTCTGAGCCCAAGGCCCCAGCTGCCAGCCCCACGCTTCGCTCCCAGCCCTGCCTCCAGCTGTGGCCCTAGCCTCGGCCCCCTTACCCCTATCCAGGTCCCCTCCTCCTGGAACTACGGGCCTGCTCCCAGCCCCAGCTTCAGAATGGGCCACTGACTGGGTAAAGGAGAGCGTGAAGTAAAAATTTTGGGGACCACTGTGCTAGGAACTATACAAATACATAGTAAGAGAGTTCCTGACATGAAGAGCAGAGAGGGATTAGAGGGGAAGACAGAGGCACATCACAATGGAGCGACTTGCCTCAGGTCACAGAGCAGGTCAGTGACTGGGCTGGAAACAGAACCCACTCCACTATGCTGTCCAAAAGTACACTCACTTTTGCCCACTTTTGTTCTTGACCTTTGAGAACTAATTGTTCATACTCTATGCTCGAATGTGTCGACATCTAAATAGTATCAGGAAATTCAGGGAGAGTTTGTGGACATGTGGACATCTGTTGCCTAACAGTACGTCTACACTACAAGCACTATAGCAGCAGTGCTGCACCTATGCTGCTGTTGTATACAGACTTGACACAGCAATGGAAGGGGTTTTCCATAACTGCAGTAAATCCGCCAACGTCCAACTCAACTGGTGATAGCTAAGTCCAGAGAAGAATTCTTCCATAGATCTAGCGGTGTCTATACCAGAACTTAGGTCAGTTTAACTAAGTCTCTCAGGAATATAATTTTTTCACACCTCTAAGCAACATAGCTATGTCGACCCAAGTCTTAGATGTAGACTATACCTAGAAAAGGAGACTTCCATCTTCCCACAAACCTTCCAGCAAGGTACACTGAGTAAATTGAGCATCTTTAAAAAAGGGAAATCAGATTCCTCTTGGCCCTCCAGCACCTGAGAGCAATCTCCTTTCATCAGTGCCTCAAAAATCAGAGCCACTTGGGGATGAAAAGAGGAGTAAGAGATCTTCTGTGAGATTGCTGTTAGCAAGTACTTTGTTACACAGTGCATTGTTTTTGTCTGATTGTCCTGAGCCTGAGCCTGTTCTGAGTCATTGTGAGCAAAGCATGCAATGAGGTATTTTTTTCAATTTTACTGTAGTCTCCATTCTTTTAGGTAATTATTAAAAATATTTTTAAAACTATGCCAAATGGTAGAACACAGACTTAAGCTTTGTCTACAATACAAAGTTTTGTCAGCAAAAGCTTCCATTTACCAACAAAACAGTGGAGGTGTATACACTACAAAGCTACTTTTGGTGGCAAAACAAAACCACATAGATGAGAGACATAAAGCTTTTTGTGGCAAAGTTAAAGCAATAAAGCGTTAGTGTAGACACTGTCCACAATGCCTGCCATGACCACTCTGCTAACTGTTTTGATCTCTGCTGCCCTGCAGGCATGCGCCCCTCCCCTTTCAAAGTTACAGGAAGTATCTGACAGCTGAGCGTGCTGCTTGGGGAACAAAGAGCAAATCATTAACAAGGAATGCTCCTGTTCTCCCTACAGGAGGAACATAGAGGGCGGGGAAGACTGCTGCTGCAGGGAGTGAGGGGTGGGTGGGACTGCTGTGCTGCTTTGACATTCCTCAGCACCAGGGCTGGCTCCAGGCACCAGCCGACCAAGCACATGCTTGGGGCGGCACCTTGTAAGGGGTGTCCAATCTTTGGGTGGCAGGGCGGCGCTCGAGGGGTTTTTTTTTGTTTGTTTCAGCCGGGCGGCGCTCGGGGGTTGTTTGTTTGGGCGTGGTGCTCGGGGGGGGGGTGTTTCGGCTGCGCGGCGCTCGGGGAGGGTTGTTTTGGAGGGGCAGGGCGGTGAGGGGCAGGGCGGTGCTAGAGGGGGTTGTTACAGCGGGGTGGTGCAGCGCTCAGGGGGGGTTGTTTTGGTGATGCGGCGCTCGGGGGGTTGTTACAGCAACGCGGCGCTGGGGGGTTGTTTCGGTGGGGTGGGGCGGCGCTGGAGGGGGTTGTTACAGCAGGAAAGTGGTCAGGGGGTTGTTTTGGCGGGGCAGCGCGGCGCGGTGCTCGGGGGGGATTGTTACAGTGGAGCGGCACTTTTTTTTTTTTTTTTTTTTTTTTTTGCTTGGAGTGGCAAAAAAAGTCAGAGCCGGCCCTGCTCAACACAGACAGCTCACAGAGCTTGTTGGGATGCCCCTCTGGGCAGCTGAGGAGGCTGTAGGAGAACTCGGAGGGAATCACAGAAGCATAGGCAGGCAAAGTGGGCTGCTTCAGGAGAGACTGCTGTGCCAAGCAGAGCCGGGGGCTGATGTGGGAGCGGCATCCCCCTCCCTTTGCCTCAGGATAGGTCGGCCAGCCTGTTTTCTCCCCCACCCCAGATGCACCACTCTCCTCTCCCTCCCCCTACATGCTTCAGTTGAAAAGTTCCTGACAATCTACTAGGATGCCCATGGAATGATGAGATTGAGAAACCTATATCATGTGATGCTGTACTTGCCCCAAGAGGTATTGCAAACCCATCCCAAAGTGTCCTGCCGCCAGTTGCACATTGGGATAGCTATCACAGTGCACTGCTCTCTGTGTTAATGCCAGAGCTTCTAGGGTGGATGCACTCTGCTGACACAAGGAGCATAGTGTGGACATGCAACAGCAATTTTAATTAAAATTTAATTAAAGCAGCATAACTTTTGCCGACAAAACTTTGTAGTGTAGACAAAGCCTTAGAGTTATAGCTAGAATAGAAAAAAAAAGACGATGTACTATTTAAACATAGATGGTAGTCAAAAATGATATTCAAATACTCTGTTTATTATGAAGTAAGAGATTACTTATTTATTATTATTTAGAGTATTATATTTACTTATTTCGCATGTTTTCTGGACAATTTAACAAACTTCCCTTCCAGAAATACAGATTTCAACAATGTAGTAGTTATTGCTGATTGTGCTTAAGTGAACAGACACTGTAAGTGTAATAGTATTGCAGTGAAATGTGTAGCCTACATGTTTATGAAACAGTATAATATTGTTACTTTTATTATTGATTGGCAGGATAATTAGGTGGATATGATGAGTCAATCTAAGTCTGTGTATGTAAATTACATTTCATATAGTCTGTTGGAGCTCCTGAATGAATGTGTATGACTATTGCACATCAAAACTCAAAATCAGATCAGAAAAAAACACAAATGCTCTTCTAGTGCTAGATTCTAGCCCACCTGCATGTAGGTGCAGAATCTGGAACAGGAGCTTCTGCTATGTGCCCTGCCTACCTTGTATGTTCCTGTGCAGGGATTGGCCAAAATCTTGCAGGAAGTGCAGTCCTTGCTCCCTGCTTGTCCCCTTACTCTTGCTGTCAGAAAGAAGAGGGGGTAGGGAAATAGAGGGATATGGTCCTGCCTTTCCCCTGAACCAGCCAGCCAAGAATGTTACAAACCTTTGAAATATGAAGCATTATATAAGTGCTTGAGGTTGTTTACATTAGACGGACATCTGATGTTCTCAGGGAACATGTGAGGGTGGCATATGGCCATAGAAGTGAGAGGTATGTGCTTTGCTCTCTAATTAGAAACCTGCTGATACTTGTCAGACTAGCATTAGCAGACAAATCCAGACTTCCTGTATCTTTTCAAATGACAAACTTTTAGCAACCATCTTTTTCTTGATTTTCTTTAAATTGATATTATATAGCTAAATTTTTACTGCTGTTAGCATTGGTTTGCTTCCTTACCATAACTACCTACCTTTCAGTGTTATTGCCATGTTTACTAACTCGTGCAATGCTGATTCAGTCCATAAAATCTGAATGGCTAGTGAAGTTGTCAGAAACAGTTGTTTTATTAAATTAATTCTCTTTAAATCCTTTTGAATGGGGAGCCATAGGATTCGTACGTATAGTATGGGTTAGAATTGCCCCCAGTGAGTGCTCTTTGAATAAGGGGGGTCTCCAGAGTGGACCTGGGACATTCCTCCCATGCTGCCCCATCCCTGAGTTATGGTGTATGCCAATGCATATCTCTCAACATTTCAATTGGCTAAACTGGAGGCAGAGCTGCTCAAGTTTATCCCATCTGCCCATTTGTAGGTGGAGATGGAGGGGCAGCTGGGCCAAGGTTGAGTGCAACCCTGTGTACCAGGTTGCAACACCACTTCGTTTGGGCGCACTCTTAACTGGGAGGCCTGGGACAAACAGCCCCTTTCTCCCCCAGGACATCACAAATGCAGGAAATGTTAACTTCAACTAGGACAGGGGGATTTGGAGGTCAAAGGAGAACAGTCCCATGAAACCCAGGACTGCTTGGAGGAATGCCAGGGCAAGAGGCATTTGAAGCAGAAGGGTGCTGTGGCTGGACCACACTGAATTCCAGCTACTGTTTGCTCCCTACAGTCCAAGGGGGCAACCCCGGAGTTGTTGGAACTTATATCTGACACTGGGCCCTTGAACGGTCCTGGAATACAAGCAGTGTAAAGCTAAGGGGAGGAATGGAGTAATTCTATTGGTGCTTTGGGCAACAGTTATATGTCTGCATAGAAGACACATAGGTCATAACAGGACAGTGAAAAGCTGCAGTACGGAGCACCTGAATAATGAGAGATGCCCACTAAAATATAAGACAGGGTGTAACCAGAGTCCCAGGGAGGCCATACTGAGATTTCTCAATTAGGGCAAACTGCAAAGAATGGGGCAGACAATCTCCAAAACTGGTGGTGATTCTAATACTTAGATTCACCAAGCCAGCAACAACACACTTCTACAATACCTTACTGGTTACCCAGAAGCCAAAACATAGTTCCCTTAAAACAACCCATCCTTGGGCTCCTACCTAGACACCAAGTCAAATATAATGAGTATTACTGAAAATCTTGTTCATATAAAACGTTCTATCAATCCCAAAGTATCGGAAACATTATCCACCAGGTTGACGAATATTTCAGATATTACCTAAATACATGCTTACTGCCAATTTTTATAAACTAAACTAAAATGTATTTAAAAAAGAAAAGAGAGAGAATGTATTGGTTAAAAGATCATTATACATACAGATATTAATTGAGTATTTAGGACAATTTCATAGTAGAGATGGTGAGCTTTAGAGTTCCAAAGAGTCCTTTCAGAATTAGTCCATAGGTTGCAATCCAATGTCCAATATCAGGGTGATCCAGATGGGATTGGCCATCTCAGTCTTGCAACTCAAACTTCCCCTGATGAAGCTTATGCAGATCTAAGATGAAAGGATCAGGGCCCAAGAGTTTCTATAGATCCCTGGCAGGCTGTCAGCCTTTTGACAGAAGGTGTTCGTTGGGTGAAAAATAGTGTCTTTGAAGTAACCTCCTATTTCCTAAAAGTATCACTGGTAGTTAGTTACATGGATTAACATGAATCCGTTGCCCATCTCCTACCATTTACAGATAGTTTACTATATACTTCAAAGAGAAATAAGAACAATGATATTACTCCATTCACAGTTCATTTAAATGTTAACATCTCCTTTGATATCTGAATTAACAGAATACAGTGATAGCCATGAACTGTTTGGTTACATTGTCACCCTCTAACAATATATATGTAAGCACACAAAAAACCGCAACCTTTATCTACCAATATGGCTCTAAAGGTTGAATCTGGGTCAATTAGCCTACAAGTTGCTTAACCCTTTCTGGCTTCTCACGCAGGACATGGTTAGTAGTAACATAATCCATGAAAGTTTCAACAGGAAAGCAGTTTACCATCAGTTGCTCAACCCTGCTGCCAACAACAAGACTCCCATTGATTTCAGCATAATCAGGATTAGCATCCCAAATACTTTCACATCTTTTGAGGATATAATTGCATTTAAATTAGCTTTCTTTGAAAAAAAATCAGTGTAAAATGACATGTATCAGTTTTGCTATTTCTAACTAGTGGTATTGGTATCAGTCACTACTCTGTGGTTACTAGAGTATTAGCATTTTTATCTCTCCATAAATATTTTGGAAGCTTGTGTTTTGTCTCAGTTATGTTATGGTGATTATCCAAACACAGTCTCATTTTTGCCTGCTATAATACTCATAAGCGGACCTGGGAAACAGAGATGACATTTTGATCCAAATCTAGCATTGGTAGGTATATTAAGTGGACTTGAGGCCAACTTCATTAGCTTTAGAAATGAAATTGGGAAGCACAGTTGCCTCCAACCATGGATGAATGATTATCTACTACACGCAATGAGGCTGCTGCCATGGGCTTCAATGGGAGTTTTGCCACTGACTTCAGTAAATAGCAGATCAGTCCCAGCCATGCCAAATATTTAACATAATTAACAGGCTAGAAGACAAGAAAGTCCTACCACATTTGTCATTTTCTTTGTAGCGTCTTCAAATAAGGAGCCTGAAGGAAGAGGAGGCATTTATTTGGAGAAATTACATATCAAAATAAAGGCCATGGTCAGAGTGTTCTAACTAGCTAAAGTGAAAGTGGCCTTGAGACGTAAGTATCTTTTACTACTCACCTGGTGAATGCTGGAGCCTAGCTTGACTCTCAGAAATTCATCATTGTGATTAGATAACTTCTGATATTTCAGAGGCCCTAACTATTAACATTAAAAGACATTAGAATAGAGGACCATTAAACAATTTCATATATTTCAGCTATTATTCTAAATGTAACCAGATTCAAAAAGGCTAGCGTTGCTAGTATATATGCAGCTTCTTAGGGGACCAAAGTGCTGAATATTAAGGGAAAATGAAGAATTATAACGAGCCTTAAAAATAACTGTTTGTTTACCTTTATGGCACTTGCCATCACTTTGAAATGATTTCAGTAAAGAACCTTGTACTTTTCAGTGCATTATAGAGTGGGTGCCACTAAAAACTAGATGCTTACCATACCATAGTACTTCCAGGAATATGCCATACTGTGAATGGTAGAGACTGCAAATGCCATGGTAAATTCAGCTAATCTAGGTAGCAAATGCCAAAAATTGCTAGAGCATACCAGTGACAGAACAATGAGTTTGCAGACAGGAAGTAAATCTGCATTTACTCCTTATAAAACTGTTTTGTATCTTATTAAAATCAGGCATTTTAGAATGTGTTGGGTATTATTCAATTGACTTGGAGAAGTAGATCATTGGAGAATAAAGATTTTATTAAATTTATTTTACAGGTGCAGTGGTTTGTAGGCTGTTCCCAAGGAATAAGTTAAACAATAAAATGAGGAAAAAGTAGTGTGACCTAGTGGATTGAGCACCAGACTGGGACTCAGACATCAGTTCTGTTTGTGACTCAGCCACTGGCCTGATGTGTGAGCTTGGACAAGTCACTTAACAGAAAGGGAAACTGAGGCACAGTGATATTGATCTCCTTTGTAACATGCTAAGGAGAAAAAGAGCTAAGTTTTATTAGCCTAATTGTAAATAACAAATAGTGATTTGAACATTTTATGGGTATGAGACATATTTCCTCATAGACATATAATTGGGAACACCATTAGAACTGGTAAAGTCAAAAGATAGTACCCTCTGAAAGTAAGAGGTGTGACTACATTTACACATCAGTGCATTCAAGTGCCGTACAAACATTAATCATTTAAATGTGACAGCCCCTTCAGCAGGCAAAATACCCCACTTCTTCCTAAATCATACAGGATTTGAAATGGTATGGTTTCAAGAAGAGGAACAGAATAAAATTCAATTTTGGCTTTTTAAAGCACTTTGCTTACTTTAGATATTATATCTTCAAATACTTTTCAAGGACAGTAATTGTCTTTACAGTAAATAAATAAAAAAGTCAGGATGCTTTGTGTGAACTCTTGTTGATGCCTTAGACCCTGATATCTTCTTTTTATTAGTGAACAGACTGATAGTCACAAGCCAGTAGATTTTTTTTAACTTCCATATGGACTGCCAGTGAAGATGAGGAGAGAGAGGAAACAAAGATCTTGGTTCATATCTCATATAAGACTAGCACGTCTAGCAGTGCACATCGTCTCCCCATCCCAAGTAAGTCTGGGCAGGACGCCAAAAGTGCATACAATCTTTGCACACCACCACACTGGAGGATCGAAACCTATAGTGAAATGAAGGCAGAATGCACTCTTACATAATATCACTCCCTTTCCAAACACACTAATCTTACCAGGGGAGCCAACGGATTTACCCAATGATGTCCAAGTTCCTGGATCAACCAATACTGCATGAGTCACTTGCACCAGACAAACAACAAATGTGACTGCTACCTCTCCACAATGACATGTATTAAACTAAAACTCTTAGTCTATAGAACAATGGTTTTAAACTAGAAATGAAAAATCAAATTACACACTACAGAATAGAAGCTGAGATGAACATCTCTCTGCAATAAAGGAGACAGAAGTGGAGAGACATTTTCTACTCAGTGTCTAAAAATATGCTGGATTATACGAATTTCCTCATATTAGCAGAAACAACACTTTCCATTTAAGAAGCCATGAGACAAAGTGTCCGTAAACCTGCAAGGAGACAAAGAGATTGTGCAGATGAAATTCCATGTGTAACAACCTGCAACAGAATCAGGAATATACATTAATGACACAACTCCATCCTGGACGGAGAAACAGTGAAAGAGACACAAACAGACAATGCACTCTCTGTCAGCCAAGAACCCTCATGAAGATTTTTATGAATGACTTTGTTAGAGGGCTTTCCCTTCCCTGGTTCTTGTCACACAGATGGAAAGCAGAAGACCAGAAGTTCAAAGCCCTTAACACCAGTCAGGCTTATCTCTAGACGCCGATAGAGTTTTCCCCTTCCCCGCCCCCAACTACAGTTCTATACACCAATAAAACTCCTTCTTCTTCTAACCCCTAACTCCAAACACCAATGGAGCTCCCTCTTCGCAGTGTTCTGTTTCCAGCTCTGATGCCTCAGAACATTTATCCTGTGTCCCCCTTCCCAGCTCCGATGCTGCAGAGCCTTGCCAATGTCCCTGTTCCACATTCCCCTATTCCCAGTCTCCCATTCACCCATTATCATTCACCTTCCCACTCCCCTTCCCCATTCCCACTCCTACTCCTCCTTCTTCTTAGCAGACCCAAATATACCTGCAATGCACACCCCTTTTCACACTCTTTATAACTTACAGTCATGTTCTGTTCTGCAGGGTCGCAAGTCAGGGTCTTCATCCCATCCCTTTTGTACCCATGGGAGGGGTAAGGAGTGAGGTTGTGCTCCGGTCAGGGGCAGGCATTTTTCTGGTCTTTTAGTGTTTTACTTCTCCCCTCAATCCCCCATTGCCTCTCCCAACTGGTTGCCTGATCTTGCTTTGAGATAAAGAGTTGAGGCAGTTGTCAAGTGTGTGTTCATATTATTACACTCCCACCATACCCTGTAACACTTTTAGCTCCATCCCTTATCTGTCTCATTGTACTAAAAGCCCCATCTGGTTGTGGGAAATGCAACACTCAGCATCTTTGTCCTTTGTTCTTCACACATGTTAGTAAGGATGTAGGAGTATTAAAAGTCAAACCCCAAAATTCTATTTCAGGCTAACAAACAGGTTTATATGCTAACAGACTTTGAGCCAGGGCTGCTTTAGACTAGACCATTGCATATTGTTTTCTTTAAATTCACATTTTGGGAAAGAGGTGCAGGAATATCGTAACAATTCTTGATTAAATGAGGTCTCTCACAAAATGTTTCTGGATAAATCCTTGTGTGTGTGTGAGAACACAATTCATTTCCTACAATATTTTACTGGCATGACAAGCTTTACAAGTATTGTCAATGTGTAGAAAAGACAGAGGTAAATATATAAAGCACTTGCCCAAGACAGGATTTCACAATACTGTTTAGAAGCTTTATCCCTGGGGACCGTGTCAGTATTGCCAACTCCAAGCGTTCAAAAAAATCAGTCTCCCTCCCCTCCCAATCATAATATGGGCTTAAAAAGTGAGACTTGTCAGCTGGCTTGAACCTTTATGCTGAAATTGTGCCATGTGTTCAAGCTTTTCTCCTCAATCATTAGACCTAGAAATGTTTTGTTATTAATGAAAGCCGAGATTCTCATTGTAATCACATGATTCAGGCAGATAGGACTTTAAGGAAAAAAGTCATGAGTGGGCAATACTGTGCAATATACTATAATTCCCATCTGCCCACCAACACTGGCTTTAGTTTCCATAAGTTTTGTTTAAGCAAGTGTTTATTGAGAATCTTGGCAGGGCTGGTGGCGGCTGGTAATTGTGGTTCACTACAGTCACATCATAGGAGGAAGCATCAGCTGTGACAACTCAGAGACTGTAAGAAGGTATGCAGAAAACATACAATTGTAAACTGATAAAGCAAAAATTCAGTGTTCTCTCTTACACCCATGCAGGTTGTTTGGTCAAGGGACCTGTGAAGTGCTGAGGGAGGATTAGAGGTTCCTTCCTTTCAAGGAGACACAAAAATAAGGTCTACTCCTACTTCAAAGTTGTGTCAAAGGGTGTTAAAGATCCACTAGCACTTTCAGAAAGCCAAGAAAATAACCAGGTTGTCTTGTCTCTCCTTCATCTAAAACAATTTTTGGACAACGTACTTCCCCCCCACACACACTTCCCCTATAATAAAATAAGTTCCAAAATCTAGGTCTCTGGGGATGCTGTTGCCAAATGCATGAAACTGCTCTGTATGCTTCTGGTGCAGCTGAACCCTTTGTGCAGAGGACTGGAAAACCTTTCATATGTAAGGTGCCATTGAAAAAAAAAAATAGTCTTGATTACTGCACTACTTAATGTAGTCCTTAAATCCTTTATAAAGGCTGTAATAAAGCTTTATTCTTGTAGTTGAATTAGTTATTTCCTCTAGATATGACAGCAAATTTTGATGCAAACAGGATGACTCATACAATCTCTGTAGGCAGGATTTTTTTTTAAACTTAAAACTCTGTCATGGTGTTAGAAATACTGTATGAGTTCTATATGCTTGGTAATTATTAGTTGTAGCTTTGGCCTAGCGCCTTGCTTTTTTGCTAGGTGCAGATACCCTATTGTGCTAGGTGCCATACAGAATAGTCCTTGCTTCAGAGTGCTTGAGGTCCTAATTGTAATAATTAATCTGGAAAAAATGAAGATTGTTTACCCAGGAGAATGTCTTGTAAAATCTTGCTTGACGTATTTTTCTGCTATTGATAGGCCCAAGAAATTTGCTTCCCCGACAGTATGTTATTCACTGAGAGATGCTGAAACTAGTCATATTTAGCTGAGCTGGAACATCGCCATTCATAGTCGGATGGGATGAATATAAATATATGAAGTGCAAATACTTTTCCAGTTATTTTCATTCCAGTCTCTCTAATCAGACACATCATATAGAACTTTCTTTATTTTTTTTTATTTTTTTCTGAGCCAAGTGTATACTTCATTTACTTTCCATGGAGAAAGAAAATCTCCAAGTTACAAGACTTGGATAAAAGGAAAGTGTTCTGAATAGCTGTACTTTATGTGACTCAAGTCATAACATTGATAATAAAGCAGCACAGGGTTTCCTGGCAGAGGGTCCTGGCTACCTGTGCATCCCCTGGGATCTCCAAGGTTGGTAAGAAAAACTAGCATTTCCATGGAGACAAAAAAACGAACCTCGCCTGGGGGGGGGGGGGGGGGAGTTCCCACAGAGTTTTTGCCTTTCAGGCTTCTGTAAGCAGTAAATACAATATCTGAAGAGACAGTAAATACAATAATGAAGGAAAACATTATGGATAGTGAGTGATCAGCTGTTGGACCTGCACAGGATGTACATGTTTGTCTTTCTCCAAGAGGATAGAAGCGACTTCATCTGAACGAAGTGCAAGATGGTCTCCATATTGGAAGAGAAGGTTAAAGGACTAAAGATGCAAGTATCAACTCTGCGTTGCATCAGAGAAAATGAAGATTTTCTGGACAGAAGTCAGCATTGGTTACTGCAGACACACCATGCTGAAGAATCAGAGAGAGCAGTACAGAACGAGGAAGAAAATTGGCAGCATGTGACCTCCAGAAGAAGAAAGAGGAAAACCCATGTACCCCCAATACAGATAGAGGTAAGAAACCATTTTCAGGCTCTCTGCACAGGTACTACGGTGGAGAATGATTTGGAAGAGTGATCTGAGGGAAGAGATCAGAAGGAGACCCCAATCAACCGGAAGGCATGGGATGCATTGTCCTAGGGATGGGGGTTCCATAACCACCACTCCCAAGAGCAGGATATGGGTGGTGGTGGTTGGGGACTCCCTCCTAAGGAAGACAGAATCATCCATCTGCTGCCCAGATTGGGAGAATCGAGAAGTGTGCTACTTGCCTGGAGCTAAAATTCAGGATGCGACGGGGTCTGTCGAGACTGATCAAGCCCTAGGACCGCTACCCCTTTCTACTTCTCCACGTGGGCATCAATGATATTGCCAATAATGACCTTGAGTGTGTCACTGCAGACTACGTGGCTCTGGGAAGAAGGATACAGGAGTTTGAGGTGAAGTCATGTTCTCATCCATCCTCCCTGTTGAAGGAAAAGGCCCAGGCAGGGACCATCTAATTGTAGAGATAAATGTGTGGTTATGGATTCTTCGACCATGGGATGTTGTTCCAGGAAGGATTGTTAGGAAGATATGGGATCCACCTAACGAAGAGAGGGAAGAGCATCTTTGCAGGCAGGCTTGATAACCTAGTGAGGAGGGCTTTAAACTAGGTTCGCCAGGGGATAGTGACCTAAGCCTAGAAGGAAGTGGGAAACTGGGATACTGGGAGAAAACACAAGGAGGAGAGTGCAACATGGGAGGCCTCCTTATTCATACTGAGAAAGTAGGGCAATTGGCTAGTTATCTTAGGCGCTTATTACACGAACACAAGAAGCCTAGGAAACAAACAGGAAGAATTGGAAGTCCTGGTACAGTCAAGGAACTATGATGTGATTGGAATAACAGAGACTTGGTGGGGTAACTCACATGATGGGAGCACTGTCATGGATAGGGATAAACTGTTCAGGAAGGACAGGCAGGGGAGAAAAGGTGGAGGAGTTGCACTGTATGTAAGAGAGGTATGATTGCTCAGAAACTGGAAAAAAGCCTGTTGAGAGTCTTTGGGTTAAGTTTAGAGGAAAGCAACAAGGATGATGTTGTGGTGGGTGTCTGATATAGACCACCAGACCAAGACAATGAGGTAAACCAAGATTTCTTCGGACAACTAACAGAAGTTTCCAGATCACAGGCCCTTGTTCTCATCAGCGACTTCAATCATGCTGACATCTTCTGGGAGAGCAATACAGCAGTGCACAGAAAATCCAGGAAGTTTTTGGAAAGTGTTGGGGACAATTTCCTGGTGCAAGTGCTGGAGGAACCAACTAGGGGCCAGGCTCCTCTTGACCTGCTGCTCACAAACAGGGAAGAATTGGTAGGGGATGTAGATGTGGGTTGCAACCTGGGCAGCAATGACCATGAGATGATCAAGTTCAGGAGCCTGACAAAAGGAAGAAGGAGAGAAGCAAACTACAGACCCTGGACTTCAGAAAAGCAGACTTTGACTCCCTTAGGGAACTGATGGGCAGGATCACCTGGGAGGCTAATATGAGGGGGAAAGGAGTTCAGGAAAGCTGGCTGTATTTTAAAGAAGCCCTATTGAGGGCAGGAACAAACCACCCTGATGTGCAGAAAGAATAGCAAATATGGCAGGTGATCAGCTTTGCTTAACAGAGAGCTTAAACAAAAAAAGGAAGCTTACAAGAAGTGGAAACTTGGACAGATGATTAGGGAGGAGTATAAAAATATTGCTTGAGCATGCAGGGGTGTAATCAGGAAGGCCAAAGCACAATTGGAGTTGCAGCTAGCAAGGGATGTGAAGGGTAACAAGAAGGGTTTTTACATTTATGTTAGCAGCAAGAAAAAGGTCAGGGAAAGTGTGGGACACTTACTGAATGGGGGAGGCAACCTAGTGACAGCTGATGTGGAAAAAGGTGAAGTACTCAACACTTTTTTTGCCCCACTCTTCACAGTAAAGGTCAGCTCCCAGATTGCTGCACTGTGCAGCACAGTATGGGGAGGAGAGGAGCAGCCCTCAGTGGTGAAAGAATAGGTTACGAACTTCTTAGAAAAGCTGGACATGCACAAGTCCATGGGTCCAGATCTAATGCATCCGAGGGTGCTGAGGGAGTTGGTTGATGTGATTGCAGAGCCATTGGCCATTATCTCTGAAAACTCGTGGTGATCGGGGGAGGTCCCAGGCAGTTGGAAAAAGACAAATATAGTGTCCATCTTTAAAAAAGGGAAGAAGGAGAATCAGGGGAACTACAGACTGGTCAGCCTGACCTCAGTCCTGGAAGGATCATGGAACAGGTCCTCACGGAGTTCATTTTGAAGCACCTGGAGGAGAGGAAGGGGATCAGGAGCAGTCAACATGGATTCACCAAGGTCAAGTCATGCCTGACCATAGGTGCTGGAACTATGGGTGATGGGAGTGCTGCAACACTCCCTGGCTTGAAGTGATTTCCATCATATACAGGGTTTACAGTTTGGTTCAATGGATTTCAGCACCCCCACTATAAAAATGGTTCCAACTCCCCTGTGCCTGACCAACCTGATTGGCTTTCAGTGATGAGATAACTGGCTCTGTGGATATGGGGAAAGCGGTGGATGTGATATATTTTGAATTTAGCAAAGCTTTTGAAACGGTCTCCCACAGTATTATTGTCAGCAAGTTAAAAAAGTATGGATTGGATGAATGGACTATAAGGTGAATAGAAATCTGGCTAGATCGTCGGGATCCATGGGTAGTGATCAATGACTCGATGTCTAGTTGGCATGTGGTATCAAGCAGAGTGCCCCAAGGGTCGGCCCTGGGTCTGGTTTTGTTGAACATATTCATTAATGATCTGGATGATGGAATGGATTGCACCCTCAGCACGTTCATGGGTGGCACTATGCTGGGGGGAGAGGTAGATAATCTGGAGGGTAGGGATAGGGTCCAGAGTGAACTAGACAAACTGGAGGATTGGGCCAAAAGAAATCTTATGAGATTCAACAAGGACAAGTGCCGAGTCCTCCACTTGGGACAGAAAAATCCCATGCACTGCTACAGGCTGGGAACCAACTGGCAAAGTAGCAGTTCTGCAGAAAAGGACCTAGGGATTACAGTGGACGAGAAGATATGAGTCAGTGTGCCCTTTTTACCAAGAAGGCTAACGGCATATTGGGCTGCATTAGTAGGAGCATTGCCAGGAGATCAAGGAAAGTGATTATTTGGCACTGGTGAGGACACATCTGGAGTAATGCATCCCGTTTTGGGCATCCCACTACAAAAAGGATGTGGACCAATTGGAGAGAGTCCAGCGGATGACAATGAAAATGATTAGGGGGCTGGAGCACGTGTCTTATGAGGAGAGGCTTATTTAGTCTGCAGAAGAGAAGAGTGAGGGGGGATTTGATAGCAGCCTTCAACTACCTGAAGGGGGGTTCCAAAGAGGATGACTTAACAAGAAGCAATGGTCTCAAGTTACAGTGGGGGAGATCTGGGTTGGATATTATGAAAAACTATTTCACTAGGAGGGTGTTGAAGCACTGGAATGGATTACCTAGGAAGATGGTGGAATCTCCATCCTTAGAGGTTTTACGGCCTGGCTTGACAAAACCCTGTCTGGGATGATTTAGTTGGGGTTGGTCCTGCTTTGAGTAGGGGATTGGACTAGATGATCTCCTGAGGTCTCTTCCAACCCTAATCTTCTATGATTCTATGAAAAACTCCATGTTCCCTGATGTAGTGACCCCAGGAATGTCTCTGGTTTTCTGGCCCTGACACCCTCTCAAGAATATTTCTATTGGAGAAGATGAACCATGCTTGAGCATTTTAAATGGAGTTTTAGTTACCATGGGTGGTGTTGCTACATTTGTATCTATTCCTTATATGTCATTAGTTCTGCCTCTCCAGGTTTTCTCTCATCTAAAGTTGGCTGGAAAGCCCAGCCCCCAGCTAGTAAAGCACCTAACCATATGAGTTGTCCCACTGAAATCAATGAGATGGCTTGTGACCAAGTGCTTTGCAGGATCAGGACCTGTGAAGGGGTTCACTCAACACACATGCACCTCTGTGTGGCCAGGCATGGCATAGTGGCTGTCGCTCCATAGATCAACCCCTGTCAACAGTCACTCCATCACTGCAGTGATCTCTCTTCTCACAAGTTGGCCCTCCATCCAGGTCACATGTTAGTCCCCCCTTCCATGATAACAGAGAGTCCACTCAAGCTATAGACCAATGACCTTATAGCAGATCTTCTGTCTGCCTCTGGGCTACATGATCCCTTACACCGCTTACCTCTGAGGTTTCAGCCCACCTTCCTTTGTGGCTGGTAGGGGAACCCAGCCCATTCTTGGTTCCAGCCCAGGGACCCTGTAGCTAGAAGCCAAGGTCTACTCCCTCAGATTCTTTGCTGTCTTCCTGGACCATTTCTTGCTGCTTCTATCCCCCAGAGAGTGACTGCAGAGTCTCTTTCTCTACAGCCCCCTTCTGCTGCTAACTTCCTGGCTTTATGATCACCCAGCCCCTACCCATCAGGCCTTCATTATAAGTTAAGTCTGGCTTTTTATCTCTCCCAGGTGCTGCCAGGTTTGTTCATTGGTCTCTCAGGCCCACATTAAACCCTTCAGGTCCTGTGTGAGGGATGTGCCCTATCACAGGACCTAAAGGCTTGATCCTCCACTATTGAAGCCAATGGGTGTATTGCCATTGACTTCAAAGGGAGCCACTTCTGTTCCTTTCAGTTAAGTATATTGATACATTCACATGTCTGAAGGGTGAGTTCAGCAAATTGTGAGTTAATTTAAGTACTCACCAAAAATTATTTAATTGCATAATAGCCAATCTTTTTTATGTATCCGTTGTTACCTCTTGCTCACTGTTCTTTTTGAGTAGTCCTTTAGTTAATCTTTAGTTGAGCCATATTAAAAATAAAGTTTTACACTTTTTCCCCAATCAAAAGAATATTTCTCCCCTCTCAAGAAACTGGCAAAAAGTGAGTGGAACTGAAGCTTATTTAATTGCAAGGCTCAGGTTGGCAAGCTGACAGTGCTATTCATGTTTTCCCCTTTAACAAGGATGTTATTTTCCATTAAGCTGTTGAAAAATTACAGGCTCTCTCTATTTGCCATTTCTTCTTCCTCATGAATCTGCAATCTTGGTTTTACCCTAATTTGATTCTGACAGTCCCATTTCAGTCCTGCAGTAAGCTGCTCACCAATATGGACAGAAATGAGTCTCTCACCAGCAGAACATAGCTAGGAGACCAGAGGAGCCAAGTGACAGCTCCAAAATGGAGTTATCAGGACAGAAATACAGTGGATAGCTCAATGCCAGGGCAGTCAGAGGTCAGGTCAGTGAAATGGCACACAATCCCCCTCTCAGTACTGTATAGGATAAGTGGTTTGTTTGTTTGTTTGAGGGGCACAGAGGTACACCTTTTTCTGCTCCCCCCTACATTGGCTAGGGCAAAGTAAGCTCCATGATCCCTGCAAGGGAAAGAGACAGAAAGGGAGGGAGAAGGGAGGAAGTTATTTTTTATGAGCTACCTATCTCTTCTAGGCTTCTTCAAGTCCCAAGAATACAGTGGCTACCATGCCATCCTGACAACTGTCCAGGCCCCTGCAGAGGTCCCATAGGTCTGAAACCACTGGGCTTCTGCACTACTCAATATCTGGCCCATTTCACCTCTACTGTCCCTTGTAGCTTCAGCCAATGTTATTCTCTTATTTCCCCTCCTAAAAACAAACTACTCTGTATAGAATGGTTGCGTACAACACCAGATACCATATCCGCTCTACAAAGACTTTTTCTTAGAAAAAGAGCAGCCATATATTTTTGTAGTGGCTTTCATCTCTACTTTGAACTGAGAATAATCTGATATCCTAGCCCACTGTGAAAAGTAAAAAAAACCATGCTTCTTCTCATTTCTACTGAAAAAATCCTGTAACCAGGAAGAAAGTATATTAGGCAAACATTTTTTAGGGAGGAAAGCAGCTCTTGGGAGATATTTTTTTTAATATAGGTCATGATTTGACTTTGTTTTTCACTAATATCTTTGTCTTAAATTTCTATTTTCTGTCTTGTAGATGTTTGTTGGGGGAGGTTTGGATTAAACACAGGGAGTTGTGCAATATAAATGTGTTTCTAATATATAACAGACACACCCAAACACATATTTTGGTAAAAACGTGTTCTTAACTTAAAGCCATTGACAAGCAGTCTTATCTTTGAATGTAGAAATCTAAAAACAATGAAGACAAATAAAATCAGGGTTCTTTATTGAGAGTGCAGTTCGAGCCAAGAGGATGGCAAATTCAGATAGTATCATAGAATCATAGGACTGGAAGGGACCTCGAGAGATCATTTAATTCAGTCCCCTGCACTCATGGCAGGACAAAGTGTTATCTAGATCATCCCTGACAGATGTTTGTCTAACCTGCTCTTAAAAATCTCCAATGATGGAGATTCCATAACCTCCCTAAGCAATTTATTCCAGTGCTTAACCACCATGACAGTTAAGAAGTTTTTCCTAATGTCCATCCTAAACCTCCCTTGCTGCAATTTAAGCCCATTGCTTCTTATTCTATCTTCAGAGGTTAAGAAGAACAATTTTTCTCCCTTCCTCCTTGTAAAAACCTTTTATATACTTATAAACTGTTATCATGTCCCCTCTCAGTCTGCTCTTTTCTAGACTAAACAAACCCAGTTTTTTCAATCTTCCCTCATAGGTCATGTTTTCTAGACCTTTAATCATTTTTGTTGCTCTTCTCTGCACTTTCTCCAATTTGTACACATCTTTTCTGAAATGTGACACCCAGAACTGGACACAATACTCCAATTGAGGTCTAATCAGCACGGAGTAGAGCGGAAGAATTACTTCTCGTGTCTTGCTTACAACTCTCCTACTAATACATCCCAGAATGATGTTTGGGTTTTTTGCAACAGTGCTACACTGTTGACTCATATTTAGCTTATGGTCCACTATGACTCCTCTCCCCCACCCCCCGATCCCTTTCCACAGTGTTCTTTCCTAGGCAGGCATTTCCCATTTTGTATGTGTGCAACTGATTGCTAGATGGAATACTTTGCATTTGTCCTTATTGAATTTCATCCTGTTTACTTCAGACCATTTCTCCAGTTTGTCCAAATCATTTTGAATTTTAATCCTATTCTCCAAATCACTTGCAACCCCTCCAAGCTTGGTATTGTCTGGAAACTTTATAAGTGTACTCTCTATGCCATTATGTAAACCACTGATGAAGATATAGAACAGAACTGGACCCAGAATGGATCCTTGTGGGATCCCACTTGTTATGCCCTTCCAGCGTGACTGTGAACCAAAAAAATATAATATATGGAGATATACCTATCTCATAGAACTGGAAGGGACCTTGAAAGGTCATTGAGTCCAGTCCTCTGCCTTCACTAGCAGGACCCTGAGAGGTTTTTTTTTCTTCTTTTTTTTTTTTGCCCCAGATCCCTAAATGCCCCCTTGAAAATTGAACTCACAATCCTGGGTTTAGCAGGCCAATCTTCAAACCACTGAGCTATCCCTCCTCCCATCAACCCACTGATAAAAAATGATTTTCCAATGAGTTTTAGACCCACCTTATAGTAGCTCCATCTAGGTTGCTTATCCCTAATTTGTTTATGAGAAGGTCATGCAAGACAGTATCAAAAGCTTTACCAAAGTCAAGATATACCACATCTACCACTTCCACCCTATCCATAAGGCTTGTTTCATTTGGTTTTCAGTCTTTCAAGAAACCACTTCCTCAGCCCTTGACCTTGTACACAGTAACACATCTAGAATATGCTGTAAAATGAGAAGTTACTTTATTTTAGTTTTATTCATTAAATATCCCAGAATAATTTCACTGTTTTTACATTACAAGAATAAAAAGAGATTTAACATTTTCTAAAATTTCCAAGCACCTGTTTCTTTTTCTGCAATGACACTTCCCCTCCAGATTTCTGAAGATGACACCTCATTGATGTGATTTCATATTTCTTGCACTGTATTGTTTTGGTGTACTAGCATGGAGGTGGAGGCAAGCACAATAACTTCTATACCACAGAAGATACACTGGCCCTAGGAGAGAATCTCCCACCTTGAGCAGAGAGTCTTGGACTATCAGGGCTTAAACTATCACACAAAAATTAGCAGTGTAGATGCTGTGGCTCTGGCAGAGACTCGGGCAAGCCTGAGCTCAGACTCTAGTGAGGGGAGTGAGCTTGAGAGGCTGAGCTGCTGCCTGAGACACAACATCCAGACTGCTAGTTTTGCATGCTAGCTCAAGTCCCGCTAGCAAGAGGCTGTCTGCCTGCACATGGAAACTTGTTCCCAGCTGCCTTGTAGACATACTCACAGAAGCTGCACCAGCCAAAGAAGATGAAGCAGCAATGTAAAGGTGGTGTCACACTTTCTTCTGCTGCCAAGACTGCATAGTATGCCATGATGGAGGAATGACAGGGGAAGGGCACAGGCATGCTAACAGATCCAGTTGCCCAGTTGGAATAGCCATGAATGAGATTTTTCAGATACTGCTCTACAATGTAGGCCACCATTGTCTTTTTCTTAAATGGTGATGACAGTATGACCTCTCTTCTGTGACACTGAAAGGTTTAAAAGTTTCCTGAAAGTAGCATAGCACAGCTTTTAAAACTTTTAAAACTAAGAATGTGAGAAAGACAGCCTCCTGTAAAGTATGTAATAGTTCATTTCAGAAGTTTATTCTAACATTTTTAATAAACATCTGCACATCACTACCTAATAAATCACTCATTGAACCTTAAAGCAAAATGGCAATGTCTATAATAGTGCTACAAAAAAAAATCATAGAATATCAGGGTTGGAAGGGACCTCAGGAGATCATCTAGTCCAACCCCCTGCTCAAAGCAGGACCAATCCCCAGTGTAGTAACTAAGTGAATGAGTAATACATGTTTATTTCATGGTAAGTACAATGAAACACTGCTTCCCTTCACTTTTAGTATATCAAATGTGCAATTACTGTATAATGAAGTTCAGCTTGCATGACTGGTGACTGACATTACTGCACTGCTGCTTTAAGTTGATTACTCAAGCAAACTAAGTATGTTGTGCAACAGAGTTCCAAGTATTAGAGATGTAGACAGCTACTTTTGTGTGTTTCATGAAACAAAATTGTTCTTGTTTTAGCTTTTACTATAATGGGTAAGCAGCATATACAGAGAGAGAGAGAGAGAGAAAGAAAACAGAATTTCATTTCCAAAACATCACAATATTGTGTGAAGAGGAGTGCAGTGTAATCTCTTCCACTATAAAATTTCCATCTTTTGTTTCTTTGCTTAAACAAGAACATGCACATTTAACAACTGACAAGAAGTCCCATGCCACATTTGCAATTCTACATATTATGAATCGTTCTGTAAGAAGTGTTTAAGAAGCTAGTCTTATGGGAAGGGAAGAATTACTTTAATCAAATCAAAACAGCCTTTCCCCTACCTCAAGTCTAAAAAGGGGATTGAATAAAATTGTTTTGGTTTAAAATGTTAGAAACTCTAAATCATATTATCACATTTTGAATAATACTGATTGACTTCTCAAAGAACAATTAATCATCTTTTTAACTGCCTTTAGTTTTAAGCAATATTTTCACCAGTAACCAATAAGGTGTGCTACAGTGAGAATGGGAGGTAACACCACAATTGCTAAGGTGTGGAGAGACATTACCATTATTATTATGAAAAAGTCTACCAGTATTTCCTGGTTTTCAGGGGTTTAAGTATAGGTGCATCTGACTTTCTGGAAGAGTAACCAGTCAGCCTTAACACTGCATTAACAAAATTGCTGGGTACTGAATATATATGAGACAACGAGAATATATGTGATGGTGTGATATCAAATTTTCACCAGTATGAATACTGTAATACTCATAAATGTAGTTGAGTGAAATTTTTTGGCTGTAACTTTTCTTGGCAAAATGTGCAGATTGAGCAAAATCAAAATATTTCATGAATTCACTTCAGGTTTGCCAAACTGTTTTTTTAAACATCCAAATATAATTAATGAATAAATGTAAAAGCATATAATTCTCACATCTTCAAAATAAAATGTTTAGACTTATCAGGTTGAAATGACTTAAAATTTCCTTTAATTTTATTTTTAAAAATTCAAGACTATTAAGAAAGTGTCAGCACTGAAATGTTTCAGTTGTATTAAAATGAAATGTTTTGTCTGACCCAGAATGATTTTGCCTCTCAAATAGCCAATGAATGTGTGATGCAGGACATCCCAAATACATGCCAATAAAACCTTTGTATCACAAAAACTCATCATGACTGTTGATTCTGTCAAACTTTACAGAAAAGAGAAAACCAAAGAACTCTTGTTTCAGAAATTCTTTCATTTTAAAAATGTTCGGTGGGTATTATTTGCCATGTTCCTCTGCCACTTTCAGGGTTTTTATGTGGTGCCCATCACCACAATACAGTTTTGATCCTACGCTGACGAATTAGAATCATAGAATCATAGAATATCAGGGTTTGAAGGGACCTCAAGAGGTCATCTAGTCCAACCCCCTGCTCAAAGCAGGACCAATACCCAACTAAATCATCCCAGCCAGGGCTTTGTCAAGCTGCGCCTTAAAAATCTCCAAGGAAGGAGACTCCACCACCTCCCTAGGTAACGCATTCCATGTGCTTCACCACCCTCCTAGTGAAATAGTGTTTCCTAATATCCAACCTGGACCTCTCCCACTGCAACTTGAGACCATTGCTCCTTGTTCTGTCATCTGCCACCATTGAGAACAGCCGAGCTCCATCCTTTTTGGAACCCCCCTTCAGGTAGTTGAAGGCTGCTATCAAATCCCCACTCATTCTTCTCTTCTGGAGACTAAACAATCCCAGTTCCCTCAGCCTCTCCTCATAAGTCATGTGCTCCAGACCCCTAATCATTTTTGTTGCCCTCCGCTGGACTCTTTCTAATTTTTCCACATCCTTCTTGTAGTGTGGGGCCCAAAACTGGACACAATATTCTAGATGAGGACTCACCAATGTTGAATAAAGGGGAACGATCACGTTCCTCGATCTGCTGGCAATGCCCCTACTTATACAGCCCAAAATGCCGTTAGCCTTCTTGGCAACAAGAGCACACTGTTGACTCATATCCAGCTTCTCGTCCACTGTGACCTCTAGGTCCTTTTCTGCAGAAATGCTACCTAGCCATTCGGTCCCTAATCTGTAGCAGTGCATGGGATTCTTCCGTCCTAATTGCAGGACTCTGCACTTGTCCTTGTTGAACCTCATCAGGTTTTTTTTTGGCCCAATCCTCTAATTTGTCTAGGTCCCTCTGTATCTGATCCCTACCCTCTAGTGTATCTACCATGCCTCCTAGTTTAGTGTCATCTGCAAAGTTGCTGAGAGTGCAGACCACACCATCCTCCAGATCATTAATAAAGATATTAAACAAAACCGGCCCCAGGACCGACCCTTGGGGCACTCCACTTGAAACCGGCTGCCAACTAGACATGGAGCCATTGATCACTACCCATTTTTCCAGTCATCCGGGACCTCCCCGATCGCCATGAGTTTTCAAAAATAATGGCTAATGGCTCTGCAATCTCATCTGCCAACTCCTTTAGCACCCTCAGATGCAGCGCATCCAGCCCCATGGACTTGTGCACGTCCAGTTTTTCTAAATAGTCCCGAACCACTTCTTTCTCCACAGAGAGCTGGTCACCTTCTCCCCATATTGTGCTGCCCAGTGCAGCAGTCTGGGAGCTGACCTTGTTCGTGAAGACAGAGGCAAAAAAAGCATTGAGTACATTAGCTTTTTCCACATCCTGTCACTAGGTTGCCTCCCTCATTCAGTAAGGGGCCCACACTTTCCTTGACTTTCTTCTTGGTGCTAACATAATTCAAATGACAGAACTGACATTTACTTCAATTCACAATGAATAAATATAGTTATCTTTCCCTCTCTTTGAGGGCTGTGTAACTGGCATCACACTACCATGGAAGAGTGGTTTTATGAGGAAAAATGGTCTTGTGGTTAAGGCACCAGACAAGGCGCCAATATGAATAATTGATTCACTGATTGGAAGAAAGAAGAGTGAACAAACTATTTGCAAATATTAGTTAACCATCTCTAGTCTTTATAACTGAGTTAAAACCCCTATTTCTAGCTAGCTTGGATAAAGAATTATAAGATCTTTAACATTAGTCCAAGCATGAGTGTTAACATAACAATTCCCTTACAAGATTAGACCAATGAACCATGTAGTCTGGTGTTCTGTCTCCAGCCTAATATCAGATGTTTTAGAAGAATGCATAAAGTAATTTCATAATGGGCAATTATTTAATGAAATGTCTATGAGGAAAAAGTTTTCCTAACTCATGGCAGTTAGTTTTTGATTTTATGCCCCGAAGTCTGTTTTCCTTTAAACAGTTTATTCTAGTCATTTTACTTCTAGCTTTTATTAATAATTATTAGTATTATTACTAATATTAATAATATCTAATCTCATCAATTCCCCCAATTTTCAAGTTTTTTAGTACAAGAGACTTCGTCTGTCTGGAGTTGCATTGACTTGCACAGTCCAGGCATAAATTCTTCATCTCAGTAAAATATTTGTCAGTGAGTACCATAGGTTAATCATTTATTGTGTAAATCAAATAATTTCCTTTTATCAATCTGAAATTTTTTACTTTTCATTTAACTGGGTGTCCTCATTTTTTGTGGTTAACGGAAGGCAAATATAGTACGAGCGGCTGAACAGCCTTCTCTATGCCTAGTTTTGTTAGGTCTTCTTTCAGCCCCTCAATATCCCCTCTAGTTTTGACTAAAATAAATTAATGTTTCATCAATGTATTTTGCACTTCCCTCTTTTCCTCCTTTCACAGATAGAAAATACCTGTCCTACTATGAAGTTTTGTTGAACCCCAGGATTAGCCTTCTTTCCTACTGAAAATTACTTCTTAGATGGTGGGGAAAGGAAGAATATCACTTTTGCAAATGGTTCTATTATTATGCATGGTGGTGGTTTGAAACATCTCTGGGACTTAGATTGTTAGAAGTATGCTCAGTTAAGATGGGTCAGTGGTCAGTGCAGGTGAGGTAGTCAAAGGTGCAAGATTAATAGTCAAATGGCTCTAGAGTTCATCACACGGATTTTCAGGATCACATACCCACTTGTTTTCCATTGTCCAAATGTTTCTTTAATGAAACTGCATGAAGAACTTCGTTGTTATTAGGAAGCCTGTGAAAATGCTGTGGGAAACATCTTTTCTTGACTTGCACTCAGAGGCAAATGAAAAGGCAGTACAGTGTACAAAGCAGAGGGGAAGTGTACTCATATGGCACTGACCCAACCCACTTAATGTGGGAGTCCACATTTTCCCATCCTTAAGTTTTTGTGTGGTTTTGAAGTGTCTCTTGAAGTAGAACACATCACAGTAGTTCCCGCTAAAAGTGACAAAAATGTGGCCAAGTTTGCCTTACTCTTCAATCTCTTTGGAAAGTGCTGATGGGAAAGGGGGCTATGAATTACACGAGCTTTAGTAGGTGATAAAAAAACCTGTTCTTGAAAGCCTCTTTGGCAAGTGACACATCACACTAATGGGACAATCACAGCAATAGATCCAGTTGCTTTCTCTGACAAGCAGCATCACCTCTTTCATATCTAGATTAAGCCGCAGCTAGCTCATCTTCCAGATCTCGCTTTATACGACAGTGGGAAGGCAAGAGAACTGCACCTGTGATAAAGAGACATAGGGTTGAGAATTATCAGTATGTTGATGGCACTTCAATCTAAAATGTATCACCCTAGACTGTAGTCTCTAAAAAGCTATTAATTCAACTATATTTGAGATATATATTTCTTCTTCAATATATTTAGATGATCCACCATAATTATGTGCATGAAATACATAGGGAGACCAGATAGCAAGGGTGAAAAATTGGGACCAGGGGAGGGGGATAATAGGGTCCTACAGAAGTCAAAATCCCTAATATCAGGACAGTTCTGATAAAATTGGGATGTCTGGTCACTCTAGATGTACACAACTACAAAACATGTCAACAAGCAAAATAATATCAGAATTAGTAATGTTTCTAAGAAACTGAAGTTAGTGTGTGCCCCATGTTAGGGTTCAGTAAGAAGAAAGTAAACTAAAAAATACCAGAACAAATACATGACAGGCTACAAATGTCTTTTGCTCTCTTGGGGAGGATGAAGTAAATAAATAGGAAGGAAAGTATAGTGAGCTATAGTGTCTCAGAACCATCTGGTAGCTAAACAACACAGCATTGGTGGTCAAGCAAGTGCTGATTAACCATGATGCTAAATGATATTTCACAGCAGCCATCCAGAGTGGGGGAATGAATCTTGGTGTTCAACAAAATTCTGATGGTGTTTGTCTGCCTGGGGCAATGAAATAAGACACACAGAGGATGGGGGTCGCGAGTCTTGTAGCAGGCAGGATATTCTTGCTCTTTTAGAAATTGCCAATTGTGCTCAACAGTTTGACAATTTTGCAGTGTCAACATATGTACTGTAGGAATAAAAATAAGGTACTTCCAAACTCACTTTTCATCATGATCTACAGATTTTGCTACAGATCTCTGAATATAATGAGAACGTTCACAGTTATAGTAGATAAGATTAGGCAAACACATTTTTATAAAGGGATATAAGCTTTTATGCTTCAAGGCATAAACCATCCACTACCTGATGGAAGTTAGACATGATTTCCACTAGAAGCAGTTCAGTCCATTATGGTGCACTACAGAGTTTCCTGCATCTTCCTCTGAAGAATCCGGTACTTGTCTGCCAGAGACAAGACTCCTGACTAAATGTAACACTGGTATGGTTGGGCATGGCAATTCTATGCCCCTAGACAATACTAACACATATAAAGTGAAATTTGTCCCTACTTAGAGGGACTGTGCAAGGTTTTGGGGGCATTAGAGCTTCACTGAAGCCCTTAACTTGTGGGCTCTTTAAACATGGATAAATGAGTATTGAGATTTAACTCATCGGTTATCTTTATGTATGTATGTATGGTCTCTCCAGAGCAGGATAGAAACATGTTGGTCAAGCGTGCGTGAGACGAATGCCCTACCAGTACCTGTTCTGTAGCTGAAAGGAGGACTTTCGGTCTATGGATAATGTGCCACCCTTATCCAACAAAAATAGTATAGAAATAAGACTTATGCACCAACTCCAATCCACTGTACTACCTAGCTCCCAAACACAGTGCAGGATGCAATGAGCTTAAGAATGGGAAAATCTACTCTGAAACACATAACAGCAGCTCAGACTGATTCTTAGGTCTATAACTTTAATCACACCTTACTTTTGTAGGTCCTTATACGTGACCTCTTCCATTTTTCCTCACCTCCTGAAGAATATCCCACTTTCCCTGAAAATTCCTGTTATTGTGTCGTCAGCTCTCACAAACCTGGTCTCCCTCATAATTTACTGTGAAGCCCTATAGGATGCACACAGATACAGATGCAATAGCTGGTCAAGGCCCAGAAAAGAGCACACCTGAATTCCTGACCCAATGAAATATCATCAAAGGGAAGGGTTATGTAGAACTCAATGTACTAATGGGGAGGAAAAAAGAAATTGGTGGGTGAGAGGAGTGAAAGGACGGAGGTTGAAGGGAGAGAGAATCTGATTGACGTGGAAGGTAGGAAGAGGAAGGAGGGAAAAAGCAAAAGGTTTGAATCTTTTTCTGAAGCTTAGCCAAACCTTTCAGGGCTTTCCCCAGCCAGCCAAAACATCTGAAACGTTGTCATTATATGCACCAGTAACAATGCAGACTGCATAGCAGTGGTGTCCACAAATTCTCAAAAGTACCTCAGATATACTCAGAAACAGATCACATGACTCACATCTCCTTTTGACTGTATTTCTGTTTGTTTGTTTAGGCTGTTAAACCCAAGCACAGGTACAAATTATTAGAACTGACTGGGAATTTTGTAATGAAACCTTTTTCACTGGAAAATACTGATTCATCAAGAAGGTGTCTCTGTTCCAGCATGGAATTTCTGATAAAAACCAGAGTAAGAACCTGCAGAATAGCCAATAGCCCAATGGTTAGGATACTCACCTGGGATGTGGGAGGCTCAGGTTAAAGTCCCTCCTCTGCCTGATTTAGAGCAAGGAATGTAAGCTGTGTCTCTCACATCCCAGGTGAATGCCCTATCTACCAGGATATTCTGGAGTGTATTGCTTTCTCTCTCACTCACATTTTCTTTTTCCCCACAAAACATTTGAGAAGGTCCCATTTTCATTCCAATAGAGAATGGAAACAGATTTCAAAACCTCAATTTTTTGTGTGAAACGGAGTTCTTGTTTTCTGGCCAGTCTTACAAATTATATCCAATTGCAACTCCATTGAAGTCTGCCATTTGGTCCATGAAGTTGTCTATTTATGGGCCTGGTCTAGTAACAGAGATGTGAACTGATAACACAGATGTGTCTACATACATTGGACAGCAGTATTTCACTTGTCTTTTTTAAAGTTTATCATATGTTTGAATCAGTAATGTAAAAATAAATAAATAAAAACTTGTAGAAGGGCTGCAGCAGTCCTGGGGTCTCTCAACCACAGTTTAAACAATACTTTTCTGTTGTCTCACACAAAGAATCAGAGCAGAGAAGAGACTATCCTTTCAAAGGAAACATAATAGGAATTAAACCTACCTCACAAAACCAAATGAAAATAAGGCATTTTATGACTTACAAACATTGGTGCCATTGAGAATACAAGAGATTTTTTTTAATCTATCCAGCTGAGTTCTGTAAAACTCCATCTCCAACATATTAAAAAGAAAAAGACATTATTTACATTTTTATGCACAGGGACTAGTGAAAGGAGCTTATGACAGAGAGAGAAGTAAATTTCCTTTTTGTCTTTTACAAGAATATTTCCTATTCAGATATCAAAGAGAAGAATAAAATCTTGCCTTGTCTGTGTCACAATATGGTCTATTTGAAATTCTTATGGGTTTATGCAGATATTCAAATGTTGTAAAGCTCAAGTACCCTACAGATCATGCAATACACTGAACCTGCACTTCAGTAATTTTTACTAACACTTCAGTCTCTCTTGTGAAAACAAAGCAGATCAATCAGATAATGCATTCACAATTTTGCCCAAGGCAGAAAACAATCTTGTTGCAAAATACAGCTGGCAAAATGCAATATGCAATTTATTTATTTGTTTGTTTTTTCAAGCTAGCAGAGTTTCATAGGAGGCAGAAGAAATTTTTCAATATTTATATTAATTTTTAGTGCTTACCCTAACAATGGCTTACCTACTCCAGCAGAAGGTGCAGCTACCCCTCTAGCTTCCCTCTTAATGTGCCTTCAGTAGCTGTGTAGTTTACCAACAAAAAATCCTCCACTGCCAGGGCAAACAAAAGTCGACAGAACAAGTCCTTCACCTTTGGGCACAGCCCTCTCACTAGGATCTGTACTTCCTTCTTCTCTTAGGCCTGGTCTACACTAACCCCCCCCCCAATTCGAACTAAGGTACGCAACTTCAGCTACGTGAATAACGTAGCTGAAGTCGACTTACCTTAGTTCGAACTTACCGTGGTCCAGACACGGCAGGCAGGCTCCCCCGTCGACTCCACGTACTCCTCTCGCTGAGCAGGATTACTGTAGTCGACGGCGAGCACTTCTGGGTTCGATTTATCGCATCCAGACAAGACGCGATAAATCGAACCCAGAAGTTCGATTGCCTGCCACCGAACCAGTGCGTAAGTATAGACAAGCCCTTAGTTGCAGTGCTTGTTATACTCCTTCCCCTTGGTTGCAAAGTGTGTATAACCACACTACTTCTTGGTTTTGTCTTGATTCCTGAGGGTGTCTCCTCTACCACAGGCTCCTGCTCTGGGAACCTAAACTGTGAAACTCCTGTCCACTTCAGTCTCAGTCATCCCTCCTTCACGCTCCCAAGCCCCACAGCCACTTCCTACATTTTTACTTTCTTAGACCTCCTGCCTAACCCGTCCACAGATTACTCCAGCATGGCCCTTCCCACATTCTTTCTCTGGTTCTCCCTCCAGACCGGGCCCAGACCCCATCAACAAAGAGTTTGAGTTGGCTGCTGCTGCTGCTGCTCTCCCAGATCTCCACACTGAGTGCAGGAAGCTGTTTTATATTCCTAACCCTGCATTGCTTCTGTCATACAATTCTTATCTTCCCTTTGGAAATAACAGGCCCCAGAATGCCTGTCTTTAAAAGGACCAAAACCCAGCAATAGAAGTACAGAATGGGCCTTTTCATAAATGGTCAGCACTCTCAGGAACACACAATTTTATGTCTCCTTATTTTAGTCTAGTTGCAAAGTTGATTATTGCTAGGAGGTGACAACATTTCTAGCTATAACACTCATCTCATAAAAAAGTTAGCACAGAGCACAACGGAGCACCTTGTTGGCCATCTACCCCCTTAGCCGATCCCCCTAATCCATTTCAAAAAATAAATCAGGATTAATTGCAGTTTTAATCGTACTGTTAAACAAAGAATACCAACTGAAATTTATTAAATATTTTGGATGTTTTTCTACACTTTCAAATATATTGATTTAAATTACAACATGGAATACAAAGCGTACAGTGCTCACTTTATATTATTATATTTGTGATGTTTCACCCCATAATGCTTTATTGAAATATGCTTATGAGTGTAAATAGGACATAACTGGAATCTGTTTTATGCTAGATATGCCATGTAACATATCTCTGCAAAGGTTATGATCTACTGACTCCAAAACTCCAAAACTCCATCTTGTAGCTGGATTCTTCATAGGAAAGGAGAAGGGGTTTCCACCCACAAGAGAAAGTCTTTTTAAGCCCCTGGAAACCCCTCCAGTTTGTCTTCAGCTGGCTCAAGAGATAGCCTCTCCACCCCAAAGAGATGCCTGAAAGAAACTGGAACAAAGGACAGTAACTACAAGGGTGTGAGTGATTGCTGGACCCAGACTAGAAGGAGGTTAGTTTGTCAAAGAAGCTTATTGGAACATCTTTGAGGGTGAGATTTACCTGTGTTTTGTTTCCTGCAGTATTAGGCTTAGGTTTGCGTGTTTTATTTTGTTTGGTAATTTACTTTGTTCTGTCTGTTATTACTTGGAATCACTTAAATCCTACTTTTTATATTTAATAAAATCACTTTTTACTTATTAATTAACCCAGAGTAAGTATTAATACTTTGGGGGGGGGGAGAGGGAAACAGTTATGCATCTCCCTCTGTCAGTGTTATAGAGGGTGAACAATTTATGAGTTTAAGCTTTATACAGGGTAAAACGGATTTATTTGGGGTTTGGACCCCATTGGGAGCTGGGTATCTGAGTGCTGGAGACAGGAGCACTTCTTAAGCTGCTTTCAGTTAAGCCTGCAGCATGTGGGGGTCGTGGTTCAGACTTGGATCAGCAGGCAAGCATGTCTGGCTCAAACAAGGCAAGGTACTGAAGTCCCAAGCTGGCAGGGAAAACGGGCTCAGAGGTAGTCCCAGCACATCAGATGGTAGTCCCAAAGGGGTTTCTGCGATCCAACCTGTCATAATATTTATTACAAATATTTGCACTTTAAAAATGATAAAAGAAATAGTAATTCACCTTACACAAGTACTTTGTAATGCAATCTCTATCGTGAAAGTGAAATTTACAAATGTAGATCTTTTTGTTACATAACTGCACTCAAAAACAAAACAATGTAAAACTTCAGAACCTACAAGTCCACTCAGTCCTACTTCTTATTCAGCCGATCATTACGACAAATAAGTTTATTTACATTTACAGGAGATAATGCTGCCAGCTTCTTATTTACAATGTTACCTGGAAGTGAGGACAGGCATTTGCATGGAACTTTTGTAGCCAATATTGCAAGGTATTTATGTGCCAGATATGCTAAACATTCATATACCCCTTTATGTTTCGGCTACCATTCCAGAGGACATGCTTTCATGCTGATGACCGCTTGTTTTAAAAAAAATGCTTTAATTACATTTTGACTGAACTCCTTGGGGGAGAATAGTATGTCTCCTGCTCTATTTTAACCACATTCTGTCCTGTATTTCATATTCTGGCAGTCTCGGATGATGACCCAGAACATGTTGTTCATTTTAAGAACATTTTCATGCAGATTTGACAAAACGCAAAGGAAGTACCAATATAAGATTTCTAAAGATAGCTACATCACTCGACGCAAGGTTTAAGAATCTGAAGTGCCTTCCAAAATCTGAGAGGGACGAGGTGTGGAGCATGCTTACAGAAGTCTTAAAAGAGCAACACCATGATGAGAAACTACAGAACCCAAACTAACAAAAAAGAAAATCAACCTTCAGTTAGTGGCATCTGACTCCGGTGATGGAAGTGAACATGTATCAGTCTGCACTGCTTTGAATCTTTATCAAGCAGAACCCATCATCAGCATTGACACATGTCGTCTGGAATGGTGGTTGAAGATGAAGGGACATATGAATCTTTAGCACATCTGGCGTGTAATAAATATATTTCAACGCCGGCTACAACAGTGCCATGCGAATGCCTATTCTCACTTTCAGTTGACATTGTAAACAAGAGGCGGGCAGCATTGTCTCCTGAAAATGTAAACCAACTCTATTTGTCTGAGTGACTGGCTGAACAAGAAATAGGACTGGGTGGACTTGTAGGCTCTGAAGTTTTACATTGTTTTATTTTTGAGTGCAGTTACTTTTTGTACATAATTCTACATTTGAAAGTTCAACTGTCATGATACAAAGATTGCATTACAGTACTTGTATGAAGTGAAGTGAATTGAAAAATACTATTTCTTTTATTTTTTACAGCACAAATATTTGTAACGAAAAATAAATATAACGTGAACACTGTTAACTTTGTATTCTGAGTTGTAATTGAAATCAATATATTTGAAAATGTAGAAAACATCCAAAAATATTTAAATAAATGGTATTCTATTATTATTTAACAATGCGATTAATTGTGCATTAATTTTTTTAATTGCTTGAGAGCCCTATTATTTAGTCAATTTTTGAACATAGGGTCTGATTCATCATTACCCTGAATCTTGTGTAATCATTTACACCAATGCAAAGTGAGTACAGAGTAGGTGGTGTATCAAATTAAAATGTTAGCATTTTATACTATAATGTATAGGAAGAGGTAGTATCCCTTTAAATAGTTTGTGAGCCCTCTATTGGCACTCACTGTGTTCTGTAAGAACATAAGAATGGCCATACTGGGTCAGACCAAAGGTCCATCTATCCGACTATCCTGTCTTCCAACAGTGGCCAATGCCAGCTGCCCCAGAGGGAATGAACAGAACAGGTAATCATCAAGTGATCCATTCCTTCTTGCCCATTCCTAGGTTCTGGCAAATGGAAGCTAGGGACACCATCCCTGCCCATCCTGGCTAATAGCCATTGATGGACCCATCCTCCATGAACTTATGTAGCTCTTTTTTTAACCCTTTTATAGTCTTGGCCTTCACAGCATTGTCTGGCAAAGAGTTCCCCAGAATGTGCGTTGCATGAAAACAAAATACTTCTTTTGTTTGTTTTAAACAAAATACTTCTTTTGTTTGTTTTAAACCTGCCTATTAATTTCATTTGGTGACCCTTAGTTCTTGTGTTATGAGAAGGAGTAAATAACACTTCCTTATTTATTTTCTCCATACCAGTCATGATTTTAGTCATCTCTTTTCCAAGCAGAAAAGTCCCAGTCTTATTAATCACACCTCAGCTGGAAGGGGGGAGGAATAGCTCAGTGGTTTGAGCATTGGCCTGCTAAACCCAGGCTTGTGAGCTCAATCCTTGAGGGGGCCACTTAGGAATCTGGGGCAAAACCAGTACTTGGTCCTGCTAGTAAAGGCAGGGGGCTGGACTCAATGACCTTTCAGGGTCCCTTCCAGCTTTATGAGATAGGTATATCTCCATATACTTATTTATTATTCAGCAACAGAGGGTCCTGTGGCACCTTTGAGACTAACAGAAGTATTGGGAGCATAAGCTTTCGTGGGTAAGAACCTCACTTCTTCTTCTGTTAGTCTCAAAGGTGCCACAGGACCCTCTGTTGCTTTTTACAGATTCAGACTAACACGGCTATTCCTCTGATACTTATTTATTATTGTTAGTCTCCTACAGTATACTTGCTAGCAAGTTAAAAAAGAATAGACTGGATGAGTGGACTATAGGGTGGATAGAAAGCTGTCTAGATTGTTGGGCTCAATGGGTAATGATGAACAGCTCGATGTCTAGTGGGCAGCCGGTATCAAGCGGAGTACCCCAGGGATAGGTCTGAGGCCGGTTTTGTTAAACATCTTTATTAATGGTCTGGATGATGGGATGGATCGCACCCTCAGCAACTTTGCAGATGACACTAAGCTGGAGGGAGAGATAGATACGCTGGAGGGTAGGGATAGGGTCTAGAGTGACCTAGGCAAATTGGAGGATTGGGCTAATTAAGATTTTTAATTCATTTGATTCTACACTTTCTTTCAAATATAATGCCATTCCCCCACCAGCACAACAAGTTCTGTCCTTCCAATATATTTTATACCCTGGTATTACTGTGTCCCATTGATTATCCACATTAGACCAATTTCCTGTGATGACTATTATATTAATATCCTCATTTAATACAAGGTGCTCTAGTTCGCCCATCTTATTATCTAGCATTTGTATATAAGCACTTTAAAAACTTGTCACTTTTTAAAAACGTCTGCCACTATATGATGTAATTAAATGGGACTCTTTTTCATTTGATTCTTTTTCATTTAACTGTTTCTCATCAGATCCTACCTGTATTTTATCATTTTCCATTCTCTCCTCTTTACAAAGACAGAGAATCTCCATTAATAGATCCACCCCAAGGGATGCCTCTGTCCAAACCATATGCTCCTCCGCACCTGTTGGCTTTCCCCCAGCTGTTAGTTTAAAAAATGCTTTATGACCTTTTTAATTTTAAGTGCCATCAATCTGATTCCATTTTGGTTTAGAAGCAGCCAGAAACCAGTGAGATCAGCAGTATATATGTAGCTAGGCCTTTCATGTTTGTATACGGCTAGCAAACACTTTTACTGAGGACCCAAATGTGTCTTATGTTGTTTCTTCATATTGTTATTGCTTTGTAAAAAGCAAAGGAAACAATAATTGGCAATGAGGGTGGGATCCTAATCCAGGAATACAGTGGAATAGAGAATGACAGTTTTGGCCTAGTGAAAGTAAATCTAAAAAGGAACCTGCAGCATACAGCCACTGGACTGTGTGTAAATTGCTCACTGAGGCAGAAAAGGGTTTTGCCTGGCTGTTTGTGGAAAACTGATTTGTTTGACACAGATCAGTACACAATAGTTTTTCCAAGACTGACCTAGCTCAAGCCTACCTACAAATGGAGACTGAAGACAGTGACAAGAAGCATCTCATGATTAACACAAAGAAGGACTTATTTTCTGAAATGAAAAATGGAACTTCTGTTCCACAGAAAATTCTGAGATTTCAAATTTGGTTTTGTCCCAAACTGGGTCAAAATGTCAAAATCTTGTAATTCTTCATAGATTATTTCAAAGGTTATTCTCAGTGTTACTTGAACAATCTACTGGTTGTAATAGCTAGTGAAGAGCAACTTGAGAACCTTCCAGAAGGTGCTTGTAAATCTGTGCCTAGAGCAAACAATGAAAAATGTGATTTTTTCAAAGATTCAGTTACATATTGTGTCCCTACCATTGACAAAGATGGTTTGTATAAATGACAAGTCAAGGGTGAAGCTGTCCTTAAGGCACCGCAGTCACAAAATATGTCACAATTATGCTCCTTTCTGGGGATTGTCAGTTACTGGCATAGGTTCTAGCCTAACATAGTGACAGACATCCCCTAAATAAACTTACACAAGAGAAAGAAATGTTAGTGGAGGCAATACACCAGGGCTTTTGATGAAGCTTGGAGCATCTGAAGGATCTTTACACACTACAATGCAACTGTGCCTATGAAATTAGTTTGAGAATTGTGATACCACCAGTAAGCTTCATGTTCTTGTTTCTGTTATAACTGACTCAAACAGTGCAGAGCAGGAAGATGTTGAAACAATGTTAATACAGCTACACCAGGAAGTACAGACCCTGCCAGATAGTGTTGTGATGTCTATGACATGTTATACAGGGAGCAGTTGTAAACCACCTCTCAGGCTTTATTTGTAGCATGTTGTATATTTAGTAGTTTGTGGTACTAATGCATTTATCGCATTTTTAAATGTCCTTTTACATTAAAGGGGGAGATTTATGTAGTGCACAGGAATACTATAGTGTCCCTCTAAATTGTCTGTAAGCCCTGTAGTGGTATTCCCTATGTTCTATGTTTGAGAAGCCACCAGAAATATATGTATGTAGATACCTCTGGCATGTTTGTATATAGTTAGTAAACATGGCTATTTAGGACCCAACTGCACCAGTGTGGATTCTTCATATTATTATTGTTGCGTAAACAGTAAAAGAAATAACATCATATCCAGTTTGCATTTGTGTAAAGAGGGCCGGCTCTAGGTTTTTTGCTGCCCCAAGCAAAAAAATTTTTGGCTGCCCCCTCCCCACCCCCCACCAGCCCTGGGCTCTCTCCCCCTACCCCCAACTGCACCCTCCTGCCGCCCCTGCCCTGAGTCACTGGTAACTCGCTCCCAGGACGGGTCATTCGGCAGGAATTTTGGATGTGCACAGAACACAGACAGGATTGGTTCCCATATGGTTACAGAACTGCAGTAAAGTGGAACAACTTTCAGCTTGTGTGATTGAAGGATATCTGGATGCATATTATAAGACTCTCCGACATAAATGAGGAAAAGTTGAGGTGCCTTTATTATTCTTTTGTTCCATTCTTTGTTTCTATGGGGAATTTGCCAATGCAATATCACTGTCTTCCTTTTAAACAAATAAAACTAAAACTAAAAAAAAACAAAAAAACAAAAACAAAACAAAAAAAACAATGGCTGTTGAAAGTAGCAATTCCAGTCCCAATAACCACTAGGAAGCATTTCTTGCTCAATTTATTCTACTTTTTCTACAGCAAGTTACAGTGGATCAGTATATTTGATTTAGAAGAAATGAAGTAACAGCTGCCCAAATTGAGCTTGAGCACTCTTGAATTTTGAGGGTGTTCAAATCTGGAAGGCAGGTGCTAGATTACCTTTCTGAATATTAGCTAAATCTGGAAAAGAAAAGTCAATTTCTGCTTCCATAGCTGTAAAGGTGCAGACTCCCCCTGCGGCACCTCCTGCTAGTGACTTCTGGTAATTAGCTCTTCCAGCATCCTGGAGCGCCCTCTGCAGGCCAGTGGTCCGCCTGTCCTCTGGCCCCGTGTCCCTCCCAGACCCTGGTGCCCTTTTATCTGGGGTGCTGTCCCCTGGCAGTACACCCCTCAGTACTAGGGTCTCCCCTCCCCAGGCAATCCCCACCCACTATCCCTACCTCACCTCAGAATAAGGCTACTGCCAGTCATCATCTAGCCCCACACCTGGGGCAGATTGCAGTATCAGTATGAGGTGAGGCCTCATCTGGAATACTGTGTCCAGTTTTCGGCCCCACACTACAAGAAGGATGTGGAAAAATTGGAAAGAGTCCAGTGGAAGGCAACAAAAATGATTAGGGGTCTGGAGCACATGACTTATGAGGAGAGGCTGAGGGAACTGGGATTGTTTAGTCTCCAGAAGAGAAGAATGAGGGGGGATTTGATAGCAGCCTTCAACTACCTGAAGGGGGGTTCCAAAGAGGATGGAGCTTGGCTGTTCTCAGCGGTGGCAGATGACAGAACAAGGAGCAATGGTCTCAAGTTGCAGTGGGGGAGATCCAGGTTGGATATTAGGAAACACTATTTCACTAGGAGGGTGGCGAAGCACTGGAATGCGTTACCTAGGGAGGTGGTGGAGTCTCCTTCCTTGGAGGTTTTTAAGGCCCGGCTTGACAAAGCCCTGGCTGGAATGATTTAGTTGGGAATTGGTCCTGCTTTGAGCAGGGGGTTGGACTAGATGACCTCCTGAGGTCCCTTCCAACCCTGATATTTTATGATTCTATGATCAGCCTACTCATCACTGACAAGGAGGGTTTGGACCTGCTGCCTTGGCCTATCTCTGGGCTGCCCTCTGCAACCCCAGGTGCCCTGTGGCCCAATACTAGGCCATAGCCTAGGGCTTTCCAGGCTGGAGTTCCCCAGCTCCCCAGCCTTTCCCTTTCCCTGAAGTCAGGCCCTTCTCTCTCTGAGGGCAGAGAGAGACTGCTGAGCTCCTGGCTCCTGGCCTTTTTATACAAGCCAGCTGTGGCCTGATTGGGGCATGGCCCAGCTGTGGCTATTTCCCTAATCAGCCCAGCTTTTAGAACTGCAGCCCTCTGCCAGGGCTGTTTTAAGCCCTTCCAGGCAGGAGCGGGGTAACTACCCCACTACGATGGCTCAGAAGTGTAAATCCTCCTACGTGCCTGGTACTGTATCTAAAGCTGCTCAGGTCCTAGTAGAGCCTCCCCTCCCTTACTTTTCATTTTAAATTTTAGGGGGATCCACGTACCTCCCTTGCTAGGCTTCAGATAGAGAGGTGCACTGTCCATTTAGTCCACCCAATTCTTTGGGAGAGAGCCCAGGGCTGGGGTGGTAGGCGGTGTGTGAGGGAGAGGGGGGAGCCCAGGGCTGGGGCAGCAGGAGGTACAGGTGGGGGCCAGAGCTGGGGTGGCTGGGGGTGCGGGGTAGGGAGAAGAGCCCAGGTCTGGGGTGGCAGGAGATGCAGGTGTGGGGAGAGCCCAGGGCTGGGGCAGCAAGGGGGTGCAGGTGGGGGCCAGAGCTGGGGCAGCAGGGGGTGAGGGTGGAGGAGAGTCCAGGGCTGGGGCAACACAAGGGTGCGGGGGGGGGAGCCCAGGGCTGGGGTGGGGGCAGCAAAATACCTAGAGCTGGCTCTGTCCTACCACTCACAGCAAGCTTCAGCATGAGGTTTCAGTTCCACACTCCTTCCCCCTCCCTTTCCTGTTAATTGCGGCCAATGGAATGCTGGGAAATATAGTTCTTTCCCTGCTCCAGGGCTGGCTCTATAGGCAGGGAGCTAACCAAGGAACTATAGTTCCCAGGGCCCCCTGTTGGTTTTCAGCTCCCCTGCTGGATTCTTGCGCCCCTGCAAATTTGCCGCCCCAAGCAACTGCTTGCTTTGCTGGTGCCTAGAGCCAGCCCTGGGTGTAAATGACTATATAAGGTGCTGGGGAATGGCAAATCTAGCCCTTAACATATGATATGCAGAATATAATGAAAGCAGCTCGAGTCCAAATGAAGGCACAGCCATATTTTTCTTTAAATGGACCAAGACTTACATACAGAACCTGAAGATCTTCATTCACATGAATAATCTTGTTGATTTCAACAGAATTACTTGCATAAGATTTTACAAGATGATATCCAGATTTCATATTGCCCTGTGCTCCTATTTGGAGGTAGTTTCATAGTATACCTCATCATTTTAGCAATTCCATCATGCTTATTGAACTGAGACTCATCATCCAGCAACTCTGCATTTTAATTGCTGGTTTAGAAAGGATCTAGTTCTTACTCATTTCACTTCATTCTAGGTCAACATTTTCAATGAATGCATTTTAAACAGGCCATAAAGTACATCAGAGTTCACAAACTGAAATATTTTCATTAGATCAAATTAGGTAACTAGTGCTACTGGAAATAGAAAACTACCAAGCACATATTTTTCATCAATCTGTGGTGGACTCTGTTCAAAGCCCATCAACACTGCCCCCAGTTTAGCTTACTTCTCCACAGGAGTTGAAGACATTGGGCCTAAGTCAGCTTTTCTCAAACTGGGGTCCGCAGACCCCTGGGAGTCCATAAGAGTACTCCAGGGGGGTTGTGGGCCATGCTGATGAACTCCTCCCCTCCCTCCCTCAACTTCTCCCCCTCCCTCCCAGCACCTCCTGCATGCTGCTGAACAGCTATTCCCCGGCATGCAGGAGGCACTGGGAGGGAAGGAGAGGAGCAGGTATGGGGTGCGCTTGGGGGAGGGAGCAGAAAGAGGTGGGGAAAAGATGGGGTGGGATGGGATTTTAGGGAGTGGTGGAGTGGGGGTGGGGCCTGGGGCTGAGCAGGGGGGGAAGTTGTGGGTCTGAGTGATGTTCTATACCTCAGGGGAACACCCTATACCCCCATGTTCATCCTTATGATTGTGTGATATCTAATGCACAGTTTGTCATGTTGGGTGTCTTCAGAAGGCTCATGATGTACTGAGCATTGTTAATGGTAATGTTATAGTAATCATTATAGTAATGTTATAGGTTGTAATTTCATATATATAGTCATGAGGCTGAACATGTGTCCTCATGGTTTAAAGCAAGCCCAGGCAAAAACTCTCCAGAAGCAGAGGGACAGTTCACACCTCATCAGGGCATGTATGGGACAAACCCAGCCCAGCCTCTCTGGAACAAAGGCTCTTTTGGACTCTCGAGTGAGTCACCCCCCTTCCTTTGGTCAGTTTTGGACTGTGATGAGGTAATGCTCACCTGACTCTGAAGGGGGAGGGCAAAGCCAAGAGGAAAGGAAGGACATAATAAAAGGGAGAGATATTTGCCCTGCTCTTCCTCTCTTCCACCTCCATCTACAGACATCACCACTGAGCAACTGAAGCGCTGATCAAAGGGGAGAGCCTGGCTGAAGGGCAACCAGCCAGCCTGTGGTGAGAATCATCTATGTTTATAGAAGTGTTAAAATCAGCTTAGAATGAGTTTTGCTTTTATTTCATTTGACCAAATCCAACTTTTTATGCTTTGACTTATAATCATTTAAAATCTATCTTTGTGGTTAATAAATCTGTTTGATTATTCTACCTGAAGCAGTGCATTTGGTCTGAAGCATATCAGAGACTCCCCTTGGTATAACAAGCCTGGTACATATCAATTTCTTTGTTAAATTGAAAAACTCATATAAGCTTGCAGCATCCAGCGGGCAGAACTGGACACTGCAAGATGGAGGTTCCTAGGGTTGTGTCTGGGACCAGAGATATTGGCTAGTGTCATTCGGTTGCACAATACAAGGAACAGCTTACATGCTAGAGGCTGTGCATGAACAGCCCGGGAGTGGGGGGTTCTCACAGCGGAGCAGAGTAAAGCTGGTTCCCAGAGTCAAGGACTGGAGTGACCTAGCAGATCACTGGTCCAGAAAACACCAGAGGGGAATGTCACAGTCTGTAAAAAATGTTAAATCAAAATGGGGGTTCTTGGGTTGCTAATCATAGAATCATAGAATATCAGAGTTGGAAGGGACCTCAAGGGGTCATCTAGTTCAACCCCCTGCTCAAAGCAGGACCAATTCCCAGCTAAATCATCCCAGCCAGGGCTTTGTCATGCCGGGCCTTAAAAACCTCCAAGGAAGGAGACTCCACCACCTCCCTAGGTAACGCATTCCAGTGTTTCACCACCCTCCTAGTGAAATAGTTTTTCCTAATATCCAACCTGGACCTCCCCCACTGCAACTTGAGACCATTGCTCCTTGTTCTGTCATCTGCCACCACTGAGAACAGCCAAGCTCCATCCTCTTTGGAACCCCCCTTCAGGTAGTTGAAGGCTGCTATCAAATCCCCCCTCATTTTTCTCTTCTGGAGACTAAACAATCCCAGTTCCCTCAGCCTCTCCTCATAAATCATGTGCTCCAGACCCCTAATCATTTTTGTTGCCTTCCACTGGACTCTTTCCAATTTTTCCACATCCTTCTTGTAGTGTGGGGCCCAAAACTGGACACAGTATTCCAGATGCGGCCTCACCAATGTCGAATAAAGGGGAACGATCACGTTCCTCGATCTGCTGGCAATGCCCCTACTTATACAGCCCAAAATGCCGTTAGCCTTCTTGGCAACAAGAGCACACACTGTTGACTCATATCCAGCTTCTCGTCCACTGTGAGCCCTAGGTCCTTTTCTGCAGAACTGCTACCTAGCCATTCGGTCCCTAGTCTGTAGCAGTGCATGGGATTCTTCCGTCCTAAGTGCAGGACTCTGCACTTGTCCTTGTTGAACCTCATCAGTTTTTTTTCGGCCCAATCCTCTAATTTGTCTAGGTCCCTCTGTATCCGATCCCTACCCTCTAGTGTATCTACCACGCCTCCTAGTTTAGTGTCATCTGCAAACTTGCTGAGAGTGCAGTCCACACCATCCTCCAGATCATTAATAAAGATATTAAACAAAACCGGCCCCAGGACCGATCCTTGGGGCACTCCGCTTGAAACCGGCTGCCAACTAGACATGGAGCCATTGATCACTACCCGTTGAGCCTGACGATCTAGCCAGCTTTCTATCCACCTTACAGTCCATTCATCCAGCCCATACTACTTTAACTTGGCGGCAAGAATACTGTGGGAGACCGTATCAAAAGCTTTGCTAAAGTCAAGGAATAACACATCCACTGCTTTCCCCTCATCCACAGAGCCAGTTATCTCATCATAGAAGGCAATTAGGTTAGTCAGGCACGACTTCCCCTTGGTGAATCCATGCTGACTGTTCCTGATCACTTTCCTCTCCTCTAAATGTTTCATAATTGATTCCTTGAGGACCTGCTCCATGATGTTTGAGAACTGCTGGCCTAAGTCATTCCTAGGCTGTGGTCCCTTCACATTGGCTTTTCCTCAGGCTGTTAAGCTGTGCCGAGGGCTGAAGCACCTCTGCTACTCAACCCAGCATGGTGGGAACAAAGATGGCACATGGTCATCTTCCCCACACCTGGGCCTTGCACTGGTTTTTACCTTCAGACAGGGATAAATTGGGTCCAGTTTGCCAAACTCAGAAGTGTGTCTGAACTGGGGTAACTTATACCTTCTTCTGATGCCTTCAACATGTGAGTTTCACTTAGAAAATCTCAGTGTGACCCAGTTTGATGCCCTTGGCCTCACAACCATGTATTGCTGGAGAATAACTCTGAATTTGGCCCACAGAGTCTAAGAGCCTGCCCCAAAAACTACTGAAGCCATGTGTAAATTACAGTGGCTTGAATTAATTTACAGACTTATGTCTAAATTTTGTCCATTGTCTCCATAGCACTTCCACCCATTACCATATGCCCAAAGTGTGAGCAACTCATCTCTGTACAGCAGTGCTACACACTATCCACCAAGCTACAGAGTTGGCTCAGCTAAAATACTTTTAATCTTCTGTTTTTCACTTCTTCTGCACGTCTCTTGCTTCGATATTTTGGTTCAATAGACAATTATTTGTTTCCTTCTCCTAAGCTCATCCAGCTTTTTTGTTCTTGTCATATATATATTTGTATTTGCCACTAGCAAATGTGTCTTTCTGATGAGGTAAAATTCTTTGCAAAGCCATCTACAAAATCATGTCAGCTCAAATATTGCGAGCAGAAACTTTAACTGACACAATTCCAAGCATCCCTTTTCTCAGACTGCCACTTCCTGAATAGCGGCTAAGTTAAGATTTGGAATTTATTTCTGTCTAACACTAAATTCCAAATGCACATCCTTAAAAAACAACACCAAAACTTTAAGAGGTTGTCAGGATTTGATTTAAAAAAAAAAAAAAAAAAGAGGAAGAAGATAGTAAGGAGGTTGGATTCCAATTGACTTCAAACCCTTAATGTATAAGACCAATTGTCTATGAACCACTAGCAGTTTGGGGAGCTGTTCTATTGCAGTGGTGAAGCATTGGTCAGCCTTCAAGCCGGGACACTTTCTGCTAGCCTAGGCCTCTGTTAGGATCTCCATTTCCTAAATAAATTAAAAGCAATAATAACTTATCTGTACCTTACCTACCACTCACCTATTTCTAGAGCACTAAGTACTATACAGTATAGACACTCTACAGAATGGCTACTTAATGCCTAGTGATGGACTACATATATGTCTTATGTCTGACTGGATACTACTTTTTTTTCTTTTGTAAGTCATCCCTCCTTGTCAATCATCTACTAATTAGCAAGCCAATCAAACAACATATTACACACTGGCACATCTGTGAGAATTTCCTAGCATGGATCACTGGCACTGTATGCAGTTCCAATGAGTTTTCCTGCCAGAATGTTCCTGCATTACTGCTGTCTCCTTTCAACACACACCGATGCAGGATTGTCACTTGAACTATCATGTCACCTGCCATGAGTCATACTCCTTTCTCCCTCTTCCCCTCCCCAACACCGTGAGCTTGTTTGTTTTTTCTGTTACCCTGACGTTACTTTTTCATGTCCGGGAAAGGTTGGATGCCAACAGTGCTGTTATATTTCCTACATCTAGAGTTGTGAGAAAACCTGCTGTTTCAGCTTGAAGACATTTGTGTGAGCTATTGCTTCAGCTTTGTTTTCAGCAGCTTGGTAGCCCTGACCTATGAGAGTACCGGATTCACTAAGCTAGCAGAGAGGTGTAAATTATAGCTTCCCCTGGGTCAGCCAGCACTCCCTCCATTTCTTTTCCTGGGGAAGGGCAGCTTTAAAAATTTGCTGGGACACAGGCTGATGAGGTAGATGAACTGAATCTCTCAGACTTTTCAGAAAACAACATCCTTTCCTAGCTATTTGCTACTGCTCCAATCTTCCCCTCCAGACAGACTTACCACCTCAGAGTCCCTCGCCTTTACTGGCCTGAATTCACCCACACTGCTGGCTTATAACAAACACCAGCAAAGGAAGGAAAGTTCAGTCCAAACTTTTGAGTCTCACCTTATTTTGGGCTGAGATAGGCTCAGACAGCAGTGTTTTTGTTCTGTATATGGCAAGACCTCAACTGGCATGTTTTCCCTTTCCAGGAAAAAACCAAACAGCCCCTTGTTTTGTGATTGTAATGCCAGCCTGTGGTTTTGAATTCAGAACCCATAGGGAAACTCTGCTTAGGGTACCTATAAGAGGTTCGTGCCGGGGCTCGACCCTCTTGGGCAGGAGGGGAGCCACACCGACTCACCACTGGTGGAACAACAACCAGTTAGTTCAGGGGCTCAGGTCCTCTGGTGCAGGGGCTGAGCAAACAACAGTTAGGTAGGCCCAGGCCCTGGGTCAGGGCGGGGCCCAAACAGTCACAGCTCAGGCCCTTGGGTGCAGGGGCTGAGCAACACTCAGTTAGGGAGCTCAGGCCCTCTGGTGCAGGGGCTGAGCAAACAATCAGTTAGGTAGGCCCAGGTTCCTACACCTGAGCGTTGGGTGAGGGGGAAACCTGCCACCCGAAAGTGGGGTGGCAGGGGGGGTCGCAGGCCACTCCACTGTGTCCCAGCCTGGGGCCCTAGCAGCGGCTCATGTCGCTGCTGGTCAGTGGGGTGTCCTGACCGAAACACACTGACATCGGCTCACATGCGTCTGCAGCCTGACAGGGGTCGGCTACCCCCCGGGCTACTTCCTGGTTCCCCCTCAGGGCCTACCTCCTTGGTGCCGCCTAGTCCGGGCCAGTCCACCAGCATCGGTTCCTCTCTCCCGGGGCTTGGGGGCAGGTCCGGCAGCTCCTCCGGGTAACAGCAGGGGCGGAGGTGCCCTGGAGGCTCCTTGCCTTCGTAGTTGGCGTGGGGCAGGTCCGACGGCTCCTCCCAGTACCTGGTGCGAGGGGCTCCGGTGGCTCCTCCTCATAGTGGGCTCGGGGGAGCGCCGGCCAGTTAGGGCAATGGTCTCGGGTCTCAGCGGTCTCCTGGCCATGAGCTCCCAGCAGTACGTCCGCTCCGTGTGACGGTTGGGCCCTGACTGAGCTCTGGCGGCCGGCCTTTATACTTCCTGTCCCGCCCCTTGACTTCCGGGGGGTGGGAACAGGCGGTGGTTTGTCCGCCCACTCGGGTGCTTGCAAGGGTGCTCCCTCTGCTGGGCAAGAGGGGAGCCACACCGACTCACCGCCTCCCCCCCCCCAAGACTGGCCCCCGTGTGCCGGGGCCAGGGCCTTCCATCTCCCCGATGCGGGATAGGAAGTCCGGGTTCGCATGGTCCTTGCCAGCCTGATGCTGAACATAGGGCTGCAAGACCAGATACCAACGCATGATGCGGGCGTTATTGTACTTCATGCGCATCAGCCAACGGAGGGGGGCGTGATCCGTGACCAGGATGAACGGTGCCCCGAGGAGGTAGAAGCAGGAGGGCATTGCAGGCCCAATCATGGCGAGGACCTCTTTTTCCACGACCGCGTAGTTCCTTTCTCGGGGGAATAGCTTCCGGCTGAGGTACAGCACGGGGTGGTCTTTTCCATCCACTTCTTGGGACAAGACCACCCCCAATCCTACCTCGGAGGCGTCGGTCTGAAGAATGAACGGGCGATTGAAGTCCGGGCTGTACAGAACCAGCTCCTGGCAGAGTCACTTCTGAAGTGTACGGAAGGCTGCCTTGCACTCCGGGGACCACTGCAGCTGCTGGGGGCTGTCTTTAGTCAGGAGCCCAGTTAGGGCGCTGCTATAGACGCAAACTGGGGGATGAACCATCGATAATACCCGATAAGGCCCAGGAACTGCCGAACGTGTCATTTGGTTGTCGGGTTGGGACAGTCCACAAAAGCCTGGACCTTCCCCACGAGGGGTTTGATGCGCCCGCCCCCAACTGTATAGCCGAGGTAGGTGGTTTCTTGCCAGGCAATACGGCACTTTTTGGGGTTGGCGGTCAAACCCGCCTGCCGCAGGGACCTCATGACAGCCGCGACTCGGGTCAGATGGTCTTCCCAGCGGCGGCTATAGATGACGACGTCGTCGAGGTAGGCGGCCGCATAATCGTGGTGGGACTGTAGGAGGTGGTGCATCAGTCGTTGGAAGGTGGCGGGGGCCACATGGAGCCTGAACAGCATCCGAGTGAAGTGATATAACCCAGTCGGGGTGGCAAAGGCGGTTTTCTCCTTCGAGGTCTCAATGAGGGGAATTTGCCAATAGCCTTTGCTGAGGTCGAGGGTGGTAATAAACTGGGCCTCCCCCAGTAACTCGTCCATGCGGAGCATCAGGTAGGCATCAAAGCGGGAGATGGTGTTCACCCTCCGGAAGTCGATGCAGAAGCGGCGGGTGCCATCTGGCTTGGGCACCAGGACCATCGGGCTGCGCCACTCGCTCTGGGACGGTTCAATGACACCCAAAGCCAGCATGGCCATTACCTCCTCTTCGACCTCGTCGCGCATCCGGTATGGCAGGGGCAGGGTTGTCTCTCGGACCACTTTCCCGGGCTCAGTCTGGATCGAGTGCTTGACCAGGGTCGTGTAACCCGGTACTGCCATGAAGGTCTTTTTGAAGGTCTGCAGGAGACAGTTAGCCTGTTTGTGTTGTTCCTCGGTGAGCGACTCGCCTAGCAGGGGCGCCAGGGGGTCGTCAGTCGAGGGCACACGGGGTCCCAGTTCCGGTTCGGGCGGGTAAGGGTTAATCAGGAGGCCCTCCCGGTCACACAACAGTTTCAGCAGATTGACATGGTACTGTTGGGTCCCCTTGCATGTCTCCGGTTGCCGAACCTCATAGGTGACAGGACCCACCTTTCGCATTACATCGTAGGGCCCCTGCCAGCGGGCCAACAGTTTTGATTCACTGGACGGCAGGAGGAGTAGGACTCGATCCCTGGGTTGAAACTCCCGGACTTGGGCCCCCTGGTTATAGGTCTGGTCCTGTCGCTCCTGCGCCGTCCTCAGATTCTCGTGTGCCAGGGCCCCGGTCTGGGTAAGGTACTCCTGTAACTGGAGGACGTATTTTAAGAGGCCCTGGGCTGGGGAGGCCGACTGCTCCCAGGTTTCTCGCATCAGATCAAAGAGGTCTCGTGGTCTGTGCCCATATAGCAGTTTGAACGGGGAAAACTTTGTCGATGTTTGAAGAACCTCTCGGATAGCTAACAGCAAGGGCGGAAGGAACTGGTCCCAGTGGCGGAGGTCCTCTGCTGGGAATTTCCGCAACATTCCCTTAAGAGTCCGGTTAAACCGCTCGACTAAGCTGTCCGTCTGTGGGTGGTAGACTCCTAAGAGGGTACAGACCTGCCTTAACAGTCGGGAAGTAAAGTTGGTCCCCTGGTCGGTTAGGATCTCCCTAGACAGCCCTACCCACGCGAAGATCTTCACCAGCTTCCCCATGATAATCCGGGCGGTAATACTACGCAGAGGGATGGCCTCCGGAAATCGGGAGGCATAGTCCACCAGGACCAAAATGTATTGAAAACCTGCAGCGCTTTTCGGGAGCAGGCCCACGAGGTCCATGGTGACCCGTTCGAATGGCGTCTCCATTAAAGGTATGGGGACCAGGGGCGCCTTGGGTACCCCGGGCGGAGCGACCAGCTGACATTCTGGGCAGGAGGTGCAATAATTCTTCACATCCTGGTAGACTCCCGGCCAGAAGAAGCATGCTAGGATCCAGGCGAGGGTCTTCTCCTGCCCCAGGTGCCTGGCGGCCGGCACATCATGGGCTAGTTTCATTACGGCTCGCTGGTGACACTGGGGCACCAACAGTTGTGTCTGTGGTTCCCGGTTGCGGGGGTCGTGGTCCACCCGGTAGAGCCAGTCTTAGCGCAGCTCGAAGTGGGGCCATTGGGTGGCCTGCTGGGGGTCCGTGATGCTCCCATCCACTGCCGCGAGCTGCCCATAGAAGCGGCTGAGGGTAGGGTCTGCTCGCTGGTCCCGACAGAAGTCGGTATCAAAGCGGGGTTGAAGGGCGGGCTCTGGCTGTCGCCCCACCTCGTCCGTGCCATCTACCTCGGTTGCCGTGACCCGCTCGGTGGTCTCATGTGAGGACCCCGGCCGGTCGGCCTCCAGGGCTGGCGTGTGACGGAGGACCTCCTCAAAGGCTGGCCAGTCTCGACCCAGGATCACGGGATACGCGAGGTGGAGAGCTACACCGACCACCATATTCCGGGTAACACCTGCGACCGTTAGGAGAACCCAGGCACTTGGATAGGGTCGGACGTCCCCGTGGATACACTGTAAATGGATCAACCCCAGGCATGTATCAGTCTGTGGTATCAGCTCCTTACGGACCAACGTTTGGCCACAGCCAGAGTCGATCAAGGCTTGGGTAGTCCGACCCCCAACGGCCGCTGGGACTGTCAGCTTGGGATTCAGTCCCGCTGAAGGTGCCCCATCTTCCCGCAGCTGAAACAGGGACCGAGCTCAGGTCGCCTGCTCCGGGAGCCCACTCAGCTCGGGCTCTGGGGGGGCTCCGCCGAGCCCTTGGGGACCCCTGGCCTGGGGCCGTTGGCCCTGCCCGAGGGGTCGATTCCGTGCTCCAGACTCGGGGCTCCGCGTTGGGGTCGGGTCTGCGGTCTGGGTGCCGAGGTTCACTCGGGGTGCTCCCTTTCCTTTCACTGTGGGTTGCCTCGGACCCAGCGTTAGGGCGTCAAAAGGCAGGGCCCACTGCACTTTTGGTGGCAAGTAAATCTTCCATCAGCGAAACAGCTGCGGATAACGTCGCCAGCCGGTGACGGAGCACCCACGCCCACCCTCGGGAGGGGAGGGTGTGGATGAACTGTTCCAGGACTACCTGTTCGGTCACCTCCTCCGCCGTCCGGGCATCCGGTTGTAACCACCGCCGGCAAGCCTCCTTTAAAGTCTAGGCCACCAACCACGGCCTGGCCCCAGGAGGATAGGTCTGGCTCCGGAACCATTGACGAAAGGTCTCGGGGGTGACGTCCAGAGCGTCCAGTATTGCGGCTTTCTATCAGTCATAATCCCAGGCTTCCTCGGTCTCCAACCCGCAGTAGGCCGTCTGGGCCGCCCCCGGCAAGTATGGGGCTAAGAGGGTAGCCCACTGGTCTCGGGCCCACCCAGCGACGAGGGCCACACGCTCAAAAGTGACCAAGAAGGCCTCAGGGTCATCGTCCTGGCCCATCTTGGTCAGTCGCAAGGGAGCAGCTAAACGTGGCATCCCCGCATTTTCCCCGCTGACCCCACAGCGGAGCGAGGGAGTGTAACCAGCAGCTGCTGCAGCTGGGTTCCCAATTGCTGCACCAACTGCTGCTGGTGCTCCAGCTGGGCCGCATGCTGCTCCTGCTCTAGCTGGCGGTGGGCAACATCGCGTTGCTGTTGCTGCTCGAGTTGAGCGGCCCACTGTTGCTGCTGCTGCTGCAATTGGGCTGCCTGTTGCCGCTCCTGACTCTCTGCAAGCAGCTGGAACAACCGCTCCATGTCCATTCTCTCTTACTGCAAAATGGGGGGAGCAGCGGCCACTCCCCCTTCTAGCCCCTTCTCACAGGGGCCGGGGCTCGCTGCTCCCCACTTCTGGTACCACGTGTAAGAGGTTCGTGCCGGGGCTCAACCCTCCTGGGCAGGAGGGGAGCCACACCGACTCACCACTGGTGGAACAACAACCAGTTAGTTCAGGGGCTCAGGTCCTCTGGTGCAGGGGCTGAGCAAACAAACAATTAGTTCTGGGCTCAGGCCCTCAGGCAGGGGCTGAGCGAACAGTTGGGGGCTCAGGCCCTTGGGTCCAGGGGCTGAGCAACAATGCAACGAGTAGTTCGGAGGCCCAGGCCCTGGATCAGGGCGGGGCACAAACAGTCACAGCTCAGGCCCTTGGGTGCAGGGACTGAGCAACACTCAGTTAGGGAGCTCAGGCCCTCTGGTGCAGGGGCTGAGCAAACAATCAGTTAGGTAGGCCCAGGTTCCTACACCTGAGCGTTGGGTGAGGGGGAAACCTGCCACCCGAAAGTGGGGTGGCAGGGGGGGACGCAGGCCCACCCACTCCACTGCGTCCCAGCCCGGGGCCCTAGCAGCGGCTCATGTCGTTGCTGGTCAGTGGGGTGTCCTGACCGAAACACACTGACATTGGCTCACATGCGTCTGCAGCCTGACCGGGGTCGGCTACCCCCGGGCTACTTCCTGGTTCCCCCTCAGGGCCTACCTCGTTGGTGCCACTGTGTCCGGGCCAATCCACCAGCATCGGTTCCTCTTGCCCGAGGCTTGGGGGCAGGTCCGGCAGCTCCTTGGGGAAATCCGGCCACTGGGGCTCCGGCGGCTCCTCCGGGTAACAACCGGGGCGGAGGGGCTCTGGAGGCTCCTCGCCTTCGTAGTTGGCGCTGGGCAGGTCCGACGGCTCCTCCCAATACCGGGTGCGGGTGGGCTCCGGCAGCTCCTCCTCGTAGTGGGCTCGGGGGAACTCCGGCCAGTTAGGGCAACGGTCTTGGGCCTCAGCGGTCTCCTGGCCGTGAGCTCCCGGCGGCACGTCCGCTCCGTGTGGCAGCTGGGCCCTGACTGAGATCCGGCAGCCGGCCTTAATACTTCCTGTCCCGCCCCTTGACTTCCGGGGTGGTGGGAACAGGAGGCGGTGGGTCCGCCCACTCGGGTGCTTGCAAGGGTGCTCCCTCTGCTGGGCAAGAGGGGAGCCACACCGACTCACCACAGTACCTTACAAGGAAGGGTAGTTGACATCTAAGACTAGACATAGAAATGATATAAAAGGAAGAACATAAGGTCAAGATGTGGCTTACAGGCAGCCAGAGATCAGAGCAGAGCAGGATGGGGACATTGAGACCCAATCACTCCACAGCCTGAAGCAAGGGTATTAGGGCAGACTGGGGATTGGCATGAGCTAAGAGGTAGTACTGAAGCTGCTCAGAGGAGAACAGTCCACATACCTTGTGCCTTATATGAATACACTCCTCCAAGCTTCTCACATCAGTCACAAGATTACATACATAGTTACAATCTTTAATACATGCAAATAGTGCAGTGAAATGGCTCCTATTATATTCTTGAATTCAATATTTCAATGGTGCAGTGAAAGGCCTTGATAATTTCCTGAAGCCTAATATATTAATGGTGACCACATTATAGTCTGGAACCCAGTATCTAGGCAGTAGCTGGCTGTTGATGTAATTTTGAGTGCTATATGATCTCTGTTAGAGTGGAGAGAACCAGTGCAGAAAAAATGCAGTGAAAGATTCCACTTCCAGTGTGAAACACAATCTGCAGACATGGGCACAGTGTTCATGGAAGTACCCTATTGTACACTGGAATGCAGAACCTGTGCTGGAAATACTGAGTCAGTGGCAGGCTCCTGTTGCATTCAGTAATGCACCATAAGTGTGGAGAAAGGATCAGTGTCTGACATTCTAAATTGGGATCCTCTACAGAGAATGCCCTGTTTGCTGTTCAGAAGTAGAGTTCTTTAGGAATCACCCTCTTTGCTATTATTATGAATACATCTGGATGCTGTATGGATTGGATGTCACTCTGATGGCTTTTAGAGGGCAGGGATGGGGTAGTTGAGATATGACCTATTTTCTGTTTCAAATCAGAGTGCTCTGTAGGCAGGAGACCACACAACTGGATTTTATCAGTCTGGACACTGTAGCAATTAACCTGCTGGATTTTGGAGAATCTGGTTTGTGCAGACAGAGAACTATAAAATAATCCTGTCTCTATCATGAGCTGTTCCTTACTTACCGGGAGATGGGCCCTCTTAACTACTGTTGTTATGGCTTCAAAGGCTCTCCGCCAAGGCCCCAAAGTATTGTGATGAACAGGCTGCATCCTCCATTCATGCGTCCCCCATCCTCCAGATTGCTGTTGCTGCCTGCTATATGGTGCATTGGCCTTTCACAGGCCCACAGCCTCATTTCCATGAAATTTCAGGCACAAGATGGCTGAATTCTCACAAGAACAGAACAGCCAAGAACCCAAAGTGGAATTCTCCCTCCTCCCAACAGTTTTAGATTCCAGCTCACAGGTCCAGATCCAGAGTGCTTAATCTTAATTGCCTCAAATTTGCAGAGGGAAAGGTAGGAGAACTTGCAGCACAAGGGCTATGAATAAGGCAAATCCATAAACAAACTCCTTGCCTCTCTGCAATGCTTGAGATTAGGGGCTCTATTTAGAGACAGAGCTGAATCAACCCCCTGGATTCAGTCACGTATGACTTTTCTTTGAGGGTGTTCAGAACATGAACTCAGTTTCAAATTTTGCAAACTGGCACCAATCTAGAGCTCTGGACCTTAGGATGTTGTTTTTTAATATTCAGATCTTTATCCACATTTCATGACTAGCAGTTTTATCTTCTATGAATAGCCTGCTTCATACCTGTACTCGTATTCACTCTTGTCTGTGAGCCTACTAAATACTTTCCCCTGAAGAAAAAGCACAAAGTACTTGCATAGATGAATGACTTGCACGAATTGCTTCTCAGACAGGATTTTCCCATCCTGTCAGCCGCTTTTTCTCAGCACTAATTTATTTTTTATTCTATATTTTAATGTCAGTTTCACCACTTCCTTAGTGGCCTTAGCATCAGCATTCAGCTCCAGGGAGCCGTTTCCTACAGTTTTTATGAATACTGCTAACTCAGCTGTTAAGTCAACCTTCATGAGCAACTTTTTCTGATTTGCTTCACTTTGGAAGCCAGACGCTAACCTGTCACGCATTACATTATTTAAATCCGTCTCACACTTGAGGCATTTTGATAGAGTCTTTAAGACAGCAATATTCTGTGTGACGGTTTCACCCGCTTCCCAAGATTGTTTATTTAAATGAAATGTTTCAGCTGTAACCACTACTTTAGGAGACAGGCATTGCTGTAATTTTGTTACAGTTTCCTCAAATGATTTTGTAGCTGTGTTACCTGGTGCTGTCAGCAGGTCATTTGCTTTCATAGGTTTGATGGTATCATACACAACATTAAGTAGCACATGTTTTTTTCTTTTTCCTTATTGTTCGACTTACTGGGATATGTTTTGAATGTGTCCATTCATGGGGTTATGTGCAAAGCCCCTAAACTATGCTAATATTATAGAGAGTGCAGCAGTATTAACTGTTTCTGCTATACAGGACCTGTCAAATATTGCTAACAAGGACCTTTATACCACACTACCTTAAAAAATACTGTGAGTAACAGGGGATCAGTGAAGACAGAAAATGACATTGGACTGTTTAAGTGGTTGCAACCTTATTAGATCTTTAACTCAAAATCAAGGACCAGATTCTCAGCTGGTGTTAATCAGCAACATTCCATCAATCTCGTTTTAGCCGCAGTGAAAGAGGAAAATCAAGTGTTTTGATGATCAAATTCAAAACATCCTAACATATTCCTAGTTTAACTCACTCTATTGAAATAAATTTTGCAGCAACAGAAAGGGGATGGAAGGGGGGAACAAGACAAGGACTGCTTCCACCCAGTGCTTCCTTTTAGGGCATGTCCCCTCCTCCAAACAAGGGAAGGCTACCATTGGTCAGAAGGCATTGTGATGCCACCACAGAGATTTAGTGCACAGGTCTCAGTCCACACCTTGCAATTCATGGCCCTCTGATGGCTGGTCACCTTTACTGGCATGCTAAAGATACTTCAGTATGTTTTATTTGCCAGTAAAACCCTCTCAAGTAGAGAAGGCAAGAATAGTGTCAGAAGGGCTGAAGTCAGTGAAGTTAGATCAGGGATTAATTTATTGAACAGAGGCCTTATGTGCTCAGTTATTAGTGCATTCTGCACTCACTCCATTCTTCCAACCTTAGTACCTCTCCAAGTTTTAGTATGAAACATGCTTTAAAATTATGAGATAATTGTTTTAGTTCCCAATGCAACTTTCCTGTTTTCCCCTCTTCAGCTTACTTCCCCTTTGACTTTCACATTTGGGTCTCAAAATTAAGTAAAAATTAGGAGAACAATTTTCCCTTTTGAAAATATGAAAAGACATTGGACCTGATTCACCACCATGTTATTCTAGTTTTTGCTCCAGTGCTATAGAACTGAAGTAACAAAATCATGAATGAAGCCCAGCCATGCTTTGAAGAAACACAGACTATCCATTTGGATTTCCTTAACAAAATGCCTAGCTTCTCTAAAACAAAGATAATGCTTCCAACGTGTGAGAATCAGTCTACCCATCTTCCTTGCAGTAGCAGTTCCCAAGACATTCTTCTGTGCATTTGTCTCCAAACTGATTGATTAAACTCATGTACAAACTAGAATATTAGCTACAAGAGGAGCATGTAGCTAATTCTCTCAGGACCCTCAAGCCAATAGTAAGAGAGACACATGGGCTGACATGATGGCTACACTGGCATCAGTAAGAGTTTTGCCAGAATTTTACCCATGGACTCAGGCTTTTCCAGTTTGAACATACTAAGAATTAACCTGTTAGTTTTTGGAGTAACTCACTGTAAAATATAGTCATCTCATTAGGAATGTAGCCTTCAGCTTCTCCTTCCGGAAATGTAAATGTCCTTCCAGTACTCAAAGTTCCATGTTTGTGCCTCATGCTGGTGGCCTGAATAGACAATGTAGGCTTGTCAGGAAGAGCAAGCCTACCAGATCAAGAGTAGAAAGCTTGCAGACTCGGAGGGACCTATTCCCTGGCTCTCACTGGCAGTGTGAACAGTTTGCTGCATTTCCATTATCATCTGTTATCACCTTCCCTAAATAAGGAAAGCATCACTGGCAAATAAACACTGAACTGGCTTCAGTGTACTGGTAAAGACAGTCAGTCATCATGGCTCTTAGAATGGATAGAGTAGGTGGAGTTGAAGTGATAGAGAAGAAGGCAGTGGAGTTTATGGGTAAAACAGAATGGCCCAGGGAAATGTACAAGTCTATATACTCTATATATACACAAACACTTATTTCTACCTCTCAGATCCCATTTATGCAAGTCTATAAACATAAACAAACCAGAGAACTGAAAAATTGAACCTAATCAATAGATTGAGCTCTGAGAAATTTACATAATTAGTTTGGGATCTCATGTATTGAAATTAAATGATCCTGTACAACAGAGAGCACTATGTAGACCAGTGATGGGCACTGGGCATATCTCAGAAAGCAAAAAGAAGCAGCTAAAAGTATGAATGGTTATCCAAATTATCTGCATCACTTTAATTAGCCTGTATAACTGGGCTGTACATTTCTGGTAATTTCTGGTTAGGGTAGTGATGAGGATATACTTTTTAGATATGCTTTCGTTCAACCACAAGTGTTTGGACTTGATGCAGATTTTACAGGGGGATCATAGTGGTCCCTTCTGGTCCTAATACAATTATCTTTTCTATTGCACTTCCATTTCTGGTCCTGATTAGTGTTGCCAGGCAGTGTGATGTTGCATGCAGGGGAAAAGAGAATCTAACATTTTAAAATCTCATTTAGGGTTGTGTTTGAGGTATGGACAGAAATTCAGATTGGATCTTTTTTTATCTGAACCGACCATCCCAATAATAATGAAATTCCAGAGTCATCCAGAAAAGCCATGCACATCCACAGCAACACAGCTGGCTTATCCTCTCCTTCCTATTCCACCCAGTGGAATCCTCAGCACATTCCCAGTTCACAAACCTGAAAAAAACATTCTGCAAAACTAACCTTAGAAATCCTTGAAAGAAAAGCCCCTTTACTACCATTAATTCTAAACATCCATGTGGTGTGTTTGTGTCTAATTGCTACTGGGGTCTCAGAGATTAGGGATTCTCAAGCAGACTTTTAGGCTATATCTACACTATGAGCGGTGGTGTGATTTCCCTGCTTATGTACACATACTCACACTAGCCCTCATTGAGCTAGCATGCATATAAATCGCAATGAATCCACGGCATCAGCAACGGAGGCACGGCTCAGCCATGTTAAGTACAAATGCGCCTGAAAACAGTAGGTTCATACCTGGTACCGTTGAGATGTACCTCCAGCACTGCTACCCGTGCTACCACAGCGACACTACTCTTTATATTCATGCTACCTTGATGAGAACTAGTGCAAGTAGGTATATGCAAGCACAGGAAGCACATCCCTAGCTCATAGTGTAGATGTAGCCTCAGGAGGGCTTTCTTTATGGCCATTTGGGAAACGTAAGTTGAATCTTTGTTCTGTTGCAACATGGCCTCACAATGCAGAAAAGGTTGAGAACCACTGTAGAGAGGAATGAAAGAATGACAAATAAATGGCTTCTAAAGAAAAATAATGCCTTAAATTACTCAAAAATTAATTACTTAAATTAATCTCTATCCTATTTTTTCTTACTGTTTCAATATGTTGGTATCATTGTTTTATATCATAATGGCAGAATCAGGATAGTCACTGGTTATCTGCTCTATCCAAGTTTACACAGGCAGCCATGGAAATTCAAAGACATGCGTTTGTCAGGCTCTATGATACCATTTTCATGCACTTGTTCCTGCAGTGACAGTGGACAGTCTTGGTGTAATATTTTGATTTATTCCTAGCCAACACCAATTTGAATGTAACAGGCACAGAAACCTGGCAGTCAGCTTGAAGACAAGTACAGTGCAATCTGATGGCATTATGAATAAACCACTGGGAAAAGGAAACCTCCTTTCTTCTTTTAGCACCCTTTTCAATGATACTACATGAGGAGAGTGTAGAATTGATATATCATACTAATCACACTGATCTGTTGTTTTTAAAGCACTAAGAACTTGTGTACACGATGTGGTAATGCACTTTACAGGGGTATAATTTCTAAAGCACATTACTGTGTTGCACATTAATTGGTCCACGTAGACACTGCTGATGCTCACTAAACATTCCCTAGTATGCAGTAATATAGTATTCAGAGTAACAGCCGCGTTAGTCTGTATCCGCAAAAAGAAGAACAGGAGTACTTGTGGCACCTTAGAGACTAACAAATTTATTTGAGCATAAGCTTTCGTGGACTACAGCCCACTTCTTCGGATGCATATAGAATAGAACATATATTGAGGAGATATATATACACACATACAGAGAGCATAAACAGGTGGGAGTTGTCTTACCAACTCTGAGAGGCCAATTAATTAAGAGAAAAAAAACTTTTGAAGTGATAATCAAGCTAGCCCAGTACAGACAGTTTGATAATAAGTGTGAGAGTACTTACAAGGGGAGATAGAGTCAATGTTTGTAATGGCTCAGCCATTCCCAGTCCTTATTCAAACCGGAGTTGATTGTGTCTAGTTTGCATATCAATTCTAGCTCAGCAGTCTCTCTTTGGAGTCTGTTTTTGAAGTTTTTCTGTTGTAATATAGCCACCCGCAGGTCTGTCACTGAATGACCAGACAGGTTAAAGTGTTCTCCCTCTGGTTTTTGAGTATTTTGATTCCTGATGTCAGATTTGTGTCCATTAATTCTTTTGCGTAGAGACTGTCCGGTTTGGCCAATGTACCTGGCAGAGGGGCATTGCTGGCACATGATGGCATATATCACATTGGTAGATGTGCAGGTGAACGAGCCCCTGATGGTATGGCTGATGTGATTAGGTCCTATGATGATGTCACTTGAATAGATATGTGGACAGAGTTGGCATCGGGGTTTGTTACAAGGATAGGTTCCTGGGTTAGTGGTTTTGTTCAGTGATGTGTGGTTGCTGGTGAGTATTTGCTTTAGGTTGGGGGGTTGTCTGTAAGCGAGGACAGGTCTGTCTCCCAAGATCTGTGAGAGTAAAGGATCATCTTTCAGGATAGGTTGTAGATCTCTGATGATGCGCTGGAGAGGTTTTAGTTGGGGGCTGAAGGTGACAGCTAGTGGTGTTCTGTTATTTTCTTTGTTGGGCCTGTCTTGTAGGAGGTGACTTCTGGGTACTCGTCTGGCTCTGTCAATCTGTTTTTTCACTTCAGCAGGTGGGTATTGTAGTTTTAAGAATGCTTGATAGAGATCTTGTAGGTGCTTGTCTCTATCCGAGGGATTGGAGCAAATGCGGTTATATCTTAGAGCTTGGCTGTAGACAATGGATCGTATGGTGTGTCCTGGATGGAAGCTGGAGGCATGTAGGTAAGTGTAGCGGTCAGTAGGTTTCCGGTATAGGGTGGTATTGATGTGACCATCGCTTATTAGCACAGTAGTGTCCAGGAAATGGACCGCTTGTGTGGATTGATCTAGGCTGAGGTTGATGGTGGGATGGAAATTATTGAAATCATGGTGAAATTCCTCAAGGGCTTCTTTTCCATGGGTCCAGATGATGAAGATGTCATCAATGTAGCGCAAGTAGAGTAGGGGCGTTAGGGGACGAGAGCTAAGGAAGCGTTGTTCTAAGTCAGCCATAAAAATGTTGGCATATTGTGGGGCCATGCGGGTACCCATAGCAGTGCCGCTGACTTGAAGGTATATATTGTCCCCAAATATGAAATAGTTGTGGGTGAGGACAAAATCACAAAGTTCAGCCACCAGGTTAGCTGTGACATTATCAGGGATACTGTTCCTGATAGCTTGTAGTTCATCTTTGTGTGGAATATTGGTGTAGAGGGCTTCTACGTCCATAGTGGCCAGGATGGTGTTTTCTGGAAGATCACCGATGGATTGTAGTTTCCTCAGGAAGTCAGTGGTGTCTCAAAGATAGCTGGGAGTGCTGGTAGCGTAGGGTCTGAGGACAGAGTCTACATAACCAGACAAGCCTGATGTTAGGGTGCCAATGCCTGAGATGATGGGGCGTCCAGGATATCCAGGTTTATGGATCTTGGGTAGCAAATAGAATACCCCTGGTCGGGGTTCTAGGCATGTGTCTGTACGGATTTGTTCCTGTGCTTTGTAATATAGTAGTGTTTCAAAGAGCAGTACATTAAAGCACACCAGTAAGATATACATGGACCAATCAATGTTAGTAACATGTTAATGGGCTTTAGAAATCACACCTTCATAGAGTACATTACTATGCCATGCAGACAAGCCTAAGCAAGATGTTTTTATTTTTACACTGAATAGTAAATTCATAGGATACTTTTTAATTAGAAGTAATATGCTATAACTAGATACTTAGAAACCATTTAAGACTTTTGTTAGGAATTTGCAAGAAGCTGGCTTATGCCAGCAATGAAGAGTGACACCACTTATATTCATATTGCATAGTGATATCACAGGGCAATATCATTCATTTTCCTACAGCATCTGTCTTACACTTTACAGCAAAAGGAGAAACAGCTATTTAAAAAGTCAAAGAGACTCACTAAATTCCAGATTGATCAGGCAACACAAATGAAGGGGAAAGGGCAAAAGTGGAGGAACAAAATGAGTGAGAAAACTAGATATGAAGTCATATTTGATAAGAGAGGCACGTGTGTGTGTGTGTGTGTGTGTGTGCATGTGCGTGCAAACACACACAGTAATGGAGCTTTTAAATAGATCCATGCACTGCATCAGATTTACTAATCTGTGAATGCCATTTAGTAACACTGAGTTTCTGTTTAAAAACAAAGATTTTCCCTTTCTGCACAAAAAGTGGAGAGTTTATACTGCAGGAGTGTATGTCTATTTTTAATATTATTTACAAGTGAAGCACATATTGTTACCCTGTGCCCTTCCACTATCTGTCTATATCCACTTCTTGTCTCATACTTGGATTGTATGCTCCTTGGGGCAGGGACCCTCTTTTCTTTATGTGTACAGTGCCTAACACAATGGGGCCTTGATTTTTGACTGGGACCTATAAGCACTACTGCAATATAAACAAATGTATGGACAAACAAACAATCAAACAATATGGTTGAACTCACTTGTCCATGGAGGCATTATATTTGATATACTACCACTTAAGTGTGCCAGCTGCTCATCTTCCCATCATCACAGACCACCTATTAAGTAATGTAAACAACCACAAATCTAATTGTTTAGCCTCAGTCAAGTCCTTTTTTCACTTTCCTTCTCTGTGATAATAAGAAAAAAAACTTGACAATAATTAGGCTCATCATGATGACCAACATTGTGTCATTGTTTCCTTGTACTCCCCCCATCTATACATCTGTATATATTTGTTCTCTCTTGTTTCATACTTAGAGAGTGACCTCTTTTGGGCACCACATGCCAACCTTTGCTCAAATGTAAATCAAAGTAACACTTGAATTTACATCAGTGTAATGGTGAGCAGAATTCAGCCCTGCATACTTAGTTTTGGTGGGTTTATTACAATTGGGAACAGGATATTTCAATGGGCAGACAATATAGCAAGAACCATTTGGTTTACTTAGCATTTTACTAGTTGTTAGCATAAATTTTCATGCAGCACAGGCCAGTTGAAATTACTAATGGAAGAAGTGATAATTCAGTTGATGGAAAATTAATAGGACATTTTAAAGTTAAGCATAGAATAATTCAGTCTATGTTAGAGAAAAAGCCAAAATAAAAAAGCAGGTGGTGTCTTTTGCTATTGCAAAATTAACTTGTCAGAGCTGTGACTGGCTGAAAATCACTGAAAGGAAGTATAATCAATTTAACATCATGCATGATGACATCTTTGTAAACTTACAATGATGTAATTGACATTGCTGTAAAGACCTAATGCAAACTTACTATAGTGATGCCAAGTGGCCTCCCTCCGAGCCTGAGCCCGAGGGACCACTATACTCCTTCTGATGGGTGGAGTTGGGCCAGCTCTGCCCCCCATGCTGGAAGGGGCATGACAGGAAGTATAAAAGGAGAGCCCCTACAGCTCAGTTCGGCCAGAGCCAGGGAAGGAGGAGATGTCTCCAGCCCATTGCAGACCTCCGGAGCTGAACCTGCACTGTGCAGTAAACGGCCCCCGGGGGAGACCAAACCTGGAGAGGAATTGCTGGGACTGATATCTGCAGTGTACTGCAAGGAGACAGAAGACCCTTGTACTACAGAACTCCCTGCCCACACCGTGGTAGGAAGTAGCCCAGGAAAATCAAACTTTCATCCGGTTTTGTTGCCAGAGCATGAGTCACCGTGTTTCGGTGGGATCCCCGCTGACCCAGGGGTGAAACCATCTGCCACTGTTAAGGCTCTGGGCTGGGACCCAGTGGAGTAGTAGAGTGGGCCAGAGTCCCCCTACCCTTCCACCACCAACCCCACCTCTAGGGTGGCAGCCTATTCATTCATAGGCCAGAAGGCCTGTGTTTTGCTTGTGGTTTGTCCCAGTCAGAAGACTGGGTCCTAGACTGTTTGTGGACTGCCCTTAGCCAGGAGGCTTAGTTTGAAGCCTGTTTCTGGCTCCCCCCTCCCCCCCGAGGGCGGGGGGAGGGGTTTGCCAAATTTCCAATGTTTAAAAACTGGACCCCCCCACCCCTCTCCGGTCACTCACTCCCCACCACCCTTGGTGCCTACCTACCAGGAACTAATGCAGAGCCTGCCTACCTGCCCAATCACAGCAGGACATTTAAGTATGGATGATAAGAAAATCAATCACTGTTTGGACCGCTCACTGTCCTCCTTAGAAATGCTAACAAGTTTATTCAGTGAGGCTTTGATGTACTGATACATGCTATTAGATCAGCAATTAGGCATCAGCAAGATGGCTTGTTTAAGAGTAAATGACTTTTTGTTTGAAGTACCCATGAACACTAACTTGCCTGTTGCCCTTTGTTAAAGCCTGAGGCACAATAGTGGGTAACAATAATGGGGATGTTGCTGAATCCTTTTAAAATATTGCCCCTTTCTAATGCTGTCTTTTTTATCCAATTTTAAAACTGGATTACATGTTTCAAGACATGGATTTCCCTATTTGGACAATTAAATCACAATTGTTGGAGTGCACATCATTTTAAAGCTGGGTTTTGAAAATCTCATTTAACTCTTCAAAATTAATGACCAAAAATGAGCACATAAAGTAAGATAAACATAATTAACTGAGGGTCCCAACACCCCAAAATAGCTGAGGGATGTCCAAAGAACACCTTTACAGTACAGTAACTCCTCGCTTAACGTTGTAGTTATGTTCCTGAAAAATGCGACTTTAAGCAAAACGATGTTAAGCAAATCCAATCTCCCCATAAGTATTAATGTAAATGAGGGGGGGGGAGGGTTAGGTTCCAGGGAATTTTTTTTTCACCAGACAAAAAACTATATATTATAAAGATATACTGTATATGTTTTAAACAAACAATTTAATACTGTTCACAACTATGATGAGTGTGAAACTTGGAGGGAAGGGATAGCTCAGTGGTTTGAGCATTGGTTGGCTAAGCTAAGGGTTGTGAGTTTAATCCTTGAGGGGGCCACTTAGGGATCTGAGGCAAAATCAAAAATTGGTCCTGGACTCAATGACCTTTCAGGGTCCCTTCCAGTTCTAGGAGATGGGACATCTCCATTTATTTAGGCTCTCTCTCTGTCTCTCTCCATTGGTGTTCTCTCCCTGCTTTATATGGAGAAGAGGTAAGCAGGGTGCAGGGAATGGGGGATACCCTGACATTAGCCCCCCATTCCCCTTCTGAACAGCAAGCAGGAGTCTCTGGGAGCAGCTCCAAGGCAGGAGCAGCACATGGCAGTGGGGGGAGGGACAGCTGAACTGCCCAGCAATTGATAGCCTGCTGGGCAGCTTCAGCACAGGGAACTTACAGGAGTGGGGGGCTGCTGGTCCACCCTGGTTCCAAGCCCCCACCAGCTAGCTGCAACGGATTGCCCTTCCTGCAAGCAGTGGACAAAGCAGGCGGCTGCCAAATGACGTTAGTAGGGAGCATTGCACAACTTTAAATGAGCATGTTCCCTAATTGATCAGCAATGTAACAACAAAACAACGTTAACTGGGATGACTTTAAGTGAGGAGTTACTGTATATCATTCAAATGTGAAAACATAGTTACTACAGATAATAAATAATAAGTTAACTGGGTTGGGAAAAGATCTTTGTGGAGGGGAAAGCAGGAAACTTATCTTTTTGATTACAGAATTATTTTGCTTTTGGTCCATTACAATCAGAACCAGTGTGTGTGGGGGGGTGGGGGGGGGAGGAGAAGAAACCTTTTCTCCATTAGGTTTGTTTATAGGCAGCTGAAAGGAAAAGTTAACCGGCTTTGCACAGAACATGTATTGAAATTTAAAGGTCTCTCCTGCCCGCTCTCTACTCTGAGCCTTCTGGGCTTTTCCAAGTAATTGTCATCTAATTGTCTATCAAAGAAAGAGATACTGGGCAGCAATTAGATCTAGCACCCACCAGTACAGGAGTTGTTGACAATGCACAACCATATGCTGGATTATTTCCACACACCCAGGCCTAATGAGGAGTCGGGCACAATCAGGGCATGGCAGGACAGTTCCCCCCCGGAGTGAAGGTTCAGAGAGAGCTGGGGCCCTGGGAGGCTGAGAAGGTGACAGGCCGGCACTGGGGGATTTCAAACGTGGATCCCTCCCCCAGGCAGTACCTCTTCATGGAAGCCAGCCAGATCCTCACAGAAGGTTATTTCGAACAGCTCCTCCAGCAGCAGCTGCTCCTCCTACCCCAGCTCCATCCCTGGCAGCAGCGCAGGCAGATTGTACCATCCGGATTTTCCAGTCCAAAACCGGGCACCTGGCAACTCTAGCCAGAACCCCTGAATGTGATTTCCCCTGCCCAAGCCTCGAGATCACTTACCACTCTGCCTGCCACAGGGCCAGAGCCATAGACCATTAATTGACTGTTGCCTGATGCAGCAACACAGCTTGGCCTCCCTCCAAACCTTAGCCCGAGGGATCAATAGGCTTTATAATGGAATTCTTTTACTGCCTTAGGGCATATTCATCATTCTCTTTTGCAGACTCCAACTCTGTTTGCGTGCAAATCATCCTGAATCCAGATGTCAAATCCAAACACACACATACCCTTGGTGTGTTTGGAGGCCCATCTCTAAATCTGTATCAATCCAATCCTTTCCCAAAACTTGCAGAAGGGTTAGGGCCAGATCTGAGTTTCCAGGTGTGGCAGCTACTTCATCTCCATTCTAACTACATATGACCTGCGCTGTTCCCTTTCCAAACCCCTGCCCTTGTACAGACCCAAAACACCTTGAACCATTCATTCAATAGCATACATGTATTCCCTTCCCACTTCCTCTCTCATTCAGTCACCATTAGAAGTCTTCAGAGAGGGGGAGCTCTCAGGTTTCCATTCCTATCCTTTTTGTTGGTGCTTCTGGGGGCATTGCTGGTCAGTGTATTTCTTGCTATTGACACTGTCCCTCTAATCCAAGGAAATCTTTTGAGAGGTGGTATCATGAGCCCCATCACATATGTCAGAAGTGAGCAACTCAGACCTCCCTGCTGTAGCTTCTGATCCTGCCAACTATTCCACAAATCCCAGAAGTTCTCATGTAAATAACTTGCAGTTTCCCACTCCTTCACTGCTCAGAACCCTTTTTATTCTTCTTCAGATATCACTCTCACTCTTGTGGCATGAATGCCTTCACTTCCCTGAAATATTGTTGTATGTTTGACCTTGTCTCAGTGAGATTGTAAGATCTTCAGTGCAGAGTTCTTATTTTAGTTTTGGTTGTAGGCTTCATGTACACTAAATAAGATACCAATGAAAATCTAATTCTTAGTACACTATACATGTATACTGTATATGGAAGGAATGCAATTATTTTATGAGTAATTCTGTAAATAAAATCTATTGGTAGTTTCCAGTTCTTTTCCAGGAGTATGAAATATTTATTTCATTTTTCATAATTTAGTGATTTTCTTGGATTGCCCTCAGATGCAATTTGTTGGGCCATTTAGTTTTTCTGTTTATATAACATCTGTCACTTCTGAACTGCATCCCCATTGGCCAAGCATCAGGTTAATTATTAGATCCTTTTAATTCTTTGCTTGAGACTATTTTGTTTTTCAGGATGGGAGAGGGGGGAATGTCCAATCTCAAAATCAGATGCATATGTAATGTTTTCAGTCAGAAGGAGAAGCACACGATCACCTTATATGTAATTGCAAACTCCCGTTATAATGGGCCAGGTTGGATCTCATCCACTCAAAGGTGTCCTTGATAAACGAATTTGCAGGGTATAAGCCAGGCAGTGCAATCCAATGTCAGACTAGACTGTGCACTCATTATTTATCAATGAAGGTTGGATCTGGTTCTTGCGTTAGTGTGAAAGTGTGTGAACAGGGCTAGTTTAATAGTGTTCCTCCTCCCAACTCCTCTCAAACCCCAAGAGGATTTGATTGATTATTCCAAGCTGTATTTAAGCTGTTGGAATGGGCTGCATTGCTTTGGAGCCCCACTATTTACAACAGATTTCCTGTGCAACTTCGGGCATGTCAACCCCCCGTCCTCCTCCCCCCACACACCAGTGCCTAAGGCTTTGTCTACACTACCAAGTTTTGTCGACAAAACTTATGTTGACACCCAAAAGTTGACAAAACAAAAATCGCCAAAGGGTGTTCACACTTGCTTCCTCTGTCGACAGATCATGTCCACATTGTGGGCACCATCATCAATAGTGTGAGCAATGCACTGTGGGCATGTATCCCACAGTGCAGTGTTGTGGGAAGGCAGAGCTGATCGCTGTGCATCTTGGGAGGATTCCCTCTGAATTCTCCCACAGCCTCCTCAGCTGGCGGGAGTGGGAGCAGCATCCTGAGTAGCTCTGTGAGCTCTCCCTGCTGAGGAATGTCAAAGCAGCACAGCAGTCTCTCCTCCCCCCTCCCTGCAGCAGCAGTATGCCTGTCGCTGTGTTCCTAGTGCAGGGCAGAATAGGAGCATTCCAATGACTGGCCCTTTGTTCCCCAAAGGGAGCAGCACACTCAGTTGTCAGATACTTCCTGCAGCTTTGAAAGGGGAAGGACACATGCCTACAGGGCAGCAGAGATCAAAACACTGGGCAGAGCGATCAGAGCAGGCATTGTGGGATACTAGCGGAAGCCAGTTCTGTCAACAAAACAAACAGCAGTGTCTACACTGGCTCTTTGTCGACTATAAAGGGAGGAGAAAAGAAAAACATCTCTCATAGGGGTGGAAGTTTTTGTCGCCAAAACCGGGCGTTTTCCCCAACAAAAGTCGCATTGCAGTGTGTATGTTGTCACTGTATTGTCTCCAAAAGGCAGTTTTTGGTGACAAAACTTAGTAGTGTAGACAAAGCCTTAGTTTCCCCATCTAGAATAACAGTATTTACCTCCTTCAACAGGGAAATGTGCAACTTAATTAAATTACTGTTTGCAAAGCGCTTTGAGTGCTATGCAGAGTGGACCAAATAATCTTCAGTCAACTGTTTATTCAATTAATTTAGCCTGTTTGCAGAATATCCTTGAACAGATGGCATGTTCTGTGAATGGATTCATTACTCAAATTTATTCAATTAAAACAAAATAGAAATACTCTATTGATTGGTCAAAAATATTCTAAATGTGCGACATTTTGCTTTGTCATGACTGGTTCCAGGAGTCATATGATATTGTTTCTCATTCCTGATTGTATGAGCACAGATGTACACCCATCACAAATACTGGTATGTGCTTCCAGATTTCTTTTCTGCAAACATTTGTGCCTGTAAACTGTAAACATTTCTGCTGGCCCCCAGCCCCAGACATGCCACATAAAAAACTTTCACTGCTTCCTCTGAGTGTTTCTAAGGGTGCACATTATCTGGAGCAAGAGAGGGTGGACATGGAAGCCATGGTCCTACTCCTCCTCCACAGCCATCTATGGATACTTTTTATTGTATAAGGAAAGAAAAGAGTTTGGTTTTGGCTTCTTTGATTCTAGATCCTGAATTCCCTGTGAGATGGCATGAATACGTGGACTGTTTGAATGTGAATTTCAGAGAAATTATCCAAAGAAAAATCATCAGTATTAGCAGAGAGAGAGAGAAAGAGACAGAGACAAAGATCAACATCTTAAATAATTGCAGCAGAATTCATTTCCTGCTAATTATTTATTAGTGGGAGCAATGATACTTTTGGTAGAGTCAAAGATCCAATGGAACATACAGAGAGAGCGACGGTACAGATGGTGGAGGAATACAGTAGGAGCACATGTTAATCTTAGACCAATTCTAGAATTGAGTCACTGTTAATGACAATGAAAATAATGATTCTGTTAACAGCTGCAGAGGAAAGGAGCAGAAATCACCCTTGGCCCAGTATTTCTGCTTTTTTATTCTTTCACTTGAACTATCTTCAGCTCTAAAGTAATATTTCCTTAGGGATGAGAAACCCTACCAGCATAGCATTTTAACAATGGTCTTCAAACACCGTTGCATATCGTACTGCATGTGCTCCCTCTATAGAACTCATGGTGAAGTTGATGGGGTTTTGTATTCAAAGAATATGCCAGATCATAGGACATTGTCCACTGTGCTGAGGAGAATTGAATAGCCATGGGGACTTGACTATTGTCTTTCCTTGGCTGTGTGAACTGTATTTTCCCCTGAAGCCCTGTCTGGCAATTAAGAATCTTTTCACTGAGATCAGACACAGATCCACACAATATCTGTCAAATTGAATTTTATATCCTCTGTTCAAATGATTACAGTAACAGATAGATATTCAATCCAGAGTTATTTCCTTTTGAAATGTGAGGAATCATAAGACAGGATTGTATATAACACAATGTAAGAGTGATGTACCACATAAATCCGCTGTCTGATATACATGAGGATGTAGACAAAAACTATCTTTTGTTTTCATGCCATTTAACTTATTTGAAACCATTAGGCCATATTTTCTTTCTTTTTAGTTTGTCATTTGAACTCCTTTGCTGGAATATCAGAAAGATACTTTCTAATATATGAGGATATGTTATCCATTGTGTAGCATCTGAACATATAAAAACAATAAATATGTGCTAAGTAGTGTGAGTTACCATCTTTGGTGTGCAAATAATATACTTACAAGAGCCCAATCACATATTAATGAGGTCCAATGATTAGGATGCTAGTCAAGGACTTGGAGACCTGGGTTCAATTTCTTGCTCTACCCCAGACTTTGCGTAAGTCACTTTGTCTGTCTGTGCCTCAGCTCCCCATTTGTAAAACAGAGACAACAGTAGTGCCCTACTCACATGGTATTGTGATGATCTATTAAAGACTGTGAGACACTCAGATTCTACAGTAACAAGTGCCATAAGGGGTACCTAAGAGCTATCCAGTTTGTGTTCGGTATCCCTAATCAAATGACAAAGCAGGTAAATGTTTTTCAGCAAAGTATCAGAATTGCAGATGGGGGAAAGGGTTAGTTAAAGATACATTGTAAATGGAAAATAATTCTGAAGTATATTTTGACCTGAAAGTCTTTCTCATGAGACATCTGTAAAAGAAAAGTAATAAACATAATTAGCACTTATGGGTGCAACTAACTGGATGCTTTTCTTCACAGAGTGGTCCATATGAAGGCCTGATGGCCAAACATCATTGGTAATATTAGTGCTTTCAGTGTGTATTTTAAGATTAATACTCAGATGGCTACGTTTTCCAGGTAGCAGTGCACTACATCCTAGTGACTGATGGCTTTGTTTCATGTAAGTAGACACTATCATCAGTTAAAAAGACTAGAACTCAGAGCAGTATGATAGACAGCAGTTCCCCCCATAACAGAAGAGAGAGGACAGACGTGATCAATTGCAATGTTTTATTGCTGATGGAATTCATCAGGCACTAAGAAAAGTACAATGCAAACAAATATTGTTGTATGATTTAATGCTTGGTTAACAATTTTGTAATTGTTTGTGCAATTTGGATGCAGTTCTTGGATTCCAAGGAAGTCATCAATAAGACCTAGGTCTGCAGAATTTAGGTAAGCTTTTTGTTGTGGGAGACTGTTTTGATTTCACCATTAGAGATAAATCCAGCTCCCAGTGCTTGACCTACATAGCTGGGCCTGGCACTGAGTAGATGGGAGGAAATCTACCATGATACCTAGGCTGTGGAGCAGGGGCGTCATTTTAGAAAAATTCTGAGCAGGGAAAGAGGCAAAGTTGTGTCAGCATTTTTGCTATCACCCCCTGCTGATGCCACAGCTACTCGGGGGGGGTGGAGGCGAGGGGGAAAGGGGGGATAGTAAACCTGTTCCTTCCCAGAGGGGACTGGGGAAGTGGCAAGCTAGTCCTATCCTGGGGAGTAGGGGCAGTGGTGGGCTGGGGGTAAGTGTCTCACTGATGGCCGGCCTGACGCAGAGGTTGGGGCTTGACTCATGCTGCACTCAACTCCAGGTCAGGCTGCCACTGCTGCTTCTTATCCATCTGGCAGGGAGAGAGGGGTGGCACTGACAATGTTGCAATTAGGAGGCCTGGCCCATAGCAGCCCCCATAGGCCCAGGGTGACCACAGTGCTAACTGGTGAGGAGCTATGAAAAGTCTGGTGGGCAGGGCAAACCAAGACTGGGGGGGGCAGGGGTGGAGAAATTCCCCCTTCTTCCCCATAGCAAATGATGCTTCTGCTGTGGAGCAACTGAGAAGGTACTTCACAGTGGCTACTTCACTAAACTGTCAGCCTAGTCTCTATGGGCTCTCATGCAACTTCCTTTGGTGGACAGGAGGATGTGTGCAGCAGATTCTTGGTCACCTCTCCCATTGCCTGTTCATTTCTTCTGCCCCAGGAAGGGCTAGATTTGCCCCTTAATGCATATTATATACTGTAATCCGATGTAAAAGGTTAGGACAGGTTTAGTCTTCTGGGTGGTCAGATTAAAAAAGACATGGTTAAGATTAAGTCAGCTGCTCTTGTCACAATGGGACCAACCTGCCTTCGGGAGGCAGACTGAAACAGGTTTAAAGCCTTTGGACCATGGATTATCACCACAGAATCGTGAGACAGTCTAATCTCAAAGAACCAAAGTCATGCAAAAAAAGGCTAATGCAGTCTGGGAAGTTTGTTAAAGTTTTGTGTTGCCCAAGGTTATGTGGGTTTCGAGTCAATATTGTTTGTGTTAAAAAGGCTTCTGTAAAACTCAGGATGCACTGCTATGAAAAGTCTAGTAGCTTTCTATGGACTAGGGAAGTTAAAAACTCAGAGTGGTCTACAAGATGTGGCTCATTTTTGCTTTTGTTGCTTTGGCAATGTGTCTGTACTTTTCTTTATTTTCTGCTTAAATTTATGGATCTAGGGGGTGTCAGATCTACTGAACCTGAGGACAGGTGATATTTCTTGGGCTTTACTGAGTACCCTGCATTGGATCTCTTCATCTAACACTGCATCTGCTGGCTCTTCCCACCAGGGCCGGCTCTAGGCACCAGCAAAACAAGCTGGTGCTTGGGGCGGCCAGAATGCCGCCCCTCAAAATGTGCCCCGGACGCCCTAGCTCACCTCCGCTGCTGCCGCTCGCGCACCATGGTGCGCGAAACAGCTGATTCGCGTGCCACTGCTCGCCCTACCTCCCAGGCTCTCAAACCTGGGAGGGAGGGGGAGATCCCAAGCGGCCGCGGTGCGTGAAACAGCTGATTCGCGCGCCGCTGCTCCCCCTCCCTCCCAGGTTCTCATTAATATGCGCCGTTTCTCCCCCTCCCTCCCTCCCTCCTAGGTTTGAGAGCCTGCGGGGAGGAGGCAGGGCTGGGGATTTGGGGAAGGGGCGGAGTTGAGGCAGGGCCGGGGGGTGGGGTAAGAAAAAAACGGGGGGGGGGGGGGCAAAATTGCTTGGGGTGGCAAAAATCCTAGAGCTGGCCCTGCTTCCCACAGCAAAAGAGGGAAATCTTACTTTCTTCCAACATGACCTCCAATGGATATATCTGAGAAAAGAGAGATGGCTCCATCCTTCTGCTGACAACAACATCACTCAATTACCAGAACCCCCTAAAAGGCACACCCATTCTTTATAACTTTACTGTGCTCTTGTCTTATTTTTGTCCCCATTTTGTTGGAGAGGTTGATTTGATAAAACCTGCAACTTTTCTGAGTTTTTATTGTGTTTTAAAATATACACAAAGAAACAGAAAACATTGCTTTATATTATAATGGGAGAGAAATGTACATATTTTAAATTGCTAAATAGACAAATACCAAATAGACAAATGGTTTATACATTTTAATTGAGGTAATTATTCACTGGATTCCAGATGTTAAGAAAAGATATCCCTAGTACCCAAGTGTAAATGCAGAGAAATTTCACTGAAATCAGTAGCGTTATTGCCCACTTATATCACTGTACCTATGGCAGTATTTGGCTTGCCATTATTTGTTTGGAAGTGTAAGTCCTCTCAAATACAGCGGCATAATGATGACATGTATCCAGTGATTGATATGTAGCTGAGAATAGTTGTACATCTATAACATTTCTACTTTCAGCTTCACTTCCCTATAACTGACCTGAATATTAGCAAAGACATATTCAATGTTAATTTAGTTATGTTGCATTTTGAATTAATACTTTCACCCAAAATTATGTGAAAAGGGCAGTAGAGAGTGAGCCAATGTGACATGTCCAGCAATAGTTCAAGAATAGTTCATTCTAAAAAATGCCTGTATGTCTTAGGAGCCAAAGTCCCATTGTAAAAAGTGACTTGGACCCAGGTTCCCAGAAGGACTTAGGCATTGTAATGCTCATCTTTGCAACATCTACATTTTAGGCACCTAGAAAAATCACTGGAATCCACAAAGCTCAAGTTCAGCACCCAGGCTCCCTATATAATGATTGGGAGAGATAAGCACCTAAGAATGGGATCCACAGAAGCCAGCACCCTAGGCAGCTTCCCACCTAACCTAGCCAACAGCAGATGTTAACAAGAGAGGTGCATCGTAAGCCTGGCCCTCTGTGCGGCTTTGGCACCTAAGTCTGGGCTATTTCTTGCAAGAACTGCCACAGGAGGAGGTGGTGGTGCCACTTCCTCCCTTGTAACTTTTAGCCCAGTGATTAGAGCACTCAAACGGTATGTGGGAGATACAAGTTCAATTCCCTTTCTGCCTGATGGGCTGAAAGGATTGTAACAGAGATCTCCTAGCTCTGAGAAGAGTGCCCTAATCACTGGGCTTCCGATATTTCACCTCTGTCATCTGGTCACCCTAACTGGACACAATATTCCAACTGAGGCCTAATCAGCACAGCATTGAGCGGAAGAATTACTTTTCATGTCTTGCTTACAACACTCCTGCTAATTCATCCCAGAATGATGTTAGCTTTTTTGCAATTGTGTTACACTGTTGACTCATATTTATCTTGTGGTCCAGTATTCTTGCCAGCAAGTTAAAGAAGTATGGATTGGATGAATGGACTATAAGGTGGAAAGAAAGCAGGCTAGATCATCAGGGTCAACAGGTAGTGATCAACAGCTCGATGTCTAGTTGGCAGCCGGTATCAAGCGGAGTACCCCAGGAGTCAGTCCTAGGGACGGTTTTGTTCAACATCTTCATTAATGATCTGGATGACAGGATGGATTGCATCCTCAGCAAGTTTTTGGATGACACTAAGCTGGGGAGAGAAGTTGGTATGCTGGAGGGTAAGGGTAGGGTCCCGAGTGAACTAGACAAAGTAGAGGATTGGTCCAAAAGAAATCTGATGAGGTTCAAGAAGAACCAGTGCAGAGTCCTGAAGTTAGGATAGAAAAATCCTATGCACTGCTACAGGCTGGGGACTGACTGGCTAAGCAGCAGTTCTGCAGAAAAGGACCTGGGGATTACAGTGTACAAGAAGCTGGATATGAATCTTGGTTAAGCCAGAGTGGTCTCTTGCCATACTTCCTATCTTTCCTACACAGTGGGATAGTTTGCTCGTGTGCTCTTAATAATGTCTCTGAAAAACTGCCAACTGTCTTCAATTGTTTTTCCCCCTAGACTTGCTTCTGATGGCATCTTACCTACCACCTTCCTGAGTTTGCTAAAGTCTGCCTTCTTGTAATCCATTATCTTTATTTTGCTGTTTTCCCTCCTACTATTCTTTAGAACAGGGGTGGGCAAACTTTTTGGCCCAAGGGCCACATTGGGGTTGAAAAACTGTATGGAGGGTCAGGTAGGGAAGGGTGTGCCTCCCCAAACAGCCTGGCCCCCACCCCCTATCCAGCCCCTCCCACTTCCTGCCCCCTGACTGCCACCCTCAGAACCCCCGACCCATCCACCCCCCCTTCTTCTTGTCCCCTAACTGCCCCCCGGTACCCAAGCCCCATGCAACCACCCTGTTCCCATTCTCCTGACCCCTATCCACACTCCCACCCCCTGACAGGCACCCGGGGACTCCAATGCTTATGCAACCCCCCTGTTTCCCATCCCCTGACCACCACCCCTGAACCTCCGCCCCCATCAAACCACTCCCTGTCCCCTGACTGCCCTGAGGGAACCCCCGCCCCTTATCCAACCCTCCGGCCACCTTACCATGCCGTTCAGAGCAGCATGTCTGGCAGCCGTGCCACCCGGCTGGAGCTAGACATGCTGCCACTCTGCTCAGCAGGAGCACACTGCTCCGCTGCCCAGAGCATTGCCCAAGCGGCGGCATGACTGCAGGGGAGGGGGGACAACAGGTGAAGGGCTGGGGGCTAGTCTCCCTGGCCAGGAGCTCAAGGGCTGGGCAGGACGTCCCGGGGGGCGTAGTTTGCCCACCTCTGCCATTTCATGATCTCTACCATTTCATGATCACTTTTACGCAAGCTGCCTTCTTTCAAAATCGCAACCAGTTCCTCCCTGTTTGTCAAAATCAAATCCAGAACAGCTTCTCCGCTAGTAGCATTCTCCAATTTCTGAAACTAAAAAAAAATGTCTCAAATACATTCCAACCACTAAGGGATAAGTTCTGTCACCCCCATCTCCCTTCATACAAAGGGTTAGAGCGATTTAGACTACAGACTCTCTACAGTAGTCAATAATTCCCAATAATTCTTGGTATCTTGCTGATAACAGTTCAGATTCCTCTTTCATAGAATCATAGAATATTAGGGTTGGAAGAGACCCCTCAGGACGTCATCTAGTCCAATCCTCTGCATAAAGCAGGACCAATACCAACTTTATGGGCCTAATTCTTTAATCTCGCCACATGCAGACATTTCACTGAAATCAACAGGAGTGCGGTGCTCTACAGGTCTTCAGAATTGTGTCCATAATGAGGATTTGCTGCTATTGTACTGAAAATATCAAGTACTTCATCCAAAGACTCTTATTGCTCCTACCTCCAAAATATAAATTACAGGGGAAAAATGCCTTTCCTACCCTCATTAGGAAGAAGCATAAGAAAAGAGATGGGTCTTTCACTATGCACTGAAGGCCAAATTCTAATTCTTCTCAGTTCTTCCTCCAATGGTTGAGTGGGAAAATACTGTGGCCACAGAAACAAGTGGAGGTTCTCCAGAGGTGCACTGGTGTAACAGAGTAGAATTTGTCCTTCTTTATGGTAACTGCTCCTGCTAGTTGTTTTTCTGATACCCTATGTTTTGGTTTTGAGCATGCATTGAATGACAAATCAGTGCAAGCTGCACTACTCTCAACACATAGGGATGAATACACTGGTACAGACTAACTGCTTTGCTCTGCTGCAGTGATGCAAGCAGCTATAGAACCAAAGCTGTGCAGTAAATCTGGCCCATTCAAGTTACATTGGTATAAGTTACATCAGTATCAGGCTCCCAATAGGCAACTTGCACCACGGTTGAAGTCACTGTTGCATTTTACCAAAAGATCTAAGGGCGAAGCTTCAGCTGATGCATTGCAAACAAATGTAATTCCATTCACTTCCATGTGGCTGTACTAATTTACATTAGCTAAAGATCTAGCCTCTAGTTCTGATCTCACAACCAGCTTTACGAGTGACACTGCAGTGACTTAAGTCAAGTCTTTCCTAGTTTACACTGCCCTAACTGAAAAAGAATGAAACCAGAGACTTCCAAAAGAGATGCACCGCCTTCGTGCGCTCTGAACTAAATTTGGCCCATTCTGTCCTTTATATTTCTCCTTTAAACAGCAGTCATAGCTTCCTTTCTCTAAGCTCCCAGGCTCTTGTCTCTGGAACAAGTTCTAACCCCTGGTTCCCAGGATGACATCCTTTGAATGCTATTATTGCTAGAAACGTCTCCCCAGGTTCCATTTAAATCTGTCAAACAGTTTCCTTTAGGCATTCTAAGCTCAGTTGTGCTCATTTAAATAATTGATTGCTGGTATTTTCTTATCCTTTCCAACACCTACCAATTGTGTTCCTCCCTATGACTTCTTATACATTCACTGAGGAATTCTGTGACAAAACAGATGGAGGAGCCCCGGGATCACTCCTATAATCTTCAACATTAGAAAATAAATCTAAATGAACATAAAGAGAACTGCAGAGAAAAAGCTCACATCCAAATCTGTCCACTGAGAACACTATGTATTATATATGTTACAAAAATAAGATTCAGTGATGTCCATAAAATTTATCTGTAGAATGAAAACTAAGTAGAAACCTTTGGAATCATAAACAGAACAAGCCAAGCTATAAATTATGAATCCTTCAATACAATCTGCAGTGTTACTCTAAATAGTACTCAAACAATTTAAATGTTAACAGCATTCATAGATGGAGCTTTCAGTCTTCACTCCATAAAAGATCTACACAGAAATACGAGCTAGCTGCAATCAGGAAACTTTTGGCAGGGACACCGGGGACAATTCCTGCTGGTGGGAATTACACAGAGTGCAGTAAATAAATATTATATTAAAGGATGTGTAACAGGAAGTATTAAAAAGCTCTCAAAAAAGCCTGTTTTAACAGTCCCCTGCCCAGTTTGATATACTTGGAAAAATAAGATATTTTTGTTATGGTTCAGGTAAGCAGCTACATTTTGAGGTTGTTTTCTCTTCCAAATCTTCCTTCATTTTGAAGTTTATCATGCACTAGCAAGGATATGAGAAGAACTGTGGAACAGACTAAGTTCCTACTGCTTTAGTTTACATTTTGTAATACAGAAGCTCCCATCAACCCAAACCAGAAGCCTCATTCTGCTGGAAGCTTTTAAACCAAGGGCCAGATTCTTAGTTGATGTAAATCCATTTTAGTGGCCGCCTCTTGTGAATGTACAAATACCTGCAAACACACTTTTCAAACACTAACATTTGCACACACAAGTAATGGGATTACAAGCATGCTTAAAGTCAGGCAAGTGCTTAAAAGTGCTTTGCTGGCTCAGATCTTACATATATAGATGGGTTTTCAGGGTACACATTTGAGTGGGCAATAAAAGGAAACTTGAGCTCAAGTTCCTTTGAAAAAAAAATATTCTCTTAGTGCCCAGAAATGAGACTCATTATGTGTTTTGATATGTCTGGATTTTGTGGTTGTTTTTTAACTAAGAAGGAATACTGTTTTTTTTAAATGAAGACTCCTTGATAAGCTCTAACCATCTGTCTGTGGATTTCTCTCAGTTACTTTTAGCATTTTATTGATCAGTAAACAGGGCAGAGGTGCTCCATGTAGCAAATGCTGTGCCTTCTAAGGTGAAATAGAATCTTTGGGTGCAAATATTTTGCTGCATTCATTTTGAACAGAGGCTTCTGAGGGATCATTATAGTTTTATGAATCAGGCTCAATTTAGTTTACTTTCAAATACTAAGGTAGTTTTTGAGAACTGAAGGATTTTGAACAGTATTTTTAGGAAGAATGCTTCTAATTTGGAGGGTGATGTTATGTAACTAACTGCCTTTAAAGCTAAAAACAGCTCAGTCTGAGAAATGAAATGCTACAGTTTGTAAATCAGGTCTAAAATATAAAGTTGTGAAAATTCATGCATAATTTTAACTACTCAGATGCAAAAGCTATTTCATATTTTTTGCTAACCAGATATTCATGAGCATTGAATGATTTTGGGGAGAGGAACAGCAGAGTGTTAGCAATTTCCTCATGATGGGCTTTGGAAAGAATAACATAAGAACACACAATTATAATTGTTGTCTATCAAGGATTAACAGTACGGGAAAGCATTTACCTTGAGTGCTTCTAAAAGCTTAAGGCATCTATTCTGCAAGATACAGAATAACAGCAGTCCTTTCTTAAAGGCACAACCATAATTGGAGGAGGAAAAAAGAAAGGTATATCAGCAACGCATGATATTTGCTGTATCCTGTGAAATGAAGAGACGGGGGCTATTGTTCAAACAGGGTCCATGAATTTTGTTCCAATTCCCATTCTGCCGTCTTTGGTAAATAGCATTTTCCAGTCCTCAATACTAAAATATCTCAGCTTCTCAAGATAGCTAATTAGACTCCGTTTCAGTAACATAAAATGCTAACAGAATATATCCTGATGTTTATCAATGCTTTTGTGAGCAAAAGAGAAAATTATTTCTATATAGCTAATAGGCAGCTGACACAAGTGCTGTTGAAGTAGTGTTGTCAAGGAACTTCTATTTCACATTACTTTTTTCCTGTAAGCTTTTCACATGTTTCTTACAGTTTAAAGAGCCATCATAAAAAGCATATCAGTTCTCAGGGATAGTGGTAAAATTTTGCATTCTGCCTCATCAGCATTGTTTGGAAAGGGTGCTAATTAGTTGTCTTCATACCTTGCAAGAAGAGGAAACACAACAATCTAAAGAAATGCAAAATATACATATTAAACAATTATAAATATTGGCTAGAACAAGAGGTTTTAAAATGACCCTCTCCACTTTACAAAATCAATGCAATACGGATATTTGTTCTTGCCTTATAAACAGAATGAGTTCCCAGTTACTATTTAATACCAGTTTAAATTACATTAAAGCCTTTTTTATATCATTCAGATTTTGCTGCTTGTAAACTATAAGATATACAAAGACAACACACAAACATACACATTAGGGAGGTATCAATAGCAACTACATAATTAGGGCTGTGTCAAGGATTGCACTTAAAGCAGCAGTAAAATTACTCTGCTTTACAAATTGCTCAAGTTCATCATTGACATCCAGCTCTCATGTTCAATATCATATCATTGAAACACACTTGTAGGGCAGTGGGTTGTGTTGATAGGAAATATAGTTGTGACCTGAGCTACCTTCATTCTAATGTTACAAGGGTTTGTGTGTGTTATATGTAATAATGTAAATTATGTGTGCATTTTTGTACATGTGTAGATAAGAGTAATAGATTTGCTGCTTTCATTAAAGAATGACAATAAAAAAGAATTCCACAGGTTTTAATATAGAGATTGTAGGAAGAGAATGCCCAGAGATATTAATGGAGAGAGGACATTCATTTTAGTATGTCCCCTAATCAGCAATACTTATATTCAGGGCTGGCTCCAGCATTTCTGCCGCCCCAAGCAAAAAAAAAAAGCCGCGATCGCGATCGGCGGCAGCAATTGGGAAAAAAAAATAGCCGTGATCGGTGGCAGGTCCTTTGTTCCTAGAGGAAATGAGGGACCTGCCACCCCCGAATTGCCACAGGTGCCGCCCCTCTCCCTTGGCCGCCCCAAGTACCTGCTTGTTAAGCTGGTGCCTGGAGCCGGCCCTGCTTATATTGGACCATTCACAAGACTGAGGATCTGCAGAATTGGAATTAGTGTCACCTGCAATACACACAATCATTATTCACACAGGGCAATTCATTCCTGCACCAGTTCTGGGACAGGGGAAAGATGGCTTGAGCCTTCCCTATCAGGGCTTCTCTCAGCTGGTTTGATTTCCTGGCACAGACTAGGACAGCCCTGAGAGCAACCGTGACTTGTATCTAGCACTTCTATAGCCCTTCTTTGGCTTGTGCCACTGAGAAATAGCTTGGATTCAGAACGGTCTCAGCTTTGCCTCCTCCCATCCATGATCCACCCACTCCCTCTTCTGGTTCACCTGTATCCAACTATGACATGGCCCCTGACATTTTCTCATTTTGTAGTTCATAAGATGAAGACAAAATATTCAGCTGCCTTACGTCTCTATAACTAAAAGCAAATAGGCCGAAGCTCATACCAGTAAAGAATGGACTAGTATAGATCAGTAAAAAATTGACTAAAAATAATTATCCTTCTTCAGATCCACCACCTGTTTCTGTCTCTTTTGGTGGCATATGCCTGTGCAGGCCATCACTGCTCTTGGAGGTTGTACTTCTAACCACCAGTTTAAGAAGTCAGCCTGGCAGAACTTATTACACCCCAATTAATATATCAAGAAACATTATGAGCCCTGTTTCTACAACCCTTCTTCTCCATGAGTAGTGAAGACTAACACTTATTATATTCACTGACACTGATGTAAATCAGGAGTAATCCTATTGAAGCAATGGAGTTGTGTTGGTGCCCTAATTGTTGTAGTAGCAGCAATACAGCACCGTGTAATGCAGGAGAAATGAATTCCTGGTTTAATGATTCCCTCTAAATATATAACAAAGATGCAGATCAAGTCTTGAATGAGTTTTTAATGCTGCCAGCAAGACACACTACAAAACACCTGTGCCAATTTGTTTATCAGTGTCTTCTTTGTTTCTGCATTGTACTTAATACACTGAAAGTAGGGCAACATCAATTTCACAGATGCAACTGGTGTAACTATCAGAAATTACAGGATTCAGGATTGCTTTGGGTGGGCCCTGCAGAATTCTTCTGACTTCCCTTATGAGGAAATGGCCCTTTGAGGCCTAATCCCGTCTTCAAGAATAACAATCCTGTCTCCCAGTGGAAACTCCACAGTGCCTGATTCGCCACTACCCCATCCCCGTGTAATCATTCACACCTGCTCATAGTGGATGTAAACACTCCAAATCAGAATGGGAGCTGGCTTCTTGGCCTAGCTTCCCACCTATCCCAAGCCTCAGTGCCTAGCCCAATTCCCTGGGCGGCTCTGAATGGTACCATTTAACAGCCACTTTTCCCAAGTGTAAATATAGTGCAAGGCAGTAGAGAATCAGGCTCATGGTTTGAAGCAAAATTCATGAATTGCTACTTGGCTATGTGGTGCCCTTACTGTGAGATCTCTCAAAATATCCAGTTTTAGAGCAATTCAGACTGTCCTATATTATTTGTCTCATCTCTAATATTGGTAGCCTTGGTTTCAATAATTATGCAATTTGTGTGTAGTCATCCAAATGCTGCATCTTTTTTAACACAATTCTGATTTTTTTTGCCTAATTTCTCCACTGGTGCTTTGAAACATTATTTATGCAGCACCAGAGGTGTTTTTCAGACAAAGCAACCTGATGAATCATAGAATATCAGGGTTGGAAGGGACCTCATGAGATCATCTAGTCCAACCCCCTGCTCAAAGCAGGACCACTACCGAGACAGATTTTTGCCCCAGATCCCTAAATGGTCCCCTCAATGACTGAACTCACAACCCTTGAGTTAGCAGGCCAATGCTCAAACCACTGAGCTATCCCTCCCCCATGTAAGGGACAGGCACAGTGACAATCCTTGTACTCCTCTGTCTGAAAGCAGTGGTGCTAGTCACTCCAGAGGGTGTTGGGGAGATAGCAGAGTCATGGCTTGAACTGAGTGAAACGTTGATCCTTCAGTCTGAAGGCCAAACTGAAAAATCTGGGGGAAAACGTGGTTCTGCTCAAACTAAGACGGATTGTTTTGTTGATGGTTTGGTTTTTCTCACCTAAACGTATAAAAAAACAAAAACAACAACAACAAAAAACCCACCACATAAAAAGTACAAAGTTTTGGATTAAATTAGAAGTTTAATCTGATGTGAAAAAAAAAATATGTTTTGGGGTTTTGTTTCATTTAATGTCATTTGGGGGTGAGGGGAGAGGGAGGAAGGGGTCACTTCTTTATTCAATTAAATTTATAAACAAATGCCCTTTCAAAATGGGAAGTCAAAGTGTCTCATTTTGAAGTAGCCAAAATGAGCAATTTCAGGTTTGGTTTTGTTTGTTTTGTTTAAAAACAAAATTCCTCTTTGTGTGTGTGTGTGTGTGTGTGTGAGAGAAACTATTCACTGAATTTGATCTGAATTCATGAATAGTTCCAATGCCCTGGAAAATGCATTTTTCTGACAAATTTCTTATTCACAAAAGAAAAAAAAAAAGCCCAACTCTAGTCATGACCAGCCCACAGAGAGGAGAGCACACTTTACTTGCCCAGTGCACCAGGAAGCCTTGTGCACTACCCGCAACATTGGCCTGCACCTGTAAGGCACAAAGGAAATAAAGATATAACACAGCAAAGAGGACACTAAACAATGGCTAGCTCCATTACAGCCCCTTTGCACTGCTCTGATAGACAATACAAAGGGGCTACATTTTGGTTTAATTATCCTACTGAGAATTGAGAGTGTATCACATGTCATGGAACAGATAGGAATTGTGGAATTTGCCTTATATTTGTATCTGAAATATATACAGTACAGGAACTCTTTGAAAATTGTTACCTTGTTCAAGGGAATGGACATAATCTTGACATTCTTTAAGCACCTTCCAACCAAAAGCAAACTCCACAGCCAGGCACCACAGGTATTTTGCAACTTCCATGATTCCCCTGGCATGTGAGTCCTTACCTCATCAGCCAATGAGGAAGGAGAGTTCTTGGAGGAGCAGCTGTCCCACAAACAAAGGTGTGCTTTAACCCCTGTTTTTCTGTGGTCTCTCTGGTGGTCTCATTCTAAGTACTAGTGGACAACTGTCCACACCACAAAAGGATCTCTTATTGCAGTCTCATCAGAGAAGTCAAGCATTAAATGGGTATGGTAACTGACCTATTCTCTCACTGCCTCTCACCTTGAGGATCCTTGTTCCAGAACCTATCTAGTGTGTTACTCGGCTTGAAGTGGGCTGCTATGGTGGCTTGAGTTATTGCTATGAAGACTGGGAGAATGTTGATCAATGTTCGGTCACTGGGTTGATGGCATTAGTCGTGATTTCTCACTTAACCGAGTGGGTCACATGAAGGCTGCCATTTTCCATTCCACATCCCTCACTTCACTCTCCCACGAAGCTCATGGACAACTCTAAACCGCATCTTCACAAACCATGGCAGATGCAGATACTTGCTGCACAAATGGAAAATTAAAGACTCTCCAGTGTGCTACTGTGGTTATCCAGAACAGATCATGGAACATATAACTCAATGCAAATACAAATGAGGCATCACAACAATACACTCTGCTACTCCAGATGCAATTATCTGGCTTAACTATCTGAATGTAAAATAATAGTTGTTGCTCTACATTTACATTAGCCAGATGAAGAAGAAGACCTGGAGGTGACACTTGCAAAAAGAGGGCTAAGGCAAGTTAACAGGGCAGGGCACTTCCTTTAAACAGGCATTAAATTAACATGAAGAAATGGAAATGAGACCCAAAGCAAATACTAGAAATGGAGAAACAAAGATGTCAAAATTCAGAAAAACAACAGTTGAACCAAAAATATCTACTGCTGAGTAAAAAGCACACTGGGAAATAAGTGAGAGGGACATAGATGAGGGAATGATGACACTAAAAGCTAAATTAGATGAAGATCAAACAGTATGTAAACTACTGAGCAACAAACAGCTGAAAACATTTATGGAAATCAGGAAAACACAGAAAATCAGCAAGGACAAGAAGACATATGAAAGATTTAAAACCATAGGGCCAATGCCATAGGAGGTGGCTTAAGGCTAAATCCTGGCCTTACCTTGGTAGCAAGTGGTAAATGATAGCGTGTTGGCTTCACATCCAGCGCAAGAGGGGTATAACCTTGGCATGGACCACTGGATTCCATTTATTATTGCTTGCCACTAAGTCAGTTTACACTTGGCACATGCAGTTAATTGAACCACAGGTTGATCATCTTGATTGTTAGGGATGCCAAGTAAGTCTGAATCAACCGCCCCTGAGCCCACTGAAGTTAGTGCAAAGACACTCATTGATTTCAGTGGACTTTGGAGTGATGCAAATAAGCCATGTGTTCCTCTAAGCATACTCCTGTGTGCTATGGAGGAATCATGCCTGACTGCATGCATCAAGAAAATGTCTCCTTATCTCCTCCACTCCCCTTGGGCCCAGCAATCCAACACACGAGCATTTAGCCCATTTCCTGGAAGAATAAAGCGAGAAATTGAAATATACACTCAGTAAAGTGAAGCCAGAAAATAAAAGATGTTACAAGTATATCTGGAACAAGGCATTGAGAGAGACTGCAGGTCTCTGGAGGGACAGTGAAGTGAATTTAACAGGAAATGTGGCTAGATAAAGGACACCAAATGACTTTTTACTGTAAACATTCACCAAGGAGACCTGGTGAAAACAGACATTTCTCTTGAAGGGAAATTATGTGATCCTGCGGGTCATGCTAGAATTGGTAAGGTAGAAGTTAGAGAAGCTAAAAACTGAGAAGGCTTCTGGACCTGATGCCCTGTATCCCAAAATTCTGCAAAAAAAGAAGAAGGTGATAGTATGTCCTAATCATACATGGCACTTGTATATTTCCTTATATACTATAGCAAAATTGGTACCCCTATTTCAGGAAGTGCTAGCAAAGCTGCAGCTGCACCTGTGGTAGGAAAGGTGAAGGCAACGGGATAGACTGATGTTTATAGTCTTGTGTGATGAAAATCTACTTTGACACAGTAGTATAAAAACCTGAGTCTAGTCACTGGTGCAGAAGTGTACTGTATACTAGAGCTGGGTGAATTTTTTTACTACAAAAGTAAATTCATCAAAAAGTGCATTTTGAGGGGTAACAAAACTATTCCTGAATTCAGATCCAAATGAGCAAATACAACTATTGCCTAAAAAAAGGGGGGTAAAGTTCAAAACGTTAAAAAAATTAATTTCAGACATTTCCAAATGAAACACAACATATTTTGATTTCTCATTTCAAAATGTTTTGTTTCAAAATTTAGCTAACAAAAGTGAAAATGATCCTGAATGATTCCAAACCGTAAGCTTTCCAAACAAAATGAAAAAAGAATCATTTGGTGCTGAATGAAATGTTCAATTCACTCAGCTCTACTATAGATACACCCTAGGACCTTAGAGAGCTTTACAAACATACATTAATTTAACCCCATTTAAGATGGTAAAGTAAGGCACATAGAAGTCACAGTAAATAATAGTCCAAAGTATCTGTGACTCAGTGTACCATTGACAGAGCTGGCAATAGAACCCAGAAATCCTGAATTCTAGATGCTTGGGCTAACCATTAATCCATACTCTTATCCAAACAAATCTCCTAATAGAGGGGTTTTCATTATTATGGTAACAGAAAAGTCAATGGTGTGCCAAATGCAACTACCTGCACACTTAGGAGCATTTCCTTCCTCTTCTGGGTACTAGTCATACTACTCCCAATTGTCTCATCTGTCTGCCTCAGCCCTCAACTAGTGGCAGCACTATCCATCACCAAGCTCCTTCATCTTGATTTTCTCTCTTGCCCCTCACCTCATCTCCAATGAGGGTTGTTCTTTGATTTACACTATACTATCCATCTGAAATTCTCTCACTTCTTCCATCTGAGACAATGTGACACCTTCACTCCTTAAACCTCACCTTCCTTTTCCCTGTAGCTTATGTCTGACTCATTCCAGAATGCTTTTTGTGAAACCATGTATGAAGGCTGTTGTATAGAAATAAATTGTATTGTACTGGAAGCTTAGTGTTAGAGGGCTTATTCCTTACCCTCCTACTTCCCTCGTCCTTCTCGCATGAACAGAGAGCAACAATACCCGAGGTCCGAAGATTCAAAGAATTCAATGTTTTTTGGGATGAACTTCTAGCAAGTTTAATCCAAGTTCCTGTTTCCTTATTTTCGAATCCCAACTTACTTCCTGTTTCCCCTAATTTATATAGTAATATTCTCAGCTATACGTTAACCAATCATTTTATTGAAATTTACCTAACCAATCCTAACATTTTGTAACATGATTAGCTAACCAATTATATCCCACCACCTTAATTAGTTTACACCCAGCAAAATTAATTATACAGCGGACAAACAATCACAGAACCAGACAGAGACCATGCAAATAAACAATAGCAAAGTGGGAACTATAATGACAAAACAATACAGAAGTGAGGATTTCACAACTACATCTATAAAGACATAAGGGTTTCCCAACTATGTCTATTGATAAGTGAGTTCTTACCAAACAGAAAACTATCAAACTAAATTTCCTTTTAAATCTTCTAGGCCTTTCCCTTTATTTGGAGGTGATAGATCGGATCACCTCTAACAGCCCCAGATTGCCTTATTTCGATATGACTGGTTTGAAACGTGTGAGGACATGACCGTATGCTTTCCAGCTTATGGCTGCTCCCACTGCTTAGCCAAAGGCCTTAGCTTAAGAACAGGGCCTCAGACTGTCACAGTGAGAGAAGGCCCTTAGACAGGCAGAAGAGGTAATCTTTCTCTCTTTTATACCTCTATAACTAGCTAAATGATATACATATACCTAAATTCATAAAGTATAGGCCTTTACAGATAGGCCTGAATATTTATATCCTAACACTTAGTATTGTGAGGGAATCTATTGTTCTTGATTAGAGACAAAACAGGATAGTGGGGGACACAGATGGGCCAAGGATCTTTATAGTGATGTCAGTGTGACAAATGTGAATATCTTCTTTAGTGCAGTAAAAATTAGAGCTGACAAGAGTTGACCAGTAGAGAAACCAATTAGACGACAAAGAACCTTTTGCTGTTATGTGGCATGGTATCAAAATTATGACAAAATATTCAATAGAAGTAAAAAAAAAAAAAAAAAGGATCCAATCCTATTCCCATCAATCAGTGCAAATAAGGTCCTTAATTTTTCAGTAGCGAAGTTCAGAGGAGAAAAGAAGTATCAGAAAAATGGATAAGCAGTGTGTCGGAAAGATTGCTGTCCTCAGTGCACCAAACATATGTGACCTAAGGGAGGGAATGTGTAGCAAACTGTGTTAATGTGTAGCCGACATAAAAATGGTAGAATCTGCTACAGAAGAAAGATAGCAGATCAAAAAATAAACAGTAAAACTATATTATGGTATAAGAATTAACTGATTTTTAATGTGGAAAAATGCAAAATAAGGACATTTCTCAAAGGTAATAGAAAGGAATATATTCCAAATGGCTACATTTCACAAGGCTCTATGCAGAAACAAGGACACTACATTCCTTCAACAAGACATGAATGATTCCCACCTGAGTCACTGGGAATTTCCTGTATTCTGACAGGGAAAAAGATAACCTGAGCAGGAACCTCCTGCTCAAACCAGGGCCAACACCAACTAAATGATCCCGGTTTTGTCAAGCCGAGCCTTAAAAACCTCTAAAGATGGAAATTCTACCACCTCCCTAATTAACCCATTCCAGTGCTTCACCACCCTCCTAGTGAAGCCACTATACTGGACCTCAGGTAAATTGGGTTCAATTCCTGGCTCTACCAGAGGCATATCTTAGGACTTTGGGCAAGTCACTTGGTCTGTGTTAAATTTTATGTAATTTGTAATTGATTTTTGTGTGTGGGGGGGGGGGAGGGAGGGGACTCCCATCCCAAATTGGCACAAAAAGTCAAAGCCTGAGCTTTCTGAGAACTGAAAATGAAATAAAAACCAAAAATAATAATAATTAAAAAATCAGATTGAGTCAGTCAAAACATTTCATTCTGATCAGTTCAAAATTATTTGTTTTGAATTTGACCTTTTCACTTTTTTTTTTACTGTAAGTTAACTTAAATTTGAAAACAAAAAAGTTGGTTTGAACTGAGAAATGGAACGTTTTCATTTAAAAATGTCAAAACTTCTTTTTTCAACAGGTTTTTGAAATGGGAAATTTGTTTAAACTGATCCAGTAAAAGATATTACCTCACCCAATTTTCCCACCAACAGTTTCAGTTTCAATTAGTTGGAACTTTCTGTAAAAAAAAAAAGTCTAAAATTCCTGACCACCTCTATATTTTACTCCATAGAAAGTCTCCATAGGACATGCAATAATAGAAAGAGAGAGCACAAATCAAAAGAGAAAATAACAGCACAGAATTTTCAAAGAGTTAGTCTGACTAGAACTGGAGGACCGTGCACACAAATTGTGTTATCTGAGAGAATGAGAGAAGCCAGGGGGATAAAGATCCCCAGAAGTTACAGAACTATGGGTGAGGTAAGGTTAGGAAACCTAGATTTTTTTATTCAACCTCACTATTTTAAAATCTCCACCAGGAAAAAGAATTCCCCATGATTATGTTTGTGAAAGAGACAATAACCTTTTCAAAACATTCAGTTCAGTGCCACCCAAACTGGCAGAGAGATGTCTTTGAAAAGGCCTCTCAAAGAAGCCTGAAGAGATGCTAAAAAACTCTTAAAACCCAGAAAATCTCTCTATAAGGGTTCACCAAAAAGGAAATGTCATGAGGTTTATGTATGACCTGGTTTCCCTATTCAATTTGGTATTGTTACCTGCCTTATTGCATAGAGTCAAATCAAAGGAGACATGGTGAAACAGAGAAACTGCCCACCAATACAGAAGGGATTAAAGAGAGCACTTGGACCCAGCTAGCCCTTTTATATATGAACCAATGCCAGGCCTGGAAGGGAGAGAAAAGGAGAGAGTGTGGCTCAGTTCAGGGCTTACTGGCAAAGAGGCAAGATCTAGCTGCCTCTCTACCTGAGGGAAGGATCACTAGCCACTAGCCAAGGCAGCCACCAAGAACTAAGAACCATCTTCTTGGCCAGAAGAGATGGAGAAAGAGGCCTAGGAGCACCTAAGAGGAACCCGGTGACCAAAATGTGGAAACCTTGTGGGGGTTCCAACCCCACCAAACTTACAGCTGCTGCACTCGGAGGGACCTAGGACCTAGGATACCACCCAGGGTCCATGAGGGGGCAATACTAGAGACATATCACAACAGGATCTTGGACTATAGGGGCCAAGCCCCAAATTGAAGGGGCAAAAGTAGGAATTAGCCCATGGGTTGACTTACACAGGGCCCTGGGCTGGGACCTGGTGGAATGGGAGGACCCCATTCCTGTAGTCCCCTACCTTAAAGACTGCAGTGCCTCAACCACAGAAGCAGGGAGCAGGAAGTCAAGCACATCAACCATTAGGCCGATTGGCCCACCAAGCCCTGTTACAGGAGGCTTAAAAGGGGATCCTAGGAAGAGTCAACCAATGACACAAAATATGACATATCTTAGATATGTGGTTTCAAAGTAATTAAGACAACAGTGGTGGGCCATCAACTGGGGAAAGTGATCAGCTCATTTGGAAGCTGTCAGAGACAGATTCAGTATATAGCAAGGGTAACATACAGACTCAATGACTGAAGGTCAGGTCAAAGAATCATAGAAGATTAGGGTTGGAAGAGACCTCAGGAGGTCATCTAGTCCAATCCCCTGCTCAAAGAAGGACCAACACCAACTAAATCATCCCAGCCAGACCTTTGTCAAGCTGGGCCTTAAAAACCTCTAAGGATGGAGATTTCACCACCTCTCTAGGTAACCCATTCCAGTGCTTCACCACTCTCCTAGTGAAATAGTTTCCTAATAGCCAACCTAGACCTCCCCCACTGCAATTTGAGACCATTGCTTCTTGTTCTGTCATCTGCCACCACTGAGAACAGGCTGAACTCCATGCTCTTTGGAACCGCACTTCAGGTAGTTGAAGAATGCTATCAAATCCTCCCTTGCTTTTCTCTTCTGCAGCCTAGACAAGCCCAGTTCCCTCAGCCTTTCCTCGTAAGTCATGTGCCCCAGGCCCCTGATCATTTTTGTTGCCCTCTGCTGGACTCTCTCCAATGTCCACATCCTTTCTGTAGTGGGGGGCCCAAAGCGGGATGCAATACTCCAAATGTGGCCTCACCAGTGCCGAATAGAGAGGAATAATCACTTCCCTCAATCTGCTGGCAGTGCTCCTACTAGTGCAGGCCAATATGCTGTTAGCCTTCTTGGCAACAAGGGCACACTTCTGACTCACAACCAGCTTCTCAAGCACTGCAATCCCCAGGTCCTTTTCTGCAGAACTGCTGCTTAGCCAGTCGATCCCCAGCCTGTAGCGGTGCATGGGATTGTTCTGTCCTAAGTGCAGGACTCTGCACTTGTCCTTGTTGAACCTCATCAGATTTCTTTTGGCCCAATCCTACACTTTGTCTAGGTCACTCTGGACCCTATCCCTACCCTCCAGCATATCTACCTCTCCGCCCAGCTTAGTGTCATCTGCGAACTTCCTGAGGGTGCAATCCATCCTATCGTCCAGATCATTAATAAAGATGTTGAACAAAACCAGCCCCAGAACCAACCCCTGGGAAACTCCACTTGATACCGACTGCCAACTAGACATGGAGTCATTGATTACTACCCGTTGAGCCTGACAATCTAGCCAGGTTTCTATTCACCTTATAGTCCATTCATCCAATCCATACTTTTTTAACTTGCTGGCAAGAATACTGTGGGAGACCATATCAAAAGCTTTGCTAAAGTCAAGATATATCATGTCCACTGCTTTCCCCATATCTACAGAGCTAGTTATCTTATCATAGAAGATAATCAGTTGGTCAGGCATGACTTGCCCTTGGTGAATCCATGTTGACTGTTCCTGATCACCTTCCTCTCCTCCAAGTGCTTCAAAATGGTTTCCTTGAGGACCTGCTCCATGATTTTTCCAGGGACTGAGGTGAGGCTGACGGGTCTGTAGTTCCCCGGGTTCTCCTTCTTCCCTTTTTTAAATACGGGTACTATATTTGCCTTTTTCCAATTTTCCAGGACCTCCCCTGATCGCCACCAGTTTTCAGAGATAATGGTTAACAGCTTTGCAGTCACATCAGCCAACTCCCTCAGCACCCTCGGATGCATTAGACCTGGATTCATGGACATGTGCATGTCCAGCTTTTCTAAAGAGACCTTAACCTGTTCTTTCACCACTGAGGGGTGTTCACTTCTTCCCCATACTGTGTTGCCCAGGACAGCAGTGTGGGAGCTAATCTTGTCTGTAGGACCGAGTCAAAAAAAGCATTAAATGCTTCAGCTTTTTCCACATCATCTGTCACTAGGTTGCATCCCCATTCATTAAGGGTCCCACACTTTCCCTGACCTTTTTCTTGTTGCTAACATATCTATAGAAACCCTTCTTGTTACCCTTCACATCCCTTGCTAGCTGCAACTCCCGTTGCGTTTTGGCCTTCTTGATTACACCCCAGCCTGCTTGAGCAATATTTGTCAACTCCTCCCTGGTCACCTGTCCAAGTTTCCACTTCTTGTAAGCTTCCTTTTTGTGTTTAAGCTCACTGAAGATTTCACTGTTAAGTCAAGCTGGTCACCTGCCATATTTGCTATTCTTTCTGCTCATTGGGATGGTTTGTTCCTGCATCCTCAATAATGCTTCTTTAAAATACAGCCAGCTTTCCTGAACTCCTTTCCCCCTCATATTAGCCTTCCTGTGGATCCTGCCCATCAATTCCCTGAGGGAGTCAAAATCTGCTTTTCTGAAGTCCATGCTCCATATTTTGCTACTCTCCTTTATTCTTTTTGTGAGGATCCTGAACTCAACCATCTCATGGTCACTGCTGCCCGGGTTGCCACCCAATTCTACTTCCCCTACCAATTCTTCCCTGTTTATAAGCAGCAGGTCAAGAGGAGAATGGCTCTAGTTGGTTCCCCAACATTCTCCAAAAACCTTCCTGGATTGACTGTGCACTGCTTTTTTGCTCTTGCAGCAGATGTCAGGGTGATTGAAGACCCCCATTAAAATCATGGCCTGTGTTCTGGAAACTTCAGTTAATTGTCCGAAGAAAGCCCCATCTACCTCATCCTTCTGGTCTGGTGGTGTATAGCACATGCCCACCACGACATCACTCTTGTTGCTCTCGCTTCTGAACTTAACCCAAAGACTCTCAACGGGTTTTTCTCCAGTTTCATACTGGAGCTCTGAGCAATCATACCGCTCTCTTACATACAGTGCAACTCCTCCACCTTTCCTCCCCTGCCTGTTCTGCCCTACCCTCAATAAATGATCTGAAAAGGCCCATTTTAAAAAGGTACCATTCAAAATTTGATTAATTAGAAAAACCCAGTGATGACATATGACAATTGTCTGTCTCAGAGAAGGGCTGAGTAATCTCCTAGAAACAAAAAGATGATTACACTTACCCTTGAAGACTTCTCATTTGGGAGGATGTATCATTTCTTTATTACAAATAATTGGGTTAGTGAGTGAGGAGTCAGTCCCTTTGTGTTCTTCTGTGTTATCACTGTTTCTTTCAGGTTGGCAACAATGCTGACCTCATGCCAATCATTTATCCCAGATTATTTTTTTAATGCATTACAGATACACTGAACAGCATTAGTACCAGATGGGTTGCTTTGACTGAAGGCCTAAAGGCAAAGGTTTCCTAGTAGCAACCTGTGTCGAACTTGGAGGGAGGAGCACAGGTCGCAGGAGGGAAGAGTTTAGAGAAGGCACTACAAAGTCAGCATGCACATGACTGGAATGCCAGCTGCAACTGGGTCATCTCTGTAAGTGGTTCTCTTAATAAAGAGTTAGTTTAGTTTTACAAGTACAGTCCTTTCATTGTATGACCCATATGTGGTACATGAAACATGCCCTTTAAAGGCTAAAAGGAATATGGGGTTTAAGAGTGCTTAAAAGAAAAATTAACAACTAGTAACCAGCAAAGCAGACAGAGGTGCTCAAATTAACAGACATAAGAGACAATTAAAGAGACATCACAGAGAAAATTCCCTAATGTTCAACTCGTCAACAATAGATTCTACGAGCTACATTTTTTAAATCCCAGGCTCTTGCCTCCAAACATATGAACATGAAGGTAATAAACTGTAACTTTCAATGCACGCAATTGGTAAGACTTGCTCATGTAAATTAAACTGCATTTAGAGGTATTACTTATTCTAAGGTGCACACACAAATGCAGACAGGATTATGAAAATGTCTCCCTTGGTATTTCCAGTTTAAGTTATAGGTAGCTGGATATGAAGTCCTTTCCCTTCATTATCTATTTAGATATAATGTAATCCACCAGTGAGTATGAGTTACAGGTCACAGAGGTACCTATTGACAGAGGATATCAGTTGTTACGGCATCCCATTAAAAAAGACTTAGGCCTTCAGCTCAAGCTGTTATAGCTTATGCTTTTAGTTCTAAAGATCTCCAGTTCGATCCCAGTGTGTCAGCCAAGTTGGTGGCCATCATGCAAGTGGGGGCTTGTCCAGGGTTTGAATCATATAATTGTGGGTCTTCTATTGAGTCTCTTGTATGCAGGGGTACCAAACTTTGGGATGTCAGAGGATTAAGGCTTCATGGGCCCTAATATGCAGGCTCCAACTGCCTGCACCATCGTGCTCCTCCCAGGGTCCCCTCTCTGAGCCAATTCTCCCAGCTGTCTTCCCAACAGCCTACAAGAAATACTCCTACTGGTAACCCATCACCCTCAAGAGCCACAGGAGAAAAGATGTAGCAGATTCACAATCAGCAGATTCACCACATTATCCTCTGCTGATATCTATGATATCTTCTGAAGAACAAAGTGTGCAGGGGGAAATGTAAGAGCAATGGACAGATATTGTGCAGAAGAGAGAACCAGATACAAGGGCAAGATGACAAAATGGACTGGAAATACGCAGACAGTTAAATTGGTCCTCCACACCACCAACAAACGGCCTAGGTGACAGATAAGGTGGACAACAGCAGTCACAGAACTAAGGATCTGATCCAAAGCCTATTGGAAAGACTCATTGAGTTCAAAGGGCTCTGTATTGGGTCTCTCATGCACTCGAAAATGAACAAATCTAGAAAACCAAGGAGTTTGAGGAGCTTTCACAACTTAAAATGATGGATAAGTAGCTTGGAAACAGCTCCTCACTGACTAGAAAGATATAGGGCTGCATTCTCTGCTCACCTAAGTTCACTTGTGCAGCACAGCATAAATTTATAGCAGCTGTAGATGCCTCTTAGATAATTCCCACATGTAGGGGGAATATCCAACTGGTGTACAGCTAGTGGAGTCATCTCTGCCAACCCCCGCTGCTACCTCCTCCACAAGAGCTGCTTAGTGGGGGAAATGGGGCATATTGGATGGGGTGGGGTTAGGCAAATGCAAGTAAGAGGAGCAAGTTGTGTCTGGGGAGGGGTTAGAGTTGCCAACCCCCCAAGATTGTCCTGGAGTCTGCAGGAATTAAAGATTAATCTTTAATTAAAGTTTATGTGGTGTGACGAAACCTCCAGGAATATGGCCAACCAAAATTGGCAACCCTAGGAGGGGCATTTATCCAGTGAGGGTAGCAGCAGGGATGCTTGAACAATTTTTATAGTGGGTGCTGAGAGCCCTTGAACCAAATTGTAAACCCTATATATGATGGAAACCACTTCAAGCACCTCTAGTTCCAGCACATATGTAGGGAAAAATGCCCTCCAGCTTTAACTTATACAGCACTAGGCAGGAGACTCAGGAAGCCAAGAATGGCTCCTCATCAGTCCCCACATCTCCACTAACATAGGAAGTCTGTAAAAATGCATTAGAGAATTGAGCCTAGAATGTTGAACCATAAGGCTTCTGTATAGAGCAAATTTAAGCCAACAAAAAATAGAATACACAAAATAAAATAATCAAGAACTATATCCTATAGCCTGATTGAATGGTTTAATGATATCTGCTCTATATTAGTCTGTGTCTATATGGCAAACATGCATTAAGCATATTTTTAAAACATTTGGCGGCAATACAAAGAAGTTTCTTATGTTCCGTCTTGCTGACAAGCAGAGTCATGGCTAACTTTGATCTGACATGAGCTAAGAATTAAAAGGATCACAAACATTTTTGAAGGTTTCTGTCTCCCTTGCTAGTTTTGTTGCTGACTACCATCTCCATGACAGTTAAACCAATGGTATCAATGAAAAGTTTTATTTTGGGATCATGTTACTTTTAATTGAAGAAAACAAAGTACTCGTAACAATGGCAAGAAAAAAGTTTTCCATGGTGTATTTCTTTCTGAAAAAATCATAAACTTGCTGTACTTCACAAAAAGGAAAGCAAGAGGAAATCTTTATGTTGGTTCCTTTAGCTTAGAAATAAGAGAATCAACAATCTAAATAAACATGCAAGACCCAATTCTGATGTTAGATTTGCTGGTACAAATCCATGAAAGCTACAGCACTCCTGTAAGTAATCAGAGGATTGGACTCAAGGCATTGAAAACATGTATGTGCTCAACATGTTTATTTCACTGTTCCATGGAATCCTGCAAACACTTACTAATGCAAGTAAAGTCACTGAAGTCTGAATTCAATTGATCTATTCAGGTAAGTACTACTCACATGAATAAGAGCTTGCAGAATCAGACTCCTGGCATCTCTCTACATGTTTCTGATTTAGGGCCTGATCCTGCTTCCACTAAAATTAACACTGAAACTCCATTGACTTCTTTTATTATAATTGTTAGGGCTTTTCTTGCCCCTACCCTTGCTTCTTGTCATGCAGACAGAAAGCAGAAGACCATAGTGCAAAGTGCAGGCAATGCAATGTTTATTGGGATAATTAAGCAAGCATATCCATAGCTTTATACCTTGCAGAACTTTCCCCTTCCCCTCCTCTTTTCTTATATCTTAGTCCTTCCCCTTACAATTTATGGTCATGTTACGTTTTGGAAGGTGGTGAGCCTGGGGGCTTCGGTACCACCTCTTTTGTACTCTATTGGAGGAGGTAATGAATGAGGTTATGTACTGGCCAGGGTCAAGTTTTCTTTGGCTTTTAGTGTTTCTTATGCCCCCCCCCTCCATTTCCCCTTGCCCCTTCTGATTGGTTGCTTGACCTTGCCTTGAGACAGGAGTTGAGGCAGTATTTAAGTATAAGCTTGTATATTCAATTCCTACCATACACAACAACACTTTAACTTTCCTTATCTTTTCTCATTGTGCCATAAACTCCATTTGGTTAGGCAGAAGCAACATACTAACACTTCAACAACAACAAAAAACACTGTAAGGATATAAAAGTATTAAAAATTAATCCCAAAATTCTATCTCAGGCTAACAAACAGTCCTATATACTAACAATAATTATAATTATTATTATGGTAGCACCAAGATGCCCTCAGCATGGATCAGAGCCCCATTATGGTATGAATCATATGAATATATAATAAAAGATAGTCCATGTACAGAGTTAACAATTAATAATAAGGCAGCCAGATTGGATCCATAATGAGCAAGTACTGTATTCCACTCTAGCTCAGCAGTCTTTCAGAGAATTCATATATCTATATCTATCTATCTAGATATAGATATAGATAGAGTGATATACCTAGCTGTTCACCGGGATTTCATACACCAGCATACAAGCCCTTATAAGTTGCTTGTAAAAGCTGTTGGACTTACATGCATTCTCCCCTTAGGCTTGCAGTGAACAATGAGCCTGAAATGCTTCTGTAAATCATGCCACCAAGCTGCCTGAGGAATTCAAGCCACTCCAAAGCACAGGAACTGAGTGAGCTATAACCATGCTGCTAAACCCATAACTTAACATTCAGAATGAGATCAGTGTGTCACGATGATCCACCTTCAGAATGCGATTTTCTTGATTCTTTTCCTTTTGTGCATATGTGTGAAAGCAAGAGGGAGGCTTGTGAACTGAGAATGGAGAGAGCACAGGAAGGAGAGTGAGATCACAGTTGAAATACACATATAAGAAGACAAATAAATCACAAACTTTACTCCATAACACTGTCCATAATTAGATGACTTGTTCTAACATTTGAGCAGCCTCAGAATAGTAATTGCAGACTGATGTATGAAGCAAATATGCAGGGAAAGGCAGGGAGGATGCTTAGAACCCTGCAGCAAATAAAGGAACTGTTCCAGGTGGGGAGACTAGTCTTTTATTTAAGAAAGTAAAGATGACTAAAATACGTATTTTTTCATTCATTGCATAACATCCAAGAAATTTCAAAAAAGCAGACTTTGACTCCCTCAGGAAACTGATGGGCAGAATCTCCTGGGAGGCTAATATGAGGGGGAAAGGAGTCCAGGAAAGAAAGCTGGCAGTATTTTAAAGAAGCCTTATTGAATTGAAGGCGCAGGAACAAACCATCCCGATGTGCAGAAAGAATAGCAAATATAGCAGGCAACCAGCTTGGCTTAACTGTGAAATCTTTGGTGAGCTTAAACACAAAAAGGAAGCTTACAAGAAGTGGAAAACTTCAAAAAGATGACTAGGAAGGAGTCTACAAATATTGCTTGAGTATCTTTATTAATGATCTGGACAATGAGGCCACATCTGGAGTATTGCATTCAGTTTTGGACCCCCCACTACAGAAAGGATGTGGACAAATTGGAGACAGTCCAGCGGAGGGCAACGAAAATTATCAGGGGGCTGGGGCACATGACTTACGAGGAGAGGCTGAGGGAACTGGGCTTATTTAGTCTGTAGAAGAGAAGAACAAGGGGGGATTTGATAGCAGACTTCAACTACCTGAAGTGGGGTTCCAAAGAGGATGGAGCTTGGCTGTTCTCAGTGGTGGCAAATGACAGAATAAGGAGCAATGGTCTCAAGTTGCAGTGGGGGAGGCCTAGGTTGGATATTAGGAAACACTATTTCACTAGGAGAGTGGTGAAGCACTGGAATGGGTCATCTAGGGAGGTGGTGGAATCTCCATCCTTAGAGGTTTTTAAGGCCTGACTTGACAGAGCCCTGGCTGGGATGATTTACTTGGTGTTGGTCCTACTTTGAGCAGGGGGTTGGACTAGATGACCTCCTGAGGTCTCTTCCAACCCTAATCTTCTATGATTCTATGATTCTACAGCCATCACTGTCTCCAACTACACTTTGTTACAGTGAATGGCAAATTCTTCACATTCACACTTTCAGATGTACAACAGGTACTGAAGTTTATGCTGAAAGGTACTTTTCAAACCATTAGTGAGTAATAGTAGTAGTGGGAGTGTGTGTGAGGCAATGTTGACCATTGTTTAAAATACAGATACCACAGATACAGACCACAGCTAACCACAGATACCAGTCCTCGTAATCAAACAAGCTAGAGTCTCAGCAGATACTTCAGCCAACTGACCTAACAGGAAAACCCACTATGCTCACACTGGTGAATGTCCATCTATGGATGATTTGAGTAGCCTTTCAAAAGTGTGCACTCACTGCATGAAAATATTACTTGCCACTTCTATATCAACTTTCCTGACATGAACAAAGTCAGGCTGTTTGACACCATGTTCCATTCTCTGTACCTTACATTACACCAATGGAATTACTTTGGGGCTGCAGCCAGAACACTAAGCCATGAACTCAGTACTACATGCTAAGTGTTAGGGAAAGGCATATTTGGAGTGTAGCATTTCCTTCATACAGGGAAAATATTTTTGCCAAATATTGTCCATTAGCTAGACACTAGTAATCTCCAAGCTCATCAAATCCGTCTTCCACAAAAAAGGTTTAAACATGCAATGTGAAGGAGGAAACAGCATCACATTCCTGTGCACAAAATCTTCCACATTTGTCTTTGGCTAACGGCTAGGACATGGGAAGTACCCCTTGTAGTACAATCTCTAACACCTGCAGGTAGAAAAGGACTAAGAATTGACTGAACCATGCTCACCTTTTATCCATTTACAGTAGATCTGCAATACTGGAAAAAATAAAAGGTAGAATTTTTTGTTTGGTTTCAATTTTTCCAGATATGTCTAGGCATAATCCCACAGTCAGTCTCTTAGATGGAGAACTGGAAGTCATAGACTCATAGACTCATAGACATTAAGGTCAGAAGGGACCATTATGATCATCTGGTCTGACCCCCTGCATGCTGCAGGCCGCAAGACCCTTCCCTGGACTCTACCGTTGAAGTCCCCAATCCTGTGTTTTAGTGACTTCAATCGGCTGAGACCCTCCTGCTAGTGATCCCTGCCCCATGCTGCGGAGGAAGGCGAAAAACCTCCAGAGGCTCAGCCAATCTACCCTGGAGGAAAATTCCTTCCCGACCCCAAATATGGCGATCAGTAATACCCCGAGCATATAGGCAAGAGTCTCTAGCCTGACCCTTGTTGGTCATTATGCTGTTCATGTACCATTGCTTGGTTTTCCTTGGCTACTATGTTTTATCATTAAACCATTCCCTCCATAAACTCATCCAACTTAATCTTAAAACCAGACAGGTCCGTCGCCCCCACCGTTTCCCTCGGAAGGCCGTTCCAATATTTCACCCCTCTGATGGTCAGAAACCTTCGTCTAATTTCAAGCCTAAACTTCCCCCCGGCCAGTTTGTATCCATTCGTTCTCGTGTCCACATTAGTACTAAACTGGAATAATTCCTCTCCCTCCCTTGTATTAACCCCTCTGATATATTTAAAGATAGCAATCATATCCCCCCTCAGCCTTCGCTTTGTCAGACTAAACAACCCAAGCTCCTCTAATCTCTTTTCATACGACAGGTTTTCCATTCCTCTGATCATCTTAGTCTCCCTTCTCTGCACCCGTTCCAGTTTGAGTTCATCTTTTTTAAACATTGGAGACCAGAACTGCACACAGTACTCCAAATGAGGTCTCACCAGCGCCTTATACAACGGAAGCAGGACCTCCCTATCTTTACTAGATATACCTCGCCTAATACATCCCAAGACCGCATTGGCTTTTTTCACCGCCACGTCACATTGTCGACTCATAGTCATCCTGCGGTCCACAAGGACCCCTAGGTCCTTCTCCTCTTCCGTTACTTCTAACCAATGCGTCCCCATCTTGTAACTAAAATTGTTATTATTCGTCCCCAAGTGCATCACCTTACACTTTTTACTATTAAATTTCATCCTATTTCTGATACTCCAATTCACAAGCTCATTCAAGTCTCCCTGCAGAGTATCCCTATCCTCCTCCGAGTTTGCAACTCCTCCCACCTTCGTATCATCCGCAAACTTTATCAGCCCACTCTTGCAATCGGTCCCGAGGTCAGTTATAAATAGATTAAATAAGATGGGTCCCAAAACCGAACCTTGAGGCACTCCACTAGTAACCTCCCTCCAACCCGACAATTCACCCTTTAATACGACCCGCTGCATTCTCCCCATTAACCAATTCCCTATCCACCTCTGGATTTTCATATCGATCCCCATGTTTTTCATTTTAACCAATAGTTCCTCATGGGGTACTGTATCAAACGCTTTACTGAAATCCAGGTATATTAGGTCCACCGCATTTCCCTTATCTAATAAGTCCGTTACTTTCTCAAAGAAGGAGATCAGACTCGTTTGGCACGATCTGCCCTTCGTAAAACCATGCTGTAATTTATCGCATTTGCCATTAACTTCAAGGTCCTCAACTAGTTTCTCTTTCAGAATCTTCTCCAGCACCTTGCACACTACTGATGTTAAACTAACAGGCCTATAGTTACCCGGGTCACTTTTTTTCCCTTTCTTGAAAATAGGAACCACAAGTCCTGGAATAGTCAAGGAATTATGCTGTGATTGGAAAAAACGAGACTTGGTGGGATAATTCATAAGACTGGAGTACTGTCATGGATGGATATAAACTGTTCAGGAAGGACTAGCAGGGAAGAAAAGGTGGGGGAGTGGCATTGTATGTAAGAGAGCAGTCTGACTGCACAGAGCTCCAGTATGAAACTGCAGAAAAACCTGAGAGTCTCTGGATTAAGTTTAGAAGTGTGAAAACAAGGGTGATGTCATGGTGGGAGTCTTCTATAGACCAGAGCCGGGGGATGAGGTGGATGAGGCTTTCTTCAGGCAACTAACAAATGTTACTAGATCACAGGCCCTGGTTCTCATGGGGGACTTCAATCACCCTGATATCTGCTGGGAGAGCAATACAACAGTGCACAGACAATCCAGGAAGTTTTTATAAAGTGCAGGGGACAATTTCCTGGTGCAAGTGCTGGAGGAACAACTTGGGGCAGAGCTCTTCTTGACCTGCTGCTCACAAAAAAGGAGGAATTAGTAGGGGAAGCAAAAGTAGATGGGAACCTGTGAGACAGTGACCATGAGATGTTTGAGTTCAGGATCCTGACACAAGGAAGAAAGGAGAGCAGCAGAATACAGACCCAGGACTTCAGAAAAGCAGACTTTGACTCCCTCAGGGAACTGATGGGCAGGATCCCCTAGGAGAATAACATGAGAGGGAAAGCTGGCTGTATTTCAAAGAATCCTTATTGAGGTTGCAGGAACAAACCATCCCGATGTGTAGAAAGAATAGTAAATATGGAAGGTGACCAGCTTGGCTTAACAGTGAAATCCTCGATGATCTTAAATACAAAAAAGAAGCTTACAAGAAGTGGAAGATTGGACAAATGACAAGGGAGGAGTATAAAAATATCGCTCAGGCATGCAGGAGTGAAATCAGGAAGGCCAAATCACATGTGGAGTTGCAGCTACAAAGGGATGTTAAGAGTAACAAGAAGGGTTTCTACAGGTATGTTAACAACAAGAAGAAGGTCAAGGAAAGTGTGGGCCCCTTACTGAATGGGGGAGGCAACCTAGTGACAGAGGATGTGGAAAAAGCTAATGCACTCAATGCTTTTTTTGCCTGTCTTCACAAACAAGGTCAGCTCCCAGACTACTGCACAGGGCAACACATTATGGGGAGGAGGTGACCAGCCCTCTGTCATCTCCTCCCCATAATGAAAGAATGAGAAAGAAGTGGTTCATGACTATTTAGAAAAGCTGGACAAGCATAAGTCCATTGGGCTGGATGCACTGCATCCCAGGGTGCTAAAGGAGTTGGCGGATGTGATTGCAGAGCCATTGGCTATTATCTTTGATAACTCATGGCGATCGGGGGAGGTCCTGTATGACTGGAAAAAGGCTAATGTAGTGCCCATCTTTAAAAAAGGGAAGAAGGAGGATTTGGGGAACTACAGGCCAGTCAGCCTCACCTCAGTCCCTGGAAAAATCATGGAGAAAATCATGGGGCTGGAACACACAACTTATGAGGAGAGGCTGAGGGAAATGGGGTTATTTATTCTGCAGAAGAGAAGAATGTGGGGGGATTTAATAACTGCTTTCAACTACCTGAAAGGAGGTTCCATAGAGGATGGATCTAAAGTGTTCTCAATATTACCGGATGACAGAACAAGGAGTAATGGTCTCAAGTTGCAGTGGGGGAGGTTTAAGTTGGATATTAGGAAAAACTTTTTCACTAGGAGTTTGGTGAAGCACTTGAATGGGTTACTTAGGGAGGTGGTGGAATCTCCTTCCTTAGATGTTTTTAAGGCCAGGCTTGACAAAGCCCTGGCTGGGATGATTTAGTTGGGGATTGGTCCTGCTTTGACCAGAGGGTTGGACTAGATGGCCTCCTGAGGTCCATTCCAACCCTGATATTCTATGTAAAAATAGAACTGGCTGAAAAATGTAATTTCCATCCCATGGTTAATTCTGAGACTTTGAAATTTGGTTTTATCCCAAATGAGGTCTAAATGTGAAATCTTGGAATTTTTCTTAAAATTAAATATTCTGAAATATTTTATTTTGACCTTATCAAAACATTTATTTCAATGTATCATTTCAACCATTATAATTATATTATATTTACTACCAAAGCAGAAATAAAATAATAAAGTAGAAACAAAATGTTTTGACAATTTCTCATGAAAATTTCAATGAAACTGATATGTTCCTAAGAAACTGTTCTGTTGGAAATGTTTTGACCGGTTCTATATAAAAAACAGTCATATGTACAAACAGCCCTTATTTATATTATCAGCGTTAGGTTCAGTACACCACCTTGCCTAGGTAATCATCCACTTGCCCTTTCAAATAGCTGCCTTCGTTGTGCAAGGCTATGTGTACACTTAACACTCTTCAGCGGCAGAACTGCAGCTGAGCCACTGTAGCCCTAGACACTCATACAGCAATGGGAGGGGTTCTCTCATTACTAGGCCAGGGGTTCTCAAACTGGGAGTCGGGACCCCTCAGGGGTTCACGAGGTTATTACATAGGGGGTCATGAGCTGTCAGCCTCCACCCCAAACCTCTCTTTGCCTCTGGCATTTATAATGGTGTTAAATATATAAAAAAGTGTTTTTAATTTATTGGGGGGGGGGTCGCACTCAGAAGTTTGGTATTTGAAAGAGGTCACCAGTACAAAAGTTTGAGAACCACTGCTGTAGGCAATGCCCCTTCCTGAGAGGCAATAACTAGGCTGATAGAAGAATTCTTCCCTCAATCCAGTACTGTCTGGACAGTGGATTAAGGCAGTTTAACTATATCACTCAAGGGTGTGGATTTTTTACAACCCTAAGTGACATAGCTGAGTCAAAGCTAACTTTTCAGTGTAGACCAGCCCCATAAGACATAGAGCATGTAGTACATTTTCACAACATGCTGCCATTTCCAAAAACAACAAGGAGTCCGGTGGCATCTTAAAGACTAACAGATTTATTTGGGCATAAGCTTTCCGGGGTAAAGAACCTCACCTCTTCCATTTGCAGGCACTGTTCAGGTTTGCCATCAATACAAAGCCTCTTTTCAGTAATGTGCTGGTATCACTGTGGTATGCAAAAGCAGCATGCCATGTAGACAGCAAATTGTAATTCAACCCTTTCTTACCAGCTGTCATGTACATCTCAAGATCTGTTGTATTAACTGAAATGGAATATATGGGCCCGAAGAGTCAGAGGTGTTTATATGACCCTCTAACCCTCCAATATTAAATAGTTTTAAACAAGGTTCAGGTTTTGGTATACAGAGACCCGCAGCCTGATTAATAGCATGGCAAACACATAATTAAAAATCCTTCTAACCTTTAATTAAACATACAGAAAAAAAAGAAAAAGAAAAATAGTTAAACATTAGAAGTGTAAACTATTAAATAAGGCTTACATGTTAACAATATCCCTTGTTCCCTTTCCCTTTAGTTGGAAAGAGTTTTTAGAAAGGAATCACCCCGGTCCCCGCCCCCCACACTCCAGTTTGACAGTCTCACAATTAGGGTAATTTGTAGGTGCAGTTATCACAACAGTTCTCCTGAATTCTATTGCATATTTTGCCCTCCTGAATGGTGGTATTGACACAGGTCTCTTCTGAATTGTGCCCTTTGTCTTTATATTTCTCATTATAAAAGCTCCAAGTATTTCCTATCTTTGCTTCCTTCTTTTCCCCTTTTAATCCTTCAACACATTCTATACTTTAACACTTAAAAGTGTTATTCCCTCTCTCTCTCTCTCTCACACACACACACACATTTTAAACCATTTTATTAAAGCTTAAACTGCCTAAGTTGACAGTTTTGGCAGAAGTGCATTGCTGGCAATCAGTTTGATAAGCAATGACTTGTGATTGTAGATGGCAGTGGAGTGTGAAGGACGTGACAGCTTCGGAGTTTGAAGCATTGGTTGAAAATATGCATATAAAAGGTGCAGATTTTCAGCAGCAGAGGCAGAAGCTGTGTTGAGCATTCCACTCTATATACATTTGCACTTTGGTTGCACCCAGACATTTTAATTTTCTTCCTTCTTTTCTATTCTCTGCTGTATTTTTTTTGTCTGTGTTGCTAAGATAGCCTCTTACATTTCATGGATTTGTTATGGTCTGATTCTTGGGTCCAGTTAAGCTGTGCTCAGCAAAGGACCAAAGGGGGTTGGTAAAGGTGACTTTTGTGGCCCACTACTGGGACATTCCAGGGGCTCTTACACCCCCGCCTGAGTGAAAGCAGCCTCTGCGTTACTATCAATGGATAGCTGACTATCAATGGCCCAAAAGAGCTGTTTTGACACATAGGGAAAGTGGAGAGGTGGCTTTGCTCACTCCCTTTGCCCTGGCCATTCTTCCTGTGCCAGGGGCTGTAAAGGATGTAGTGAGGAGACACATGAGATTCTTCTGATAGTAGGGAAATTTCTAGATAGCTGATTGATTAGGATTACAGCTTTTGTGCCTTCCTGGCAGTGCAAATGGGTTGCTCCAGGCCAGACAATCAGACCTGTTATTTCTTGATTGTAGGGTCAGACATTCCCACTATATTTTTCTTCATACCTGTATATAAATATATATTGCTGAAAGTTGTTGCTGTTGTTCAAGCCTTCAGCTAATTTTGTACAACTTACAATACTAGTCTCCATTATGTTTGCCCCCATACTTAGAATAGAAAGTAAGAATACTATCGCAGATATTATAGGATGCTAATTGTTGATAAATGCTCATTTTGTAATTGCAACCAGTGGGATGAAAACAATAGTTTGCATTGAGTAATAAGGCTGTCCTTCAACATTCTCAAAACACTTTACAAATAGTAATGAAATATACAAAACATCACCACATCCATGTGAGGTAGGTACGTATTACTATCCCTTTGTTTATAGATGTGAAACTAAAGAACACAAGACTAACTGACCAAAGGCCATGCATGGCGTGCAGAGGAGAAATGATGTTAGAACTCAGACTGCTCACCTTTTAGCCCCTTGCCTTCAGCACAAGATCACCTTTCCTTCCCTTTATTTCTGTATATGAAGTGTCCTGAACTTTGAGAGATCCAGCACCTACAAATTAGACCACTTCAAAGATAAAGTGCTCCACAGCCTTCCAATATTCTAAACTAGCTGGATTTGAGTTGGTTAAAAAAAAACAGAAACAAAAAAAACAAACAATGGATTATTTTAATTAACAATTTACAAAGTTCATAATTTAGCCAATTTTCCTCTAAATTGCCTTGTTCCATAGATCTCACTGAGACATAAAAATCAAGCCATCGAAAGACAACATTACCTGCACTGTCTCTTATTACATATAAGATTATAGAACAACGTCCAGTATCTCTTATCTATTAAGTGATAATTAATTTATAATTATATGATGTGATACAATGTTTAAATGCATTAAAAACAAGTAAACAGAGTTGTGATTGAACATTAGCACTTTCTTAATTCTGATTGCAATAGCACTAGCTTTTTGTCTGGAAAATGCGTATTGTAGCTAGAGTTCAGGGACTGCAGGATATGATCATGAAATTAAAGACTATTGTAATGCATAAGCACAAGAAGGCAGAGTTAAAGTTGAGATTAAAGCTTTCTGATGGGACATTATTACACACACACCTTAGTTATTGGTGTTTCATCATTGTGAAATAAGTTGGGAATAACGCAAATTCTTTCTCTGACATGGCTACCGAAGGCTACTGAGAATACTACAAATATTATCTTTCAATTACACCTATTATAGTCTGAATCCTACTGATGTAATCACTAGGATTTTCCTATGTGTTATGAATATGACTACTGCCCAAATCTGTAGTACCCGGGGAATGGAGAAAAAAATCAATTGAAAATTACAAGAGGAACTGGTTTGTAAGAGCCGGTGACAGTCTAAGGTTGTGCGGCGTGGACTATCCGCCACCGTCCGTAAAATAGCCCTTCAGTCCACGGCAGTGTGGCCTAGCGGCCAGAGTCTATGATGTCCCCTTTACCTCAAGGGGACGCGGCCTGACGGCAGGAGTTTATAACATGGCCCTTGGCTACAGGGCAGTAGGGCCTATCGGCCAGAATCCAGGAAGCACCCCTCGGGTGGAGGGTAGCGTGGCCTAGCGGTCAGAGTCTATGGCATCCCCTTGACTTCAAGGAGACGCGGCCTGACGGCAGGAGTCTATAACCCAGCCCTTGGCTACAGGGCAGTGGGGCCTACCGGCCAGAGTCTAGGAAACACCCCTCAGGTGAAGGGTAGCGTGGCCTAGTGGCCAGAGTCTTTATCATTGGGGTGCGACAGCCCCAGTAGGGGCACCCTGACCTGGGGCCCTAACAGTAGCGTAGTGGTTTGCCACCAACTCAGCGGGGGGTTCCGACCAAAACACGCTGAGTTTCCCGGGGGGGGGGAGGGGGAAGGTACCAATCTGTCACCCTCCCGGGGTCCCTTCCTACCAGGCTCTCCATTGGGGTCTCCCAGGAGTCGTCGGGTCCTTGGTACTCATCGGATTCGGTTGTCTCCTGGGTCTCCTCCAATCGCCGGGGCGCAGGCAGGCCGTGGACGGCATCTCTTCCTGGTGCAGTCAGTGGCTGTGGCTGTGGCTGTGGCTGTGGCTGGTCCACTGCAGGAGCTCCCCCGGCAGGTCCTTCTCCTACGGACTCCAGCCCAGAATGAGCTGGCCTCCCTCCCTTTATACTCCTGTAGCACTTGGAGCATGCCCAGTCTGCTCGGGGAGGCGGGCCAGTCCCTGGGGCTTAACTCCTTCCGGGTTAAGGCGGGGTAGTCTGGCCCCGCCACAGAGCCGTTCCACTACATTGTTCTGGTACATACCGAAGAGTTCTGTAACATTGGGTTCCCCGGGCCACTAGAAGTCAGTTATAGTATGGAAGTGACATGATAATTGTGTGTTTGAGGTAACCTCCTCTACAGGCTAGCTAATTCCAGTATTGACAACTACTTTCAAAGGAAGCAACTAAGCTAGAAATAAGACATCACAATAGTAACCAACAGTAGCTCCAAGAGCAAAGACAAACTGAAAGTTAAGGATTCTTATCAAGTAATGCCCAAAGTGTCTTTGGTGGGTGCTCAGCCTACTCACAAAGTGTCTGTATGCACCTGTGTATGAATATGTGTGTGTTCATGCATAGCATTTACTTTTGTTAACACAAAGGAAGGGTCTCAGACTTTGATACAAATATCCACAAAACACTGATGTAACAATGTGGACTCTCAGGCCAAAGTTTACTCTTATTTACATGCACATAGTCTTATGTACATGTAAGTAGAAACAGGATTTGTAACTTCACAAGTGAATTTGTGCATAACATTGTTTTCAAATGGATAAATGTACAGCAATTTATGTCGCAAATGAGAAAGTGGCATATCACCCCTGTATTGAAGGGCAAATCCACTGTTCCTCAATTAGGCAAACTATATCTAACCATCCAACCATCATTTATAAAGGGCCAATCACTATAATATCTATTAAGCAGCCTCAGCATGTAGTCAGAGAATATTATGATGGATAACTTGTGGCTAATTAGAGTGGTATAACTTTTCCTTCCTACTCTAATTTTTTTAAAATGTCACCCAATGTCAAGATGTTCCGGCAGAATTCCATTTTAAAGTCAATCCAAATGCATTTTAAAACTACTATGTTATGATAAAATGAAGCTGTAGTCAGATTTTGTAGTGTGTTCTACTGAGTGTTGTCTCTGTGAAAGAGCCAGGTGCTTCAACATCAATTATGTGACTTTTTATAATATGGATACAGTTCAACGTTTGACATATCAAAGAATATGCCTGTAACTATCTGGAATGGCAGCATGACTTGTACAGGCTAGAGTACAGGTGAACAGATTCATTCTCAAAGTTCTATTCACTGAGGGTCATACTTTCACAGAAACTTGTGTGTATGAGTGGTAGAGCTTATGGGCACTAACTCTTCCCCCTGCACAGTAATACCTGTATTTTCAAAGATTTATCTGCATGTATAAGCTGGTTGAAAATCAGGCTAGAAGAAAGCACAGCCAGGGCATAGGCACACACAGCCTTGTGCCGACCTCCCTGAGATTTTCAAATGGGACTTGTGTGTGCCAGGAAGCTATATTGCCTGCTATTTTCTTCACCACTAAGAATCTGCAGCATCTCAGAGTGACACCTCATCACTGTTTTTTTGTTGGGTTTTTTTTTGCGATATTTAGAAGGGAAACAGATATGGGGTTCACCTGGATGCTAGCAAAAGAAATCAAGGAACATTTTCAGTTTTAGCCATGTATGGTGCATCTTGGCATATGCAGAAGAGAGCCATGGTGTCCAACCCAGTATGCTTACCCTATATAAAGCTGGTAGAAAAATTTCCGACAGAACCTTTTTCTGTTGGAAAAATGTTGATTCCACAAATCGAAACTTTTTGCTAGAACTTTTTGTTTTGATTTCATCCCATTTTTCAACAACAACTACAACAACAAAAACATCAAAATGCTTTGTTTTGATAATCTTGAAATAGTTCATTTTGATAAGGTCAAAATGTTTTGTTTCAAATTTATCCTTTTGACTTTTATACAAGTCAAAATGATAAAGTTGAAATAAAGTGATTTGGCTTTTTGTGTGAGAAAATGTCAGCTGTTGAAATTTTTTGATTTTTCTATTGGGAAAATAGAAATGAAACATTTAGGGCCATGTCTCTGCATTCATAGAGCTATGGTGGACTTCATGGGAGTTATACTCTGGGGGCCTCCTGCCCCCATTTCCCCTATGGGTCAGGATCCCCTGCTGGACTACATCTCCCATGATGCACTGAAGCCACGGGACTCCAAGAGTGACTCAGCATGGGAGATGTTCCCCAATAAGGAAAGGTGTCTCACTGGGGATAATAGGGGTATAAAGTACCTTAACTACAGCTCCCGTGAGCACCCACAGCAGCTCAGGCAGACACAGATTAATGTTGACCTGAGTCAGAATTAAACATTTCAGTTCAGTTCAACAAACCCAAATAAAGAGTTTCGATTCCGGAATACTGAAAGGTTTCATTTAATCAAAAATGTCAAAACAAAACATTTCAGCATATCTGAATTAGTATTTTTGGACCTTTCTATTCTGTAAAAAGTGTCAATGTTTTGACTTTTTGTCCTGATTCAGGGTGAAAACAAAGGTCAAAACCACCTAAATGTCACTGACTAACATTTAATAAGTCATATGTCCCTTCTTTGTTTTTTTTATTTTTTAAGATGATGGGTTAATAAAGTTTTCTCAGACACCCTATTGGACTTTACATATGGGGTTTCCATTAGAGGGTATTATTACTTAGTGATTATCATTGGTATTATTAATCATAGAATATCAGGGTTGAAAGGGACCTCAGGAGGTCATTTAGTCCAAACCCCTGCTCAAAGAAGGACTAACCCCCAGACAGATTTTTGCCCCAGAACCCTAAATGGCCCCCTCAAGGATTGAACTCAATTCTGGATTTAGCAGGCCAATGCTCAAACCACTGAGCTAGCCCTACAGTAGGAGCAGGTGAAACCACAAAAATGTGGTATCTGTAATAAATTCTAATGTTAAAGACCTATATGCATGACCTCTACGTTACAAAATGTGATTGAGCTTTAGCTCATTATGGCAAAAGCCTTGTACATATATGGGTGAATTCCTAGCTCCACTAAAGTCAGTGTCTACACTTCTGCTGATGTCATTGGGGGCAGGATTTCACCCTCATGTCTTTAGACACAAGAGGACTACTCCAACTCCCATTGAAGTTAACGGAAATATTTTTATTGACGTCAGTGGGAGCTGAATTGGGCTCACAAGCAGCCTCATAGACATCAATGGGACTATTCTTATATTCATATATATAGCTTTGTGTAAGTATTTGCAGGTCTCTGTTATCTTTTTACATTTTATATAGGAAAAAGAGAAAATATATCACATAAATATAGGATACCACGGCACAACACTTCTCTTTTTATATGCAAAAGCAATCCTTTTTGTTATAACAACTGTTGCAAACCTTTTATAATCGTATTGATAGATTTTACAGCAGTTAGTGTGTGCCTGGCTTCTGCTAACGATCATTAAAGTAAATTTTCTGCCTTTCTATAAATTATTGGCAATGCAGAATATAATGCATGCTTCAGTACTTAGGATCTTTCCACAGTGTCGACTTTTCGTCCCAGTGCATTTTATAAGTGGATTTACCTATAATAAATCCATGAAACAAATGCATGCAGAAACACATTTCTGAATTTATTACTTCATTAAATGAAGTTTCAGCAGGGTTACTGAAGTAAAGCTAATATCAGGGCATGTCATATTAGAAATAAATCTTAGAAATATCCCTTGCAATGTTGTGAGTGCCTGTGTAATTACCAGTGTGGTCATTTCCCCAAACTCTTTGATGTTTTAGGATTTCTTCTATATTTCATTTTTTCAGCACTAATGGGCAACAGCAATAAAAAAAGGTTGACTCCAAAGAAAAGACTAACAGTCCATAAAATAAAATTGACATTGGCTTTAATGTTTTTGAGAATAAGTCATATTTACTTACAGTGTAAATCCTGCTCTATCAATCTGTTACTTCACTTCCCCAGGTGAGTATTGTAGTTTTAAGAATGCTTGATAGAGATTTTGTAGGTGTTTGTCTCTGTCTGAGGGTTTGGAGGAAATGTGGTTGTATCTTAGGGCTTGTCCGTAAATAATGGATAGTGTGGAGTGTCCTGGATGGAAGCTGGAGGCATATAGGTAAATATAGCAGTCCGTGGGTTTCCGGTATAGGGTGATGTTTATGTGACCATCACTTATTTGCACTGTTGCATCCAGGAAGTGTATCTCTTGTGTAGACTGGTCCAGGCTTAGGTTGATCTTGGGGTGGAAATTGTTGAAATCCAGGTGGAATTCTTCAGGGGCCTCCTTCCCATGGGTCCATATGATGAAGATGTCATCAATGTAGCATAAGTAGAGGAGGGGCGCTAGGGGACAAGAGCTGAGGAAGCGTTGTTCTAAGTCAGCCATAAAAATGTTGGCATACTGTGGGTCCATGCAGGTACCCATAGCTGTGCCACTGACTTGAAGGTTTAAGTTGTCCCCAGATCTGAAATGCTTGTGGGTGACGACTAAGTCACAAAGCTCAGCCACCAGGTGTGCCATGGTGTCATCAGGGATACTGTTCCTGACAGCTTGTAGTCCGTCCTCATGTGGAATATTGGTGTAAAGAGCTTCTACATCCATGGTGGCCAGAATGGTGTTTTCAGGAAGATCACAGATGCATTGTAGTTTCCTCAGGAAGTCAGTGGTGTCTCAAAGATAGCTAGGAGTGCTGGTAGCGTAGGGTCTGAGGAAACAGTCCAAATAGCCAGATAATCCTGCTGGAGGAGTGCCAATGCCTGAGATGATGGAGCATCCAGGATTTCCAGGTTTATGGATCTTGGGTAGCAGATAGAATACCCCGGGTTGGGGCTCTAGGGGTGTGTATGTGTAGATTTGTTCTTGGGCTGTAGCAGGGAGTTTCTACAGCCAAGCCCTAAGATACAACCGCATTTGCTCCAATCTCTCAGACAGAGACAAACACCTACAAAATCTCTATCAAGCATTCTTAAAACTACAATATCTACCTGGGGAAGTGAGGAAACAGATTGACAGAGCCAGATGGGTACCCAGAAGTCACTACTACAGGACAGGCCAAACAAGGAAAATAACAGAACACCACTGGCCATCACATACAGCCCCCAGCTAAAACCTCTCCAGCACATCATCAACGATCTACAACCTATCCTGGAAAATGATCCCCCACTCTCACAGGCCTTGGGAGGCAGGCCAACCCTTGCTTACAGATAGTCCCCCAACCTGAAGCAAATACTCACCAGCAACTACACACCACACCACAGAAACACTAATCTAGGAACCAATCCCTTTAACAAACCCCATTGCCATCTCTGTCCCCATATCTATTCAAGCAACACCATCATAGGACCCAACCACACCACCCACACTATCAGAGGCTCATTCACCTGCACATCTACTAATATGATATAAGCCATCATGTGCCAGCAATGCCGTCAGCCATGTACATTGGCCAAACCAGACAGTCTCTACGTAAAAGGATAAATCAACACAAATCAGACATCAGGAATGGTAACATATAAAAACTAGCAGGAGAACACTTCAATCTCCTGGACACTCACTAACAGATTTAAAAGTAGCCATTCTTCAACAAAAAAACTTCAAAAACAGACTTCAAAGAGACACTGCAGAACTACAAGTCATTTGCAAACTTAACACCATCAATTTGGGCTTGAATAGGGACTGCAGGTGGCTTGCTCACTACAAAAGCAATTTTCCCTCTCTTGGTATTGACACCTCCTCATCAGTTATTCAGAGTGGACTACATCCACCCTGACTGAATTGGTTCTCCACTGTTAAGGTAACTTCCTTCTCTTCATGTGCCAATATCTGTTTATGCCTGTATCTGTAATTTTCACTCCATTCATCTGAAGAAGTGTTTTTAGCCACGAAAGCTTATGCCCAAATAAATCTGTTTGTCTTTAAGGTGCCACCGGACTCCTTGTTGTTTTTGTGGATACAGACTAACACGGCTACCCCTATGATACAAAATATTAATATCCATTACTTTGGATAGTGCTGTGGGTGGAAAAACCTTCATAATTTGAGAGCTTTTAAAGTTTTATTTTATGCACTTTTTTCAAAAAGAATCTTAGAACATAAGAATGGCCATACCGGGTCAAACCAAAGGTCCATCTAGCCCAGTATCCTGTATACCGACAGTGGCCAATGCCAGGTGCCCCAGAGGGAGTGGACCAACAGGCAATAATCAAATGATCTCTCTCCTGCCATCCATCTCCATCCTCTGACAAACAGAGGCTAGGGACACCATTCCTTACCCATCCTGGCTAATAGCCATTAATGGACTTAACCACCATGAATTTATCCAGTTCCCTTTAAATGCTGTTATAGTCCTAGCCTTCACAACCTCCTCAGGTAACGCGTTCCACAAGTTGACTGTGCTGCGTGACGAAGAACTTCCTTGTATTTGTTTTAAACCTGCTGCCCATTAATTTCATTTCGTGACCCCTAGTTCTTGTATTATGGGAATAAGTAAATAACTTTTCCTTATCCACTTTCTCCACATCACTCATGATTTTATATACCTCTATCATATCCCCCCTTAGTCTCCTCTTTTCCAAGCTGAAGGCTCCTAGCCTCTTTAATCTCTCCTCATATGGGACCCGTTCCAAACCCCTAATCATTTTAGTTGCCCTTTTCTGAACCTTTTCTAGTACCAGTATATCTTTTCTGAGATGAGGAGACCACATCTGTATGCAGTATTCCAGATGTGGGCGTACCATCACTTTATATAAGAGCAATAATATATTCTCAGTCTTAATCTCTATCCCCTTTTTAATGATTCCTAACATCCTGTTTGCTTTTTTGACCGCCTCTTCACACTGCGCGGACATCTTCAGAGAACTATCCACGATGACTCCAAGATTTTTTTCCTGACTTCTTGTAGCTAAATTAGCCCCCATCATATTGTATGTATAGTTGGGGTTATTTTTTCCAATGTGCATTACTTTACATTTATCCACATTAAATTTCATTTGCCATTTTGTTGCCCAATCACTTAGTTTTGTGAGATCTTTTTGAAGTTCATCACAGTCTGCTTTGGTCTTAACTATCTTGAGCAGTTTAGTATCATCTGCAAACTTTGCCACCTCACTGTTTACCCCTTTTCCAGATCATTTATAAATAAGTTGAATAGGATTGGTCCAAGGACTGACCCTTGGGGAACACCACTAGTTACCCCTCTCCATTCTGAGAATTTACCATTAAATCCTACCCTTTGTTCCCGGTCTTTTAACCAGTTCTCAATCCATGAAAGGACCTTCCCTTTTATCCCATGACAACTTACTTTACTTAAGAGCCTTTGGTGAGGGACCTTGTCAAAGGCTTTCTGGAAATCTAAGTACACTATGTCCACTGGATCTCCCTTGTCCACATGTTTGTTGACCCCTTCAAAGAACTCTAATAGATTAGTAAGACACGATTTCCCTTTACAGAAACCATGTTGACTATTGCTCAACAATTTATGTTTTTCTATGTATCGGATAATTTTATTCTTAACTATTGTTTCAACTAATTTGCCCGGTACTGACATTAGACTTACCGGTCTGTAATTACCGGGATCACCGCTAGAGCCCTTTTTAAATATTGGCGTTACATTAGCTAACTTCCAGTCATTGGTTACAGAAGCTGATTTAAAGGACAGGTTACAAACCTTAGTTAATAATTCCGCAAATTCACATTTGAGTTCTTTCAGAATTCTTGGGTGAATGCCATCTGGTCCTGGTGACTTGTTAATGTTAAGTTTATCAATTAATTCCAAAACCTCCTCTTGTGACACTTCAATCTGTGACAGTTCCTCAGATTTGTCACCTACAAAAGCCGGCTCAGGTTTGGGAATCTCCCTAACATCCTCAGCCGTGAAGACTGAAGCAAAGAATCCATTTAGTTTCTCCACAATGACTTTATCGTCTTTAAGTGCTCCTTTTGTATCTCGATCATCAAAGGGCCCCACTGGTTGTTTAGCAGGCTTCCTGCTTCTGATATACTTAAAAAACATTTTGTTATTACCTTTGGAGTTTTTGGCTAGCCATTCTTCAAACTCCTCTTTGGCTTTTCTTATTACATTCTTGCACTTAATTTGGCAGCGTTTATGCTCCTTTCTATTTGCCTCACTAGGATTTGACTTCCACTTTTTAAAGGAAGTCTTTTTATCTCTCACTGCTTCTTTTACATGGTTGTTAAGCCACGGTGGCTTTTTTTTAGTTCTTTTACTGTGTTTCTTAATTTGGGGTGTACATTGAAGTTGGGCCTCTATTATGGTGTCTTTAAAACGCACCCATGTAGCTTGCAGGGATTTCACTTTAGTCACTGTACTTTTTAACTTTTGTTTAACTAACCCCTCATTTTTGCATAGTTCCCCCTTTTAAAATTAAATGCCACAGTGTTGGGCTGTTGAGATGGTCTTCCCACCACAGGGATGTTGAATGCTATTGTATTATGGTCACTATTTCCAAGCGGTCCTGTTATAGTTACCTCTTGGACCAGCTCCTGCGCTCCACTCAGGACTAAATCTAGAGTTGCCTCTCACCTTGTGGGTTCCCGTACCAGCTTGCTTTATAAACATATAAATTATAGTTTTCAAAGTTCCTAAGTGACATAGAAGCCTACATGTTAAAATTTTGCAAAAGCACCTAAGTGATTTGGGGGCTTAAATCCCATTTTCAAAAGTGATTTAGGCATTTAGTGATATAGATTTTATGGAAAATCTGTGGTATTTAGGCTAATTAGTGCCTAAGTAATTTGTGATATTGGGATTTAGATTCCAGAGTCTTCTGAAAATTTTACACATGTTCTATTTTGAACTTTGGGTGCTGAAACATGCCTGTTACTTTTGATATGAGTCACTCATGCAGCCACTAGTAAATTTTCCCCTGCTAATGAATCATAAGACTTTGCATAAAACAGGTTCCAATGAGTGATTAATTAACATCCACACTTAGAACCATGCAGTTTCACACTACCACAAGATGGACCCCATCTGGGTTTTAAACATTAGGATTGAAACAAGTTTGACAAATGCTCTTGATCTGAAGGTTTTAGCTCAATGTTAAAGAGTTGAATGAATAATAGGGCTGGCGATTAACTCATGCGATTAACTCAAAAAAAGTAATCATGATTAAAAAAATAAATTGGAATTAATCACAGTTTTAATTGCATTGTTAAATAATAAAATACTAATTGAAATTCATTACATATTTTGGATGTTTTCCTACATTTTCATATATATTGTATTCTGTGTTATAATTGAAATCAAAGTATATATTATATTTGCTTACAAAGATTAGCACTGTAAAAATGATAAACAAAAGAAATAGTATTTTTCAATTCACCTCAAGTGAATTTTCAAGTACTGTAGTGCAATCTTTTTGTCATGAAAGTGCAACTTACAAATGTAGAATTTTTTTTGTTACATGACTGCACTCAAAAACAAAACAATGTAAAACTTCAGAGCCTACAAGTCTACTCAGTCCTACTTCTTGTTCAGCCAATTGCTAAGATAAACAAGTTTGTTTACATTAAAGGGAGATAATGCTGCCCTCTTCTTATTTACAATGTCACCAGAAAGTGAGAACTGGCATTTGCATGGCACTTTTGTAGCCGGCATTGCAAGGTATTCACATGCCAGATATGCTAAACATTAGTATGAGCCTTCATGCCTTGGCCACCATTCCAAAGGACATGCTTCCATGCTGATGCTACTCATTAAAAAAATAATGCCTTAATTAAATTTCTGACTGAACTCCTTTGGGCAGAATTGTATGTCCTCAGATCTGTTTTACCTGCATTCTGCTATATATTTCCTGTTAGAGCAATCTCAGATGATGACCCAGCACATGTTGTTTATTTTAAGAACACTTTCACTGTAGATTTGACAAAACATAAAGAAGGTACCAATTTGAGATTTCTAAAGATAGCTACAGCACTTGATCCAAGGTTTAACAATCTGTAGTGCCTTCCAAAATCTGAGAGGGATGAGGTGTGAAGCTTGCTTTCAGAAGTCTTAAAAGAGCAACACTACAACGCAGAAAATAGGGAACCTGAACCACCAAAAAAGAAAATCAACCTTCTGCTGGTGGCATCTGACTCAGATAATGAAAATGAACATGCGTCGGCTTGCAATACTTATCGAGCAGAACCCAACATCAGCATGGACACATGTCTTCTGGAATGGTGGTTGAAGCATGAAGGGACATGTGAATCTTTAGCCCATCAGGCACATAAATATCTTGCGATGCCGGCTATAATGGTATCATGAGAATGCCTGTTCTCACTTTCAGGTGACATTGTAAACAAGACATGGGCAGCATTATCTCCTGGAAATGTAAACAAACTTGTTTGTCTGAGAGATTGCCTGAACAAAAAGTAGGACCGAGTGGACTTGCAGATTCTAAAACTTTACATTGTTTTATTTTTGTACATAATTCTACATTTTTAAGTTCAACTTTCATGATAAAGAGATTGCATTACAGTACTTGTATTAGGTGAATTGAAAAATACTATTTATTTTGCTTCTTTACAATGCAAATACTTGTAATCAAAAATAAATATAAAGTGAGAACTGTACACTGTATTCTGTGTTTTAATTGAAATCAATATATTTGAAAATGTAGAAAATATCCAAAAATATTTAAATAAATGGTATTCTATAATTTTTATGTTTAACAGTGCGATTAATTGCACGATTAATCATGATTAATTTTTTTAATTGCTTGACAGCCCTTATGAATATCTAAAGTTTGATTTGTTTAAAGAGTGATTCATCAGTTTTTCTGCTTGTATGCTTCCAAACACTCCTTGGTATGCATAGTTGTATTTCGCAGAAGATTAAAACTATATAAGGCTACCCTATTTATCTTGCTGTCCCTAGGGACAAAGTTATCAGAAGTTATGGATGTTTGTGAGTTATTGAAAAAAACCCTCTGTGTTGTAAGTTACTGAAAAGACAGTGTAATGAACTGGGAAAAGTAATTGAAATGCGAAAAAATAGAATTAGATACTGTAATGAAAGATGCTGTCAAATTATATGACAATGTGTTAAGTCATATAATAAAAATATGTTGTCATTGGTACATAGCAGTGATCTAGATTCAGTAGAAATAGAAAATGTTTAAAGAAAAGAGTTGTGCAAATTTGAAAATTCATCACATTTCTTTTAGTATAAAGAAACTCAGAAAACAACTCAGCTGATGGCAAACAATGGCTAGTGTTTCTCTGCATACTCTCTTGAATAAAGTTTTTGGTTATCCTATGAAAAATATAAAGTGATTTTTTTAACTAGAGTTATTTTAATGAAAATAAGCATATACTGCATTAGCATACTGCATTGCATAAGGCTGTAACATATTGCTACAGCAAATGCATTAGGTGTTGTGTGAGAGCTTTATTAAATATACCACTGATCAAAGGTCTATTTTTAAAGATACATTTGGTCAGTCACAGACAGTTTACAAAATGCTAACCTGTTCACTGTTAAAATCTGTACAGTGTTGAGTTTCCAAGTGCATAACATTATTATGGTTATGGCATTTCCGATATTTGTTATACGGGCTATTCAAAGAGTACCACAAATACCACACAAGCATAGCATTTACAGGGTCAGATACTCATTTTCAGTGAGTATAAACCACTTTTCTGCTTCCCCAGTTTTGAGCTGATTGATGGCCAAAACAACCACTGGTTTAAACTTAGAGAAGGCAAAGTACTTTCCTAAATTCTACTGACTGCAACAGACCTATAGGGCTTGCAGAGAATCAGCACACAAGCCCCAGCCCATTCCCAGCACTCTCTCTGCACAGTATGGGTGGTGAAGAGCTGCCTACACCACCCTGGGATTCCCCTATGTCAGTCTGAATCCTGTGCCACTGATTATGTAACTTTCTGACTGATTATGCTGTGGAGGCAGTGCAAAGGATTGGGAGCCGGGACGAAGATCTCATTCCTAAAGTTATTTTGTAAACATGTTCATAGTGACCACAGTGCATGAAATTAATAGTAATCCAGCTTTTAAAACTAACCATGGAAACTCATAAAAACATTCATAGTATTGAAACAGATGAAATAATAAGCATGCGTCACTCCAATATTGTGTTGCTAATTGGGGTCTGATTTTGCAAAGGGCATTTAGCGTTTTGCAGGATCATATTCAAAACATCTAACACATAACTGTTCTGTAGTGATTCACTAAATTGTGGTTATGGACATAAGTGTTTTGTTTGAACTAAATCTAATTAGAGTTGCTAATATAAAACAATATACTAAACTGTAAACAGATGACATGGCCTTGTAAATTACTAATCAGTACCATCTGACTAAAAGGTTTTTTTGTCTCCTGCAGCAATAGGGTTCAGAGTTGCTGTAAGTAATTTACTAAGACTAAGATAAAGCACCTTTTAAATTTCACCTCATGATCTAGAGCTCATGATGAGAAAGAAATATGGAGGCTCCACAACTCCTGAGAACCTATAAAACATTGTGTCTGCTTTAGCATTTATCAATTTTTAACTACTGCTACAAGGCTTCAAGCAATCAATTATTTCTCAGCTCAGTGAGGGACTCAAAGCTACACCAGATAAACCAGAAATCAATTTTACTGTCTTGTGGCTGGTTTCTAAATATGTTTCTCCTCACCACATTTAAAATGAACCAGGCTAGGTCTTAGATTACAGCCCCGACTGTGCTCTTTTCATAGCTCACGTGATATTTAAAAATTTAAAAGGAATTCCACTTTATTGTTCCGTAAAGCATCAATTAAATCTGTGAAAAGAAAACAAGTATTTTTAGGGCTGTCAAATTATTAAAAATTAATTACAATTAATCATGACATTAAAAATAGTGATTATAATTGCACTCTTAAACAATAACAGAATACCATTTAAATGTATTATAAATATTTTTGGATATTTTCCTACATATTCAAATATATCGATTTCAATTACAAGACAGAATACAAAGTGTACAGAGCTCACTTTATATTATTATTTTTATTACAAATATTTTCACTGTAAAAAAGATAATCTACAAGTTAAAGCATGAAGGGACACATGAATGTTTATCGTATCTGGCATGTAAATACCTTGTAATGCCAGCTATAACAGGGCCATGCAAATGCCTGTTCTCACTTTCCAGGGACATTAAAAGAAGAAGCGGGCAGCATTATCTCCCATAAATGTAAACAAACTTGCTTGAACAAGACTGTGTGGACTTGTAGACTCTTAAGTTTTACATTGTTTTGTTTTTGAGTGCAGTTATATAATTTTTTTTTTCATTTGTAAGTTGCATTTTCAGGATAAAGAGATTGCACTATAGTGCTTGTATGAGGTGAATTGAAAAACGATTTATTTTGTTTATCTTTTTTACTGTGCAAATATTTGTAATCAAATATTTGAATCTGGAAGTGAATTGATTTGAAAGCTGTTTCTAATATTAAGAGACTGTTTCTTCTTATCTCAACACTTCTGGACTTCTCTGTGAAAAGAGTGGCATTTGCTAGGTAATATGTAGGCAGGGACACAGCAAATGAAAAGCTGGGGTTAAGGCTGTAATTATCTATCAATTATTTAAATAAAAAAACAAAAGAGAATGTTGTAGTTTTCTTAAAAGGATGAATAACAACAAGACTAGAAATTCAAAGTAAAAAGTGAAGGTTACACTAAAAAAAAGAGAGAGAGAGAGAGAGAGAGAGAGAGAGAGAGAGAGAGAGAGAGAGAGAAATGTAGCATTAAGTTCATCCAAATAACCTTAATTCTGTCATTGTTCCATGCACGCTTTCTATGCTGACCTCCCAGATCTTGATCCTACTCAGACTTAAATCAGTTGGAGTTTTGCAAACAGGACTTGGTCCCTGTTGTAACTTCATGTGGTATGAAGACATTTTGATTAAAGACTTCAATGGAACTTTGGACAAGAACATGTGAAATCCACTTTAATGAACAATGTGCAGTTAAGGAACACTGGAGTATGTAGATCTGGTATTGTAGTTATATCTCTATATGTTATCCTCACCAAGCTAATCTTCTGGTATGGAAGCTCTCTGATTGTTGGTATGGCTCTTAAAAAAGTCAAAGTCCAAGTTCAATTAAATAGGTAACTATGTATCTTCACCAAATCTTATAGTAGGACAGCATTTTAAATCTGAAACATTAAGTAGATTTGGAGAATTAACCAGACAGATTGTCCCAAACGTGGATCACTTTGTGAGAACATATTGAAAACAAAGCTATTTATTTCGAGAGAAGTCCCTAGATTACAAGATGAGACTCCATTTCCTCCTCCCCCATGTATGGCTCAATATTTGAACCACAGTATGGTTCCATAGCTATTGTTCCTACAACAATAGTTGATATAATTTTGCTTTGGGAACATGCGGAGTTTACATAAACTTGAGACATTCATTATTTTTAATCATGCTATTGTTAACATGGAATGGTTCTGCACTACAGCTTGTTGATTTTTTTTTTCAGTTGAAAACAGGCTTTTAAAATAAATTGCTTTTAAAATACATTCCTAAAATGAAAGTTTTTGTAAAAAGGCTGATATTATAGAAATGTTCTGTTTTCCACAATTTTTTTCCACTTCTCTATTTATTGATATTTAAATACATTTTTATTCAAATATTTTTCTAATAATTTTCAATTTTCAACTCAATTTTCAGGATGAAAATGACATTTTCTGCAAACAAAATATGGCAATAATGATTTTTAAAATGATTTAGATTAATAGTTCAATACAATTTTGATAAAAAGCACTACCAAAAATGCCATGAAAATTGGAAAATCAGCAAATTTCAAACTCTGCAAAATAGAAACAGCTTCAAAAGTTTGAAATTGTCATAAAATAATTTTCTCTATTTTCTACTGGCACTAAAAGCCAGAATCTGCATCATAGTTACTGATGCATATGATATTAATAAGAAAAAGTTTAAAGAAGTATTTGACACATCTTAAGATATCTTCCTCAGACAGTAATCATAGGTCCAAAACAATCACCCATTTGCATATTATTTTATCTGATATTCCTTATAAGAATATTTATACAAAACATGTTTTTATTCCTTTTCTAATATAAACTAGGACATGCTCATCTAATTAAGTTCATGGAGGATAGATCTGTCAATGGCTAATAGCTAAGATGGTCAGGGATGCAACCTGGGCTCTGGGTGTCCCTAAACCAGAAGATGCAAATGGATGGATCGCTCAATAACTTCCTGTTCTGTTCATTCCCTCTGAAGTATCAGGCACTGGGCACTGTAGGTAGACAGGATACTGTGCTAGGCGAACCATTGCTCTGACCCAGTCTGGCCATTCTTATGTTAAATTATTTCTGTCCTGTCAGGAGATTAATGGCCTCTAGCAGGTCATTATCTACTCCAGCAAAAGGATAAAACACATTGTGCTGTGACTGAAAATGTTTCTACAATACTTTGCCGTCAGAATAGTGCCGCTTTTATCTTTTTACAAGTCAAGCCATTTGCCTATCAACAATAATTTATTTGCATGTTCTTTGCACTCAGTCTATACATATACTACCTTCCTTGCATTTGTCTTGAAAAAAGTTATATTTTTAAGTTTTGTTATCACATCTAGGCCAGATCTACATTAAAGGGTTAAAATTAACCCAGTGATATCACTCAGGGATGTGAAAAATCCACACACCCTGAGCGACATAGTTATGCCTACCTAATCTCTGGTGTAGACACCACTAGGTTGACAGAAGAATTCTTCCATTGACTTAGCTACCATCTCTCAGGAATATGGATTAACTACAGCGATGGAAAAACCCCTCTCTTTGCTGTAGTGAGTGTCCACACTGCAGCTGTGCTGCTGTAGCAATCTATGTGTAGACATAGCTTTGCGGTGCCAAAAAGAAGATTAAAACGGAAAAGTAAACTGCTGCTGCACAGAATTGTATTAAATAGCTAAAAAGTTAAGCAAGAGAGAATAAAGACCTATTTGTTTCTGTTCTTTACAAGCAATTGTGGTTTAAAGCACTGTGCATATTATTCTGTTTTAAAATAAATGCTAGTGAATTATATTTTCGGATATAAAGTCTGTTTGCTCTCCCAAGGAATTTATACATGACTCCATCAAATTTTGTGGTGTCATAGGAATAAAGGCAATAAGTCTTCCAATACTCTGAAGACCCACATAAATCCAATGGACATAGTGCCATTAAGGAGTGTTTGCATACAGGGTATGCTGGCCTACTTGAGCACCTCAGTGTTGGTGATTCTGTCCCTCCAGGAGATTCCAAAAATTCAGCGAAGGCAAAGCATATGAAAGCTGTTGAGTCTCTTTTCCTGATGAGAATATAAAGTCCATGCCTTGCTCCCATACGAAGTGTGCTGATAACACAGGCACGATACACACAGATCTTCGTGCGTTCTGTCAGTTTGTTGTTTTGCCAGACCCTCTTGTTCAGTCTAGACATTGTTGTGGTGGCTTTTCTGATGCGGATGTTGAGTTCTGTTTCAAGTGAAAGGTTGACTGTGATAGTGGACCCCAAGTATGCGAACTTGTTTACCACTTCAAGGTCATAGTTGTTGATCTTGATGGAGGGTGCTTCCTTAACTCCTTGGCACATTATGTTACTCTTTTTTAGGCTTATGGTGAGCCTGAAATCTTGGCAGGTTTGGAAAAACTGTGCATAAGATTTTAAAAATGAGCTGTGTAGGTTGTCACTGCTGCTTCATCAGCAACAAGGAGTTTCATGCAAACATTCCTCAAAGAGAATCAACTCCACTGACTTGGGCATGTATGCTGAATGAATGATGGGTGCATCCCAAAGAACATCCTCTACGGTGAATTGGGATGTGGAAAAAGACCCAAAGAACACCCAAAATTGCATTTCAAGGATGTGTGCAAGTGAAACTTCAAAGAAATGGACATGCATGTGGGCAAATGGGAAGATCACACTCAAGACTGCAGCCTTTGGAAACAAGAGCTTAACAAAGGTCTATAGAGTTACAAGAGGAAACAATCCAGCTTAGGAGAGGAGAAAAGAGCTCTCAGAAGGCAGAGCCCAAAGGGTCGAAACATCACCTTTAAATATGATGGATGCAGCAGAGATTGTCTCTCTCGAGTGGGACTCTTCAGCCATATTCACGACTACCATAAAACCAAATGAGTAAATTCTTTACCTCTCAGGGGCACATACCCATGGTCTCTCGAGACTGAAGGATGCCTACTACTAATGCCATTAAACAGTATTTTAGTGTGGTACATCCTATAAGGTGCCAAGAAGGACCACAACATTTTATGTTTCCATAACAGTCAGAAATTTGGGTGCCAAGGTGAGTGAGGTAACATCTTTTATTGGACCAACTTCTTTTGGTAAGAGAGACAACTTTTTGAGCTTACACAGAGCCCTTCTTTAGATCTAGGAAACAATTCAGAGTGTCACTGCTCACAGGCACCAATTTATAATTTTCCCTGCTCAGTCCCAGGCCCTGCCCCCATTCCACCCCTTCCTCTAAGCCCCCACTCCTGCCCTGCCTCTTCCCACTCCCACTTCACCCTCACCCAACCTCTTCCTTGCCTCTTTCCACCCCCTTCCCAAGCGTGCCCTGTCCCCGCCCCTCTCCCTCCCCCCATCACCTCCTGCATGCCTCGAAACAGCTGTTTCAGAGCGTTCCGGAGACACTGGGAGGGAGGGGGAGAGTTGATCAGTGGGGCCACTGGTGGGTGAGAGTGGGGGGAAGGGGAGCTGGCTGCCGGTGGGTGCTAAGCACCCACTAATTTTTCTTCGTGGGTGCTCCAGCCCTGGAACACCCATGAAGTCAGTGCCTATCTCACTGCTAAATACAAGGTGGAGCAGATTGTTTAGCATAAATAGATATCACATTTCAAGGGACTATTCAAGGTATAGTGGCAAAGAAGATGCACACCAATTTTATTTTTAATTTCTTCTGCACAAGACAGGGTAAGGCTAACCTATCTGGTCCTTTCCCTCCAATCATACCAGCAGCTGATACAGTAGCAGAACTGTGTGGGACCAGAATCTCCATTTCACTGGAAATTCCACAATTTCTACATTTGTTTTTGTTCCAATTTGGAATGAAAACAAAGGACTTCAAAATTCCCCATAAAACAAAACGACACATTTCTACAGTCTAAGTTTTGATGAAACAGCATTTTCTGATCGAATGGATTGTCAGAAACTTTTTGCACAGCTCTATGCAGTAGCTCCCTGCTTTTCCAATGCAGCAAGTGACTGAAGTTGTTATGTGATACAGGGTTAAGTGCATTGCCCTTAGTAAACATGGTCTTCCACCCTTAGGGTCAGATCAGTGGCGTATTATCGCCTAGGCCAACAAGGCCTAGGCCTAGGACGGCAAATTTGCTCTTGCCCCCTCTCCAACTCCGCCCCTTCCCCAAATCTCCGGCCCGCCTCCTCCCCTTGGCTGTGCTGGGAGGGAGGGAGAAGCGAGTTGCAGCGCGCTTGGAGGAGGCGGAGCATAGGTGAGCTAGGGCCCGCGGGCATGGGGAGTAACAGGGGACCGGGAACTGCTCCCCAGCCCGCCCCAGCTCACCTCTGCTCCACTGCTGCCGCCATCCCCCGAGCACGCCACAACTCCCCTTCTCCCCCCTCCCTCCCAGGCTTGCCGCACGAAAGCGCTGGGAGGGAGGGAGGAGAAGCGAGTAGTGGCGCGTTCAGGGGATAGCGGAGGTGAGCTGGGGCCGGCGGGCACAGGGAGTAACTCTTGGGGGGGGCAGGGAACCAGTTCACCCCTGCTCCACTGTCGCCATCCTCCGAGCGCGCCACAACTCCACTTCTCCCCTCCTCCCTCCCTGGCTTGCCGTGGGGGAGCGGAAGTGAGCTGGCGGGCCGGGGGTGGTGGACGGCAATTTTTTGAAGGCCTAGGGACTGCACATTTGTTAATCCGCCCCTAGGTCAGATTGTATGCTGCCCTTGGTCAACAATGAAGAGATGAGTGAGAACTTCTTGCCACTTCTCCCAGCCTAGCTTTCATGGTAGTTCATGGGCAGCACACAATTGCAAGCCCTGTGCACATTCACAAGTGACAATCACAGAAGCATTTATTTCAGAGCTCTTTTTTTTTTTATCCTTTCATGAAAGCACAAAAAAGACTAAATTTGCTTTACTAGAAAAAAATTGCCACATAACTCAATCCTCATTCTTGTTGCAAACACACCGGTGACTTGCATCAATGCCACACTGGTCAGATACCATGCTATAAAATGTTGTTATAACTAATCGATATATCACTGTGTGTATGATGTTATAAAACATGCAACGAATGAGCTAAGCTTAAGACATCTCTTCCTGCCATGGCCATGTAGGAATGTTTTATTTTACTTTGCCTGATAGGCTACCACTTCTGGATCACAAGGCTTCTGGTTCAAGTCTCTGCTGCACTACTAATAGAACAACAGTCAAATAGAACATCATGGCAAAAATACTTATCAGTTTGGTAGGATGGAGCAAAAGGGAACTCTTTGCTAATTAGCCATGTCTCCTCTAGTGTCTGGCCCCCAGTCATCAGACTCAACTGCATCCCCTGTACTCTAGGATTGCTGGCTATTAAAAAGGTTCAGAGAGATCTTGAACTCATTTCACTTTACTTTTCTAGACTATTATAAAATGATTCAGGTGGGACAGATGATTGTCCAGCGGAGGGCAACAAAAATGATCAGGGGGCTGGGGCACATGACTTATGAGGAGAGGCTGAGTGAACTGGGCTTATGTAGTCTGCAGAAGAGAAGAGTAAGGGAGGATTTGATAGCAGCCTTCAACTACCTAAAGGGGTGTTCCAAAGAAAATGGATCTAGACTGTTCTCAGTGGTGGCAGATGACAGAACAAGAAGCAATGGTCTCAAGTTGCAGTGGGGGAGGTCTAGGTTGGATATTAGGAAACACTATTTCACTAGGAGGGTGGTGAAGCACTGTAATGGGTTACCTAGGGAGGTGGTGGAATCTCCTTCCTGAGAGGTTTTTAAGGCCTGGCTTGACAAAGCCCTGTCTGGGATGATTTAGTTGGGGTTGGTCCTGCTTTGAGCAGGGGATTGGACTAGATGACCTCCTCAGGTCTCTTCCAACCCTAATCTTCTATGATTCTACCGTATGATGCAGGGTTAGGTCTGTGCCCCAATGGCATGTAATCTGAAACAAAGATTCTAAAAGGAAAGGCTTAGGATGGCTCTAAGTATCAGGTCTGACACTTAGATTTCTTGGAACCCCAGGTTTACATCCCAGCAGGGTGGACACAAACCCCTGTCCTTCTGAAGTAGTGCAATTAGCTTAAAGGTCAAATCCTGAGTCTCTATCTGGGCTAAGTACCCAGGCAAGCACCATGCTCAGAGGAGAGTCTTCCTTCGGGGTTCACTGGCAGAGCCACTTAGTCTAGTAGCTGGAGTAGCCTCCTGAGGCCCTTATACATACAAAGAGTATCTAGAAAGATACCATAAAATCTAGAAAGATATCATCAAATTTCTGAGGTTTTCATGTGGCTGAGGACACAGCAGTTTTATAAAATATAAATTTCAGAGGGAAAACTTTCAAAATTCACTTGTGTCTATGTTTCATTTGTAGTTGTGTGAGTTTTAAGTAAACTGTTCGCCTAACCCAGCTTATATGAACATTTTCTATCCCTGTGTTCTAAAATACCCTCGGGTCAGAAAGAATTTTTATTCGTTGATTGTATTTAATCTCAGTTCTCTAAAAGCCATTGAAATGATGCTTTTTTTTAGCCTATAGCATTTATAAGAGTCAATGGCTAAACTGAAAGTGAATTTTTTGTCACACTGATCAGTTAAACTGTCAGTGAACTAAAGTACTTAGAGAAAAACCCAGCAGCAGTGTGAGAAAAAAATCCATGCTGTTAGATAAAGAAAGAGCAAAAATGATCCCCTTGGTATAAACACCCCAAAACAATGGAAATAACTATCCCTGAAAGGCAATAGTCCATATAACAAGAATTAGAAACTTTACATTTAAAAAACAGCTAAGTTCATTTTGGTTCTTTAGCATCTTTGAATAATAGCACTGCAATAGGTGGTTTGGCAATAAGATGGATGATAAATATATTACTCTAAATTTATGTGTCTGAACAGAAAACCAGATTTTCTTGAGCAATAAGTAAGCAAAGTATAACAAAAAAGTGTTTAATGTTTAAAGATGGATTGGTCTGTTAAAATACATTCACATTATTGGGCTGATACCTTTACTCAGAAACTTGAGACTAGAGTAAGATGCTATTCAATGCGGGTTATGTACCTGAATATCTTCCTTTTAAACAAAGCATTTAATATATCACAGATTAAGGGATAATCTAACTCATCCATTCCATACCTATCCATTATTCCTCAATGTTTATAAGAGAGCTGAATCCTGACTTCCATGTCCACTTTTCACAACAAAACCAAGATCCAAGTATGTAGAGTGAAGGGACAGCATAAATTACCCACTTTGTTTATGTGGGGCATCACCCAAAATGCCAAGAAAACCTGAACAGTTGTCAGTGCAGATGATCCCACCTTCCATTTTTTATTCCAAAAGCCCTATGCAAACAAACCTTTTGCTCAATCTTAATCCTCATGCAATAAAACAAGTCTCTTTATAACATGTTATTTTTAGCTAAAATGTCAAATGGTGACACTTCAGAAGTTGCTTCCAAAAAACATTAACATAAGATACAGGATTACTTGTATGTACCGTAACCAAGTTCCTGGAGAAAAACTAGAAAATATACTGTAGGGAACAACCCTGCACTGACAAGGAGATAAACTAGATTGCGTTTCTGGATTATATGCTTTAATCAACCAAGTTATTGGGCTCAATACAGGAGTAAGAGGGTAAAATTCTATCATCTATGTTATTCAGGATGTCAGTTTAGATGATCTGATGGTCCCATCCGACATTAAAATCTATAAAGCGAACTGCTGCTTCCCTTTGTTGAGTGAAACTCTACTGGCAAAAGTTACAGTTTATACACATGACTTCAATGGGAGGAGCTAAATTAGGACAGCACTGAGTTCTTTGAAAATCTGACCCGAAGAGTTTTCATTGGTGCAGCTATATCAGTGTACCTACAGCAGTGGCTACAGACATCAGTGCTGACAAAGCCTCATACACACGAAAAGAGATTGGCCTGATTATGGCTGCAAATTCAGTTCATATCTGGGTGAGAGAATAGGTTACATGAATGCCTAAAGCTAATGCCATTATTGCATGGACCCTTGCCTCTTGCATTTGAAACTTTCAGAGCCTCTTAGATAGTTGAGGAGCTAGGTAAATTTGAATTAATTTTTCCTCCTTCTTTGTCTTTTTCGTTTTGTAGAGCTGTCTTTCCTCTTTGTCTATGTGTTTCCCTTTCATTGTACCACATTTTACCTGCCCTAATCTCCCACATTCAGAGAATTTTAAATAGAGCTATGTGGACTGTTATTCTGTTACATGGAGGGTTTTGATATTTCACAATTTGGTTTTGTTTCAGTTCAGTGAAAGGGAAAGTGCTGGTACTGGGGCAGTCTACTTGGCTAGCTACCCTGGAGCCACAGACCCAGGAAGCCCTGTCTGCCAAATAGCTGTTCAGGTGAGCTGGCAGAAACCCAGGCAGGTTTCTAATGGAGTCCTGACTGGGTTCTTTTGGAACTTTAACAAAACTGCCAAACATCCCAATTTCTCCAAATCAGCAAATTCTGATAAAATAATGTTTCATTGGAATTTTTTTGACCAGCTCTAATTTTAAGATCTTTGTCTCCTGATTGTTCACTGTACCTCTCCTCATGACTATCAATGAGTTTGCTGCTTTTGGTTAAGAATCAATTCAAGATCACATGAGACTGCATGCTGATTTTGAATAATATCCCCTCCATTTCGGCAGAATGGAGGACAAACTTTTGCTGATTTCACTTCACTTGGTAAATTTTTCAGTGAGCACTAGTGAAGTGAGAAATGCTTAACTAATCAAGCAGACTATTTTTAATGCCCATTCTACAACAAATATCAACAGGCCAATACAGTCTTTAAAATTATCTCCTGGTAATTAATAGTAAAACGAACAGCTACACAATCAATATAGTTGTCACTGTCTCGTGAAACAAAATGAATGGACAAAGCAGCAGACTCTTAATTGTATTAACTGATCAATATTTATAATATTTGTTTCTCCTGATTTGTTTCACTACATCTTATCCTTTCTGGCTAAATTAGCTGATCAACTTTTAAAATGTCACTACAGTTTCAGCCTTGTCCCAAATGAACAGCTGTCCAGTCACCGCTCATTTCAGCACAATTCAGAACAACTGACAAATCCTTTTCAAAAGAGACCCCGTGGTGGGATAACAGGTATTGCAGGTCACAACTGAGTATTACGGGCAAAGCTAGTTTGGAAGTTTATGCAGTATCTCGCGATTGGATGATTTCCAGCTAGGTATTTTAATGAGGACTATGCTTACCCCAAAACATTTTTATTTTTAAGTAAAGATTAGGGCTGTCAAGCGATTAAAAAAATTAATCGCGATCAATTGCATGATTAAAAAAATTATTGTGATTAATCACACTGTTAAACAATAATAGAATACCATTATTTAAATATTTTTGGATGTTTTCTACATTTTAAAATATATTGATTTCAGTTACAACACAGAATACAAAGTCCACAGTGCTCACTTTATATTTATTTTTTATTACAAGTATTTGAACTCTAAAAAACCCCAAAAGAAATAGTATTTTTCAATTCACCTAATACAAGTACTGTAGTGCAATCCTTTATCATGAAAATTGAACTTACAAATGTAGAATTATGTACAAAAAACTGCATTCAAAAATAAAACAATGTAAAATTTTAGAGCATGCAATCTACTCAGTCCTACTTGTTGTTCAGCCAATCGCTAAGACAAACAAGTTTGCTTATATTTGCAGGAGATAATGCTGCCCATTTCTTGTTTACAATGTCACCTGAAAGTGAGAACAGGTGTTCACCTGGCACTGTTGTAGCTGGTGTTGCAAGATATTTACGTGCTAGATGTGCTAAAGATTCATATGTCCGTTCATGCTTCAACCACCATTCCAGAGGACATGGGTCCATGCTGATGATTGGTTTTGCTCAATAACAATCCAAAGCAGTGCAGACCAATGCATGTTCATTTTCATCATCTTAGTCAGATGCCATCAGGAGAAGGCTGATTTTCTTTTTTGGTGGTACGGGTTCTGTAGTTTCCGCATCAGAGTGTTACTGTTTTAAGACTTCTGAAAGCATGCTGCATACCTCATCCCTCTCAGATTTTGGAAGGAACTTCAGATTCTTGAGTCGTTTAGAAATCTCACATTGGTACCTTCTTTGCATTTTACAGTGAAAGTGTTCTTAAAATGAACATGTGCTGGGTCATCGTCCAAGACTGCTATAACAAGAAATATATGGCAGACTGTGGGCAAAACAGAGCAGGGGACATACATACAATTTTCCCCAAGGAGTTCAGTCACAAATTTAATTAAGGCATTATTTTTTTAATGAGCGTCATCAGCATGGACCCATGTCCTCTGGAATGGTGGCTGAAGCATGAAGGGCCATAGGATTGTTTAGCGTATCTGGCACTTAAATTCCTTGCAATTCCAGCTACAAAAGTGCCATACAAATGCCTGTTCTCACTATCTGGTGACATTGTAAATAAGAAGAAGGCAGCATTATCTCCTGTAAATGTAAACAAACGTGTTTGTTTTAGTGATTGGCTGAATAAGAAGTAGCACTGAGTGGACTTGTAGGGTCTGAAGTTTTACAGTGTTTTATTTTTGAGTGTAGTTATGTAACCAAACAAAAATCTACATTTGTAAGTTGCACTTTCACAACAAAGAGATTGCTCTATAGTAATTGTATTAGGTGAATTGAAAAATACTATTTCTTTTGTTTATCATTTTTACAATGCAAATATTTGTAATCAAAAATAATATTCACTTTGATTTCAATTACAACACAGAATACAATGTATTTGAAAATGTACAAAAACATTCAAAATATTTAATAAATTTCAATTGGTATTCTATTGTTTAACAGTGCAATTAAAATGCAATTAATCATGATTAGTTTTATTAATCACAATTAATTGTTTTGAGTTAATCACGGGAGTTAACTGTGATTAATCGACAGCCCTAGTAACAATCCTATTTCTAGAGCTAGGTGAACCTTTGCCAATCTTCACACCCAATTTTTAGCTTGTCTAGGCTAGGATAAAAAGTGTATTTTCAAAATGTGTTAATTAAAACACTTTAAATTGCATGTTGTATAAAAAACACACCAGTGTACATGTGTTAGCTGACTGAGATGAACCCTCGTGGGGAACCCAGAGTTCAACTTGACTCCACGTTATACTTGAGCACAGTTTAAGAGACAACTTTAAGATTTTAGGATGAATTCTTTCCCAGCTTTGGGTTTTAATACAATATGAATGCTGTGCTCTCCCAGCCTCCACCCACAACCTAAACTTGACCCACTCGTGACAATATACAATTTATAGTGCTGACCTTAATAGTATAATTGTCCATCTTCTTTCTTGCATGCTTTGTTCAGCAATGAAAGAATTGACTCTAGAGCAGGGGTCGGCAATCTTTGGCACACAGCTCGCCAGGGAAAGCCCCTGGAGGGCCGGGCCAGTTTGTTTACCTGCCACGTCCGCAGGTTCAGCTGATTGTGGCTCCCACTGGCCATGGTTCACCATCCCAGGCCAATGGGGGCAGCGGGAAGCGGCGCGGGCCGAGGGATGTGCTGGCCACCGCTTCCCGCTGCACACAGCATGTAAACAAACTGGCCCGGCCCGCCAGGGTGTTTACCCTGGCGAGCTGCGTGCCAAAGGTTGCCGATCCCTGCTCTAGAGCCTACTGATGAGTCTACAGTTACTAACATGTTAAAATAAACAGCTGCAGTCACAAGAATTTGACATATTTTAAGCATTCATTGTTTAATTTCAACAACTCAGGACATTTTCCTAATACCAAAGAAATAGAAATTTGGGGGTATATCCCTAAAGGCACTCTCGCATCAGTTTTCTAACATGAGTACCTAAGTCTTTCAATTCATGACCATTCCAGGAGATAAAAAGATAACCCTGTATACCATGGCCCTCCCTCTGCCATTTTTCTATAAATTTTATATCTACATAGCTTTGCAAGACTGTAAGGTTAAATATCAGCACAGCTAATACCCCATGGAGATGGACATACATGGGAACTGTTCACACTTTTCTCACAAACACTGTTTCAGGCTGTTTGCAGGGTCAGGCAGACATCACTACATAAGTTTAGTCTCAGTTCACATTTTGAAGTGTTCCTTTTAAACCATAAGGGGTAGAGGTTTTTAACACATTGAGAGTTTCAGCTCTGGAGCACATGGTGGCAGGCATGAAGGAAAAGTGTTGGCTTCCTGAATAGTCCATTCCAAGTTTTAGGAAAGCACCACTACTCAGGAAAGCGCTTAAACACACACTTGGCTTGCAGCAAGTGGGACTCAAACAAGTGCTTTCTTGAATTAAGATGGACTTAAGCATTTGCTAAAGTGTTTTCATGGAAGCAGTGCCTACACCTGACCTGAGATTTGTATTCCAGCTATATCAGTTTGGGACAGATCCTGAGGGATGCCTAGATACCATGGAGAGAAAGAGTCAGAGACAGAGGGGGATGCTGACCCCGATGGAAGTTATAGTACGAACAATCTTTCAGGATATGACCTCTTACAAAGGTCTTCCATCTTAAAACCTAAAAGGGACATTTAAAGGGCTAAAAAAATTTCCTCACCTATGTTACTAATAGCACATAGTTAATTAAAAATCCAATTTAAAAAATTTTAAAAATCCAATTTTGTTCATACTATTTATGTTGTTTGCCACTTCACTCTGCTGACTTGGGGCCTGATTTGGCCACCCATACTCAACAGAGTAGTATCTTACTCCACAAGTTGTCCCACTGATTCCTCTACACATAATAGTGGGAGTGCTTCTGGCATAAGTGATTACTTAGCACGATTCACAGAGGCAGAATCAGGTCCACTGAAAATGAAACTATGTTACTCAGTTTCATCCTGAGTCTCATGCCCTAGCACAATGCTGTTGTATTTGGGTCTCCAACACTGCCAGGAAATGCTAATATTAAAAATAAGCTGTATTCAAAAAAGTCTAAGAAAAATCCTGCATTTGTTCACAATTTTTCACAAGGGGCTACATTAAATATCAATATTTAAAAGAAAAGCAAGAGATCAGACTAAAACATCAAACTGAGAATTTTTTTATGATCCTTTTTCCCTTTCTCTCTAGAAATAAACAAAAACCTACCATGTAAATATCAATGGTGCTTCATATTCTCCTGGAAAATAAAACACAGGCAGTTTACTACTGTCTAGGTTGTTATTGTCAACTGAATGTGAGGTCCTAATGGTTTCTAGTCTTTGTCAGATACATCACACGTCTCTGGAGTTGACAAAGTAGAACTAGGGCCCTGGCCCAGAGTGTTAAATAGCCCTCTGTCCTCCACAAACACCATCCTTGGAGATACGGACAAGGAGAAATAAAAGTTTAGTGCTGACATTAGGCCACCACTACCCAATTCCCGATCTAACCCACACCACTACCCGGTATCTCATAGATTGATTGTGAAAGCTGGGGGGGAGGGAGGGGGGAATTGTATTGGAAGTCTCAGATTGAGAGAGGCAATGTGAAAAATGAAAGAAAGAAATTCTCTAGGGAAACACACATACACAGTAGCTAGCAGATGTCATTCTTTCAGTCCTAGGGCCAGATCATCAGCTGGTGTGAATCAACATAACCCTACTGACTTCAGTGCACTGAAGCCGATTTATGTGAGCTGCTGATATATTCCTTAGAAGAGAGAAAGTAGAGGAACCAGATATGGGAGCATACAAACTAGTCTGAGCTCAAAAATGCCAAAATCTCATTGAAGTTCTCCAGTTTTGATTACATTGTTTAAAAATCTTGTTAGGATAAGTTGTAATTAAAACAGAAGTACTTTTTCTGGTTGTTTTCAGGCTGCGAAGTTGTGACTAAGGGTAGTTCACAAAATTTGCTGGAATACAGAACTAGAGGTGGTTTTGAGTCAGAAAACCTGATCTGAACAACCTCAGACTTTGGGGCTGTTCAGAAACAGAACTGACTCCAAACTTTGTGGCTAAAACACATCTCCACACAAAATATGAATTAGTTAAGCCTCATGGCAGCTCTGTGAAATAGATGAGTATGACATGCACATTTTAATAATGGGACAACTGAAACAGAGAGGTTAAAGATAATATTTTCAAATGTGAGTGCCTAAAGTTAGACATTTAAATTCCTATGGCCTGATTTTCAGTTTCTGAGCACTTGAACTCTGAAACAGGGCAGAGAGGCTCCACATTAGCAGAGAAGGGGTTAAGGAGAGTCTTTGGGCCCAGCCAGCTCCACCTTGCTAGACATGCAGCCAGTCCTAAGCAGGGAGGGGAGGAATAAAAGGAGAGAGTCTGGCTCTGTTCAAGGCTGTCTGACCAGGAAGAGGATCTGCATCTCTGCTTGAAGGGAATTTCACTGCAGAGCGCAAAGAGATGGACCTGCTAGCCAGAGCAGCCACTGGGGAGAAAGTTAGAACCTAAAGAGGAGCATCACCCAACTCAGAGGCTATTTGGGAACCAAGCCCAAAGGAAAGGGCAGGAACGCCCACCTAGAAGACTGGGGGAAGGCTCAGTACTGAGTTGAGTTTGCTTTTGGCTATAAAACATTTTGTGGCTGAGCCCCTCAACCCATCCCAGAAGGGGATAAGGCCAAAGGAAGAATTAGCTCGTGGGCTTGGAGCCCTCCTAAGTGGACTGTAGACAGAGACTTCTCCTTCTCCCCACCTGTGGCCTGTGGCTATGTTGGGGTGGCCAGAAGATCTACAAATGGATACTGCTCCAGCCATGACACTACAAACTCCCACTGCAGTCAATGAAGTTGCACGTGCTTTAGGCCGAGGTGCTTTAAGCCGCATTGGAAGTTAGGCATCTAAATACCTTTGAGGGTCTGGTCCATAGTACCTTTACAAATTAGGTGCCAACATATAGATGTATGCCTAAATTTGGGTAACCAAGTTTGCACTTCCCAAAGTCACAAACTGGGCTCAGTTCTCCACCTTTTTGTGTGCTATTAAGCATATACAAAAAGTGTGAAACATGACTGTTCTCCCAAATGTGAGAAACTAAGCTGAAATCTGTTGTATGTGCATGCTTTGAAGTCAGATCCTTAAGGCCCACCTCAGATACCCTGCTCAAATCTCTGGAAGGGAGTGGGAATTTGTGTAAATACATAATTTATGTAAATTTATGTAACTGATACATAGTGCATGGCTTTTATATAGTGATTCTCATCAGTATATGAGGAAATATTTTACAAAGGTCAGTATCATTATCCCCATTTTACAGATCGGGAAACTGAGGCGGAAAGTAGTGAAGTGACTTTCCCAAGGTCATCCATAAGACCAGTGTCTGAGCCAGAAATCGAACTTGGTCTCCAGAGTCCCAGTCCAGTGCTCTATCCATTAGGCCCCACTAAAGTATCTAGTCACAAACTCTTATGTAGTTTTGGGGTGCACACACCACTAGATAAGCAAACATGGGGCTACTTTAATCTGTTCTAGGTAGACTCTATCATAATGTCCTCACAATTTGTGCTCAGTGTTCACAAGCACATTGCAGGGAGCTTGTCATCAGCAATGGTAACTGAACTGGTATCTACATAGATCATGAGTAAGGCTATGGTTTTGTCATTGAGGTTGTGGAAGTCACTGAATCCATGACTTCCAAAGATCTCTGTGACTTCAGCCCTGGCGGCTGGTAGCTGCAGGGTCCTGCCGCCTTCGCAGTGGCATGGAGCTGTAACGTCCCTCAGATGCCTGAGGAAGTGGGCCCCAAAGCTCTCAGCCGCCATGAGCAGCAGAGGTACCCCACAGCTCCTAACCCTGCTGGCGGGGGGTAGCCTGCAGCTCCCCAGCCTCAGCCCCATAGCTGGGGGACCCTGCAGCTCCCCATCATCGCAGGTGGCAGGGGGACCCTGGAGCTGTGAGCCCCCATGAGCAGTAGGTGTTCAAGAGCTTCCAGCCACCCTGCAGCTGCCTATTCCCTTCCCATTTTGTCATGGATATTTTTAATAAAATCAGGGACAGGTCACGGGCTTCTGTGAATTTTTCTTTATTGCCCGTGATCTGTCCATGACTTTTACTAAAAATATTCATGACAAAATCTTAACCTTAATCATAAGTACTTTGGAGGAGGTACTGTCTTTTTGTTCTCTTTGTACAGCACCTAACATAGGGGTTGGCAACCTTTGGCACGGGGCTTGCCAGGGTAAGTACCCTGGCGGGCTGGGCCGGTTTGTTTACCTGCCACGTCTGCAGGTTCGGCCGATCGCAGCTCCCATTGGCCACAGTTCTCCGTCCCAGACCATTGGGGGTGGCAGGAAGTGGCGGCCAGCATATCTCTCGGCCCACGCCACTCCCGCCACCCCCATTGGCCTGCGACGGCAAACTGAGGCCAGTGGGAGCCGCAATCGGCCGAACCTGCGGACACGGCAGGTAAACAAACCAGCCCAGCCCGCCAGGGTACTTACCCTGGCGAGCCGCGTGCCAAAGGTTGCCGATCCCTGACCTAACACAATGGGGTCCTGGTTCATGACTGTGGCTCCTAGATGCTATCATAACACATGTAAATAATAACAACAACATGACCTAATAAAGAAAAGAAGGAGATATGGAGGTGAGTGAAGGGATGGCAGTAGCAATAATTAACAGGAAAAGCTGACAGAAGCAGAAACTGAGGGAGTTCAAAAACGATGAGTAGAAATGTGTGAATAACTGACTTCCAGTTCATTGGCTGTGCTGAACATTTTTTTAAAAAAACTGTTGTGTCAAGTCAATTCGAAGTGAGAATTTTTCAAAATTTACAAAAAATGAACAAAAAACTTAAAAAAATGATTCAGACTTAACAAAACATTTTGCTCAAAATGAGATAAAATATTTTGTTGCAATTTGGAGTTTTAATTTTTTTAAATGAACTTGAATGAAATTTTGAATCAAAAAATAAAAATATTTAGTTTCAAACATCTTAAAGAAATGTTTAGATCTTTTTCGAATTTTTGTGTGTGGGGGTTTTCAGCTGAAACAGTTTGGTGAATTCAACACAAATTCACAAAATGTTTTGGTTGACCTGAGCCTGCATTTTTCAGTGGAAAAAAGTTTTGTTTGCAAGTTTTTGCCCAGCTCTACTGTTGATGTAGCCATTTCCAAATACTGCTTCAGACATTGCAAAGTCAGAGTCCAGTTGGACAGGCACTAGCACCATTTCATGCTCTGTAATGCCTATGTCTCTGGCTCTAGGCCAGGGGTCGGCAACCTTTAGCACGCGGTTCACCAGTGAGCACCCTGGCGCATTTATCTGCCGCGTCCACAGGTTCAGCCGATCGCGGCTCCCACTGGCTGCGGTTCGCTGTCCCAGGCCAATGGAGGCGGCGGGAAGAGGCACGGGCTGAAGGATGTGCTGGCCACCGTTTCCCACCGCCCCCATTGGCCTGGGACGGTGAACCACGGCCAGTGGGAGCCGCAATTGGCCGAACCTGCGGACGTGGCAGGTAAACAAAGTGGCCCGGCCCACCAGGGTGCTTACCCTGGCAAGCCATGTGCCAGAGGTTGCCGATTCTTGTTCTAGGCCATTGCTTTCCAAAATGGGATAGTCCAGGCACACTCATATATTGCTATGTGCAGTGGAGTAACATGGTCAGTTTTCAGCAGCAGAAAACTCATCTGTTCCCCTTTAGTGGTTCATGAGTAAAAACTGTTGCTACACCTTGTCGGCTCTGCTTTCTGTACTGCGCGGAGAGAAAATTTGATGCAACCAATGCACTTTGTTCAGAGTGCTTTTTCTTGCACACTGAACATTCTAGTGCACTTTAGGACAACAGAGTGAAATTCTTCCCTAGATTTAAGCAAGCATTAAGTGGTGCATAGGTCTTGTGCACAGTGCTGACTTTCACTTGTAGAGATCAATGATTGCAGGGAAGAACCAGGAATAGAGTCTGGCACAAGTGAGATTCAAAATATTTTTTAAAAACAAAACAATACCTCAAAACTACTTAGAATTCAAGGTTTGTTTCCATAATTTCCAATGTGAAAGCAGATCTGTGTGTGGAGATAAATTTTGCTTAGGTATGTGAATCTGAAAAGAGATTCATTTATGAGTGAAAGAGGTTTTGAATGAAGATGACTTTGCATCATAAACAACTAATATTGAATCTTCTGCATGTTTTGAAGTGAAATCAACTATTTTGCTGAAAAAATCAATTAAAGAGGCATATTAGGAATGCAAAATCTCAAAAAATGAAGGAGGAAAAATGTTCCAGTTAAACAAGAATAATGAATTAAATACAACTCTAGCCAGAGGTCCTGATGCTCAATCCTGGGCTCTAAACACCACAGAGTGCATGTTAAAATCTTAATAAAATATCTGATGGAACAAATTTCAAGTTATGGGGTAAGGTCACATCATTTATTGGCAAATATGGTGTATATTGGGGAAAATCACATTTTTTTCCTTAACTAGAATTATCTCTCAACAGAAAATTTCTGAAGTGCAACGCACACTCCTCCTTAACAACTAAGCATTTATTTCAAAGAGGGAAGTGCATGTACAGTACTGCAAGAATACTGTATCCTTTAATAATATGGATATCACTTTCTTTTATGGAAAACACTAACTAATACTTAAATTAATTATTTAATAATCATAACTGGATGTTTATTATATGGTGTCACTACAAGGAAAAGTTATGGTTGTTTGAGTACTGTGCATTTTCTTTACTGTGCATTTCCACACCTTAGCATGCTTGGCTTTCTTTTAAGTATAACCTTAACACTGAATTTCCTGCATTTCCAATGCTTTATTTGGGAACAGTTATAATAACACTGTAATGTTTTTAACTTTAACTCACTGATATATACTCTCAACCTTATCTGTAATATAATTGTTATCTGTATTAAAATACAGTCAAATCTCAAATCACCTGGATTACCTGAGCACCTCATCTGTGTAAAATAATATCACTTCTCACAACATAACAATTCCCTCCAATATCTGAGCCCTAATTTGTTTGAAATAATATTATTTATTGAGCACTAACAATGTGTTCAGCATTCAGCATACATACAGGACTACATTGTTCCCATACAAAGTCATAGACACGGATTGCTCTTTCTAAGCAACCTTGCAGGCACAGACCACTCAAACCAGTATAGGAGGAGGCAGGACCCCATCCTTTGCACTGAAAGGATGTACATTGCATCATTCTAAGGCCTGGTCTATACTACGAGTTTAGGTCAACTTTAGCAGGGTTAAATCAAATTAAGCCTGGACACGTCCACACGACGAAGCCCTTTCTTTCGACGTAAAGGGCCCTTTAAACTGGTTTCTTTACTCCACCTCCGACGAGGGGATTAGAGCTAAAATCGGCCTTTGCGGGTCGTATTTGTGGTAGTGTGGATGGAATTCGATGTTATTGGCCTCCGGGAGCTATCCCACAGTGCTTCATTGTTACCGCTCTGGACAGCACTCTCAACTCAGATGCACTGACCAGGTAGACAGGAAAAGCCCCGCGAACTTTTGAATTTTATTTCCTGTTTGCCCAGCGTGGAGAGCACAGGTGACCATGCAGAGCTCATCAGCACAGGTAACCATGATGGAGTCCCAGGATTGCAAAAGAGCTCCAGCATGGACAGAACGGGAGGTACGGGATCTGCTCGCCATATGGGGAGACGAATCAGTGCTAGCTGAACTCCGTAGCAGTAAATGAAATGGCAAAATATTAGAAAAGGTCTCAAAGGCCATGAAGGACAGAGGCCATAACAGGGACACACAGCAGTGCAGTGTGAAAATTAAGGAGCTAAGGCAAGCCTACCACAAAGCCAGAGAGGCAAACGGAATGTCTGGGGCAGAGCTGCAAACAAGCAGCTTCTACGCCGAGTTGCATGCCATTCTAGGGGGTGCAGCCATCACTACCCCAGCCGTGTTCTTTGACTCTGTCAATGGAGAAACACGCAACAGGGAAGCGGGTTCGGGGTACGCGGAAGATGATGATGATAATGAAGACAATGAAGATAGCTCACAGCAAGGAAGCGGAGAAACCGGTTTCCCCAACAGCCATTATATGTTTATCACCCTGGACCTGGAACCAGTAACCCCCGAACTCACCCAAGGCGTGCTCCCAGAGTCTGAGGGCACACAGGGGACCTCTGGTGAGTGTACCTTTGTAAATATTACACATGGTTTAAAAGCAAGCGTGTTTAATGATTAATGATTAATTTGCCCTGGCAATCGCGGCCAGTACAGCTACTGGAAAAGTCTGTTAACGTGTATGGGGATGGAGCGGAAATCCTCCAGGGGCATCTCCAGAAAGCTCTCCTTCATGTACTCCCAAAGCCTTTGCAAAAGGTTTCTGGGGAGGGCTGCCTTATCCCATCTGCCATGGTAGGACACTTTACCACGCCAGGCCAGTAGCACATAGTCTGGAATCATTGCATAACAAAGCATGGCAGGGTATGGTCCCGGTGTTTGCTGGCATGCAGACAACATCCATTCCTTATCTCTCTTTGTTATCCTCAAGAGAGTGATATCATTCACAGTCACCTGGTTGAAATAGGGTGATTTTATTAAGGGAGCATTCAGAGGTGCCCGTTCCTGCTCGGCTGAACAGAAATGTTCCCCGCTGTTAGCCACGAGGTCGGAGGGAAGGGGTGAAGGGATCATCCCAGAGAATTGGGTGTGTGTTTGGGGGGGGGGAGTAGTTGGGTTTGTGCTGCATGTTAACCCGGAAACCCCAGCCCCTCCTTTTACATTGCAAACCCATTTTAAATAGCCAACCCAACGGGTCCTTGGTATGGGAAATGAGGGCGCTACTGTTTGAAACCATTCCCACATGTTATGAGGGTTAAAAAAGCCAAAAGACTGTGGCTTACCATGGCTGCCTGCAAGCCGAATTCTGTTGCCTGGCACCGCGTGAGTGATCTCTCACACCAAACCGGCAGGCCCTCAATATAAGAGGAAAAATGCGACCTTGTAACGAAACCACATGTGCTGTGTAATGTGAACAGCAAAATTTAACGTGAAAGAGTGTACCCATTGTTCCCTAAAATGTGTCTTTTTTAACCACCTCTCCCTTCTCCTCCACCAACTGCAAATGCTTCTCCTTCGCAGAGGATAGCAAAGATTAGAAGGAGAAAACGGCGGACTCGGGATGATATGTTTACGGAGCTCCAGATGTCTTCTCACGCTGAAAGAGCACAGCAGAATGCATGGAGGCAGTCAATGTCAGACTACAGAAAAGCACAATATGAATGAGAGGAGAGGTGGTGGGCTGAATCGCGGGCTGAACAGAGCAGGTGGCGGGCTGAAGATGATAGGTGGTGTCAGCTTGCAGACAGAAGGCAAGAGCCGATGCTCCAGCTGCTGGAGCATCAAACTGATATGCTCCAGCATATCGTTGAGCTGCAGGAAAGGCAGCAGGAGCAGAGACCGCCGCTACAGCCCCTGTGTAACCAACAGCCCTCCTCCCCAAGTCCCACTGCCTCCTCACCCAGATGCCCAAGAACACGGTGTGGGGGGCCCTCCGGCCACCCAGCCACTCCACCCCAGATGATTACCCGAGCATCGGAAGGCTGGCCTTCAATAAGTGTTAAAGTTTTAAACTGCAGTGTGTCCTTTTCCTTCCTTCCTCCCCAACCCCTCTCGGGCTACCTTGGCAATTATCCCCATAGTTGTGTGATGAATTAATAAAGAATGCATGAATGTGAAGTAACAATGACTTTATTGCCTCTGCAAGCGGTGCTTGAAGGGGGGGGGTGGTTGGTTTACAGGGAAGTAGAGTGAACCGGGTGGGGGGGCGGAGGGTTCATCAAGGAGAAACAAACAGAAGTTTCACAGCGTTTTCAAAGCTTCTCTGATGCGCACCGTGCCCTGCTGTACTCTTCTAACCTCCCTGGTGTCTGGCTGCGCGTAATCAGTGGCCAGGCGATTTGCCTCAACCTCCCACCCCACCATAAATGTCTCCCCCTTACTCTCACAGATATTGTGGAGTACACAGCAAGCAGCAATAACAATGGGGATATTCTTTTCGTTGAGGTCTGAGTGAGTCAGTAAGCTGTGCCAGCGCGCTTTTAAACGTCCAAATGCACATTCCACCACCATTCAGCACTTGCTCAGCCTGTAGTTGAACAAGTCCTGACTACTGTCCAGGCTGCCTGTGTACGGCTTCATGAGCCATGGCATTAAGGGGTAGGCTGGATCCCCAAGGATCACGATAGGCATTTCAACATCCCCAACGGTTATTTTCTGGTCCAGGAAGAAAGTCCCTTCCTCCAGCTTTCGAAACAGACCAGCGTGCCTGAAGACGCGAGCATCATGTACCTTTCCCGGCCATCCCACGTTGATGTTGGTGAAACATTCCTTGTGATCCACCAGGGCTTGCAGCAGCATTGAAAAGTATCCCTTGTGGTTTATGTACTCGGTGGCTTGGTGCTCCGGTGCCAAGATAGGGATATGGGTTCCATCTATTGCCCCACCACAGTTTGGGAATCCCATTGCAGCAAAGCCATCCACTATGGCCTGCACGTTTCCCAGAGTCACTACTCTTGATATCAGCAGGTCTTTGATTGCCCTGGCAACTTGGATCACAGTAGCCCCCACAGTAGATTTGCCCACTCCAAATTGATTCCCGACTGACCAGTAGCTGTCTGGCATTGCAAGCTTCCACAGGGCTATCGCCACTTGCTTCTCAACTGTGAGGGCTGCTCTCATCCTGGTATTCTGGCGCTTCAGGGCAGGGGAAAGCAAGACACAAAGTTCCATGAAAGTGCCCTTACGCATGCGAAAGTTTTGCAGCCACTGGGAATCGTCCCAGACCTGCAACACGATGCGGTCCCACCAGTCTGTGCTTGTTTACCGGGCCCGGAATCAGCGTTCCACGGCATGAACCTGCCCCAATAACACCATGATTTGCACATTGCTGGGGCCCGTACCTTGTGTGAGGGCTATGTCCATGTCAATTTCCTCATCACTCTCATCGCCGTGCTGCAATCGCCTCATCGGCTGGTCCTGGTTTTGCTTTGTCATGTCCTGGCTCTGCATATACTCCAGGACAATGTGCGTGGTGTTCGTAGTGCTCATAATTGCCGCGGTGATCTGAGCGGGCTCTATGAACCCAGTGCTATGGCATCTGGTCTGAAAAAAGGCGCAAAACTGTCGGAGGGAGGGAGGGGTGACTGACGACATGGTGTACAGGTACAGGGAATTGAAATCAACAAAGGTGGCTGTGCATCAAGGAGAAACACAAACAACTGTCAGACAGAATGGCCCCCCCAAAGATTGAACTCAAAACCCTGGGTTTAGCAGGCCATTGATTTCACAGAGGGACGGGGAAGCAAATGAATATATCTGTTTTTTACATCTTAATCTGGCAGCAGACGGTGCAGCATGACTGATAGCCCTCGGCATCTTCTGGGTGCTTGGCAGAAGATACTGTACTACGACTGCTAGCCATCATCGTCAAGACGGTTCAATTGGACTGCCGGCAGGACTGAGTCTCCAGGAGACAAAGCATGTCTGCCCAGGTGACTCTGATTGAACTGGAATACGACAATGATGGATATCAATCTTAATACACCATCTACTGCCAAAAGGCAAGGGGCTGCTGCTGTGTAGCAATGCAGCCCCACATCTGCCAGCACCCAGATAGCCGATGAAGGCTACCAGTCATACTGCACCATCTACTGCCAAAAGGCAATTAGCTGCTGCTGTGTAGCAATGCAGCCCCACGTCTGCCAGCCCCACGTCTGCCAGCACCCAGATGACATATGGTGATGGTGAGCTGAGCTGAGCTGAGCGGGCTCCATGCTTGGCATGGTATGTTGTCTGCACAGGTAACCCAGGTAAAAAGGCGCGAATCGATTATCTGCCGTTGCTCTGACGGAGGGGGAGGGGCCTGACAACATGTACCCAGAACCCTCCGCGACACTGTTTTGCATCATCAGGCATTGAGATCGCAACCCAGAATTCCAATGGGCGACGGAGACTGTGGGAACTGTGGGATAGCTACCCACAGTGCAACGCTCCGGAAGTCGACGATAGCCTCGGTACTGTGGACGCGGTCCGCCGGCTTCATGCACTTAGAGCATTTTATGTGGGGACACACACAATCGGCTGTATACAACCGATTTCTATAAAACCGGCTTCTATAAATTCAAACTAATTTCGTAGTGTAGACATACCCTAAGACTGCTGCATCATAAGGGATACTGAAGCAAGTGCATGGCCTCTAACACAAAGCTGTGTTTAATTTACATCATCTGACTCCTAAGGAGACATGTCCCTGCTTCAAGTTGCTAGCAGGCTGGTACAGACCCAAACAAAACCATGGCAGACATAATTAATTCAACGCCTCTGAGACTATTTGAATATCCAAGATCTGATTGTGTCTTAAACCGTGAAATGCTATGGATTGCATTTATGGCTTTGCTATGTACTTACCAATAAGAGAAAGAGAATATGGCTTGGGTTGGATGAAAGTTAATATACTGAACCTAATTTTGAAAAGTGATACATTAAATCATGCTTTTATTGTGTCATCCTAGAACAGCCTCTTTGATGTAACAAGATTAAACTGAAAAGTAAATAACAGGACATATTCGGATTTAACTGTGACTATTATAAAGACATTTGAACATATCTAATATAGGCAATTTACTATTTTTACTTCAAAGGCAGGATAAGCTACATTGAATTGTCTATGCATAAAACTATATCCCTGATAGACAATGTGTAAAACTATATAACTACAATTACGGTGTATTTGCTAGTAAAAATACACTCACTCCACTTTATCCAGTGTTTAGTTTATAAAAGCGCTATTCAGTGGTGGAGAATCTGAGCTAATGTGTTTGGTGCTGTTCCTTTAAAAGGTCCCTTTTAAGCAACTTTAGAGAAACAGAGCTCTTGTCAGTGCTATCATGTGGAAATACACTCCAAACTGTGCAATTTATGAAGTCTAAATATAAATAAACAGGATTTTTCAAGTCTATTTAGCAGTTAGCTGATGTAAGATGTCTGCCTCAAGCTGCCTGTCCCCTTTTCTGTTTGTTTGTTTTTTGCTTAAAATCACATTACACCTAGGATGCTCCATTCATTTCTGTTACCAACTGTGTAGGATGAGGTGGGGGGACAACTTTTGAAAATGTGGCATTTTCCTTCCTTTTGATAAACTCTCCTTATAGAAAGCTGACAGCTGTTATAAAATCTCATGTAACTCAGTTGTTGTTTTCTAAATTACACTCAAGTCTCAACAAGATGCACTGGGCCAGATCAACATGGCTCCACAAACTTCAGCTTTTCTTTTGATTATTAAAGATGAGTGAAATGGTTCCATGGATGTTGCCTTCTACAGTTCACGCTTTTGGTTATAGTCCATTCCCATAACTGAATGAAAGCCAATCCTCTTGTAACAATCAGTGTCTCCCTGAAGGCTCTTCACCCTGACATAGGAGCTGATGTACTCAAGCAGAACTGGAAAGAAATCCATAAACAAGTAGTGGACAGTGGCTATAAGGTTATCAGGATGATGGAATATGGATCCAACTAGAACTATTATGAAGATCACTTAGGAGATACGGGTTAGACATTTGATATTGAAAAATATTTCACAAAGCCTCTTTTAGAAACAATAGGCTTTGTTTGTGATTTTGAGTTTGTGCTCAAACTATACTTGGATCATTAGCCCATAGCTTCAGTAACAAACCCCTCCCACACGTCACAGAGATGCAGTAGAGGCATGCCAGAGCAATTACTGCAGTTCCACCATCACCTCACTCCCAACCTATACTCATGCATTATTTGACACATTTATGTTCCTCACCCGCCTGTTCCTTTCCCTTTTTTGTATCAGTTCCAGTGGGTCTGAACCATAAACCATGCAGCTGAGGCTCTAACAGGTTTTGTCCCATAGTATTTTTTTCCACGATGTTACGGCATATTGTATAAGTTAAAGAGCTGCACTTGATGCATATTTATGTGGCATTTTGGTATCCTCAGATCAAGATCAAGGGAAATATCATAAATAGAAGCACTCGGGTCTTTGAAATTCATTGGTTTCATGTTGTATACAGGTATAACAAGACTGTTAATACACTCTCTGTTTTGAATCATTTATGGTTCCATCAACTGAATGTTATCATATCAAATCTAATTCACTCCTGTAAATATTTCAAACAGTGATCTGGATTCAATAAACATGTTGGAAATAAATATTTCTAAATAACATATTTTATATAAAAATTATATATATTTATTGAACTATGTAATTTAGAAGGTTTTTTTCCCAACGTTTGCCTTGAATCCAGGTATGGTTTATAGATAGCTAGCTAGATATAATGTAGTTATGTGAATGTCAGTAACTGGAAGAAAACATTGGTCAAACTGTCACTGGAAAATCAACTAATCTTTTTTTTAATATTTAAAAGCGTTCTAGTACAAGGCCGCAGTCTAAAGCTCAGTGAAATCAATGTGACCCCTTTCCCTGACTTCAATAGGATTTGGATTGGACCTTGTGTAACAAGAATTGATATAAAAGCCAGAGGGAAGTAAGTCTTTAGAAATTAAACCACAGAGCTAAGTAAAAGGGACATGGGTAAAATAGGAGTGGTTCCAGGGATTCAGACTGATCATTTCTTCTAACCGTTTTGCTTATTACTCTGGATACACTCACCAAACTGCTCTGCATGTTTATCAAACATGTGTTTTTAATGTATTATACAGGATAACTAAAAAAACCTGTTTTCTTTTCTATACATGAAAAAAGTGTCACTTTATTATAGCACTGCAAAAAAAAAATCAAATCTCTATTTTAGTCAATTGTAATAAAATAAAGTAAAATAAAATAAAATTAGGAAAGACAAGTGGTAAACATATTACCTCATCCTCACATCTAGAATATTTATTAGGCTGTCCATTAATCGCAGTTAACTTACGCGATTAACTTAAAAAAGTAATTACAATTAAAATAATTAATCACAATTAATCATAGTTTTAATTGCACTGTTAAATAATAGAATACCAATTGACATTTATTAAATATTTTGGATGTTTTTCTACATTTTCAGATATATTGTAATCTGTGTTGTAATTTAAATCAAAGTGTATATTATTTTTGCTTACAAATATTTGCACTGTAAAAATGATAAACAAAAGAAAGAGTATTTTTCAATTCACCTCATACAAGTACTGTAGTGCAATCTCTTTGTCGTGAAAATACAACTTACAAATGTAGATTTTTTTGTTACATGACTGCACTCTAAAACGAAACAATGTAAAACTTCAGAGCCTACAAGTCCACTCTGTCCTAATTCACCTAATACAAGTACTGTAATGCAATCTCTTTATCATGAAAATTAAACTTACAAATGTAGAATTATGTAAAAAAAATGCATTCAAAAATAAAACAATGTAAAATTTTAGATCCTGCAAGTCCATTCAGTCCTACTTCTAGTTCAGTCAATTGCTAAGACAAACAAGTTTGTTTACATTTAAGGGAGATAATGCTGCCCTCTTCTCAGTTACAATGTCACCAGAAAGTGAGAACAGGCATTTGTACGGCACTTTTGTATCTGGCATTGCAAGGTATTTACATGCCTGATATGCTAAACATTTGTATGCCCCTTCATGTTTCTGCTACCATTCCAGAGGACATGCTTCCATGCTGATGACGCTCATTAAAAAAAAAAAAGCGATAATTAAATTTCTGACTAAACTCCTTGGGCTGAATTGTATTTCCCTTGCTCTGTTTTAACTGCACTGTGCCATATATTTCCTGTTATAGCAGTCTCGGATGATGACCCAGCACATGTTGTTCATTTTAAGAACGCTATCACTGCAGATTTGACAAAACACATAGAAGGTATCAAAGTGAGATTTCTAAAGATAGCTACAGCATTCGACCCAATGTTTAAGAATTTGAAGTGCCTTCCAAAATTTGAGAGGGACGAGGTGTAGAGCTTGCTTTCAGAAGTCTTAAAAGAGTAACACTTCGATATGGAAACTACAGAACCCGAATCCACCAAAAAAGAAAATCAACCTGGTGGCATCTGACTCAGATAATGAAAATGAACTTACGTTGGTCCATGCTGCTTTGGATTGCTATTGAGCAGAACCCATCATGGACATACGTCTTCTGGAATGGTGGTTGAAACATGAAGGGACATGTAAATATCTAGCAACACTGGCTACAATGGTGCCATGACAATGCCTGTTCTCGCTTTCAGGTAACATTATAAACAAGAAGCAGGCAGCATTATTGCCTGCAAATGTAAACAAACTTGTTTATCTGAGCAATTGGCAGACCAAGAAGTAGGACTGAATGGACTTGCAGGCGCTAAAATTTTGCATTGTTTTATTTTTGAATGCAGATTTTTTTGTACATAATTCTACATTTGTAAGTTTCACTTTCATGATAAAGAGATTGCATTACAATACTCATATTAGGTGAATTGAAAAATACTATTTTTTTTTTACAGTGCAAATACTTGTAATCAAAAATAAATATAAAGTGAGCACTCTACACTTTGTATTCTGTGTTTTAATTGAAATCAATATGTTTGAAAATGTAGAAAACATCCAAAAATATTTAAATAAATGGCATTCTATTATTGTTTAATGGTGCAATTATTCACGATTATTTTTTTAATCGCTTAACAGCACTAATATTTATTAATAATTCATTTCTATTTATTGTTTTCTTCAGCACCAATATGCTCAGTTCTGTACACTACACAAAAATGCAGGTAGTTCCTGCCCCAAAAGTATTTGTAAAAGACACACAGAAGACAGGATGAACTGGAAAATACAGAACATTTGTTTGCATTGGGTTTGATGCAAACCCCATTGAGGTCAGAAAAAACCTCCCATTGACATCAGTGGATTTTGGATCTAGCTGTTTCTTTTAATAATTAATATGACCCTGATCCACAAAGGGACTTAACCGTTAGATTGCTGAGTGTTGCATCGCTAACTCTTAGTGCCTAGGTACCCAGTGGAACCCACAGATCCTGAGGTAGGCACATAGGCCCCTTTACAATGAATGGAGAGAGATAGGTGCCTGAGAAAGGGATCTACAAAAGCCAGCGTGCTAGGTGGGGAGTCATCTAAGACAGCCAATGGCAGATGCTGATGAAAGAGAAGTGTCCTAAGCCCTGATTCTCTCACAGAATTAGGCATCTATCTCTACTTGGGATCCATAGCTGGGGACCCTTTTCCGAGTGTCAGATGGTTTAGGCACTGGCCTAACTCCAAGCAAAATGGGTGAGCAGAAGGAAGCAGGAGCAGCAGGAGATCTCCCTTATAACCTTTGGTCCAGTGGTTAGGGAATTCAACTGACATGTGGGACACCCTGCTTCAATTTTCCCTACTGACCATGAAAAGTAGGGATTTAAGCAGGGGTCTCCCACCTCTCAAGTGAGTGCCCTAACTACTGAACTATAGAGTGATTAGTTCTCTGTCTCAGGCCCAATTAAGATTTAATTATTTAGTATGAAGTGGAATGGCTTCAACAAGAGAAATTGAGTAAGGCGAATGTCAGACTATCTCAAGGTGAGGGCACTCCAACTGAGAGGTGGGAAACCCTATCCAAATCCCTTCTCCTATCCTGAACCAGGATTTCTCACATTGTGGGCAAGAGCAAAAATGACTGGGCTAAAGGTTATTCACTCTTTTATGGCTGTTTTGTATGGAGTTAGGCAACCTCTGAGCATATCTACCAGATTGGGCCCTGCAGGCAAGATAAATGGAGGAACACCTATCTCCACCTTGCCTGAAGATTGCAGTTGGGGCTTATGCATGAAATAAGCATTAGTTCAATAGAGGGAGGCAGCACTGTGCATGCCAGAGACAAAAACTTAGGCATCTCAGGAACTTATAAATCAAAAATGTAGGTTCAGTGTGAGTTTAAGTGTCTACAGGGTTTGATGGCAGCTGAGCAGGGTTTTGTGGATTTACCTAAAATTTCAGCACCTAAATCTGGGGTTTAGGAACATAAGTTTCTTTTCTGAATTTGCATCTATGAGCATTGTGGTTTTTAAGAGGGCTTTCTCTGATTTCCCGTTTTTCAGGAGGCCCTTCTACAAGAAGAGCCTGCTGCTGGCTGGTCAAGAAAATGCCATAAAAATACTCAATCCACAAATATGGCATCCTCACTCTGGGGAAGCTGAAATAAACTATAAATCCTGAATGCCAGGAAGGTATAAAATACTCATGCAAAAGAGAAGCAAAAGCCTATGGAGAGTAGGTCCAAGAACTCCTGACATACAACAGATTATTATTTTTCATTAAAACTTGTCAAGTTTTTGTTGAAATAATAAAACTGAAATTTTTTGAAGGAAACAGAAAACAAAATTGTCTCAAATTTTCACAGGGGAAAAAAAAATCCCAACTAGCTCTAGTAGCCCTCTATAAAATGTCATATAGCACTCTGTAAAATGAAATTGGAAATTCCTTTAATTTGAGTTGTTCCTTTTCTCCGAGCTGCCACTTATGGAGGACCTCACAACAGACGTAGGAGATTACAAGTGATCATAAGATTTTTTTTAAGTGACCGACCATCAGACTTCATAACTTTAATTTAATTTCTATTGCAAAAAATAAAGAACATTTGTAGGAAAAAATCTTTCAAAATGTCTTGATAATCTTTTTTTGCATCTGAAACTTCATGTTTTTGCAATGAAATTAGGTATTTTGAGTGTACCAATACAGCTTCTGAGCACAAAAATCAAGTTTTGGGCACCCACCCCTAAAACCCCAACATTTGTAGTACAGTGTATATAAATATATAAATGTTGACCGTTTAACTTAGTTTGTATAAATGATATTTCTTTGTTGAAACTTTCCAGTTTACAATCTCAACCATGGAAATGTTGAACAGAATATAAAACCACTATAATTTCTCAGCAGACTAATAAAAGCATTTAAAAAATTTTTATGTTTTCTTTGTATAATTTATGCCTCTCAAAACTAGAACTAGTGACAGGCAGTCAGTAAGATATAGACTCAATTATTGCTCAAATTGTCTTTTTAAGCCTCAAGAGCTTCGAAATTCCTGTCATAGTGTCATGTATCTTTTTATAAGGAATTTTCTGGGCAGTACTGATTTTTAAAAAACCTTGAAGTTACTGACAAAGGAGCATATTAAGTTGGGAAATTAAATAGACTCTCAAATAAATAGGAGAACACCCTGGCTGTAGGTCAGCAACAAAACTCTTCTTTATTTCTCAAGAGAGGCTAATTTAAAATGGCTGCAACCATTGCAAAATAGCTACCATGGAGTGTTAAGGTGGACTACTCATAGGGTGACAATATGTCCTGATTTTATAGGGACAGTCCCGATTTTGGGGTCTTTTTCTTACATAGGCTCCTATTACCCCACACTCCATCCCGATTTTTCACATTTGCTGTATGGTCACCCTAACTACTCCTTCAAGTGCCTTTTACTATTTATGAATTATCCACAATCAAGATATGGCCTCCCCAAATACCTGGTGAAAATTAACAGTTAAAGTTTGTATAACTGATTGTGACAAATAGGGCAATCTTCTGGATGAATTATTGAATTAATTTTAGTACTTTTGCGGTCGACTATAGTAAAAATTGGAAATGTTAGGAACTTCAAAGGACTTTATGAAATAATGTGAACTTTTAAAATTAAGTGGGTTTCCTGGAAAATCTCTAGGAGGAGGGGATAGGCTAAAGTAACCCTTTCTGTTAGGCAAGAATTTAGCAATCTGAAGCATAACCCCACAGAGGGGACCCATTGACTGGTGGAGTATCTATTCACAGTCTCTTCAAAGACCCTGAACTGGATAAATGACTCACTCACAGATTCATGGGAGGGTTCCCCCCCCCCCGCCCCTGAGCAAAGAGTGTTATGCACTTGAAACCACAGGAAAATCCCCGAGTAGTGTTTGAAGGACTTTTCACCTGCCAGGAGCCCTTGTTGGAGTTGGGGTGATTTCTGGTTAGCTAATCATGTGGGTAGGTTCTTTCATTGTTTTTACCAGGTAATTTCTGTATTTCTTTTACTTTAAGAAAAAAATATGCTTGCCAAGAATCAGCTGATTAACTGTAGAGTAGATTAAGTGTGGTAATTACACTGCTGTTAAATGTCTCTGAAGATAAGGCAGAAGAAACCTGCTTAGGCAGCCTGTGTTTTGCTGAGGATATCATAGTGTAGGCAGGGAACTGTTCAGCCTGGAAATACCTGGTCAGAAGGGACAGAAAAGGAACAGTTGGGCAGGGCTGCCTGGGGGCGGGGGGGGAGGAGGCAAGTGGGGCAATTTGACCCAGATCCTGGGCCCCACAGGGGCCCCCATGAGAATATACTATTCTATAGTATTGCAACTTTTTTTTATGGAAGGGGCCCCCAAAATTGCTTTGCCCCAGGCCCCCTGAATCCTCTGGGCGGCCCTGCAGTTGGGGAGCAGGAAGCCTAGAGTGGATGCCCTTGCTGGACCATGGCATGGGAATATAGCTACAGGCACCCTGAACTGTGACACTGATTTTATAAACAATTAATGTGACTATTATTAAGGTGACCATATTGTCTATTTAAAAAAAAAAAAACACAGGAAACAGCCATGGCAACATTTTATAAGGTCACAGAATAGTCAAACAATAAACAAGAGTCCAGTTATTAAAAATGTATGCTGCTGTCTCTAATATCTTCTGATTCAATAGTGACAGGTGCATATTTTTCAGACTATAACATTTCTTTCCAGTAATGTTGCTCTATCAGGGCCGCCCAGAGGGGGGCAAGTGGGGCAATTTGCCCCAGGTCCTGGGCCCTGCAGGGGCCCCCACGAGAATATAGTATTCTATAGTATTGCAACTTTTTTTTATGGAAGGGGCCCCCAAAATTGCTTTGCCCCAAGCCCCCTGAATCCTCTGGGCGGCCCTGTGCTCTATTAATGAGTTTATTAACAGTGAACAAGTGTAGTTAATATACACTCTGAGAAAAATATTGTTGGAAAGCGGGTATACTCATTTGACTTTGCTCTTCATTCCAAACACTGTTCATTATGCTGAACATTCGTTCTCCTGGGCTACTTGTAAGAAGTTCCTGGGACATCACGATATCATGTGAAAAATTAGTGTGTATGTTTTCTTTACTATTATTCGCTTTTAAAATAGTTTTCAGAGTAGCAGCCGTGTTAGTCTATATCCGCAAAAAGAACAGGAGTACTTGTGGCACCTTAGAGACTAACAAATTTATTAGAGCATAAGCTTTCGTGGACTACAGCCCACTTCTTCGGATGCATATAGAGTGGAATAAATATTTATATATCTCCTCAATATTTATTCCCCTCTATATGCATCCGAAGAAGTGGGCTGTAGTCCATGAAAGCTTATGTTCTAATAAATTTGTTAGTCTCTAAGGTGCCACAAGTACTCCTGTTCTTTTTAAAATAGTTTAAACTATCTGAAATTCTGGATAGTCTCAGAGTATTCTGGCCAACACTTGGGCCCTACCACTAATAATTATAAATTTAAATAATTGGGAGTCCTGACTCACTGAATGATATTTGGGTGATGGCATAGAATTAGAATCTTCCTCATGTCATGATTTAGAGTATATGAAAGAGATGACACAGCAGAATCAGTTAACAATGTGGAATAAGACATTGGCACAGGCTCATTTCCTGACATGACATATTGTGACAAACTGTAAGATTTTTGACACAAAGAGAGACAGATTGTGTGTTTGGCAACTTTCATCTTCCATTTATATGTTCCCTACAGCCACTTAAAAAAAAAGATCAACATTCCAGTTAAAGTGTTCCTCCTTTTCCCCACAAAAATGGAATTTCACCTAAAAATATCCTGTTCAAAGCCCAAAGGCAGATAAGATATACTGTTAAGTGTTTGCCACAGGAAGAGGGTTCACCATCTTAGCAGAACTCCAGCAGTTTATTCCATGCTTTAACAGATCATGAACTACACTAACTTGCAGTGGTTCTGGGATTCTCAGGTTATAATATGATGGTCTTAAAGGGCCACATCATTAAATCTACACCTCAATACTTAACAACTTAACAGGGGCTTATAAAGATAAACTGCTATAGTATTTATTCCCCCACCCCCTTCAGCTGAAGCATTGCTTCTATTTTAGTCCTGAAGACCCTTTCCCACAGGTGTTCCTCATACTGTAGTCAGGTTCAAAAGAGTTGCCAATTTTCTGGTGTTGAAGAGGACTACTAAGATATGGAAATATTGTCCTATTCATTGTCTTCCTAGATTCAACTTTTTCCTCCAAAAGAACTTGCTTATTCTCCTTGATGGTATTTCTGAATAACCCAAAATGGAAGGCAGAATGTCTCTCTATTCCTTTTTCTGCCTTTTCTTGCTATATTCTAACTCCAGAGTTTCTCCAATTGCTATTTTTAATTTCTCTATATTTCCACAGGATCCTCCACTTGCACTCTGCAACCCTACATACTTGAACATCCTTTTATTCCTATTTTTAAAAGTTTGTATTTGTGCTTTCTTGAATTCTTTTTCAAGCATTCACTCTTCACCCTGCAACTGCCTGGAGTTCTGACTCTGCTTTGATCAATGTCTTCTACCTTCTTTACTTTAGCAACCAATTTCTTTCATAGCATCACTTTTGTGCATTCTTCTTTCATATGTGTGCATATTCCAGATAATGCTGCTGGTTTAAAGTTATGGTATCTCTTTTTCTCTAACAGTTTTGCTTTCAGGGCAATGCATTTTGACAGTTGATAAACTGTCCATCTATCATTTAGCTGTGTTAAGCTTCCTTTGATTCATTATCATCAACTCCTACAGCTACTGCAAGACCAACTGAGAGTTCTCATGCTTCCATGTCCACACCTACATCCATCTGCCATGTCCAGAGCAAGTGGCTTTCCCATTTCTTCATGCAGGTTTAAATTCTCATTTAGAAGAATGGATATTATGCCGTTGTGGGTTTTTTTTAAAGGCAAATTTATGATTAAAGTCAGACAAAATTTTTCTTCCAAAATTCTTTTGGATTAAATAATGCACCTATGAATCAACCAAAACATTTTGCAAATTTATGTTGAATTCACGTAACTTTTGCAGTAAAATAATCCCAAAACAAATCAAAACAAAAAAGCTCCTGGAAAAAAAAATCAACTTATTTTTTAAAATGTTTTTTAAAAACATATTTTTGAAAAATATATTTTTCATTTGAAACAAATTTTTGTTTAGAAATTTATTTAAATTTTATTTAAATATTTTCTAAATATTTTTTATTTAAATATTTTATTTAAATATTTTCTAAAGTTTAAAAAAAGCATGAAAAAGACATTCTTTCATTCTGAATATAATGTTTCATTCAATTCCAAACAATTTGTTTTTTACCTTTCAGTTTACCAAAATGTTGTGGGGGGTTTCCCCCAATTTTTCAGTATAGCCAGAGAACTAAATCAGTTATTCACAGAACTATATTTATTATATGGGGCACGCCGAGTATCCTTTTGCATGTTAGGATGACCCACTACATCTCTGCATGGGTTCTTACCTCTTGAGAGTTTGCTTGCTTGAACTACAGGACTGCATGCCTTTAATACAAGCACAGGCTGTGTGTTGTTTTTCATACTCAGAGCCTCTGACTGTCACTTCCATACCTCATTCAATCTCAAAAGGTGGGTCCAGTGTAAGCTCTTATTTGCTAAGAACTGTTGTGGAAAACTTTGTTGAACAATGTTTCACACCTTCCATCTTGATTTCACAATTCAAAGTCCTGATCCAGCAAAGCACTTACACACATGCATTAATTTGATACCAATTGGATTAATGGTATACTTAAAGTTAAGCATATACTTAAGTGTTGTGCTGGCTTTGGGTTTATTATTTCTTATTTTTAGTTCTATGTACCTTTGTTACTGCAGACTTCATAAGCTGTTCTCCTCTTCTTAAGGGCTTCTTCCATCAGTTGAGTGTGTATTTTGTTGCCTATATCGAAGATGGCTGTCATTAATTTCCTGAAAGTTCTTTTGACCTCAAGAAAGATGACCCCTGCACTTGTAGCTCTGCAATTAAAGGCATGCAGCAAGCAACTTCATCTTACTTACAAAATTAAAGAAAATGCAAGTTCTCATTCTTTCTCCTTGTTGGCTGAAGAATCTCTTTTCTTTAGTGTGGTGATGACTCAATGCAGATTTCTATTGCTTTAGATGCAGGATTTCTTCTGACTTTACTTTATGTTGTCTTTCCTTCTATTTTTTTTTCTCTGTACAGTTTCAGCATTCTCATTGCAAGTCATAAAGTTTTGTGGAAGTAAATCCAGACACACATTCCAGAAGAGGATTAATTTTATTTTCTTAGCTAAAATCCATCAACCAGTTCTACCTTAAAACACCTTATACAGTACACTAATTTCCAGCACTGCTGGGGATTCATATTGTAATGAGAAACATCAGTATATTAAGTAAGGCACCTTTCTTAAGAGGTGAAGTCTGTTTAAAACTCTATGTGTCATATGTAGTGTATACACAATATATACCTGCAACAGCAACCATGGCAGCAAATGGACACTGGGAATAAAGTGATTTATTTATTTATTTGGTCAGCACCACTGCTTAATACTCCTTATTAGAAGGATAATGTACTAAATTTTTTATCCCCATTGTAACAGATATGGCAATTTCCTGCTATATCCTGGACAAACCTTACTGAATTAACTTAAATCTTCTTTAAATTCAGTTTAAGTATCTTAGGCGTTCGTTGCATTAAAAATGCAAATGTTTATGTGTTATTGTGGGATTGTATGTAATGTCTCTAGAGGGGACACATGATTAATGTAAGTATTATAAGCTTCAGAGGACTATTTGAAACAATGTGAACTTTAAAGTTAAAGTGGGTCTCCCAGGAAATCTCTAAGGGGAGGTGTAAGCAAATGTATACCTTCTGGTTATGCGAGAAGCTTCACCCTGAATTGACCTTTTATCTGCTGATCACCTGCTGATCAAAGACCCAAACTGTATAAAGAAGTTACACACAGATTCATGGGTGTGCTTGTTCTGAGCTAATATGGTTATGAACTTGTAACCACAGAAAAACCCTTTGGAGAGCGCTTTTGCTAGAGTTGAGGTGATCTGTGGTAAGTGTATTAGGATGTATGCAGGTTCTTTTATTGTTGTAATATGTTTTCTCTGTAAAGCTTTCACCTAAAGAATAAATGTACTTAGAAAGAGCAATTAAGCTATTTATAGCCTCTGAGGTAGGAAGGAAAACAAGGCCTTTTTAGGTAGTCTGATTTGCTGGGAATGTACAGTGTAGTCAGGGAACTTTGCAGCCTGGAAATACCCCAGTCAATAGGGAGAGCGAGAGAACGAGATTCTGGTTTCTGCCCAAGAAAGGTGATGGCTGGGGAGGCAGAAGCTTAAGAGTCCCCCCTTGCTGGACCACAGAGGGGGAACACAGGTACACTTTGTCCTGAATTGTGACAGGTACGACTCAATAACATCTGTGCTGATTGTGAGGTAAACATACAGTGCAAAATAGACAGATAAGATTATAAACAAATATACTTTTTTCAATAAACATTAGCTGATGTAAGCACATACTTAACTGTATGAGCAATCTCATCCCTATAAAGCAAACCACTGGCACACATGCTTAACTTTCACCTCTCCAGGACTGGGCCCTAAAGTATTAAAACTAATCATTGCAGTTTTCCTTTCATTTGTGGTTCCATATTGTAATGTTCATGGAAAGTAAGGCCAGGATTTCATCTATTTAAAAGAGAATGCGGTTTCATTGGCACAGAGCTAGCAGATAATTCCACACTTCACCTGTCACTTCAGCATATAGAAATTCTGCTTTTCTTTTGGGGTCTGTCCAAACCAGTTTGATAGCACTAATTGGTGTACTCTGCTAGAAATAAATAGGTTTAGAAGCAGTCTATGAATATAGTTGTTGATACAAATATAGGAAGAGATTGTCAAGACCTTCCTCCCATGAGTATTGCCATTGTATTACTGTTGTGAGTAACTGCTCACCATTGGGAAGAAGGGCTTTACAATCTGACCAAGAGACCTAAATATATATTAAATGTGGGAGCTTCTTCTTTGAGAAGCCATAGTGGATGCAAATCATAGAGTGTGAGAAAGTTGTTTTTAGTTTCAATTTAGCCAGTCACAATGCAACAGAAAGAGAAGCAAAAGAAGAGCCAGATTGAGTAAGTTACTTTTAGTGATAAAAGCCCCATAACCAATTTATTGTTATCCAATTCTGACCAATCACCAGCTAACAGGCATAAAAAAAAAACTATGCTTGCAGCTGGCACTATGGAACCCAGTACAAGCAGTTAAGGCAATCAATATGACCTATTCCCCCCACCTCGCCACAAAAAAAATAAAAACAGTGAAAAGTCCATCCAAATGCAGTAAGAACCATCTGCTATCTCATCAGCTTACTGCAATATTAGCTGGAATACCTGCCATCGATTTGCAGACTTTTTTGTTGCGCAGAGAATAAAGATTTTAAAGCATCCATGACATTGGACTGTAAAAACTCCAGATACACACCAAATATTTTCACAGCATATACATGTACAAGACACTGCAAGCAAATTGATCAATGACCTTGAGATCAGCTGAACATACAGCTACTGTTGCTGCAAATGTACTACTCTAAGTATGAATCCAATACTGCAACAAAAGGCACCAGTAAACCTACAGACTGATCAGTGTCCATCTGTATGCTGCAGTCTGCCTCTGAGAAAAATTACACTATATACATAAGCAGCTGAAGGAGATTACTGTAGGTCATACTCTGTTTTCTTTCCAGGCAGATCTCTAGAGTTAATGGACAGAAGACAGAGGCAAATACATACAAAAGTGATCCAAGCTAATGGCTTAGTCACAATGCAAAGAAATGTTATTATAAGTTTGGCTTAAAGTGGGTTGAAATTTGGAGATAGGTACATATAAAACCTATCAATGGGGCTAGGATCAGTGGAGATGCTCTAGATTTAGCACAGTGATAATGAGATCACAGTGTAGTTCAGTTGTTTTTTCTTCCACTATTTAAAGTGTCTAATAAAATATTAGAAGAAATACTTTATGCCAAATTGTGCCATTTAGGCATTTGTCTGCACTATGATTTTAAGCCACATAATCTGTATCCCAGCTCCCAAATGCACAAGATAATTTCTACTCCCTTCCTTATACCTAATCAATTCTGCAGGAAGGAACAGAAGGCCAAATGGTGCCACAGGCAAGGAAGATGTTCGGTGCTCCCCCCTCCATTTGTTAAACTTTTGAATATCTTATTTTTATCACTTTTGTAGCCCATTTGATGACTTCGATGCACAATTTGCATGCATTATTTATCCTCTGTATTTATATAAGCAAATACAAATATTCATTTCCTCTAAGCTTATAGAAACTTTTTAATTTTAAGAATAACTGAAATGTACTAACATCAAGAAATTGAACTGTGCACCAATACTGGGTGGACTAGTATTAAATAGTACTACAGTAGGTGACAACCTTAGAATGTTAACACTAGTCCTTCAGTTCAAAAGGTCACTTTTCTTGCCTTTCCCCTCACGAAATGAAGCTCTGTGTCAGAGAGATCTGAAGACTGGCCAATGGCATTTTCAAGTGATAAAATAGTAAGCAATGTCAATTTCTCATCAGCCATCATCGAAGGTACGTTTTAATGAGCCTGAACTTTGAAAAGCTGCACTCATGACTGTGACAAGCTGTGTGAGCAGAATCCTCAAAGCTATCCATACATTAGGAAAAGTGTTCTTCAGCTTTGCATCATGAATGAATTGGAGAACTTGGAGTGGAGAGTGCTTTCCATGTTGCAAAAGGTGACAGATGTCCAGTTTGACATAGAGATCTTTATCATTGATGTCCAAATATTCCACATGTGTCAGCATCCAGCAAAGATCCGTACAATTTTTCAAGAGTGTTTTCCTGTCTGCTGGCAGCTTACTAAAGTCATACAAGATCCTTTAGGTCTTTTTGTGGTGCTTCATTTGTCCAAACCTTTCTTCAATGGACACTCAAGCAGTGTCAACAAGTGAGCAAAAAAACTCCCTTTTGAATTTTTCTTCTGAGCTTCCCATCACCTCATCTCTGCCCTCGTAACCAAACTGTCTCTTCTTCTGATGAACCTGAGTTTCCTTTAAGACAGGCTCAACTCCTAAGTTTTCTGCCATTTCTTTAGCAGCGGTAATGGCATCTTCAAATCTGTTGTCTCTAGGCCACAACAAAATCAAAGCAGCTTCTCATCAAAGTAGTTGTCGTCGCGATGTCCTTCGACTGAGTTTGTAATGGCTTGCTTACAACGTTTACTTGGAACAGGATATTGTCCCAAACCCCAAATGAGACCAGAAATTTGAAGTCAGTGATCTGGTTTGCCAGGCTTTACAGCCTCAGCTTTACTCGACTGTGTTAGTTCCATCAGGGCGCCGTAAACTTCCTCACTAGCCTTGCGCTGTCAATGCGGATCTTCCAGCGGGCGTCACTTAGCGGCTTCATGGTCAGATTTGTAACATCGTCCAGGAGGATCTTCTATCTGATAGTTTATGCTGAAAACAGGACGTATATCCTTTGCAGTACTCTGAAGAGAGATACTGAATTAAAGATGATGATATTGCACCTGACACAACCAGGTTGAGGGAATTGCAGCCACTGGGTACGAAGAAAGCTCTTGGATTCAGCCCATGGATCCTTGTCTGGATGCCACTGTTTCTTTCCTTCATGTTCATGCTCTTGTCAGAGCCTTGGCCATGGCAGTTCTGAAGCTTTATTTTATTATAATTCAAAATGTTTATAAACAGTTCTGTTATGTCTTTTCCAGTAAAAGCATTCACAGACCGGAAACAGGTAAAGTTTTCCTTTACTTGGATACAGCCATCCTTGTTGTCAACAAATCTTAGTGTAAATGACATCTTTTCACTGTGACTAATATTGGGAGTGCAGTCCATTATTACAGTGTAGTACTTCTCTTTGCCGAGTGGCAGCAATATTTTACCACGTGCCTTCCTTTCCATAAGGTCAATCAATTCATTTCAAATTGTTTTTCTGCAGTAATGATCCATATCTTCTTTATGAATTACTCAACATAGGTGCTCATGCATGACATTGTCATATTTCCCAAGGAGCTCTACCAAACTGAGGAAATTACCATTATGTGCAGTGAACAACTTACCTGATGAGCCTCAGAAAGCCAAAATATTCTTTGCAAGGAAGAGGGGAATTGAGATCAGACACTCAAGCATCTTCCTCCAGTGCTGGGATTCTACATTAATAATGTGCTGGCTGTATCTTTGCATGTATTCAACTTGAGCCTGGAATCAACCTCCATCCATTTGGAGTAGGCTGTAAAATGGCTGGGAGACTTTTCATGTTGCTGCAGAGCATCAGCTAAGTCATGCCAGTAATTATACCTGGAAAGTGCAAGCAATGATTTGGCATTCTTGTCAAATATTTTGCAATGAAAACAGAACACTTTGTCAGTTGATTTTGAGTAAACTAGCCAATGCCAATTCAGTTTCTCACTGTTCTCAAACACTCTTTTGTAGTGTGACTTTGAGAAGTGATGCTTCTGCTCATTTACTGGTAACATCATATCCTTGATTTTGCCCGGCCTGTTCAAAATTGTATGATCAATATCGGCAGAATTTAGGATCACCAGCCGTAAAGCAGGGATCTGATGTATCAATTTTTGGTGTGCAATTTTTCTCACTGCTGTTTCTGTCATCATGTGAGGCTTATTTTTCTGTATCATTTCTCTCCTTTTCATGTAAACCAAATTTTTCTTTGTCATTATTCTCCTTTCCATGTGAGTCACATTCTTCTTTATCACCACTCTCCTTTATGCCACCAGGAAAACTGGACAATCCTCCATCACTTTCCTCACATTTCCTTTCCTTATCTTCAGGTAAATCTGCTAATTCCTTAGTAATATGATGTCCATCATTTAAGCTTTGCTTCTCAATTTCTTCTGCACTGGGACAATCGCTACTGCCTAAAGCAGGGTAGGCAACCTATGGTACGCATGCCAAAGGCAGCACGTGAGCTGATTTTCAGTGGCACTCACACTGGCCGGGTCCTGGACACCGGTCCGGGGGTTCTGCATTTTAATTTAATTTTAAATGAAGCTTCTTAAACATTTTAAAAACCTTATTTACTTTACATACAACAATAGTTTAGTTATATATTATAGACTTATAGAAAGAGACCTTCTAAAAATGTTAAAATGTATTACTGGCACACGAAACCTTAAATTAGAGTGAATAAATGAAGACTCGGCAGACCACTTCTGAAAGGTTGCCGACCCCTGGCCTAAAGCCTGATCCATGTTGTTCTGTTTTAGATATTTTCCCATCAAATTTGCCCTTGCTTGCAAACTAGATTACAATTGATTTTTTTTCGCTTCCTATATTGAGCTCCTGAAAGCTTCTTTGGGGGCATCTTTTATTTTCCAAGGGGGGAAACAGACAGTATTAGGGAGAGCAAAAGTTTATATTCTGCAGCCTTAGAAAGTCATCAAACATTACGTGTTAAATATGAGAAAAGAAGTAACAGAATTTGTTTTATATTGTTGCATAGATTGCAGTTTGATAGATATCTCTGCTATTTCATTAAATATGTCCTCTATTAGTCGCTACTAACACTGTTCAAATCTTAACACACAACTACACTTTCACAATTACACAATAAAACAAGATTCACAATACAATGGCTGGACTCTCACTTCGTTCTTATATCTCACTCATTCACTGGCTATGCGCTGCCTGGTATCTACTCGTGAGGGGATGGCTGAAAACTGTGGTTACTTACCAGATCAGAGGTCATGAGACACCAGTATGGTTAGATGTTTGTCTGTCTGTGTGGTTCTTTTTATTGTGTGCTGCCCGAGCTCTGCGCAGACAGCTGGCACAGCAGATCTTAAGCAAACCACCTAATGACCACAAGATCCGTTAAGGTACAAAGGCACTAGGTCAGGTTTATTGTCGATAAATCATGGTAATAGCACCTGTCAGACTCTATGAGGATACTAAGACATGTATGCCTGTGACAATGGATGCAGCTTAGTGAATGGCAGGACTTTCCATTCCCTCCTCAGCTGGACAAAGATACTCCCTCTGAGATACATTTTTATATTGTGATACAAACAAGTTAGTACTGCCCCTCTGACGTAGTTAGTTGACATAGTGCCCCCTGATGCACTAGTTATTACCCGTCACCTTGTACATGCTGGTTTGATTAAAACATTTTTATTACATACTGTTATTTTGACCTTATCTTTTAGGAGGGATTAGTGTGTTCCTGTTATCCTTGGGCAATGTTTTTGTACCATCCTTGATATTGGCATGTTTTGGTACCACTTGATATTGGCATGTGTTTACATGAGTACTCTGTGCTTAGCACTTCTTAGGAATGTGTATTTCTGCAATATCACTCCTATTCTTGCCAGATTCTGTGAGCATTCTGCCTCATACTAGGCCTTTGATACCAGGGCTTATGTTTTAGGTTCTCTTCCTACTACAACAACATTCTAAGAGGTTCGAAGAAAATGTAGTTTTCTCAGAGAGTCTGGAAGGTTCCATGAAATTCTACAAAACTCCAGGAGGTTAATGAAAAATGAATCCACATATGGAATACTTGAGACATTTTACTTCAGATATTCTAATTTTCCCTTTTGTCGCTAACCACAAAAACAGCATCCTAAGCCCTGTCACCTGGCTTCCCTGTCTCTTAATCCGACCCTGACCATATGATTCTGAATATCAAAGTGCCCTGTTGAGGACACATGCCAGGAAGTACAGTTATGAGTTTCAGTGTTTTTTTAATTGAGAAGGGGTCATTATAATAATCTCATCTTATTTCCTACCCAACACAGGTGCTGTCATTCATCAAGCCCATAACTCTTGTGGTTAAGGTGTAAACTTTCTGCCATCTTAAAGTATCCTCCAGAAATGAACATGTTGTTTAATAAACAAGCTATTATTAGCAACTCCCATGGTGTTCCTGTGTTTATGCTATCTGTAAAGTACTTTGTCCTTACAGGAAGCCACAAAATCAAGTTCAGTGCACCACAGGAGTAAACATTTTTCAAGTGATGAAGTAGCATACAGATCGTTCACTCTTCATTAATACTTGCACTTTTTCCTTTGAGGTTCAGAGTTGGAGATTACTCTATGTTTACATTGCTTACCTATGCTTAAAAACATTAAGCCAACCCGTACTCAATTGTTTACAAGTGGTCACAGGCCAAGCACTGGTTAACTATGAAGAGTAAATAGCAAAAGTACGTTGTCCTGCCTTACGAATGATCCCAGGAATAAAAAGAAAATCCAAACATAGTTTAAGTGATGTCAGTTGATTTCTAGTTTTGTCTTGTGTTAAAATATTCTATGAAATAAACACAGAAATAAAATGTAATTAAAGAGTCCCAAGAAATCATAGGTTTCAGAGTAGCAGCCGTGTTAGTCTGTATCCGCAAAAAGAACAGAAGTACTTGTGGCACCTTAGAGACTAGAAATCATATAACTGAAAAAGCATGTGTTGTCTCATCCCTTGAATTTACAGAGCAATTTATCATATAATTAGGAAATACAAATTGGTATGCAGTAATTTGACTTTGCTAGTTAGGAATTGGTGAGCTGTCATTTAAAGCTCTGCTGTAGCTAGACAAATGCTCAGAGCAGATTTCCCATCTTTTCTTTAAAAATGGCTCCCTAAATCCTGCAAATGGAAAGGGATACCCTGTGTTGTTTCCTGTGTTTGTGGGTTGTGTGATCTTGACATGTCTTGGGCTGATTAGAATTTATCTTGATTTAATAAATCAACTAGTATAACTTGTTTAAAATAACTGCCAATATTATATTACATTATATAATAAACTGCTCCTATTTCCAGAGCAAATTTTGGTGCCTACAAAATGATGACTATTCTCAAGAAATGTTAGTAAAACAAGTTTGTTACTAGAAATCACCATTTATAACAGGAAAAATAAATGAATAGATGTTCTGTAAATTGATTTATTATGATCCATTACAATCATGTGTACAATACTGTCAGAATTACATATACATCTTACAAAGGAGCTAATATATCAAGCATATACATTTCTTACTGTTGTGATACAGCAGGGCCAGGGAGCAGTGGGAGAGTGGTCCTTTTGAGCGCCAGGATGTGGGTGTTGCTAGCTCGCCCACTGCTAAAAGCCCTTCCCCCAGGCTAAGGAGGAGCTACTAAACCCAGAACCCAACCAAGTTTGGGGAACAACAAAGGCAATAACAGGAACAGGTGTGGGGGTCAAAGAGCCAAAACTAGGGAACCAGAAGGGGACACTGAGCAGAGAACCCCGGACAGTGCCCATTGTTCCTTGAAGGCATTGAGAGAGCCAGTGGACGCTGCCCAGAGGAACTCTGCCCAAATACGTGAGCGGATAAAAGAATGAAAGTCAGCCCCACAGTCGCAGCCCCTGCTCCCTACCAACCTCCTCTCCCTGGTGTTATGAATGGCCACCTTGGCCATGGCCAGGAGGAGGTTGATGAGGTGGTCCCACGACTTCCTGGGGCCTCGGATTGGGTGTGCATAAATAAATAAGTGTGGGGAAAAAAGTGCAGTCAGAACCACAATAAGAGGTTCTGGAGGAGCCGAAAGAGGGGCTGCAGCCTGGCACACTGAAGGTACGCATGCGCCAGGGTCTCCCTCACGCCACAGAAGGGATAGGCTTCAGGGACAGAGGTGAACTGCATCAGGTGAACACTCCCGTGCTCACAGCTCCATAGAGGAGCTGCCAGCTGATATCCCCAGCAGGCCGCGGGACTAAAATGGAATATAAGATGGCCCACTGGGGTTCCCCGCCCTCCACTGCTGGTAAAAGGTCCCACCACTTGGTATCTGGACACGAGGGTGGGGAAATGAAACGTGTGCAGCACTAGTGGATATAGATAGTCTCTTGGCGCGATTCGAAAATGAACTGGCTGCAAGACACACAGACAGCTCGGGGTATGAGGAGGGAGAGGCCAGGAAGGCTTATGGAGGAGGGGGCTGATGTAAGGATCCGGAGGGCCTGGAGTGAGAGGCGGGCGGGGCGCACCCTCTCGAAGGACCCACTCGAGGAAAGCCTGAGCCCCAGGGGGCAGGGCTGCCTCCAACTCCTGGGGAACGCGTTGGGGGGGTTTTAAGGGTGGAAAGCCCCATGCGCCAACTAAGCACCAGGGGATCCACCCAACCCCCCAGATCGTAGTCCAGGAGGTCTCCGATCGTGGTGACTCCCACCAGGACCAAACTCCGGCACACCAAAGAGGACTCTGCCACCTGCACATGAAGATGGGGATTGTGTAGCAGGGACTCCCCAAGGACATCTACCCCCTTGGTGGCCACAATGAACCTGGTTGCTGAAACTAGCCTCCAGGTCCAGAGGAGGTCCTGGTAGAAGACTGGAAGCTCAGAGAGGTCTTGCGGAAGACCTCTTGGATGGAGAAAAAAGAGCTGATGGTCATATTGGAACCCTCGCAGGTGGTGAAGAAAGGCACTTTAAAGGAGTCTCTGCAGGGCCTAAAGGCAGAAGACATGGACCCGCCTGCATATGCACGTCAGGCCCTGTCCTCCCTCCTCCAAGGGAAGATGGAGAACCCTTGCAGAGACCCAGTGCAGTCCCAGCCAAAAAAACTCCAGAACCTCTGGACATTGGCCAGGAACACCGGGGTCGGGCATAGTGTGTTGAGCTGGTGCCAGAGCATAGACAGGACCAGTTGGTTAAACACCAGCATTCTCCCCCAGAGGGAGAGGCACTGGAGCAGTCCTGTCCAACACCGCAACCGCCCAGTCACCCTGCCCTCTAAACCATGCCAGTTCTCTGGCGGAGACGGATGTGTGGCAGAAAGGTAAACGTCAAGATACAGCAGCAGACCTGCGTTCCCCCCTGGATGGGCTGAAGCATGGGTGGGAGGGAGCTCGTCCGCCACCCGGCCCCGACCACCAGGCAAGAGCTCTTGACCCAGTTGACCCTGGTGCAATAAACAGCTTGGCAAGCCTGCACTCACATCAGGTAATCTGGGTCCCGGACCACGAGGAGTACATCATCGGCATACGCTGCCAGGCCCAGCCGCACCTCCAGCTCATGCAGCACCAACCCCATCAACCTCTTATGCAGGAGATGTAGGAAGGTCTCAATGGGCAGAGTATACAGCTGACCTTAACACACTTCTAGCCCAAAGCTGACAGGTGTGGTCAGGATCTAGATGAGTCTGACTGAACACTCTGCAGAAGCATACAGCACCTGGAGAAACCGCATAAACCGGGGCCTGAAGCCAAATGCCCGCAGAGAGCTGAGGAGATGCCCGTGGTCCATCTAGTCGAACGCTTTCTCCTGATCCAACCACAGGAGGGCGAATGACAGATTATCCCTACACCCAAGCTCCAAGAGATCCCAGACCAGATAAAGCTTATAAAAGATAGTACGGCCTGGGATGGTGTAGGTCTGGTCAGGACGGACCATGTCCGCCAGCACAGACCACAGCCTCAGTGAGGTGGCCTTTGGCATGACCTTATAGTCCATGCTGAGGAGTGAGACAGGATGCCAATTCCAGAGATTTTGGAGGTCCCCCTTCTTTGGCAGCAAGGCAAGCACCGCTTGCCTGGATGACAGGGGGAGGATCCCACTCTCCAAGAACTTGGCCGAGGATGTCCCAGAACACACAGTAGAACTCCACAGTCAGCCCATCCATACCCAGAGATTTATTGGTGGGCATGCGGCGGAGGGCTTCTGAGAACTCGGCCAGAGTGAGGGTCACGGTCCCAGCTGGTCCCGGTCACCCGTGCTGACCATCGGGAGTTCATCCTAAAGGAATCTGCAGGCATCAGCACTGGTCCTCCGCCCAGACAAAAGTGAACATAGAGTCATCGTCTGGGTGATGGTCATGCCAGACATCCACCAGGGAGTGATGAGCTACAATCTCCCTAAGGACGTCTGTGGCGGCTGGGCTTGACTCGATCCCCATGCAATCCTGCTCCTCAAGGGTGCTCCGGCTGAGGCCTCTGTGCAGTGTGGCGATGGCTGATGCTGAGCAGCTGGGCTCTGATCCTTTTGAGGTGGGGTGGCAGCCCTTGCCCCCACCCCAGGGCTGTAATCATGGGTGCTTCACATAGCAAGGCACCTGAGCCTAGCGCTGTGGGGGTCTCCCTATCCCTTGCTGCCCTTTTAACCACTGTGCCCTGTCAAGGGGTGCCGTGTCCTGCTGGCTTCGCCATTCGGGCCCCTGATTTTGTTCCTGTCCCCAGCCCTGACCCTGTCCCTGTCCTTGGTCCATGTCCTGCCCCATCCCTGACCCCATTCCAGCCCCTGCTACTGTCCTTAACCTTTTTTCTCTCCCTCCTCCTGTTGCTTCCACCCCTGCAGTTGCCTCATTTTCTTTTTATGAAGGTCCCTGGGAGGCGGTCTTTGTTTTTCCCTCTTCTGGCCCATCTGGGGCTTCAGTTTTCCCTCCGCCATTGTCCCTAGTGCCGAGTGATGAGTCAGGCGGTGGGGATCTGATCCCTGCTTGCCCGTCTTGATAAGCCACAGGACTGGCAGGGGACTCCAATAGGGAGATGCTCAGGGGTCCATGACCCCGGTCCCTGCAGCACAGAGGAGGGCACCTGTGGCTCCTCAAACAGAGTGCTTATTGCTCTTCAGCACTGGGGTGATTTCCCTCTTGTTCTCCAGACCATGAGGGCCATTTTGGGGGAGGGCAAAGGGACCGTGAAGCGGGACGCCGCGGCTTACCAGATGACCTGCTGCTTTCATGACACCCTGATGGCTTTTGGGGTTGGTCACAGTTTGCTGCGGGCACCGCTAGCATCCCTAACCACTAGGATCATCCCCAGCCCTGCTTATGTTGCCATCCATCTTTGCCACTTTGAACACCCACAGGTGTCAGGTGCTCTCCTTCCTTTGGGGGGGGGGGATACTCGGTTATTTTCCTGCAAGAGACCCACACGCCCAGGTCCTCCAAAGGCTCAAGGGGGATATGAATGCCCCCCACCGCCAAGCTCCTCTCCACCTTCTCCTGCCAGGAAGAACACCACCTTCCCAAACATCTTAGAGGCTGCCACCATGGACGTGGGCCCCACCACCTGCACCATCGCCCGTACGTAGGTTTCCATGTGGGGCAAGGCCAACACCAGGTCCTGGGCCTTTAAAAATCTACCAAATTTCAGAAGACTCTTGATAAAATCAGAGTTGCCAATGCTCTATAACTTATGTCAATATATCTTTGTTAAGAAGATCATAAAATCCCACAAATACATGTTCAGATAATGTTAGTGTCTTGCTTAAACTTACTAATACACTGAGGTCTGGCTTAATAGAAGATAAAGTTAAATTTCTGATTACTTGTCCCTGCGTAGGTATTCTAGCTTATATAATATTTGGAGACACTAACAACAGATAGACCCTTCAGAAAGGCCTCTAATGTCTGCACCATGAAGAATGACTTATTATCACTTAGATAATAGTTGGTCCTATAGGTTCATTGAGGAATGTGTATATCTGAAAACAAAGCTATTTTAAGAATACTTGAAATGAAATACTTTTGAATTCTATTAAAATAATAATACAATTATAGGGATAAGAAAAGTGAAGAGGAGAGCATGGATAAACATATTTCTATATATATGAATTGCAGATAATGGATCCTTATGTCTCAACCCTGAAAAGTCTGAGCACCTACAACTCCCACTGAATGAGTCAGAGAAAGAAATGTAGTTCTAAGCTTAATTATAAATAGTGGATTAATAAAAATAGACCATATATTTTAAAATATCAGTTATTAAGTTGCTGCAAAGGTTTTCTATGGGGCCTCAGTCTGAAACAGTGAATGTCACTATGCTATCAGGGGTCATTTTCTACATGACCTTCAGCCCTCTAACACATAAATATAGACGTGCTGTTTGGACTGATGCAGGAAATGTGGATATTAATGTGGATATTAATCTTCATATTATGTCTATTGCTGGAATATAATCACTGGCTGGGTGAATGTATTTACTGGGTGAATGTATTTGTATTTGCAGATACCAGAAATACTTAAATGTTGTGCTCTGTGACCACCTCTTTGCCTCTGTTTCAGCAGTAGCTCTTCACGTGTGTTTGTTAAATAATGTAGCAGCTAGCCTTACCTCAGTTTCCACCATTACCTCATTAGATTCCAGATCCTTATGGGTCATAAAAAACCTCACACTCTGTTGTGGTGTATCTCCTGGTGAACTCTTCATAAAAATTATGAAATTCTCTGTGCTATTGCCATATGGAAGATAGTGTCAAGCAAGCAAGTGCTTGTTTGTTCTATTTCCAAGACGGCTTGCTATTCATTGTATTTCTCCCCACAGAGAATAGGAAAGGCTCAGAATCACAGCTGAAGCTTTAGTGAACTACAGATTTCACTGTACCTTCCCAGGCTCATTAGTTCTGCTAACAGCTTCCACTTGTTAAGAGGCTCTGCGGGTGAGGACAGCAGCAGCAGTCAGTGATGCTAAAACAGGGGTAGCAGCAGAGACTATTGTATTGGCTGAAGTGAAGGTGAGAGGTGGGGATGAGAATGTGAACTTTTGTTGCGTAAGTTTTTTTTTAACTTAACCCCAATTGCACAATTTTCAGATTAACCCTTTGCCCCCAAAAGAAAAATAAATAAAACACCAGTCATAGGCTGCTTGTATTCATTCCTTGTAACCCTATCGATTTCTATGGTTGCATAGCTGAAAATAAGGAGAAATTTTTGCCCTTTTTGTCAGCTTCCCACCATGGAAGGATCTTTCTTTTGCTTCTATTCTTAGTCATATTAGGTAATGATAGAAACTGGATTTCAACCTCCTCGAGTACTGTGGCTTAAACCTATGAAAGTATTTTCCGTGAAGATCCTGTTACTGCTTCTGAAGGTTTTTTTCCTCCTCTAGTGTCTGTCCCTGCTGAACTACATAATGAATATAAAACACATTCTTATTGAGCATTCATTGCACCTGCAAAATCCACAAGCAAAATAATGAAAGCAACCATATTCTATCTACACACACACATATATACATGTGAAAACACAAGCATGAATTGGCCTTGTTACTCCACTGCACCAGAGCTCTGCTTGGGTGAAGTGGGCAGATTGGTTAAGCCTGACAAGGAGTCAATTGTCCTGTAAGTTTAAGCTGTAGGGGGATGTTTTGGGACATAGGAAGTGTCAGAGCTGCCTACACCATCTTCATAGCAGGGGAGAGTCTCCCTGCACAGGGTGAATTCACTAGGGAAAACCTTTAGACACTGTAAGTTCACTTTGTGCCAAATAAGCAGCATAAAATGAATCTGGCAGACTGGATGATCCAGTCCCCCCGACCCCCCACCCTGATTTATACATATATGGGCAACACATCCTGACTAACTCCAGTTGATTTGCATCACCAGAATTACACCAGTTTACATCTGTTGGCTCAGTTTCTTTCCTGCTGGCATATGGTTGTGTAATTTTTACCATCGCTACCATGAGGGGATATATATCCCTGCATCAGAATTGACTGTCCTTCCCTGGGATTCTGTTTCAGAGGTGGGGAGGGCAAAACTTTCATTTTCACTTAGCTCTCCATAGTAGCCCAGCCAGAAGTTGCCAAGAGGATGGGTAGATTTATAATATCTATCTTGGCCTGCTTCCTCACAATTTGTGGCAAGCCCAGGTAGAGGAGAAATTTTGGATGCCCCCAATCGTGAAGACATCGAAAGTGCCTTGTGCTACCTCAGGTCACTTTCCCTCCCAGTAGAAGACTTTCTGCAAATGGGCATCTATTGGGATCACTTACTCCTCCATGCCAATTTATGCTATCTGAATTTGATGCAAATATCTATATGTGACAGTGAGTGGGGAGGCTCAGTGCTCGAACAAGAAACACTTGATGCACAGATAGAATAATGATAGCAGACAGCTCCCAGTTTCTTCTACCCCTCTGAATGCTCCCCCAAAGAACAAAACCAAATGTATTTACTACAGGCTATCTGGTACAAAATAAAACTTGTTGGACTGATATACATTGTACACAGCTGCCTGTGACTACTGCTTTCTCCTAATTTGAGAGTAGATGCATGGTCCAGTGGTTACAATGCGAGAGTGGAATTTGCGAGACCTAGGTTCAAGTACTTCCTTTGTGACCTTGGGGAAATCACTTACAGCCAGAGTTTTAAAGGTCTTTAGTCATATAAAGATGCAAATAGGATCCTAGTGGGATTTTCAAAGTGCCTAAGCACATGACTCATACTGCTTATGGCTAAGTGCTCCTTCACCTCCAAAGTCCTCTCTAACATGCACAAGATTTTAACCTCACCTACATTTTTCACTATTTACATGAAATCTTTGGAAGACCTGGTGAGAGAATACAGGGCGATGTGCCAGCTATATACAGACGCCCTTCCAGAAGTATGTCTTCTTAATGTCAGCATCATCTCCCAGATTTCTCAGTGACAAAATCAGCACCTGGAGGCAGCTCAACTGTCAAAAGATGGTAGAAGAATCTTGCCTTCTTTGTAGTATTCCCATCTACTTGCATCTTGCCTTCAGATTGTTAGTCTTCTGCCTTGTGGTTCTTCCTCAACACTACTGGATGGCTTAATAACCATAGCAGAACAAAACCCCAACCAAATAATAAAAAACAAAAACATTTCCATCAGTGACTCCTCATCCTATGGGACACAAACTGGGTCATGCTTTCTTGATCTCTAGGCTTGACTACTGGAGTACTAAGTTCCCTTTAAGCTGTGCGGCTGGATGGTGGCCCAGCAGGCTATCAAGTGCCACCCAGCAGACTATCAAGTGCCGCACACCTCAGGTGTTCCTCCCCCCACTGCTGTGCTGCTTCTTCCCTCTGCCTTGGAGCTGCTCCCGGTAGCCTCCTGCTTGCTGTGTGGGGGGAAGGGGGAAGTAGGGGGTGCTGATGTCAGGGTGTCCTCCTCCGCCCACCCACATACCCCATCTCCACACAGAGCAGGGGGACACACAACAGGGCTCAGGATGGAGGGAGCTTGCAGGCAGCTGCTGCTGTGTCTGAGCATGCCGATCTACTTAAAAGGGCAGCATATTTAAAGTGGGAGAAGTGTACTTAAAGGGGCAATGCACGTATCTCTCTCTCTCTCACTCACATGCACACACACACACATTGTGTGTCTCTGTCATACACACACAAACACACACTGTCTTTCACACTCACCTCCCGACACATATTTGTATTATGTCGTTGTTACTTCTTTCAAAGTGTAAAAAACAACAGAGGGTCCTGTGGCACCTTTGAGACTAACAGAAGTATTGGGAGCATAAGCTTTCGTGGGTAAGAACCTCACTTCTTCAGATGCAAATAATGGAAATCTCCAGAGGCAGGTATAAATTAGTATGGAGATAACGAGGTTAGTTCAATCAAGGAGGGTGAGGTGCTCTGCTAGCAGTTGAGCTGTGAACACCAAGGGAGGAGAAACTGCTTCTGTAGTTGGATAGCCATTCACAGTCTTTGTTTAATCCTGATCTGATGGTGTCAAATTTGCAAATGAACTGGAGCTCAGCAGTTTCTCTTTGGAGTCTGGTCCTGAAGTTTTTTTTGCTGTAAGATGACTACCTTTACATCTGCTATTGTGTGGCCAGGGAGGTTGGAGTGTTCTCCTACAGGTTTTTGTATATTGCCATTCCTGATATCTGACTTGTGTCCATTTATCCTCTTGCATAGTGACTGTCCAGTTTGGCCAATGTACATAGCAGAGGGGCATTGCTGACATATGATGGCATATATAACATTGGTGGACGTGCAGGTGAATGAGCCGGTGATGTTGTAGCTGATCTGGTTAGGTCCTGTGATGGTGTTTCTGGTGTAGATATGTGGGCAGAGTTGGCATCGAGGTTTGTTGCATGGGTTGGTTCCTGAGTTAGCGTTGTTATGGTGCGGTGCGTGGTTGCTGGTGAGAATATGCTTAAGGTTGGCAGGTTGTCTGTGGGCGAGGACTGGCCTGCCTCCCAAGGTCTGTGAAAGTGAGGGATCATTGTCCAGGATGGGTTGTAGATCACTGATGATGTATTGGAGAGGTTTAAGCTGAGGACTGTAGGTGATGGCCAGTGGAGTTCTGTTGGTTTCCTCTTCTGGGCCTGTCTTGTAGCAGGATGCTTCTGGGTACACGTCTGGCTCTGTTGATTTGTTTCTTTATTTCTTGTGTGGGTATCATAGTTTTGAGAATGCTTGGTGAAGATCTTGTAGGTGTTGGTCTCTGTCTGAGGGGTTGGAGCAGATGCGATTGTACCTCAGTAGACGATCCATCGGGACCCTCTGTTGCTTTTTACAGATTCAGACTAACACGGCTACCCTCTGATACTTTCAAAGTGTATTATTTTAGTTTTTTCACTGGTCTATGTATTTCATAATTTTTATTTCTCTCTTACACTTAAATTTAATTCTTTGAATAGTGAGTTCTAAAATGCCTAACCTGTCCTGTCTGGAGTAAGTATCTCTATGATAACTTTTTAAAAATATATATTATATCTAGGTTTTTGGTTTCTATTGGTGGCACACATCTTCACATTACTTCGATGTGGTACATAACAAAATTCATTCCGTGCGTGAATGGAAAATATTAGAGGGAACACTGCGTACATATCTAGGAATAAAGTCACATACCTTGGAAAGCTCCAACTGGTATAAAAAGCAGCAATCCTTCTTCCTGCTGTTGGCAATCAACAGTGTCAAAGGTCTTAGAGGCACCTCTCCCCCTGCCCAGCCCTGATGGAGCTGCTGCGCAGGCGGGGAGAGATGCCTCTCATCCCGCCCCAAGCTGCTGTGGCAAGAGAGGGCTGGGGGGAGTCCTCTCTCCACACCCCAGCCCCAGGGCAGCCTACACTCTAAATTCCTCAACCCTGGCCCCACCCCAGCTCCCATACCCCCAACTGATGTCCTCTCCCCCCTGCACCCTAACCCTCTGTCCCAGCCCTGAGCCTCTTCCCCAAACCCCTTATCCCTGGTCCCACCTCAGAGCCTGCACCCCCAGCTTGCTCCCTCACTCTCCCACATCCCAACCCTATTCTCCAGCCCTGAGCCCCCTCCCACACTCCGAACCCTATGGCCCCACCCCCACCACATATCACTTCCATATTGATACAAATAACAAAATTAATTCTACACATGGACAAAAGAAATTAAAGGGAACACTCATCCAATAAGGTGTTGACAGTCTCAGTGAGTAGGGCTCACAGGTGTTCTCTGCTCTCTTTTACCATCTAGGAGTGATTTAGGGACTCAGACACAGAGGTGACCCTGACTGCTATCAGTTCTTCCATGACTATTACTTGCATGATAAGCATAAATCTGTAAAGAAGGTGTTGTGCTCTTGGTTTATTATTTTAAGAAGGCCTAGACGGCTTTTCTCGATGCATTGTTCTTCTCTGTGAAACGATGATAGTTCCTCAGAGTGAGAGGTGATAGGGCTGAATGAAGGCAGTCTGGGTTTACAAAGAAATTTTGTACAACACAGAATAGTTCTGTGGAGTATGACTTTCCTGACTCTGAGGGTAGCCTCCTCCATGGCAGTCTGAGTGACAACCATAGTGATCTAAGGAGGCAGTGGGATGGGATGTGGTGAGAGCTGGAGTTTTGTGCTAGAATATCCACTGCAACAGTCAGGAAGTGGTTGTACTGATTCACTAATTCTTCTACTCCTTGTCTTCTTGATTGGGCAGATCTTTCAAGATTGGCCGAATCCAAGAGATTTCAGAGGTGTACCATAGTGGTGGTTTCTTCTTGCCTTGTGATAGGGAGAGTTCTGATATATTTGGAAGAGAAAGTTGTCTAACCAGGATGGGGAGACTTATTTCAAAATCTGTACCATGTATCCAGCCCAACTACATGTGTGTCTCCAGAGATCTTACCTCTGAGAAACCTACAGTGGAATGTTTGTAGATGCACTGTTGGGCTATAGTTTCAGAGGTGTTGTCTGCATTGAAACTGAAGTGTCCCAAGAGAATGAGTGTTGTGAACTTTATTACTGAACCAGACAACATTTAGTCTATGGTGTTTTTGGTGCATGGAGCTTTAAAGACCAGCAGGGTATCTGGATTAATCTTGTCCCTGGACTCACAGATTAAGTGGATGCATTCTAAAGCTTCTGTTCTGAGTGAGATTTTTGCTGCAGTTGAGCCAAGAAGGGAATAGAATCAGTGAAAAATTATACTTCAGTGCAACCAATCCAAAAAAATATTGTACTATGTCATTAAAGACTTGGTCCAACAGCAATGACATAAACACTATGTAAGGCTATATTAAATACAAAGATTCCCCAGCCAAGTAGGGACTAGTTTTTTTTCTGATATTTTTTGGCTGTTACCTTTGGTCTATCTACCTCAAACAAAAACAAACGAAAAAAGCAAGAGTCATTAGGTAAGTTAATGTAGCATACACATTGTGTGTGTGTGTCTGACACATAGAGATCACATTTGTTTAACAAACTCAGGATTATTTAATATTTATTAATATTTTGATATTGATCTGGAAATCCCAGAAGTTCTACATCTGCATGGTATTATTTACAAGAATGGCATCAATTTTATGTTTGTGGGTTAAAGATAATAGTATATGATCTATAAAACTGCCAATTTTTACTTCATGAAACGCTCATGAAAAAGAGAGAACAGATGAAAGTTACTATAGAAGTATAATCAGTATAACTTACTATCTAGAGATGGATAGAGTTCTAGTAAATTATTTGCAGTGAGCCAATTTTTTAAAACCTTGATGCTCTTTGTGTGCCTTACAAATAATTGCGCCTCGCAGAATGGCAAGGGCAAGGGGAAGGTAGTTTTAATTGAAAATCAGTCCTATTATATGGAGTACGCATGCTCTATTAATTAGAAATGGATATCAGTGCTGGTTTTGAATATGAAAGTAAAAGTTCTATTTCTAGCCTTTCACTACATTCACTATACTTCATGACTATTTGTAGGAGTGGACGAAATTTCAAAAAGTGATATAACAAACTGAACTTGATCCTACTCCTAGAGGAAAAGTGAAAGGGACAACAGAAGACCTTAAATTGCTAACCAGTGACAGCTATCAACATGTCACTTTTTTTTAACTCTTGCTGAAAGAAAAATTCCTCATCACTGACACAGAGAATCTCTCAAGTTATTTAACTACAGAGATCATATACAGTAACTGTGGTTCAAACTATGGGACAGGGCAAAATTAATACATTTGGGCAGAATATCAGAATCCAGGGAAAGGGGGTGCCAAACGGCACAAGGAACACACTTTATCTACTCCCAATCAAGGCCAGTCACAACCATAGTTTTTGTACTCAGTGAATTGCAGGAACTGCTGCCCTTTGTGTCCTGCATGTGCCCTTCCTCAGCACCAGGAGGGAAAAAATCTTTATCATTGTAATGCTGACAGACCCCAGTCATTGGTGGCTGGGATCAAACCTGGGATTTCTGGAGTTTAATGCATGGGCCTCTACTGACTGAGTTAAAAGACACCTAGCTCTCTTAGCCCAGGCTGTAGCAGGCTCATCAGTCTCTAGCTGGTCTAAGCTAATACTAGAGGAGGACAGAGTCCCATGCCATTGAGGCCATGGTTTACACTATCTTAAAGGGTAATGAAACCTGCACAGTCCCCTACTCATTGGGAAACTCAAGGAGAGATTATGCTATGCTGATTTTCCATGTGAAGAATAAGGGATGATTTTTTTTAAACTGTCAAGTATCAGGGGGTAGCCGTGTTAGTCTGTATCTACAAAAACAACAAGGAGTCTGGTGGCACCTTAAAGACTAACAGATTTATTTGGGCATAAGCTTTCGTGAGTAAAAACCTCACTTCTTCGGATGCATAGAGTTCACTCTATGCATCCGAAGAAGTGAGGTTTTTACTCACGAAAGCTTATGCCCAAATAAATCTGTTAGTCTTTAAGGTGCCACCAGACTCCTTGTTGTTTTTTTAAACTGTGAGAGTGATTAACCAGCAGAACAAACTACCCAGGAAGTGGTTGATTCTCCATCTCTTGATGTCTTCACGTATGATGGATGCCTTTCTACAAGATATGATTTAGTCAAATACAAGCTATTGCACTCAATACTAAAGTAACTGGGTTAAATTATATCATCAGATAGTCAGATCAGATGATCGAATGGTCCCTTCTGGTCTTAAAAATCTATGAGCAATGAACCCTTCCACAGTTCAGTCTGGGGTAGTGCAGCTACACACTGTCCCATATGCAGAAATAGGCCTAAATGGTACTATCTACTCTGATGCTACTGCCTTACAATAAGAACATTTTCCTCCCCAGGTGGAAAATATATGAATGCTATTGTTTATGCTATGCAAGTGCCTGTAAACAAACCAATTAATTACCAGCTTTTCACTAGCTGGAACATCCAATCATCCACGATAGAGCTGGCTGAGAAACAATTTCCATCCTGTGGGAAAAGTACAAGATTTCAAAATTTTGTTTCATCCTGAATCAGAACCAAAAGTCAAAATCTCTGATTTTTTACAAAACAAAATGTTCCTAAAATATTGCCTTTCAACTTCATCACAATGTTTCATTATGATTTTATTGTTTTGACTATAATATAAAAGTTGAAACAATAAAGTTGAATCAAAACAATAAAGTTAAAATTAAACTTTTCAACCTTATGTAAATGAAACATGAATATCATTTCACACTGAAATTTTTGACAAAAATCTATACATTCCCATGAAATTTTTCAATTTAGTCAAATCATCATTTTCTGTCATCAGAAAAATTTTGACCAGTTCTAATCTACAGTATTTAAAGCCACTGCAGGTTGAATAAATAGATTTGAAATTTAAGAGTAGAAATATTTGTAGTTATCCAGGCTCAGTATTAAATTAACTTTTGGGAAGCTGGACACTGTAATGTGCTGACTATGAAAAGTGCATTGGAAGGTATGATTTGATTGGAAAGGCCCATTTCTTCCCAGATTAACACAAAGACTCAGTCTTTTGCTAATTTTCATAAAACTTCTGAAAAGACCATTTACACATCACCATGTTTTATTTGTATCTGATGGAGTAGTAGTGGGACCTCAAGGAATCAGTATGACACTTTCTTCTTTGCTTTTTTGCACTGTCAGACAAGAATGTAGTATATAAAAAATAAAGAGAAATGTGACAGAGCCCTTAATTTATGGCAACAAGTTTACATAGTACACACACATTAATTCCTGTCACTTCTCAGATATCAGTTATCTAAAAGATCTCAGGTTGGAATTGGAGGTCTCTATCTTTCTAGTCATACTAGAGTATTGGATTCTGTTAGGGGAAAGAATTATATTTTTAATCAATACTATGTTTGGCAAATTTGCAGGTAGCTTCCAGGGAGTGACTACATTCTAGTGAGGTGAGAGATCTGTTGAGCTGGTCTACCCTCTAGAACTAACGGATGCAGGGTTTTGAAAGAGTTCTGAGTAATAATTTTTTTCTCTCAGTGTACTACTCAGATAATGGTTTAGTAAGATGATAACAATACTTTGTCCTCATTTCCAAATGGTCCCTAGGCATCCTCTTTCAGAGTTTTGTCCTCACAAATCACCTCAGTTTATAGATGATCTGTTAGAAGTGAAGTAGGATGGAAGATGCTAAAGCAGATGTGGTGGACATAGTGTGAAACTGATCAATTACATCATAAAACCTTAAAATGGATGCAGCTGCATCAGAGCTCCTAGACTCTTGAAATCTGATGGCATAGCTGTAGAGTAGGCAAAGAGGAGATTCTTTGTCTTTGCTATAGCATCTGAAAAATCTTGGTCAGCAGGTTTTTTTCAAGCTGTGGATGGTCTGATTACTGCAGGCACCTGCCTTCAGTTACTGAATTAAGTTATTTCTGTTCTGAGGAAATGTATAGATATTTTGCAGAGCGGATTATTCAGATTTAAATTGAAGTATTTGTGCATGTGACAGGAAAGCAGAATCTTCAGGAGACAAATGCAAGATCTCCCCTGGTTAAGTTCCAGCTACTATCACTTACTGAGCTTTGTGCCATGACCTGAGGTTGGACCTATGTCCTGCCTTGCTGGAGAAGGTGAGTGGGTAAGTACTAAGCCCATTACTGCAGGAGACTCTCCCTGCTTCTATTAAGAGGGGTAGGATGCCATTGACTTTGAAGGACGCAGGTCTTCACCCTTTGCCCAACAAATCATCATTACACATTAACAACCTGGGCAGTTCTCGAACAGTTTTCATCCTTCCCTTTTTTGGGGAAGGTGATTGGGAAGCTTGTGGCTAAACAGCTCCTTCAATATCTAACTGCATCAGAGCTCCTGGATGCTTATCTATCTCTGTACAACACTGGATTTGATGCAGAAACTTACTGTTGCAGTGGCTGATGAACAACTCTTTGCATTGGAAAATAATCAGGTTCCACGCTGATATTATTAGATCTAGCAGCTGCCCTCAATACCATTGATAATAAAGTGTTGTTGATTAATCCATGGCCTCCTGGAGGAGGTGATGGGATTGCTTTAGGGTGCCTCTATTCTTTCTTGGTTAAGGATCCCAGAGGACTGTATTAGGAAATTGCTCATCATTCCCAAGGGTACTCTTCTGCAGAATGCTGCAGGGTTCCATCTTGCACCCCTGTTATTCACTGTGTATACTGTTCAGTGTGAAGGGGCTTGGGTTGCATTCTTTTTGGTATCCCAGTGGCATCTAGCTTTATGTCACCATCTCAACTGATCAAGCGTAGGATGATAAATATCTGTCCCAGTGTTAGCATTTGTGAGTGCCAAAGAAGTGTTGTAGAATGTCTAGTAAAATGTTTGGCTGCATGTATGTGTTCTCTCTGTGTGCTGTCCTAGCTCTGCACAAATAGCTGGTACAGCAGACCTTGAGCGAACCACTCAATGACCACAAGATCCGTGTTAAGGTATGAAGGCACCCGGACAGGTTTATTGTCAATGAAGCATGTTAGTAGCACCCAGCAGACTCTATGGGAATACTAAGATATGCATGGCCGTGACAATTAATGCAGCTCCATGAATGGCGGGACTTTCCATTCTCTCCTAGGCTGGCCAAAGACAATCCCCCTGAGACTCCATTTTATACATGAATACAGACAAGTTATGTATTACACCTCTGATGTGCCTCCTGACATGGTTAGCTACCACCCATTACCTTATACATGTTGGTTTGATCAAAATATCTCTATCAATCACCCTGTTATCCTGACCTTATTTTTAGGCAGGGTTAGTGTGTTCTTTTTATTTTTGGTGTGTGTGTGTTTGTACCATACTTGGTATGGGATGTTCTGATACCATGCTTCTGGAATGTGTTTCTGTGAATGTTCTGTGCCTAGTATTTCTTAGGTATGTGTATGTTTTTGCCATACCTGCCCTGTTCTTAACAGGTTCTGTGAACTTGCAAGTAGTATGTTTTGTTACAGGGCTTGGCTTTTGCTTATAGCTTGACACTTGCTAATTCTACTTTATATTAGCAGGGCCTATTTACTACTTTAGTTCAGGCCTCAGGCCTTATACCAGGCCTCTAATACAAGGGCTTATGCCTGAGGCTCTCTTCCTACTATAGAATGTTCTGTCTGAACAATTTGCTACTGGTTCAGTTCTTTGACTGACAAAGAGAAAGAGAGAACTTTCGAAGCAATGGAATGCCATTTGCCTTAGGTTAAAAAAGCAACCCTCCCCCCACACACACACCCCTGGGAATTATGATGTGGATAAGGGTTACTCTTCTGAGGAAGGGTTGCAGGACCAGGATCTAAAAATGTAACACTTCTGTCTAGAAGGGTAAAAAGACCTGGATCTATGTGCCAAACACATTAGCTGCAATAACCAACTATGAGACAAAGTTGTATACTCTATCCAAAATTATTGGAGGACATAGCTAGATTGGTTCAGCTGATTGTTAGGAGATAACTAAGCCAAAGATATTTTCTTTGGCTTTTTGTATTTGCCAGTATTGGTGAGAAATCAGAAGTGTGAATATTGGCTCCGGTATACAATAATAGCATCGAAGAACAGATTTAAATGGGGGGGGAGGGAAATTAATAAACATCAATAACATTTCCTATCAATCTGTGGAACATACAGAGTTAATACTAACTGCTGGGTTTCTGAACAAACAGTAACTTATCAGTTCTAATATCCATATAAGTATTCACCTCTTCATGGTTAAAATCTTTCACAGTAATATTTGTACATGCTATTGGTGTATAAATAAGCACAGTATGCATAATAACAATGTCACAGGAAGGAGTTAATAGTTCAGAGGCATTAACCAAGATGAAATTTGGGATAGACTTCCTCACTTGGTAATTGCTACAAAGGTTCAAGATTACTCGGTCTATTCTCTCTCTCTCTCTATACCCACCTCTATTTAATGATATGTATATGTGTGTGTAGATAGATAGAAACATACATGTGTGATTTATTTATATATAATCTGCAAAGGACTAATTAGGAGGAAAGGAATGAGAAAGGAACTGAAAAGGAGGTTTGGGGGATCATTAAGCCTGAAAAAAATCAGTAAATTAAACCCAAACACTAAAATGCAAGTTATGATAATACCTGAAGAGAGCCAAGGAATTTTTTAAAGAAAGAGTCTGGGAGGAAATGAAGGCTGGAAGCTTGAAGAGAAACTGGAAGGAATAATAATAAATCATATATGGAGATATCTTATCTCCTAGAACTGGAAGGGACCCTGAAAGGTTATTGAGTCCAGCCCCCTGTCTTCACTAACTAGCAGGATCAAGCACTAATTTTGCCCTAGACCCCTTCAAGGATTGAACTCACAACCCTGGGTTTAGCAGGCCAATACTCAAACCACTGAGCCTCCCACAAAGGAACTGCTTTGTGAACTTGTTTATTTCTTCAGCACAACTGTGAGTAATTATAACAGCCCAAAGGAAAGCAGAGTGAAGTACTTATGATATATGGGGACTGTTTGTTCTGTTCAAGTGAATCAGTGTGTGAAGCATCTGATCTTTAGGAGATAGGAAATGTGTCAATTAATTAATGTTCTAATATTTTTAGATATCCTGTTGTGTTCTAGGCATATTGGGGATCTGGATTATTTTTTGTGCTACAGAATATCAGGTTTCTCATTGCATAAATTAGTGATTTGTTTTTTTTCACTGTGCTTTTTACTTTTTAAATTATTTACTATCTCTGTAACTGTGATAAGTTTTTGACAAGACTAAAATACATTCTCCAACCTCTCTCAAAAAGCTCAGGTCTCAACAGCTTTTTCTATTTAGATTTTCAATTTTCCCCCTTTTGCTATTTTATTGTATATTTGGGAATTTGGGGCTTTTGTAAATTGCCCACAATTTGACAGCCTCTATAGCAGCAGATTAGTAAATTTTCAGACTTTCACACATGATTACTGTTCTCCATAAATAAGGCATCCTGAAGTGTTTTAAGTGTCTTGTTTTAGGCTCAACCTTAGAAGCTTCTGAGCACTCTGTCCTTCTAATTCCAGTAGGAATTGGGAGTGCCTAGCACCATACAGCATCAATGCTGAATCACCATTAGTACTTATACTACTTTGGGACAAACTACATACTCAGTTACTCACTCGTGCAATTTCACAATGAGGTTGTACACAAGAAACCTTGGTCAGAATTTTGTGTTTTGAGCTTGTCTCTATTAGGTTTTCAGGCATAGAATCACAGATTGGAATGGACCTTGAGAGGTCATCTATTCCAGTCGCATGCACTCATGGCAGGACTAGATATTATCTAGACCATCCCTACAGGTGTTTTCTAACCTGCTCTTAAAAATCTCCAATGATGGAGATTCCAAAAGCTCCCTGGGCAATTGTTTCCAGTGCTTAACTACCCTGGCAGTTAGGAAGTTTTTTCTAATGTCCAACCTAAACCACCCATTGTGTCTTGTCCTACTCTCAGAGGTTAAGAAGAACAATTTTCTCCCTCCTCCTTGTAATAACCTTTTATGTACTTGAAAACTGATAGCATGCCCCATCTCAGTCTTCTCTTTTCCAGACTAAGCAAACCCAATTTTTATAACCTTTCCTCAAGGGTCATGCTTTTTAGATCTTTAATAATTTGTATTGCTCTCCTCTGGACTTTCTCCAATTTGTCCACATCTTTCCTGAAATATGGTGCCCAGAACTGGACACAATACTGCAGCTGAGGCCTAATCAGCACAGAATAGAGTGGAAGAATTACTTCTCATGTCTTGCTTACAACACTCCTGCTAATACATTCCAGAATGATGTTCACTTTTTTTGCAACAGTTACACTGTTGACTCATTGAGCTTGTGATCCACTAGGACCCCCAAATCCCTTTATGCAGTACTCCTTCCTAGACAGTCATTTCCGATTTTGTGTGTGTGCAACTGATTGTTCCTTCTGAAATGGAATACTTTGTATTTGTCCTTATTGAATTTCACCCTATTTACTTCAGACCATTTCTCCAGTTTGTCCAGATCATTTTGAATTTTAATTTTATCCTCCAAAACACTTGCAACTGCTCCCAACCTGGTATCAACCCACAAACTTTATAAGTGTACTCTCTATGCCATTATCTAAATCACTGATGAAGATATTGAACAGAACTGGACCCAGAACTGATACTTGTAGGACTCCTCTTGATATGCCTTTCCAGCATGAACCACTGATAACTACCCTCTGGGAACAGTTTTCCAACCACTTATACACCCACCTTATAGTAGCTCTATCTAGGTTGTATTTCCCTAGTTCATTTATGAGAAGTCATGTGAGACAGTATCAAAAACCTTACTAAAGCAAGATATACCACATCTACTGCTTCCCCCCATCCACAAGGTTTGTTATCCTATCAAAGAACGCTATGAGGTTGGTTTGACATGATTTGTTCTTAACAAATCCATGCTGATTGTCACTTACCACCTTATTATATTCTAGGTGTTTGCAAATTGATTGCTTAATTATTTGCTCCATTATCTTTCCAGATACTGAAGTTAAACTGACTTGTCTGTAATTCTCCGGGTTGTCCTTACTTTTTTATAGATTGGCACTATATTTGACCTTTTCCCTCTGGAATCTCTCCCATCTTCAATGACTTTTCAAAGATAATCGCTAATGGCTGAGATATCTCCTCAGCCAGCTCCTGGAGTATTCCAGGAAGTATTTCATCAGTCCATTATGACTTGAGGACATCTAACTTCAAGTAATTTCTAACTTGTTCTTTTCCTATTTTAGCCTCTGATCCTACCTTATTTTCACTGGCATTCACTATGTTAGACATCCAATTGCTTCTAACCTTTTTGGTAAAAACTGAAACAAAAAGGTCAGTTAGCACTTCTGCCATTTCCACATTTTCATTATTGCTTTTCCCAGTCATTGAGTAATGTGCCAACCGTGTCCTTGGTCTTCCTCTTGCTTATGCTGTATTTGTAGAATGTTTTCTTGTTATCCTGTATGTCTCTAGCTAGTTTAATCTCATTTTGTGCTTTGGCCTTTCTAATTTTGTCCCTAAATACTGGTGGTATTTGTTTATATTCATCCTTTGTAATTGGACCTACTTTCCACTTTTTGTAGGATTCTTTTTTTGAGTTTCAGATCAGTGAAGATCTTCTGGTGAAGCCATGGTAGTATCTTGCCATACTTCCTATCTTTCCTATGCAGTGGGATAGTTTGCTCTTCCACCCTTAATAATGGGCACATACATACTGTTGTCTGTAGCACAAAAAGCCCTGCTTTCCTGCAAACCTTCAACTTTTTCCTCATGCTCCCTTGCGGAATCAGTCAGCACTGGCTGGCATTCCTGCTGTGATTGCAATTGGGCAAAGTGAATTAAGGTATTAAAGTGAGGGTATATGTATGTTTTTGTGTGCGCATTTTATACACACACACACACACACACACACACACACACAGAGTTTCTGCAGCTTCTGTGTTGACTTCTGCCATTCTTTGCATTTGAGGGTTTGCAAACAAGCAGAACTCTCAATTCATTTTTATACAAAGAATTCACTACAAAGGATAAATAACGATTCTCTGTTTTTCATGCCATATTCCGAGCTGCTTACACGTTGGAAAATACGGTAATTTTTAAAAGAATTTTTGTTCTGATGTCAAATTGTTAGGACTCTTTTTTGAATTTGAGATCACTGAAGATCTCCTGGTTAAGCCAGGGTGGTCTCTTGCCATACTTCCTATCTTTCCTATGCAGTCTCTTTGAAAAACTGCCAGCTCTCTTGAATTGTTTTCCCCCTTAGACTTGCTTTCTATGGGATCTTACCTACCAACTCCCTGAGTTTGCTAAAGTCTGCTTTCTCGAAATCCATTATCTTTATTGTGCTGTTTTCCCTTCTACCATTCATTACAATCATGAACTTGATCATTTCATGATCACTTTTACCCAAGCTGCCTTCCACTTTCAAATTCTCAACCAATTCCTCCCTATTTGTTAAAATCAAACCTAGAACAGCCTCTCCCCTAGTAGCTTTCTGTACCTTCTGAAATAAAAAAAAAATGTCTCCAATATATCCCAAGAACTTGTTGGATAATCGGTGCCCCACTGTGTTATTTTCCTAACAGATATCCGGGTAGTTGAAATCCCCCATCACAACCAAGTCTTGTGCTTTGGATGATTTTTAGTTATTTAAAAAAAGCCTCATCCACCTCTTCTTCCCGGTTAGGTGGCCTGTAGTAGACCCCCATCAGGACATCACTCTTATTTTAACCCTTTTATTCCTTCTCAGAGACTTTCAACAAGCATGTATCACATCACAATACATGTCAAAGATGTGTGTGTGTGTGTGTGTGTGTGTGTGTGTACAGATGTGGATTTAAAAGCAGAATCTCCATTCTGCTTAGCCACAGGGAGCAACATGGGAAATGTGGTCTAGCCGGTGAGCAGGGCCGATACTGGAGAATCAGGCCATGAGGGGCCCAGAACTACAATTCCCATGAGGCACTGTGGTGGGTCAAATGGATGCAGAGGTTAATGTTGACCTGACCCCAAAAGTTTTGATTTTTCTGATGGTAAACCACTAAAGTCATTCTTTTCCCAGGGAAAATTTTGATTTAAATGAAACTTCACTTTCTGACAGAAAATGATTTGTTCAAAATCGTTTGACTAGCCACAGCAATGGCATATATATATAGTATTCATATCCAAAGTAACCTTCAGTGATCATTCAGCTGACATTCATTGGAGTTTTGAATTGCTTAGAGTTGGGTAGACAGACGGGAGAGAGGATGGGAGGAAGCAAAGATACCATGTTGAAGGGTGCAGTATAAGAACCTGAACAGAATAGAAAAAAAAGTGAAAGAAACAACAGAAGACTCATTTCTTAGGATGGATATCAAACTATCATTTTTGAAATTCAGGCTTAGAGAAAGATTCACTAACCTAAAAACGTCCTCAGGTTATTAATCAATAGAGATTATACAGTCTAAAGTGTGACAAGAGGACAGAGAAGGAATTACTATCTTTGTCAGCTGTTTACAACAATTTGGTTATAAAGTCATAGATTTTTAAGGTCAGAAATCACCACTAGGATTACCTACAAAGACCTCCTGCATAACACAGGGCATAGAATTTCAAAAAATTCAGGGAATTACTATTATCTTTCTTCTATATAAAAAGAAACCATAATTGATGCTAATATATAAATGTTTGCAGCCAAAACCAATTAGCTGCCAGTTTTCCAGGATCTGAAATGTCCAAACATCTACGATATGCAAGGTCATAGCTAGCTGACAAAAAAGAATTTGCAATTTAAATGTAAGTGTTCTTGCAATCAAATTAGCTAGCACAGACTCCTGCATCCAAACCCCATTAAAGTCAATGGAGATCTATATGAGCAGAATAGTTTGTGTTAGGAGATCTGATTGCAGGACTGGGGCCATACATATATCCCCAATTTCAATTTTTTCCACTATCATTCAGGATTAAGTTTTTAAAAGAATTATTATTGTTTTCACGTAACATCCATTGCTTTTGTAAATCTGGCAGCAAATTACATATTAGTCAAATATATTCTCTTTTTTATCTTCATGTGTTATTTTAAAAATCTGTTATGTATAAATGACCTTTTAAGTAAGACTATGAGTAAAGTCTCATTTGATAGCATTTTAAATATATGTATTTCTTGCCCAGCCTATATGTATACACCTATACCTATGCAATGGGTCATCAACTTAATGAATGAGTGGAGTAAACTGCAAGCAGGACATTATAACATGTGTTAACAGTTTCCATGATACTTTATTCTTGTCAAAGAGAAGGGTTTTTTTTATTTTTTTTTCTGTGAGAGCTCTTGGTACGATGGGTAGTATCATAGGCAAATGGATGAATGTGTTAATGAGGAAACAAAGTAAAGTTCAGATGAGGTCTATTAACCTCAATATGCCAGTTCACTCAGAATAATATCTCCTGCTTCTTGAATGACTCAATTCATTTATCTCAGAACCTTTCCCTTAAAAACTTAAAAAGTCATTTAAAAAATGCATGACTAAATGAAAACACATTTCTGTGTTTACTATTAATTTAGTTTTTCTTTGAGTGTCATTTATTTTATAACTCTTCCTGAACAAGTTATTATCTAACATTCAGGATACACAGTACTTTCTTATATACAATTTGTATTGTTGCAGTCAGGTTGCTGGGTTATATTTTTGGCTTCTCCACACAATTCATTCCTATTATTCTTTAAAATTGCAGTACTGAGCTGGCTTCTCCATACTTGGCATGTACTAAATCCCACTGAAATCAGTGGGATTTTATGTGTATAAAGACTGCATAGTTGGGCCTCGTGACTTTATATGTCCTTTTTCAAGTTTTAAATGTCTATGACCCAGATTCTGTCCTGAAGTTAAACCACTATGTGTGGTGCTGTCAGTTCAAAGCAGCAAGCCCTGGCTATTGTAATGATCCCTTGGGACCTTTGACACCAGCTCTTTTAACTTATTCTGTGGACCATATCAGTGCAAAACAACCCCAAGTTTTGGTTACTGTAAAGGTGACATATTTACACATACACATACACATTCACGCCCGCATCTTCTGGAGCTGCGCTCCATGCTACTCAGCCACAACTGATAATCTCAGCTTAGATCTGTCTTTCATATTTGCAAGGTGGTGAGCAACTAAAGAAACTAAATGGCACCCATTATGTTCAGCCCAACGGTGTAAAAGTCCACAAGCTAAGAAACACTTTTCAATATGAAACTGTGAAATGTGTTTGTTTAAACTGACACTTCTAACTGGTATTCCTGAATCTAGTGCTGGAGGCAACTGTCTTGCTGAAAAGTGATGCTGTTTAGAGGATAATGACAGCCCTTCAGAGGAGAATACTAACCCTGCTCTAATACCAGTTAACAGGGAGAAAAAAAATTCTAAGTTTCATATTTAAAAAGAAACACGTGTTTAAATATTTCTTGTTCTAGTTGTTATTCAGTTACTGAACCATAGTTTAATACTGCTCTACAGCTTTATAGCCATCACCAAAAGATAAAAGTGCCAGATACTGTTAACTCCCTGAGCCATCTAGTCCCTCATGGTGAGAAAAGAGTAAATGTAAGCAATCTCTGAAAAGAACACTATTCAATTTCATCTGAACTTCAAAACACAACAGCCTTCTATTTTGCAATTGCAGATAAGTATGCCCAGGATTTTATTTAGTTTTAAATTGCTTTTTCAGATTGTTTAAATAACATAGGGAGCAGATCTACATTATTCCTCTAAGTCTCAATCAAAGTCAACTTCAGTTCTCTCTTGCTCATTTTGTATTTATGTTCTGCATTTCTGCAAGCAATGCACTATGTATTCCTGGGCATTTGTCAATATTACATTTCATTTGTCTTATATACTGTTAAGCCAGTCAGGAACAATTACAATGGTGCAATAACATTCAGTAGAAACAATGTATCTTTGTATGTAACAGTTACATTACCAATAACATAAAATATTTGCTGTGTACAGAATGCTGGAGATTTGTCAAGACATGGATTCATAGGTACTTCTATTAGGATTCCTATGTTGTGAGGAAGCAAAAGCATTATGGCAATTAATCAAGTTCCCATAATTAAGGTATCCTCAATTTAAGCAAATTATCCTTAAAGGTTTCAAGAATCAGTGGTTTCGATAAAATTGCAAAGTCAATAAGTGTGTGGTTTATAAATGGATTCTTAAAGTTGATTTATGAAAGAGGCTCCATAAAGGATATTTTTTAAAAATTGGAAATCCTCTGACAAATCTAGAAACCTATAATGCAGATGATTGCACTTAACTGGTGTCAAAGTCCCAGACCCACAATGAGTTCTGAGTGGGCTGACTCCTGAGCCCACCTGGAACCTCACTGACTTCAGTGCAATTCCATGTAGATGCAGGGCTCCACCTCTGCAGAGTTTATTGAATAATCATGAATAAGGATCTTATCCTGGTCCCAGGGAAGTCAAGAGCAAAACTACCATTGACTTCAATGGGAACAGAATTGGGCTTTAAATATCTTGAGAGTTATATACAGCAAAAAGGTTACATGCTCCTTATATATGTTAGTGTGGACGATCCAGAACATTTTTACACCTGGCAAACAAATCCAGTAGAGTTGGAAGATGAGAGCAGTTTGATTTATGGCATATATCCTTAAATATGACAATTTGTTAGCTCAATTAAAAATGAACTATAACTTACCTGACTTATTACAATGACCAGCCGTTCCGGTTTCATTGCATTTAAAGCACCCATTCTCAGTGACCAAGATAAGCGGTAGTTCCCTTATTGCCCAACTTATTGCTTCCTTATTGCCCAACTACTTGCAACCTGTAGGGTATTAAAAAACAGTCTTCAGTCATCAGTAGGAGAAAAAAATGGAGCGCAGTACTAGACCTGGTGAAAAACAGGACAACGTTTGCAGCACCTCCTTTTGCTACCAGAATGGTTGCATTGCAGAAACATTCTTAATTCATTAAGATCATTTATTAAAAAATATTTGTTGCTGGAAAGTGCATTGCTCCAAGGCAATCTGGACCAATCCAAAGTCCATTGGAGTCAATGGGAAGTCTCCCATAACTTCAATGGGTATTAGACTGGGCCCTCTGTGAGAAAGATGAACATTCTTGGCCAAACAAATACACCAGGAGACAATGTGCGCAAAAGTAAAAATATAGCCTATGGTAAACAATAGCAGTATGTGGTGCTCTTTCATGCGTTTGTTGGTTCTGAATTAGCATCATCCTGTTTATGTGAGACATAATCAAAGACAATTACATAGAAGATAGGTCACATGCCTTCTAGCCAGTCAGGCTTCATTGTTAAGCTCATGGAGAGAAGACAATTGACACAGCAGGCTGAAAACATTATGAGCTAGGTCCTGGAAATGTATTAGTGTAGCAATGAGAATCTTAAGCAAGGAATGTCTGTTACTCTTTCAAGCAGATCCGCTACAGAAATCTTAGTATTCTTCTCTTGAGATCCCAGTTCTATGCTACATTTAATGATCCGAATGCTCCGTGCTCTGACCACACTTAGGCTAGTCTGTATAAACTCACCAATATAGGTTGCTGTATCTTTTCCAACTGTTGGACAAGTAGTAAAGCAGATTTAAAACTGACAGAATACCCCTTCCAGTGCATGCTTCTTCCAAACTGATCAAAGGTAGTCAAAGGTGAGTCAAACAGAAACTGCCTCTAACAGAGTTAATATAGCTGTCTTAAGCTGGTCTCAGCTGAGATCCACCCTTTCCATATGTTGTGGTACATGGGTAATCCTCCAAGTGGAATTGGGAGTGTCAGGGCTGGATCCCCACTTTGAACTTTAGGGTACAAATGTAGGGGCCTGCATGAAAACTTCTAAGCTTAACTACCAGCTTAGCTCTGGTTCGGCTGCCACCATTTCAATGGATTCCCTCCCTGGGAAGCCTTGAAAAACCTTCACCCATTCCCTGGTGAAAACAAATCCAAACCCCTTGGATTTAAAACAAGGGGAAATTAACCATTCCCCTCCTTCCTCCCACCAACTCCTGGTGAATCAGTTCCAACCCCCCCTGGGATCTACAACAGGGAGAAATTAACCATCCCCCCTCCTTCCTCCCACCAACTCCTGGTGAATCAAGATCCAAAACCCATTTGGATCTAAAACAAGGAAAAATCAATCAGGTTCTTAAAAAGAAGGTTTTTAATTAAAGAAAAAGGTAAAAATCATCTCTGTAAAATCAGTATGGAAATTAACCTTACAGGGTAATCAAACTTAAAGAGCTCAGAGGACTCCCCTCTAGTCTCAGGTTCAAAGTACAGCAAACAAAGATAAACACTCTAGTAAAAGGTACATTTACAAGTTGAGAAAACAAAGGAAAACTAACACGCCTTGCCTGGCTATTTACTTACAAGTTTGAAATAGGAGAGACTTGTTTAGAAAGATGTGGAGAACCTGTATTGATGTCTGGTCCCTCTCAGTCCCCGAGAACGAACACACTCCCAAACAAAGAACACAAACAACAGCCTTCCCCCCCCCCAAGATTTGAAAGTATCTTGTCCCCTTATTGGTCCTTTAGGTCAGATGCTAGCCAGGTTACCTGAGCTTCTTAACCCTTTACATGGAAAAGGATTTTGGAGTCTCTGGCCAGGAGGGATTTATAGTACTGTACACAGGACAGCTATTACCCTTCCCTTTATAGTTATGACAGGGAGGTATGACTTCATCCTGTGAGGAGGTTGCCAATGACTAGAATCACAGTTCCACAACTGCAAGAGAGTGACAGTTAACAATGGCTACGTCCACTCTTGGAGCTAGAGGTGTGATTCCCAGCACAGAAAGACATACTCATGCTACCTTTCATCAAGTTAGTGTGCTAAAATTAATACTGTAGCCATGGTAACTTGGGCAACGGTGAGCAGCAGCATGCGCTAGCTTCCCAGAGTACAAACCTGCCTGGACCCCTGAGGTATATACTCGGGTTGGTTAGCCGATGCTGCCGCTCACCATTTCCCTGTTACCACAACTACACTATTGTTACAATGAGTGCTCACGAGAATACATCTACATGAGCTGGGAATCACATCCCTAGCTCCAAGTGTAAACATAGCCTAAAACAGGGGTCGGCAAACTTTGGCACATGGCTCGCAAGGGGGTAAGCACCCTGGCTGGCTGGGCCGGTTTGTTTACCTGCTGCATCCGCAGGTTCAGCCTATTGCGGCTCCCACTGGCCGTGGTTTGCCGTCCCGGGCCAATGGGTGGACGGGAAGCGGCATAGGTTGTGGGATGTGCTGGCTGCCGCTTCCCGCCGCTCCCATTGGCCTGGAGCGGCGAACCTGCGGACGCAACAGGTAAACAAACTGGCCCAGCCCACCAGGGTGCTTACCCTGGCAAGTCACATGCCAAAGGTTGCCGATCCCTGGCCTAGAAGCCCAAATCCTAGTACTGCTTGCATATCTTGTTGACATCACGTATAATGCTGTTGCACAAGTGAGATGGAAAACATCTGACCTCTATTTGACTAGGTCACACTAATCAGTGTGCAAGAAGGGCCAAAGTGGGATTGATATTCTCTTTAGTTGGATATTAGCCTTGTTTGTGGAGTTTTGTATTCAGTAGCAATAGTTCTAATGTCATGTCTTGGTGGTATTTTTGTGAAGTACCTCCTGCTGTCACAAGGGTTTGCACACAATGTATGTCAACTTATCTCTGAGGGGAAATTTCAATATACAGTGTAACCTACACAGTGCTCTAAGGTATCAATGATTCAGAATATATACAATATGAGTTCATAATACAAAGTAATGGATTGATGAAACTTAACTGGGGAAGGGAACAAATTGGGAAAAAACAATACTTGATCTAGTGAGCAGATCAATCAGTCATTTACTCAGCCAAACTTTGGTCATTCCCCAAAGTTCCTAGGCCAAGTACATGACCCTAGTACATGTAGTTGTTACACCAGTGCAAATGTCTCTAATGTAAACAAGTCTAATGGCCCTGCTGAGACGTACATACACAATTTAAAGGGTTAAGAGGTCTATATTTGGGCTCAGCACATGTAGAAGATTGAATTTAGATGTGCATTCAATGGCTGGGGACAGTCAAACAATAGTAGAAGGGTATATTCACAGAGTCAAGATTAATAGATTTTATAGGCAGAGGGAACATTGTGACTATCTAGTCTGACCTCTTGCATTACACAGGCCAAAGAACCTCACAAAGTAATTACTACATCAAGCCTATAACTTATGTTTGAGCTCTAGCATACATTTTAGAAAGATATCCAGTCTTAAATCAGACTCCAAGTAATGAAGAATCCTCCACATCCCTAGATAAACTGTTCCAGTAGTTAATTATGCACATTGCTAAGAATTTACAATTTATTTCCAATCTGAATTTATCTACCTTTAGTTTTTAACCATTGGTTCATTATGCCTTTTTATGCTAGATTAAAAAGCCATCTGCTATCAAAAATCTCTTCCCCATGTAGGTACTTTTAAATTATGATCAAGTCATCTCTTAACCTTCTCTTGGATAAAGTAAGCAGATTGAGCTGATTATGTCTCATTATAAGGCATGTTTTCCAGAATTCAATTAATTCTTGGAGCTCTTTTCTGAATCCTTTTCAATATTTCAGCTTCCTTTTTGACGTGTTGGCACCTGAACTGGACGCAATACTCAAGTAGTGGTCTCACTAATACCAAATACAAAGGTAATATCACTTCCCTACTCCTATTTTATACTCCCAATTATTCATCCAAGGATTGTGTTTGCCTTCTTAGCTACAGCATTGTACAGCGAGCTCATGTTTAATTGGTTATCTGCCATGACCTCTAAAGGTATGTCTATACTTCAGTGTATGCCCGGGCTCAAACTCAGGCTCAAGCCCAATCCCCCCCTCCATCCACACAGAAATTGCTGCTAACCCAGGGCTCAGATCAAGGGTCCCAGAACTCAGTGCGGGGTCCAGGCCCTCGTCAAGCTGTGTCCCAGAGTTTGAGCCCTATTGCTTTACAGTGTAGTCTCAGCCCTGGTTGACTCATGGCCTGGGAGTCCTCCAGAAGAATCCCAAAATCCCGTGGGCCAACTTCCTTTGTCTTCTCTATTCCAACAATCTCCAATCAACTCAATTGAAAATGGAAACGATCCCCACTATGCTTCACTGCGTACAGCAGCAGCTCAATAAGTCAGTGTTAACAGATTGTCTTCTGATCACTGAGCTTCAAACACACCATCAGAGAGACTCCTGAGTTTGCAGTCGAGATCGAACAGAGCAAGTCTTTCACAAAACATGCTTCTTCATGGTCACAGGAGCATAGCCAAATTTTGGTGAATCTCTGGTGTGAGGTCAGTAAATCTGTGGACCTTAGCAAGTCTTCAGCAAAAGTACTAGGAATGACCACACATATCATTAGATAGTTACAAAGCTAGCAGATCTGAAAATTTTCCCGACAGTGCAGTGCAGGGAGTGTATTAAGAAACTGAAGAACGAGTACTGGAAAAACATGGATCAGAACTGTACCTCAGACAACTTGCCAACCTCATGACCGTCTTCTGAGGAGTTTGACTGACTGGGCCCAGCATGGAGCCAACTGTGGTGCATGATGAATCCAGCATGTGGAGTGATGTAAGCCAGCAGCAGGATCCAACTGGGGAGCATGAATTGACTGTTTCTGAAACCAGTCTCAGATCAGGCTGTGGAACAGGATCAACAGAAAATTCTAGGTCCACACTCAGAGGAGCTCTTTGAGCCCCACCTCAAGGAACTCCCTGCTGCCGACTCTGCAATAAAACAGTAGAGACAGAACTTTATTATTACAGTGATGGGAGAGATTTCCACACTAAGAATTGATTCAGATGTTATGAGACATCTTGGCTACCAGCATGTACCAAGCTACCACTAATGGAGGATTGTAGCATGGTGCCATGGCCGAACCCCTCACCCTCCTCCTCCCTCTCTCGTTCAACGTCTTTAAACCACAAGTTGAGGACTCCAATAGCTCAGACATAGGTCAGGGGTTTGTTACAGGAGTGGGATTCTGTGATTTACATTGTGCAGGAGGTCAGATTAGAAGATCATAATGGTCCCTTCTGACCTTCAAGTCTATGAGTCTATGAGGATGTGGAAAAAGCTAATGTACTCAATGTTTTTTTTTTTTTTTTGCCTCCGTCTTCACAAACAAGGTCATTTCTCAGATTACTGCACTGGGCAGCACAGTATGGGGAGGAGGTGACCAGCCCTCTGTGAAGAAATAAGTAGGTCAGGACTATTTAGAAAAGCTGGACGAGCACAAGTCCATGGGGACAGATGCACTGAATCCCAGGGTGTACGGGGAGATTTTGGCAAACCAGTAAAGTGCCTGAAACCACTATGGCTTATTGCTAAAAGTAGCCTAGTCAGCAGTCTCAGCTTGAACAAGGCAGGAGGGGAGGGGGGTTTGGATGCCACAGAAAGGGCAGCTTGACCCCGTGTCCTTCCTGATAAGACACATGTTGAAGTTGCTGATACATGCATTTTAGAAGAGCAGGAAGTGATCCATGAATGTCTATTGGGGCCTCAAGGCTGCAAACTCTGGAAAAACCCACACCTGGTTAATCAGTAATCAGAAGGAACCTCTTGCTTGACCATTGAAACTGCTTACTTAACAAGTGTTTTTTAAGGGACATGTCTTTCTATTACTAATGTATAAATAAGGGGGGGGGAAGTTTGAGGTAGTTGGACTCTTTTGGGACTTGTTTGAAGTCTCCCTCTGGATACATCTTGCGGTCCCCACTGGCAGATGGAAGATTTGGCCACCGGAAGCCTGCCGCTGTGTCACTTGAGAACCACACTTAGCTTACTAACCAGTTGTGGACGTGTGTAAGTGCTTGAGGCTAAGTAAAGTTTAACATTAAGTGAAAACACGTTTGTGTTGTCCTGTTTGTGCCAGCCATCTATCGGTCAGACAGCTGTGTCTCCCCTGATTTATTTCCTGACACCACCTCGCACAGAGTAAAAGTTACCAAGTGCTTTGGGTTGAAAGAACCCTGGGTAACAGGGTGCTAAAGGAGTTGGCGAATGTGATTGCAGAGCCACTGGCTATTATCTTTGAAAACTCATGGCAATCGGGGGAGGTTCTGGATGACTGGAAAAAGGTTAATGTAGTGGCCATCTTTAAAAAAGGGAAGACGGAGAATCCGGAGAACTACAGGCCAGTCAGCCTCACCTCAGTCCCGGGAAAAATCATGGAGCAGATCCTCATGGAATCGATTTTGAAGCACTTAGAGAAGAGGAAAGTGATCAGGAAGAGTCAGCATGGATTCACCAAAGGAAAGTCATGCCTGGCTAATCTAATTGCCTTCAATATTGAGATAACTGGGTCTGTGGATGAGGGGAAAGCAGTGGACGTGTTATTCCTTGACTTTAGCAAAGCTTTTGATATGGTCTCCCACAATATTCTTGCTGGCAAGTTAAAGAAGTATGGGCTGGATGAATGGACTATAAGGTGGATAGAAAGGTGGCTAGATCATCGGGCTCTACAGGTCACGATCAATGGCTCCATGTCTACTTGGCAGCTGGTATCAACCGGAGTGCCCCAAGGGTCAGTCCCGGGGCCGGTTTTGTTCAATATCTTCATTAATGATCTGGAGGATGGTGTGGATTGCATCCTCAGCAAGTTTGCAGATGACATTAAACTGGGAGGAGTGGTAGATACGCTGGAGGGTAGGGATAGGATACAGAGGGACCTAGACAAATTAGAGGATTGGGCCAAAAGAAACCTGATGAGGTTAAACAAGAACAAATGCAGAGTCCTGCACTTAGGACGTAAGAATCCCATGTACTGCTACAGACTAGGGACCGAATGGGCAGGCAGCAGTTCTGCAGAAAAGGACCTAGAGATTACAGTGGACAAGAAGCTGGATATGAATCAACAGTGTGCCCTGGTTGCCAAGAAGGCTAATGGCATTTTGGGCTGTATAAGTAGGGGCATTGCCAGCAGATCGAGGGACATGATCATTCCCCTCTATTCAGCATTGGTGAGGCCTCATCTGAAGTACTGTGTCCAGTTTTGGACCCCACACTACAAGAAGGATTTGGAAAAATTGGAAAGAGTCCAGCAGCGGGCAACAAAAATGATTAGGGAGCTGGAGCACATGACTTATGAATTGAGGCTGAGGGAACTGGGATTGTTTAGTCTGCAGAAGAGAAGAACGCGGGGAGATTTGATAGCTGCTTTCAACTACCTGAAAGGGAGTTCCAAAGAGGATGGCTCTAGACTGTTCTCAGTGGTAGCAGATGACAGAACAAGGAGTAATGGTCTCAAGTTGCAGTGGGGGAGGTTTAGGTTGGATATTAGGAAAAACGTTTTCACTAGGAGGGTGGTGAAGCACTGGAATGGGTTACCTAGGGTGGTGGTGGAATCTCCTTCCTTAGAGGTTTTTAAGGTCAGGCTTGACAAAGCCCTGGCTGGGATGATTTAGTTGGGGATTGGTCTTGCTTTGAGCAAGGAGTTGGACTAGATGACCTCTTGAGGTCGCTTCTATGATTCCTTTTTGAGCCCCTCTCCTGTGAATACCTCCACCCCCCTCCCTTAGTGGGGAAAGAAGAGAAAGGAGAAGATGGGGGCAGGGGACATATATGGATAGGGGGGTTGTGTCAAGTTTGCACTGTTTTCTGTACTTTTTTGGCAAATGTTCTTCTGTTACTTGTTTTGGGGTGCTTTAATGTCAACTGGCCTGCCCAACACTGGGTAACCGTAGCACTGTTTGTATACGTTTACAAATAAAGCCTTTTATGTCAACAAGAAAATTTTATTGCTACCACTGCATTACATGATAGAAACCTGATTTGAGATAATAAAGCTAAAATCATGATCAGGAGCAATTATGCATTATTAGGCAAATACTATTCCTCTATTTACTTGGGTGCAGCAATTCACACTTCAATAAATTTCATATATAAACCTACGCTGTGGTCCCCCCCGACAAATGTATTATTCATGTCATTCATAAATACATTGCTTGTCAATCAAAACCAAACCTCTTCCAAGCACTGAACCTGCACCTCCAAAAATAATTAGCTCCTTTCCTCTCGCAAGCACATTGTTACAGGTACTATTACCCCTCTCCTATTGGGCCATACAAATCCATAATATGAGAACACAAAGCATCCCGGACTTCTGTTGCCCTGGTGCCCCCAGCAACAGCAGGGGTAGGCGCACATTCTGGCTGAGGGCAATGATTCAGTGGCCTCCCCTCTCTGTCGTAGATCCATTCAGGGGAAATGGCTTACCGTTGGCTTCACAAAAATTGTGAAGAGCACAGCAAGCCACAGTAATGTAGACAGCATTGTTGATACTGGCATCCAAACGGGTCTGCAGAGATCTCCAACAGGATTTTAATCTTCCCAAAGCATATTTAACAACCGTTCTACATCTGCAGAGAGCATAATTAAACCTTTCTTTGCCAGGGCCTCTGAAATCAGGGTACAGTTTCATAAGCCAATGCAAAAAGGGCTATGAGGGGTCCTTCAGAATAATGGTGCAGACAGTAATTCCATTTATGACAATGTCATTTGGTGGGAATAATCTGGCCATGAATATAGACTCCTAAACAGTGAAAAACTCTGGTATTGTGAATTTTCCAGTGCAGCCCACACTGACATTCATAAATTGGCCTCTGTGGTCCACAAGGGCCTGCATAACAATGGAGTAGTACTCTTTGCAATTTATATGCTCATGTGCTCCTTGAGGAGGGCAAACTATGGGCACATGAGCCCCACCAATGGCACTGGCACAGTTTGGAAATTCCATTCTCTGAAAGCCAGCAATTACCTCTGGAATACCTTTACTGCCTGCCACCTTGGGGTAAGCTCTGTGCCTGATTGCTCAGAAACGTCCACCATCACTTTACCAACAGTTAACTTTACAACGCCAAATGAGTTGGCAAAAGACTTGTAGCAGTCTGAGGTAGCTAGCTTCCACACGGTTATAGCAACTGCCCCTTCTGGACCAGGAAGGGTGACCTCGTGTGTGTGTGTCTTTACACTGGATGGGGTGGGAGCAAGCTGCTTAGAAAGATTCATAAATGTAACTTTCTTTGGGTGATAGTTTTGGACCCAGGGCTGGCCATGCTAGGTCTGAATGACAATGTGATTCCCACCATTCTGTGCTTTTGACCCTGAGCCAGAAGTGCTGGTCTACATAGGTGGCACCAGCAGTTATGCCAATTATACTGAGCAGCATCTGCCAGTGCAAGTCTGTCATGCCAGGGTACCTCCTCCTCTGATTCCTTCTCCTCCTGCTCCATCATAAAATCCACCAGATACCTTTGGTGGGTCAGAAAATGCCACTGAAATGTTCACCAGCACCTCACAGATGCTCTGCCTGTTCCCTGATGCAGGAATGAAAGCACAAGCAAAAGAATTTATTCAAAAGGTGCCTCCTCCATGGTGCTGGCTACAGTAGCAGGGAGCACAAAGACCAAAATGACTGCTTGGCAGGCTGTGTTCAAATTTCTTGCAAAATGGAAAGTGGGAAGTAAAGTTTTCCCACAGTGCATCATGGTCAAAGGGCTAGAGCAGCCACATTTTGGGAGGGTGCTAGGGACTCTGGAAAATGGTTGGTTTCACTTGAGGCTGTATACTGCAGTGTGAATGCCAGAGCCCCAGGTTCAAGCCCAGGTTAGAAAAATGTTAACATAGGGTTAAGAAACAATGTAGACACTCAAGCCCAGGCTTCTATAACACAGGTGAGATGATTCAAGTGCCACTAACCTTGGGCTTACATTGCAGTGTAGACATACCCTTAATGTCTTTCAGCTTCCTATAATGCACAACACAGCAAATAGAGATCATGTGCCAAGATTTATGTTGTTTACTGTGGTCTGCATTAGCAAAGTTATAGTCCCAGGGCTGTCCTTCCCTACATATTTCTGACTCTAATTCACAAAGCACTTAGTCTGTAGGTGCTGGATCAAACCCTAAATACAAATACCCTGAGCATCCACCAGAGTACTCACAAAACCTGAACAGTGCACAAGGGGTCATCTGCGACTCCAGGAGCAGGGATACTTTAAAGTGCTCCAATATCCAAGTGAGGAGTAAAATGTCTTAATAATTAAATGTCGGAAACTTACTGGCCAGCTTACAGCAGTTGATTTCAGCGACACAAGGGAGTCAGAGTATGAATTCTGCACTCCCACTCCCCCTCCACACACACACCTTGAAGAGAAAGGGGCAGATGTGCAATTCAGGTCTGATTCTGCCCCCATTCAAGTCATTGGAAGCTTTGCTATTTATTCTAATGTAAGCAAGACCAAAGTCTTCATCCCTTTTCTCTCCCTCTTCCCTGGGCAGAGATGCTGGCAGTGAGCTATAAGACCAGTTGTTCAGGAAATGGTAATCTGTCTGGCTGTGGAACCCACTCAGCAGTAGGATTATGAGTTATTTACCTCTTCTTTCCCTGGGCATTTCTGCCTCTGTTTTTCATTATCCTGCTTCTCTTTCCCTTCTTCTTCCCTGACCACCTCTCAAATCAGCTTGGCTTTGGATGGAGATGGGACTAGAAAAGCAGGAAGCTAATTGTACAGATGTTTCTGGTGCCAGATAAGATTTCTTGGGGTCCTAGCTGATGGTTTTGTTATCTCTTTTCTGTGTATTGCCAGATTCCTTTAATCTCTTCTCAGTGCTGCTGCTCACAGGAAACAGGTGCACTCCAGGAGAAGAAGTGCCACAGACACTTCCCAACCATATCATGGAACAGTGCTGGAGCTACTTCATGACTACTGCTCCACACAGATATAGCCCACCAACTCCAACATAGCATGCAGGTTCTGAGAACAATGTGAACTCCCACACTCACCTTGATTGGGTGTAAAACGTGAAGCCACATGATGACAATCTAAATGCAACACTACCCTACCAAGCAACCTCCGAGTGAGGACCATCACACTGCCGGAAAAAAGTGTTTTTAAAATGTTTTTGTTAAAAAAAAATCTCGCTAAAAGCTGACTTATTTCCACAAAAGGGGTTTGTAAGATTTAGGGTTACCATTCGTCCGGATTCCCCCGGACATGTCCGGCTTTTTTCAGTTAAAAATAGCGTCCGGGGGGAATTTGTCAACGTCCGGACTTCCCCCCCATTCAGAGCGTGCGCGGCGTACAGGGCAGCCGGCCGGATCGAGCCACTCGCACAGGGCTCCGGCAGCCAGAGCCCCTCCTCCATTTCCCCCTCCTCTCCCCTGCAACTTGACACTACTCCCCTCCTCTCTCTCCCTCCCTCCCCCCTTCCCTGCATTCGCAGATCGCTGGCCGGCCGTTCGCCTTGGGCCTCCGGCAGTCTGGAGCTCCGACCCTGCTTCCCTCCCCCACTGTCGAGTGCACTGCTCTGCAGCACAGTAAGGGGTCCAGGGGTCAGAGAAGCGGCAGGGAGGTTCTGGGGGGGTGGTAGTCAAGAGACAGGGAGCAGGGGGAGGGTTGGATGGGTCAGGAGTTCGGGGGGGGGCTGTCTGGGGGTTGGGGGTGTAAGGTTTTGGGCAGTCAGAGTACAGGTGGGGGGGTCTCAGGAGGGGGCAGTTAGGGGACAAGGAGCAGGGAGGCTTAGGTAGGGGGTGGGGTTCTGGAGGGCAGTTAGGAGCAGGGGTCCCAGGAGGGGGCAGTCAGGGGACAGGGAGCAGAGGGGTTTAGATGGGTCAGGAGTTTTGGGGGGGGGGGCTGTCAGGGGGTGGGGAGTGGTTGGATGGGGCGTGGGAGTCCCAGGGGTCTGTCTGGGGGTGGGGGGTGTGGATAAGGGTTGGGGCAGTCAGGGGACAGGTAGTGGGTAGAGTCCTAGGGGGCCAGTTAGGATGTGGGGAAGGTCTCAGGAGGGGGCAATCAGGGGACAAGGAGCAGGGAGGCTTAGGTAGGGGGTGGAGTCCTGGGGGGCAGTTAGGGGCAGGGGTCCCAGGAGGGGGCAGTCAGGGGGCAAGGCATGGGGGGGAGGGTTGGAAGTTCTGAGGGGTCAGGAAGTGGGAGGGAGTGGAAGGGGCAGGGGCGGGGCTAGGGCTGGACGGGGGCGGGACTAGGGCGGGGCTCCTCCCGTCCTCTTTTTTGATTGTTGAAATATGGTAACCCTATAAGATTTCCAAATAGAAATACAAATTAAAGTGGGATACCAGTTTCAAATACACTCCTGATCTAAACAAGTTTGTGGTTCACTTATCATTTGACCAAATATACTTCTGTATAATTACTTTCTACAGAGAAACCTCATTAGTTACATTTCCATAGTGTGCTCAAATTAGGTCTGTAAAAAGCTAAAAGGAAAAATTAAAACTCTCAGTTTTCTTTGTGAAAGCTTTGATATAAAGCTATGAATTGTATTAAAGTGAAAATCTATATTGATTAAAGGGAAATGCTAGAGACAGGGCAAAGTACCAGCATACCAACAGAGGGACAAATTATCTCAGACTTTGTGTCACCACATAAGTGTCTACTTATGTGCATATAGGTTAATGACTAACTACAAAAAGCATTTGCACTATGCATAATAAAGTGTCAGACCAGAGAATTGAAACCTTTAGATTACTTCCCCCCCAAGAAGAGGCAATTATAATGACACCTTGCACTAACTCAGAAATCATACATTTCCATGAAAACCTCTGCAGTAAATACAGAATGTAAAACAAGATGATTAGATGTACCACTTCATTTTCTGCAAAGGCTGTAAAATTGAACAGATGGTGGCCTAGCACTACTGTGAAGCTGGTAACGTCATCAGCTTTCAATAATTTAATATGATGTACAGCACAGTGTAAAAGAGTTAGTATCCAGAGAATATGTTTTTTGTCAGGTGAGGACATTATGAATTATGGCAACTAAGATGCAGATTCCATTATCTCCAGTTGCACTCACATAGGGCAAATTTTATTGGCAAGCCTCAGTAGTGTTATGAAATGTGGCAAATGACAACTTACAGTTCAATCACAATGCCCTGTGATTTCCAGTAAAAGCACAGTTCTCGTCTTATTCTTCCTTCCACTTCCCCATTTTTCAGGAAGCACAGTCATAACCTTTATTCAGAAAATGAAGACACAACATGAAATACTCCACTGTCTGGATTTGTCACATATCTTCCTAAATGTTCAAAAAACTATCTACAAATATGGAGTCAGGATTTATATTTTGGTTAACATGAAACTCACTATATTGCTTATATGTCTTACCTTTCTGATGCTGATACTTTGCTGTTATAATCCATTTGAGCTGTTCAGGCACAGTGGATGTGAGGTAGTCAAAATATTAATTAAAACAGCTGGCCACTCACTGTTGACATGCAGCATTTCAAGGTTCATGAAGCTGTATTTCCCAAGACTGAGCATTTTATTTGAGTGAATAGATTAGTGAGCATTGAGAATGGTGTGGGGAGAGGTGTTGTGAAGATGTAGACTTTCCAGACTTCAGATTTACTCCAAACTTTATGGAAAATTGTGTTTCTCAACCTGCACACTGGACTGATATACAGTCAATATTCTCACTAGTTCTCAGATACCTAGAAATAGTTTGGGACAGTTATATCCACTGATAACAAGCAGCTTGTAAATATTCACATACATAATGCAGAACTATAGTTAACATGTTTATAATTAACTGGATGCAGGCATTCATATTCTGAAACACTATTATAGTTAACATATGACGAGTTTAGATATAGTAATTATTCATATTAGTCCTTTTGTCTTGGAACTGTTGCTTGATTGTTTTATAAACTGGACATACCACTTCATTGATTTACTTACAAGACTCAAACTTTGCAATCATTTCTAAATAACATTTTGAGACAGAAGTATAACTAGAAAATTATGAGCATCTATATGAGAGAACTTCAAAGTATGCTGTAGGGTTCTGCTTTCTTCTTTTTCCCTCTCTCTTTTATCTTTTAATTCTTTCCTAGGCTTCTGTTTCCTTTTTTCTCAGTCTTATCTTTCTCTCCTACCCTGATCTGTTATCATCTTTCTTATTTCCCATCTCTTTTAATCTTCTCTATTGGACGGAGAAAATAAAATGAAGCATTGCCCATCTCCCACACTTTTTCACTTATAGGATGATTTTATTTTATCTTTAATATGGTAGATCAGGGGTGGTCAACCTGTGGCTCCAGAGCCACATGCAGCTCTTCAGAAGTTAATATGTGGCTTCTTGTACAGGCACCGACTCTGGGGCTTGAGATACAGGCGCCAACTTTCCAATGGGCCAGGGGGTGCTCACTGCTCAACCCCTGGCTCTGCCACAGTCCTTGCCCCACTCCACCCCTTCCCACCCCCTCCCTTGAGCCTGCCATGCTCTCGCTCCTCCCCCAAAGCCTCCTGCATGCCACAAAACATCTGATCAGGAGGTGTGGGGAGGGAGGGAGCAGTGCTGATCAGTGGAGCTGTGGTGGGCAGGAGGCGCTGGGAGCAGGGGGCGGGAGCTGATGAGGGGCTGCTGATGTATTACTGTGGCTAATTGGCAATGTATATTGGTAAATTCTGGCTCCTTCTCAGGCTCAGGTTGGCCACCCCTGTGGTAGATAGTGTTTTTTCTAACACTTTCCATTTTCATCCTGTCACATGATCACAGTCTTTTGTTTCATACCCTCTGATTTATTCATGTTTTATGACTTTTTTATTATTGTTAAGTCCTTAAAAACATTTTTTTCTATTGAAAATACTTTAAGAAACCTATATGTGCTGATGATTTCTTACCTCCCACTTTTTCTACCCTCTTGCCATTCAGATGGAGACTGAAGAGCTTTCCAGTGAGTGACAACCAACAGTGGAGGAACATCATGAAAATTCAGAAATTCAGTTCAGACAGAATCCTGATGTGTGGATGCTCATTCAAACCTTACCTGGACTTCTTAACTGGGCTCAGAATCTTGTAATAACTAGATGTGGGTCTGAGCCACAAAGTTCAGTTCTGGGTTTGTGTCTGGATCCAAACTTTTCCAAAGTTCAGGAGTTTCGATGTCCAGAATTCACGTTCAGCCCATATAGAGAAACCAGCTGTGAAATCTAGATTCAGACCAGAATTTACCCAAAGTTTAAAGGTATTTGACTGAGAGATTAGTTTGGATCTCTCTTTAGTGACAGCTGACTCTTTGTGAGGTAGTTGGTGATGCTGCTTTCTTCCTACAGGTGCAGTGTGCAGTATTTTGGAAACAGAGCTTATTGAACTTTTCAGCAAAAAATCAGCCCCCCAAATTTTCAGCCGTAAGTTGAAAAATTAATCCAAAAACTAGACATTTTTTATTTAGAAATGTCATAGCAGTGTCTCACGGGTGTTTGGGTACTTAATGCGCCTATTCCTCTTTATGGGCTCAGCTCCCTGACTGAACAATGTAACACAGCTCCCCTCTTGTTAAACCATTGCAGTGCCTCATAGAAAGTTCCTGACCATGATGTATCATGGGGCATGAAGTACAGCTGGGGAACCCAGTCCTAAAAGGAGAAGAGGCGCATAAGGCACATGAAATACAACTCCCATGAGGCAGTATGGCAGCATTTCCAAATTGAATTTTTGTTTGTTTTCAGCTGAAAATTTTCGGGTTTTGGCCCAAAAAAAAGGTTTTGTTTTTTGGGTGTTTGGTTTTGATAAAATCATAGAATATCAGGGTTGGAAGGGACCTTGGGAGGCCATCTAGTCCAACCCCCTGCTCAAAGCAGGACCAATCTCCAACTAAATCATCCCAGCCAGGGCTTTGTCAAGCCTGACCTTAAAAACCTCTAAGAAAGGAGATTTCCATTCCAGTGCTTCACCACCCTTCTAGTGAAAAAGTTTTTCCTAATATCCAACTTAAACCTCCCCCACTGCAACTTGAGACCATTACTCCTTGTTCTATCATCTGCTACCACTGAGAACAGTCTAGAGCCATCCTCTTTGGAACCTCCTTTCAGGTAGTTGAAAGCAGTGATTAAATCCCCCCTCATTCTTCTCTTCTGCAGACTAAATAATGCCAGTTCCATCAGCCTCTCCTCATAAGTCATGTGCTCCAGACCCCTAATCATTTTTGTTGCCCTCCGCTGGACTCTTTCCAATTTTTCCACATCCTTCTTGTAGTGTGGGGCCCAAAACTGGACACAGTACTCCAGATGAGACCTCACCAATGCCGAATAGAGGGGAATGTTCATGTCCCTCGATCTGCTGGCATTGCCCCTACTTATACAGCCCAAAATGCCGTTACCCTTCTTGGCAACAAGGGCGCACTGTTGACTCAGATCCAGCTTCTCATCCACTGTAACCACTATGTCCTTTTCTGCATAACTCCTGCGTAGCCATTCAGTCCCTAGTATGTAGTAGTGCATAGGATTCTTCTGTCCTAAGTGCAGGACTCTTCACTTGTCCTTGTTGAACCTCATCAGGTTTCTTTTGGCCCAATCCTCTAATTTGTCTAGGTCCCTCTGTATCCTATCCCTACCCTCCAGCGTATCTACCACTCCTCCCAGTTTAATGTCATCTGCAAACTTGCTGAGAGTGCAGTCCACGCCATCCTCCAGATCATTAATGAAGATATTGAACAAAACCAGCCCCAGGACCGACCTTTGGGGGACTCCGCTTGAAACTGGCTGCCAAGTAGAAATGGAGCCATTGATCACTACCCGTTGAGCCCGATGATCTAGACAGCTTTCTATCCATCTTATAGTCCATTCATCCAGCCCATACTTCTTTAACTTGCTGGCAAGAATACTGTGGGAGACCGTATCAAAAGCTTTGCTAAAGTCAAGGAATAACACATCCTCTGCTTTCTCCTCATCCACAGACCCAGTTATCTCCTCATAGAAGTCAATTAGGTTAGTCAGGCATGACTTGCCCGTGGTGAATCCATGCTGACTGTTCCTGATCACTTTCCTCTCCTCTAAATGTTTCAGAATTGATTCCTTGAGGACCTGCTCCATGATTTTTCCTGGGACTGAGGTGAGACTGACTGGCCTGTAGTTCCCCGGATCCTCCTTCTTCCCTTTTTTAAAGATGGGCACTACATTAGCCTTTTCCCAGTCATCTGGGACCTCTCTTGATTGCGATGAGTTTTCAAAGTTAATGGCCAATGGCTCTTTTTACCCAAAGTCTAAATTTTCTATAAAAAGCAGACACTTTTCATTAAATATTGTATTTAGTTGAAAACCCAATTTTCCTTCAAAAAACAAGTTTGATTAAACTTTTTTATCATCCCTATTTTCTCCTTCACTTCCACTACTAGCCAAGAGGCCATATCATCCCCTTCTGCAGTATGAGCTGTTGGAAAAGGAAAACTTAATGAGGACCTCCCTCATCCTTAATATTCTGTCAGAGGGCTGGTATTTACCCACGCATAGAAATAGGAAACAATTCCACACCCCTCATACCTGGTAGTTCCCAGGGGATTTACAGGAAACTGCAGGGCAGTGGAGGCAGTTGAACCACTTCAATGTGGGAGGAGGGAGATCACTCTGAGTGTATATCTGGCAGGGAGTGGGGGGAAATGACTAATCCCCCCAGATTAGTAATTAGTTATTGTTGTATAACAAAGTTATACAAAACTGAAAAATAATGTTTAAATGAAGATATCTCGTCCTTTATCATCCTCAAAAATAGTTTAGTTCCAGCTGGTTCTTATTTTCTCTTAGCACCATAGAATACATGTGCAGTGAATGAAGGGAGGGGGAAGAAAACCCAACCTCAGAGGAAGTAGGGGGAAAATGGTTGTAATGGGTTGGACCCCTTGGGAAGCCACCTGATGTGCTGAGATATCACTGAGTCTACCTGTTCTGCCAGCATGGGCCCCCTTTAACCCATCTTGCTGAGCCAGGCTTTTAAATCCTCCTCTAACTCACACAGAGGCAGGGCCACACCCAGCCGCAGATCTGCTCTGGGAAGACTCAGTTTAAGGGACTTGCTCCAGCCCTCAGATGTCCACCTCCCTTGGAGTGCAGACTCAAAGATATATTATGAAATTCACCCCCTCCCTCAATGTGGAGAGAAGTGTGCACACTTCTTACCTTCCCCACCCCAGTTAGAAATTACAGAAACTGGGTTTAATAATAAACAAAATAATTTTTATTAACTATAAAAGGCAGATTTTAAGTGGTAAAAAGGGTAACAAAGAGAACAAAGCAGATTAATAAGCAAATGAAATCAAATACACAAACTAAGCTAGTTTCACTAAAGAAATTGGTTACAAATAGTATTTCTCACCCTAGATATTGTTGCAGGCAGTTTGCAAAAAATTCTGTGGTTCAGAGTTCCAGTTATATTCCTTTTCAGACTGGACCCCTGTCTCAGGCTGGACTCCCCCTTGCCTTCTCTTTTGCAGTCTTTCTTCTTGGGCAGAATCCTTTGTTTCCCAAACTTGACCCCCCACTTACAGTGGAAAGTTACAAGAAGCCCCAGGTAATGTTTTAGTATCTGGTGACAAGATCACCTGACATCACAGCATCCATGAGTTAGTGGCAGTATGGAATGTCCATAGGAGGGCCAAGCTTTCCACAGTCCATTGTCCTCGTTGATGGGCCATCCGCTCTGTCTGGCTTTTCCATTGTTGTACCTGAAGTGTTAGCAATGGGCATCACCCAAAGTAGTATAGCTGAAATACAGATACATAGTCAATATTCCTAACTTCAGACACAGAAATGATAAAAGTATACAAATTTGATAATTGCATTCAGTAAATCATAACCTTTCCAATGATATGTCACAAGACCCATCTTTCATAAAGTATATCTCAGTTATGTCATATTCATATCATAAGCGTATTTTCATAAAGAATATGGAATGACACATCACAATGGTGTCACCATATATTTTAGGGACAGATTGAGAGTGCCTGTGACTCACTGGACAATTCAGTTTATTAAGAGATAACTATAACCGCCAAAGATCATTTTTAACCAGCCTGAATTTCACAAGCTTCCTCCTTTCTCTTAGAAGAAACAGATAATCATTTCAGATTAGAATTTGACTCAGCCACTCTTCCCTATTCCTGATCCTATAACATTCAATAAAAATTGAGCTCACTCAGGGAATATACCCCAACAACACTTCTTGCATTATTTGCAAACTCTGATTCTAATCTAAAAAGAGCCTATGTACAAAAATGTCGCAGTACTCAACAAATTGGATCCCTGTGTGCATTTGGTATCATGCTTGTGACTTTGTTAAAGGTGTTACATTTTACGCCTGTTAGTACTGTTAGACCAATGCAGCTTTGGGACAGCAAGCTGGGTGTTATTTTGGTTCATGCTTCATTAACACAATAAATTAAGCCTGAGATTTTTAAGAGTGCTTAAGGGAATTAGGCTTCCAATTCCCACTGACATTCAAAAGAAGGTGGGTGCCAAACTCCCTTTGGCACTTTACAAAATCTCTGTTTAAATCCCAATTGCAAAATCTTGCGGTGCATGACCCTGAAAAAACCCTCCAGGCTGATGTTGTCAGTTAGGGGGAGAAAACACCATTACCTGCAAACTGTATAGATATGACCTGGAAATCACTGGGAGAATAAATAATTTGCACTATACTCAGTGACACACATTAGGATCATAGGGAAAGAGGTGGGCAATGCTCTCCTACCTGCTCCAAGGATTTCACACTTGCTCAGAGGTCCATAGGCCATGGCCTCACTAATTTTAAGCAGTGGCCCCATACTAAATCAATATGGCTGTTGCCAGAGCAGTCTGGAGCATTGCTCTGGTTGCATGGTTACCATGCCACTTACTTTTGATGCAGCCACCCCACCATTTGGACAGAGGGGCAGAAAGACCAAAGTGACCTGGCTTATGGGGTCACAATGACATTCAAATTTAGCCTGGCTGCCACTCTGGCTAGATAGAGGGAAGGCTGGGCAAAATGTGCTGTGACCGGGTACATAGAGAGTATGTTCCTATATGGCAGAGCACAGGGACTCAATACCTAGCAGCACCATCTCCTGTACTGTGTGGATAAGAGAAAAGGGAGACTCCCTGGCTGAGGGAAATCCAGGGTCTCTGTAGGAAGGGGGGGTCAGGGATCAGAATATGCCCCCCCACCACTCAAAAAATATCTGAATTGGCATCACTGCTCACAATGCCATTTTAGAAAGTCACTTTTCACAGTAGAAATGCACTGTACATATCATTGTTATTTTCAGAATTGGTGCCTGCTTTCAAACTATCTACTATACAGTCACATTTACAGTTATTCACGGAAAAGAAATGGAAAAGAATATTTACAAAGCTGTAGGCCATTAGTGTTTAACCTGCCAGAGACCCTGATAAATCAGTGACATCATCAAGGTCAACAAATTGTGAGTCATGACTCAATATAGAACTGCTTCACAAAGGCATTATAAGCCTGATCCTATTTGAGGGAAAAGCATCTATAGTGTCTTCATGCTTTTGAAATATATTTGTTCTGTCATAAACTGCTTTATATCCTCAAATATATTTCTGGAATCAAGGAAAAGGAGAAACGGGGGGGGGGGAAGGGGAGGGGAGGAAAGCAGAGACATATTGTGGACTGGAATTTGGCAATATCAGATATTTCATTACATGCTAATTCCAATTTGTAAACATATAGACTTGGAACAGAAAATCCTTATCACTGTAACAAAGTTCATATTAGGTTGCTAAAAATATGAAATGTGAAAATGGCAACTCAGTCTCTTGATTACATCTTTCCGAGTTATGCCTTTATTTGTATATGCTTTCTGTAGGTGTAACATGGTTCTCTTTCAATATCAATGAACATGGTGCAATTGTGATTATGCCATTCATTAAATCAAAGGCCAATATTTATATATATTTGGGTCTGTCTATCTTACTTATATTTGAATATGATTAGCCTATTTTTTATTGAGCAGGGAAGGTTCCCAAATATTAATGGAAGTAAATTTCAGACTCACTTCCTATTTTGGAGTGTGACGTTAGAAGAAGCAGAAAGAGCAAAAATATCAAGCACAAGGTAATGGTAGGTGTTACAACTGTTTTTGGCATATATAATACACAAGGGGTGGAGCCAAACTGCTTTCAAATATGATCTCATATGTTTGACCCAAAGACTTTCACTGCCCAGTGTTGATACAATTTTCTTTCTATATCCCTTAAAGATAATCCCATTGTTGTGGGTTGAGAAGTTACAGTTTCCAAAGCAAGTGACATTTAGTGAGCTTTTATGGCTACATGCCTAGTCCCTCACAATCACTTGCACAACACATAGAGTAAAATTCAGAGTCATCCCCTAGCAAATACCCATTAGGGTTTTTACAGGACCAATGGTTAATTCAGTAATGTGACACAAACTATAAAAAGACTGATATTGGCTCTGTTTTCAGAGATGAAACCTGGCAAATGGACCTGGCAAATAAAAGGGGGAGACAATTTATCATTATCAAGCACTATACTTCAAATGTAATAGAGAATGAACAATAATAGCACACACTGCAGTACTTAGTAAGAATCCCAGACAAGTATGAATTTGTTTTGTCATAAACTTAGCCAAAGAGAAAGCCAGTCAAGGTCATCAATATATTCCTTCAAAGGCCTTAAATGGGCTGTATATTGGAGGTCAATCCTCTCTCTGGTTGGCAGTGATTTTAAAGGCATCCTTTAAAACAGTAGACAATAAAGGAAAATTCAAGGCTAAAGTAAACAGTGTCCCTGTCAAGATCAAGATATAGTTGAATAACTGGAGGCTATTTGCCAGGCCTATCACTGAATGTCATATGGGCTCAGGATACTTTTTCCAGAGTTATGAAGGTTATCAGCTCCTCTTGGGTTAATACTGGAAGCAACTTATTCATAAGTTCTTATAATGTATAGCTAGATATGAAATTTAGGTGTTAGGTATATGATTTATAACCTAATATAATCAGTGAATATTGTATGGTTCCTTATGCCCTCAATACATACTTTTAGCAGCCTGAATCAATCCTGCATATTTTAAAATCATTTTAACTGTAAAATGATTCTATGATATGTATTACATGTGTAAATCTCATAGGTATATATGAAAAAATGGGGTTAGCTCAGCATTGCAAAATTCCCATTCCAGGCGGAAAACCTACTTACTAGTCTTTTATCATGAAGGCAGCAATGATTAAAGGAAAATGGAGTTCCAAGCCTGATTGCACTCACTAGGCACTACCACAGTACAAATATGTATTACAACTTGCCCTAGGTGAATGTAATTTTGCAAGGCTAGTTTACTCGCTGATGATCTCACCAAAAATCCCATAATAAAAAGAGGTATTACAACCGATGAGCATAAGTTTAAATACAAGAAATGGTCCTGAGGCTGTTCTATGCACATTAGCATAATGTTCCAGACACAATTAGCACAGACTGTAACTGGGGGAGGTCTTTGGTCCTCCAGTTCGGCAACAGACAGCAGCACCTTGTAACACCTGTGATCATTGTTCAATGCAGAGTTCCAGCTACAGTTAACACCTGAAGTCTGACAACTGTCTCTGTTCCGTATACAATCATATATCACTGGGAATACATGACATCAAGGCCAAGTGATCTGTCCTGGCTGCCTATTGGTTTCAAGTTGGAACTTAAGGGGCTGCTGACCAAAAAGGCATGGAACCGCTAACTTGAGAGATTCTCTCACCATGTTTTACTGCTATAGATGCTGTCACTGATCATCAATTTAAAACAGGGAGTGCTGGCAGCAGAGCAGTAGAATTTAGCTTTGGATTTACATTTCCCCTTAATTCAATTTAGCCATAATTTGTCAATCTTCATAAAAACAGAAACGGTTTCCACCTTAAACCCATCTGCAGCCAGAGTACAGGAAAGACAACATGAGTTAAAGCAGGACTTTGTTTTGTCAATATTACATCTGATGAGATACACGGTTGCTTTAGGGTAACATTTTCATGTGTTGATTTAGGAGCCTAATTTTCATTTGCATAAGCCACTTAGGCAACTGTGAAAATGGAATTTAGGGGCTTTCAAAATGTTTAATCATAATCCAAATTTTGGACAACTTTTAGATCTCATTTTTATACATCTTTTTCCACAAGCCATCACAAAAAGTCATTTTAATTCCTTTTCCTATGTTCTTTTCCACTGTGCTTAATATTTATTGGCCATCTTTGCTTTCTGTAATATTTTAAAGAAAAACCAGTGCAAAGAGGGTTATGACACAAAGGACTCATACAATATACTAGAAATAACCCTTTGTCCATGTATGCAAAATATGTACAATATCTTTCTAGTACAAACAATGCATAAAAGACATACAGAAGTACAGGTCTTCTGGTGCTAGCCAAAAAACTTTTGAGTTAATTAGCTTCAACTAGGTCAACTAACTTTGATAACTGCGCTATCCCTCCCCCTCCTAGTGAAGGCAGGGGGCTGGACTCGATGACCTTTCAAGGTCCCTTCCAGTTCTAGGATATGGGATATCTCCATTAATTATTTGATAACTGAGCAACTAGAAATGGCCCTGTTCCATAAGGAAAGTAGACATTATCTGAAATCAAAGGAATGGAGAAACTTGTATTAAGTTTGCAGTACCCTGATCTACTTCTAAATGCTCAAGAAACATCCAACCGAGTGTTATATCAAATTAATTAATGTATATAATCTATGAGATTACACTGGTCTACAATTTTTGAGAAGTCGTCTGCTTCAGAGATAAAATGTGCTATTTATTATGTATTTTGATGTGCTGAATTCAAATATGACAATTAAAACAACTGATTGGCTACTGTTTAAGATATTTAAGTTTTTACATTTTATGTCTATGTATATTATGTAAATAGTAAAGTTTTAATCATAAATTGTAAACCTAAGTCTTTCCATGTGTTTATGGTTGCTTTACATGATAATATTTCACCTGTCCTGCTTATGTAACACTTTAAAAATCAGCAAAAGGGTTATATAAATCAAATTTATTATGAACCAAAAGGCAAAAAACTATTATGTACATAGTTTAGTCCTATTCAGTGTCTACTCAGCACTTCTTGGCTTGTCTCTTGAATTCATTAAATGGAGCATCTCTTGTCACTGTCCAGCAATAGTCTGCAAGCATTGATGGGCTCCATTTGCCCTGATAGCGTTTCTCCATTGTTGCAATGTCCTGGTGAAATCGCTCGCCGTGCTCGTCGCTCACTGCTCTGCAGTTCGGTGGAAAAAAATCTAGATGAGAGTGCAAAAAATGTATCTTTAGTGACATGTTGCAACCAAGGCTTTTGGATGCCTTGAGGAGGTTTTCCACCAACAACCTGTAGTTGTCTGCCTTGTTGTTTCTCAGAAAATTTATTGCCACTAAGTGGAAGGCTTTCCAAGCCGTCTTTTCCTTGCCACGCAGTGCATGGTCAAATGCATCATCTCGAAGAAGTTCACGAATCTGAGGACCAACAAAGACACCTTCCTTTATCTTAGCTTCACTTAACCTTGGAAATTTTCCAAGGAGGTACTTGAAAGCTGTTTGTGTTTTGTCAATGGCCTTGACAAAGTTCTTCATCAGACCCAGCTTGATGTGTAAGGGTGGTAACAAAATCTTCCTTGATTCAACAAGTGGTGGAAGCTGAACACTATTCCTTCCAGGCTCCAATGACTGTCAGAGTGGCCAATCTTTCTTGATGTAGTGGGAATCTCTTGCACAACTGTCCCATTCACAGCGAAAACAGCAGTACTTTGTGTATCCAGTCTGCAGACCAAGCAAGAGAGCAACAACCTTCAAATCGCCACAAAGCTGCCACTGATGTTGGTCATAGTTTATGCACCTCAAAAGTTGTTTTATGTTGTCATAGGTTTCCTTCATATGGACTGCATGACCAACTGGAATTGATGGCAAAACATTGACATTATGCAGTAAAACAGCTTTAAGACTCATCTTCGATGAATCAATGAACAGTGTTGACTCATCTGGATCGTGAACGATGTTGAGGGCTGCCATCACACCATCCATGTTGTTGCAGGCTACAAGATCACCTTCCATGAAGAAGAATGGGAAAAGATCCTTTTGACGGTCACGGAACACGGAAACCCTAACATCACCTGCCAGGAGATTCCACTGCTGTAGTCTGGAGCCCAACAGCTCTGCCTTACTCTTCGGCAGTTCCAAATCCCTGACGAGGTAATTCAATTCACCTTGTCTTCTGAGGTGTGGTTCAGAGGAGGAAGATGGGAGAAAATGTGGGTCCTGTGACATTAATGGTTCAGGACCAGAAGTTTCATCCTCTTCCTCTTCCTCATCTGACTCAAGTGAGAATGATTCTGGTGCATCAGGAACCGGCAGTGCTTCTCCATGGGGTACTGGGCGTATAGCTGATGAAATGTTTGGATAATGCACAGTCCACTTTTTCTTCTTTGACACACCTTTCCCAACTGGAGGCACCATGCAGAAGTAACAATTGCTGGTATGATCTGTTGGCTCTCTCCAAATCATTGGCACTGCAAAAGGCATAGATTTCCTTTTTCTGTTCAACCACTGGCGAAGATTTGTTGCACAAGTGTTGCAGCATATGTGTGGGGCCCACCTCTTGTCCTGATCTTTATTTTGGCTGCAAAATTGGTGATAGGCTTTCTTAACCATAGTGGTTATACTGCACTTTTGTTACGCAAAAGTCACTTCACCACAAACATAGCAGAAGTTATCTTTGCTTCTTGTGCACACAAGTACGAGGCATCTCTGCTCACTTTGGCTAAACAGAAATGTGTCCCTTTGCAAAATCAAACACTGACAAATAAGGGAGCACGACACTGTATGATTTCTAGAGCTGATATATGGCAATTTGTTAAGCAGAGTGATGTAAGCTTCGTTATGATTGCATCATCCATGACTTCTAGGAATAACATGATGCAATACCAGCTTCAGATTGCATCATTCATGGTTTTGCCTAAAAAGCAAGTACTGTCCAAACCCAGTCATAGATTTATTCATAGATCCAGTCAAAGATGTATTGTAGTCATTTCTGGTTTAAATTGAGATCCCTTCCCTTTATAACTCACTTATCCTCTGCCATTCCCAAGTCAAGGGTCATATATACTGACCCAATAGCATATCTTGAAAACTAGAGCCAATCAACAATTTTAAGCATCATTTTCATTCTCAGTGACCCAGAATTAGTAAAGTTTGATTACATTTATTTCAGAAGCGTTTTGGCTGTAGAGCAGTGTTATTGGCAGTTTTTGAATTAATGGATAGGGAATTTGGATATTGATGTGGTACATTTTGGTTCAAATTAATATTTAATCAGATATAAGATCTGAACAAGAAAAATAAAATGCAAAGACCAGTAAAGCTGTATGAGTTTTTTTCATGTTTATCATGACATACAAAAATTGCGTACAGTTCACTATGAAAATTTCCCTAATTCTTTTAGTTAAGCCCATGGTAAATATACAAGTACGTAGAAGAGCACATACTTGAAACAAAAGACCAGTAGTATAGGAATAAATTCATGCCTGGAGTATCTGTACTGACTTCAGAGTTCTACCAAGAGATGAATTTGGTCCATTGTGTTTCTCTCTTTATACACGAAAACAGATTTTCTGTGTTGATATCATTAAAATCATAAAACAAATCTAACATTATAGCAACCATCTGAATAATAGAAACAACATTGAAATAAACCCAGTTTGGCAAAATTCAAGCATTCTCTAAATCACTAAAAATAAATAAAATCATAACAACAACAAAAAATGACAGCTGGTAGTGTAAAAATAAACTCAAAATTTCCTTTCCATTCATTTTTCTATAGTAGCTTATGCCATTTGGGAACACAAGTATATATACACTTCAATAAAGCTAACCCAGAAGATATACTGACCAATTTGTGACTACAGTAGTTACAATTCATAGAATAACAGGGTTGGAAGGGACCTCAGGAGGTCCTCTGGTCCAACCCCTTGCTCAAAGAAGGACCAATCCCCAGACAGAGTTTTGCCCCAAATGGCCCCCACAAGGATTGAGCTCACAAGCCTGGGTTTAGCAGACCAATACGCAAACTGCTGAGCTATCCCTCCCCCTGCATTGCATTGCACTGCATTGGTTCACCCTGAAAATAGTTCAGCATGTATTTTTATTAGAATTCAGCAATGACACATTACTCTGGAACTGTGTGTGTAAACCAGGGTCACAGTTTTTATATGTGTTTTGTTATTTTGGGGGGGAAAGATTTTAATGTTTTTTTTAATGAAGTCTTCCTCCAAATTAAATGCTTTTGCCAGCTGATTGATGACAATTTGAAGAATATTCATACAGCCAACTGGTCTCATTTAATGGAAGAATGCTGATTTACATCTAGTGAGGATCTGGTCCATAATGTTTTCTATCGCTATTTCCCAACATGAAGTTTCATCTCATCTTTAGGGGACAGAGTGCAAAATGATCTATGGTATGTGTTCCTCAGAGGAGTTCCTCACTGTGGGAAATAAAGGAAAAAGAATACCACATTTCTATAGCAGGCAGCGGGGTTGCATGCTGGCCCTGCATGTAATGCTAGGTGGTGATTTTCGAAAGAGACTAAGAAATTTAAACACCCAAATTCAATTGGAGTTAGCTGGATGTCTAACTCCATTAGACCCCTTTGAAAATCCCAGTTGTAATGTCCAAATAATGATACATACAAGATAGGTCTTAAACCATCACAAGTAAATTCACCAGTAGGAGATTCCCAAGGTATTGCTGGCTGGAAAACAACATTTCCATTCTACAGGAAATTCTGACATTTAAAAAAAAATTTTTTTGTCCTGAATTGGATCAAAAAGTTAAAATTCTGAAATATTTTGACTACATCTAAATGAATTTAACAAAACATTTCATTTTGATAATGTCAAAACATAACACAGTACAATATAATAGAAACAAAAAAGCTAGAACAAAATGAAATGAGAAACTCAAAATGAAATATTCAGTTCCAATTTCAAATCATTTCAAAACTTTATTAAGGAAAAATTTATGAAAATTTGCATATTCAGGTGAAATATTTTAATATTAACACCCCCAGCATTTCTGATGGAAAGACTTTTGCTGAAAATGTTCTGACCAGCTCTGATCCAAGGTGTTAGTGATTCAATAGTTGGCAACTTCCCTTTAAGTAAGTTCTGAGCTATTATAAGAATATGGGATTTGTGACAGCTTTCTTCTGGAGATATCGTATTTCTGTTGAGATGTAATACCAAGTGCCTGACCACTTGTATAGTGGTTATTGCCACAAACATGAACAAGGGTGAAAAAGAAAATAATATATATGTTATTACTTATTTCTCTAAGATTTGTCTACTTGTCTGCCTGTCTATTCTTAGATTGTGTAATCTTCAGGACAGGGTCTTATCCTTTTTTTGTCTGTCTTAGAAATACTTATACATAATGGGTGCTACCATATGTGAGCCCTAAGGTTTTCTATAGCAGTTTTCACAAGAGTAGTGTTGTTAGCCCTGATCTCCTGGCCAAGTCCTAGTTTGGGTGATATTTGATTAACCTACATTTCCCCTGCATTTTTCGTTTAGTTACTGTGAGCTAAATCTCCACTTTGCTGTGTACTGCCTAAAAGCTATCTCTTTCAGTTCTGAGTACAGTAATTGTTTTATATAATTTGTTTTAAACTCTTTTGTGATGAAAGGCAATATATAAGTCTAAGGTATTTGGGGACAGAGCCTTGTGGTATAAATCTGTGTAAATCCATATAAATTAATGGAGAAAGCTGTTATAAATCAGCAAAATATCTGCCTCAGTATAATTTTTTTTGATTTAGGATTAAGGTCATTCATCTGGGGGAGAGGAGGAGGAAGCAAAAAAATTAAAAAAAAAAAACAACAACAAAAAACAAAACAAAACAAAAAGCCCAACAGAAAATAGCAGCTCATAAATAAGACTGTTTAAAATCCCAATTTACAGTATTGCCTTCTTCATGTGTAAATGCAGCTATGTAAATTTAGGTAATCAGTATCTCTTACCCCACCTTTGGCATATCAGAGGAGATCAATTATCCTCATTATTTCTCTGCTGTATTACTCACTACTCCTATCTCTTTCCAAACTTACTTATTGCTAATATGTTGCTATAGTTTAGAGAAACAGCTCTGTGGGACTATCATTTCAGATTTTCACAGAATATTAGTACCTCTATAATATATGGTTGAGACGTGGAAAACTGGCAAAGATGAGCCTAGGCAGGAAGATTAACTACAGGAAGGCAAACTCTGAACCAGCAGAAAACTCTGAACTACAGAATCCTAGAAAGCGATTGATCCTGCTGAACTTAGAATATTGGGTTGCCAGTGAACCTTGAAATCTGTGAGGTTAAGCATGCAGGTCCACAGTTCCTTTGGAATGTAGTATAGTATTTATTATTGTGCTTCACAAATGACAGCTTATTAAGATGACTATCTTTGAGTTTTATCTTACCTTGTAAGGTATTTTTCATGTCATAAGCACCTTTAAAAAGAACGCTTTTATAGTTTGATTTATTCATGTAAAATATTACTGACGCTAAAGAGTCAAATTGAAATATCTTGTTTACAACAACACTCAGGTGATAGTACACAAGAAATACATTTTTAAAGGAGGGAAAAATATTAGAATTTATAAAAATGTAGCACAAGCATTCAAGCATAGATACAAGTAATAGTACACATGCAAATTAATATTGGACATCCAGACATGAGCAAGAATTAAGATCTAGGATATTTCCAGATTTCTGGTGGGAGTTTGTTATTAAAGAAATATTTTTTCCATTTAAGTTTATGACATGCTATTGTTGAGCTGTAAAGTGGTCTTATTTTAATATTTATGATGGCATTTTGTTCTAATTTATTATTTCTAATTATTTTCGGAATGGCACAGGCAAAGAAAAAATAACAAAACATGAATACGATTTTTAAAGCAGATTACTAATGAATAGAAAATTGAGAAGCAGATTGTTGGTAACATATTTCAAATATTATATCATTATTCATTATTTTATAGTTTTGCATCTTTTTCAGAACAAGATATCTGCTTTCTGTGATTTTTTTAAATGGTAAAAACTTTTGGGGTTTCTTCTTTTTTAATAGTTGCTTTCCCAGAAGCAAAAAAAATAGTCACACAAAGTATCTTTGGTATGGATTTAATTTAACTCATTAAAGTATACTTGGAAGTGATTGTACTTGTCAGATAGTGGGAATTTATAAACCTTGTAGATTATTATTTATTTGTATTACTTTAGCACATAGAAGACCCAGTCATGGTCAAAACCACATTGTGCTAGGCACTGACAAAACCAAACCAGATTAGCTAATTCCAAGTTATAGCAAAATTACTTTGCCCATTTCACTATTTATAATTAAATGTTAATGTTTCAGTTCTTCAAGGCCAATTTGGACTCTGATACTATGACCTGCCTATCTGTGCTGAACTTCCATTGCCATCAGTATTTCAGTCAGAGTTCAGAAGTGCCAGGAGAAACAGAGGGGAGAATTTTCCCCCAAGTTATGATGTTACAGATAATAGACTATCCATGGAAGATGACCACTAGCCATTATTTAACTATCTGAAAACAAAAACTGTTCCCTGGTCTAAATTTCAAAAGAATACACAGAATCCTATCAGCTTGCCTCGAATGAGAAACAGGACAGTCAAATGAATTTCTGGTATAATATAATGATGTTTCATTGATTCCCAGAGCTAAAGTTTACAAATATTTTTCACATATATCCTCCCACCCAAAATTCTATAGTAAGTAAATATTGTTGCTGAATAAGGAGTATCAAATTATCTCTAGTTACATATAACTTGATAGTAGTGAAAGCATCCCCACTACCACCCTGAAAGGACAGAAATCGTTCATTTATATGTCCAGGGTGAAGCTGAATGTTTTGAAGGGTGCCCTGGGAGTTGGTTTTCTGCTCTGCATGTGCAGAAATGCAGAAAGAGTAAGATCTAAGCAGACAGCTCATACTGACCAAATAGATTCCAACAGGGAAGATGAGGAAAGTACACTGACAGGGCCAACCATCTATGACACAAGATGCTAGGGTCAGTTCTTTAAAGGGAAAATATCACATTTTCCAAAGAAACTGTTCTAACTGGAGGATAATTGAAGATGATAGCATTTAACAAGCTTCAGAAGACTTCTGTATAACAAACTCTATGGCTATCAGAGTCAGACCTTCTGTTGAAGCCCCTATACTGCTTGAGAACTCTGTCTTTATACTCGGAAACAGAAGACGTGTTTGATTGACCAGCAGAAATTTCCAGTCACCTAAATTTGATCTGATTATTTAAACAGGGAATCAGGGATGCACCAGATGGCTTAAAAGGAGCATCACATATGTTACTTTTGCTATCAACAAGCTCAGGGTTGGTCAGATATTTGTTAACCTGAAACAATTTTTATTTACTAGGACCTGAATATTCAAATATGAAGTTAACATTTCCCAAACTGAAAGATGGATACATTCTGTCTGCCTATAAACATTACATAAATACATTTCTGTAAAGAAAAAACAAGTAGAAAAAACAAACCAATGCTTTTTTTAGTGCGTGTGCAAGCTGATGGATTTGACAGCTGTGGAAACTTAATCATGTCTCTCTCTCTCTCTCTCCACAAAAGCACTTTAGAAATAGGCAACAGTCTTGCAACCTTTCCCACACTGTGCCAGCTGTGCTTCAACTCTTCAATCCCAGGTAACAAAGAATCATTTAGTCTCTATGCTCATACAGTCTTTGGCTTCTCTGATGAGACTGTCAGCAAGTCTGTCTGAAAATGTCAATTGTGATGATAGTATCCAGGATATAGACACTTTGACTAGGAACCAAACTGAGCTCCCTGGTCCATTACACCTACACCACTAAACAGGCATCAGATCTTCACTATATTCAGTCCCTACTGGAGCTGGGTTTGTCATTTGACACATATTGTCTCTTTCTCTGGCTGTGTTCCTCAAGCAGATATCCACCTTCTTGAATATATTCACATCTGAAATTATTCAATCAATAATTTCTGTGAATAATTGAGCGTCTTCAGCTTACCTATGACAATTCAATTTGAGTATTTGATATTCCATATGTATACAGGTTGGGCATGACACATAGGTCACGTGGTAGGTTTCTTTTCCCTCACTGCATGCACATAACCTTTCACCAGTGCTAATGTTCATATTTCTAAACTGAAATTTACTTGTCATGACAGTTCTCCTGTGTCAATGGTGCCCAACAAGAGGCAGAATAATCATACCATCTGTACATAGGTGTCCTCTATCTAAGCCTTCATCCTATATGACTATAACTAGTTAAAAGATAGGAAATAAAGGGTAGGAATAAATGCTCAATTTTCATAGTGTGGAGAGGTAAATAGAAGGATCACCCAAGGATCTATAGTGGGACCACTGCTGTTCAACATACTAATTAGTGATCTGGAAAAAGAAACAAACAGTGACGTGGCAAAGTTTCCAGATGGTACAAAATTACTTAAGATAGTTAAGTCCAAAGCACACTGAGAACAGTTACAAAAGGATCTGACAAAACTGAATGACCAGGCAACACAATGGCAGATGAAATTCAATGTTGATAAATGCAAAGTAATGCACATAGCAAAACATAATCCTAACTCTACAAACAAAATGCTGGGGGCTAAATTAGCTGTTACTATTCATGAACAAGACCTTGGAGTCATTGTGGATAGTTCTCCAAAAATATCCACTGAATGTGCAGCGTCAGTCAAAAAAATTAACAGAATGTTAGAAATCAGTAGGAAAGGGATAAATAATAAGACAGTAAATATTAAAATGCCACTATATAAATCCACTGTATGCCTACACCTTGAATACTGCATGCAGTTCTGCTCACCCTATTTCAAGAATGATTAGGGGTATGGAACAGCTTCCATATGAGGAGAGATTTAAAAAACTGGGACTGTTCAGCTTGGAAAAGAGACAACTGAGGGGAGCTATAATAGAGGTCAGTAGAACCATGAATGGTGTGTAGAAAGTGAATAAGGAAGTGTTACTTACCACTTCACATAACACGTGAACGAGGAGTCACCTAATGAAATTAGTAGGCAGCAGATTCAAAACAAATATAAGGAACTACTTCCCTGCACAATGCATAGTCAACCTGTAGAACTCGTTGCCAGAGGATGTTGTGAAGTATAACTTGGTTCAAAAAAGAATAAGATAAATTGATAGAGGTTATGTCCAGCAATGGCTATTAGTCAAGATTTTCAGGGACACAACCCCATGGTCTGGGTATCCCTAAACCTCTGCTAGATATTGGGACTAGACAACAGGCATTCGATCACTCAAGAATTGCTCACTAATTGCTTTGTTCTGTTCACTCTGAAGCATCAGGCACCAGCCATTGTCAGAGACAGGATATTGGGCTAGATGGACCATTGGTCTGACCCAGTATGGATATTCTTATGTTCTTGAGTTATGTTCTGTCTCTGTGTTGTATTCACTGACTATTAGTTCATGGTTATTTTTGGTTAACCCTGTTTTATTTGCATTGGATTTCCAAAACAAAAAGAAAGGGGATGAAATAAGGGGAGGAGAGATATAACCAGTGGATATTGTCCTTTGCCACACAACAGTGACCTTTTGTGACTCTGACCCATGACAAGCAATTGAGAGCATGGAACAAGGCACGAGGAGCCTCCCATAAAGTCCTTGGGGATATTGTATGAAGATCTGCCTACACTGATCCACCAAAAGCCTGACAGCTTATTTGCATTCTCATCTCTAACTCCCTTATCTATGTTCCTCACCCTTTCCTCCTCTGCCTCATTCCATCATCCCTGAAGTCTCTTCCTAACAATTTTTTTGATAAACCTGTAGCATAGGGAAGCAATGTGCACTGAAGCTCAGCAGAGGTGGAGGCAGAGACTTAAACAAAAAAGTAAAAATTCTGGCAGGCAGCTAGAAAGAAGGAAAGAGAAAGGGAATCTTAGGCCAAATGCTGGAGATGAGATAGGCCTGGTGAGAGGAGATACAAGTAACTGACACAAGAGCTCAAACTACATTGTGTTTATATAAGGCTAAGAAATCATTAAAGAACAAGTATGTTCTTGTATCAAGAGGCAGAGTTTATAGGTCTTTAGGTCAGGATTTTCAAAGGAGTCTAAATTTCCATATCCTATCAAATCTCAGTGGAAGCTGGGTACCAAACACCTTTATGCTCCTTTAAAAAAACACCACCCTAAAATAATTGTTGGACTAATCAGAATTTAGGCTAACTTCTCCTATATAAATCAAAATAAAAATTCCTAAAATGGTAACCGGGAGATGGACATGAAGAAATATTGTAATACAGATTATTTTGAGTTTCATTTGATACTACTGCAAGAGGGAAGTTTCCAATAGCTCTGCTGTGTCTGTGTTGATTACTAATGCAATTTCTAGGTTCTTCCTTAAAGGTTTTGCTGCTATCAATCTTTTGGAGCCATAATTGTAACATTTTAAAAATTATCATTCCTGATTTTATATGAAAGAATTTTTCATTGTATTAGCCTCAGACTATCTCATTATTCTTCTGCAGTAGCTGCTGTTAAAGTTTCCCAACTGCTGTCTTTCAAATACGTTGAATCTCTTGTCATCTTTTTCTTATGATTATTATTATTTTTTTTTTGATGTGGAGAATAATTTTGCCCATTAAGGTTTAAACCTCCTTAGAATCATGGTTTTTTTTTTTGGGGGGGGGGAAGTCTCCATTTTGTTTGCCTGATGTTTTATTTTACTTCAAAAAGGGCTCAAGCTGGCCTACTTCTTAGTGCTTCCCTAGCATTTCTTTCCTCCTTATCTACCTAACCTGTTTACACACCGGCAGCCCAAGCTAGCTTACACAGAGCTCAGGTCCTGAAGAAGATCTCTGTATAACCTACAAAACTTGTCTCTCTCATCAACAGAAGTTGGTCCAAAAAAAGATATTCCCTCCCCAACTTGTCTCTCTAATATTGTGGGACCAACATGGCTACAACAACACTGCATGCATTAAGTACATGTGAGGATGGGGGAAAATAGTGAGAGCTCGATAAATTGGAAAATTAGACTGAAACCAATATGTGATTTAATAAAGAAGCATACAGAGGTTTACATAAGCAGCTGCAGATATCGAGATGTGAAAACACAGTATAAAAGAAAGGATAACTATCTCAGCATTAGTACATCTGATAATAGATGATAAATTGAATAAGAGTAAAAAAGCTGACACTAAAAAGGCAAGTGCATCTTGGGCTGAATTAATAGGAGCATCATGTGTAAAACTAGCAATCTGATTACTTCTCTTTATTCTGTATTGTTTAGGTCTCAGCTGCAAGCATTATGCTCAGTTTTGATCACTTCATTTCAGAAGAGACTGAACAAAGAAGAGAGAGTTCACAGGCGGGAGTGACAAAAAAAATGATGATTAGTTAGGAAAATAAAACCTATGATAAAAGACCATGTTTAGTCTGGAGAAGAGTTGGCTAAGGGAAGAGATAACTGTGTACAAATAATAAAGATATTATGAAAAAGTACAAAAATCAATTATTCCAAATGGTCAGTGAGGCCAAGAACAAGAAATGATGGACTTAAATTGCAGCAGTGAATATTAATTTTTCAAAATCAAGAAAAACTTAATTGTTTAGTGCCAGAAATGCTATGTTAGTGCAGAACTAGACACAATAGTGATAAAGGCCTGATAAGCACCCAGCTGTTTTGACAGAAAGAAATGTGATAATTAAGGAAATCAAATGTGAAGGTTTTCACACAAGATAATAACTTGCAATTAACTTGCCCTGCCCTGAATTCTAGCTGAGGAGGAATGCACCTCCTTTGGTTAAAAGTAAACTTAATTTAAGAAATATGGGGAAAAGGTTGTATATCTAAATATATTTAGATACACAATTTTACATATAAACACATTTTTAAATACACCTGTGTGTATTTATTTGTAAAGCACTATAGACTAACTCCAATGAATTTGGGGAGGGATAGCTCAGTGGTTGAGCATTGGCCTGCTAAATCCAGTGTTATAAGTTCAATCCTTGAGTGGGCCATTTAGGGAACTGGGGTAAAAAACTGTTTGGGGATTGGTCCTGCTTTAAGCAGGGGGGTTGGACTAGATGACTTCCTGAGGTCCCTTCTAACCCTGATATTCTATGATAAATACATTTTAGATTTGAACAGCTACTTATTAGTCTCACAGCTTCAAGTCTGGGTATCTTTATGGATGTATACATACACATTTTACTTTGGAACTTTTATATACAGTTAAAAAAGGGCAGCTGCCAGAGGGATTGGCTTGCTCTTGCCTGCTGGTTTCATCTGATCCTGGGCTAGTGGAGCACTCAGTATTATTTTGGACCCAATCATAATAAGTTACATAAGACACAAAAGTTAGTTGTCCAGGGTTTATGAACAACTTCTGCAATGACCGATGAAAAATCCTGTTTAGTAGAACCTTGAAAGTTTGCACTATTGATTGAGATGCCCATACAATTTACTGAATTGTGAGACTTATCAAGCAAGCAAGCAAAATAAAAAGCAAGGATATGCATCCTGTATTTTTAGATATATACTACTATTCTTAGGCCTACTAAGTACATTTTATAGAATAATTCAATCTCAGTAATATAGGAGTCCTCCCACAGCTCAAAAGAAGGGAAACACTGCCAATTTTAGGGGCAGATTGTAAAGAATGTGGACTAGCAAAGAGCCGATTAGAGAGGTAATACTGTACTTTGTGAGTTGCTCAGAAACCAGAAAGGACCATCTGCTATGCTTTGCATAGCTACAGAATTGTCTGCAATCACCCAGATGACTGTTAAAGGTCTAATTACAATCCTAGCCATAGGTTCATTTTGTCTAGAAAGAAAGAATTACTTTCACATAAAGACACTGCTTTCCTATCTTCACTGCTGAAAGTAGGTCATAATTGAGATCTCTCACCCAACTTTCCTGCTGTTTCCATGGAGTGGTTTAAAAGCCATTGTAGGCCTTCCAATGGTCCCTGTAAGTAAGGTGAATGGTCATTTACTCAGGGCATGTCTACACTACAAACCTTTGCTGACACAAGTTACATTGGCATAAAGCTGCTGCAGATAGTATATTGCTTGTATGTGCATTCTTGACTCTTTGTCGGCACTGAATATATTTACTAGGAGTGCTCGTGTTAATGTGCAGTGCAGTTGCAACTTGCAACTGTCCAGGGCACTTTCTTTTGGGAAATTTGGGGAATGCATGGTGGGACAGAAGTAAGTCATGCAGGGTGACTGGGAGCAAGGAATCAACTTCTCAGCATGCAACTTTATTCAACCATAATGTCATCTGTATTCAATCATTTTCAAACCTTTTTAAAAAATATTCATGAACCCGTGCAGCCCTCCTTGATGTCTGCCATCTCTCACAGAAGCATGGAGCCTGCACAGTCTTCCTTAAATGAGGTAACTGAGAAAATAGTTACCTGTGAACTACTGTAGAAAAAACAGGAAATTCGGTTTTTAATGTGTTTTCAAACACAATTTGAATGTATTTTCCTTGAAAGTTTTTGCTTTCAAACCAAAAATTGAATAAATGTTGGCCAAAAATTGACAAAAATTGGTTATTGATTATTGACTGTATATTTTTCAGCAATCAGTTTATGCAATGAGAATCAAAATTTTCCAGACCACTGCCCCCTCCAAACACATACGCATGCACATCCTCCAGTTTCTAACCAGTTCTACTATTGACTTTAATGGATCAGACTTCTATTGTTCCAAAGGCAACTGTATAAAATTTGAGCAGTAAACAAGTCCATTTTGTTTAGCTAGACAGCCCAGCAAATAGTGGATGCTTTACTGAATGCCTCAACCATTGATTAAGGTAACTGACCGACAAGGTCAGCCAAGAGGATTTGAGAGATTCCACCACACGTTGCCAATATTTTATCCAGGGGGTTGCACAAAAAGGGTTCCCTTGAGTCTTTCATAAATTCTGTGCTCCAAGGCTGAATGTACTTGCATGGCATTGGGGGATGGGGAGGGGGAGAGGATTGGGGAGATGAAACACTAGAGAATCTATTCTTTTCATTACCTATTTAAAAAAGCAAAAATTGACCCACTGGATTCAGTACATGGTTATGGAGTACAATTAGAGCAGTATGAGACCCAGGCTTATTAACTGTACTTGCTTGAAATGTGCGTACTTTGTTCATGAGAAATATATTAATAAGTATATCAGAGTTGGGGCTTCGAGGACACAGGACCTTGCAGGGAGACCAGGCAGTATCCTCCAGGAAAACTTTTGATAGTATCTGACACCTGGTGTTATTTATTGCATCCCAAAAGCAAAACATTTGCTCTTCAGAAATATTTTGATGAGACACACATAAACACAATCTCTGGAAGGGATTAGGTAACAGTCTCCAGAGAGACATAAATTGAAATGTCATCAGAAGCAGGGAAATTGTCGCAACCTTCCATTAATTGGGTGTTGGAATTTGAAAGAGATGCTCTGATGGGCCCACTCCAGTACATCATCACATAGCTTGTGATAAAAAGTATGAGCCACTACTATGCCATCTTAGTGTTTCTGGACATTTAACCAAATTTTGCCAATGCCATTGTGACCTGTTGAATTATGCACAGACGGTGAAGTTCACCCTTGCACAGAAGGTACCACACAAAAGGCTTATGCATCACTTAAATCGCAGTGGAAGTCAAGGCCATTTGAAAATAAGCCCACATAGAAATATTTGCAGGATTAGGGTCTCACAGATTGCAGCTCAAAAGGCATCTGAGGTACAGTGTCTGATGTTCCTTATTTATACCTTTACTTCAACTGCATTGCTTCTTTGAGGTCTAAAGTCATGCTTCATTCCTTTCCTGTCAACCCAATTGGTTAGTTTAAAATTGCCTCACCTACTAATCAAATAACATGACACATTTTAGCTGGAGCATTATGATAAAGAAGTAATTTGTTTCCTGATGTTCCTGGAATATAAAGGTATTTCCACATTTTGTTTGTAGACTTCAAAGTTAATTGCACCAAAACAGATTCAAATTCCAGAATAATTAATACCTCTAGGATAGAGCAGGATAAAAACTGAAGTTGAGTCATTTGGTTTGAAGCAAGGTATTAAGAATTAAGTTTTAATGGTTTTGCTCAGTTATTTCCTTTTGCTTTCTGTGTGTCTTATGAAGGCATCAGTCACAAAAGCAGCAGCAGGACAAAAAATTATAATTATTTTTTTAGGAAAAACGTCTTATCTTATCAGAGAAATATTGAAGTGTTATGTCATATTCCTATAAATATGTCAGACTATATACATTTTCCAGTTACAAGTATCTTACATAAAAGGAATTTTACAAAAATAATTGCAAGAGAAGAGCAAGACATTGAGATCTGTGTTTGTGTGTTGAGAAAGGTCTTTTCCACAGTTCTGTAAACTTTCTCACATCATCATTAGTGAAAATTTGCAAGAAGCACACCACAGTTAAATTCAATGTGGAGTAAGACAAATGTTTAGAAGCTCACAATAACACTTCACTATTTATGGCAATTGAAGAAAATCACCTCAAGCAATGTTGATCTATGTAGACAATTCCCCCACACCTGCAAATTTGGCTAGAACACCATGTCTAACATCTTTACACATGTAAATAGGGTCATAAAATAACCACAAGTTGCCAGGAAAAAGATTTATGTATCACCTGAAGGCTGGGAATTTGAACAGCACTTTTCTTCCCAACACCTTGCTAAGGGCCTGGCTCAGTACTGACTGAGACCCCAGTCCTTAAACCTGTGTCATCTTTACACATGTGATCTGCCCTCCTCAAATCAATGGAACTACTTATGTGTTTACAGTTAAACATACGTGTACACACATGCATGTGTTTAAGTATTAGCAGAATCAGGCTCGGAGAAGGAATCAGGACCTGAGCAGGGAATGAACCAAAGTCACCACTTCCTACAGCAAAAGTAGGTTTTCCTTCCAGGGCTCTCACCCAAATACTGACAAGGCTCTGTACTGCTTAGTTGATGGTATAATATTTCATGCTGGTATGACCCTACACAATAAGAAAGTCTTCTTTTCAAAGTACCAGACTTTGACTTCTTTTCAAAGTACATCCTGGGGAGTAACGTTTCTACAAGCAAAATGCAAACTAACAACCTAAAAGACAAAAAATATCATTTCATTTTGTTGTTCCTTCTAGGTAGGGGGCAGAGAGACAACTCTGGAAAGGAAGAGTCTTTGGCAGGATGGCAGCACAGATATGGATGGGTAAAGGGTGGGAGAGTATGTCTGAGATCTTTCAATACCATATTGTGTGTGAACTTTGGATGGTGGGGGAGGTTTAGCAAAGAAAAAAGCAAGAGCAAGCAAAGGTGAAATGAACAAGCTGGATGGGAGCTCAAATTAGCTCAGAGGCAGGGAAAAAACCTTGGCCATGAAGCCAAAACGTTGTTCTTTTTTTTGCTGACATAATGACACAAGTTTGCAGTTGAGTCTCCTGCTTTTGGGGGAATCACAGGGATGATGAGCAACCCAGAGTACAATAGAAGAGCCTTCCCCTGGAAAAAAAACACCTTTGATACCCTCCCAGAATTTTCTCCCACCAAAAAGTCCTCTGATTTTTTATTAATTCAACTGGCAAAACTGCTTGTCACATATATAAAGACCAGAGACATAAGTCACCTGACCATAAGTACAGCTTATTACAAATGCGTTTGGCAGTGGCATAGCTAGGACAGGAACACTAGGTGGGCCCCAACTTTCGTGTGGGTGGGCAATGATGGGGGGGGTAGCAGGGAGGAAGGGGGCACCCGTCTCCCCCAATTCCCTCCAGCTGGCCCTTACCACTTAGCACCAGAAGATGAGGCTGCCCAGGGCACATAGGCTGTGGAGTGTGCCCACAGGGCAAAGAGGGCCCCAGCTTGGTGTCTTTCTGCTGGTGAGGCCGTGTCCCTCTCCTGCCTGCACCGTGGCTGCTGCCCCGGTGTCTGGCCCCAGCACTAGCCCCACCCAGACCCATCCCCACAAGGCACATCCTCTGCCTGGATTTGGGGGTCTCCAGCCCTGTGGATTTGGGGGTCTCCAGCCCTGATTTGGGCAGGTCTGGATGCTAAGTGGCTATGCTCCTGGCTTTAAGAATAGCAGCAGGCTGGTCTACCGCCAAGCAGACTGGTCACTTGTAAAAGCGTACCTTTTTCAGATATCCATGTCAAAAGCCCTGTCCTATGGTGAGGCCCTAAATCACGGTCTATTAAAAAACATAATTTCCATCCCTGTTTTTCTAGAGGCCGCCTTTTGAAGGACTACATTTGTCATGATAAAACAAAAACAAATATCACAGTAATAAAGCCATGCTTCCACAGGCAGCATTAATACATAAGTGTGTTGCTTGAGCTCATGAAAAAAACCCAGAGCAAATGTTAATCCCTCTCGGTAAAATTATTGAAATATATTCAATATTATTACATATGTAAGGTATTTGACCCTGATTAAGAACTTCAAATACTTTCCATTCCAGTTTCCTGGACTTGTATAAGAGTCCCACAATTCACCCCAAATTTGAGAGGTTAAAATAATTTGTAAGGATTTAGATTTATAAGGTACTGGGTTTGTTACAAACTTAATCTCTTACACTGCTCTACAGCCAAAATGCCTCTGAAATAAATGTAGTTAAACTTTACTAATTCTGGGTCACTAAGAACAAATATGATGCTTAATATTGCTGATTGGCTCTAGTTTTGAAGACATGCTATTGGGTCAGTATATACGACTCTTGACTTGGGAATGGCGGAGGATAAGTGAGTTATAAAGGGAAGGGATCTCAAATTAAACCAGAAATGACTAAAATACATCTTTGACTGGATCTATGAATAAATCTATGACTGGGTTTGGACAGTACTTGCTTTTTAGGCAAAACAATGAATGATGCAATCTAAAGCTGTATTGCATCATACATGATATGAATTGCATCATGTTATTCCTAGAGGTCATGGATGATGCAATCATAATGAAGCTTACATCACTCTGCTGAACAAATTGCCCTATATCAGCTCTAGAAATCATACAGTGTCATGCTCTCTTATTTGTCAGTGTTTGATTTTGCAAAGGGACACATTTCTGTTTAGCCAAAGTGAGCAGACATGCCTCGTACTTGTGTGAACACTGCAGATAACTATTGCTATGTTTGTGGTGAAGTGACTTTTGCATCACAAAAGCGCAGTATAACTACTATGGTTAAGAAAGCCTATCACTTTTATTTTGGCCGCAAAATTGGAGATCAGGACAAGAGGTGAACCCCACACATATGCTGCAACACTTGTGCAACAAATCTTCACCAGTGATTGAACAGGAAAAGGAAATCTGTGCCTTTTGCCATGCCAATGATTTGGAGAGAGCCAACAGATCATACCAGCAATTGTTACTTCTGCATGGTGCCTCCAGTTGGGAAAGGTGTGTCAAAGAAGAAAAAGTGGACTGTGCATTATCCAAACATTCCATCAGCTATATGCCCAGTACCCCACGGAGAAGGACTGCCGGTTCCTGATGCACCAGAATCATTCTCACTTGAGTCAGATGAGGAAGAGGATGAAACTTCTGGTCCTGAACCATCAATGTCACAGGACCCACATTTTCTCCAATCCTCCTCCTCTGAACCACACCTCATAACACAAGGTGAACTGAATAACCTTGTCAGGGATTTGGAACTACCCAAGAGTAAGGCAGAGCGGTTGGGCTCCAAACTACAGCAGTGGAATCTCCTGGCAGGTGAGGTTAGGGTTTCCATGTTCCGTGACTGTCAAAAGGATCTTGTCCCATTCTTCTTCATGGAAGGTGATCTTGTAGCCTGCAACAACATGGATGGTGCGATGGCAGCCCTCAACATCGTTCACGATCCAGATGAGTGGAGACTGTTCATTGATTCATCGAAGACGAGTCTTAAAGCTGTTTTACTGCATAATGGCAATGTTTTGCCATCAATTCCAGTTGGTCATGCAGTCCATATGAAGGAAACCTATGACAACATGAAACAACTTTTGAGGTGCATAAACTATGACCAACATCAGTGGCAGCTCTGTGGCGATTTGAAGGTTGTTGCTCTCTTGCTTGGTCTGCAGACTGGATACACAAAGTACTGCTGTTTTCTCTGCGAATGGGATAGTCGTGCAAGAGATTCCCACTACATCAAGAAAGATTGGCCACTCTGACAGTCATTGGAGCCTGGGAGGAAAAGTGTTCAGCTTCCACCACTTGTTGAATCAAGGAAGATTTTGTTACCACCCTTATACATCAAGCTGGGTCTGATGAAGAACTTTGTCAAGGCCATTGACAAAACACAAGCAGCTTTCAAGTACCTCCGTGGAAAATTTCCAAGTTTAAGTGAAGCTAAGATAAAGGAGGTGTCTTTGTGGGTCCTCAGATTCGTGAACTTCTTCGAGATGATGCATTTGACCATGCACTGCGTGGCAAGGAAAAGACAGCATGGAAAGCCTTTCAGTTAATGGGAATAAATTTTTCTCGGAAACAACAAGGCAGACAACTACAGGTTGTTGGTGGAAAACCTCCTCGAGGCATACAAAAGCCTTGGTTGCAACATGTCACTAAAGATACATTTTTTGCACTCTCATCTAGATTTTTTTCCACCGAACTGCGGAGCAGTGAGCGACGAGCATGGCGAGTGATTTCACCAGGACATTGCAACAATGGAGAAACGCTATCAGGGCAAATGGAGCCCATTAATGCTTGCAGACTATTGCTGGACAGTGACAAGAGATGCTCCATTTAATGAATACAAGAGACAAGCCAAGAAGCGCCGAGTAGACACTGAATAGGACTAAACTATGTACATAATAGTTTTTTGCCTTTTGGTTCATAATAAATTTTATTTATATAACCCTTTTCCTGATTTTGAAAGTGTTACATAAACAGGACAGATGAAATATTATCATGTAAAGCAACCATAAACACATGAAAAGACCTAGGTTTACAATTTATGATTAAAACTCTACTATCTACACAATATACATAGACATAAAATGTAAAAACTTAAGTATCTTAGAAAAAATAGCCAATCAGTTGTTTTGTCATATTTGAATTCAGCACATCAAAATACATAAATAATAGCACACTTTATCTCTGAAGCAGATGACTTCTCAAAAATTGTAGACCAGTGTTACAGCCCATGTTTGACTTGTGTGCATTCATTTGTCTACATGACCTGTCCACCTGTTTGAAGCATGCAATATATTCAATCAGGCAAAAAGCCGGAACTAACTGTAGAACTACAGAAGAATGTCACTATATATATATAATTTTTTATATATATAATTCTGATGAATAAAAGAAAGTTCTCTGTCAAACCTTCACAGCTAAATTTACTTTCTTTGCCTGCCTATGTTTAGTGCCTATCACCACAAACTGACAGTCTGGGATCAAGCATAAAGAAACAACAGTCAGAGAACCAAGAAGTTTCTTCTCTTTTCTGACTGGTGATGGGTTCTTATTTCTCCCAGAATTAGGTGTTACCTGTACAAAATAAATTCCCTTAGTAAAAGAAAGATGCTGTCAGCTTCTCCAGTGAGTACAGCTATTTCAACCTGTCAGATGAGTGATAGAATAAGGAACTTAGATCATTCTAGAGAGATCTGTTTCATATAAATATTGAATAAAACTCATAGAAAGATAGACAAGTTACTGAGGGTTTTTTAAAGTAAAAATTAATAAATTCTGCAGACTTGATTATCTTCCTAGAGAAAAACTTTTGAAACAAGCCATTTTCATTTTATAATTCACATTATTTTCTCTTCAGGGACTTTGCCTTAAAAAAATAATAATAATAATAAAAAAGCTTTCCTCTATTGCAAAGTTTTACAGAAGTCACACTAATTGGAAGATGGAACAAATTCTATCTCAAATGATTTGCACAGGTCATTCAAAACACAACTGCAGTTTGTATCTTTTTAATGTAAAGAATTAAAGAAAGGTAGTCAAGTCTATTGAATATTTTAGTTCTCATAATTTTTACCCTCATGGAAAAGTCTTACAGAATTGATGAGGGTTGAAACCAATAATGTCCTATAAAACTTAAATTATGACCAATAGAAACTACTATAAAAATCTATAGAATTTAGAAAATATTATATTTGTTCCATACATTTTAAACCATTTTATAGAATTGACTAGAGAATTATATCTTTGCCATAATATTCCATAGGTAGGGTTAAAAATTTTATTCAAAGATCATAATTCTCTATTAATTCTATAAGACTTTCCATAAGGGATCATTAAACTTGTAAAGCTTATAAGGACCTTATTAACATTCACCCAACATCAACAATGATAGTTCTTTGGAATAGTTTTAGGGGAATTACACGTAAGAGTTTTTAAAAGATAAAACTACCTTATATCTTACCCTCCTTTCCCCCTTTTTATTAATTCATTTATATGCTTCCTGAACCTGGATGATGAACGCTGAGGCTGCTAATTCAAGCCTATCTTAGAAAGTGTTCCTAGATTAAAAAAATCAAAAACAAATCTCTGTTTTCTGATTGCTCTGTCTGAATCCAAACGTAATATCTGTTAAATATGATTAGAAACAGAGATGCACTGAACTATCAGTAAATGAATCAGGTGGCTGTATGGTGGGAAACAAACTCATTTAATGCATTGTAACCCAGCTCAATAAGATCTTCCTGGATATGCTTTGAATTTGAATAATTATTACATATAAATTATAAAAGATCTTCTAATTTCAGCAAAACACACTGCAAAGCATCTATGACAATGAATTGAAAATTAAAAAAACATCTGTGTAGCAAAGAATGATTGATATTGTTCAAATTTTATAGGACTTTTTGCTAGACAAAGGAAAATAGGTTGATTAAATCACTTGGAAATCCTTATTGGGAAATATGAATTGGCTTGCACAGTAGCATTATTTTGTAAATAAATTAGCATATTGTTGTAACAAAGAATGCATCTTCTAGAATTATTGAGCTGAAGACCTAATAAGAAATTATCAGTGGAAGAGTTGAACATGAAACCATTCTAAAGACTTCCCTAAAGCTCAGTAGTTTAGAGCAATGGTTCCCAAACTTGTTCCTCCGCTTGTGCAGGGAAAGCCCCTGGTGGGCTGGGCCGGTTTGTTTACCTGCCGCATCCGCAGGTTCAGCCGATCACGGCTCCCAGTTTCCACGGTTCACTGCTCCAGGCCAATGGGAGCTGCTGGAAGTGGCGTGGGCCGAAGAACATACTGGCCTCCACTTCCAGCAGCCTGGAGCCGTGATCAGCCGAACCTGTGGACGCGGCAGGTAAACAAACCGGCCTGGCCCGCCAGAGGCTTTCCCTGCACAAGTGGTGGAACAAGTTTGGGAACCACTGGTTTAGAGCAACAAATAGGTGAGACTTCTCAGACAGTAGGTAAGACTGGAGTCTTGAGTGAGAGAAAGGAAATCTGAAATCAGGAGGGTTACTTCTAGACAAACTCTTACTGAGATCTTTTCTATAGGGAAAAGTTTCTTCTACATAGTGAACAAAAACTTATAAATATACAGGTCTGACTAAAACTGAAAGTGTGTGTCCACTTTGTCTAAAGCAACTTAAGCTACTTCCATTGTGAATCATAACATCCACACAGCATTGCCCTTTTTCAAAATAAGCATACAGCCTTCTGAACAGTTATCCTAGAGTCCAATAATTCACAGCTGGGTTCAATGCATCATGGGATGTTTACTGTGGTGGACTGAGAGATACCTTCTGGAACCTAATGGAATTCTGGGACTTGGGGAAAAATCCCCATGTTTCCTTACATCATATCCCATAATTCATCTAGTTTTCTTTAGCCAGTACCATTTTCAAACTTCTGTCAGCAATGGGACGACTATTTAGACAAAGAGGGCTAGATTCAAAAGGTACTTAGGTACCTAACCCCCTGATTTAGGCACCTAATTATAGACTTATGCAATTTTACAACTTGTTTAAGCTGCAAGAGCAATAACTACAAACCAGACAATATTAAATTATGTAACATGTTAGGGTGGGGCTAACAATCATAAAATAGGAAGAGAAGACATATGAATAGGGTAAGCCTTACTTTAAATGTCTGGATGCCCATTTCTTGCCTAAGCCCCAGAGTGATTCATAAACCCTGGAAGACAGGCATTAGCTAGCTTATCTCGCATGCACGATACAATCTGGTAGGTGTGCTCAGAGGCTGCCTACCAGATTGGGTTGCATTCAAAATCTGGTTGGAAGAGGGGGTGCTGAGGGTGCCCACCTTACAACTTTTAGCCCCATGGTTAGAAGACTCACCTGGGGTGTGTGAAACCCCCATTTTTTCTCCTTCTCTGGCAGAGAGGGGGGAATTGATTCTGGGTCTCTCACATCCCAGGTTAGTGCCACAACCACCAGGCTAAAAGTTATAAATTGGACACCGCCACTACCTCCTCCTCCTTCTCTGGGCATTTTGTGTGGAGTTAGGCACTTGCCTAAATAATTCTCACAGGAAACACCTTAGATAACTGCCAGACTTCAGGAGAGGGGTTCCTGGTTGTGAACCGCTAGCAGGGATAGAGGCCTATCTCCGTGAGAGGGGAAGGGCGGGGAGGGGTGGGGCTTCTCATCAGCATCTCCCAATGGCTGCCTATTGTGAATCACATTCTTAGGCACCTATCTCTCCTCCTTTATTGAATAGGGACCTAAGTGCCTAACACAGACTATGTGCATCACTATGTGATTTTCAAGGCATCTAAGAGTTAGATTTGTCAAACTGAGTGTCAAAATACCTTAGTCCCTTTCTGAATCCGGGCCAAGCCAGCACTGGGACAGAGCAGCAAAACAAAACAGACAGAAAGCAGCTGCTGCTAGATAATGAGTTGGGATGCAGATATATTTTAGCCACAGTCCTTAAGGTTGAATTATCTCTAGGAAGCTTTGCTGTTACTCTGACATCTATTTACATCAACAGGCGTCTGTGTACATACTGGGTGAAACTCTCCCTTTTGCAGAGAATTAGCCCATGGATGGTTCCACATGGATCCAGTTTAAGCAGAGTGAATTTCACCTTCTGAAGGTAAAAATCAGTGCAAAAGATCACCCTAAGTCTGTGCATCACTCCTGCTTCTCTCAGTGAGGAATCAGATTCATTTAGACACCCCAAACTCTACATACCCTGCCTGGGAGACAGGCCACTGGATTTTGGAATGCCTAATTAACCTCTTTTGTTGCATTTCCCATAGAGGTTTGATTAATTTATTTTATATACGTAACTCTTCCACCAGGTGCTTAACAGCTGCAAGAAAGGCTGGATTCTTCAGTCCAAAGATCTGGGTTCTATCTAGGCATGCCTGGAAGTTCCACCACCTAGCCCAGCTCATTGATTCAGCTTTAATAAGGTTCTGGATATGAGTCCACTTAGCACTGCTTCTGTCCTCTGCATTGTCTCTCATCAGGCAGTCCTCATTCTCTATTATCTGTCACAGCCAAGTCCCCATGGGAGGGGAGCCAAGAGCACATAAGACCTTTGAGCAGAGTCCCAGGTGCTTGGAAGTCAGTTCTTTGCCACAAGGTAAAAAGCTCCTTTCCATCTCTGATCCTCTCTGGGAGCCCACTATGTCCCCAAATCCAAGTTCATGTGTTCTTATGGTGACCTCCTAAGTGTCAAAACAATTGTGGGTAGGTAGTGTATGCAAATGGATCTCTCTATGGCAGCACTTTTCCCTGTTCACCAATAGACAGAATAAGAGCTCTTTCCCTTTTTGAGCTGATGGCCATAGGGCTTACACATTAATAATTTAGGTACAATTTGGGGGGGAAATCCTCTCAGATCCACACAGCAGAATTTGCCTTCAATATTCTGGTCTTCCTATATGTAGGCAACTCAATTTTACATTGATAACAGTTCCATGAATGCAGAAAGAACACAGTATCTGAGGAGAGATCCACTTTAAGAAGAGCCTTTAGAATTCTAAAGGTCATATATTCCCAAAATTTACCCACGATAAAGACAACCTGCCTCTGAATCAGTGGTGGCTTTAAATAAGAATGTTAAGTGGGGCCCTGTAATTTGCCTTATCTCTAAATGAGCTTGTCATATAAAGGCATTTTTGAAAGTAGCCTTCAGTGCTGTGGCTTACTGGCTCTTCACTGAAGTTCTGATTCTGCTGCTGTCGAGCTCCCTACTTAAACATGCACATGAGCCTACAGGCATCTACACTATAAGGCAGCTACCCCACATGGATTTTTCCCTTCTAAGAGTTATGCTATTAATTTAACATCTATTGATAGTTGCATGAAGGAATGGGTAATTGGAAGGAAGGTGAAAATATATTTTCAATGTATTTATTTTCTCATTGAAACTGTACCTATGGACCCTACTGGTAGAGTAGCCACTATGAAGTTTTGGCAGAAGCCAAACATTCTTATGTGGTAGGCTGCCATACCAACTTATAAACAGAAACACAGCATAACACTGAAAACCCACAATAGATCTGCAAACTTTGAAAAGAAGAGGTTAGGGCTAAGTTAAAATACCATGCACCCACACTACTCTAGAAAAGCCCCATTAAACAACCAGTCCTTCCTCCTTCTAAGTCAAGTAGGAATTTTGATAGTGACTAAGGAAAACTGATAGCCAGTAAAGGAGACATTATTAAGGGCTTGTCTAGATGAACAATTAATGTGCAGCAAAACTGCAAAGATATAGCACACTATCAGTGTGAAACCTGCAACCATGCACTAGAAGTTCCCTAGTGTGTTTTCAGATTTCCACACACTGGTGGTGAACTATAATGGTTTCGGTGTAAGTGGATGTTTAAATAAACATAAGTTACATGTAAATTGTGTATATGGGCTTCATATCAGAGTACATAACATAAGAACATAAGAATGGCCCTCCTGGGTCAGACGAAAGGTCCATCTAGCCCAGTATCCTGTCTTCCGACAGTGGCCAGTGCCATGTGCCCTAGAGGGAATGAACAAAATAGGTAATCTATCCATTCCCCTTCACCCATTCCCAGTTTCTGGCAAACAGAGGCTAGGGACACCATTCCTGCCCATTCTGGCTAATAGTCATTCATGGACATATTCTCCATGAACGATCTAGTTCTTTTTTGAACCCAGTTATGGTTTTAGCCTTCACAGCATCCTCTGGCAATGAGTTTCACAGGTTCTCATAGACTCATAGACTCATAGACTTTAAGGTCAGAAGGGACCATTATGATCATCTGGTCTGACCCCCTGCATGCTGCAGGCCGCAAGACCCTTCCCTGGACTCTACCGTTGAAGTCCCCAATCCTGTGTTTTAGTGACTTCAATCGGCTGAGACCCTCCTGCTAGTGATCCCTGCCCCATGCTGCGGAGGAAGGCGAAAAACCTCCAGAGGCTCAGCCAATCTACCCTGGAGGAAAATTCCTTCCCGACCCCAAATATGGCGATCAGTAATACCCCGAGCATATAGGCAAGAGTCTCTAGCCTGACCCTTGTTGGCCATTATGCTGTTTATGTACCATTGCTTGGTTTTCCTTGGCTACTATGTTTTATCATTAAACCATTCCCTCCATAAACTTATCCAACTTAATCTTAAAACCAGACAGGTCCGTCGCCCCCACCGTTTCCCTCGGAAGGCCGTTCCAATATTTCACCCCTCTGACGGTCAGAAACCTTCTTCTAATTTCAAGCCTAAACTTCCCCCCGGCCAGTTTGTATCCATTCGTTCTCGTGTCCACATTAGTACTGAACTGGAATAATTCCTCTCCCTCCCTTGTATTAACCCCTCTGATATATTTAGAGATAGCAATCATATCCCCCCTCAGCCTTCGCTTTGTCAGACTAAACAACCCAAGCTCCTCTAATCTCTTTTCATACGACAGGTTTTCCATTCCTCTGATCATCTTAGTCGCCCTTCTCTGCACCCGTTCCAGTTTGAGTTCATCTTTTTTAAACATTGGAGACCAGAACTGCACACAGTACTCCAAATGAGGTCTCACCAGCGCCTTATACAACGGAAGCAGGACCTCCCTATCTCTACTAGATATACCTCGCCTAATACATCCCAAGACCGCATTGGCTTTTTTCACCGCCACGTCACATTGCCGACTCATAGTCATCCTGCGGTCCACAAGGACCCCTAGGTCCTTCTCCTCTTCCGTTACTTCTAACCAATGCGTCCCCATCTTGTAACTAAAATTGTTATTATTCGTCCCCAAGTGCATCACCTTACACTTTTTACTATTAAATTTCATCCTATTTCTGATACTCCAATTCACAAGCTCATTCAAGTCTCCCTGCAGAGTTTCCCTATCCTCCTCCGAGTTTGCAACTCCTCCCACCTTCGTATCATCCGCAAACTTTATCAGCCCACTCTTGCAGTCGGTCCCGAGGTCAGTTATAAATAGATTAAATAAGATGGGTCCCAAAACCGAACCTTGAGGCACTCCACTAGTAACCTCCCTCCAACCCGACAATTCACCCTTTAATACGACCCGCTGCATTCTCCCCATTAACCAATTCCCTATCCACCTCTGGATTTTCATATCGATCCCCATGTTTTTCATTTTAACCAATAGTTCCTCATGGGGTACTGTATCAAACGCTTTACTGAAATCCAGGTATATTAGGTCCACCGCATTTCCCTTATCTAATAAGTCCGTTACTTTCTCAAAGAAGGAGATCAGATTCGTTTGGCACGATCTGCCCTTCGTAAAACCATGCTGTAATTTATCGCATTTGCCATTAACTTCAAGGTCCTCAACTAGTTTCTCTTTCAGAATCTTCTCCAGCACCTTGCACACTACTGATGTTAAACTAACAGGCCTATAGTTACCCGGGTCACTTTTTTTCCCTTTCTTGAAAATAGGAACCACATTGGCTATTCTCCAGTCTAACGGGACTACCCCCGAGTTTACAGATTCATTAAATATAATCGCTAATGGGCCTACTATTTCCCGCGCCAATTCCTTCAATATTCTCGGATGAAGATCGTCCGGTCCACCCGACTTAGTCCCATTAAGGCGTTCTAGTTTTGTTTCTACCTCGGATGCGGTAATCCCCCATCCTGTATGCCCCTCTGTAACGGTGCTAGTATCCCTAATACCTTCATTGGCCTCATTAAACACCGATGCAAAATATTCATTGAGATATTGCGCCATGCCTAGATTATCTTTAATCTCCTCTCCGGCTATGGTCTTCAGCGGTCCCACTTCTTCTTTCTTTGCTTTCGTCCTATTTATATGGCTGTAAAACCTCTTACTATTACTTTTAATTCCCTTCGCTAAGTCCAACTCTACACGGCCTTTGGCCTTTCTCACTCTCTCTCTACATTCTCTGACTTCACTAAGGTAAGTTTCCTTACTGATCCCTCCCCTCTTCCACTCTTTGTACGCTTTCTGTTTTTTCCTAATCGCCCCTTTCAGCCGGTCGCTCATCCAGCTCGGTCTAAGTCTCTTGCTTAGTAATCTTTTTCCCTTTTTGGGGATACAGGCCTCTGACAGCTCTTGCATCTTTAACTTAAAGTAATCCCAGGCTTCTTCTGCCTTTAGGTCCCTTAATACGTTTGCCCAATCCACTTCCCTTACCAGTCCCCTTAATTTGTTAAAATTGGCCTTTTTAAAATTATAAACCCTAGTCTTTGACTTAATTCTGGTACTCTTTCCATTTAGTTTAAACCGAATTAGCTCATGATCACTGGAGCCCAAGTTGTCCCCCACTACCACTTCCTCAACAAGGTCCTCACTACTTACCAGAATCAAATCTAAAATGGCCTCCCCCCTTGTCGGCTCAGCTACCACTTGATAAAGGAATTGATCCGCAAGCACATCTAGGAACATCTGAGCCCTATTATTGCTACTAGCGTTTGTTCCCCAATCTATATCCGGGAAGTTAAAGTCCCCCATAATTACACAGTTTCTATTAGTATTTACCTCCCTTAATACATTAAACAATTCCTTATCCATATCCTGGGTCGATCCCGGCGGTCTATAGCACACCCCAAGCACTATCCCCGGAGAGGCTCTAGTAGTACTTTTACCCAGCTTGGGTATCGCCCAGACGGACTCCGTGTTATCTATTCCATCCACTATTATTTCTTTACAGCTTATTTCACTATTGACATACAATGCCACCCCCCCCCCTTTACCTTTATCCCGGTCTTTCCTAAACAGCGCATACCCCTCCATACCTGCGTTCCAGTCGTGACCGCCATTCCACCACGTTTCAGTTATTCCTACGATATCCGGTTTCAATTCTCGGACCAAGAGCTCCAATTCCTCCATTTTATTGCCTAGGCTTCTTGCATTGGTGTACAAACAGCCTAATGTATGTCGTTTAGCCTGTCTCCCATTACTAGCACTGTATGCATTGACTGTGCATTGTGTAAATAAATACTTCCTTTTATTTGTTTTAAACCTGCTGCTATTGATTTCATTTGGTGACCCCTAGTTCTTGGGTTATGAGAAGGAGTAAATAACACTTCCTTATTTATTTTCTCCACACCAGTCATGATTTTATAGGCCTCAATCTTATCTCCCCTTAACCATCTGTTTTCCAAGCTGAAAAGTCCCAGTCTTATTAATCTCTCCGCATACAGAAGCCGTTTCATAACCCTATTCATTTTTGTTGCTCTTTTCTGAACCTTTTCAAATTCCAATATATCTTTTTTGAGATGGGGCGACCACATCTGCACACAGTAGTCAAGATGTGGGCGTACCGTGGATTTATATAGTGGCAACATGATATTTTCTGTCCTATTTTCTATCCCCTTCTTAATTATTCCCAGCATTCTTTTAGCTTTTTTGACTGCCGCTGCACATTGAGTGGATGTTTTCAGAGAACTATCCACAATGACTCCAAATCTCTTTCTTGAGTGGTAACAGCTAATTTAGACCCCATCATTTTATATGTATAGTTGGGATTATGCTTTCCAATGTGCCTTACTTTGCATTTATCAGCATTGAATTTCATCTGCCATTTTGTTGCACTGTCACCCAGTTTGGAGAAATCCTTTTGTAGCTCGTTGCAGTCTGCCTCGGTCTTAACTATCTTTAGTAATTTTGTATCATCTGCAAATTTTGCCATCTCGCTGTTTACCCCTTTTTCCAGATCATATATGAATATGTTGAATAGGACTGGTCCCAGTACAGACTCCAGGGGGACACCACTATTTACCTGTCTCCATTCTGAAAACTGGCCATTTATACCTACCCTTTGTTTCCTACATTTTAACCAGTTACCAGTTGATAAGAGCACCTTCCCTCTCATCCCGTGGCAGCTTACTTTATATAAGAACCTTTGGTGAGGAACCTCGTCAAAGGCTTTCTGAAAATCTCAGTACACTATATCCACTGGATCCCCTTGGTCCACATGTTTGTTGACCCCCTCAAAGAATTCTAGTAGATTGGTGAGGCATGATTTCCATTTACAAAAACCTCAGGGACCAGATCCTGTGCTCCACTTAGGACTAAATCAAGATTTGCCTCTCCTCTGGTGGGAAGCAGTCACTTAAGATGTCAAGAAACTTTATCTCTGCATCCCATCCTGAGGTGACATGTACCAAGTCAATATGGGGATAATTGAAATCCCCCATTATTATTGAGGGTTTTTTTTAATAGCCTCTCTAATCTCCCTGAGCATTTCACAGTCACTATCACCATCATGGTCAGGTGGTCGGTAATATATCCCTACCACTATATTATTATTAGAGAATTTAATTTCTATTCATAGAGATTTTATATTACCGTTTAATTCATTTATGATTTTTACTTCTTTTGTAGTAATGCCACTCCCCCACCAGCATGACCTGTTCTGTCCTTCCGATATATTTTGTACCCTGTTATTACTGTATCCCATTGATTATCCTCATTCCACCAAGTTTCTGTGATGCCTATTATAACAATATTCTCATTTAATATGAGGCACTCTAGTTCACCCATTTTATTATTTAGACTCCTAGCACTGGTATATAAGCACTTTAAAAACTTGTCTCCTTTTAGCGGTCTGTCATTACACAATATAATTGAATGGGACTCTTTTTTATTTGATTGTTTCTAATCAGACCCTGCCTGTATTTTATCATTTTCCATCCTCTCATCTTCACTAAGACATAGAGATTCTCTATTACTAGATCCTCCCCTAATGGATGTTCTCCTCTGCACCTGTCGGCTTTTCCCCAGCTCTTAGTTTAAAAACTGCTCTACGACCTTTTTAATGTTAAGTGCAGGCAATCTGGTTCCATTTTGGTTTAGTGGAGCCCATCCTTCCTGTACAGGCTCCCTGTTTTCCAAAAGTTTCCCCAGTTCCTAATAAATCAAATCCCCTCCTCCCTACACCATCGTCTCATCCACGCATTGAGACTCTGCAGTTCTGCCTGTCTAACTGGCCCTGCACATGGACCTGGGAGCATGTCAGAGAATGCTCCCATGCGGTTCTCCTGGTCATCGCAAACCCAGCTATCTATGTTTCTAATGATCAACTGGCCCATTACTAATACCTGTCTTTTTTCTAATAGCTGGAGTTCCTGCCACAGGGTATAAGGAGTTCTCCACATTTCTAGAAAACTTGATATTTTTCCCCAACACAGTACTCATTTAAAAATCTCTTCAATGTGTATTTTACCTAGTCATTCCTCTTGCCAGTTACTGGAGACAGAGAGAGAGAGAGAGAGAGAATCTGGCCTGAAGAACAGCTCTGTGCAAGCTCAAAAGCTTGTCTCTCACACCAACAGATGTTGCTCCAATAAAAGACTTTACCTCACCCACTTTCTCTCTCTATTTTATTGCTAACATTTATAATTTTACAAAAAGCATCCCAATAAACTGAGTCTTAATGGTATATGGGCTATTTGTGTATTTTATTTATACATTATTTCAGGGCTGGATCCAGGCACCAGCCGACCAAGCAGGTGCTTGGGGCACCTGGAGGGGGGCAGCGCTCCGGCCGCTGGGGAGAGCGAGGCCCGAGCCGGGCTCGCCGCTCTCCCTCCGGCGCTCCGGCCGGTCGGGGAGAGTGGGGCCCCGGCCGGGCTCGCCGCCTTCCCCCCGGTGCTCCGGCAGGTCGGGGAGAGCGGGGCCCTGGCGAGCTCGGCGCCCTCCCCCCGGCTCTCTGGCCGGCTGGGGAGAGTGGGGCCGGGGCCAGGCTCAGCGCCCTCCCCTGCCGCACTCCCCGCCAGGGGCCTGGGGTGGCGGGAGGCTTTTTTGCTTGGGGCGGCAAAAAAGCCAGAGCCGGCCCTGCATTATTTACAGTTCACTGTGTGTGGTAACAAATAGATTCAGATAGCATGGCTGCTGCCTCAGCTAAGTTATTTCACTAAATGAATAGCAACTTGTTATATTTCAAGCAGGTGCTTGGGGCGGCACCTGGAGGGGGGCGGCGCTCCGGTCGGTCAGGAAGAGTGGGGCCCCGGCCGGGCTCGCCACCCTCCCCCTGGTGCTCCGGCCGGTCGGGGAGAGCGGGGCCCTGGCCTGGCTCGCCGCCCTCCCCTGCCACGCTCCCCACCGGGGGCCGGGGGTGGCGGGAGCCAGCCCTGCATTATTTAGAGTTCACTGTGTGTGGTAACAAATAGATTCAGATAGCATGGCTGGTGCCTCAGCTAAGTTATTTCACTAAATTAATAACAACTTGTTATATTTCAGTAGATTAAGTTTACACATCAAAGTTGGGGACAATATGAAGCATTCATTATGGGCCTAATTCTGTCACCGTTAGACACATTGGGGGCAATTTATCCCTATGTCAGAGGTGGGTCCAATGCAAGGACAGAATAGAGGCAGCTTACTCCTTCCCTATTCAGGGGCTAATTCAGCCATCGGTTCTGGCTGGGGCAGCCCTGAGGACTGACCTAATTTGTACCACTGTAGTAGTGTTCCCTATGAGCTTTGCAGAGGCACAGAATCACTAGGGTAGAGGATTGCCCCGTTTTCTCCTTCAGCCCAGCCAATCCAGGATACCTTGCTCTTAGCAAAAATGCTCCCTGCACCGGGATATTTCCCTAGTCCAAAGGAGCCACAGGTCAACTATGGGAAGAGACCATTTTTCAGTTAGGTGTTCATACAGTGCCTGACACAATGGGGTCATGGGTGCTCCTACGTGCTACTGTAATACAAATTAATAATAAACAACTATGAATTTAGCCCATTGAGCAGTGCCTTGCACCAGGAGTAGTATCATTGACTTCTCAATGGGACCACACACAAAACAAATACCACTCAGAAGAGCTGTGTGAATAATTGATTTTTCGGTTCATTGGCAGTCCAAAGAAAAATCATTTCTAAGCTTTAACCATTTTTGATAAAGTTTATGGAAATTTCAGAACCAAAATCATTTCAAATAGTTGAAACATTTTGTTTTGAAAATGTCAGAACATTTTGATTTTTTCTGTTTTTTTCTATTATTATTTTTCCTGACCAAAACAATTTGGCAAAATTGACACAAAATGCAATGAACCACATTTTTCACTACAAAAATTTTCATCCAAAAAAATTTCATCCAGCTCTACTACTCAGCATAAAGATGGCAGAGGCTGGCCAACAGAGCTGCAGCTCACATTATGTACAGAGTCTTATGTCATTCACTTTGCTAATAATAATGTTGAAATTATAAACAATAAAGTTGGAGAGCTCTTTGCAGCTTTGCATATAGATGTGAAGTGTAGCCTGTTTCCATAGATCCTGGAACAAATTTCCTAGTCATTTCTTTGATGGATTTATTGCAGTGTGTAGTGGGGCGGCTGCCCCACTCCCTGAGATTATGGGCTGCGGCAGGCCAGTGGACCTGTGCAGACACACAGCCAATCAGAGAAGGGCTTACTGAGAGCCAATCAGGGCCCAGGTTGGAGACAGCCAATCAAGGCCAGGCTCAGCCCTATAAAAGGCTGCTCAGGGAGAGAGCAGTCAGTCTGTCCCAGGCCTTTGAGAGGGGAAGGTCTATCTCCAAGCTGGGAGACTAGCACCGTGGACAATGCAGTGCTGGCCAGGCTCAGGGAGCAGAGGGGAGCTCTAGCCTGAGGCCTGCCAGGCTGCAGGCCCTGAGTGAAAGGGCCTAGCAGGTGCAAGGGGCCGTAGGGGAAGCGGCCCAGGGAAGCGGACAGATGAGGGGAGAGTAGGAGGACAGCGAGGCTGCCACCAGAGGGTCCCTGGGTTGGAACCCAGAGTAGAGCGTGGGCCTGGGTCCCCTCCCCTACCCCCATGCAGTACATCTAGCCATTGGCCGTAGGGAGTGGCCAGTACAGACCACACCAGATCCCTGATGGGAGGGATTAGACTTTGGGGTGTGTGGCTGACTATGGTGGCTGGACAAGGAGACTGCTGATTGATCCCCCCTGCCCCCCCCCCGGAAGGGGGTGTGGAAAGACAGAGGGGCACTGCTGGAGGGCAGTGGTCCTGAAGAGGACGCCGCGAGTTCGTGAGCGACGTGGGCTCAGGCATGCCAACTGAGGGCGAGATGACGGTCGGGACACCACCAGGAGGGGGCGTTCCACTGGACTGAGCTAATTCCCAGAACAACCAGTAGGAGACGCCACGGTGGTGAGTCCCAACCCTGTTACCACTAATCACTTTTGCAATGTTGGTCTGTATTTGTGGACCAAATGATCTCTCACTCAGACCAAATATTATGTAAAAATATTAAGAAAGAAGAGATTGTATTAAGGGGCTACAAGAGGTAAAATTGTAACATCACCTCAATCTCTTTTATGCACTGTTGGGTATCAGTGGGAGAGTAATGGTATTTGTGCACTAAATAATCTCCTATCCATATCAAATAGTACATACAAAATAAATAAAACCACAAGAAGAGTTTGAGTTGATGCTACAAGTTTACTTCTTGTAGCCCCTTAATGCATTCTCTTCCTGCTTTTTTCTGAATTTTTTTTTACATATTTGGTATAAGTGACAGATTATTCCACTAATACCATTTAAGTAAAATTGTTTGTTTATTATTTATACACACTAAAGAGGGCATATAATGCATATGCTACAGTTGCCCTTGTAATAACTAAAATATAACAAAATATCCAAATGTAATTGAAGTGCAATAGTAAAATTTGATATATCCCTTAAACCACAGTCCTGAAGGTTGTGGATTTGAGTTTTGCTCAATCTCCAATTGATCCAGCTGCAAAATGGATACCTGACCCTTCAGATTAGGGCCATAAAAGGCAGCTGGATGTGATGCTGACCTCCTTTGTGTATCACTGGCAGTAAAATTGATGTTCCTTACCTGCATCAGCCCAATGAGCCATTGACTCAGGGGAACTTTGACTTAAGTGTCCCTTTCATAGTTCATGTTGGCATCTGGAAATACAGCTCCACAAATTCAGAGTTTCGAATAGAGTACTTTTTGCAACATATTTTCAGCTGAACTTCAATTCAGCCTTTGTGACGCAACATAGCTGTCACTATTCCAATGGCAGCCATGTCCTTATTCAGAATATATTTTCAGGAGGTAGGGTAGTAATGTCTACATCTATATAATTTGAAATCCTGTCAAACAACTTCATGCTTGTGGAATGAGATTATAAATCATAAAACCAACTGGTAATACTAAAATATTACATTTTGCTTCACTCCACTACTCCTGTGTCACAGGTCTTCTCTTACCTGAAAAAAATATTTTAACATAACCTTCTCAATTTTATATATATATATATAAAAAAAACAGAACTTCATGGTCTCCTGGTAACAAATCTATAAACTGAGCCTCTTGTCGTTAAACAGCTGATCCAAGTCAGCAAAGATAGACTTTTCCAACTTAGTTACCCTTAAAAATGTAACGTTTCCAAGGGCTTGTCTACACTATGGGCACTACAGCAGCACATCTATGGTGCTGTAGCTTTGCTGCTGTAGAGCCATAGTATAGACACAGACTATGGTAACAGAAGGGGTTCTTCTTGTTACTGTAGATAATTCACCTCCCCAAATGCAGGTACTTCGGTTGATGTAAGCATTCGTCCATAAGCCTATCTGGGTCTACAGTGGGGGCTAAGTTGGCATTGCTAAGGCATTCAGGGGTGTGAATTTTTCTCACCCCTGAGTGCCATAACTATGTCAACCTAACTTTTAAGCATAAACCAGGCCCAAGTGTTATTAAATGTCTGAGTTTCTTTCTGTTTGATAATCCTGTATTTCAAATATTATAACCAGATCAAGGTAGTTTTTAAGATCAGATTCTCATTGAAATCAATTTCTGCTCCTGCTTAAAATAAAATACTCCCCCTAAAAACAACTCTCAGATATCTTGATGCAGCCCTATACAAACAATGCCAAATTGTCAGATATAGCATTCATTTTGACAATAAATGCAATAACATAGCAATCAGCTTTTATTTTTGAATGTGACTATAATCTCATAATCCCATAGTAGACACAAAAATGAACATTCCCAATGGCATTGTACTTGCTTCCCAATGTTTTCCACAAAGTGTTTTGAAATACCTTCCCACCAACCACACATTTTGTAAGGAACTTTGTTTTTTAAGTGCCAGACTGTTAACCTGTAATATCAGCTTCACGTTGTATAGCATTAAACAAAGAGTGACATCTTCAAAAAGAGAAAAATGTCTCTAGAGGTGAATGGGGTAGCAAGAGAAAGATTAACAAAACTAGTTGTTTTTCTGGAAATAGTTTTACATTCAATATGCTGGATATAATCTATTCACCACTGTATGATATATGAAGAGGATCACAAGATTAAAATCTTAAAACTGTAATAGGCTTGAATGATTTCCCATTACAATCTTTTGTCATGGGAACAGGTATTTTGTGTCAGTTCTGTTCCTGTTCAGTCTTTGTATTGAATAAGGCAAGGACAATAGCATTTATGACTATTTTGTTCATTTACACATGATCCTGTACCATTATTTGATGGATGGAGATGCAGAGGGAGTAAAACACTCAACCAACCTAGTTGTTTATTATTATCACTCATTTGTATTAGTCACATCTAGAAGTCCCAAGTGAGATCAAGTTCCCATTGCATTAGGTACTTTACATGCATTATGTCCTTTGCCTTTACCATTGAAGAGTCAATGGAAGTTTTGTCATTGGTTTCAGTGGTAGCAGAACTGAGTACAGAGTAGGATAGAGTGTCTATTCTGAAGAGTTTATAATCTAAATAAACAAGACAAAGGATGAAGACAGGAAGTATTAACCCATTTTACAGATTTTGGGACTGCAGTGCAGAGAGATTAAGTGACTTGCCCATGGTCTCACAAGCAGTCTGTAGCAGAGCCAGGAATTAAACCCAGATATCCTGAGTCCTACTCCAGTGCCTATACCACATAACCATGTCTCTCCTCTGTCCGTGCTTATGCACACATAAAGCTTACCCATGTTAGCTGAATAATAGTTCTGGTGTACCAGGCAGGGTAGGTGTTCATGTCTCAAAATGGTAATACGTTTGAACAGATAAGTAGCCATTCAAATTTTTGCCATTTAAAACACTGAATTTGGTTCACTATCAATTTGAGGGAAGGGTCGTATTCGGACAACCAGTAGGCATTCATGAAAGTGAATAATATTCCTAAACATTTGACAAGTTTCCATCCAAAGTTTATCACTTATCCACTTCCCTTGTTTATGGTGTCTGTTATCTAATCATGGAGCAAGAACAATGGCAGTTAGGTGTTCAGTTACAAAACACAAATAATGCAGAACAAACAGTCAGTATGCAGTTTACAAACCACTGATAGGCTAAAAATATCTAGTAAAGTGATGACTACAATTAACAAATATATTTGCAGAATCAAGACTGATATGAGAGAATCACTAACCCGAAACATAGACTTCATTCATAACCTGTATTTTTCATAGTAAGTAGTTCAACCACTTTTAAACATTTCTACTGAAATGAAAAGAGGGTGAGATACCTACTGACCTATAAAGATACTTAGCCCTGTTGTCACTGCAGCAACATTGTTTCTGTCACTGGTGAGTGCCTATTTGACATAATCACTACAGTTAGGTCCCCTCAAACACATTAGTAGACACCTGTGGCTGTTAGCAAGGGTCAAAGGCAGCCACTCACCCAACTCACCTCTGAGAGTTGATTACAGGTCGATAAATGGTCAGAAGATATTTTGAACTCACCTCCCTTTAAAATCTAGGCCAATAAGAGTCACAACAAGGGGAGTCTTTTGAACATCACTATTAGCAGTATTATACCCAGTACAGTATTAGGACTGTTCAATGCCTCTTAAGTCTTCATTTTACATGTTCTGCATTGCACTGGTAAACATATCTAAGCTTCTTACTAATGTAGAGTTCATTATTTCAGTACATTTAACACAATTTTAAAATGACCAGATTAGATTTTAAGGAGATATGGGTGAAATTTAGCAATGCATCTTTGCATGGCCTCCTAACAGCATTTTCTTTATTTTCATTAGTGTGGACTGCACATCCTCAAGTTTCTTAGTTCCCAATCTGGATATCACTTTCTCTGATGTAAATCAGGAGTCACACCACTGAAATAAGTGGAGTTACATTCATGTAAAATCAGTGGGTGTGAGATCAGAATTAGGCCTTCAGGGTTTCAAAACAAAACTTAAGCAATCTAAGGAAAAACCTCCTTGTCCCACAGCAAAATCATTAATTTCACATAGTTCTCCACAGATATCTACATTAGCCCCAGTTCACTTCAAAGGTTTGTAAATCTTAGGAAGTCTTTCCACAAAACCTAATATGAATATCAGGTTTATAACAAAGACAAATCCCAGAAAGTTTTGGCTTTTCATTAGATATTTCTGATCTCTAGTTTCAATGAAGCAACCAATATCAGAACACTGAGAAACAACAAAGAACCAGCATTCACATGCCAGGACAGAGAAAAAAGCTTTGAATTTGATACCCACCTGAAGTGCCATTGACAGACTCAGGAAAAAAAAGTGGGTACAAATTGAGGGCCTGATCCTGTGATCTTGAAACCTACGGTGGGATTTATTGAGGTGACTCAGATGAGCAAGGACATCTGGATTAAGTCCGAATCTATTTGAACTAATCTATTCTGCAGTCAGAAGTTTAATTTAGATCCTGTTCACTAGGGATAGATAAACCTGATAGAGCTCAAGGTTTTACAAGCCTCACAATTTGTTTATTTTTAATTATTAATTAATAATTTATTATTATTATTATTGGGGAAAGAAGTGGAGCCAGGACTGCATGGGCTGCAAAATTAACTTGTATTTGGAAACCTTTTCACCTGTAATTAATCCAGTCATCTTCCTTCCATGGATGGTTCACGTTATAAAACAAAGCCAAACCAAGACAAAGCATTTTGTTCCAACTAAAGATGGTAGAGGGTTGGGGTTGTGCTATGTACTAGGAGGTAAGAACCTTTCCCTCATCAACTTGGCTAGAACATATGAGTTCCCTGCAGACAGTGAAACATACATACCTTGACTGTTTTCCCTCCAGTTTCTCTGTATTGGATTTTGATCTATCCCCTCTCTCCTCTATTTTATTTCCTTTTCCTTCCACTTGATGTTTTGTTCCTGCCACATCTCTGCCCCCTTTTATTCCCATTCTCTCCTAAGTAGAAATGCAAACTCAATACTGTTGGATCTCAAGTTGAACTTTTCAGTCCAAATATCTGAGTAGGTTCAACATTATGCAAAATGAACTCACTCATCTCTCCCCTTCACAACTTCTTACACATAAATCCTCTGGCACTGCAGCAAATTGTAAATTTATACCTATGTGTTCACATGTGCAGACCCCATTCCGGACTAAATAATGTATAAACTTGACAATATATTATTTACTTCAGGTAACACAATTTCACTAATGCAACCTGACATGATGTGCTGCAGTATATGCACGTCAGCTGAAAATTCAGGGGAAAAAACAAACAAACCACTGTCTGAATCAGGAGTATAACTTTTCTAAAAGGGTCTAATACACACCTTAGGCTAGATATGTACCAAAGCCCCCTGTGACAGGGTCGGTAGCTCACCGCTGTGGCACCTCCTCCTGGCCGCTTCAGGGAATTAGTTTTGCGCCAGTAGAGCGCCCTCTTTGGGTGGCATCCCGCCTGTCGTCTCGCCTTTGTGGGGTGCACGGACTTGCGTTGCTCCCGACGTCGGCGTCCTCTTCCGGAGCACTGCCCTCCGACAATGTCCTTTTGTCCATCCACACCCCCTTTCGGGGGGGGGGGGGGTTTAAACAGCCCCACACCCTCGAGTCCGATCCTCACAGTCCAGGACCTGGTGTGGTTCTGACCGGCCACTCCCTACGGCCTGTGGCTGTGCGTGGGGCAGCAAAGCAAACAAAGGGGGGGGGGGAACTCAGGTGCGCCCACTACTCTGAGTCCCGGTCCAGAGGACCTCGGGTGACAGTCTCCCTGTCTTCCTTCTCTTTCCTCCTCTGACTATCCCTCTGGACCGCTTTCCCAACAGCCCTTCGCTACGCTAGGCCTCCTCCTCCCAGGCCTGCCGCCTAGCAGGCTATGGAGTAGGGCCTTCTCCCACTCTCTCAGGCTGGCCTGCACTGCGCTGTCTGTGGTGCTGGCCTCCCAGCTCTGGAGACAGACCTTCCCCTCTGAAGGCCTGGGACAGACTGACTGCTCCTGCTCTGGGCAGCCTTTTATATGGCTCAGCCAGGCCCTGATTGGCTGTCTCCAACCTGCCTTCTGATTGGCTCCCAGTAAGCCCTCTCCTGATTGGCCGCGTGTCTACGCAGGCGCCTAGGCCTGCCGCAGCCCAGTCTCTCTGGGTGTGGGGTAGTCGCCCCACCACACACCCTCCCCCTTAAGAACCCTCCCGGGGGGGGGGGGTATCCTAACCGGCCTGCTGGCCTAGAGCTCGGAAAGCAGCCTTTGTCCCACAGTGGCTCGGCTTACCGGCTCAAAGTCTAAGAACTCAGCCCTTGTCACTGGGCTCTATGGCCTACTGGCCCCAAAGTCCCGGAAATTGGTCTTTGCCACCGGGCAACCCAGCTTATCCACCGTCTCAGCGGGGGGGGTCCCACCGAAACACGCTGAGGCTTACCGGGTCCGATGTACCAGTCTGTCACTTCCCTTAAACTGCCTCCTATCCGTTCATCTGCTGGAGTGTCCCACGGGTCTCCTGCTTCTCCACGGGTCTCTTGGTCCACCGCCTCTGCTGGTCCCTCCCACAGTGAGGCTCCCTCTCGACCTGGAGAAGTCACAGTCCTTGGCGGTTCCAGGAGTGTGGGCTGGTCATCCACTGGGGCTTCCCGCAAGGGTTCTTCTCTCTCGACCGTCTGCCTAGGCTGGGGTATGCTCCCTCCTCTCGCACTCTGTGCATTTGGGACACACCCCATACGAGTGTGACGGATCCTCTGCCATCAGGGCTAACTGTCTAGGGCCTCTGCAGTTGGATTGGGGCTTGGCTGCCCCCTCGCCGACCACCCCCTGCGCTAAGGATCCCCCTCCTTGATCCGTTTCTTCGCCCTCCTCCCCTAGCCTGGAGAAGAAATCGGCGTTAGTATGGGCCTTACCCGGTCGGTGGAGCACCTGGAAGTCGTAAGGCTGGAGGGCGAGGTACCACCGCATAATTCTAGCGTTCGTGGTCTTTCATGCTGTGGATCCATCGCAAAGGGGCGTGATCTGTTATTAATTTAAAACTATTCCCTAGCAGATAGTAACGGAGGGCGTCGATAGCCCACCGTACCGCCAGGGCCTCTTTCTCTATTGTTGAGAAGTGTCTCTCGGGGGAACAGCTTCCAACTTAAATACAGTACTGGGTGTTCCTCCCAGTCTACTTCCTGGGAGAGTACTGCGCCTAGGCCGACTTCCGAAGTGTCTGTTTGTAGTATAAACTCCTTCGTGAAGTCGGGGTGTCGTAGTACTGGTTCTTGAGTGAGTCGTTCCTTGAGTGTGTTAAAGGCTCGCTCGCATTGCGTAGTCCACTGTACCTGTCGGGGTTGGGAGTTCTTCGTTAGGTCTGACAAGGGGGCGGCTATAGACGCGAAGTCTGGCACAAAGCGACGATAGTACCCAGCTAGTCCTAAAAACTGACGTACTTGTTTCTTCGTCATGGGGGTGGGTACGTCCCTGAGGGCTTGTACTTTGCTAATCAGGGGTGTTAGTTTCCCCCCTCCTACCGTGTATCCCAGGTAGGTCACTTCTTCTTGGCATAAGTGACATTTCGCCGGGTTAGCTGTTAGGCCGGCCGCTCTGAGGGCTTGTAGCACTGCTGCCAGGTGGTGTAAATGGCTCTCCCAGTCGAGGCTGTAAACCACGATATCATCTATGTACACCGCCACGTATTGGTCGTGGGGTTGGAGGACCTTGTTCATCAACCGTTGAAACGTGGCCGCCGCTCCATGTAACCCGAACGGCATGGTTACAAACTGGAAGAGGCCGAAAGGCGTAGGGAAGGCCGTCTTTGCTCGGGAGTTTGGCGTCAGTGGGATCTGCCAATATCCTTTAGTCAAATCTAAGGTTGACAGGTACTTGGCTCCCCCGAGGCACTCTAACAGTTCATCCACTCTCGGCATTGGATAGGCATCAAAACGGGAGATAGCATTGACCTTCCTGAAATCGATGCAAAACCGAGTCGTCCCGTCTGGTTTCGGAACTAGGACGATAGAGCTTCGCCACTCGCTCGTCGACTCCTCTACCACTCCCATCTCTAACATTGTCTCTACCTCCCGTCACACTGTATCCCACATTTTCTTGGGCAACGGCCGGTGGTTATCCGTCACCCTCTTCCCAGGGTCGGTGGCGATATGATGACTCATTAAAGTCGTCCGGCCCGGGCGGGCTGATAAAACGTCCGGAAACTTCTTTTCCACCCGTTGTAGTTGCCCCCTTTGTCTGGGGCTGAGGCCTGACCCCAGCGTGGCCAGTCCGGGGTCGGGAAGGTCCCCTGCTAGGGGTCCAAGTTCCGAATCTGGGGTGGACGGGCCAATGAACATGGCTTCCCGGGTTTTCCAGGCCTTTAGAAGGTTAATGTGATAAATGCGTATCTCTTTCCGTCGACCAGGTAGTCTGACCTCGTAATCGACTGGTCCCACTCGTCGGATCACTTCATAGGGACCCTGCCATTTGGCCAGGAGCTTCGACTCGGCAGAGGGCAGTAAAAGCAGCACCCGATCGCCTGGGGTGAACTTCCTCCCTCTGGTCCCTCGATTATAGAGGAGCTCCTGGCATGCCTGGGCCCATTCCAGGTTTTCACGGGCGAAGGCCCCTAACGTTTGGAGTCGCTCCCGGAGTTGTAGCACGTATTGTGTGGTCCCAAGGACCCGGGTTTCCTGTGTTTCCCACTCCTCTTTCAGGAGGTCCAGTATTCCCCTGGGCTGCCTGCCATATAGGAGCTCGAAAGGCGACAACCCCATTGAGGCCTGTGGTACCTCTCTTATTGCAAACAGCAGGGCCGGCAACAAGGTGTCCCAATGCGAGGGGTCCTCCTCCACAAACTTCCGCAACATGGCTTTTAGCGTACCATTGAACCGCTCTACCAAGCCATCGGTCTGCGGGTGGTACACTGATGTCTGGACGGTCCGGATATGAAGGAGGCGACATAGCTCGGCTATTAACTTGGAGGACACATTGGTGCCCTGGTCCGTCAATATTTCTCCGGGTATCCCAACCCGGGTGAAAATCTTTACCAGTTCACCCGCAATGGTCGGTGCCGTCGCTGTCTTTAGGGGAACGGCTTTGGGATAACGTGTTGCGTAGTCCACGACTACTAGTATAAAGCGGTTCCCTGTCTTGCTTCGCTCTAGGGGGCCGACGAGGTCCATCCCGATCCGTTCAAAGGGTACCCCCACGACTGACATGGGTACCAGGGGTGCAGGAGCTACCCCTTTCGGTCCGGCTCACTGGCATTCTGGGCACGAGGCGCAAAAGTCTGCCACTTCTCGGTGGATGCCTGGCCAGAAAAACCGGCGGGCCACCCTCTGTAGGGTCTTCTCGCGTCCCAGGTGTCCGGCCCAAGGGTTTGCGTGGGCTAAGTGGAGGAGGCCGGCTCGCAGTCTCCGGGGGACCAACAGCTGGCGGAACGTCTCTCAGGTCTGGGGTTCCTGCGCTATTCGGTACAGGCGGTCCTGCCATACCTCAAAGCGGGGGCCCTGCGGAGTCCGTAGCGTCCCGTCCCCCTCAATAGCAGGGTTGGTAGCTTGTTCCCAGGCTCGGCTTAGAGTCGGGTCTTCCCGTTGCTCCCGTAAGAAGTCCCCGTCACGCTCTAACTCTATCTGGGCGTCCTCCACCGAACGGGGCCTATCTCCAGGACAATTCACGGGGGGCTCTGTCGTCAAGGAGGTCCCCTCACCGGGGTCACCCCTTGTCCTACGCCCGAGCAGCCCCGTTCCCAGTGCTATAACTCTGTCTGGTCGGGGCTTGGGCGGCTGATATCTCAGGAGGACCTCTCCAAAGCCCGGCCAATCTTGTCCCAACACCACCGGGTAGGCCAGCCTAGGGGCCACTCCTACCTGGAGACCCTCCTCTCGGCAGCCTACTCCCATCTTGACCCAGGCTGTGGGATACTGGCGGATGTCTCCATGCACACACTGTAGGTAGATCGGGGGCTGAAAGGTTGAGATTCGGGACCAGCCCCTCTCGTATGAGGGTCTGACTACACCCCGAATCTACGAGGGCGTTGGTGGGGTTCCCTTCAACCCGGACCGGGACTATCAACTTTCTTACCCCTCTCTTCCGTGCCCGTTGTCCGGCCATCCAGGCCTGCCCGTAGCTGCAGTCCATAAAAGGGCAATCTCGCCAGAAATGTCCTTCTTGACCGCAGCCCCAGCACCTCTCTCGGGTCTCGGCCGGGCTTCGGCCTCCTCCGGGGGGGCCTGTTCGCTCTGGGGGCTGTCGCTCCCTCCGAGTCGTCATCGGTAATAACTTGGGTCGGGGTTCAGGGTTGGGAGGCCTCGGGTGCCCATGGCTGTTGCCTGGCAGTGGTTCAGAGGCTCCCGCCCCACGAGAGTTCCCCTTCTCTGCGCCGCTCTTGCGACCAAGGCTCCCGGCCGCTCTGGGTGGCGCCTCCGCCCCCTCGGCCGATAAGTAATCCTCCATTAAGGCCACTGCTGCGGAGAGGGTGGCCAGTCGATGCCGTCGCACCCAGGCCCTCCCTCCTGGGGGTAGGATCTGGGCAAACTGCTCTAAGGCTACCAGCTCCGCCACCTGGGGTCCCGTCAGGCCCTCTGGGTTCAACCACCTCCAGCAGTGGTCCCGGATGCGTTGGGCCATGGCGCGGGGTCGGGCCCCCGGAGGATATTGTTCCTTACGGAGACGTTGTCGGTAGGTCTCTTGGCTAATGCCGGTATGGTCTAGGATGGCCGCCTTCACTCGGGCGTACTCGAGCGCTTCCCGGGGGTCGAGGCTCCGATATGCGGCCTGAGCCTGCCCCGTCAAATAAGGGGCTAGTAACGTGGCCCAATGTTCTGAGGGCCACCAGGCAGCAGTCGCCACCCGTTCAAATGTTACCAGAAATGCTTCTGGGTCATCCTCAGGCCCCACCTTGGTGAGGCGTACCAGTAGTGCCCCTGGGGTATCCCCCAGTCCGGTCCCCAAGGGGGCGGCAGGGGTGCCTCCCGACGGGCGTAATAACGCGGCCATCTGTTGCACCAAATGTTCCTGCTGCACCCGCTGCTGGGTGGCCAACTCTCTGAGGAGCTGCTGCTGATTCTCTTGGTGCTGAGTCATCAGCAGCTGCTGCTGAGTGGTCATTTGCTGCAGCATTTGCACCTGCTGCTGGGCCGACTGCTCCTGCTGCTTCTCTAGCAGCCATTTTAATAACTTCTCAGCCTCCATGTTGGGGTTCAGCGGGTCACTCCCGATTCAACCCCCACACTCTGGACCCCTTTGGTGGGTCCTGGTCTGCACCCACAATCTGGGTCGACCGTCTGTCAGCGCACGGCACTGCTCTGGGCAATAGTCCGCAGTCTTGGCGCTGGCCCCTCGTATCAGGGGCGGACCGCTATTGCCCGCATTCTCCACCACGTGTGACAGGGTCGGTAGCTCACCGCTGTGGCGCCTCCTCCTGGCCGCTTCAGGGAATTAGTTTTGCGCCAGTAGAGCGCCCTCTTTGGGTGGCGTCCCGCCTGTCGTCTCGCCTTTGTGGGGTGCACGGACTTGTGTTGCTCCCGATGTCAGCGTCCTCTTCCAGAGCACTGCCCTCCGACAGTGTCCTTCTGTCCATCCACACCCCCTTTCGGGGGGGGGGGGGGTTAAACAACAGCCCCACACCCTCGAGTCCGATCCTCACAGTCCAGGACCTGGTGTGGTTCTGACCGGCCACTCCCTATGGCCTGTGGTTGTGCGTAGGGCAGCACAGCAAACAAAGGGGGGAAAGGGGGGGAACTCAGGCACGCCCACTACTCTGAGTCCCGGTCCAGAGGACCTCGGGTGACAGTCTCCCTGTCTTCCTTCTCTTTCCTCCTCTGACTATCCCTCTGGACCGCTTCCCCAACAGCCCTTCGCTACGCTAGGCCTCCTCCTCCCAGGCCTGCCGCCTAGCAGGCTATGGAGTAGGACCTTCTCCCACTCTCTCAGGCTGGCCTGCACTGCGCTGTCCATGGTGCTGGCCTCCCAGCTCTGGAGACAGACCTTCCCCTCTGAAGGCCTGGGACAGACTGACTGCTCCTGCTCTGGGCAGCCTTTTATATGGCTCAGCCAGGCCCTGATTGGCTGTCTCCAACCTGCCTTCTGATTGGCTCCCAGTAAGCCCTCTCCTGATTGGCCGCGTGTCTACGCAGGCGCCTAGGCCTGCCGCAGCCCAGTCTCTCTGGGTGTGGGGTAGTCGCCCCACCACACCCCCTCTAAAAAAAAAAAGCTTAAAGTGTTCAATTTCAGCAATGTTATCATGTAAATGTTACCTTTCAATACTTTTCCCCACATTCTAACAATATATAAACATTACATTATAGTTATACACTGGAATTTAAAGTAATTGTTCAGAAAAAACTTTTTGACAGTCTCATTTGTGTATACTTTTTTAAAATATAATTTACATTATTTTGGTATCTATGCACCTATCTCGAGTTGTGTTGATAAAGCAGCAGGTAAATCCTTATGAAAGCCAGGGCCACTTCCATATGTGGAGGAAGGATTCTAAGCAAAATAAGTCCCTGATCCTGAAAATGTATTGTATACAATTACATTTCATTGCTGGGCCAGAAGGGTCCAACAGATTATCGTGCATATCACAGAGCTTTCAGTTTCCCCCATTTACCACTGTACTGAGCTCAATAACTTGTTTTTGACTAAAGCATGTCTTACAGAAATGTCTCCACTATTGATCTGAAGACATCAAGAGATGAAGAATCCACCATTTCCCTTCATAATTTGTTCACCCTCAACATTAAAAATGTGTGCCGTATTTCCAGTTTGAATTTGTCTGGCCGGTGGTTCTTCTTATGCCTTTCTCTGCTAGATCATAGACCTCTGTAGTATTCAGTATTTTTCCCATAAAGGTACCTATACATTGTGATCATTTGTCTTTAAAAGTTAAACAGCTCAAACTCTTTAAATCTCTACCTGAAGGCATTTTCATCAACCCTCAAATAATTTTTGTGTCTGTTTCTGTACTTTTTTCCAGTTTTTTTAACATTATTTTAAAAATGTGACACCAGAAGTGGATGCAGTATTCTAGTACTGGTCTCACTAACTTTCCCTCTCTCCTCCTATTCATTACTCCCCTGTTTATATATCAAAGGATTGCATTGGCTCTTTTTGATTACAGCATTGCACTGGAAGAGCATGAGGAACTACATATCCACTCTAACCCCTAAATCCTTATAAGAGTCACTGCTTTCCAGGATACAATACCCCATTCTGTAGGCATGGCCTGCATTCCTTGTTCTTATGTATACTTCTTCACACAATGCGCAGTTCACCTGTGGAATTCGTTACCGGGGGATGTTGTGAAGGCCAAATTATTAGTGCATTTAAAAAAGAATTAGATAAGTTCATGGAAGATCGGTCCATCAATGGCTATTAACCAGAATGATCAGGGATGCAACCCCATGCTCTGGGTATCCCTAAACCTCTGACTGCTAGAAGCTGGGACTGGATGAGAGGGGCTGCATCACACAATAATTGCATTGTTCTGTTCATCCCCTCTGATGCTACTGGCACCGACCACTGTTAGAAGACAATATATTGGGATGGATGAACCATTTGTCTGACCCAGTATGGATATTCTTATGTTCTTATCTATGTAGTTCTACATGATGCTACACCTCTACCTCGACATAACGCTGTCCTTGGGAGCCAAAAAATCTTACCACGTTATAGGTGAAACCGCGTTATATTGAACTTGCTTTGATCCACTGGAGTGCACAGCCCCGCCCCCCCGGAACACTGCTTTACCACGTTATATCTGAATTCTTGTTATATCGGGTCATGTTATATCGAGGTAGCGGTGTATGTAATTAGTTCCTATGTGTATCATTACCAGTGGAGACTTGCCAAAAGACCAAATAATCCTGCCAAATGTTGCAGTTACATTGTATATATTTGTTCTAGCGAGACAGGCCACTATCCTGCTGTCCCCGTATCCTTTGCAGAATTCTCTGTCCACTCCTCTTAATATGGAGTCACTGATGATAATTGTTTCACTTCTTAGGATAGTTGAAGAACATCTCTTGCTGTTTGCTTCATACTGCTTCATACTGCAAGAATATAACCGGGTCTGTTCCATTCCTCCAGAGACAGGTTCCTTAGTAGTAGATCCACTGAGTTGATCATTATTTGATCCTTCTACCCCCACTTTGAAAGAGAAGTGGATTAAATCACTCTACAGAGCTTTTAGTTTGCAGCAGGAGGATCCACATGGACTCTTGGTGCACAGGGTAGATTTATACACCAATTTAACATGAACTAAATGTTCATGTAGACAAGCCCTAAATCTCACTGCTTACCACCCCTCACTAACCTAGTGGGATTAATCATTCAAAGACTTTAAACACTGGGTCTGATCAGAGTTGCAAGGGTTCAAGCTGCATACTCATCACTGAGACGTGAATAAACAGAACGCTGTCACTTGGCTTATTCAGGGGCCCAAGCCCCGTCACACAGCCAACAAAGAAACCCAACACTCCGCTAACTAAAACCCTTTACTTCCAATCACAGGATCCATAGCTATGCCTGCCAGAACTCTCAGGTTTGCCACACCATGAAACTACTCATGCACATGAAGTTAAGCATATGCATATGTGTTTCTAGGAACAGGGCCTAAAGTTTCCCAAGAAAGAAAACAAGTGTAGGCTTCTCTTTTCTGGAATTCAATAGTTGGAAATGTTATCAAGCCCTCCAAAAAATATAAAAACATACAAACAATAGTCCTTTCCTCTTATTTTTCTTTCTCTTTTGCAAGCTGTTCTTCCTAGAATATATTCAATAAAATGCAGACAAACAAACACATCTCTTTTGTTACTTCAAAATGAATTCTGGGCATGTATTATTTTAGTCTCACCTCACCTTGGGCAGTTGAAGGCATATAGTCTTCATGTTCATGCCTTATAATGCTGCATGTTATAATTATAACCCACAGTGAACCATGCCTGTCTTAACTCAGCCCTTTACCTCAGGCCACATATTTGCATTCTTTTAAATTATACAATTTGATATTTATAATCCTGTTTATCAAGAACAGTACATACCTAATTTTCACCTCAAAATTTAGTAATATAAATCCTTGTTCCAACAGCTGTAGCATAATACAGTTTTATTGACTTGCATAAGTTAGGCTTTTATTATTAGTCAAAAGCTTTGTCACTGCTAAACTGAGTGATTGCTAGACTGAGTCATTTCACTGTAGTTACCTTAAAATGAATAATTTTAAGACTAAGTTTTAACCTTTAGTGTACCACATCAACTTTATTTACAGAAAAATACTTTATTTATTGAATTTGTCCAGCTGCGAGTAGATGGGCTATAAACTTACAGGATTTGGTAAGGTTGTTTTTTTGTTGTTCCCATTGAGTGTGTGTGTGTGTGTGTGTGTGTGTGTCTATCTGTCTGAGATGGAAAGTAGTACTACAAATGACCACCCTGCACCTTTAAGCGGGGGCGGGAGGAATATTTGGCTTGCTGGATGAATGAAGGGAACTGTGCTTTATGGGTTGGGGAGGATGGAGGGAGAGAGAGATGAAAACAGCTGCAAAAGGGTCAGCTTGGTCGCTGACTCATTCCCTGGGAATGAGGGGTTTAAAAGGTACAGCCCTGTGCCTTAATCCTCTCAAAGGGATGGAACTAATGCTCACAGCAAGGAGGGATTTGAGGCTGATCCTTGAAATTTTTCCAGGAGTTAACATTATTATGTCAGACATGCTTCAGCACATGAGTCCTCCCTCCCCCCCCCCCCATGGTGGACAAGGGAAGGAGGTACAGTAACTCCTCACTTAACGTCCTCCCGCTTAATGTTGTTTTGAAGTTATGTTGTTTAAAGTTGTGCAATGCTCCCTTATAACGTCTTTTGGCTGACTGCACAAGTTCCTCTTCTCTGCCTCCTCCCCCTCCGTTCCTCCCTCTCAGTCCTTCCCCCACGGCCAAACAGCTGTTTGACGGCATTTCAGACTTTCTGGGAGGAAGAGAGGGAGGGAGGGAGCGAGCGGGGAACCTGCCTCACCCCCAGCAGGCAAAGCCACCCGGAACACAGGGGCTTTTGGGGCTGCAGGGCCCTGGGCAAAGGGGGACCTGGGGCCCTGGCCTGCAGCTCTAAAGCCCCTTTCAGAATGCGTCCCTGCGAGCACGGGCCGGAGGACTCAGGAGGAGCAGGGGCAGCTGCGCAGCCAGCGGCTGGAGAGAAGCGGTGCTTTCCCCTTCAAAGGGAAAAGCCCCAGGTAAGTGCTCTGCACCTCCTGCCTGCCCCAGCACTGAGCCTCCTCCCACACCCCCACACTGAGCACCCTCCTGAACCCTAACTCCCTCCCAGACCCCGCACCCCACCCTGAGCATCCTCCCACATCCTAACTCTCTCCCAGACCCTGCACCCTCACCCCTGAGCCCCAGGGGTAAGCCAGGGGCATCTTCCCCCCCCCCAGTACAGTACTATACAGTATATAATGCCTTTTGTATGCCCCCTAAAAATTTCCTTGGAACCTAACCCCCCACATTTACATTAAATCTTATGGGAAAACTGGATTAGTTTAACACTGTTTCACTTAAAGTTGCATTTTTCAGGAACATAATACAACGTTAAATGAGGAGTTACTGTATGTGAACAGGGAGTTGGCCAAATTCCTTGGGACCCTAGAAGGGACAGTAATTTCACATTCTGACATAGTATATGGGGCACCAGAGTTGTTTCGAGAGGATGGGATTCACCTGTCAGACTTAGGTGCTGTCATGTTTTTTGACTGATATAAAAGATGGCATTAGGGGGTGTCTGGGAACCCGACTGGGTTTGAGGAGGAGGCAGCCAGCCTAATTGCTGGCGCCTTCTTGTGACGGATGTCCAGAGCATGTACTCCATAGGAAAGGTATACGGTGACTGGATAAACGGCTTGGGAAAGGACTTAAAAAGATGTGTTCGGTAAAAGAGAGAACGGGGGACGGTTGGGGGCTCCTATGATTGGTACAGCAGGGAACAAGTCCGCATTATTATAGCCCACCTTAACCCTCCTATGAAGGTGGGAGGTGGATGTTAAGATAACAGCAATGGATTTGCTGGAGAGACCTGAATAGAAAAAGAGGGGGAGCTGGTGGAAGCCCCTGGGTAATTATGGAATAAACATGGGGTTACCTGCATTGTACACTTTTATCTGCTGGGTAGTCCCAGGCATCTAATAATAAAGTTGCGGCCTGATTAAACCTATGTCAAATGTTTCCTGTCCTTCTTTTGGTATAGCAAGACAAAGACCACCCTTCAACTTTAAGCAGGGTGGTATTTGGCTGGCTGGGCAAATGAAGGGCAAATGGCTTGGGGGTGGGGAGATTAAAACTGCTGCAAAAGGGTCATTGTGGTCACTGATTCATCCCCTGGGAATGAGGGGTTCAAAAGGGGCAGCCCTCTGCGTTAACCCTCCCTTTTGCATGGAGCAGGCTGAGGCAGCACCCACACTCTCTCCCCTTTAGGTGGTTAAAATATCAAGTTTGGTCTAGACCTGCTCTGGTCATTACGCTAGCCACCCCTTTGTTGATGGGGGCTGGGAAGGAATTTTCCCCTTGCCACCATATTGGTCTAGGTGGAATTGGGTTTCTTTTGCCTTCCCCACAGCAGGTTCAGAAAGGGCTCTGTTCATTCATGGCATGAAGGGTGACAGGCTATATGTCGCAACTCATTATTTACATGTAGAGCGGATGTCCTGTCCTTCTTTCAGTATAGCCAGACAATGTATGGAGGCTGGTAAGTTTATCCTGCATTCCATATCTCTCAAAAATAATTTTCTAAATTTACAGTCAAATTACTGGGAGCTAGGGAGCAATCAAATGCATTAGGTTAAGTCTTTCATTATGAAAAGAGTTTATGTTTTTAAACAAAAGAGGTGCTAAAAATTTATCTTTAATAGTAAACACTGAAATTGACCATATTTGTTCAGGTGAAAGAGCATTTTTGACTGACAGCTTGGTAGGGTTCAAGTTTTATTTCATTTATAGTTGGATTACACCGATCCAGTTTCTGTACAAACTAATGACTGCATTCCTGGTAGTCAAACTAGAATAATTTGTGATGGATTTTGTCTTTTTCTAGTCACAAATTGTCCTTGAGCAAGTCATGAGTTCTCAGTTTTGTTATTTGAAATTTAATTTCTGCAAATAATTCCTGGTCTTAGTAGCTCATTAGTGAACAGTTTGTTTTGAAGTTTTCCAAGTCTGAGGTTAGCGTCATTGTGATTGGACATTATCAGACACACAAACATTCTGAGCTAGTGTCTTCTGGTGCCATTTCATACTTCATTTTCAATTAGTTTTTTTCCAAGTCATTCTATTTTATTTAAGAGGTTGCAGTCTTTCCTTGGTAATGCAAACCTCAGACATCCATGCCTGTGTCATCTCCAGGTTGCATTACTCTAGTGGGCTCTACTTTGAAATATGTGCTAAGTGCACAGACATGCTATAGCCTTCAACTAGTAAACCAGTTTTGACCAAGCTGGTTTTCAGTTAATAATAAGGCATGAATTAGCAACCACGATGGTTGGAAGAATATTGCTCCAGTAATCCATCACATAGAAGAGCTGCAAAGATAAAAGGATTTGGGAACAAATAGATTTTTGACATTCTCTTGTATGGTATCTGGAGAGTGTAGATGCATCAAGGCACCATCTAGAAGGATATCAGGAAACCTGGAATATAGAAAGTGCACTCAAGAGACTCTTCAGCTGAGCATCACACCACTTCTAACAGAAAGGCAGGGAAGATACATTTTATTTAATTATTTGAATCCACATCTGAGCAGAGTTATGGGTATTCAGAGAAGACTTTTTTCAGAGTAGCAGCCGTGTTAGTCTGTATCCGCAAAAAGAAGAACAGGAGTACTTGTGGCACCTTAGAGACTAACAAATTTATTAGTATATTGGTAAGACAACTCCCACCTGTTTATGCTCTCTGGATGTGTGTATATATATCTCCTCAATACTTATTCCACTCTATATGCATCCGAAGAAGTGGGCTGTAGTCCACGAAAGCTTATGCTCTAATAAATTTGTTAGTCTCTAAGGTGCCACAAGTACTCCTGTTCTTTTTTAGAGAAGATTTTGTTACATATCAATGCTGACTAGCAATTATAGCATATATAAACAAATTAAAAAAATTATCAGAAATGTTGAAACAAAAAGTGTTGCTGTTTTTGATTGAAATGAGTCTGTGATGTTATTGACATGAACTGTGACAGTTTAGATCATTGTTGCAACCAGGGTCCTATGGTTGCATCAGGTCTTGTACGGAGAAGGTCAAGTGGGGTGTCTATGGAAAGTCTGTAGTTTGCTGGTTATGATTATGCTGTCTCTGTGTGTACTTTAAGTTATGAATATTGGTTATGTGCTTGTATCTCAATTTGATTGTTTCTAAATAGCCTCAGTGCAGGTCTATTCTCAATAAGTGCCCAATCAAGAAACACTTAACTGACAGTGGACTTTGGGAGATGCCAGTCCACATCTGAGCTTTCCTGGGAATGTTCAAACTAACATGTAAAAAATGGTGTTGGCCTGCAAAAAGCTCAATCATTCATGGTCATGTGACTTGCCTAGGTGGCTACAAACTCTAACTTGTTGCTGTGACTTTGCACAGAAGAACAAAGGGGTTTCCACCCATAAGAGGGAGAATACAAAAGGCCCTGGAAGCCTCTCCATTTTGTCTTCAGCTGGCTTAAGAGATGGCCTCTCCACCCCCAAGCGATGCTTACCAGAAACTGGAACAAAGGACAGTAACTACAGGGGTGTGAGTGATTGCTGGACCCAGACTAGGAAGGAGTCCAGTCTGTGAAAGAAGCTTATTGGAACATCTCTGGGGTGAGATTTTACCTGTAATCAGTTTCCTACTATATTAGGCTTAGACTTGTGTGTTTTGTCTTATTTTGCTTGGTAACTTACGTTGTTCTGTCTTTTATTACTTGGAAACACTTAAATCCTACTTTTTATATTTAATAAAATAACTTTCTTATTAATTAACTCAGAGTAAGCAATTAATACATGGAGGAGCAAACAGCTGTGCATATCTCTCTATCGGTGTTATAGAGGGGGACAATTTATGAGTTAGAATCATAGAATCATAGGATATCAGGGTTGGAAGGGACCTCTGGAGGTCATCTAGTCCAATCCCCTGCTCAAAGCAGGACCAATCCCCAACTAAATCATACCAGCCAGGGCTTTGTCAAGCCTAACCTTAAAAACTTCTAAGGAATGAGATTGCACCATCTCCTTAGGTAACCCATTCTAGTGCTTCACCACTCTCCTAGTGAAAAAGTTTTTCCTAATATGCAACCTAAACCTCCCCCACTGCAACTTAAGACCATTACTCCTTGTTCTGTCATCTGGTACCACTGAGAACAGTCTAGATCCATCCTTTTTGGAACCCCCTTTCAGGTAGTTGAAATCCCCCCTCATTCTTCTCTTCTGCAGACTAAACAATCCCAGTTCCCTCAGCCTCTCCTCGTAAGTCATGTGCTCCAGCCCCCTAATCATTTTTGTTGCCCTCTGCTGGACTCTTTCCAATTTTACCACATACTTCTTGTAGTGTGGGACCCAAAACTGGACACAATACTCATGAGGCCTCATCAATGTCAAACAGAGGGGAATGATCACGTCCCTGGATCTGCTGGCAAAGCCCCTACTTATACACCCCAAAATGCCATTAGCTTTCTTGGCAACAAGGGCACACTGGTGACTCAGATCCAGCTTCTCATCCACTGTAACCCCTAGGTCCTTTTCTGCAGAACTGCTGCCTAGCCATTCAGTCCCTAGTCTGTAGCAGTACATGGGATTCTTACATCCTAAGTGCAGGACTCTGCACTTGTCCTTGCTGAACGTCATTAGATTTTTTTTTTTTTTTTGGCCTAATCCACTAATTTGTCTAGGTCCCTCTGTATCTTATCCCTAACCTCCAACGTATCTACCACTCCTCCCAGTTTAGTGTCACCTGCAAACTTGCTGAGGGTGCAGTCCATGTCATCCTCCAGATCATTAATGAAGATATTGAACAAAACTGGCCCCAGGACTGAGCCTTGGGACACTCTGCTTGATATCGGCTGCCAACTAGACATGGAGCTACCCATTGACCCCAATGATCTAGCCAGCTTTCTATCCATCCTATAGTCCATCCATCCAACCCATACTTCTTTAACTTGCTGGCAAGAATACTGTGAGAGACCATATCAAAAGCTTTGCTAAAGTCAAGGAATAACACATCCACTGCTTTCCCCTCATCCACAGAGCCAGTTATCTCATCATAAAAGGCAATTAGGTTAGTCAGGTGACTGTTCCTCATCACTTTCCTCTCCTCTAAGTGCTTCAGTATTGATTCCTTGAGGACCTGCTCCATGATTTTTCCAGGAACTGAGGTGAGGCTGACTGGCCTGTAGTTCCCCGGATCCTCCTTCTTCCCTTTTTTAAAGATGGGCACTACATTAGCCTTTTTCCAGTCATCCAGTGCCTCCCCCGATCGCCATGAGTTTTCAAAGATAATGGGCAATTGCTATGCAATCACATCCACCAACTCCTTTAGCATCCTCTGATTCAGCACATCCAGCCCCATGGACTTGTGCTCATCCAGCTTTTCTAAATAGTCCTGAACCACTTCTTTCTCCACAGAGGGCTGGTCACCTCCTCACCATACTGTGCTGCCCACTGCCGTAGTCTGAGAGATTACCTTGTTTGTGAAGACAGAGGCAAAAAAAAACATTGAGTACATTTGCTTTTTCTTCATCCTCTGTCACTAGGTTGCCTCCTTCATTCAGTAGGGGGCCCACATTTTCCTTGGCTTTCTTCTTGTTGCCAACATACTGTGACAGACCCAGACCAGTGGGGTACAAGAGTCTGGTAGAGGGCAAATATACTGGTCATTGGATGAGTAGTTTTCTGTTCCCTGAATGACCAGAGCAGGGGCTGCACTAGAGTAATCAGGAACCTGCTAGAACCAGTTAAGGCAGGCAGGCTAATTAGGACACCTGGAGCCACTTAAGAAGAAGCTGCTAGAATCAATTAAGGCAGGCTAATCAGGGCACCTGGGTTTTAGAAAGGAGCTCACTTCAGTTTGTGGTGTGAGTGTGAGGAGCTGGGAGCAAGAGGAGCAAGGAGCTGAGAATGAGGGTGTGCTGCTGGAGGACTGAGGAGCACAAGCGTTATCAGACACCGGGAGGAAGGTCCTGTGGTGAGAATAAGGAAGGTGTTTGGAGGAGGCCATAGGGAAGTAGCCCAGGGAGTTGTAGCTGTCATGCAGCTGTTACAGAAGGCACTATAGACAGCTGCAGTCCACAGGGCCCTGGGCTGGAACCCGGAGTAGAGGGCAGGCCTAGGTTCTTAACTGGAAGGCTTTCCATGCCGCCTTTTCCTTACCACGCAGTGAATGGTCAACTGCATCATCTCGAAGTTCACGAATCTGAGGACCAACAAAGACACCTTCCTTTATCTTAGCTTCTCTTAACCTTGGAAATTTTCCACGGAGGTACTTGAAAGCTGCTTGTGTTTTGTCAATGGCCTTGACAAAGTTCTTCATCAGACCCAGCTTGATGTGTAAGGGTGGTAAGAAAATCTTCCTTGATTCAACAAGTGGTGGATGCTGAACACTTTTCCTCCCCGGCTCCAATGACTGTAGGAGTGGCCAATCTTTCTTGATGTAGTGGGAATCTCTTGCACGACTATCCCATTCACAGAGAAAACAGCAGTACTTTGTGTATCCAGTCTGCAGACCAAGCAAGAGAGCAACAACCTTCAAATCACCACAGAGCTGCCACTGATGATGGTCATAGTTTATGCACCTCAGAAGTTGTTTCATGTTGTCATAGGTTTCCTTCATATGGACTGCATGACCAACTGGAATTGATGGCAAAACAGTGCCATTATGCAGTAAAACAGCTTTAAGACTCGTCTTCGATGAATAAATGAACAGTCTCCACTCATCTGGATCGTGAACGATGTTGAGGACTGCCATCACACCATCGATGTTGTTGCAGGCTACAAGATCACCTTCCATGAAGAAGAATGGGACAAGATCCTTTTGATGGTCACGGAACATGGAAACCCTAACATCACCTGCCAGGAGATTCCACTGCTGTAGGCTGGAGCCCAACAGCTCTGCCTTACTCTTGGGTAGTTCCAAATCCCTGACAAGGACATTCAGTTCACCTTGTGTTATGAGGTGTGGTTCAGAGGAGGAGGATGGGAGAAAATGTGGGTCCTGTGACGTTGATGGTTCAGGACCAGAAGTTTCATCCTCTTCCTCGTCTGTCACAAATGAGAATGATTCTGGGGCATCAGGAAGCGGTAGTCCTTCTCCGTGAGGTACTGGGCCTATAGCTGATGGAGTGTTTGGATAATTCACAGTCCACTTTTTCTTCTTTGACACACCTTTCCCAACTGGAGGCACCATGGAGAAGTAACAATTGCTGGTATGATCTGTTGGCTCTCTCCAAATCATTGGCACTGCAAAAGGCATAGATTTCCTTTTCCTGTTCAACCACTGGCGAAGATTTCTTGCACAAGTGTTGCAGCATATGTGTGGGGCCCACCTCTTATCCTGATCTCCAATTTTGCAGCCAAAATAAAGGTGATAGGCTTTCTTAACCATAGTGGTTATACTGCGCTTTTGTGATGCAAAGGTCACTTCACCACAAACCTAGCAGAAGTTATCTGCACTGTTCACACAAGTACGAGGCATCTCTGCTCACTTTGGGTAAACAGAAATGTGTCCCTTTGCGAAATCAAGTACTGACAAATAAGAGAGCACGACACTGTATGATTTCTAGAGCTGATACAGGGCAGTTTGTTCAGCAGAGTGATGTGAGCTTCGTTATGATTGCATCATCCATAACTTCTAGGAATAACATGATGCAATTCATATCATGTATGACGCAATACCAGCTTCAGATTGCATCATTCAGTGTTTTGCCTAAAAAGCAAGTACTGTCCAAACCCAGTCATAGATTTATTCATAGATCCAGTCAAAGATGTATTTTAGTCATTTCTTGTGGGGATGTATCATCCCTACACCAACCTAATGAAAAGTTCCATGAGGAGGTAAGGGTCACGATGGGACACTTGCCAGGTAAACAAATCATGGCCTTATGTAAGGCCCCCTGGTGGTCTAGGATTATATAAAATGATCATGGCCTTATGTAAGACCCCCTGGTGGTCTAGGATTATATAAGATGATCATGGCCTTATGTAAGACCCCCTGGTGGTCTGGGATTATATAAGATGAGGTAAACAAATCATGGCCTTATGTAAGGAACGCTTGAACCAATCGGTGTGGGGCTATACATGTGATAAACACATGATTCTCCTTCTAGTCCAATCGGTAGATGTGTTATTATAGCCTAATTGTGTTATGTAATGTTGAGAAAAACTATAAAAGAAAGCTTGCAATAAACAGATTCAGATTCAGCTTGCAACCACATTGGTCGTGTGCTTTATCTGCTCTGCATGGAACCCCACAAATGGTGACCCCGACGTGATTCGGCTTGGACATCAAGGCAGCCAGGACTTTGCCCAGAGTGAGCTAGCAGAGATCATACTAGACACAGCCGCCAGTGGAGCAGGGATCAATGTTCTCAGACAGTAGACCCAACAGGTGTTATCTCAAAAGCTGAGCAAAGAGAAAGCAGATCCAACCAAAAAAAAGGATCTGAGTGGTCAGACTCTGTCATCTCTCATGAAGAAACTGGAACAATTGAATTTAGATATTGAAGAGGCTCTCAGTGCTGGCTCTTCTCCTTCCAGAACTCCTTCTTCCAAAAAGCGCAAACAGCCATGCCCTGTTAAGGTGGAGACAGGCCTTCTTCACAGAGATAAAGGGAATCTGTGGGAATAAGAGGGCAGGGTACCAAGATTTAAATGGTTTGCCAAGCTCAGTGTCAACTGGAGCACGACCAAAAACTGAACATGGTTTGAGAAAAGGCGGAGGTGGCAGCTGCGGCAGGAGGTACCGGAGGATACCGGCTCCTGGTCGTCCGAGAGAGACGTTCGTGAGCTCACAGCCGACTGAAGCGTTCGGTGAGAAAAGGCGGAGGTGGCAGCCGCGGCAGGAGGTACCGGAGGATACCGGCTCCTGGTCGTCCGAGAGAGACGTTCGTGAGCTCACAGCCGACTAAAGCGTTCGGTGAGAAAAGGCGGAGGTGGCAGCCGCGGCAGGAGGTACCGGAGGATACCGGCTCCTGGTCGTCCGAGAGAGACGTTCGTGAGCTCACAGGTGAGCGGCTGCATTTAATAAAATGGGCTCTGCTTTGTCTGCAGAGGAGGAGACGGTGCATGATTTTTTATTACGCATCACTAAAAAGCGGGGAGAGAAGCTTCCCTCTAACGCGTTGTCCCGTTTGTTGAAATGGGGGCAGAGACGCGGGTTTTTTGTTACTCCTGATACTGTCTTTAATAAGGCAGTCTGGGAAAGTCTAGGCTCTGACCTCTGGGAGTCAGTCTCTCACGGCAACAAGGAGGCCGTGTCATTAAGCCAAATATGGTGCAAATCTAAGAAACTGATAGAGACGCTTGCGGCAGAAGCTGAGGTCCAGTCGGCCATTAATGACCTCTTTCGGCCAAAAGAGGAGCCGCCTTATGTGTTGCCGGTGGGAGCCCGTAAGTTCTTTGGGGGTAAGGACACTATCATACCACTCATCCCCGGTGTACCCAAAGCTGATCCTAGTATCGTCCCGTTACTGGACGACCCCGCGAATAAAATGGAGGTCTCAAGCCCAGAAGGGGATAAGTTACAAGAATTTCGGGCGGAAATGTACAAACAGGGCCTTCAGCTACAGGACATGCTGAATCAGTTGTCCCATTTGGCCGGTAAGAGCCATCCCCCGCAGTCCCACACATTGCGAGCCCTGAACCAGCCCGGCTTTCCTGTCACCAATGATGTTTGTACCCCAAAGTTCCGGGTGGAGTTCCCGGGGCAGGGTGAAAAGTTGCGGAATAGGTTGAAAAGAATGGCGGAGCCAGGCTTATCTAACTTTGAAAGGACATATAGGAAAAAACCGCCGGATAAGATCCCTCCGGCGAATGATGTAGCTACCCCCTGTCCTCATTGTGGTTTGTGGGGCTGCGCGATTGGGTGCACTGGACGGGATAACGTGTCCACGCACCGGCCACTGGATGTCGCCAACCCGTTTGCTCATCCGATGTTTCCACCCTGCGACATGCTTCGGACAATATCCCGGGCGGCTCGGGCCCCCCGGACTCCGTACGGCGTTGGCATGGACTTATTAGGGAAGCCCATATAGAGGGGGAATTTGCGCCCGAGGCTTATCCAGTAGTGACACCGGATCCACAGGACCCCACAGCACCGGACCTGCACTTATTGTTTGTCACAGCCTAGACACCTGATAATGTGGTACTTCTATTTGTTCGGACTCCTTATTATAGGAGCAGGGGTCTTTGTATGTCCAAACTCTGTACCTTTTGTTAACCCACGACAAAATGTTTGTATCACCTGGGCGAACCAGACTGGCCAAGAAGCCCTTTTTGCTTGTCCATGGCCACCCCATCGGATCCCTTTAAAACATGTCTTATTGGCTATCCTTGTTTACACCCCAATGGTTTTCGTGGGCATTTACGTAATATTACGTTTCTTAATAAGTTCCTTATTTAAGGAAAAGGGGGGAGGTGTGGGGATGTATCATCCCTACACCAACCTAATGAAAAGTTCCATGAGGAGGTAAGGGTCACGATGGGACACTTGCCAGGTAAACAAATCATGGCCTTATGTAAGGCCCCCTGGTGGTCTAGGATTATATAAAATGATCATGGCCTTATGTAAGACCCCCTGGTGGTCTAGGATTATATAAGATGATCATGGCCTTATGTAAGACCCCCTGGTGGTCTGGGATTATATAAGATGAGGTAAACAAATCATGGCCTTATGTAAGGAACGCTTGAACCAATCGGTGTGGGGCTATACATGTGATAAACACATGATTCTCCTTCTAGTCCAATCGGTAGATGTGTTATTATAGCCTAATTGTGTTATGTAATGTTGAGAAAAACTATAAAAGAAAGCTTGCAATAAACAGATTCAGATTCAGCTTGCAACCACATTGGTCGTGTGCTTTATCCGCTCCGCCTGGGACGCCACAATTTCTGGTTTAAATTGAGATCCCTTTCCTTTATAACTCACTTATCCTCCGCCATTCCCAAGTCAAGGGTCGTATATACTGACCCAATAGCATATCTTGAAAACTAGAGCCAATCAACAATTTTAAGCATCATTTTCATTCTCAGTGACCCAGAATTAGTAAAGTTTGACTACATTTATTTCAGAAGCATTTTGGCTGTAGAGCAGTGTTATCACCCATCACCTTGTACATGTTGTTTCAATCAAAACATCTCTATTACGTAGTGTCATCCTGACCTTATGTTTTAGGAGGGGTCAGTGTTATCCTGTGTCTCCAAGGATAACAGGAACACACTGACTAAAAGATTAGTTTTTGTACCATCCTTGATATCAGGATGTTCTGGTACCACTTGATATCGGAATGTCTTCACATTAGTACTCTGTAACTAGCACTTCTTAGGAATGTGTATTTCTGCAATATCAGCCCTGTTCTTGCCAGATTCTGTAAGCAGGTCCTGTCTCATACCAGGCCTCTAATACAAGGGCTTATGTCTCAGGCTCTCTTCCTACTACACCTGTTAAGCTGGCCCATTTCCCCCACCCCCCACCCCCCAGAACCGGCAGCAAAGGTACCACTCCTGGCAGAGGGGCTGGGGGAGAGACAAAGCCAGTGAGCCAAGGGAACTGGCTTTACTTATGTGGATGTGTGCATGTGTTTTGCCCCTACCCCTCCAAAATAGCAGTCAAATTACGCCTATGCCCTTTCCCCCACCCTTCACTTCACACCCAGGCTGTGATGAAATCATGCTGAATTTTCCTCTCTAATGTCTCTAAGTACATTCTCCTTTCCATCCCTACTACCAAAGTGTTGTTCCATGGTCTGGTCATGTCTCACCTTGACTACTACATCTCTTTAATTTCTTGATAAGGTAAAGAGCAACAAGAAAAAACCCATATAAACTGTATATATTATTTTCCTTGATTCACATCCCTAATTGAAAAGGCTCAAAGAAAAACTAAAGCAAATTGGTAGGACCTAGAAAAAACATCCAAGAAAGTTAGTAACTATGGGGTAAAACACGCACACATGCACACACGTAAAAGGAAGGGATAAATACATCTTGTGTGGTATTCCTTCTCGTCTTTGCATTTTGTCTAATGTCTATTTATACGCCAGTTTATAGGCACGGACTTTTCTTGTGTAGCTGTGGAGCACTATGCATAGGCTTGGAAGGATTGAATTTTTATCGACAAATGTCAGTAAACGTCAATTTCATCGAATGCACACAAACTGATGGAAAAATATTTCCATTGATAATAATCAGAATTATAGATAAGTAAAGTAAGAAAAATGCTGCTTGAGAACCTATTAGACTTTGTTTTTAGGATATTAATGTTATATATTTGATATGTAATATTGACAATTTGTGTTTTAACAGTTATAAAGCTTGAACCTTTTGACTTTCAGTGTCTACTGTAATTAAATAATTAGCCTGCAACTGTGGAAATTTAGATAAATGGTCTTTTTTTTGAAACGCTTAAAAATAAATACCCATGTTATCCATCCAAATAAAAATAAATAAATAAATAATTCTGTCAAGCCTAACTATGCACAACTATGCTGTAGACATAAATGAAAAAGAAAGGATTCAGAATATGAACTTTGGTGGCATTTCATATCCTGCTGTGGAAGTCAAAGTTCTTCCCCCACAAAAAAAGCCCAGTTCTGCAGTGAAAAGCTGCCTGGGTGTTTCATTATGACAGGGGTCTTACACTGCAAGCACCTTAGTTCTCAATTATGAGAGAAAAGCTAGATCACAAACAGCAGACAGCTACATGCTATGTGTCACTTTCTTACATGACCTTTCCACCTTATATGAGAAAGGTGATAAACATAGAACATCTGAGCTTGTCAATGTGCTATAAACAGACTCTTCCCCCCACCTATCTTCAGTTCATAACTTACTAGTTTCCCCATTTCATTTCAGCAGGACAGATTATTAATTATTTATTATTATTAATTAATAACTGGCTGTCTTGCCAACTAGAGCTTGTTACAGCTTCATTGTCCTCTCTGGCTTCATCCATTTCCAAAAAGTAAATGTTTACTATTTCTTCAAATGCAGGTAGCACAGGTCTCCATAGAGGAACTCTTTCAAGCTTCAGATTGCTCAGTTAACATTCCCTACTGGCTGCTTTAAAAGCAAATAAAGATTAACAATGAAGATTTAAACCATGAAAAGATTTTTTTAAAAGTTTATATTTAAGTGCTGGTATATAAAACATCTTTATAGCACATCGTTACTTGTTTGAAACATCAAAAAAACGAACTGAGATTTGGAATAATTTCACGTAATATACAGTGTCTATCCCCCCCTCCCACCCCTACCCTGCTTTAGCACATTTTAAATACGATTAGTATTGTTAAGGAAAGGACTATTTAAGAAATAAAAAGTCAAAGAACACATTAAAAAGCACACACAAATCAGGAAAAAGATAGAACAAAATACTGTCAGAAAAAAAGAGTAAATGCAAAGACAGAGAACCCCCAATTTACTTAAGCCCATTTGAGAGCCTCCACTATTTCAAATTCCAGAGTATCACAGAAAGAAAGATTATCTCAGGTCATTAGCTTACAGAGCTTTATATGTAGGTCAAGAATAACAACTTGCATTGCACCTGGCATAGAGCAGAAGTTCAGCGTGAGCCAATGCAGCAGTCCAAATTCTTTATATGCAGCTCCCTAGAGCACATCACAGTAATCCAGTCTCAAAGTGACAGAGGCATCGATAAACATGCCCAGATCTGTACCAATATGAAAAGGTCACAACCTTCTGGCCAAAAACAAAACAAAAAACAAAAACAAAAACAACAGATGACAAACAGTGCTATTGACTTCAGTTGCTACTTGCCCATCCAAGAACAATGGGGGAATACAACAGAAGCCCCATCAGTCCCTGCTAGGATCCAGCCCACAGATATGTCAACAATACTTCTCTGTTCACAGGTTGTTTTTTTTCCCCTTGTTCTGGAGGATCCTTCCATGCAGTAGGGAAGAAAAATATTTTAGAAATAGTAAAATAGTCGACAACTACAAGTGGCTGGAGGATTCAGAAGCCTAAGAACTAGTTTTAACTCAGGTTTTGAAACAGTAAATTTCAAATGTGAGAGACAAAGTGGGTGAAGTAGTATCTTTTATTGGACCAACTTCTGTTGGTGAAAGAGACAAGCTACAACAATGTTGCAAACAACAATGGTCAATTTCAAATTTGACTGTTGGCTAGGATCTTTAGCAGTGTTTTGTATGTATTTCTGTAACAAGCTTTTCAGCTGAGATTTAATTCTTCCTTTAAAATTATCTGATACATTTTAGATTTGGGGTTTTAAACCCTCCCCCCCCCAAGGTATGTCCGTTTCTCTAAAGTGGTAGTGTACATATTTTGAACAGTTGCTGAGCTGCCACTAAGTCCTCTTCCATGCACTTTAACATAACTTAATTTAGTTGAAGTAAAAAAAAAAAAGTTCTGACACATTACATGAGTATCCAGACACATTTTACATGAGCATTTCTTTTGTTTACATGGTGCCAAAGAATGTTAATGTTTTTTTTTCCAGTTTGAAACCCTGACCCAGCAGCTGTACTCTACCCAATGACAATTTTCATTCACACTTTTCACTCTAAAAATAAATCTCTTGACTTTTTGCTGGATTTAATTTAATGCATACTAGTTCCTTCCACAAAAATTAAAACATTAATAATTATTTCTGATTGTTTAGCCACAAACTCTTTTTAATGAGTTTGTTCATTAAGCCGGGTCATCTGCATAGTGTGACATATTTGCTATGGTATGAAGGAGACAGACATTCATATATTAGAGTGTGTGTTCAGCTTAGTATGCTTAAGACTTGTCAGCACTTGTGTCATTTATAACTTAGCTGTAAAATCTTGTTCTGGGCTGAAACTTGGCAAACAATATATCCATTCTAGAATCAATTTTAGTACCAATTTTCAAATAAATAAAATAAGGTTTCCCATTTCCAGAAACTTTTTGTCACCTCAAGCTGTGATCTTGTCTTTTCTCAAAACTAAAAATGGTCAGACAAGGTCACCTGTTGGAGTGAAGACTTCCAGGGAAAACATAGGTGGCTGCAGAAAGTACTGTTGGCAATTCAGTAGGCACTCTTCCTTTTGAGATGGCAATAAACCTTCAACTAGCATGATGTTAAGGGGCAAGATATTGCTTAAAATATAATCTTTTGGATTAAACCAATTTCAGATTGGGCAATTACATTCCACCTATTTAAGATTTCTCATATGGTTTTATCTAGAAAAGACATTTGTCATTTCCCACCCCACACTGCAGTGGGGTGTTGAAGAGTACTGTTAGGTATATATGTTTAACCTCAGAAGTGGCTTCATGTCAAAATGTTTTTATAGGTAGTTTGTGAGTTATTTTCCAAAGCATTTCAGAGACCTTTATGGATGAAAATTGCTATAAAAAGGTCATTATTCTGGTTATTTAAGAGTGACCTAGTTCAAGATCTGGGACTGGCTATACTCATTTCTAGAATATGTGGTTCACACCAGTCAAGAAGGTCACACAGCTCACTGTCAGTGCTGGAAGTATGCAGTGTTGGTGTAGCTGTGTCGATCCCAGGATATTTGAGAGACCAGGTGGGTGAGATAATATTGTTTATTGGGCCAACTTCTGTATGTGAGAAAAACACCTTTTCAAGCTACACAGAGTACTTCTTCAGGTCAGATCAGCTTTTCCCAGACCTGAAGAAGCACTCTGTGTAGCTTGAATGTTTATCTCACCTACAGAAGTGGGTCCAATAAAGGATACTACCTCACCCACCTTGTTTCAGTTCTAGAGTATATAATTGTATTTGTTTCCAGAAGTACCCACAATGCACTAGGTGTTGTAGAAATCATAATCTCTGGTCACAGGAGCTCGAAATCTAAACAGCACAGAGACAAAATGTAGAGGAAGGGACTGTGACGTTGCATTCCATATGCTTTTTGAAAATATGCTTATGAATGTGAATATGATGTAACTGGAATATGCTTTATGCAAAAGGTCTCTTGTAAGGTGTCATAACTATAAAGGGAAGGGTAACAGCTGTCCTGTGTACAATACTATAAAATCCCTCCTGGCCAGAGACTCTAGTGGTTCTAGTTCCCAAACCAGATGGGGAAATATGCTTTTGCGTGGACTACCGTAAGCTAAATGCTGTAACTCGTCCTGACAACTATCCAATGCCACGCACAGATGAGCTATTGGAGAAATTGGGACATGCCCAATTCATCTCTACTTTGGACTTAACCAAGGGGTACTGGCAAGTACCACTAGATGAACCCTCTAAGGAAAGGTCAGCCTTCGTCACCCAGGCAGGGGTGTATGAATTCAATGTACTCCCTTTCGGGTTGCGAAATGCACCCGCCACCTTCCAAAGACTTGTAGATGGTCTCCTAGAAGGATTGGGAGAATCTGCAGTTGCCTACCTCGATGATGTGGCCATTTTTTCTGATTCATGGGCAGAGCACCTGGAGCACCTGGAAAAAGTTTTCGAGCGCATCCAGCAGGCAGGACTAACTGTTAAGGCTAAAAAGTGTCAAATAGGCCAAAACAGAGTGACTTACCTGGGGCACCAGGTGGGTCAAGGAACTATAAATCCCCTACAGGCTAAAGTGGATGCTATCCAAAAGTGGCCGGTTCCAAAGTCTAAGAAGCAGGTCCAATCCTTCTTAGGCTTGGCTGGATATTATAGGCGATTTGTACCCCACTACAGCCAAATTGCCGCCCCGCTGACAGACCTAACCAGAAAGAAACAGCCAAATGCAGTTCAGTGGACTGATGAGTGTCAAAAGGCCTTTACCCAGCTTAAGGCAACACTCATGTCTGACCCTGTGCTAAGGGCCCCAGACTTTGACAAACCGTTCCAAGTAACCACAGATACGTCCGAGCGAGGCGTGGGCGCAGTTTTAATGCAGGAAGGACCGGATCAAGAATTCCATCCTGTCGTGTTTCTCAGTAAGAAACTGTCTGAGAGGGAAAGCCATTGGTCAATCAGCGAAAAGGAATGCTATGCCATTGTGTACGCGCTGGAAAAGCTACGCCCATATGTTTGGGCAGCGTTTCCAACTACAAACAGACCATGCTGCGCTACAGTGGCTTCATACCGCCAAGGGAAATAACAAAAAACTTCTTCGGTGGAGTTTAGCTCTCCAAGATTTTGATTTTGAAATACAACACATTTCGGGAGCTTCTAACAAAGTGGCTGATGCACTCTCCCGGGAAAGTTTCCCAGAGTTAACTGGTTAACAATTGTTCTTGGAATGAAACATATTGTTAGTTTTTATATAATCAGTAGTATGTCTAAAGGTACATGTGTCTTATTAACTCTGTTTTCTCCTAGAACTCCAGGAAAATCACAGCCAGGGTGGAACCGAACGTCCAACACTATCTGTGATTTGGGGGGCGTGTCATAACTATAAAGGGAAGGGTAACAGCTGTCCTGTGTACAGTACTATAAAATCCCTCCTGGCCAGAGACTCCAAAATCCTTTTCCCTGTAAAGGGTTAAGAAGCTCAGGTAACCTGGCTGGCATCTGACCTAAAGGACCAATAAGGGGACAAGATACTTTCAAATCTTGGGGGGGGGAAGGTTTTTGTTTGTGTTCTTTGTTTGGGAGTGTGTTCGTTCTCGGGACTGAGAGGGACCAGACATCAATCCAGGTTCTCCACATCTTTCTAAACAAGTCTCTCCTATTTCAAATTTGTAAGTAAATAGCCAAGCAAGGCGTGTTAGTTTTCCTTTGTTTTCTCAACTTGTAAATGTACCTTTTACTAGAGTGTTTATCTTTGTTTGCTGTACTTTGAACCTGAGACTAGAGGGGAGTCCTCTGAGCTCTTTAAGTTTGATTACCCTGTAAGGTTAATTTCCATACTGATTTTACAGAGATGATTTTTACCTTTTTCTTTGATTAAAAGCTTTCTTTTTAGAACCTGATTGATTTTTCCTTGTTTTAAGATCCAAGGGGTTTGGATCTTGATTCACCAGGAGTTGGTGAGAGGAAGGAGGGGAATGGTTAATTTCTCCTTGTTTTAGATCCAAGGGGATTGGATCTGTATTCACCAGGAGTTGGTGGGAGGAAGGAGGGGGGATGGTTAATTTCTCCTTGTTTTAGATCCAAGGGGTTTGGATCTATATTCACCAGGGAATTGGTGAAGGTTTTTCAAGGCTTCCCAGGAATGGAGCTAAGCTGGTAGTTAAGCTTAGAAGTTTTCATGCAGGCCCCTACATTTGTACCCTAAAGTTCAAAGTGGGGATCCAGCCTTGACATAAGGTATGATTACAAAGTTTATAATCTCCTGAGTGTGTTCATCCTATTTGTTTGCATGTATTATTTCTATGTTGGGAGTTAGGAGCATAAGATATAAACTTGTATTACTGATGTAAACATATTAAGTGTGAATTGGGAGTGCTTTGTTCCAGCTGGGCCTTGAGTGGGCCTGACTGGTATATAAGGGCAGTCAGCAGCGAACCAGCTGAGCGGCGAACAGCAGAGGCTAACAGCGGGAGTTTGCCTGGGAGTTCGCCTAGGGAGAGCGCACTGAGGCTTTCATCTGCAGGTTTCTCCGAGTAGTTCCTGCAACAGTTGAGGAAGCTCCTAAGAGGACGGTCATATGGAAGGTGAGCGATCAGCTGTTGTAACCTGCACAGGTTGTGCCATGTTTGTCTTTCTTCCGCGGGACAGAAGCGACTTTGTCTGCACAAAGTGCAAGCTGGTCTCCATATTGGAGGAGAAGGTTCGAGGGCTGGAGAAACAAGTATCAACTCTGCGTTGCATAAGGGAAAATGAAGATTTCCTGGACAGACGTCAGGAGATGCTTCTACGGCCACAATGTTCTGAAGATTCAGAGCAGGCGCAGCAGGGACAGAAGGATTGTGAGGAGGTTTGGCAGCATGTGACCTCCAGAAGAAGAAAGAGGAGCGTCCATGCACCAGCAATGGAGATACAGGTGAGGAATCGTTTCCATGTTCTCTCTACAGGTGCTAATGCGGAGAGTAGACTAGATGGCCCATCTGAGGGAAGGGAGCAGAAGGAGACTCCACCGATTGGAAGGCAAAAGATGCACTGTCCTAGGGATGGGGGTTCCACGACCACCACTCCCAAGAGGAGGAGGAGGGTGGTGGTGGTCGGGGACTCCCTCCTCAGGGGGACTGAGTCATCTATCTGCCGCCCTGACCGGGAAAACCGAGAGGTCTGCTGCTTGCCAGGAGCTAGGATACACGATGTGACGGAGAGACTGCCGAGACTCATCAAGCCCTCGGATCGCTACCCCTTCCTGCTTCTCCACGTGGGCACCAATGATACTGCCAAGAATGACCTTGAGCGGATCACTGCAGACTACGTGGCTCTGGGAAGAAGGATAAAGGAGTTTGAGGCGCAAGTGGTGTTCTCGTCCATCCTCCCTGTGCAAGGAAAAGGCCGGGGTAGAGACCGTCGAATCGTGGAAGTCAACGAATGGCTACGCAGGTGGTGTCGGAGAGAAGGCTTTGGATTCTTCGACCATGGGATGGTGTTCCAAGAAGAAGGAGTGCTAGGCAGAGACTGGATCCACCTAACGAAGAGAGGGAAGAGCATCTTCGCCAGCAGGCTGGCTAACCTAGTGAGGAGGGCTTTAAACTAGGTTCACCGGGGGAAGGAGACCAAAGCCCTGAGGTAAGTGGGGAAATGGGATCCTGGGAGGAAGCACAAGCAGGAGAGCGCAACAGGGGAGGACTCCTGTCTCATGCTGAGAAAGAGGGACGATCGTTGAGTTATCTTAAGTGCCTATACACAAATGCAAGAAGCCTGGGAAACAAGCAGGGAGAACTGGAAGTCCTGGCACAGTCAGGGAACTATGATGTGATTGGAATAACAGAGACTTGGTGGGATAACTCACATGACTGGAGTACTGTCATGGATGGATATAAACTGTTCAGGAAGGACAGGCAGGGCAGAAAAGGTGGGGGAGTTGCGTTGTATGTAAGAGAGGAGTATGACTGCTCAGAGCTCCGGTATGATACTGCAGAAAAACCTGAGAGTCTCTGGATAAAGTTGAGAAGTGTGAGCAACAAGGGTGATGTCGTGGTTGGAGTCTGCTATAGACCACCAGACCAGGGGGACGAGGTGGACGAGGCTTTCTTCTGGCAACTAGCAGAAGTTGCTAGATCACAGGCCCTGGTTCTCATGGGAGACTTTAATCACTCTGATATCTGCTGGGAGAGCAATACAGCGGTGCACAGGCAATCCAGGAAATTTTTGGAAAGTGTAGGGGACAATTTCCTGGTGCAAGTGCTGGAGGAACCAACTAGGGGCAAAGCTTTTCTTGACCTGCTGCTCACAAACAGGGAAGAACTAGTAGGGGAAGCAAAAGTGGATGGGAACCTGGGAGGCAGTGACCATGAGATGGTCGAGTTCAGGATCCTGACACAAGGAAGAAAGGAGAGCAGCAGAATACGGACCCTGGACTTCAGAAAAGCAGACTTTGACTCCCTCAGGGAACAGATGGGCAGGATCCCCTGGGAGAATAACATGAAGGGCAAAGGGGTCCAGGAGAGCTGGCTGTATTTTAAAGAATCCTTATTGAGGTTGCAGGAACAAACCATCCCGATGTGTAGAAAGAATAGTAAATATGGCAGGCGACCAGCTTGGCTAAACAGTGTAATCCTTGCTGATCTTAAACGCAAAAAAGAGGCTTATAAGGAGTGGAAGATTGGACAAATGACCAGGGAGGAGTATAAAAATATTGCTCAGGCATGCAGGAGTGAAATCAGGAAGGCCAAATCACACTTGGAGTTGCAGTTAGCAAGAGATGTTAAGAGTAACAAGAAGGGTTTCTTCAGGTATGTTAGCAACAAGAAGAAAATCAAGGAAAGTGTGGGCCCCTTACTGAATGAGGGAGGCAACCTAGTGACCGAGGATGTGGAAAAAGCTAATGAACTCAATGATTTTTTTGCCTCTGTCTTCACGCACAAGGTCAGCTCCCAGATTGCTGCACTGGGCAGTACAGCATGGGGAGAAGGTGGCCAACCCTCTGTGGAGAAAGAAGTGGTGCGGGACTATTTAGAAAAACTGGATGTGCACAAGTCCATGGGGCCGGATGCGCTGCATCCGAGGGTGCTAAAGGAGTTGGCGGGTGAGATTGCAGAGCCATTAGCCATTATTTTTGAAAACTCATGGCGATCGGGGGAGGTCCCAGATGACTGGAAAAAGGCTAATGTAGTGCCCATCTTTAAAAAAGGGAAGAAGGAGGATCCGGGGAACTACAGGCCAGTCAGCCTCACCTCAGTCCCTGGAAAAATCATGGAGCAGGTCCTCAAGGAATCAATTATGAAACATTTAGAGGAGAGGAAAGTGATCAGGAACAGTCAGCATGGATTCACGAAGGGGAAGTCGTGCCTGACTAACCTAATTGCCTTCTATGATGAGATAACTGGCTCTGTGGATGAGGGGAAAGCAGTGGATGTGTTATTCCTTGACTTTAGCAAAGCTTTTGATACTGTCTCCCACAGTATTCTTGCCACCAAGTTAAAGAAGTATGGGCTGGATGAATGGACTGTAAGGTGGATAGAAAGCTGGCTAGATCGTCGGGCTCAACGGGTAGTGATCAATGGCTCCATGTCTAGTTGGCAGCCGGTTTCAAGTGGAGTGCCCCAAGGGTCGGTCCTGGGGCCGGTTTTGTTTAATATCTTTATTAATGATCTGGAGGATGGTGTGGACTGCACTCTCAGCAAGTTTGCAGATGACACTAAACTAGGAGGCGTGGTAGATACACTAGAGGGTAGGGATCGGATACAGAGGGACCTAGACAAATTAGAGGATTGGGCAGAAAAAAACCTGATGAGGTTCAACAAGGACAAGTGCAGAGTCCTGCACTTAGGACGGAAGAATCCCATGCACTGCTACAGACTAGGGACCGAATGGCTAGGTAGCAGTTCTGCTGAAAAGGACCTAGGGGTCACAGTGGACGAGAAGCTGGATATGAGTCAACAGTGTGCTCTTGTTGCCAAGAAGGCTAACGGCATTTTGGGCTGTATAAGTAGGGGCATTGCCAGCAGATCGAGGAACGTGATCGTTCCCCTTTATTCGACATTGGTGAGGCCTCATCTGGAATACTGTGTCCAGTTTTGGTCCCCACACTACAAGAAGGATGTGGAAAAATTGGAAAGAGTCCAGCGGAGGGCAACAAAAATGATTAGGGGTCTGGAGCACATGACTTATGAGGAGAGGCTGAGAGAACTGGGATTGTTTAGTCTCCAGAAGAGAAGAATGAGGGGGGATTTGATAGCAGCCTTCAACTACCTGAAGGGGGGTTCCAAAGAGGATGGAGCTCGGCTGTTCTCAGTGGTGGCAGATGACAGAACAAGGAGCAATGGTCTCAAGTTGCAGTGGGGGAGGTCCAGGTTGGATATCAGGAAAAACTATTTCACTAGGAGGGTGGTGAAACACTGGAATGCGTTACCTAGGGAGGTGGTGGAGTCTCCTTCCTTGGAGGTTTTTAAGGCCCGGCTTGACAAAGCCCTGGCTGGGATGATTTAGCTGGGAATTGGTCCTGCTTTGAGCAGGGGGTTGGACTAGATGACCTCTTGAGGTCCCTTCCAACTCTGATATTCTATGATTCTATGATTCTATGATTCTAAGTGGAAGCCATTAAGGGTGCTTCAGAATCAATGAACTGTAAATAGCTCTGTTTGCTTGCAAACCTTCCTGTGTAGTGTGGGCCAGATCAGGAAGAATGGAGGCTGGAGTCTCAAATGACACGTGACCATATCACATGATATTGGAATCCATCTTAATCCTTGTACTTTTCCATTGATGAGGCGGGGGTGGGGACAAGCATAGACAAAAAATTCCCGCCTGGTGCCAAAGCTATAAAAGAGGGTGGAGCAGGACAAAAGGGGCTGCCAGTCATGAGAAAACCCCAGCTTACCACCTGAGAGAGCTGCTGGAACTAACAAGGACTGTACCAGGAGAAAGGATTGGGCCCAGACTTGGAAGGAGTCTAGTCTGTGAAAGAAGCTTATTGGAACATCTCGGAGGGTGAGATATTACCTGTAATCAGTTCCTTAACGCATTAGGCTTAGACTTGTGTGTTTTTACTTTATTTTGCTTGGTGACTTACTCTGTTCTGTCTGTTATTACTTGAAACCTCTTAAATTCTATGTTTACACTTAATAAAATCACTTTTGTTTATTAATAAACCCAGAGTAAGTGATTAATACCTGGGGGAGCAAACAGCTGTGCATATCTCTCTATCAGTGTTATAGAGGGAAGAAAATTTATGAATTTAAGCTTTATCCAGAGTAAAATTGATTTATTTGGGGTTCAAGCTCCCAGGAAGGCTGAACACTGGGTGCTGGGAAAGTCCCTGTTAACTGAGAAGCGCCTGGGCTGAGTGAATCTCAGTTTCAGTGACATGCAGAGAGGCGTGGCCCAACCTCTGGGTCTGTGCTGGAGCTGACTGGGAGTGTCTTACTCAGCAAGACAGGAGCAGAGGGGCACCTGTTTTGGCAGGAGGGTTGTTCTCAGTGGTATCCCAGCTCATTGACTGACAGTCTCGAGGGGAGTCTCTGTGACCAAACCCGTCACAGGGACTTGACTATCACACAAGTAAAGTGGTCAAGATGGAAACTGGCTACTCTTATGTAACACTACACTGGAAGGGAGAAGGTTGTTAAATATATGTAAATTGTTTCCAAGTACCCCTCAACTTCTCTGTAATTAGTCAGCTAGTTTCTTGTATAAGTCACAATAAAAGTGAGTCTTTAGGGAGGATTTGACAATGGTGAAGGTAGTAGGTAGCCTTGTATAAAACTCAGGAAGGGTACTCCAGGATTAGAGGCTGTTGTAAAGGGGCACAGAGGTGGCTTCAAGAGAAGCAAACCAATATGAATGGTGGCTAGTTTTAAGATTAAACATGATAAATTTATGAATGGGAATGTATGACGGAGCTGCCTTTAACAGCAGGGGAATGGATTAGATGACCTAGGAGGTCCCATCCAGTTGTCTGTTTCTATATCACTAAATAACATATGGGAGGAGGCATGGGTTAAATTGCAGCAAAGGAGGTTTAGGTTGGACATTAGGAAAAACTTTCTAACTGTCAGGGTGGTTAAGCACTGGAATATATTGTGTAGGGAGTTGTGGATTCTCCATCCCTGGAGCTTTTTAAGAGCAGGTTAGACAAACACCGATCAGGGATGGTCAAGATAATATTTAGTCCTGCCATGAGTGCAGGGGACTGTACTAGATGACCTTTCAAGGTCCCTTCCTGTCTTATGATTCCACGATTCTTTGATTGGTAGAGGGGGTGAAGTGTGATGCAGATTATAACAAAGGCTCAAACATGGAGAGACAGAGTTATGTAGGCCCTTGAATATGTGGATATGGAGCTTGAAGAGCGTTGTGCCACTTAGAAGTAGCTAGGATTCTTAACTTGCCAATAATTCATTTTTAGCTCTGGTGGCCTGTGAAATTCTAAACGTTACAATTGCAATCAGAATAATGTATCTCCATTTCAATTCCGACATGACATTAGAAGCTAATATCTCATGGGCTGCTAGAGCAGGAGGTGGATACTTTTACCTGTTTGAAAGTCAGGTTTACAAGATGTTTCATATGTTGCAATCATTGTTTTCTAACTCTGTTGGCTCTTGAAACAGTGACAACTAAAATTATGTTAGAGTCAAAGTGTTTGTGAAAGGGGAAGATAGAGATGGAAATCAGATTCTGAGATGATAGTACATGAACTACCAGGGCTAGAAACAGTTTGGCAGGCCAGTATGAATGGCTGGGTAAGGGACAGCCTGATAATGAACCCCTGCAGTATCATAATGAAATCATATTAATTACTAAAGAAGGAGATCTGAAAAGTAGTTTGTTTAGCCATGGTTTTGGTCTAGTAATTTTTGTAAAGACATAATTAAGCTTGAAAACAGATTCTCTACTGTGGCCAGTACAGACTCGGTGCAATGAATATGTATGTGTGGAGGGGAGACACAGAACATAGAGTCTGTCACAATTCCCAGATTCTTTGTTTGGTTCCACCTCTGTGTAGGCTTGAGCAGATGGGGGCATTGTTATTGAAATCACTGGCATTATTCGAATTTACACCAGTTGGAGATCTTATCCTGGAGTATCTTTGGATTTAAAATTCCTTTTTCCTACATCCCACTCACTCAGACTTATTTTCCTCAGTAATCTTGGAGTTATCCTAGACTCTGAACCGCTTTGCTTTTATGTCTCCTTTATATGCAAGTTCATTTGCCACCATCTCAAAACATTTTCAATATATTTATTTTCATGTGATTATTTCCTCTGCTTAATTCCTGACATGTTCACTTCTATGATCTTGTTAAATCTTCACTCTGCAAGTTTAAGGGGTCCCAGAATTCTCCCCACACACACACACATTTTTTTTTCTGAGAAGCAGGCACCTATCATTTCCATCCATCAACTTCAGAGCCTTCCTTTTTATCTCCAAATCCAACTCAAAATTGCCCTCATGGTTTATGTCACTCATAGACTTTAATTTAAAGCCAGAAAGCACGAACATGATTATCTAATCTGACCTCCTGTACATTGCAAGCCACAGAACTTCACCCAGCCACTCCTGGAATAGACCCATAACCTCTGACTGAGTTACTGAAGTCCTCAAATCCCAATTTAAAGACTTCAAGTTACAAAGAATCCATTATTTACACTAGTTTAAACCTTCAAGTGACCCATGCCCCATGCTTCAAAGGAAGGTGACCGCCCCCGCCCCTCAGGTCTCTAACATCTCTACATTCCTCTGACATCATATCCATTCACAATACTACTATTTCGGCCTTTTCTGTTTCTTCCCCATGACCATCCACACTGGGTGATGTTGCTCACTTGTGCTGTTCTCCGTGATTCTTCCTCCCTCTGAGCCACTGAGTGATTTCTTTTGTAAACTTCACTTTGGGAATATTTATTTCTCCCTAGTTTGACTCTTTGTAAGATATTTAATAATATCATGACAGAAGTATGCAATGGGCAAGCAGATTTTAATAAAATAGGAATCCATACACACTAAATTGTGACTAGACTTTTCTGAGCCAACCAGACTTGTTCATAAGGATTGAAGGAATTTGCTTATTTGTTGTTTTTGTTGTTGTTGGTTGGTTGTTTTTTTCACTATCATTTGTTTGGCTCTTCACTTCTAAGGAGGACCAAGTGAGGAAAAGCTAAAGTGCCACAGGAAAAGCTGTCTATGAAAAGACATTTTGCCTAGTGGCTAAAGCACAGGAATGAGTCCTGAAAAGGTTCACTCTGCCATAGACTTACTTTGTGACCTTGGAAAGTTATTTATCCTGTCTGTACTTCAATTTCTCCATCTAAGATGGGCCCAGCACCTTCTTCAAAAGGAAGTTGTGAAAACTTATTCACTAAGGGTTTGATACAAAGCCCTTTGAAATCAATGGGAATCTTTCAATTGAATTTAAATTGGCTCTATAGCCGTGATCAGCATTATTTACCACTATCAGATATTTCCAACCAGTTCTGATTTTAAAAGTTGCCATTGGTGAAGATCCACCACAACCCTTGGACCACATTAAGATAAAATTCAGAATCTTTAAGATTAAGTCAGACTTCCCATCCATAACTTAGGCACTTGTGTGTTCCTTTAAAAAATGGGAATGTTTTATGGAAAAAAATTGGCTCCTGGAACTGCAGTTGATTAAAACAGTGAGCAATAAACAAACATAAAGTGTGGGTTATGGCAAAGCCACATAGCCACCTGAGGTTTTCTTGGCACCTCTTCCCTGCCAGCTAATTCCCATGTGTCTCCTATCAGTTATTCCCCATGACACACATTTAAAAACCATCACATGTAAGTCAGTACTGTCATCCAGCCTGTGACGAGGCAGACTGTCAGCCTCTATAGAGCTCAGCACCTAACATTAACCTTTGAGTAAATTAATGCAGGTGTCTAATATAATAAAAGCAGAAACATATTTCACCTGTTTACAGAGAGGTATATTCAAAATTGTCTTCTGTGTTCAAGAATGTAATTGTAATTAAGACAACTTGGAATGTATGAAGGTAATTTCTCTGCAAAATCAGGTTAGTCGCTAAGGTGCCACAAGTACTCCTGTTCTTTCTGCAAAATCAATCACAATTTGCTTTATCTAATATTTATATCCAGGCTTTAAAGAAATAACTGGATCTCCTGGGTAAGGATGAAAAAAAGTGAACAGTGGAAAACACCCAACTGACATCTTCATCACCACTTTTGTGGTGCTCAGTTGAGTGGGTAAGTTAAATAAAGACAGATGGCAATGGATTAACTAACACTTCACATTGCAAGATGGTCATTACACAGTTTCTAGCTGTGCATTCTAACAGACATTCTCCATTTTAGCTTCCCCTTCAGCTCAGCCTCATGCACATAACGTCCGAGCAAAAAAAGAAAAAAAAATGCAAGTAGGCTGGAAGCATTGTTTGAACAAAAATCTTAGGTCACCACACTCAGCAAGCAAGCTGATCTCCAGCATTGTGAATTCAATTTGCAGAATCACAGTTATCCACCCCTTCCCTCAAATATGGATGTTGTACCAATTTTATGCCTAGCAAGGAGCCCTAGGAGGAGTGGTGAGCATGCAGGAACCTATTCAGTTTGTCTCTTGCATTGTGTAACAGTAGAGAAGCTGAATGGTTCAGCTCCTACACAGTACATATATCAGAGCCAGAGTGCAACTGGACAACCTGCAACATAGGGAGGCTGTGTTATCACATTCACAAGCAGGAGTGTGGAGGCAACTGGAGGGGAAATGGTGGAGACCTTGGCCAGATGTAGCAAGTTTTCTGTATCATTACAAACAAGCAAAAGATATAGGTTTGGTGCTAATGTTATTCAACCAAGCAATCATTGTTAGTCCTGCTTATAAGTACACATGATATTCACTCTGGTTATAAGGTCACTTCTCCAGGGAGCCAACTTCTACTTGTAAAATAAATGCCATTTGCCATTTTAAAAAGTTATTGTGCTGCAGAATTTGATTTTATGTCAATATTTGCACTATTCTAAGTACAGAAATTCATCAAATGACATGATGTGGCAAATGTTGCTTTTTTAAGGGCACTCACTATATTTTTCAATGGTTGCTTTCCCCCTTCAGAAAGCAGACTGTCTGTTTATAAGAACACTTTCAAAGCTAGAGGCATCCATTTTTTAAAGAACACCTATTGAAGTCCAATTAAATTCAATGGGATTTAGGCACATGCATAGAGTTAGGACTAAGCTTAAGTGCTTTGTTGAATAAGGATCAAACTCTGCAGGAGCATTTAATATAATTGTGATGCATGGCCAGAAAGGGTTAAACATCTTGCAAATTAAACAACCCTTAAAAACATGTGGGGAGATAATGTTTGTGTTTTGTGTATTTACATATATATGGGTAGGGGGTTGGCAATATAGTCAAGAATCCCTGTCTATACTTTATTCTGATAATTCAGAGATCAAAAGAACATCCTTACATTTAAATGAATTGTAAACACAGGATATCTCTGTATTCATCTCTCTTTGAAATGCATAGCAAGTCATCTGTGAATGGTGGAAGAACAAGCAAATTTTGTTATGTTAATTTGTATTTCTAAGTACAGGTGATGGACCTCCTTCAAAGTCGTGCTAATTACCTTTTGCTCCCAGAGGAACTCCCACTTGTCAAAAAGGACATGAAATTGTATAAAAGATCCTTGGGTCCTGACTCTGTCATCTCATATCTGCTTTGAAGCTTCATACAGGGGAAGCTTGAGACATAAGGACTGAGATCCCAGTTCTAACTGGATCACCCTGAAATATAAACGTTGCACTATAACCTATGGACTATTTCTGAAAGAACTCTTTGCAACTACAAAGCTCACCATCTCTGCTATAAGCTTTCGTGAGCTAGAACCCACTTCATCAGATGCATGGAGTGGAAAATACAGGAGCAGGTCTAAATACATGAAAAGATGGGAATTGCCTTACCAAGTGTGAGGTCAGTCTAATGAGACAATTCAATTAACAGCAGGATACCAAGGGAGGAAAAATAACCATTTCAAACAGTTGACAAGAATGTGTGAGTAAAAGTAGGGGAAAATTAGTATTGGGGAAATTAGGTTTAGGTTTTGTAATGACCCAACCACTCCTAGTCTTTATTTGGGCCTAATCTGATGGTGTCCATGTACATTGGCCAAACCGGACAATCTCTACGCAAAAGAATAAATGGACACAAATCTGACATCAGGAATTATAACATTCAAAAACCAGTAGGAAAATACTTCAATCTCCCCGGTCACTCAATAACAGACCTAAAAGTGTCAATTCTTCAACAAAAAAACTTCAAAAACAGACTCCAACGTGAAACTGCAGAACTGTAATTAATTTGCAAACTGGGCACCATCAGATTAGGCCTGAAAAAAGACTGGGAGTGTCTCCTGATGCCAAAATATAGCCTTATTGTTATATTCAATCAAATAGATATCTGATACAGATATTTCATATCATAAGATTAAAAATATGGTTAATAAAATATGCACAATTTTTCACTGCTGTAACACTCTAGATCAGTGGTGGGCAACCTGCAGCCCATGGGCCACACACAACCCGTCAGGCTGCCAGACAGGGTGTTTACATTTGCACGGCCACCCCCAGCTCCCATGGCCACAGTTTGCCATTCCTGGCCAATGGGAGCTGCGAGAAGTGGCGATCAGCACATCCCTGCAGCCCACACCGCTTCCCGCAGCTCCCATTGGCTGGGAACAGCAAACCGCAGCCAGTGGGAGCTGCGGGTGGCCGTGCAAATGTAAACAAACTGTCTGGTGACCCGCCAGCAGATTGCCCTGGCGGGTCACGTGCAGCGCACATGTGTGGGTTGCCCATCACTGCTTTAGATGGTGATTGCAATTCCAACAAAACAGTGTTGTCAGTTGTTGGCTGCGTATATGTGTTTTCTCTGCATGCTGCACTGGGTCTGGCCAGCTAGCCTGTACAGCAGGCTCTGATTGAATTGCCCAAGAAGACCACAGACTCCATTCAGTAGCGAAGCACTCAGACACGTTTATTGTCAACAGAATACGGTTCTAGCTCCCCAGATCAATGTCTACACTAGCACATGTATGCCCGTGACAAAGAACTTGGCTCAGTGAATGGCAGGACTTTCCATTCCCCGCCTTGGCCAGACAAAGACACACCCTCTAAGACCCCTCTTTTATACATTTATACAAACAAGTTAGGTATTGCCCCTCTGACATGGTTAGTTACCACCCTTCATCTTGTACATGTTGGTTTGATCAAAACATCTCTATCTATCATCCTGACCTTATCTTTAGGAGGGGTCAATATGTCCTTGTATCATCTTTGGGGAGTGTATTTACACCATAACCTTGTATCAGGATGTTGTGATATATGAATACTTAGTGCCTAGGAGTGCTTGTGTTTTTGCAATGACAGCCCTGTTCTTACGAAGTTCATATATCAGACAGTGAACCTGAAGCAGGCATCTGCTTTATAACAGGGCCTGACTTTTGATCATAGTGTGACTCTTGCTAAGTTTGCTTTATCTCAGCAGGGCCTGACTTTAGTTCAGGCCTTTGGCCTTACACCATGCCTCATGTCTCTTTCTACTACATCGGGAGAGTGTGGGTGGGTTGACAAAATGCATCACTGGAATTTTCAATGCTTCAAAAGTTAATCAATTCAGAAATATTTCTAGCAATTTTTAGCATTAATGACCAACATGCCATTCTTTACTGTTTAGCAGAAAATCAGCTTTGCCTTGGGTCCGAGAGACTACATTTTGCAATGGTTATTGATCCAATATATAAACAATGCATGCCATTCAATGAAACACAAGATAGCATTGGGTTTGAAATTACATCACTGGAGCTTGTAATCTTTTGCCAGGACAAATGGCCAACAGAGCTTACAAGCTCTACCTGAGCAGCTGCACACAAACAGAGTTTAGGCTTTCTCCACTGTGCCGGGGCCTTGGTCTAATTTGGAATTAAGGTTAAAAATAACTGAGTGACGTGCTGGGTTTATGAGCTCTGCATGAGTTGAAGGAGCCTCTTTATAAATACCATAACCTGGATTCCAGCTGGGCATATACCCATTGAAGTAAACTCCAAATCAGATTTTTACCTCTGGATCAGGCCCATAACAAGCATATGACATAGTATCTACTACTAACGATACCTTCTTCTAGATCCTGCATTCACCCCAGAGAATTACAGGACTGATCCTACTCCACTCCCATCAATGCTAGTCTTTCCTTTGACTTTAATTGGAGTTGGATTGGGCCCTGTTTGAAGGGAGCAGCAGTATGGTTTGCTTTTATGAATTAATATCTAACAGCTTCTTTAAACAGTTTAGAAGCAGCAGCACACAGGTGATGAAGGTCAACTATTTTAAATGCTTTCTGAAAAATGGTAGAATATTCCATCAAATGCTCCTATTTTCGACTGATTAACATTTGCTTGAGTAACTTAGTAACATTTTTCTTTTCACTTCACGATTTAAAATTAAATTACATTGATTTCTTCATCTTTTCCCATTTACTATTAACTGTATTTCTATTGCCATTTTCTTGAGCCATACATTTTTGATGATGCTGTCTTTCCTTTCATGAACTGCATGTTAGGGAATATGAAATATATTCTCTTAAGAAACTGTGGCACTGGGTAAATGGATTGTGCAATATAACATTTGTTCACTAGATTAATTAAATGCACATACTTCTGTTCATACAACATTAAGATTGTGAATTTAAAGGTACCAAGGGATATTCCAAAGCAGGGAACTTCCCTTAGAAAAATTAGTTTGACCACATTGCTTATATAGGATATGTCAGATTCCTTTTCAATTCAGCCAAGTCTTAATTTTTTGCCTTTATGGACTATACAGTTAGGCCAAAATAACAGTGCTATGATAATTTCCCAAGTGTGTTTCAGTTCTCAACATTAGTGTGACTATAGTGTAATTTTCTTGCTAAATTACTCAGGAATTTCCCCTCTCCCCCCCAAAAAAAAGAAGAGAAAAAAAAGAGAGTTCCCTGTGCTAGTCTGTCAGCTGCTAAACATTTGTACCTTCCCCCTTATTTTGGCTAAGCCTGCCTATGCCTGCAATCCTAACACAGGCATCTGGCTCCCAAGTACTAGTGGATGGCATGCATATGACAAGCTTCTCCATATGTGGCAGTCACGCCCAACTGTTCCAAATAATCCTGAAAGTCTGATACACATGCTCAGTTCTCAGACCTTCATGATCTCCACTGTGCCCACAGGCCCAAATATATGCACATATTTTAGATGTGGAGTCAGAGCACTCATCTTGATCCTTATGTGCCTCAGATTAAAATGGACTATATATGGACAATGACTATGTATTGTCAATGGCTCACACATTCACATTTATGCTTTTGCAGTGTTCACAAATTTAAATGAGACACCCTGTCATTTTTCACACATTGAAATCTCCTTCAGATTTGCAAACAGGAGGTCATTTGGTCCTGTTGAAGAATGAGGATTTCCGCAGCTTGGGGTTGGAGTTGCATGTTTGTCATCGGAAAATGGTGGTGGGTTTGGTAGCTGGGACAAGGTGTGAGAGGCAGCATGGCCCAGGGGCTTCAGCGCTGGGCTACAAATCAGGTGCTCTGCCCTGATAGAGCTGAGTGAATGAGGGAGGCCAAATTCGCTTAATAGGTTTTTACCTGGAAATGCATTTCTTAGCAAAAAACCAATTGGGTGAAAAAAATTCACCTAGCACTAGGCCTGAGTTCTAATCCTAACTCCGGTGTGGATTGACTGTGTAGCCTTGGGCAAGTTACTTCATCTTCAGTACCCCATCTACAAAGTGGGGATATAAGACTTACAATTGCCTATCCTTAAGGGATGTTGTGAGGATTAACTCATGTCCATGAAGCACTTTGTAAACTTAAAGGCACATGTTGCTTTTTGCATGCAGGATGGTATTTGGGAGAATTTAGGCATCTGGGAGCAGGTTTTATAGTAAAGTGTTTGCTGTTCAGAAAAGTGAAGTTTGGTCATGTGTTTTTAAGATAAGGAAATCTAATTTAGCAGTTGGGAGGAGTTGGATAGATGGGGTAAACTCCTTCATAGATTTCCATGACAACTTCAACAGCCACCACGCATCCATAAAACTCTCTCTGGAACACTCCCACTCTAGCATCTATTTCCTGCAAACCACAATCAGCTTCAACAATGGAATCCTAGAGACAGACATATACATGAAACCCACGAACCCACCACAACTACCTTCATAGATCTAGTAACCATCCCAAACACACCCAGAAAACTGTTATCAACAGCCAAGCACTCAGATACATTTGCAGATGCCTGGGAATTAGCAATGCCTACCTTCCCTGGACTGCACTGGCTGCTAGTAAACTGATGGCTGGGCTTAAGATCTTACAAACTGATATGAGGCCCTTAGCAATCTAGGACTATATCTCTTGCCCTATCCCCTGCCTATGTACTTGAAGCAACCAAATGTTCAGTATGGAATGGGCTGTGAGCATGGCCTTATCTGAGACTGCCAGACAGAACTCACAAATCCTTTTTTGGTCATTTCTACCATGACCATTTTACTAACACCACATAAGCATTGGGAGGTTTTCTGTAACTATTGCCATTAAGCTCAGTGCCATTAAGCACTAAGGGCTTGTCTACCCTGTGAGCCACGCTCAGGACTGTCACTACACTATAGCAATATCTTCATGGCAAGTTACTGCATGGCAACTAGAGAGCTACAAATTCACACCCAGGCTGGCCATGCATTAACTTGCCATGTAAACAGGCCCCAGGTTGCTCTATTTTTACATAAGAACAAAAGAACAGCCATACTGGGTCAGACCAAAGGTCCACCTAGCCCAGTATCCTGTCTTCTGACAGTGGCCAGTTGCCAGGTGCCCCAGAGGGAATGAACAAATCAGGTAATTGTCAAGTGATCCATGCCCTTTTCACCCATTCCCAGCTTCTGGCAAACAGAGGCTAGGAGGCACCATCCCTGCCTGTGTTCCCTATAAGATGCATGGCTGGGTGACCGCCCACAGGAAATTCAAGTGCCATGCAGCTAATTAGCAGAGCCGTGCACATCCGGCAGCATGTGTTCAGGTGCCCCTCTCCCTGCTGCTTTGCAGCTATGTTGTTCCTGCAGCAGCTGCTCCCGGGACCCTCCTGCTGGCTGTGCAGAGTGTGTGTGTGTGGGGGGATGGAGGCACTGATGTCAGGGTGTCCCCCTTCCCCCACTCCTGTACCCCATCTCCACAGAGCAGGGCAGAGGGGACAGCCTGGCTCAGGATTCAGAGCTGCTGGGCCGAAAGTGAGTGCCTTTCTTAAAGAGACAGCACACTATCTCTGAGACTTCCCCAGCAGCCAGTTCACACAAGCTCTGTCTCTCTGTCTCTCTCTCTCTCACACACACTCTCTGTCTCTCCCCCTCCCCCTGCCCATGTACCCCATCTCTGCAGAGCAGGGGCAGGGGAGACAGGGCTCAGAGTCAGCACAGAGCAGGAGAGCTTTCAGTGAGTGCCTTAAAGAGACAGCACATGGTGTCTCTCAGAAACTTCCCCAGCAGCCAGCACACACACTGTCTCTGTGTCACACACACACACACACAGTCTTTTTCACACTCACCTCCCAACACATACCTGTATTATTGTTGTTACTTCTTGGTACTTCCCACAATGCACATATATTCTCTGTATTTTTATTCTGTATGTTATTTTAGTGTTTTGACTGGTCTATGCATTTCATAATTTTTATTTCTCTTACACTTAAATTTAATTCTTTGAGTAGTGAGTTCTAAAATGCCTAACCTATCCTGGCTGATGTAATTATCCTTATGGAAACTTTTTAAATATATATATATATTATATCTAGGTTTTTTTGTTTCTACTGGTGGCACACATTTGCACATTGACCACAGTGCACATAACAAAATTTATTCTGCACATGGATGGAAAAAATTAGAGGGAACATTGATCCCTGCCCATCCTGGCTAATAGCCATTGATGGACCTATACTCCTTGAACTTATCTAGTTCTTTTTTGAACTTTATTGGCAGTGTAGATAAATTACTTTAATACTTGTTTTATGCATTGATATTTGGCATATCTATTGGTATTAGCAATACACATTAGAAGCACACCTAAAAATATATTAAACGGAAGTGCATTTTAAGCCTGTATCTCTAGAAAAACCTAACATAAAAGCACGTTGCTAATCTACAGCAGACAGATTCTCAAACAAATAAGAGAACATACTTAAGTTGCAAACTTAAAATTACGTTCCCCACTAGCCTTACTCCTGGGAAAAGTACTTTACATGTAAGAATGTAACCTTAATTAGTACCTGTATCACCAAATTATTATCTTTAGGTACTATGGGGAAATTTTTAACTTTAATGCTACACTGGAACTGATCTCAGAGCAGAAGTCATCTATTGCCAAAATGTTCTATTAAAGGATGTATAGTATTGCTATGGAAATCACTCATTACTGCAACATATTTTACATCATTAAAATGTACGTGCATGAGCTGGAATATGAAAACTACCCACAATAGTCCACAAAAGCTATCTTACAGCCAACTATTGCAGTAAAGATTGGGTATGGGTATTTCACTCCAAATGTAAATATATTTTTGATAACTATCTTTCTGACCCATAAAAATATATCATTTCTAGTTGTTTAGTTATTTTTACTAGTAGCTAGACTACCTAGTAGTCATACAGCTTTTCACCCCTTGACTTTGCAATCTGCAAACTTACTGTTGATTTTCATTATGTGTCAAAAGGGCCAGTTACACATGCTATAAGGTCTGTGAGTCACAGCACCGAAGCTGAGAACTGTGTGAAGAATGTTATTGCTCACCCGGTAACCTGATAGAGCATCTGCTATCCTTTTCATAAAAAATGCAGGATAATGGAGACATATTAAATCAGAATGGTAATTTTTTATATAGTTACTCCCAGTGACCTTGTTAAAAAAATATCATATTATTTCCTCTGAGAGTGGTGATTTCAAAACAGAGCTATACAATGCCCTGAAGGATTTCTCCGGCAAAATGTCTGTGACAGCACATACGTTCCTTTCTCTCTTTCTCTCTCTTGTATTAAGACAGTACTGGAAAATAGACTAATTTACTAAAATTCCATCCTGAAGAACAACAAAGCTAATGGTTTGTCTTAAAGAAGGAATTTTTGGGCATCTGTGTACTTCCCTAACTATAGACACATGAGGTAACAGAAAAAAAGTTACATTAGACTCAGTCACTCACCATAAAGTCCCAATCCAGATGGCTCAAAGCATATGACAACGTAGTGTGATATATCCTTGGGGGTTCAAAGAGTAGAAAATTAAACTACTTCTGCTCTGCTGGGAAGTGTCTCATGTTCATGATGAACTATGGCTGATCAACTGGCATTGTGAAGCCTTGCTAGATGCAAAGTGCAATTTGAAAAGAATGGAATATGATTATCATTCATTCGTGTACCAGGCATGCATTCAGTTGCACAAAGACTATCCTACTTTTGCCTGCTTTTTAGTTAGGTGTGTGATGCAGGATTAGCACTGCCAACTGCAAGAGTTCAAAAGTTATGACTCAGGCTCCAAAAAGTCATAAGTATAACTTTAAAATCACAAGATTAAGGGCTAAAAACTTATATTCTTTTTTAAAATGAAAGCTGAGATTTCTCATGTAATCACTTGACTCCAGAAGATGGATCTTTAAGAAGAACACCAAATATTCAAAGACTCAAAATAAATTAGAGAATGGGCACACTGAAGGTTAATTTGGGAGAGATGAGACCTCACTACCCCTCTCCTTCCAAGACTCCACCTAGTTTCATTCATTATCATAATCTATTATATAAGGTTAATTTGGAAGCTGCTTTAAAAAGAACACGTGTCAATCTGTGAGGGAGGATGAAATACAGCTTCTATAAGAGGGTAAGGAAGATAACATCTTTCCATCACAACTACCAGCCTATTCTGAGAGATCTGGGTTCCCTCACCAGCATCACTTTGAAGTAAATGTATGTGGGACAAAGTTATCCTTCCTGAATCCCCATCCCTCTCTCACCCTAGTTACCTATTTGTTGCTATGTTTTCTTACTAGTCCTTATTCTCATTTCCCCACTGCTTTACATAGCCTATGTCAACCTGCCAGGTGTCAGGGCCAGGCCATGGGTGGCCAGTGTGCCCTGTGCAGCTGCTAAATTGCAATTAGGAGACAAGTAGTAGGATCAGGAGAGAGCTGGATCAGAATGCCAGGGAGTCTGGGTCTGGCACCAAGTTGCTGTTGGCAGGCAGATAGCAGGGTAAGAAGTGAGTCGGATCAGGATACCAGGAAGTCAGAGTCAAGCACCAGGTTACAGACAGAACATAAGAATGGCCACACTGGGTCAGACCAAAGGTCCATTGAGCCCAGTATCCTGTTTTCCAACAGTGGTCAATGCCAGGTGCCCCAGGGTGAATGAACAGAACAGATAATCATGAAGTGATCCATCCCCTGTTGCCCATTCCCAGCTTCTGGCAAACAGAGGCTAGGGACACCATTCCTGCCCATCCTGGCTAGTAGCCATTGATGGACCTATCTCCATGAATTTATCTATTTTTTTTTAATCCTATTATAGTCTTGACCTTAAGAACATCCTCTGGCAAGACATTCCACAGGTTGACTGTACGTTGTATGAAAAAAAAAAACACCTTCCTTCGTTTGTTTTAAACCTGCTGCCTATTAATTTCATTTGGTGACCCCTAGTTCTTGGGTTATGAGAAGGAGTAAATAACACTTCCTTATTTATTTTCTCCACACCAGTCATGATTTTATAGACGTCTATCATATCCCTCCTTACTCATCTCTTTTCCAAGCTGAAAAGTCCCAATCTTATTAATCGCTCCTCATATGGAAGCTGTTCCATACCCCTAACCATATTTGTTGTCTGTTGTCCTTTTCTGTACCTTTTCCAATTTCAATCTATCTTTTTTGAGATGGGGCAACCATATCTGCATGCGGTATTCAAGATGTACATGCACCGTGCATTTATCTAGAGGCAATATGAAATTTTCTGTCCTATTATCTATCCCTTTCTTAATGATTCCCAACATTCTGTTCGCGTTTTTGATTGCCACTGCACATTGAGTGGACGTTTTCAGAGAACTATCCACAATGACTCCAAGAGCTCTTTTTTGAGTGGTGGTAGCTAATTTTATATGTATAGTTTGGGATTATGTTTTCCAATGTGCATTACTTTGCATTTATCAAAATTGAATTTCATCTGCCATTTTGTTGCCTGGTTATCCAGTTTTGTGAGATCCTTTTGTAGCTCTTCACAGTCTGCTTGAGACTTAACTATCTTGAGTAGTTTTGTATCATCTGCAAATTTTGCAACCTCATTGTTTACCCCCTTTTCCAGATCATTTATGAATATGTTGAATAGGACTTGTCCCAGTACAGACTCCTGGGGGACACCACTATTTACCACTCTCCATTCTGAAAACTGACCATTTATTCCTACCCTTTGTTTCCTATCTTTTAACCAGTTACCAGTCCATGACAGGACCTTCCCTCTTATCCCATGAGAGTTTACTTTGCTTAAGAGCTTTTGGTGAGGGACCTTGTCAAAGGCTTTTTGAAAATCTAAGTACACTATATCCACTGGATCACCCTTGTCCACAAGCTTGTTGACCTCCCACGAAGAATTCTAGTAGATTGGTGAGGCATGATTTCCATTTACAAAAACCATGTTGACTCTTTCCCAACAAATTATGTTCTTCTACGTGTCTGACAGTTTTGTTCTTTACTATTGTTTCAACCAGTTTGCCTGGTACTGAAGTCAGGTTTACCGACCTGTAATTCCCGGGATTACCTCTGGAGCTATTTTTAAAAATTGGACTCCAGTCATCTGGTACAGAAGCTGATTTAAATGCTAAGTTACAGACTACGGTTAGTAGTCCTGCAATTTCACATTTGAGTTCCTTTAGAACTCTTGGGTGAATACCATCTGGTCCAAATTATTACTGATTAGTTTATCAATATGTTCCAAACCCTCCTCTAATGAAACCTCAATCTGGGACAGTTCCTCAGCTTTGTCACCTAAAAAGAATGGCTCAGGTTTGGGAATCTCTGTCACATCCTCACCAATGAAGACCAATGCAAATAATTCATTTAGTTTCTCCACAATGGCCTTATCGTCCTTGAGTGCTCCTTTAGCATCTTGATCATCTAGTGGCCCCACTGATTGTATAGCAAGCTTTCTGCTTCTCATGTGCTTAAAAAAATGTCACTATAACTTTTTGAGTCTTTGGCTAAGTATTCTTCAAATTCTGTTTCGGCCCTCCTAATTATATTCTTAAATTTTATTTGCCAGGATTTATGCTCCTTTCTATTTTTTGCTCAATAGGATTTAACTTACACTTTTTAAAGGATGCCTTTGTCTCTCACTTTTACTTTTACTTTGTCATTTAGCCACAGTGGCACTTTTTTGGTCCTCTTAAATGTATACCCCAAATTTAAAAACATAGTAAGTTGAAAATCTATTATGGTGTCTTTAAAAATCTTCCATGCAGTTTGCAGGGATTTCACTTTTAGCACTGTACCTTTTAATTTCTGTTTAACTAACTTCCTCCTTTTTGTGTAGTCCCCCTTTCTGAAATTAAATGCTACAGTGCTGGTCTGCTATGGTGTTTTCCCCACCACACGGATGTTAAATTATATTATGGTCACTATTACCAAGCAGTCCAGCTATATTCATCTCTTAGACCAGATCCTGTGCTGCACTTAGGACTAAATCAAGAATTGCCTTGTCTCTTGTGGGTTCCAGGACTAGATGCTCAAAGAAGCAGTCATTTAAGGTGTCAAGAAACTTTATCTCTGCCTCCCATCCTGGGTGACATGTACCCAGTCAATGTGGGGATAGTTAAAATCCCCCATTATTATCGAGGTTTTTATTTTTATAGCCTCTCTAATCTCCCTGACCATTTCATAATCACTATCACCATCCTGGTCAGCTGGTTGGTAATATATCCCTACTGCTATATTCTTATTATTAGAGCATTGAATTACTATCCATTCTATGAGATTCTATGGTACAGTTTGGTTCATTTAAGATTTTTACTTCATTTGATTCTACACTTTCTTTCAAATATAGTGCCATGCCCCCACCAGCACCACATGTTCTGTCCTTCTAGTATATTTTGTACCCTGGTATTACTGTATCCCATTGATTATCCACATTACACTGATTTCCTGTGATGCCTATTATATTAATATCCTCATTTAATACAAGGCACTCTAGTTCACCCATCTTATTATTTAGACTTCTTGCATTTGTATATAAGCACTTTAAAAACTTGCCACCTTTTAGGTGTTTGTCATTACATGATGTAATTGAATGGGACTCTTTTTCATTTGACTATTTCTCATCAGATCCTACCCATATTTTATCGTTTTCCATCCTCTCCTCCTTACTAAGACAAAGAATCTCCATTAATAGATCCTCCCCTAAGGGATGCCTCTGTCCGAACCACATGCTCCTCAACACCTGTTGGCGTTCCCCCAGCCATTAGTTTTTAAACTGCTCTATGACCTTTTTAATTTTAAGTGCTAGCAATCTGTTTCCATTTTGGTTAATGTGGAGCCCATCCTTCCTGTATAGGCTCCCCATTTCCCAAAAGTTTCCCCAGTTCCTAATAAATCTAAACCCCTCCTCCCTACACCATCATTTCATCCACGCATTGAGACCCTGCAGTTCTGTCTGTCCAACTGGCCCTGTGTGTGAAGCTGGAAGCATTTCAGAGAATGCTACCATGGAGGTCCTGGACTTCAATCTTTTACCTAGTTGCCTAAATTTGGCCTCCTGGATCTCTCTCCTATCCTTCCCTATGTCATTGGTACCTACATGTACCACGACCAGCGGTTCCTCCCAGCACTACACGTAAGTCTATCTAGATGTCTTGAGAGATCCGCAACCCTTCACACCAGGCAGACAAGTCACCATGTGGTTCTCCCAGTCATTGCAAATCCAGCTATCTATATTTCTAATGATTGAATCCCCCATAATTATTACCTGTCTCTTCCTAATAACTGGAGAACTGGAGTTCTCTCCCCCAGGAGCTCCTTGCACTGAATGCACACATATGCAACCTGCCCATCGGGCAGGTAATCATACATGCTGCATCGTGTGAAATAAACTGGATAGCCCCCACTCTGTTGCTTGACTTCTGCCTGCATTCTCTTTTTACTCCTGCAGCTCATCCCTTTGTTGATGTTTTGTTTTTATCAGGGGGTGTTTTGGGCTTTAAGTTTAGAGAATGCTAAGTGTATTTAGCCCTCCCCTCACACTCGACATTCCCTCGCAAAACTCCCCGGCTAGCCGCTCCCCTGTTCATTAGATCCTCTGGTCCCTTAGGAGTGGGCTTTTTAAAGCCCTGGTCTTCATGAGTAGCCCCGCCCCGATTAAGGGTTGATTGGTGCTAAAGGGCTTAGGGATAAAAGCCTCGTTAAGAGGCTGTCAGCCTTGCCTAGCAGGCCGCTAGGATCAGCACACGGTCTCCCAAATAAACTGACCATATGGTATATTTCAGTCAAGCAGCAAGCGCACCACACACACACACACACACACACACACACTACAGACAGCAAACTTACCCCAAAGGTCACATAATTGTTTCTCCTTCACCTGGAGAATTCCAACAAGGAGTTGTTGGCATGAAGTGATATGGTCTCAAAGCTGGAATGGCAGACACCAGCATTTGTATTCAATAAATTGCTTCTGGGCTTCCTATTGATCTCATGTATCATCCTCTGGAGATAGCTTTGACTTCTACACTGGAAGAGGGGCAAGTGAATCAGGACATGGATACCGTCTACTTTAATGTTTCTCTCCAAGGATATCATCTCTTTTAGTGTCCATAAACAGCATCTAACTCATTCACCACAGAGCCCCTGCCATCCTTATTGCACATCAGTTCCATTGTTGACATGTAGTGCAACCTTTGTGACTGCTGAGCCCCTGCTGCCACTATTCCTGGATAATAGCTCCATTAGTGCCTGTACATAGGCCATGCTGGCCATCTGGATGGCTGCCAAAGCCCTGCAACCACATATGTTCCCCTCTTCCAGTATTCCCAAAAGCAAACTTGAGAGCATCAGCCCAGAGCTGGATGACAAACTGATCAAAAACTGTCTAGTTATGCTCTGGAGCTATTCAAACCCAGCATACCTAATGCCTGTTATAAATGACGGAGAAAGGATTCTAACTGTGATGCTAGCAAAAGAAAAGCTGCCCTGTCTAAACACCTTGTGACTGCTGCAGTGAAGGGTCACCACTAATGTGAAACAATGACTAAAAAATAAGAGCCAAAGATCTGATGAAAGCTAAATTGCTGCAAACCCAGCCACAGCTCTTAGTGCCAGAAAATATTGCTTTCCAGTAAAATTATAATAAAGCTCTTAAATGAGTGTCTGTGGATGTCAGCTTAAAGCGTTCAGTAAATGAGAGAATGGTACAGAATGGAGTTTCCAAGAGCACAGGGCCAGGCCCTCAGCTGAAGTAAATTGATATAGCTCCATTGACTTCCCTGGAGCTATGCCAGTTTACACCAGCTGAGAATCTGACCCATAGATAGTAAATAGTTTTGCACAGAGAAAAGTGCTCAGCAACTGTGAGGGCCACCTGGAGGTGTGGGGAGAAGGAGGAGGAAAAGCTCAGCTGAGATAACCCCAAATGGTTCCCAAGGAGAATGAAGGTTGCTCTCGGCTGTTTGACCATTTTGACATGCTCCACTCCACGTTTCATTAGGGAGCCCTGCAACAGTCTTCACAGAGGGCTGCTGCAGCTCCCCACAGACTTCCACCACCTGCTGCCCTGCCCTCTTCCACAGCAGAATATGGGAAAAACATAAGGGCTCCCAAGTGGCTTTCAACTCTTTCCTTTACAATTCAAATGTACTTAGTTCCCCTGTTGTGTGGGATCCTTGTGATGTGGTGGCCAATAGTGGCAACCAATTGGCAGTTGCAGTAGCCATCCATATCCTGTCATTGCTACCAAATCCACTTAGGGCCTGCTGCTGCATCACTAAAGTCAATGGGAATTTTATATCCATGGAAGCAGGGACTAACTTTAAAGCTCAATAACACAAATACTAAAATAATTAAATAAACTGCTCTAGATAAAGTTTGTGGTTAGACGCAACGCTGGATAAATCAGTAGTAGGCAAACTGCAGCACAGCTCAATTTAGCAACTCCTAAATGATTGTAGGAAAGCTTTGGCTCTAATTTTCCTGTCATTTTCACTCACTTTCATATATCTAAGCACCAGAAACGTCCTTCCCCATAACATCCCAAGCAGCTCAAAATTTCCTTCTAGACCTGTCACAGCTCATTTAGTTCTACAGGTTCTCTAGCTTATTACAGAAATCTCTTTATAAAGTAGCAGCTAAGTGTTCTTTTCCAGCTTTCCCCCAGATTCTCTGAAAATCTCTGTCTCCTGGACCAGTTCCACCTTGTGAATGTTCCTATCTGGCAGTGGCCCAAACACAGCAGCTTTGCCAGCTCAGCCAGATCATTAATATTCGCATTGTGTCCCATCCCTCTCAGCTAGGCATTTAAGACTCCACAATACCAGAGAGATGCCTGGCAGGATGTGAGGGATTTTATTTCCCACTCTAAATAGGTGGGAAAACTTGGGATATCTCAGCTAGTACAATGCTAAATGATTAGTTTTTAATGGTGACCTCTGTGGATTGTACTAAGAGCCAGGATAGTAACATGTGCAGTTTAAAATATTTAATAATGGCTTACACTTATAGAGCAATTATTAGGTGATGATCTTCAGTAGACAAGTGGCATACTGTATGCTTGCATATGCACAAATTGTAACTCATGCATTCTTTTATTTCTTTTTTGAATGTCCTATCTGACTTCTGAGGTTGTACGTGCAGTGCTGATGGGTTCATAATGGTAAAGTTGAGTATAAATTAATCTACAGCATTTGTCCAAACTAAGGATTTTTTGCCTTTATCTTATAAAAAGGAAAAAAATATTTTTTGTTGATTGAGAAATATCCAGGATAAAGTCTTTTCATACAGGCATCTATTACTATCATATTTAACTTATGGTAAGATACTCTGAATGGCAAGTTTTAATTCCTCAGTAACTATGATGGGGAAGGACAGATTTGCCTTCTGCCTTTAGTTAACTTTAAAGGACCAGAAACAGCAGAACCCCATGGTAAAGGTAATAGCATCACATGGAATTTTATTTGTTATGGGATTATTTAAGCATTTTCTAGAAAAAGGAGCAAGATATTAGGAATCTATCTCAGAGAAAAACACATGGCCATAGAAACTCTCATGTGTCTGCATAGCCTCTGCAGGCATATGGCTGAGAAGTCTAGGACCATAAGACTTCCTCCCCAATCCTCTCTATAACTCCTTAATATTTTGTTTAGTGTGAGTTGAGTTGAGTTATTCTGCACCAAGCCAATTTTTTTCAGGAACAGCCAGCAAGCATGGCTTTCTGGGTGATCACTTCTCTTCAATACAAAAGTTTGCTGTGTAATGATGGTGGTCAGTGTTAAATTCCAGTGGTATGTTGTTGACATTGTGCATTGTCTGAGATTCTAGTTCATGATGAGACTGCCTGAAATGTATTTGCTTACCAAGTCAGAGGTTATATTGATATTGATTAATTTACTGCTTTTAAGAAATATGACTGAACACTGAAAATGACCAATTCAACTGCTCCTGACATCAGTGGAGAAGACTCCATTGACTTCAGTGGGAGCTGGATTGGATCTCAGTTTATCACAAGATTTGGTAATTGCAGTCTTGCTTTCATCTGTCAGGATAATAAAATCAGAAGTCTGCTTCATGCTAGAAACTAGCCAGAAAGAACATAATCTATTTTATGTGAAAATGAATTATGCTGCACTGTGATGATGCCACAGGGATTTCTATACTGGTAAGCTTCTCTATGGAATTCATCACTATATTATTGAGGCACCTTACAAACATAACAGGGGCGTTGTGAGGTTACATTAATTTATATGGGGATGAATTAACTCAATTTTACAGCTGGCGAAACTGAAGCACAAAGAGTCACATAGGAAATGCATAGCAGAGGCAAGAGTAGAACCCAGATTTTTTAAGTCCCCAGCTAGTGCTCTAACTTTCTCATCCTCTTTGAAAACAAAACCCTAAAGTGCATTTTAACACAAACAACAAGAACAACAAAACCCCCTGTACTTTTCAAAATAATCTTTAGTAGCTACAGAAAGCCTTCCAGTTAGATTTTCCCCCCCCCATACATTCAAAGGCATATGCAGGGAGGAAAAAGAAACTTTACTCAAAGCAGCATGAAGAATCACAGCAGTTTTCAATCCATCACCCAAATGTAAGATGTTTTCTTCCCTTTCCCCAGTTCTATAGTGTTTCCAATTTCTTATTAATCTAGAGATCACCTCTTAAAAAACTTTTGACACAGAATTTGATTTAGATTCTATGCACGGAAAGTAAGCTACAATAATAAGTTGTAGCACATGGTCAAAACTGAATATCTAATATTGTGGTATAATATTTCGTTTTCAATGTCATTCTTGTGAAACCCGAAAGGATTTTGACCTCATCTTTGGTCATGAAAGTGATATTTGTAGACATATTGTACATACCTCCAAACAATGGACTATATCCCCAGTTTCTGCATACTGGGATAGCTTGTGAAACTGATCAGATTCGTGTTGTTAAGTTAAGACAGTTTTAGGGGATTGATAACCATGTTCTATCATGAGTCTAGAATAGAACAACAGCATTTCAGCTTAGCTGGATGGCTGGTTCCCTTTCATGTGCCCTGTTTCCTTCTGTGCCTAATTCTGTTGTCCTTACTTATGTTTGACTGTGGCCAGTCCAATACTGTGACAATCTAAAGGGAAATAAGATCTAGCTTACTCTCCTGCTTGGCCCTATTCAAGTTTTGGCTGGCCATGTTAGGGAGGTCACACGATTCATTCAATTCATCCCACTGTGAAAAGGATGAGATGTGAGAGGAATTTTGGCTCTGTCGCTCCATTCACCAGCCTGAGTAATTGGCTTGATGCATGGGACTGGGGAGTGAGGAAGGAAGTAAAGTGCTTTTAAAAGGCCGAAGTAAATTTATTCTCTCCTCCTAGAGTGAAGAGGAAGCAAAGCGGGGCTTATGATTCAGAAGTGTGCATCTGAGACACAATGCCTCCTGGAGCTACTCAGCTCATGGGATGGTGCAGTTTATGTATCACCCCAGGCTTAGGGCTGTGCCTAAAGGCAATCTAGCTATCTAAGAGTTGTTGAATTGATTGCAATATTTTGTGCCCACATATGTATTCTCTGCTATTCTGTAACAGTTAATATGGAAACGCAGGCATAGAAGATGAGAAATAAAGCAAAAAGAGCACTCAAACCATTAGTAAAATATTGTCAAAAAATCAGCTTCAATATGTGGCCTGAAGAACACTGGGAAATATCTCAGGTAAATATTTAATTAGACAAAAATGATAACCAGTAATGGAAAATTGAAAAAAAACCTCATAGCTACATCAGACATTGTTTGATAATTGCAACTTTCCCTATTATATTCTCAAAAACAATGAGAAGTCTGGTGGCATCTTAAAGACAAACCGATTTTTTGGGCATATGCTTTCATGGGTAAAAACCCCACTTCTTCAGATGCATGGAGTGAAAATGACGGATCCGTCATTTTCACTCCATGCATCTGAAGAAGTGGGGTTTTTACCCACGAAAGCTTATGCCCAAATAAATCAGTTAGTCTTTAAGATGCCACCAGACTTCTCGTTTTTGTGGATACAGACTAACACGGCTACCCCCAGATACCTATTATATTCTGTTATCAAATGGAAGACTTTGAAGGAGATAGATTAAATAGTGAACCTTATCCTGTTTCATGTTCTTTTCATATGGTACATTGAGTTTCCTAGTGTATTTGCTTTATATCATATTTGATAAAATTATGTGAAAGAATAAAGATTTTTATTAAAATAATGAAAAGCTGGAAAGATTTAGCAGAACTCTCTCTCACACCCACACCCACACAAGAAAGTCACAAGCAAGCTTTTGCTGAACCAAGCCCTGATCAATCACAAACTTACATAAAAAGTTATATGTCCTGGCTAAATGATCATGGAACTCCAGTGGGCCCAGGATTATAATGAGAAGGCTGTGGGTGATTGATATTGGTTGAAGGTGTTATAAAGTAGGTGATTTGGGATTTGTAGCAGGAACAGAATACAACAGAAAGTATTTCATTCATCCACACAGGACTGGAAGCACAGCAACCTCAGTGGGAACTGAAAAGTTCTTAAGACTGTATTGCCACCATGGACTTCCAAAATATTAGATGACTATTATCTCTCCTCCCTCACTCTCACCATTCCAAATTAAAGACATCAAAGTCAAGTTTCTGTTTCTACAACAGCACCTGTTGCTAAAACCTGCTAAATTCCAGAGAAATTTTCTCTCTATTGAAGTTTGTTTCAATGTTTGAAATGCTGTGTAATACTGAAAACAATAGTAGGCCCTTTATGGTTTAGTTCTAACCTTAGTCATCTCTGTAAACCTTGACTAATAAATTTGGATCATACTATAATCCACAGATGCCACATCTATGATCTGTTTTTTTCTCATTGCTGGGATGAGAAAAGTCAATTCTGAGGTAAGATTACGGATGCTAGAGTCCACCATTTTAGACACAGGAGTGAACTTGCAACACTTACTCAGTTTATTCACTAAACATTGAGGAAAATCTCACCCCTAGACTGATATTCAAATTTTGTCTCTTTCCTAATACATTCAGTATTTGCAACAATGTTTCTCCCTAAACGGTGACAATGGTGCTATCAAAGCCGTAGCTGAAATAATGTCAACCATCTGAGTAGTCTGTTTTAACAATAAACAGTCGAGTCATATTTTCAGTAATAGAGGATTATCATTTTTCACAGGCAGAACTCTCATTGACTAGAAGGCTCAAGACTTGACTACAATGAGAGATTTGCTTGAGTAATGAATGTAGGACTAGCCCCTTTATCCAGAGAGAAAAACAGAGTGCAGGTGAAAACTATAGATTTCTTTTAGTTGGTTTTGGAAATTATATGGCACTTTACAAAACCTAAGTGGGCAGGGCATTGATGAAATCCTTTTAAGCAGTGAAAAATGTGTAATTTGTAAGCAGGATATTATAGCTTTTGCAAGGAGAAGACATGTGCTATAATTTTAACTACAGCAGATCCATTGATTTTTATTGTCCTGTAAGAATAAGCATTATCCCTCCCCTAGACATGCATTGCCCTTCACATCAAGCTCTCATTTATTCCCATTCTTAATATTTTGACGGGTTACTGTATGGTTTCTGGGGAAAAGTACATTTACTTTGCTCATCATAAAAAATTCTCATTGATTTGATAATGTTTCTTTCAAAAATATATTTTTGAAGCTCCCAGATACCTGATATAAAAATGTTACTATGAGATGCTTCTTTTTTAAGCTACATGACAAGAGTTCTCAGTAGCATCTGCATGACATGAAAAGTGCTACTAAACAACATTTGAAATATATAATTTGGAGTAACATTTATGTCACCAAATTAGGCATAAAAAATTGAGGAGATATTTTGAAATCCTTATATGCTCAGTAGATAAGTGCATAGGTGCATAAGTTCTGTGTGTAGTTTTGATTAGGAATTTTCAAAAGGTCCTGATCCCAATTATGTTTATTCACACAGAGTTGTGTGGTCAGAGGCAGGTCTGACAACTGTGTGCCTGATGAGGTGCTGTTTCAGAATTTGATTTTGTAGTTAAATTGCCAAGTTCACAGTGCCTTCCACTGCATTGAACATGGTTGGCTACAAGTGTAAGAATGTCCACAGATATTTGTTTGTTTTATACAGTAAATAAAAAAAACTAAGATTCAGACATTCTCAGCCACGACTTCCATCTAACCCTGGAGAGCAAGAGAAGCAATATGCTATTGAGGTCATGAATAGACCATCTGGGTTCTCACACTACCTCAACAGCCCCTGGCAGGAACCACAATTTTTGGCTCCCGTGGACCTGGCCATGGGCAGGCAAGTGAGAGCAACATTGACAGCTGCCTTACAACATTCACAAGCACAGGAACTTCCATCCCAGAGCTGAAGAATAGCATCTCTCCCTGACCAATCAATATCTGGTGCACGTGAAGGACCCAAGCATGTAGGATCTTTCAGACAGGGCTCAGCATCTCCTCCTGTAGCACCACTCATATATGCTGAAAAGATTTTTTCCTGCAATCAAGATCTCCTCTGGCATGTAAGACAAATGAGACAGGAGTAGGTTCCATGGACCTGGAGCAGGTTGCATGGGCCGGACTCATTAGGAAAATGGACTGTTCTTACATCAGAGTAGAGCATCAGAGATAATTATAAAGTTTTCTATATACAGTAGATTGGCTGATTCCCAGAGTCAGTGTACTGTTTTTGTGAAGCCAGTCAGCTACTTAGCCAGTGCCTAGAGGTGCATTGGCTGTCCTCCACACAATAGGAGAGCAAAGTAAGCCTGGGTCTGTGTGATCCATGCCTACAAATTTAGTATTTTGAAGACCACACTTGAGTATCCACATTGTATTGGAGATCCAGGCTACACAACCGTGCTGGCACATTCATACTTCACTATGCAAACCTGAGTCAGAGTTTCAGTTTCTGTGGATGTAGATCATTGTATCCCAGGGTTCTTAGTTTCCTTGCCAGCTGCCGTCATTCTTGGGTCCTAGTGGGTTATGGAAGAACTTGCCTGTCTGATAAACTCCTTCAGGACAGAAGTGTTTTGGGTGGTTTTAGCTTGCCAAAACTTCCAGCTGTGCTTGTGGCGAGATGTACTAACCGCACACTGGGCCAATGGGGTGAACCAATCACTGTGGGTCCAGGAGGCCATGCCCCCTCACCCCTTGCTGTGTATGCTCCAGATCAGTAATGGGCAACCTGTGGTCCGCGGGCTGCGTGCAGCTCATCAGGGTAATCTGATTGTGGGCTATGAGACATTTTGCTGACATTGACCGTCCACAGGCACAGTCCCCCGCAGCTCCCAGTGGCCACGGTTTGCCGTTCCCAGCCAATGGTGTCTGGGGGCTACAGACTGACTGTTTGTTCTGCCCCACCTAGAAGGTCAGAACCCCCAATTGCATTGCCTGCCCCAGTCAGGAGGCGCAGGGGTCATAGATTGTATGTTTGTTTGACCCCGCCAGGGGTCCCGAGCTCTCCTTGTTGTAATTACCTGTTCCCACAGGGAGTCCCAATGACTGTGTGATGCGGTGTACTAATCCCACACTGGGTTAATGAGGGTCTTCTGGCTTGACACCCAGGGCCCCCTGTGACAGCACCATTTTGTGTTCACACACTCCAGCAGTCAGATCCACCAACATGGATCCTGACCTGGTGGAAGAACTTCTCCATCTCATGCTGTCGGTCCTACTTAAGGAATCAGGCAGAATATCTACGATACTCTGGTGGACATTTTGGAAGCAGTTTTTTACCTGCTGAAGGCACCTCTGGGAGGAGGATACTAACATGCCAGCTGCAACCAAGCTGATGCTGCTCATCCCTATTGCCTTAGCTGCACACTCCCCCTATATAGACCAGCACTTCTGGAGTGGAGCTATTCTTTTTATTCTTTCACGTAGTGTGAAAACAGATTTGTAAAGGAAACAACAAAAACTACACTGAAAAAAAATTAGGCATGTGACAAAAAATAAAAGGCTAATCATTTAGGTATATAGCACAGTATATACCATTTGTCTTTCAACATGTGGATAAAAAATTAAGGTTGTGCTTAAGATTTGGATTACGTAAATTTGACAGCAGCCCCATTTACAATATATATGTGGCATCATACACTGAGATGAGAAGCAGGTCACAAAGAATGCCCTGCTTTTACTGTTCATCATCTTACTGAAATTTTGCTATGAACTTTTCTATTTTTACTTTATTTTGAAAATTATTTGGAAAGCAGCCAGGACATTTAGATCAAATTATTATTTCTTAAATTCAATTTTAAAATGGATGAACATCAAAAGTTTGGTTTGGTTAAGTGTCCCATACTTAAAATGGGAATCAGCATCCCAAATTTGGATAAATGTATCTAAACCTCTTTATGGTCAAATCCCACTGACCTCACTCACCCAGTGCCCAATAATGTGCTGGCTTGTATAGCTGTGTTGGGGAATATGAAAGAACTGCTATGTCCCTTCACGCACACATAGGAGGGGCATAGGCAGGCAATAGTTTGGCAGGGTACTCCCCACCTGCAGCAAGGGGGGAAATGGGAAGAAGATTGGGACTCAGGGCTTGTGGCACAAGCATGATTAGCCCACAATTAGGGTCTGGTGCAAAACCCCACCTTCAGCAAGAAGTCAATGGTAAGACTCCTGTTGGCTTCAGGGGATTTTGGATTAACCTCAGTAGAGCTAATAGCATGTTTAGGATGATCAAGAGTTCCCCTTACCCTACAGACCTGAATGGGAATATAGCAGGAACAGTCTTTTTATCTCCTCTTTCTAAATACATTGTTTTATTTTCAATGCAAACATACTGTGATGGGAGCCTCTACCCACTGCAGCATGACACCTCTTCCTGGCCTTTCTGGCGATTAGGTCTTCCAGGTCGATGCCCCTTCCATCGGGCAGACACTCCATCACTCTCTGTCTACAGTCCCTCTCTTGCTCCAGAAACCACAGCATCCTCTTTGTGACTCGGCCTTCTGACCAGGTCAGCAAGTGGGTAGTTTCCCCTTCCCAGGTTGGAACGTCTCTTCCCACAAACACACTCAGGCAATCTTCCTATTCACTGTTCTGCCAGTATCACTTCCCCAATAGATGGTTGGGGAACCCAGGCCTATCCTCTACTTTGGGTTCCAGCTCAGAGATCCCCTAGCCAGGAATCAAGGTCTGTTCCATCCTGGATCTTGCCACATTTCCCTGAGCCCTGTCATAACTTTCTGGCTCTCCCCTCTTTCTCTGGGTTTGCCAGCCTAGAAACTCCCTCCTCCCAGGGAGTAACTGTAGGCCACTTACCTCTGTAGCCCTAACATACCTCCTAGCCTCCAGGAAGAGACTGCAGCCTACTTTCCTGAATACCTCTCTACTACCCTCTCCCTAGCTTTATAGAACCCCCTCCTGTTCCCGCACAGGTGAGCTTCCCCTAATTAGGACTTTCCTCTCAGCATTCGTTATCCCAGCCTGCAGCCTAATAGGTTAAATGGCCCAGCTGGCCTCCATTAACCCCTCTAGGGGAAGTGTGGGGTAGACACCCCATCACACATACAAATATATCAAGTGATAAAATCAGAAATGCAAGGTGATTGGGAAAGTACAATCCACTGGCTAATATTCAGAGTGGTATATGAATCCATTAATTATCAATTTAATAAATTCTCCCCCTGAGTATAATACACCAACAAGTATCATTGTATCTATTTAAACTTCAATGGAAATAAAAGATAAGCACTATTAAAAAGGTACAATTACAAGAATAAAGAATGATAATACAAAAGAGCAAGAGACTGAACTCCTGACCTCCCCGTATCGTTTACTTAAAATGTACCTTTAATTCAATTGTTTTCTCTAGAAAAGCAAGACATTCCCCAAATTGCATTAAATTTTGATGTATAGCTAGTAAACTAAAAGAACAGGCTCTCCTGAGGGATTTCTCACTTTGGCATAGCTAGTTATTTGAATTTTTTACATATATACAAATTCATCTGTTGCCTCATCTCACAGTCCCATGGTGTATTACAAAGTAGACCTGTCATTACAGACCATCCAGTATGATCACTATGAACTGATTGTTGATTGACAGGCAAATAAACACATTCTAGGCCTGTTATCTCTAGGAAAGAGCTGTTGGGCATCATTGGTGGATCTTTTCTTTCTCTCTCAATTGCAATCTGGGAAAAAGAGACCTGGCATGGAGACCACCATGCCAGCTCCATGTTGCCCACATTGCCTAGGGAGCCAGCTCACAGGTAGCTCTGCAGCCATGCTGAATCCCATAGGAAAAAGAGGGTCTGGGAAGCTAAGGTTGCTGCAGCTCCTGCAGGACAGTAGGGATGCCAAAGCGTTTTCAATTAAGCAAGAACTACCTGCCCCTAAAACAACAAGGAGAAACAGTACATTCCAGATTGGAAGTCTGCCCTTGCAACAGTGAGTCATAAGGTAGAGTATTAATAATACCCACTGAAACTCCAAATAGTAAATTGTAAGTATGATCAATAAGAATGAGGTGTTTTGTAAGACTAGGATAGGATTTTGGCTGGCTGTGATGGTCAGAGGACATGAAAGAATGATTTTTTCCCCCTATTATGCTGAGAAGAGAAGTCCTCAGGCCATGTTAGCATTTCAATTAGTTACTCATGAAGTGCCCAGCTCTCGCTTCTACTGAAGTTGTGTAATTCACTTAAAAGGGAGCAGGATCAGGGCCCTGCCATTTCCTTTTGCTCTATTCACTGAGGCCAATGGAGCAAATGGTGTATGATAAGCAGGCTCTGTTACATATTAGTTACATTTCACACTATACTGTTAAAATATGGCTGGAGATTTCAAGTTGTGCTGAGGGGATCATGTGGATTTTATTAATGTATAAAGTACCAACTATTTCCTTTTGTATTTTTCCAGTTCTTTTGGAAGGCATTTCAGCATGAATACTATAGTTCAAATTTGCTTCTATGTGTCAGCAGAGATACCACTCATCACATTTTTATCATTTATACATCTGTCTCGGTGACTTATCATATATGAGCCAACCACTCTTTCTTGTCCTCTAAATATCTCATCAAAGAGGCACACTGCCCAAAAAGAACACAACTAAAACGTCTACTACTTTTTCTTAAGACTTTTCATTTTCCTTTTAATTACAAGTGGTCAGAGCTAGTTTTTGAGATTTATATAGCCACAGTTACACCCCAGATCCCTCCCCTGAATAAACAGATGTAGAAATTTAAAAGAGAACCTTGGCTTTCATTAAAACACAAGTGAGTTTCATTCCCCTTTTCCTTCTGAGCCAAACAAATGAAAACTACTCTCTAGGGCTGAAGGCTTGTCACTGATCTTTCTTAAAGACCATAGATTATTCATGGTCACTTTTACAGCCACTAGGGTTGGTGTTGAGGTCTCTGACAACGATGATCACAGGTCCCTCAGTCTAGCACTGATGAGCTGTGAGAGGTTGGACCTTAAACCCAACACAAGTCCAGACTGAATATTGCCCATCCGGAGCCTCAAGTCAGTGTAACTGTCAGCAGGAAATTCTCCATTTAGGAGGAGAGAAGAAAACATTTCTCTGTCCATTTGTTTTTTAATGGCAGATGTTTGACTGTCTAGAATGTTAGTAGGTCTCCAGGGAGAGATGGATGGTGGGGCAGACAGGAAGGGAGACAGTCAGAAGTATGAATGCATCTGCTCTCCCCCATCCCTCAGCATTTGGATCATTTTCCATGCAGTATATTGCCAGTTCTGTGCATGTGACAGTCATTTTCATAACAACAGATAACAATGAGGAATTAGGACTTAATTGAATGACATTTCAGAATGAGAGGAAAGAATAAGATTAACCAGAAGGGGAAAAAATCTTTTGTTTCAACACATTTTAATAATAGCTGGTACTTGCACAAATATTCAGAACTGTATTAAAGGGGATTTAATTTTATTTTAAGTTATTTCTGCATTGTGTACATATCTATTTATGTAAGTAGGACTTGTGGGCATTGGTGCTGTATTCTGAGGGATACATAGGGTGCGATTCTTCACCAGCAGCACAAAAGGGCTATATATCAGGCAGAACTATCCTCTGGTGTCTCCCATTTGGCACATGCCCAGGACAGAAAGAGATAAAGTCAAAGTGCACTATACTTCGGCTATTCTTGGCTACTCATTGCCTTAGAGGTTCTTGGGTAATTGGTTCTTAGAGTCTAAAGTTCTGGAGCTCGGCAAGGCACTGGACAGCCCCAGACTTCAGTAGGTGGAAAGGAAGCTTAAAGCTGTCCTTGGCCATAACTGTCCCAAGTGCAGGAACCTAGAACTAGAGAACTGAAGCTATAGTTTTCCCTCATTCCACACATAACACAAAGACAAAAATAGCCTTCTAGCTGTATGTTGAATATAGAGAACATCCCTTAGGAAACTCAGAGAGAATTCAATGAGTCCAACTCACTGCATATATGAACATTTCCAATTGGAATTACAGTGTGATGCATTGTAGTGTATATGCTTTTGGAATATTACTTATTCATTTAGATTTAAATAATAGTAAAACCACGTCCATACAAAAGCTCTAGGCACCTTGACAATTAATTTGTCTTACACCATAATAATGACCACCCAGCAGCATTAAAAAAACATATATGGATAACCTATAAACTCAGCCCACCATCAGAACTGATCTATCATAAAATGCAACTAATTAACTCAGCCAGCCAAGACAAGACAACAGAACAGCTCCTGTCCTCCCAATCCACCACCAACATACCCTGACCCTTAACCCAAAATTCTTGTCTAATAAATGGTTTCCACAGCCTGCCTGGAAGGTCATCAGGTTTAGGCTATTTCAGACCATTTATGATTAAATGCCTTTAGATACACTGATTAAATTCAGTCCTTCCGATTTTATTCATTTTCATCTTCAGACAATTCCATGCCAAAATAATTGTATACATTCTTTCTAACTTAAAAAAATGCCACTATCCTGCCAAGTACCAAAGTGGACTATGTACCTTCTGTAAAACCTGCCCACTTATATTAATGATAGGGCAGTGGTTGTTTTAAATTTCTTTATGACTAATTAAGTTGTTTAATCTATTTGGGTTAAATATAGTTCAGACTCAATAAGTAATAGAGCTGTGAGAGCTTAGAAGGCCGTGCCTAATGAGCAAACTTACTTTAAAAAATCAGCTTTCAAAGCTCGTAAGTTTTTGAAATCTTAATTAAAGTGATTTGCTGTTAATTTAAAATATACCCTAGACTCTCTGATGTTGAATTAAGCAGGTTTGAGGATTTCAGATTTTTTAAATTATTATTGTAGAAGTGTATTTGCACACTCACATGTTAGGGTCTCTCCACATAGTAGGATGTTATTAAGAATGGCAAGGCTAGATAATGATCTCATGTAAGTCAGCGTAATGCTACTGAAGACAATGGGCTAGATTTCCCTTTTCCGTAGATATACCTGTTGGGCTTGCCATGCAGTGGCATTCTCACTTAAAACATCTCCTTAAAGGGTGGGGCTCTTCAGAGTTTGAAGATCTTCCAATGCAGAAGTTTGGGAGAACAGAGGAATGTTGGCTTTTGATTAAGTAACTGGACTTAAAAACTGTAGAACTGGGTTCAATTCCTGGCTCTACCCCAGACTTCTTGTGTGATATTGGGCAAGTTATTTAAAGCCAGGTTTTCACCTTTTCATTGGAGACTGAGCTCTTCTAGAGTTCTGACCATAAGTGTCACAATAGAAGTGCTGAGATCTTCTAAAAAACTAGCCCCAATTCTGGGTTCTGAGCACCTAACAATCTGGCCCTGAACAACTTTGATAATCTGGCCCTCATTTTCCTGGGCCTCAGCTCTCCATTTGTTCAATAGGGATAACAACACTTCTCATCTCCTAACCATTGTCTGCCTTGTTTACCTAGATGGCTGTAAAAGGTTCAGGACAACTGCACCCATATTTCCCCTCAATGTCACCAACTCTCAGGCTTCCAGCCATTGCCTTCCTTGGGTGGAGACCTGCATCGCTCTCCCTTCTGACCGGGGTATTTCTAGACTGCACATTGCTCTGCCTTCACTGTGTCATTCCAAGCAAAGACAGGCTGTCTTTCTTTGTTAGTTGGTCCCTGGAGAATCCAGTTTGAACTAGTATATGCATACTTTTCCACTGGGATAGCTTCAAAGGGCTGATAACAGAAAAATTATATTAGCATCTTCTCTTCTCCTAGAGAAGAAGGATACAATGCCACACTAACACATACAGAATTGTATTTTAATACCTTTCAGATACCTTATATTAAACCCTAATTCAATAAGGTTTAATTTAATTCAATACAGTTTATCTTAATTCCACAATGTTTGTTCAGAATATCATCAGTCTGTCACAATGGTAAGGTTTTGGGAATGCTATATGTTTGCACAGGATGTAGCACAATGGGGGGGGGCTCCCATTATTGTAAATACAAGTAATTATTTAATAATATTTAATTCCACAGAGACTGAAGTCATCCACATGGGTCTCTACTCCTCTGTGGTGCTTCACTATTCTCTCCACCCCAGGAAGCATGTCTTCGGTGAGGCTGGGTCATTCTGGCATCTGATCAGTAGTAGCCATGGAAAAGACTAGAGGGAGGTCATATGCTATCTTTGAGCTTTATTAACTCCAAGTTAATTTCATTCACTGACTGAGCCCTTCCCATGTGATGCTCAAGCAAAAGGCTTTTATGTAGGATGCAAAAGAAGTGTGCCACAAAGGGGGCAGTCACCAACCTTCCTCCGGAGTAGGAGGAGTTCCACCCTAGAAGGAATGTTTCCACTCCAGCCCAATCAATTTAGAGTAATGTAAACAAATTAGAATCTGGCTCGCAGGCAATATTTTAAAAATTAGATGGTCATTTAAAATATGGGCATCACTCATCACTGACATTTCAACAGGATTCTGTTCTGATGCCAATTTGAAGTTGACAAATTGTTAGGTGATTATCTAAAGCTTCTAAATAGGCCAATGATATTATTACTTGAGGCATGAGCCTCACACCAAGGTAGGGAGTATCAAAGTGTAGGATATGTGGAGTGACTGCCAGCAAACTTGGAGGGGAGGAGAAGGGTTCCAATAGTGTATGTTCCCTCCTACATCCCAAATGGTTGTCATTTTCTAGTGCTTTGTCTAGTGTAGTTTTAAACATTCTAAGACTTTTAGAGATTTCATCAGCTCCCTAGAGAGATTTCACATGCTAAAACATTTCATTCTCCAGCAGATTATCCTGGGATTCTTCTCAAGTTTTCCCTTTCTAAATTTCACCCAGTTACTTCGACTTCACAAAATTAATTATTTTTAACCCCTATTTTACAAGGTCACACATCCTAGCAAGTACCCCCTCATGGCCACTCACTAGAACTATGAATGACTCCAAGCCTTTATGCCCTGGATGCCCTGAGTTACATCTCAAAATGGTAAAACAAAGGTTTTAGGTTGATGTCTAAGCATACTAGGTCACCATAAATGATGGAAGGATTGCATAGGAGTGTTTTCTTTATTAATTAATAGTCTGATAACACCTGCAGGCCCCAGTAAGAGTCAGGGCATTATTATGCTGCAAAGAGCATAAAATAAACACAGTGCCTGCTCCAAAGAGCTTACATCTCCAGCTGCCAGTGGGTTGCAAAAATTTGTTGCATAGTCCATATGCCCTGGTTCCTTAATATGGATTCTACTGTATGTGTAGTGGTGCAGTCCCAACATAGTAATCACCATCCTCAAGAGATGTTTTAAGCTGTGACCGCTGCAAAGCATCCACTTCTCATGCAAAATATTTACTTTCACAGCTCAGACCTATATTAACATTTGGAAATTTTTAGCCCTTTCTATATATTTTTCATAGACGTGTAGGACTGGAAGGGACCTTGAGAGGTCATCTACAGTTTTTTTTGCTACAATATTGATTTAAGCCACTAATATTCTGCTAGATAATCTGCCAGGATCTGCAGCACAGAGGGCCAAAGTGCAGGAATACATTTTTAAAAGGCCCTTTTTTCTGCATGACAGAACAATCTGGCTTTAACTAAATACCAGTGACACCAATGCAATCTCTTCTCTCCAAGAATGAAACCTGATCACTTCAACCCTTTGTTTCCTATTGCTTACTCAGTTTTTGGTCTATGGCAAGAAATTGCTCCTTACTCTATTAATTTCCCTTAAAGGTCTGTTGGCCCACATTCTGAGCATGTGTAAAATGGCATAGCTCTATTGACTCCACTGGAACTAAGATTTACATCAACTGAGGCTGCAGCCCAAGTCTTCTAGGACCATCACAAAAGGTTTATGAAAATCCAAGTAATTTATCCTCACTGGATCATCTTTCATTACTATTTTATTAACATCTTCTTGGAACCTTACGAGGTTAAATACACCACAATTTCTTTTTAAAAAACAGTGCACGTTTGATACTATTGTCTATTTACATCCCAGTGTTGCACTGTACTATTTTACCCTTAATGAAACTCTCCTTCTGTGTGTTAAGTATGTAATTCCTGGGGTCTTCTTAAGCTCCATTAAAAAAATTAACACCATTTTAGTTACTTTCCAGACTTTAACTTTTGTGTGTATGTGTGTTTGTGTGTGTGATTTATCACATCTGTGAAAATCTCTCTTCTATTCCCAGTGAATATAATTTTCTTCTGGTCCATCCTGGCAGTCTGAGATGGACTATATCATTGTAGAACTGAGGGCATTTTAAAGCTAATGTCACATACATTGAGACCATGAGTCCAGTGAACAGAAAACTAAACCAATTTTTATGTTTAAGGCTATTCTCTCTTGCTTGCTGGACTTCAAATCTCTATCAAACAGCCTTCTTAACATGAACATTTTAAATCATTTCTATTGTTTGGGAAAAAAGAAGAAAAGAAAATCAACCCAGCTGCTTTCACCTTGACAAATAATGACTAAGTTCAATTAACTTGCAACTATTGTTGTCCTTGACTTGCTTTTAGGATTTGGAAGCAGGGCATTTTAGTTCAGGCCTGGGTGTTTTGCTTAACAAGTCATTCTGGTTCTCTACTTTTTCTTTTTTAATGTGTAACTTTAACCCTTTGTATGTTCAAACCCACATAGACAAACTTACCCTGAAGTCAATGTGAGTTTTGCCGGAGTAAGCAGTGCAGGGTGAAGCCTTAAACCAAAATTAAATTCACATGCTTATGTTTGTGCAAAACAAGAGCTGAAAAAATGTTTATGGACTGTTGTAAATTGACTTTGCCCCACTGATTTCAATGGAACAATGCCTATTTATACCAGCTGAGGATCTGGATTTATATTTCTATAATTCATCCATTTTTTACTTCTTGTGCATCTGTAAGCATTTGATCCTGTAAACTTTTACTAATAAGAGTAGTACCATTGATTTATCACCTGATTAAGTTTGAGGAACAGGTCCTGAATTTGAAAGAGTGTCTGAGAATCAGGATGCATTCCTAAAAAATGTCTAATGGGTAGATCATTATCCTTTCCAGCAAGTGTTAAGAAAAAAATATTTTCTGTGTGTTATTTCTCTGCTTTCTTTAGAAGATACTGAAAATGAGTTGTAAGAGCTGCACTAGTGATCATTTTTTATATTGGTGTAACAGCATGGCACCCACCTCTCACGAGCACGCCTTCTACTCAGGTGTGTCTGCAGTCTTTAAATAGTCATGGCCCTGCTATTGGTCATACTCCCAGGGCTTCCTCCCTGGAGCAGGGGTGGATTAACAAATTTGCCGCCCCTAGGCTCTCAAAAAATTGCCACCCTCCTCCCACCCCCCACGCCAGCTCACCTCCGCTCCCCCACGGCAAGCCTGGGAGGGAGGGGGGAAAGGGGGAGTTGTGGCGTGCGGTTCCCTGTCCCACCCCCCAAGAGATAATGCCCGTGCCCACCGGCCCCAGCTCACCTCCGCTATCCCCCGAGCGTGCCGCTACTCACTTCTCCTCCCTCCCTCCCAGCGCTTTCGCGCGGCAAGCCTGGGAGGGGGGAGAAGGGGAGTTGTGGCGCGCTTGGGGGATGGCGGCGGTGGAGCAGAGGTGAGCTGGGGGGGGAGCGGTTCATGGCCCCCCGGTTACTCCCCGCGCCCGCGGGCCCCAGCTCACCTCTGCTCCGCATCCTCCGAGCGCGCCGCTATTCACTTCTCCCTCCCTCTCTCCCAGCGCTTTTGCATGGCAAGCCTGGGAGGGAGGTGGAAGGAGGGAAGCACAGTGTGCCTGGGGGAGGAGGCGGGCCGGGGATTTGGGGAAGGAGTGCAGTTGGGGAGGGGGTGTGAGCAAATTTGTTGGCCTAGGCAATAATATGCTGCTGCCCTGGAGGCAATGATTTTATGCTCTTGCTCCATTTTGGCCCCAGCTAAGCCACTAAGTAATCCCTTTTTAGGGGCTTATTGCTGTTCAATATGGCCAGTTCCCCAGTGGCCTATGGGGTAGGGAGACTGGGCCCACCCACTACTCCAGATCCCAGCCCAGGGACCCTAAGAATAGCAGCCACATGCCACCATGTCCCTTTCACTACCTGAGCCACTTCCCCACAGCCCCAGCCTTCACCAAATCTTCACCCTTACCTCAGGGCTCATCTAAGTTCACACCCAGCAGCCAGCCAGGAGCTCTTATTCACTGCTCGTCTCCCTGCCAGCACTGAACTGCCCATGGTGCTCCAGCTCCCTTTGGCCAGCCAGAAGCACCAACTGTGCTTCTCTTGCTCCAGCAAAGAACTTACTGGTTGTGGCTCTGCAGCTCCTTTTATATGGGTCTCCCCTGGGTCCTGAATGGCTGCTCACCCTGCAACCACTCTCGGCTGCTTGGAAGACTCCTTTACTGCTCCTTTCCTTGGGCTGATTTGGCAGGACACTGACGCCTCCAGCAAGGGGCCTCTGGGCCTAATCCACACCATCAAACCTGGTTACTTATAGTTTACATTAAATGCCTTTCCATTTCATGTACAAAAGCTTCTGGCTCAAGAACCTTTGGAAAGCTAAAGTGGAGCATGGTTGGTGAAGAGATCTCCAGTACAGTTTGGAATGTTCTTCATTTCTCAAACTGTCTCACTTGGGAACTACAAAATTCAGTGCAAATAAAGTGTCATGGAAGTTCTGAGTTGACAGAAGTGGGGTTGGTTATGTTGATTAACTCATAAGTCCTTTTCAACTCTCTGGCTCCATAAATCTACAGTAGCATTTGAAGACAAGGGATACAATTTTCAAAAGCATCTAAGTAATTAGGCTTCCAGGTCCAATGTTTAAAGACAACTTAGGTTCTAAAGGAGCCTGAATTCCATTTATTTTCAAATGATAATTAGGCACTTAAATGCCCAAGTCATTTTTTGAAAATGGGACTTTGGAGTATGACTATTTGAATAACTGAATATTTGGTTTGGATGAAGGTCTGAAAAGTCAAAATATAATTGTTTTGGGTCAACCCAAAGTGAAGATGTTTCAAATTTTTCAGTAAAACAAAATGTCAAAAAAATTGTTTGAATTTTGAGGGGTTTTAAAGTGTCTTTACATTGTTTAAATAAAATTGAGGGAAATTCCAAAATGAAACATGTTTCCCAAACAAAAAGTCAAAACAATTAAGTTGAGAAGTGCCAAAACAAATAGTTTCAGCATTTCTAATTCTTTTGCTCAACTGAAACAATTTGGCAAAATTGACACAAATTTGTGGATTGTTCCTGTCAACCCAAATCTGCATTTCTGGGTGAAAAAAAGTTGTTGAAGGAAAAATTTTACCCAGCTCTAATTAGAACCTTAGTCACTTAGGAACCTAGGAAAATGTTACCCTAGAATTTAGCAAAAACTTAAAAATCTCCTTTCAATAAAAATTTGGGCTCTCAAGCGGATAAAAAAATTAATCATGATTAATCGCATTATTAATTGTGCTGTTAAACAATAATAGAATACTATTTATTTAAATAGTTTGGGATGTTTTCCACATTTTCAAATATATTAATTTCAATTACAACACAGAATACAACGTGTGCTCACTTTATATTTATTTTTATTATAAATATTTGCACTGTAAAAATAAAAGAAATAATATTTTTCAATTCACTTAATAAAAGTACTGTAGTACAATCTCTTTATCATGAAAATTGAACTTACAAATGTAGAATTATGTACAAAAAATAACTGCATTCAAAAATAAAACCATGTAAAACTTTTGAGTCTACAAGTCCACTCAGTCCTACTTCTTGTTCAGCCAATTACTCAGAAAAACAAGTTTGTTTACATTTTCAGGAGATAATGTTGCCCACTTCTTATTTACAATGTCACTTGAAAGTGAGAACAGGTGTTCTCATGGCACTGTTGTAGTCGGTGTTGCAAGATAGTTAGGTGTCAGATGCACTAAAGATTCATATGTCCCTTCATGCTTCAACAACTATTCCAGAGGACATGCGTCCATGCTGATAGCAGGTTCTGCTCGATAACAATCCAAATCAGCGCAGACTGACAAATGTTCATTTTCATCATCTGAGTCAGATGCCACCAGCAGAAGATTGATTTTCTTTTTTGGTGGTTCAGGTTCTGTAGTTTCCACATTGGAGTGTTGCTCTTTTAAGACTTCTGAAAGCATGCACCACACTCTATCCAGATCTGATTTTGAAAGACACTTCAGATTCTTGAATCTTGGGTAGAGTGCTGTAGCTATCTTTAGAAATCTCACATTGGTACCTTCTTTGCATTTTGTCAAATCTGCTGTGAAAGTGTTCTTAAAACGAACATGTGCTGGGTCATCATCTGAGACTGCTATAACACGAAATATATGGCACAATGTTGGGGAAAAACTGAGCAGGAGACATACAATTCCCCCCACACACACACCAAGCGATTCAGTCACAAATTTAATTAACACATTATTTTTTTTGACGAGTGTAATCCTCTGGAATGGTGGCCAAAGCATGAAGGGGCATATGAATGTTTAGCAGATCTAGCATATAAATACCTTGCAATGCCGTCTACAAAAGTGCCATGCAAATGTCTGTTCTCACTTTCTGGTGATATTGTAAATAAGAAGTGGGCAGCATTATCTCCCATAAATGTAAACAAACTTGTTTCTCTTAGCAATTGGCTGAACAAGAAGTAGGACTGAGTCGACTTTTAGGCTCTAAAGTTTTGAATTTTTTTGGTTTTGAGTGCAGTTATGTAACAAAAAATCTACATTTGTACGTTGTGCTTTTACGATAAAGAGATTGCACTATGGTACTTGTTTGAGGTGAATTGAAAAATACTATTTCTTTTATCATTTTTACAGTGCAAATATTTGTAATAAAAGAATATAAAGTGAGTACTTTGTGTTCTGCATTGTAATTGAAATCAATGTATTTGAAAATGTAGAAAAACATCCAAAATATTTAATACATTTCAATTGGTATTCTATTGTTTAACAGTGTGATTAAAACAGTGATTAATCCCAATTAATTTTTTTAACCGTGATTTATTTTTTTGAGTTAATCGCTTGATTTAACTGCAATTTATCAACAGCCCTAATAAAAATCCTATTTTGTCTCAGTTGAGTTTGTGCCCCTTTTCCCTGTATACATTGAGTCTTAAAGAATATTTGTGGGAAATTATTTTTATCTTCGTAAATGTGAGCATTTTCACTGCAAAGTGGGGTGAAATCCTGGCCCAATTGAAGTCAATAGACATTTTGCTTTTAATTTTAATTGGGTCAGGATTTTACCCCCGAGATTGACATGTGCACTCTGAGACATCCAGCCTGCATTCCTAAGCAACCATGCTCCATTTTCACTTTCCCAAGGTTCTTGGGCCAGAACCTTTTGTCTTCTTACGATAGGTAATGACTCAAATACACCGATGGCATAATATGCATCATGTTTCATCTAATTCATGTGGCTGAATTGTGTGTCCAAAACTGAAGGCAATGGGAGTTTGGGGCGGACAAGAAATGCAGGATCAGGCCCATGTTGTGTTATGGATCTGGGATTTTAAACAATTTGTTTAGCATGGACATATTTATTGCTAACTTTTGTTAAGTTCACCTTCGAGGAACATGGAATAGAAATGGAAATTCTGTTTTTCCTGTTACAAAACTGGCATTGCTGCCTATATTACCATTTTATAAATTGTCTACTCAAGGATGTTGGGATTAATTAGTACTGTTACATGAATCTCAAGAGTAATCTCTTTTTCTGTACTGAGCTGCCTCAAGCACAAAAGGAAAGTCCTATAAAATACTCAGTCTTGTGGGATGAACAATTGCACTCAACAGGTGACAAGTGTGAACCCTAAGGGTTTCTAATCCAGCCTCCGTTTTGTACTCTGAACAGTAATCCCATTATACTCAGCATGCTTATCCAGTCTTGGTGTTATAATATTATAAACAACTATTAGGATATTTTATTTTATTCTTCAGTAGAACTAATTAAATAATATGCTACAAGATCTCCCACATAAAGACAGATAAAATAACCTGTGTCGGGTGCTGGAGTTAGAGTGATGGATAGTCCTGTTTGTTTTGAGACAGAGCACATATTGATTTTACAATCTTTCTTCATTAGGAGAAAAAGAAAATCCCACAGTTTTATGAAATCTGATACACTGGTCTGGGCTAGTCTTTGTTTACAATATGAAAAGCACAGTTTTTCAGTTAATTCATTTATTTCAAGCAGCATTCATCTATTATTCTTAAATAAGTGCCAATGCCTGGGATATTATTTTTTTTCCATTGAGAACTATCTGTATAGGAGATTCATTTGTAAAATCTGTCAGTAAAAAAAGTGACTTTCAAATACATGGCATCATTTACCTGCATCATACTCCTGTCTCTGTGTAACACAAAATGATGCTCTGTATGACAGTTCCCAGAAAAATGTTATTCTATTCTGCCTAGAAAGCATTGTATTTCTGCATGTTGTCTTTAAAAAACTTGCTCAAAAATAAGCTATTTTCTATAGGAATCATGATGTGTTCTAATTAGAAAAAGAAATGGTAGAGAAATTAATGGTTTGGTGGTAATAAAATCCAAAATCCTGCTTGTAGTCTGTTGCAAATCCAATCTTATTTTAAAGACATATTTCAGATATTTAATTAGTTGAAATGGGGTGCATTCATTAAAAGTACAGTTGTATCATTCAATTTACAAACAAATATGTGCTTAGTAAATGGTGTTATCTCCAAGCTTGTCTGGTGACAAACAGCTCCATTAGCAATAACAAATAATTAGTTGGTGAGGAAGAGCAGCGTAGTTAAAACTTTGGGTGAAATTCACCATTGTGCACAAGGCCGATGAACCACGTTAGCTCTTTGAGAGCGCACACTAGTTTTATTAATAATAATACCTAGCACTTGTATAGCAGTCTACTTGTGGAGCTGGGAATAGAATGCAGGTCTTGAATCACATTCAGTGTTCTAGTTAATAGGCCACTCTGCCTCCACCTACCTCTCTAAGCCGTCTCCATCTATCATAGGTGATCTACATGAACAGACACCATCTACGTTTTGAAACAGTCGTGCCGAAATTTACAAGGTAACTCTCAGGTTATGGCAGAAAACTTTCCATTGGCTTCAGTAGGTTTTGGATCAGGCCCTATTTTTCCAGTATTGGAATATTTGCATAAAATGTTCTGCTTTTTCTTATTTTGATATGTGTCCTTAGATCTCATCATTTCCAATAGAGCAGAAGTGTTAACAGAGAAATGGAACACTTTTATATAAGGTTGCACAAGCAAGCTGTAGCCTTTCTACAGGCTGCTATACTGTAAAATGATAAGAAAAAAAAATAATTAGAGTTGGTCAAACCTCAGAATGTGTTTCATGGGAAATTTCAAAATTTCTATCTTGTTTTTGTTTTAAACAAGACAAAAAGTTTTCTGACCATCTCTAAATGTAATGATTATTATCATCAGCTTCAAATAAGGCAGGTAGGAACAGTGCAGATTCCAAAGCTGGAAGGTAGGACTGTGCTCAGCTGGAGCCATCACAGACTGGATAGAGGGGAACCTCCCTACTCCAGATGGGTCTGATGACTTCCACTAGAAGTAATTGCATTTTCCATCTTGGAAGGCACCTTAAGCTTCAAAAAAGTCAGTTGTTACAATGAGCTATATGTAAGGGGACTGTTGCCCCCTTACTAACACTCAGTGGGGGTGTTTCGGTTGGCTAGCTCCCAGCACTAAAAGGGGAAGGGTCGATGGCAAATCAGGAGCCTGAGACTGACTGTCCCCAGGAACAATGGGGAGAGGCCAATGCTCCAGATCAGCCTGATTGACAGGGCGGGCAGGCTAATCAGAGAGTCAGGAGGCCGGGGGGGTCCCGTCCTCCGTGTGAACTGGAATGGCCTGAGTCAGACAGAGTGGGGCCGAGCTAAGGAGAGAGCAGGGGCCCGAGCTGAGTTGCTGGGAGCAGAGCTGCAGCCCCAAAGCCAGAGCACAGCCCAGAGATAGCAGAGCTGTAGCAACCAGAGCCAGAGGGGCCAGTCAAGCAGCCAGGAAGCAGGTCAGAGCTGGGAGCAGAGTCACAGAAGCAGCCTGCAGAGCAGAGCTGTGCTGGGGGCAGAGCTGCAGCAACCAGAGCCAGAGAGGCCAGAGAAGCAGCCCAGGGAGCTGAAGGCAGAGCAGCAGCAGCAGCCGTGCTGAGGCAGAGTGGAGCTGGAGCAGTCCGGAGCTGGGGCTGGGGCAGTCCGGAGCCGTGTGCAGTCCGAGTGTGGTGAGCAGCTGGGAAGAGTGAGGGGGACCCTGGGCAGTGGGCCCAGCACAGGGAGACGCCTCAGCCAAGAGGCCTTGCAGGCCAAACTTGCAGGGGGATCATAACCCCGACCGGGCGGGGGCGACGCTGGGAAGAAGGGTCCTGCCACCTAGAGCCTGAGAGCGTGTGGCCACCGCCAGAGCAAGTGTCCGACCCACAGCATCTCTGCAGCACAGACAGGGCCTGAGAAGCAGGCCTGGGACCTACAAGGAACAGACTGAACTGCCCTGACGTTCCAGAGACACTGTTTGTAATGTTCCCTGCCACAGAGCGGGGTGATGTGTTTTCCTTTAACCTTTCCCATTTTTCCTTATTCTTTTTTAAAATTAATTGTTAATTAAACAACTTGTATTTGCTTTAAATTGTATGGAATAATCAGTGGGCCAGGGAGGTGCCCAGTGCAGAGAGAGTACCCCGGAGTGGGGACACCCTAGCCCCTGTCCTAGGTGACCACAGCAGGGTTGGGGGTCGAGCCCCCCAGAAATCCTGGGCCCAGCCTTGTTGGGGTTACGAGGACTCAGCCAGACAGGAGAGTGGAAGGGGAGCCCTCAAGGGCAGGGAGGCCTCTGGGTAAAGGAAGTGGGAGCGGGGACTCAGATCCTTTCGCTAGTCCACTTCACTGGGGTAGTGCAGAAGCCAGGAAAGTTCCCCACAATAGCGGGACCATTCCCCCGCTTACATATAGCAGCCTCAGTTCCCAACAGGGACTCCACCAGGAGGAGGAGGAGGGGCACACTCAGACAGTGCATATCCCAGCCTACATTTGCTTTCTGCTCACGTCTCACTTGCTGAGCTGCATGGATCCCCCTCCTGCCACAGTAGATGAAAAACTGCAGCTATTTTTTGCCTGGACAGCCTTCTACCTGATAGTCTTTCTGCTGCTTGGGCCTTGTGATCTATATCTGGCTTATGCTGGCATAGGCTAGGAGTTAATATGGCTCCACTAAGTTACTGGTTTAGGGCCAGATTCTCATGTCCTTATGCTGTGTCTACATATGACAGTTGAACACACAAACATACACACACACACAGATTTATACCAATATACATGTCCTTATTCCGGTAAACTTTAGTCCCGTACAGGAAGGAAACTAAGCTATACAGCTATACTGGTATTAGGCATCTTGATATCAGAATAGGTGCATTCACACAAGAGTCTGAATCAGTTTAAACATATCAGTTAAAAAGAAATCACTTCCTTAATCAAAACAATTAAATTGGTACAATAGCACGTTTACACCATGCTCGTGAATAGTTTCTTTAAATATGAGAAGACTATTTGTGGAGTAAGGTAATAATCAGTGGGGCAGACTGCCACTGCAGCTTTGAAGTGAATGAAGCTGTTACAGTTTACACCAGCTGAGGATTTGCCCCAACATGAGTAAGGGCAGCAGAATCTGAACCTTAATTTTTAGTACAAAGCAACCCATGGTTAATAAAATATAGCATATTTCATGAAACAGAAAATAAGATCAAAGTTTCATCTATGGAACCAAAGGAGGAACAAGGCTGGTCTATTTTTCTAGATCCCAGATAAGGCTTCTGAATTGAAGCAACGATTAACATTATTTGCCATATTCCATGTATACTTCCCCTTGTGTATTAATTATTCTTCCATGCTTATCCGGTACCAGCCTGCTTTTAAATTACTAATTAAAATATGATGTGTGATATGCTATTTTGAAGGATAGAATTTTGTTTGTTTTATCAAGCTGAATTATGCCTCCTGCCTTCAAAGAGCAAGGGAAGGAGTGAGGGATAGCTCAGTGGTTTGAGCAGTGGCCTACTAAACCCAGGCTTGTGAGCTCAATCCTTGAGGGGGGCCATTTGGGGGCAAAAATCTGTCTGGGGATTGGTCCTTCTTTGAGGAGGGGGTTGGACTAGATAACCTCCTGAGGTCCCTTCCAACCCTGATATTCTATAAAAGCCATTGCCATGTATCTTAGGTTGCAGAATTTAGTGTCTAAAATGCAATTGAAAAAAAAACACCCAAAGCTAGCTTTTGGGGAGCCTTCTAAAACAAAGGTTTTGTGCTGTATTTGCAGTTTCTGTTTAAGCAGTTAAACAATGACCACTATTCTCTGGAACCTGTCCTGATTTAATCAGCAATGCTAGAGCATGACCACAAATATACCTATGTTAATTTCATATGTATTCAAAACACAAGAAAAAGAGTTGGTTATTGAAATGGAAGATTCCATCCATTGACTTCCCCCTCCACAATTCTCCCATATTTGCTCCGCTTAACCTCTCCTTTCCCATGTTTGTTTTCTTGTACAAAACAATCTCTATCAAAAAATCCTTCACAAACACTCTTCTACAACAGTTTTTCAAAAAATGAGCACTGCTAGATGCTAACACTATTCTCCTCTAGTTTTGTTCCTGATCTGTTTTGTCTGGGTCTAAGATACTGTATATTGTAAACTGCTTTGGACGGGGATGTCTTCTTATTTGTTTGCAATGCCTCATATGCACTGTTGGTACTCAGTAAATAGTAACAGAGACAAGAACTAAAAAGGAAAGTGTTCTTAGGTATTTTACAAGCTTCTAGAGAATATATTTCAAGGAGATGGTAAAAAAGAATTAAAACTCTGGAAAGCACTTAACAGTAACATTTTAACCTATTGATTTTCAAAAATATCACCATCTATTATCACTTTAAAAAAACTCAGTCATCGCAATTGGTGAAATTTAGCTTTGTGTTGAAAACTATCACAAAACCTGTGCATCACTTAAATCTTATTCTAACATCCAATATGTATCCTCATCATAGTGTGTGTGTGTGTGTGTGTGTGTAATATTTTTACTACATTTTATATTTCAAACACTAAGATTGGAGTTTACATATCTCAGTGCCTTATGAAGTAGTGCTTGCAATTCAGAAAGTTGCACTTTTCCCTCAAAATAAGTATAGGATCAATATACAGCATGCGGTTAGGCATCATTTTGCTGCTAGAGATTCCTCCTTTTGGATAAGACGTAATACTAAGGTTTTGATCACTTATGGTCTTTTGTTCCTTTGGTATTCCATATAAATGTAGAGAGGTCAACCCTGGTATCTTGGCTTAACTCTAACTCATTCAATTGTATTCTACTTTCCTACATAGAAATTCTGGTGCTATTCAAAATGTTCACGATGAAACTGAACACACGAGAAACTGAACTGGTCTGGGGTTTCATTACAAAGTCAAAATTAAGACTACATGCCATAAAATTCCCAAAGACCATGAACCTTTTGAGTGAAATTTCCCATAGTTCATGGTTTTATTGCAAAACCAAGTAAGATTTAGTATTCATCTCAATTTCACTTCAAGATTTCGGATGCAATCAAACTGAATCTCATAGCAAATCTCAAAATGTAGAAACCAAAGTAAATCAAAGATGTTGTCCAGAGCTCCTATAAAGTGAAACCACTGAAATTCATACAGCTCTATTAAGAAGTTACCACTTCATTTTCAATTGAATATTATATTCTTATCTTTCCAGCTCATGCTATCGTATCAAGAAAAAAAGACAAGAAAGAAAATGTAGTAGCTGCATATTTGCAAAGCAACACCAACAAAAATGAACAATATGAAGAAATCAAACAGATACAGTTGGGTCCCAAACAACATAATTGTGTTTACTAACTGCTCATAAGCATGAAAGGCCTAGCTACACAAATACTGCTGTACAATACCGATTTCTGGCAGTGTCTAAATGGAGAACATAGAGAGCACCTTTTAGGTGACTCACAAGCTATTTAAAGGTATACTAGCCTATACACTACACAGAGGTGGCTGTATTTCAGAGATGGGTGAAGTGACCCCATATACAGGATGCAGACTCCCACTTTTCTTACTATATTTCCTTTTACTGTAACAGATAACCCTTACAATATTTTCTTGTATGCTAGCTGCTATATTACATCTCATTTGCTAATTGCCTTGATGGATCCTCAACTACCCAGATTTTATTTCACTCTCATTAGAATATAACTCATATATACACCCCCTCTACCACCTGTTTTTTCTTATCATAGAATACCAGGGTTGAAAGGGACCTCAGGAGGTCATCTAGGACCAATCCCCAGACAGATTTTTGCCCCAGATCCCTAAGTAGACCCCTTAAGGCCTGAACTCACAACCCTAGGTTTAGCAGGCCAATGCTCAAACCACTGAGCTATCCCTCCCCCTCCTTATAGAAGCAAAAAACACCTGGTAAGTGTCCACGTACCAAATACTATTACATAATTCTTTTACTATCAAGATCAGAAACATGTTATTTTAAGGCTGCTAAAAAAAAAGTATCTTAAATAAATGCACCCTTATTATGATTAGACCTGGTGGAAAATTTTCCATCCGAAGTTTTTGCTGATAGAAAATGCCTTTTTAACCCATTACAAGTTTGATTTAATCTACTTTTATCAATCAAATATTACTAGTCAAATATAATGCAGAAAAGAAGAATAATATGTTACCCCAACCTGGGATGCTAAAATGCAGATGTTCAGCTGTCTGAAAATCTCAGCTGCACTCTGCACGAGGGTTGAGAGTTTCACAGGGTCTTAGAATTACTTTTTATCTATTATGTTTGACATGTTTTGAAGACTATTTGCTAGACTAACAGATTTTGCAGGAAACAGAATAAAGTTCATAAAGTTTATTACCTTGTTTTCACCAGAGTATTTCAGAAATTGGTAAAACCTTAGAGACATCCTTTACCAGTTATAACTGGTAGGGAAGAGGGCATGTTAACTAAGCATCAACAAATTATTTGTTTTGTTCTTGTTCTCTGGACTGTCTGTATATCTAACACTGAGGCTATATCTACACTACCATGCACTACCATGGTAAATCAACCTACGCTACACATTCCAGCTACATAAATAATGTAGCTGGAGTCGACGTACCTTAGGTTGAGTTATTGTTGGGTCTACACTGCGGGGAGTCGACGGAAGAAAATCTTCTCGTCAGGGGTAGAGTAGAGGGATTGACTGGAGAGCAATCAGCAGTCGAATTGGCGGGTCTTTACTAGACCTGCTAAATCGAGTGCCGGTAGATCGATCTCAGAGCAGCGATCCCTGCCGTAGTGTAGACCTGCCATCAGATTATAATATTTCACATCACCCCTTGTTTAAACAATTTAACATAAATAAAAGCATTTTGGGAAAAGCTGAACATGAATAAAATTCATATTGTTATACAAATACTCGTGATACTATACATAATATTGTATATAATATTAGCTAACAGGCTCTCTCATATTTGGCTCCATACACTTTTTGTAAGACAGCTCTACAGTAGCTAAACATAGCAGAATATCTCAAGGCTGGTGAGCTGAGTGTATTTCTCAAGCCTTGTTTTATTCTACTGCTGAATAGAGCTTGGGTCATGCAAAGATTACAGAACCTAGTAATGGTACAGTTTTAGCATGAATATAAAGCATTTTACATATAACATATTATATTATCCATTATTAGCTGTCCTGTTTTGGTTACATAACATCTCCTTTTTAACACCACTTATAGCTACAAAAACAAATCAAAACATGGTTTGATTAATACATATTTGTTTTGAGCCGAATGCGTCTATTTTACATTAGTTAGCAAAAAGTAATTTATATTCCTGATTCATGATTTTGTTTGTGATTGTTGTTTGTCTGTTTTCCTCAACATATTTTGTTTACAAGGATCAGTTTCACAAACCTTGATGAAGTCCATTTCTTGTCTGGTTACTATCCCTTACAACATTTCACTCTGCTTCCTTACTCAGACCTCCAGAAGAGCTCTGTGTAGCTCAAAAGCTTGTATCTCTCACCAACAGAAATTGGTCTAAGAAAAGATATTGCCTCACCCACCTTGTCTGTAACATTTAGCAATGTAAAACTTTGCAAGCTGGGTTTTTCCATTTTGCCTTTGGCCTGGCTGCAAACACTGGGCTGTGGTTTATTTCAATCAACAGACCAAAAATCAAATGTTCATGAAAATTTTAGTTTTGATTGGCATTTTTAATGTTTTAATTTTTCAGTGGAAATGAAACACTTCCTTACTTGTTTTATTCTGCCTCCATGCACACACACATGCATGCACACACACATACACACTTTTTCTACTGAAAAACAGTAATAGACAAAGTGGGGGGACACTAACTTTTTTTTTAACTCCTTTCTTCTTTCCAGTAGAAAGGTAATAAAAATAAACAAGAAAGTATTTTTTCTCCTCCAAAACAAAACGTTTTGAAACTTTTCAAAAATTGAATTTTATATATATATATATATCAAAACAAAGCGCTAAAGGAAGGAAATACTGTTGTCTCCATTTTACAGCTATGGGGTGAAATTCTGGTTTTATGGAAGGCATTGGCAAAAGTCCCATAGATCTCAATGGGGGCCAAGATTTCATCCATGGACTTGAGGGACAGGAGATTAAATAACTTCCCTAAAGAAGTTAGTGGCAGAACTGGGAACTGAATTCAGATTCTTAACCACAAGACAACCTGTCACCTCTAACTCTATGACAAACATTCCTCTGTTAGCAAAACAGCCACTTATAGTACTATAATAATCATATCAACATCAACTCTAAAACACGGTTTTATATTTTGCTTTTGAGCTTATTCCTGGGGGAAAACTGCTCATTAGCTTCCAGGTTTTCAGGCAAATACACAGAACAAAATGAGCACTCATTTCTGTTAACATACAGCAGCTCCACACATGACCCATAACTTTCTATGTTATCCTTCTACATAGTGTGGATGATAAAATGTATCTCTGCTTTTATCTCAGAGTAACAAAGATAAGTCAATCATAGGAAGTTCCCCTGTGGTATTTCTTCCTAAGAGTTAGGCTTTCTTTTTCATATGGGTCTGAAAAATTAGAATGGACTAATAAATCTCTTGGATTCATTCTCCTCTTACCTTTGAATCACAGAGATAATTAGAAAGGTCTCCTAGTTTCTCATATCCAAGATTTCATTATGAACTTTTTAATCTTCTTGTGAAGGAGGTACCATTTGATTGCTCTAAGTTTTGAAAAGTTTCTCTCTTTTTTGTTGCTGTTGTTGTTCCTTGCTGTTTAACAGTGTTGGGATTCCTGCTTCCCATTCCTGTCTTCTTTAAATCTGCTCTCCATTTAATTAATTTTTCTACATTTACATGTCATTTCCACTTTTTCCAGGACCTTTATAAATTGGTTATATGGCAATCTTCCTTAGGGGGAATCGGATACAGGCATGATCATATATTCATAACATATTGATTCAGAGAGAATGTCAACCCCTGAATTATCCACTACTTCCTGGATTTCCTTTAAAGTCTCCCATTAAAGAACTCACTTGATCTTAGGCTGCTTAGCTTGTGTAGAACAAGTGGCATTACTGAAGGTATATAATTAGACATGTTAACTATACACATAATGAGAACTTTATCCACGCTGTATCTGTAATTAAAGAACTCCTGGATTAAATTTGGTTTTATATTCTTTTTGCTATAATGGATTATTTTAGTAAATATGCCTGTCTGAATTTACAGTGTACCCTTACAGTATTTGCATATATTTAAGTAGTCCCTCCACATCTCCTACTTATGGCTCAGAGTTGACAATTTCTGTAATAGTTTTTCAGTTTAAAATATTTTAAAACAAAAGGGAGAAATTGTTTTCCTGATTAGTGAATAACCTAAAACATGAAATCAGTGCATAAATCTGCCTCTGAAGCCATATTTTGTTCAATCACTTTATTTAGATTCCCTCACCTTTTGAGCTATGATAACTCTTTCTTTCAGATACACATACATTTACTGGGCAGCTTAAGGCCTGAACCAAAGCCCAGTAAAAGTCACTGGAAATATTCCTATTGACTTCAGTGAGCTTTGTATTTGGCCCTGGTGGAATTACACTTAGATACTTAAATAAACATGGCCTGATTTTCAGAAGTGCCTAACAACCCCAGCTCCCTTTGAAACCAATGGGAGCTGCAGGTGCTCAAAATCTTTGAAAAATCAGGTCACTTTTTATGGTTTCCTTAATATGGAGATAGGAATTTCATTTTAGACACCCAGGCATGAAAACATTTTTATAGAGAACTTCATTTTCTTTACCTTTCTTTCTCTCTTGATAATATTTATAAATTATTTCTACATTAAAATTCAATTGAACCAAAAATGAAAATTCTGTCCTTGTTTATATACACATGGATCTTTTCTTCTTAAAATATGTTTACACTTTAGAAAAAAAAAAATCTACCATGATACAGTATATTGACAGCAACATCTGTTCAAATCCTAAACCATGTTCCTTTATAAGCAGGTACTGTAATATCAAACAGTAAACATTAGAGCTTCAACAAGAGAAAATCAAATCTGATATAGCAAATGCAAGGCTGTTTTATTTAGATATATGCCAACATATCCCAAAATATTTCAGGCAAACAAAACATTTTTGTATCCTCTGAGTATCAGGAAGCTCAAGCACTTATCCTGTCACTCTGTCTTTGTCCATTACATTAGCTTCAAACCACATGTTCAATATTCAAAATGAGAGCTAATGTCAGATCAGAAGGAAATTGTATTTCTTATTCTTTTCCCCCACATCACATTGTTTTACTTCAGGATATGTTGTGCTTCATCCAATTACACGCTGTCACACACAGTTGCAGTATGCTGTGTCACAACATTATTAGATGCAGAAGGGTAGACTGTACGGAGCTTTATATATATATATATATATATATATATATATATATATATATATACACACACACACACACATGACTGGATCAGATCTGCAGTGTTCATTCCAAATCCAGCTGTTATATTCTTCACAAGCAGATCAGTAAGGGTAAAATACTACAACACAGATGATCCATAAGTCATTTGACCTTTTTGTACCTGTGTGACACTAACAGTTGACACAAAATCCAACCGCTCAGGAAGAATTTTGTATGTGTATATAACTTTGCAAATTTCATTTTAATAATACTGACAAGCATAGGGGTTTCAACTTTTTGAAGTTATTTCTTTTCCACTTGTTGCCATGGATACTACATCTTGTCTTTCTATTTTCTTTTCTTCATCATATTTGACTTCTCTGCACTGGTGTCCATGGTGATTTCCTGCTATCAGTACCCAATATATACCTCAACTTCCTCATTTTTATAATAAGCTCCAGTAGTCAAAAAGGTTCTCAATATATAATTGACATTACTACATCATAATCGCTATATACTACCAGAACTGTAACCTCTTTCCATGAATTTATTAGACATTTGCACTGTTGGTCACTTGGAGAAACTCATAAACTGCAACATCTTATTTTTGGATAGCCTCTGGGGACAGCTGCCATACATTTAATCCATCATGCAGGCAAACAAGGATGTAAAACAATCATTATGTATCAAAATATAAGTGGCCAGATTTTCAGAGATATTGAGCACTAGAGTTTATATTGATGTCAGTCAGAGCTGTGGATGCTCTGAAAATCAGGCTATATAATTTAAAACAAACAAATGTAGTCCTAGAGTTAATCTGCCTTTCTCATAGCTTATGATACATAACACGGACACTGATATAATATTCATTTTTGATTCATAGAAGTTTATTCTTTTAATCAATTTTCTGTTTTGCGGGTATTCTTTCATAAGACTTATTTAATATATAGAAAGTGAAATTCACCTCAGCTCCAACGACCTGCACAAATATGTCACTATCCAGTTCAACCTCATGGCAAGAGCACTGTACACTGGGGTGAATTTCACCTCTGACATAGGGTAAAGATATATGTAAGCCTTGCAAGGTCCTTTGCAATATACTTTCCATTATGGGTAAAATTCACCCATCATGAACCAGTTTTAGGGGACAAAAGTCTTTTCCACTATATTTCTATAAAAAGTGGGTGAAATCCTGGCCCCACTGAAGTCAATGGCAATGCTCCCATTGACTTCAGTAGGAACAGGATTCCATACAATATCTTCAAGTTTGCCCTGTGGGTGAAATTCGCCCTTGCGTAGAGAACTAGCACAAAGCTTAGGCTTTACTGAAGCCCCAGGCAAACTCTCAAAAGTAGGGTGAAAGTAGGATTTAAGTGGTACATTGGGCTTGTGCTGGTTCTTAGCACAAGGGTGGATTTCACCCTGTATGATGAGTATTTGGTGCTTAGAACACCACCTACCCTTGCTCTCAACAAGCTAATAAAAACAGTTTAGAGCAATGTCCAGTCTATACACTGGCCTAACACAGAGGAGGCTTGAAGTAGTATGAAATCATTAATTGTCAGGGTATTGATTGTTTAAGGTTATGGTAATCACAGAAATGTTTTAGTACAATGACTATAGTAACTCAACTATGAGAACTGTAAATAAGAGCCTTTCCAATTCTTCCCAGGTATATAATTCAAGAGTGTCTCCATAATTTCCTTCTCCTAGTTTTTCCATTTCCCCAGAAGACAACTATTCTGTCTTGCTTGCTTGGTACACAGAGATCTGAAAACTGGCTGCTAATTACTATGTGTTTCAATTCACAATTTAATTGGTGATGTGGGAAATCAAACCATGGTCTCAGATGTGCAGAAAGATCAATAAACTACCACCTAGATTGCTGAAACATCATGCCAGTGTTTGCTGTTATTTTGTTCATTTATACTCCTGTTTGCTCTTAACATTTGCTTTATTTCTTATCTCTGACATGGATATATGGGTGCATATATAGTGCATTTATGCATGTATGCAGTATTAAATTAACATTTTACTTTACTATTATTGTATCGGCACAGCAAATGCTACTCACTGTCAGCTCTACAAATTAGCCCTGAAAATAAGTTAAGATTCCAATTTATTATTTGGAGGACTCTTGGCTCTCCAGAAGGATAAACACACCCCTGATCGACAAATGTTTTAACAGCAAAAAGCGCCGGTGTGGACAGCGCTTTGTCGGCAGGAGAGTGTCTCAGACTGACAAAGCTACTGCTTTGGTGTGATTAATCTCTGAGCAAAAGTATTACCAAGCTTAAAATGAACAAAGGTATTGTTAGTGTTAAGCCTCAAACTTCCACTTTGCAAAGGTAAAAAGGGCACGCTTTGCAGAGGTAAAGAGGGCAAGCTTTTCAGAAGTGGGCTAAGACTTGTGGTCAAAATGTGCTGCAACCAGATATCTCCTTTTATAGGAATTAGAATGTGTTAAGTTGTGCCCCCGGGCACAGCTTGTGTAACCCACAATTAAAACAATTGGCTACAAGAAAATAAGTAAGTATAAATTATATGGTCAAAGCAACACAAGAAGATAAGTAAGCATAAATTATACAGCCACGGCGACAACGCTAACCACAATAAAAATTTGGCTGACCTTAATTGGTCTGTCTGTTTTAAGACATGGCGGACAGATCAGATAAAAACTATAAAGGCATGGGACTGTGTATGTCTTTCGGTCATAAGGGAAACCTGACCCACACCCCCTGAACTGAAGGGACGTGCACTTCGCGACCATCTGTACCTGGCCAGTGTGGAAAACGGTCAACTGAGGGGTAACATATTTTCGGGCAAATGCAGGGTAAGGTTATGGAGTAAAGAAGTCTGGTTGCTCGGGCAAAATTGATCTCAAGTTGTATCAATACTATAGTGTTAAAATAGTAGTAAATAGCTAATGAACAACAACTTTATATGTACTTGTGCTTGTCTTCGGTATAACTTGCCATTTATATTAATCCTTATTCAGTGATGGTCTTTAATCTTGCTTTTCTTATTTTGTCCGTGTTGCCTTTATAGTCAAAAGTCATTAAAAAACTTTTGAGGAATAATCAGTACTTTTAATTTTTCTTATATGGGCATTACTCAACTTCATTACATCTGTGTTGGGTGGTGGGAAGTAGTGATCACCCAGGGTCCAGTTAGGGTCGTAACGCATGTCTCCCTCTTCCTTTATCTCTGCAGTTGGGTGTGGTTTTATTTTGCTGGCAGGAGAGCTCTCTGCATAAGTTTGCCAGACGTGAAGAAGAGCTCTCTGAAAGCTCATAGCTTGTGTCTCTCACCAACAGAAATAAAAGATACTACCTCACCCACCTTGTCTCTCTAATAGGAAGTTTAAGACATTTTCTGGTTCATAGTTTTTGGTATCCTTTTCTGTGGTTTAATATTGTAACATATCTTCATTCTATTGTAAAGCTTTAAAATAAAATCCTTTTTTTAGGGTCTCCGTATACACTTTAATTGTAAAGCCTTAAGCGTTTCTAAAGTAAAGGTCATTATTGGATCCCAACAGAATATCCTTTGTGAAACCCTAAGGCTTCTATCCAAGGGGGAATAAGAAAGGGTGATAAATCTGTATAAATGATAGCCTTTATTAAAGAACTGGCTTTTAACCCTTTCGTCGATGGTCCTCTTCACCACACCAGCTATGCTAACATTACCCACCAGCATTCTATTGAAATCAATATCATGTCCTCCTTCCACCTTTGGCGGGCTGTTCATTAAGGGCAAGATTATTACTTGGGAGTAAAGTGGCATTGCAAGTCATTGGGAGGCTAGAGATCAGCCTTCATGGAATGTCTGTGCCCCCTCCCTGCAAGGGGGGGCAGTATTACAAAAGTGCTGTGTCTGTATGTGTGTTCCTAGATCAAGACCTAGTAGATGACCCTTAATAGTATGTAGCATTGTTCTGGGGTTTTATAGGATCCCAAAAACTTCTTGTTGTGCACTGAAAAGACCTTCTTTGCACAGCTCATTGCACATGGGGAGTAATGCTTCCTATTCCAATGTGCCAGCTTGTACAGATGAACTGGCTTAGAGGAGGAAGCCAGATGTGCGCCTCGTAAAGGACAGGGGAAGATTTCTTCCCCCCACAGTTATTAGGATGAACCAAGGTCTGAATTTATTTTGTTATCTCAGGCTAAATAATAACTAAAAAAGATGCCTCCCCTAGGATCTAGGACCCCTAATATGCAATGAACAATACAATGAAATCTCAAGCAGCATTAAAATAGTCAGTTCAACAGGAGCTCAGCCAACCACCTTCAACATCTCTTTCCCACCTCTGTCATTGTGGGAAGCACAGCCTCAGCCTTCTCAAAAAAAAAAAAAAACCTTAACAAATGTCATGTGCAACATGCAAAGATCACCAAATGCAGGCTATTGCTGACCAAGTGAGGGAGCAAGCTCCAGAATTGTGACTGACTCTCAGTTCTCTTAGTCTTATCCTGGGGCAGCGTGCCAAAGCACTATCCCTTACACAAAACAGATTGTGTCATTATCTTCTATCTCAAAAATATATAATATGACCCCAAAGTGCAATTGATTTAAAGTAGCACAGCAGATGTATTCTTCATGTGTGGCAACCATCAACTAGTTAAAGATTTCCCTCCTTAAGTTCCTAATCCTGTAAAAAGCTCAATCCTACCCTCCTTTTACCTGCACAAGCCCCCAGGAATTTTGCTGTGCTCTGAGTTCAGGATTGTCCTCCACAGAAAGCTGGTGTAAAACAGGTACTGTATCCAAACATTCTGAACAGAAGATTCAGGCATATACCTAAAATGTACAGCTGTTAATATTTACTATATTGCTTACCCATATTATTCCTTAATTTTTCCTTCATTAAGATTACTTCTCCCTCCATAGCATAAAACAAGGGTTGATTGACTATCATCAAGATCATTGCACTAGTTTTGGATTCACTCCCCTGGGTACCTAATTCTATCCAGTTCTTCAATCAATGAACACAACAGCAGCTGTGTGGTAGTGTTACATTTTGGTGTGACTACTCTTAAATATACATATCTTCATGTAATCTTATTCTTCAAAGAAATAGCCAAATGCCATTCTCCTTGGGGCCCTGCAGTTTAGTAAATCCTAAACGCAAAACTGCTGTGTTTTAGGTTTGGGGAAAAGTTATCCAGGGGAATTCCTCACATCCTGGGTGCGTTACTTCTCTGAAACAGCACTTAAGGGGGATTTGCATTGTTACTCTAATTCAGAGGCCTAAATGCCACCTCCGCCCACCACAGAAGATGGGCGGAGGTCCCACCTGCTCTTATAGGCTAGCAGCAGCAGAGAGGCTGCTGCTTAGAGGAGAGTGGGCTAAAAAGTATTTGGCTTGATATAGGTCATCCTTGCATCTAGTCAGAACTCTTTTCAAGTCATTCCTGTAGTGGTTAACTTTATGTCCCAGGATTCCTGGGAGCTCCTTTCTTTGAGGCACTCAGACATGACAGTGAGATAGCTTTTATTGATCACACACACTTCCCAAAATTCTGTCTCAACTTGTACTGGGCCCAAATGTAAAACCTGGCATGGATCTCTAGGAGTTTGTCTGTCCTTGGGTTTTTTTCAAAACTTGGTCGGTAGTAGGGGTGGAGGTCCACAGTATAATTAAGGCAATGTTTTGGAAAACATGCTCTACCTCTGCCTCGCCTCCCATTCTCCCCAATCATTGCTACATCTTTGCTTCTTCATTGCCTTGTTTCTCTTATCTTCCTTTGGCCTTGTCTTTCTTTCCTTGCTGGACTCTCTTCCTCCACATCTCGCTCCAGCGTAATCAAAACAAGGAGGAGGCAGCACTGAGTAGAAGTGTGGGAGAGGAGAACCAAGTGGTAGCCAGAGAATCATATGTCTCAGTCTGCCAGTGGCCCAAATGTAGGATGCAGTGTGTGACAGACACCCACAAAGAGGGAAACAAAACATATTTACACAGAAAACACACAGTGCTGTAGGATTCCTCCCTTTGGTGTGAGTGACTCTTCCTATACCCTCAGCTTCATTATTCTTTATTTCTGATGTAAATAATTTTCAGCAGTTGAAAGTGAGGAGGAACCAAATTCATATGGCATGTGGGTAATTTGGGGGCTCACGTGAGTGAAATCCTTGAAAATGAGGTCCAGACAAGGGCACGGCTGTTCAAAAATATTGTCAAAAATGGTTTCTCAAGAGAAAATTAAGTTTTCAACTAAACAATTTTTTTCAAAACTAGTGCTTCCTTTTTTGATTTTTTTCTGTCAAACCAAATGCTGAAAAACCAAAGTTTTGATTCAGTTATACTGCTGTGCTACCTCATGGGAGTTATAGTCAGTTTCCTCATATCCCCATTCTCCTCTATGAGCTGGGCTCCCTGGTCAGACTACATCTCTCATGATGCACCACAGACAGGAACTTCTAGGACAGTGGTCTCCAAACTTTTTATGCACAAGACCACTTTTTGAATTTAAGTGCAACCCAGGATCTACCCCACCCCTTCCCTGAGGCCCCACCCCTTCCCAAAGCCCTGCCCACTCCATGCCCCTTCCCTCCATGGCTCACTCTCCCCCACTCTCACTCACTTTCACCAGGCTGGGACAGAGGGTTGGGGCACAGGAGGGAGTTTGAGTGCAGGAGGGGGCTCAGGGTTGGGGCAGAGTGTTGGGGTTCAGGAGTGGGTATGGGATGCTGGCTCTGGGAGGGGGCTCAGGGCTGGGTCAGGGGCTTGGGGTGCCGGAGGGCATTCAGGGTGCAGGAGGGGGTATGGGATGCTGGTTCCGGGAGGGGGCTCAGGGCTGCAGGTTGGGGTGGGGGCTCCCGCCGGGCAGCACTTACCTTGGGTGGCTCCCAGGTAGTGGTGCAGCGGGGCTAAGGCCCAGCCCCATGCCGCTCCTGGAAGCAGCCAACATGCCCTTGTGACCCCTGGGGGGGTGGCTCCACGCACTGCTCCTGCCTGCAAGCACTGTCCCCACAGCTCCCATTGGCCGCAGCTCCCATTGCTCAGGGAGCCCAGTCTAAAGAGGAGAATGAGAGCATAAGTTAACATCACAGCATTTCCAAATTGAAATATTTTGATTGCACAGAAAATTAAAATTTTGCACAGAAAAAAAAATCCATTTTCTGACTAACTCTATTTGAGTGATATGTAGGGAGGAGCAGAAGAGCCAACTGCCATCACATGATACTAACCATTCAACTCATGATCTAAGAAAAGAAGTGGTGTACTGCTATTGTGGAACACCAGAATAAACATGCAAATCTTTGAGGGGAGCAAGAAGTGAGTGATGAATTGGGAGACAACACTCCCCCAGCCCCTGAAACGTGGAAACCCTATCCTGTGATCCTTTTGTTCAGAGAAGCCTTTTCCCTATTCCTATCTGCCCTTTCTGTCTTTATCCCCGCCTCCCACCCAGCAAGAGCAATCTCTGCCTCTCTTTTCAGAATGAAGACCCAAGAAGCTCTGGCCAGATAAGTCACATGTAATTTCACAAGTAATGCATGCTGATATATAACTTTGAAAGATTTCCAACTGAGCATTAAAATGGCATATTCTATTCACCATGGACAGAAGCAGGTGATGCTTAGCACAAAACTTAAACGTTTCTGGTATCCAGGAAATAAGAAACTGCAGCAAATTAAATGAGAAATAAAGCTGCACAAAACATAGGGAGGGGGAAACGGTCTTCAGCCAATCAGAATTTTGCATTAGGGCTCTTGCATCAACTCTGTATAAACCACCCCAAATTAATGCTAGCTAGCAAATATACTGTATAATTTTGAGGTGTCCATCACAACTTTTAGTTTAAAGTTTATTTTTAAAATCCATGTTTTCCCATTTTCCTTTACTCTTGCCCAATATAAAAGATAACTAGATTCCAACAGAACAGAAGCTAATTTGTGGGTTTAATATAGAGTTGCTTTCAGATAGTAATAAAATCCCTTTCCAAATCACTAAATGTACATCAGCATTATAAGAAATCACATGGTTGTCAGCCTCACACTTCAGGTTTCTTTTTATTGAAATCCCCGTTGATGATGCAATATATACTGCAACCTAATTACTCTCCATTTTGGAAACAGGATATGCTACTGCCACTACTCTTGGCAGTTTAGAATGTAGCCAGAGAGTAGTGTTGTATTAGGTTACTCAGACTGCCTATCTTCTCCTGGCCATAGTGACGTGTGATACAGTTGGAAAGAGATTGTCATTTGCATTCCTAATTTTGGCTAAGGAATTTAATTATGATATTTCCATATTAAACAGCATTTATGTTGGATTAAAGGTTACTTTAAGCAATGATTGTCTTTATTCTCCTGTCTGTTTTTCTTTTTTATTCTAGGAAGGTAAACCTTGGTTTTGCTACTCACAAGCAAATGAAGATCCATCGGATGGATAAACTGGTTAATTCATGCAATAGTGGGTGATGGAGTTCAGCGAGATAGTTAGAAAGCAACCACTGGAAATTCTTTATAGCTTTTGCTAGAGGTGTAATTTATATTCAAATTTTGGGGAAAAAGCATCATGTTAAGAATTGTTTAAATCCTAGAAAGAGTATAATAGTGGAGTGGTACTTTAATAAAAAGGTCAACTGTCAAGAGCTATGTCAGTGATGAGCCTTGGGTTTTAGCCAACTGACATGAAGTAGAGAAGGACAATTTGATTCGAGAGAAAATAAGAATTGAACTTAACTATTTGTTCTAAACACCAACCCACTTCCAGCTGGATCTCTCTCAAGGGCTGAAAAGTTCAGTTTGTATAAATGACACTGTTTTTCATTTTTGTTCATCTGTACGTGTTCAAGTCCCAGATGAGGTTAGAAACAGAAATTGCAAAATACAAGGAAAGCTATTCATGAGAGCTGTACATGAAAGAACTTTTAAAAAAATAGTTTCTGATAGATTAAAATGTTTTCACAAATCAAAATGTTTTGTTTTGGTACTCTTTATGTTATAATAGAAAATTTTGTAAAGATTTAAATGAAAAAAGTTGATTCAAAATAAAAATTCAAAAGATATCATTCCAAAAGAGTCAAAATAGAACATTTTGACATTGTCAGAACTTCCTCTTCTCCCCCCCAGCCCCCCCGTTTTTCTCGGAAGTGAAACTTTGCTGAAATCCATGTGATTTCAAAAGGTAGGTAAGGTGATATCTTTTATTGGACCAACTTCTGTTGGTGAGAGAAACAAGCTTTCGAGCCACACAGAGCTCTTCTTCAGGTCTGGGAAAGCTAACGATAAAAGCTATTACCTCACCCAACTTGTCTCTCTAATATCCTGGGACTGACACAGCAACAACTGCACTGCATACAACAATGGTGATGTCACAAAGCATTTCATTTGTACAGAACTGCATTTTCTGACCACCTATACCAGTCAGAGTGTCTCTGGCCTGAGTAGAAGCAGGAAATACTATATTACATTATTTATTGGTTCTTACAAGAAAGCCTATTTTTATTTGGGATTTACAGTCACAAGAGGAAAGGTATTCCAAACAAAATATGAGTAACCATCTGAGCATGTTTGTCCGAATCAAATCTCCAAAAATTTGTATGTTATTCTGCCAATACTAATATATAGCCAGTGGGTAAGTGGCACTTTACTGACCCTTCTTTCTTTTCCCAAACCCTGCACTCAATCTTCCTTTTTTCAATCATTTTTCTTCCTTATTTCCCAGCATTTGCCTTAGGCTATTGCCCAGGCATAGTGCCAAATAAGTGGATATAAAATTGCTAGGTTAATCAGAATTTATATTTCCCAGATATCTCTGTGTACACACAGTATCTCTCTCCCTCTTACCGTCTGCAACAGAGTATATGTGGCAAGTTATATGATCAGTCATCTGGATCTTTCCTTCACCTCTAATTGGAGTTTCCTATCACTCAATAGCAACTTTATCCAATACAGCCAGAGAGTAGCCAACTTTGCACCTTCGCCTTAGTTGGTTCTCCCTAAGCATGTAACTCACTGATCAATGTATGTTACGTGTCCCCTACCTTGGTGCCCACTCCACAAAGTATGAGAGTCTGCTGTAGCTGTCAGCTAGAGAGGCTGACTCTTAGCTTAGATACTCATGCTTTCAGCTTTGGAGATCCCTGGTATCAGCCAGGATGGCAGCCATCACAAACACAGTTACCTGACTCCCACCCTAGCTGTCCATGTTTAGCCCTTCTTGGATCTATTCAGTGCTGGTCAATAGACAGCGATTTTCCATGTCAATATCATCTAGCTCTACCTATTTCCCCGTTCCTATATATGTATATATGTATAATGCAGATATATGTATTGAAGATCTGTGGTACAGAACATTATTTGTTGTGTTTGGTATACTTAACTCTTCACCACCTTACTGCATGTGTGTCCCTCTAATTGTTCATGTAATGGTTTCCCCGAGACAATAGTTTACAGGATGACTTTAGCAATAAGGAATCAGATCTCACTGCCATCAAAAAAGAAGCTTCCCTGCAGAATGAAGGAAACACTCAGTGGACTAGATGTCCTCCTGAGGTCTCTTCCAACCCTAATCTTCTATCATTCTATGATTCTAAGAAGAGAGGAAATTCAGAGATGACTCCACAATTGGTACCTTTCAAGTAGCCGGATTGTTTGTTGATGAGGGATCATAAATTTCACTGTTATACAACCACTATTTCATCTCTTCTGCAGAAACCATTTTTTGCCCAATGCCCATCCATTTAATTGTTCTTTGTTATAAGCATTTAATTTCCCAGACTCAAGTGAAACCTCACAAACGTAAGAATCTGTACATTTGCACCTATCCCTACATTGATCATCACATTACATTAGTTATTAATACTAGTGCTAGCATGGAATATGTAGATGATTTATAAATTTCATTCTTCATTAGCTGTTCCCTGCATAGCTAAAGCATTAATAAGGTTCAACAACTCAAGTCCTACTTTTTAAAAGTTGTATTTATTTGTGAGGAACCACTATTTTGCTTTTATGCTTCTCCTTTATCTTATCTACAGATCCCTCTGAAGCTTGATGGATTCATCTTTGGTTCAAATATACAGCAGTTGTGGTAGGATCAATATAGCCAAAACATTGGATCTCTTTAGCTAAAGCCTGGCATCCCTCTCCTCCCATCCATATCTGCAAGTGCTCGGTCCCACATTTAGTACATGCATCATTTCCAGACTTCCTCTGAATCTGAGGTAGGCAGACTTCTGGATAATGCCAGGCCCAAGTTGTTTATCCTATGCCCAGGTTTTGCAATTTAGTATTACACTCACAATACAGTGTGTGCTTACTATTTTTTCCATAAGTGTTATGCGCATTTTCTCCTCTGAAAATTATCAACTTGTCCTAAGCACATACTCATGATTAACCTATCATGCTGTGTCTGTGCATGTGCTGGCTGGCCTTTGAAATTATAGCCCACATATGAAACAACATTTCCCTAACCTACAATCAAATATCAGGGTTTTCCTCCCTCGGGAGGAGCATTATGTTGCAGTTCATATTTTACTCTATTACACTTCAGTTTTCTGTGTTTAGCTATTTTTTAAATCCCCCAATTTCCTTTCCTAAGTTCTGTTGCTCTGCATCCCCTCCATATACCAGTAAAGGCTTCCTTATAGCAGAATTCACTAACTATAAATTACTCTTTCCTCTTTTGTGCAGAGACTTCATACACAAGCTGTTCTATCTGTGCATACGTTCTGTTACTGTTCTACCCTCTATTTCTTCTTCCTTTTATCCTCCTATTCCCTGCACTGACTACACTGATGCTACTCATGGTGGCAGAAAGTAAAAAAAAAAAAACCTTTCTACTGACAATTGTTAATCTATTTACTAATGTTATGGAACATGAATGAAGTTTATAAAAACAGTAGGCTTTTGTGCTCAGCTATTATTGTAATATTTCAGTTGATGATTTTTGTTATTGTTCTTGTCCCTAGGGGCAGATGAGCCACTCAGGGGAGTATCCCATTAAGTACACCAGAATCTTAAAAACGAACCCCAAAAAGCCCACCTAGAAATGCTTCATTAGTACTTATTCATTGGTTTACTTTGCTTTCAAGAACAATGACCATGTAGTTTAAAAGAGTTGATTTATTTAAAATTCTGTTCTACTCCAACTTATATATTGCTTTTTGTATTCTACCAACAATTTCAGCTACTATTATTGCCAACAAAACAACTCCTTACTTGATGTGTCTTGTTCCAACGGTGACCTTCAATATGCAAATGAAGGATGAAAAATGATGCTGTGAGGAACTTTCTGTTCAAAACATGCAGTGAGAGCAAAAAGATCTGACTGAGCCATAGCTTAAAATATTGAGTAAGATTCAGTTCTAGGGACTGTATGCAATATTGTATTGGATTTTTTAAAAAAGATATACTGAAATATTTTAGCATCAGAGAGTAATCTAAAAAAAGCCTCATTTCTGTCAATGAATTACATGCTTTCTAATGGTAGTAATGGTATACAAAAAGAAAAAAAAATCAAATCTGCAAACATGGTAATGCCATATTAAATATCATACCATATTTAAATATTAAGTGTCACTCACAGAAAGTTCACTTAAACATCAAAATTTGCAGGTAATTTTTTTCAAAATAATCTTTTTGATTTCAAACCCTAAGTCCAATTGAAAGAAAGTAGAATTTAGGCTCCTAAGTGCCTAGTAACTTTCAAAAATGACACAAGAGTTTAAGACACTTAGGTGATTTTGGAAATTTTATTCTAAATCTTATGTTAGTGAACTTTATACTTCAAAAAATATTGTCTGCCAAAAATATGGAAGTAATTGGCCTTCTAGCTGTGAATTATGTCTTTTAATAAAAGTAATGTCACATAGATTTTTAGCAGCTTCACTCACTTCTTCCATGTGGTGCAATCAGAAATTAGCTTAGTCATTCTGGGCTAGTGTGTCACTCCCCTTCCAGCCCTGAATAAGGGGCACCAGTAGCGCAGGCAATGGTAAACTTGAGTAACTTTTCATTTCGGGGACATGGAGTTTAGGTTAGTTGACCCACTTCTGTTTTTACCACTAAACCACTGAGGGGCAGTGCATAGCTGTGCCACCTCATGAATAGCCAAGAAACGAAAAGACAACTCTGTAGTGTAAAAGTAATCTGCTACTGGCTCATATCATGAAAAGATTACTTCCCCCCGCCACACAAACTCAGATGTGCAGGCCAGTACATTGCGGATTGGGGTCAACTCTCCACCCATTCTCCACCCCATTTCATTCATTCCCTGTCATATGTGAAGCAAAGTAGTGCCTGCACAGAAGGTGTTCTCCACATGCACTGGCCAAGTGGAGAGTCCACACAGGGCAGTACGGATATGTCTTATGCCCCTTTACTTCCCTTAGCAGCCTCATAGGGCAAGTGATAATGTTGCCTTTAGAAAATACTGCAAAATTAAACCCAAACTACCACCACAGAAACAGTCTGGAAAACAGAAGAAACATTGAACAAACAGCTATGGCAACCTCCAAAATAAAATGAGAAACAAGATAATATCCCTTATGGACTTGAGATTCTCTAGTGCATTCAGATTTTAAGTTAATTGAACAACATTTGTTACAAAACTGCCTTTGATAAACTAAAGTATATTGTGACAAAGTTCCTCCTCTATCTTGGTGGGTCCTGCACTTATTGGTGGATTTTCTTGCTTCAGAGGTTCACCATGTGGGTTGGGGAACAGCCCAGAAACCTTCCCCTCTGGAAGAACCCACAGTCCAGGTCAATTGGAAGATTTGGGGGGAACCCAGACCCACCCTCTACTCTGGGTTCCAGCCCAGGGCCCTGTGGACTGCAGCTGTCTATAGTGCCTCCTGTAACAGCTGCATGACAGCTACAACTCCCTGAGCTACTTTCCCATGGCCTCCTCCAAACACCTTCCTTAGTCTCACCACAGGACCTTCCTCCTGGCATCTGGTAACGCTTGTGCTCCTCAGTCCTCCAGCAGCACAGCTCACCCTCTCAGCTCCTTGCACCTCTTACTCCCAGCTCCTCACACTCACACCACAAACTGAAGTGAGCTCCTTTTTTAAGCCCAAGTGCCCTGATTAGCCTGCCTTAATTGATTCTAGCAGCTTCTTCTTAATTGACTCCAGGTGTCCTAATTAGCCTGCCTGCCTTAACTGGTTCTAGCAGGTTCCTGATTATTCCAGTGTAGCCCCTGCTCTGGTCACTCAGGGAACAGAAAACTACTCATCCAGTGACCAGTGTATTTGCTCTCTACCAGACTCCTGTACCCCACTGGTCTGGGTCTGTCACAATATCTAAACGATAGTTTACCCTCTTTTGCAGTTAAAGACAATATATTGTCTAAGGATAATTTAATGCATTCCCTATATCCCCTTCCTTAGTATTCTTCTCTATCACAATACCTACAAAACAACACTCCTCCCCTCCCCCCAACCAACCCTGGTTAGACACCTGATATATTGTGGCAACTGCTTATTATGCTAACCAGTATTGTCTTTTTATTTCCTTTTGCTCTCCTCAACTGTTGTACTTTTTATACTCTTAGGCTTCAATTGTAAGCTCTTAAGGGCAGGGACCATCTCCTTGTTTATACTTGTACAGAGCCTATCACAATGAGGCCTTGGATTCTGGGTTCTACTTCAGTACAAATAAATAATAATATAAATATTATCACAGATGAGTGGGCTATATAGCCAATTTTGTCATGCTCTCTAGAGATATTATTGTAGCGACTCACCCACTCAGAGCACCTCCTCACAGTAAGACCTAGTATTGTGGCACTCTGTCTTAGTTTCCCACCAGGGTGTTTGGTCTACTCCAGCTGTGCAGGTGATTTGCTGCAGTGACTTGGACCTCTGGCTAAGTCATTAACTATTGTTCACCCCTTCCAGGGTATCCAATTGCAAACCAAACCTAAGTCTTTGCCCCAGTTTCAAACAGCACCCAGTCAGTCTTCTTTCAAGAACTCTTCTTCCCATACTCTGGACTCAGTTTTCACTTTTCCTGGCTCTTTTCCATCTTCTGAGCATCTGTGGGTTATTCCCTGCTCTTTCCTGAGTAGTCCTTCCCAGGCCTTCCTATCTGGAATCTTCCACAGGCCTCTGCCTAACTTGTGCTTCCCTCTCTCCTCACAGCCTTCTTCTTTCTTCTTCAGACAGCCCTCCACAGCTGGGCTTTCTTCCTCTTCTGTCTCAACACCCAACAATACAGGTGTAGTGAGACAGGGCTAATTGACCAGGGCTCACTACCCAAAGGCCTCCTTGACCCTTATAGGGAAAGGTTACCCTAGTACCCCTCCACCCCCAAACTTTGCCCAGCCTCAGGGAAAGCTGTATAGTCCAATGAAGGGCTCATCTTAGACCCCCTGAACCTGGCTTACTTATGTCTTCTACCTTTGAGCTGCAGGGTCTGTGCTCATGGATGCTCAAGCTCCTCCTCAAGCGTACTGACCATCAAAATCAGGGGACTCATCTCCTTCAGAGTCTCTGGTGCTCTTCAGCCAGTTGCTCCCAGGTACACTGATAGTACAGGTGACTACTGCCTCCTTCTTCTTCCTAGTGCACCATCTGCATTCTTACTATTTACCACACATGCTCAAATTCAAGCTTCTGCACCCTGGCACCTATCTGTACCTGGGATTCACACAGTTTTGTTAACAGTGTATATACTACCCCCTCTTGGGTTGCAGCACCTGTTCAAAGCAGTTAGTGTTTCTCAGCACTCTTCAATCAAATTGACTGGGTCCCTAACCCCAGTCTTCATTTCTAAGGCAGCAATACCTTCTAAACTACTACTGAGTGGTTTGGGATCATAAATGTAAGGCCTTTCCTCATCCCTGGTACCTCAGCTTTACAGGCTTTCTCAATACTCATTCTGCAGGACAGCACTTCCTTCTCTTTTCCATTCCTGGGCCCCCACGTTTCCTGTTACAAATACTTATTTTCCAGGGGTACAGTACTGTTTCCTGTGTCCAAGTTCCCCACACCCAAAACAGACAACTAATGTCCATATTTTGACCACAGGAAGAATCTCTGCAAACTCTCCCCACCCCCAGAGTAAGCCTTTATGGCAAAGTTTACATAGTAACAAGCCCTCTGTATGTGTCCCAACTGGCCACAGGCATAATGCACCCTTAGCTGGGCCTCAGGTCTCTTGGCTCTTCAATATCTGTTCCTTTCCTGCTGCTGATGGCTTCCTTTCCTGACAGGTCTTGCTGCTGATTTTCTTAAGGATGTCAGTCACCTCTGCAGATCCAGTGGTACCTCCCACTGCTGCTGTTGGTTCTCAAGAGATGCAAGAGGAGTTCCTGGTTACTCTATTACCTCTCCACCCCCAAACCTTGCCCATCCCCAGGGAAAGTTGTATAGTCCAATGATGGGCTGGCAGCTTGGTCTTCTTCTGAAACTGGCACAAAAAATACAGTGACCACATCTGACCCATTTCCCTCAGACTGAGAGAGTAAGCCTTTCCCCAGAAAAGAAGGCCTCAGTATAGCCTCCAAATACCTGTCTGACCTCCATCTTCCCTTATTTCAGAGGCAACTGATGTGTCTGCATTCTCTACCATATGTAACAATTTATCGTCTGAGAACACATCCTCACAGTGTTCTGCCTCATTTTCCCCCAGAACAATTTTTGGCCTATTCTAGCCATAGAGTTAACTTGCTGTAGTGACATGGCCCTCTGGCTAAGTCACTAACAAAAGTCCACCCATCCAGGGTCTCCAAGATCAAAACAAACAAAACACAAAGTCGTCAACCTAGGCTGAAACTGGGCCCAGCCACTTTTTCCCAGGGGGTCTGTCTTTTCTCCTGTAATTCAAGCACTCTTCTGTTCAGCTTTTGTCCTTCCCAGGCTCCTTTTCATCTCTCCACTCAGCCCAGCACAGGACCTAAAAGGAAGGAAACCCAGCAGTGGAGGGTTAGCTGGACAGGAGAGGATAGTACAAGGCAGGTGGAGGTCTGTGGAAGGCTCCACTTTCCTGAGTGGCTGCTCAGGAAAGAGCAGGGCACAACCCAAAAGAGTTGAAAATCCCAATCTAGAGCCAGGGACAGGGTTGAAGCACAGCTTTCTCATGTTCACTACATGGTTTATGACAGGATTGTGTTTCCTTGTTGCTCAATCCCAAACTGTGTCTCCAATGGGCCAGGGTAATTCCTCAGAACCTTCTACACGAGCTACTGGCTAGATGCCACAGTTTGGCTATATGATTCAACCAAAGGTCATTGACTTCTGTGGCTTTTAAATTAGGTCCTGTACATATAAACACACAAAGACACACTCAGTCCTGATCCTCAGCTGATGTAAAATGGCATAGTACTCTAGTATCAGGGTATCAACACTGAAGTACACTTACTGAAGATCTGACCCATGTGGTTATGTTAGTGTTTGTGCACTATATAATTTATTTTTATTTTTATCTTCTACTTTTTCTTAAAATAATAAATACAATATTAATTTTTCCCTCCTTTGTAACGTTTTTTTCTCTTTTTTAAAAAAATGAGGTATAAAAATTTGAAGCATACCACACAAAGTTAATTCTGAGAATTATTGGGACAACAGAAGTAATTGGAGGTTCTCCTCATTGTAACTGTTTTATAATCAGATCTTATATCAAGGTACAGATACACTCTCTAATCCCTCAATGGAAGTTTCATTTTATAGTTAATGAGGGCTGCTTCTGATGACCACCTGTCATAACTATAAAGGGAAGGGTAACAGCTCTCCTGTACAGTACTATAAAATCCCTCCTGGCCAGAGACTCCAAAATCCTTTTCCCTGTAAAGGGTTAAGAAGCTCAGGTAACCTGGCTGACACCTGATTCAAAGGACCAATAAGGGGACAAGATACTTTCAAATTTTGGAGTGGAGGAAAGGCTTTTGTTCGTGCTCTTTGTTTGGGAAGCTGTTAGCTCTTGGGACTGAGAGGGACCAGACATCAATCCAGGTTCTCCAAATCTTTCTGAACAAGTCTCTCATATTTCAAACTTGTAAGTAAACAGCCAGGCAAGGTGTGTTAGTTTATCTTTGTTTTCTCAACTTGTAAATGTACCTTTTACTAGAGTGTTTATCTCTGTTTGCTGTACTTTGAACCTAAGGCTAGAGGGGAGTCCTCTGAGATCTTTAAGTTTGATTACCCTGTAAACTTATTTTCCCATCCTCATTTTACAGAGAGGATTTTTACCTTTTTCTTTAATTAAAAGCCTTCTTTTTAAGAACCTGATTGATTTTTCCTTGTTTTTAGATCCAAGGGGGTTGGATTTTGATCCACCAGGAGTTGGTGGGAGGAAGGAGGGGGGATGGTTAATTTCTCCTTGTTTTAAGAGCCAAGGGGTTTGGATCTGTATTCACCAGGGAATTGGTGAAGGTCTCTCAAGGCTACCCAGGGAAGGGAATTAGCTTTGGGATGGTGGCAGCGGACCAGATCTAAGCTGGTAGTTAAGCTTGGAAGTTTTCATGCAGGCCCCCACATTTGTACCCTAAAGTTCAAAGTGGGGAAGCAGCCTTGACACTACCTTTTAAAAGCTTTGTTAACAAAATAATTTTCTCCTTCACTCATAATTATTTATCCACTCATAAAATATTACAAGGGAAGGGCATAAATATTTTAAATGTCTTCATATGTTCTGTTGTTGTCCACAACTTTAAAACACATTCTCCTTTAAAGCAAAAAAAATATGAGTAAAGGAGGGGGTGGGTTCTCTTTCACTGAATTGATATGGTTGTGACTATAAAACATACTAGAGCCATTAATATTAAATAATACTAGGTATGCTGTCTATTAGTAAGGAGTCTGTTCAACAGAGATTAGTATTTCCATAAGGATTGGCCTTCGGATGCGCCGTGGGCTCATAACTAGGAACTCAAGGATCTTACTCTCCTTCTGAAAATGTCTCTTTATTCTAACTGCAGGACTCATCATTCTTTCTACTACACCCTAGTTCTCATTCCCAATCACTTGAGATGAATTTCAAACATTCAAAGGGCCTGTACAAGGCCTGTTCATCACTTAAGTGTCACGTGTAGTCTGTTGTGTCCCTCACAGTGGTATCTGAAGAGTTGTTTACACCGACCAATTTAGTTATACTGGTTACAAAAGTCTGTGTGGATGAATACCCTTATTTTTGGTTTCACCTGAATATTGAGAGGTTCTATCTGACTTCACTTGAGCCCCCTACATGAAAACAAACAAAAATAATCCTACGTTTTGCATACCTGAATCCACAGGAAGGGAAGTGTGACAATAGTTAGTCTCACAACCCTTTCTTATTTTCTGTGGGAAGAATCCCAGAAACACATTCTCAGTGCTTTGCATGCCCTAGCTAAATTTCCTGATAAATCTCTCTGCCAAGCTTTGAAGCCAAGCCTCCAATATTCTGTGGTTTGCACAGGAAAGGCTCTAGGAGCCTTTCTGATGAACAGAGATTCTAAGCAGGAAGTTAATAGTGCCAATTTAGTAAATTGTGAAAAAAAACTTCCCTGCACTCCAATAATAATACCTCTTTAATGCTGTTTATCATGCTTGTTTTAAACTCATGGCAATGTGGATGTTATAATAGAAAAGTGACTTCTAGATAGAAGACTGCTCACTAGGCTTTACTGATATACTAATAATACAAAACAAGTGGAAATTTTGACTTTAAATTTTCCAAACAAGAATCTTTTCCTTTTATTTTATTTTATTATTCACACAACTATGGCTGCAATTAGAGTCAACATTTACCAGCAATTGCCACACAGTGGTGACATTATCCCTCTTGTTTATTAATTCTACAGTCACATTAAGTCCACTTCACCATCACTTTCTCTTATGCTGCATAACAGATCCAAGATGTGGTGTTATCCCAAGACAGCTGCATGGAGTCTTGCTAATTAAATAAGAACCATCCTGTAAATTTTTAAGAATTAAAACATGCTTCTGCTCAACCACAAGGTTCCAGAGATAAATTACTGAATGTTGTGGTGCTGTAATCAGCATTAACACCCAAGAGTTTGAGAACCCCTGCATTAGATTGTTAAATCATAATTATGGCCCTACCAAATTCACGGTCCATTTTGGTCAATTTCACTGTGATAAGATTTTTAAAATCAATTTCATGATTTCAGCTATTTAATTCCGAAATTTCACAATGTTGTAATTGTAGGGGTCCTGACCCATAAAGGAGTTGCAGGGGTGGGGTATCATAAGGTTATTGTAGGGGAGATTGTGGTACTGCTAACCTTACTTCTGCACGCTGATGGCGGCGCTGCCTTCAGAGCTGGGCAGCTGGAGAGTGGCAGCTGCTGGCCTGGGTCCCAGCTCTGAAGGCAGCACCTCCACCAGCCGCAGCACAGAAGTAAGGATGGCATGGCATAGTATTGCCATCCTTACTTCTGCACTGCTACCTGCAGAGTTGGAACCTCAGTCAGCAGCCGCAACCCAATTCGAAGGCAGCAGTGCAGAAGTAAGAGTAGCATGGTATGATATTGCCATCCTTACTTCTGTGCTGCTGCTGGCAGGGCGTTGCCTTCAGAGCTGGGCGTCCGGTCAACAGCTGCCGCTCTCCAGCTACCCAGCTCTGAAGGCAGTACAGAAGTAAGGATGGTAATACTGTGACCCCCCCTGCAACTCCCTTTTGGGTCAGGACCCTCAACTGGAGAAACACTGGTCTCCCCTGTTTAATCTGTATAGTATGCATAAAAGCTCACAAAAAAACAGATTTCACGGGGGAGACCAGATTTCACTGTCCGTGATGCGTTTTTCATGTCCATGAATTTGGTAGGGCCCTAATCGTAATCTAGCCCAGGATTCGCTAGGAACACCTACCAAGAAATTATACTGCCAGCATAACGAAATAATAAACCAGAAGGAAGAATTTTGTGCATCTGACTCAGATGATGAAAGAGAACATGCGTCCGTTTATGCTACTTTGCATCGATATCAAGCAGAACCCCTCATTAGCATGGACACATGTCCTTTGGAATGGTGGTTGAAGCATGAAGGGACATATGAATCTTTAACGCATCTGGCATGTATATATCTTGCAATGCTGTCTACAAAAGTGCCATGCAAACCCCTATTCTCACTTTCAGGTGACATTGTAAACAAGAAGCGGGCAGCATTATCTCCTGCAAAAATAAACAAACTTGTTTGTCAGAGTGACTGGCTGAACAAGAAGTAGGATTGAGTGGACTTGTAGGCTCTAAAGTTTTACATTGTTTTATTTTTTAATGCAGTTATTTTTTGTATATAATTCTACATTTGTAAGGTCAACTTTCATGATAAAGAGGTTATAATACAGTATTTGTATGAGGTGGATTGAAAAATAGTACTTTTGTTTTTTAAAGCACAAATTTTTGTAATCAAAAAATAAAAATAAATTGAGCACTGTACACTTTGTGTACTGTATTGTAACTGAAATCAGTATATTTGAAAATGTACAAAACATCCAAAAATATTTAAATAAATGGCATTTTATTATTGTTTAACAGTGCGATTAATTGCGTGATTAAACACGATTAATTTTTTTAATCGTTTGACAGCCCTAATGGTAAGCAAAGAGAAAATTTTACCCTAGACAGATTTACAAGACGAAATATACAATTTTCCCTTTCTTATTCCTAAGAGGATAATGCATTCTCACAATTTTAATGTAAAATCCAAGTATTTTACATTAAAGGGAATCACAAACAAGTAAATGACTTCAGTTTTTTTTAATAAATTATAGGAGATCAATGATTTTGAATGCTATTGATTGGCTTAAATTAAAAGCAGAGCACATGTTTTAACAGCAATTTCTTTCTTTTTTTTAAGATGTTAAGAATTAAATTCTGGGCAGGCAATATAAGAAGGTGTGTTCTCCTTCTCTCCCCCCATGTATCAACCACCAAAATGTACTGCATCCTTCTAAATGAGATCTGTTCTGAGCTATTTGCCAGGGATACCAATTCCTTTTGCTCTCTTGAAGGAAGTTCACAAATGCTGGTTCTCTATGGACACCCAGAGAAAGGGGCCAGGCACAAGGACCTATTAAGGGGTTGGACAAACAAGATCCTTCTCTTCACCCTCAACCTAGTGGCAAAAGATGGTAAAAACACATAGCCACTGCATGCTGTCCACATGGGCTCTTTGCCAGTGTCCCATTTAGTTCAGGGCTGTAGCCCAGTGGGCTAGCTTGCCTTTATTATTGTTAAGGTTCCTTCCCCACTGTGAACTTTAGAGCACAGATATGGGGACCTGCATGTGAACCCCTAAACTGAATTATCAGCATAGATCTGCTTTTGCTGTGTGAAAGCAGGTTGGCATAGGGGCTTTCAGAAGTTCATACCCTTTTACACTTAACAGGTACGCCACAACTTGGAACTTTGAAAGAACTGAAATAACCAGTGAGGACAAAAATAATAAATGTGATGCCTAACCACAAAAGGGCCATGGTAACGAATGGACATATATGATAAGTCGAGATCACTGATATACTAACCTATAGAAAAAAAACACTCCAACATTAGTAAGGGGAGGAGATACAAATAAGGAAAAGGGGAAAATCAGCTACTGAATATGCATCAAACATAGCAGCATCAGCGTAATATATTATAAAAGTGGCATCCCCGCCTAGGGGCTATAGGAGCGAGAGATGTAGTTCTTGGGAGGTGCCAGAATGATGGCCACTGGTGATGATGGGGAAGGTGATGAGGAAGCTGATGGCTCTTGTTCTACAGGAGATGGTGTGAGTATATGGATGTGCAGATGTACATTCTGTAGTATTATCTATCTATCTTACTAAGTTGGGGTGTTTGTGACTGTTCTGAATGTATTAATGAACTATATTTGTAAATATAGAAGAGTTCCTATAGTGCGAGTGTTGCAGCTGTGCACATCAGGGTTCCCAACTATATAATAATTTGAATAATACTGGGCCTGATCTTGGGACAAGAACCTGTCAACCCACAAAGTGATAACTGGGGATTCTTAAGTAATCAAAATAATTAGTACATAATCTAAAGATCAGGCAACAAAGCCACAACAGCCCTGCCCCCAAAACTCATTTCTCATTAATTGAATCACTGTGGAGCAGTACAAAGGGAAAGAGGAAGCTAACATACAGTGTGGCAGCCATGCTAGGAGCCCATTATGACAGTATCTTCAGTGGCTGTGTGTAGGTTTCAAGGTAGAATGAAAGCTATTTGTGAAACCCTGAATTGTTTATGACCCTCACTAGAAGTGCTTTAGGTAGATTTAATCACGAGGAAGTAGCTATTTCACAGTGATGGTTTGTGACCCTGGAATTCACTCTGCCCAACTCCTCAAGGCTGCTCAGAACCTGAATTAGTTATTAACCTTCCAGACATGCTGCAACATTTCTCTTTGCTTAAGCATTTGGAGAGAACTCAAGCTGCAGGATGCATAGGGCCTTCTTATTTTTTTCTTTCTGTAAATGACATCTATAAGGATAGACAAAGCAATTCATTCACCCTTCCGTTACTTACACCTGTGCAAATGAACAGTGTAGCCTAATCAATTACTACACTTGTAAGATTATTTATTGGTGATGCAACACCTACTTGTCACAGATGACAAGTTATTTTTCTAGGAAGCTACTTAGAGTTATCTGAGAAGATAAAATTTGGTGAAACACACTGACATCTTATTTGATACAGACAACTATAAGTGAAAGAATAGGAAATGAATATGAATAAGTTTAAGACTAAGATAAGCACAGTAAAGTGGTTTCCTGCATTGTTCATACATACAGTCTCACATTGTGTATACGTACAACTTATGGAGAGCATTAGAAATAAAGATAGAAGGAAAAGTAAGTGGGAGAAGGGAGGGAGGGAGATCCTGATTCAGTTTACACCATCTTTGGGACCCGACAAATCACCTCCTAAAGATGTCTACGGTGTACTCTACACTTTGTGGTCACTTGTTTGTCTTCTCAGTGTGAGACTGTAGAATTTATGACCTAGGGTTCTCTCTCGAGGCCTACAATATTTCAGCTAAATTCCAGCTTTTAGCATAACTATTCCCATAAGGCCTCATATTAATACAACAGGCCCTTTCTCATAGCAAAGCTAATAATCCAGTTATTTTTCTCCTATTTGTCCCCATACACATTCCAAACTAATAAGCACCCTTGTCCATCTTACACTCCTAAAAAATCATTCTACCTCTAACAAGTATAAAGTCATTCACAATCAATGAGAAAGGGTTATAGGTCTTAAGATCAGGTCAGGGGTGAATGGTCAACAATAGTCTTCACTGGGATAAGTGAAAGCAGAATTTTGCTCTGCAACTGGTTCTCACCTCTATTATATCATTGTTGCCCCAGTGCGACTACATTGACTTCAGCAATGATACACGGGCAGAAAACTGGTAGAAATGGGGTGAAGAATCAGCCCCTGAGTTAACAATTCTGTTGATGTTGTGCAGTCAAACTTGCTCTCCCATTAAATTGTTGGATCTGCAGGACTAACAAGAAAAAAAAAAGGAGAAAAAAGATTATTTTTCATTGAAGTAAAGAGAAAGTACTCTGAATACACATAGGTATTATTTCTCTTGACTAAAGAGGGTGTCATCTTTTCACAGATTAGTGACATCCTTTACATACAGTAGTTATTTTTCAGAGCACAGGAGAATTTGGAAATGCATTTACATTTGAACAAGGCTCCTGAGCCTTGTTTAGCTCACTACTCCACTTTTTAAACTCTTTGATCACAAGAAATACTGAGCTTTGTCTCCTTCTGAAATGTCTTACTGTAGAGTGAGTAAATATCAGTGAGTAATAAGCAATCTGGAAAGAAATTATAAATGTCCTGAACTTCCACTGGAAATCTTGGAATTCTACAAAACAAAGTAGGGAGCCAGCAATTAAAACTCAGATAAACAATCCCATTCAAGTTCTGCAGCTCATAGCCATGCTAGTACATTCACATTTTAATCTTTTAGGAGAGGCGCTCTAAGCAGTGGAAAAACAGATAACACTATTCTGATAAAATTAATTAATTAATGGAGATATCATATCTCTTAGAACTGGAAGGGACCTTGAAAGGACAGCAAGTCCAGCCCCCTGCCTTCACTAGCAGGACCAAGTACTCTAATCTTCTGGAGTAATGTACATATATCCCTGATTTGCATCCATAAGTGCTGCTTGGGTTCAGGGATGTTCAATTTATAGACTGCTTAGATTTCTGCTATATAGAGCTTTCTTAAAAAACTGAGCACATGCATATCTAGTTAAGGGGTATAAAATGAACTATTAAAATGGCATAGTGGAGCTCCTTGTTTATTATGTGTCAATGGTTCCACATGAAATTTTCTCAGTTTACAAGTAGAAAGGTAGATTTTCTAACTGCCAGCCCAGCACAAGAGCAGAAAGTCTAGCTACAGTCATCCCTGTTTATGCATTATCTCCAATGCTAAATATCATGTAGACCAAATTCTACCTTCCAGCACACCTGTACAACCGTCTTCAAATTCTGCTCTGAGTTACACATGTACAGCCTGTCTCCAATGGGATTACACAAATGTAAGTGATGACAGAATTTGGGCCGGTAATTAGAACAAAGAACACACATCCTTATGTCTGTATGCTGGATGTTTACAAACAGCATTGGCCTACCTTTAGAGCAGCCTATAAAATAATCAGTAGTAGTGCACTTGAGTCACAGGACAGTGAATAATTGTAGCACACATACTGATTCCCAAGCATCCTTCAAGCATTCCTGCAAACACTTTCTTTAATTTCCACACTTGAAATTCAAACAGTTTCTCAAGAAGTACATTCCCTTTTTCCTCTGCCTCATCCACGTCTCTGCTTATTTTTGCTGGCACACTGTAAAATCCCTGTTTTGATTCCCTGCTGTTTTATTTGAATTATATTTATTATAAGTCTCTCCCTTCCTTTTTTTGGTGTTGCAGAAGAAAATTATCTGTACCCTAACCAGGTACAAAACCTGAAAATTATTCCTAAAATGTAACTTTATCTAAACCAGAATATAGAAACAAATAACATTTTCAGTGAATTCAGCAGATGCACTCATCAACCATTGGAGCTGTAATTAGACTTTTGTTTCCCAGGATTTCCCTAAACAAACAAAATCTACTGCCTCTCCTTGCCTCAAGCAGCTGATCAGAATTCAAACTTTCCCTTATCAGCCTCTCCAGACAATGTGAAATAACTTTAGCATGGGAAATATCAGTCCTTTAAATTGAAACTCATTGTCTTATAACCATACATTATAAAATAATTTTCTAATCATTCCTATAGGGCATAGTTTATATCAGCTGACTTTATAGAAATAAAAAAAATGCAGTTAAGTTATATTTTGAAAGGAGGAATTTGCTTAAGTCTCATAAACACAGATGAAACATAGGAGCTAGCATGTTAATAGCAGACCATAATATTACAGACTGTGAGTTAATGGGAAATGAGTACTAAAATCAGAGGTAATACACTTGTTGCCTTATGAAAAGGGATGCATAAGGATGGTTAGATATATGGTCTCTTCTTTAGTTAGAGATTTAATGGGTGAGATACTGAAGTTTCTTATTGTACTTCCATGTCTAAATTCTTTGAGTTCAGTGATGCATGCTCATAGATGCATAGTCTTTAAGGCTTGAAGGGATCTAGTCTGACACTGTAGAATCTCACCCACCCACTCCTGTTGTAGGCTCATATCCTCTGGCTGAGTTACTGAAGTTCTCAAATCCTGATTTAAAGATGTCAATTTACAGAAATCTAGCATTTACGATAGTTCAAACCACAAATGACCCATGTTCCACGCTGCAGTGGAGGGCAACCATTGCTTCATAGATCTACTCATATATGTGAAGAACATCACCACAGATTTTGATGTCTCCCCGCCAACTGAAGAAGAAGCCACCTACACCACCATCATCAAGATAAGGGAGCCACACATTACCAATGTGCATAAAGCCCCTAATTTGAAATGGCCGAAGCCAGTGGTCTCAAGTGTGCCAATCCCAGTCCTGTACATTGGTGACTTTAACGGCCATCACACTAAATGGGGCTATGAAATAAATGAACATGATGGCAAAGACCTCGTGGACTGGATGTCCACGGAAGAACTGCAAATGGTTTTTGATCCCAAACAGTGAGCAACTTTCCACTCCGCTTTAATGGCAACCCGGACCTCCCCATTATTTCCAAAGATCAAAACAGGCATAACCTTCATGCATCCCACAAACTACTGCCTGACTTCCCCAACAGCCAACATAGGCCCATCATCACCCACATTAGCATCAAAACCCCCATGGAACCTGACCAAAGCTGACTGGGACTGTTATAGAGAAGCCATCAAAAAAGTGGTGATCTGAATCCCCGCAACATCAAAATTTTATCACTGGGTTCATTGACTTCCTTGCCACTGCTGACAAGAAGAGTATCCTCTGGGGCTCCCAGGAAGAATACATGCTCTGATGGACAAAAGAGACCCAGAACCATTACCAATAGTACAACCAGTCGGGCAGACCAGAGGTTGTGAAGGCTCTGTTAGAGTCTCTAGACTCAGACGCCATCAGTGAATTGAGTGTGTTCAAGATCTGAACTTCACACACTCTAGTCGCTCTGCCTGGGCCTTACTACAACATCTTGGAGCCACTGATCCAATGGAATATTGGACCTCAAAAGTCCAGCCCAACTCTATAGCCTCCAAATTGGTGGAGAGCATAAAAGAACCACTTGACAAAAACACCAAGCGAGAGATCCACTGTACATTAGACAATAACCTCAATCTCTCCACAAGACCTCATCGCCATCAGTACAGATGAAGGGAAGGAGGGTTAAGCTGCAATGAAGAAAGGTAAGGTGATCAGCGGAGATGATATCCCTCCAGAATGTCTTCATCAACTAGGGCCTAGGGGACTCCAATGGCTGGCAAAACTGTAACTAAAACTTTTGTAGTGGTAATTGTCCTTCCCTTAGTATTCACCCCTTCTTGTCAACTGTTGAGAATAGGCTACTTCCACCTTAACTGAATTGGTTCATTAGCACTGCCCCCCCCCCCCCCCAACTTGGTAAGGCAACTCCCATCTTTTCATGTGCTATAATATACATTCTGCTTACTGTATTTTTCACTCCATGCATCTGATAAAGTGGGTTTTAGCACACAAAAGCTTATGCCCAAATACATGTATTAGTCTCTAAGGTGCCACAAGGACTCCTCATTGTTTTTGCTGATACAGACTAACACAGCTACCACTCTGAAACCTGTCTTCTAACACTAGTTTCCATTAGGTGTCCACCTGCAAATTAATGGAAGTTGGCTGTTCTGTGGACTAAGACCTTGGTAATTAAACATTTGCAGTGGAACCATTTCTAGGAAAACCTAGTGTTTATTTCTAGTGCTGTCCATTAATCGCAGTTAACTTATGCAATTAACTCAAAAAATTTAATTGTGATTAAAAAAAATAAACAGTAGAATACCAATTGAAATTTATGAAATATTTTTTGATGTTTTTCTACATTTTTCAATATACTGATTTCTATTGCAACACAGACTACAAAGTGTACAGTACTTACATTATATTCGTTTTTATTACAAATATTTGCACTGTAAAAATGATAAACAAATAGTATTTTTCAGTTTACCTCATACAAGTACTGTAGTGCGAGCTCTATTGTGAAAGTGTAACTTACAAATGTAGATTTTTGTTGTTATATAACTGCACTCAAAAACAAAACAATGTAAATCTTTAGAGTATACAAGTCCACTCAGTCCTAGTTCTTGCTCAGCCAATCACTAAGACAAACAAGTTTATTTACATGTACGGAAGATACTGCTGCCTGCTTCTTATTTACAATGTCACCTGAAAGTGAGAACAGGCATTCACATGGAACTTTTGTAGCTGGCATTGCAAGGTATTTACGTGCCAGATATGCTAAACATTGGTATGCCCCTTCATGCTTCAGCCACCATTCCGGAGGACATGCTTCCATGCTGATGATGTTAGTTACAAAAATAGTGTGTTAATTAAAATTTTGACTGGACTCCTTGGGGGAGAATTATTGTCTCCTGTTCTGTTTTACCCACATTCTGCCATATATTTCATGTTATAGCCATCTCGGATGATGACGAAGCACATGTTGTTTGATTTACGAACATTGTCACTGAAGATTTGATAAAATGCAAATAAGGTACCAATGTGAGATTTCTAAAAATAGCTACGGCACTTGACCCAAGATTTACGAATCTGAAGTGCCTTCCAAAATCTGAGAGGAACGAGGTGTGGCAAAGAGCAACATTTTGATGCAGAAATTTCAGAACCCAAACCACCAAAAAAGCAAATCAACCATCTGCTGGCATCCAACTCAGATGATGAAAATGAACATGCATCAGTCCTCTCTGCTTTGGACTGTTGTTAAGCAGAACCCATCATCAGCATGGACACATCCTCTGGAATGGTGGTTGAAGTATGAAGGGACATCTGGCATACAAATATTTTGTGATGTCGGTTACAACAGTTCCATACTAACACCTGTTCTCACTTTCAGCTAAACAAGAAGCGGGCAGCATTATCTCCTGCAAATATAACCAGAGTTGTTTGTCTGAGCGATTGGCTGAGATAGGACCGAGTGGACTTGTAGGCTCTAAAGTTTTACGTTGTTTTATTTTTGAATGCAGTTATTTTTTGTACATAATTCTACATTTGTAAGTTCAACTTTCATGATAAAGAGATTGTACTACATTATATTAGGTGAATTGAAGTATACTATTTCTTTTGTTTTTTACAGTGCAAATATTTGTAATCAAAAATATAAAGTGAGCACTGTACACTTTGTATTCTGTGTTGTAATTCAGATCAATATATTTGAAAATGTAGAAAACATGCACAAATATTTAAATAAATGATATTCTATTATTGTTTAACAGTGCTATTAATCGCACGATTAATCAAATTTAATTTTTTTAATCGCTTGACAGCCCTAGTCATTTTAAACATGGAATGTGAGATTTGAATAATCCCCACCTCATACTTTGGAGTAGTCACCTTTATCCTTGTTATGTGCAGAGGTACAGATTGTGCATTGAACTGGGAGCGAGGAAACCTGAGTTCTATTTCTGGCCCTGCCAATGACTTTGTCTGTAACCCAGGTTCACTTTAATACTCCCTGCCTTGGTTTCCCCAAATGAAAATGGGTATATTGATACTTACTAGCCTTTGTAAAATTCTTGGAGATCCTAAATGAAATGTGCTATGTATGACAAGTGCTAAGTATAATTATTCAAAGAGAATTGAGTTTGCTAAACACACAAATGTGGCCCTAAAAATCAGGGAATAAGTTGGGTTTGGGTGCTGAGAGTCTTAATTGAGTGTAAATATGGAGTATAATTCTATATGCTTTAAAATGAAGAACACACATGTAAGGTTGTTGACTCACCCCTGCGATGCCTCCTGCTGATTGTCCATGGGAATTAGCTCTGCCAGCCTTGAAGCACCCTCTGCAGGCCAGTGATCCGCCTTGCCACTGACCCCGTGTCCTTCCCAGGACCCCAGTGCCCCTTTTTCTGGGTGTTGCCCCTTGGCAGTACCCCCACAGCTCTGGGTCTCCCCCACCCACAAACCTCATTTCGCCTCAGTGTTAGACTACTGCCCAGTCTCAATCTAGCCCCCGTTCACTGGGGCAGACTGCAGTATAAGCCACTCATCACAGGCAAAGGGGTTTGGACCTGCTGCCTTCTGCAACCCAGTACCTAATAGGCCTTACCAGGCCTGCAGCCTGGGGCTTTCCTAGGCCAGAGCTCCCCGGCTCCCTTGGCCTTTCCCCAGCCCTTCTCCACTCTAGGCACTTAGTTAAGCTCCCTGCAGCCAGGCCTGTCTTTCTCTGAACACAGAGAGAGACTGCTGAGCTCCTGGCTCCCAGCCTTTTTATTCAGGCCCAGCTGCGGCCGCTTCCCCAATCAGCCCAGGCTTGCTGCTTTCCTAGCAGCAGCACTCTCACAGTCTCAGCCCTCTCCCAGGGCTGATTTCAAGCCCTTCAGGCCAGGAGCGGGTGTCCACCCCGCTACAACACAATAAACATGAGATTTATGTTTGACAGGAAGTAGTGTATCTGTAGAGCACTTCACCTATCAGCCAAACAAGATTTTATTGAAAGCCACATTCATTTCATATTACTGAGTGCACCCTATGTTTCATTTGCCTTTGTCTCCTTTTGACATAGGTTCTAAAACCCCACTTTCTTAGAGAAGGGAAACTAACTCTGTACCTTATATGAGATTAGTCAGTGGCTAGGATCATTTCCAATGGCATTTTGGGAGTTTAGTGAACAATTATTAAACATTTTACAATTTGTAATACACTTTTCCTACTTTAATAAATAATCATTTTGACAGTCATATGTTTTAATGTTTAAATTAAATATGTAATTATGCAAATGATCTCTAAAGGTATAATAGTGTCTTAAATTACTAAACACTGGAGACCTGCTTTTATATAGAGAGGGAGTTATACAAATGCTTGTAATATATCCCACCAGAAAAGATAATCACATATTTTTCCATAATATTTCTGAAGCCTGAGTGAGCAAAATGTATGGATCTTATCTATGTTTTAATACATGACACATGGCAAACTATCTTCTTTATCGCCTTTACATAAATTATATGACTATATATACCTGTTCTAAATCAGAACAAACACAGGAATAGGAATTGCCAAACCATATCAGGCAAGCATACCATCAGTATCCTGTCTCTAACAGTGGCAAATAGAGATACTTCAGAGCAATTATGGAAAAGCCTGCTTGCATGTAAACTTTCTTCCTGAAACCTGTCAAGTAGTGGCTTATCTAAAACCCTAATGTTTTAGGGTATAATGTCTTTGTTTGTTTTCCATCTAATGCAAATGTGAATATCATTATCCATATAACTGCCTAATCCTTTTTAAAATCCATTTAAGATCTTGGATTCGGTGATATCCCATGGCAATGAGTTTCACAAGTTTGCTAGGTGTTGTACAAAAAAGGAATCTTATCAGTTTTAAATGCCAGTTTCATTGGAGGCCTCCTTGTACTTGTCTCATGACTAAAAGAAAATAGGAGCACATATTTGATTGCCTTTGGTGACCTCTTCTGTGCCATTCTTTCTGACATAATTCTATTCTAATCCTATGTATTCATCTCTAGAAATTTAAAGATCCCATTCTCTTCAATCTCTCTTCTATGGGAAGTCTCTTGATACCAATTACTAACATTTGTTACCCATCTTTGCATCCTTTCTATATCTACCATCACTTTTTTGAAATCGGATGAGCAGTTGGAAACACATTATTCAGCATTCTTGGTATTATTTTTTATCCATTTATTTCTTATCCAAGCATTTTGTTTGCTATTTTGACTACCATTGTGCAATGAGCAGAGATTTCCATTGCACTATCTGTAATAATCCACAAGTCTTTTTTCCTCATGAGTGATTAGTTAATGTAGAAATCAAAAATGTTGAGTGTGTGTGAATAGAACAAATTATTCATTCCAACCTTCCCTGGTCCTGTCCATTTGCCTGATTTTATTAAGTCCTCTCAAAGTTCCTCAACCTTCTCTAGTTCCTAAATAATGTATTATTTGCAAATGTTAGTATATCACCCTGTTTTCCAGATCATTAGGGAATATATTAAAAATACCAATCTTACCACTGATCCTTATGGAACACCACTTTTGCAATGATGAAAAGTGACTGTAAAGTCTGATGTCCTGCAGCCTGCTGAGGTGCTCATAAGTGAAGAGCCAAATGACATGGGCATCTGCTCCCCTATAACATAAATTGAGCTGGATGAAAATTAACAGATTAAAAGTTTTCCACAAGAAAATAGGTTTCATATTTTTTTTCAAAAAAATCTTCCTTTTAATTTTTTTTTTTCATTTTTTCATTTTTTTTTCAAAAACAAAAAAAAATCTGGGACAATGATTTTTTTTAAACCAAAAATGTTGCAGATTTTTTTCCATGTATTTTTGACACTATTAATTTCAAAGTTTTTTTTTCCCCTTCACTTTCTGGCTTTTCCAACTGGTAAAAGTTGACCTGTTGGAACAGGGACATATCAGGAGAATAGTAACAACATGTGGAACAGTAACCCTTTCCCAACTTTTGACAGTAACTTGGGAAAGTAACACATTCACTTTTAAAAGTAACGCTTTCAACACTTAACAGTTTTGCTTGGAAGGCAACATGTTCACTGTAAGAATTAACACTTAAAAGTAGAAGTGTTGCTTTTAAAAGTGAAAAATAGCATTTCCCCACAGTTTCTTACTGTTTCACACCTGAAAAAAAGTTGGGAAACAGTTAAAAAATGTAGCAAAGTGGATAGGGAAACATTTTCACAGAGTATTGAATTTACTTGTTGGAAAGCAAGAATTTTCCAACAGGAAATGTTGACAGGGGATTTTCCCTGTGAAAGATTTCACAAGAAAATCTCAGTTTTCTAGCAAACTGCAATCACTAATAACACTGCTCTACAGCCAAAATGCTTCTGAAACAAATGTAGTCAAACTTTACTAATTCTGGGTCACTGAGAATGAAAATGATGCTTAAAATTGTTGATTGGCTCTAGTTTTCACGATATGCTATTGGGTCAGTATATACGACCCTTGACTTGGGAATGGTGGAGGATAAGTGAGTTGTAAAGGGAAGGGAATCTCAATTTAAACCAGAAATGACTACAATACATCTTTGACTGGATCTATGAATAAATCTGTGGCTGGGTTTGAACAGTACTTGCTTTTTAGGCAAAACAATGAATGATGTAATCTGGAGCTGGTATTGCGTCATACATGATATGAATTGCATCTTGTTATTCCTAGAAGTCATGCATGATGCAATTATAACGAAGCTTCCATCACTCTGCTGAACAAATTGCCCTAAATCAGCTCTAGAAATCATACAGTGTCATGCTCTCTTATTTGTCAGTGTTTGATTTTGCAAAGGGATACATTTCTGTTTAGTCAAAGTGAGCAGAGATGCCTCGTACTTGTGTGAACAGTGCAGATAACTTCTGCTATGTTTGTGGTGAAGTGACTTTTGCATCAGAAAAGTGCAGTATAACCACTATGATTAAGAAAGTCTATCACCTTTATTTTGGCTGCAAAATTGGAGATCAGGACAAGAGGTGGGCCCCACACATATACTGCAACACTTGTGCAACAAATCTTCGCCAGTGGTTGAACAGGAAAAGGAAATCTATGTCTTTTGCAGAGCCAACAGATCATACCAGCAATTGTTACTTCTGCATGATGCCTCCAGTTGGGAAAGGTGTGTCAAAGAAGAAAAAGTAGACTGTGCATTATCCAAACATTCCATCAGCTATATGCCCAGTACCCCACAGAGAAGGACTGCCGGTTCCTGATGCACCAGAATCATTCTCACTTGAGTCAGACGAGGAAGAGGAAGAGGATGAAACTTCTGGTCCTGAACCATCAATGTCACAGGACCCACATTTTCTCCCATCCTCCTCCTCTGAACTACACCTCATAACACAAGGTGAACTGAATGACCTTGTCAGGGATTTAGAACTACCCAAGAATAAGGCAGAGCTATTGGGCTCCAGACTACAGCAGTGGAATCTCCTGGCAGGTGATGTTAGGGTTTCCATGTTCCGTGACCGTCAAAAGGATCTTCTCCCATTCTTCTTCATGGAAGGTGATCTCGTAGCCTGCAACAACATCGATGGTGTGATAGCAGCCCTCAACGTCGTTCACAATCCAGATGAGTGGAGACTGTTCATTGATTCATCGAAGACGAGTCTTAAAGCTGTTTTACTGCATAATGTCAATGTTTTGCCATCAATTCCTTTTGGTCATGCAATCCATATGAAGGAAACCTATGATAACATGAAACAACTTTTGAGGTGTATAAGCTATGACCAACATTAGTGGCAGCTTTGTGAAGATTTGCTCTCTTGCTTGGTCTGCAGCCTGGATACACAAAGAACTGCTGTTTTCTCTGCAAATAGGATAGTCGTGCAAGAGATTCCCACTACATCAAGAATGATTGGCCACTCCGCCAACAGTCATTGGAGCCTGGGAGGAAAAGTGTTCAGCATCCACCACTTGTTGAATCAAGGAAGATTTTGTTACCACCTTTACACATCAAGCTGGGTCTGATGAAGAACTTTGTCAAGGCCATTGACAAAACACAAGCAGCTTTCAAGTACCTCCATTCAAAATTTCCAAGGTTAAGTGAAGTTAAGATAAAGAAAGGTATCTTTGTTGGTCCTCAGATTCGTGAACTTCTTCGAGATGATGCATTTGACCATGCACTGCGTGGCAAGGAAAAGACGGCATGGAAAGCCTTCCAGTTAGTGGCAATAAATTTTCTCAGAATCAACAAAGCAGACAACTACAGGTTGTTTGTGGAAAACCTCCTCAAGGCATCCAAAAGCCTTGGTTGCAACATGTCACTAAAGATACATTTTTTGCACTCTCATCTAGATTTTTTTCCACCAAACTGCAGAGCAGTGAGCGACGAGCACGGCGAGTGATTTCACCAGGACATTGCAACAATGGAGAAACGCTATCAGGGCAAATGGAGCCCATCAATGCTTGCAGACTATTGCTGGACAGTGACAAGAGATGCTCCATTTAATGAATACAAGAGACAAGCCAAGAAGCGCCGAGTAGACACTGAATAGGACTAAACTATGTGCAGAATAGTTTTTTTCCTTTTGTTTCATAATAAATTTTATTTATATAACCCTTTTGCTGATTATTAAAGTGTTACATAAACAGGACAGGTGAAATATTATCATGTAAAGCAACCATAAACACATGAAAAGACCTAGGTTTACAATTTATGATTAAAACTCTACTATCTACACAATATACATAGACCTAAAATGTAAAAACTTAAATATCTTAGAAACAATAGCCAATCAGTTGTTTTAATTGTCATATTTGAATTCAGCACATCAAAATACATAATAAATAGCACATTTTATCTCTAAAGCAGACGACTTCTCAAAAATTGTAGACCAGTGTAATTAGCTCTTATTGTGCCTCCCCCATTTGCAGTCCATAGAGATTAAGGCAGCTTCCCCAGAAGGGAGCCATTTGAGGAGTGGTGTGACTAACATGCTGGAGCAAGAGAAGTGAGAATGGTGTGACAGATATAATGGTTATTGTTTGTTGCTGTGATTTTGGGAAGCAGGTAATTTAACCTGTTTCCCACCATGACCCCATAGTGTTCTGATATCATTACTAATGTTTATGATCTGTAGACACTAACTGGGAAACAAAATTAAAATATATAAAACCCACCAGTATTAACACAACCAAACTGCACACACAAGCACATAGTAGATCCCTATAACAAAACTACATGCAAAGACACACAGTAAGCCAACTTCAGTATTGCACAAAGACAGGTAAATACATGTTCTGTACCAACCTCCCCAAAGGAAAAGTACGTGTAAAAGTGCATTATAAGAAAGCTTTACAACAGTTCACACCTGTTCATGCTCTCTGTATGTGTGTATATATATCTCCTCAATATATGTTCCACTCTATATGCATCCGAAGAAGTGGGCTGTAGCCCACGAAAGCTTATGCTCTAATAAATTTGTTAGTCTCTAAGGTGCCACAAGTACTCCTGTTCATTTTGCCGATACAGACTAACATGGCTGCTACTCTGAAACCTTTACAACAGTGGTTCTCAACCTTTCCAGACTACTGTACCCCTTCCAGAAGTCTGATTTGTCTTGCATACCCCACGTATTACCTCATTGAAAAACTACTTCTATACAAAATCAGATGTAAAAATAAAAAAGTCACAGCATGCTATTATTGAAAAATTGCTTACTTTCTCATTTTTACCATATAATTCTAAAATAAATTGATTTGAATATAAATATTGTACTTATATTTCAGTGTATAGAGCAGTATAAACAAGTCATTGTCTGTATGAAGTTTTAGTTTGTACTGACTTCGCTAGTGCTTTTTATGTAGCCTATTGTAAAACTAGCCAACTATCTAGATGAGTTGATGTACCCCCTGGAAGACCTCTGTGTACTCCCAGGGGTATGTACATTGAGAACCACTGCTTTACAATACCAAAATTGAATCCAGCTTATCCTTAGTAAATCTATAGTTTTGACCCTGGACAAAATTTGAAATCAACTCAGGTGATACCCACGTGAAAAAGTAAGCTATATTCATAAATTAAGAAGAGCAAAACTGGATCCTTAGGTCCAGATTCTCAAAGATCTGGCTATATTTTTGATGTTCTGGGATGTAGATAACACACTCTGAAGCTAAATCATAGTGTTCTCATGCATATAAATGCAAATAGATTTCATTTATTATTGTGTTACTCTCCAACACTTTCTTCCATCTAATGACTTGTTCTATCAGCCACCATTATCAGTAAGCTGTCACGAAGTGAGTGACTCTGTCTACTGGGAGACTTCAATGCTAGAACTGGCTCATAATATGAGATGTGGCACTGGCCACCATAGAGCGTGAAAGATGAATGACAGTGGGCAAAGACTACTGGAACTCTGCACCTCCAGTGACTCTGTATTACCAACACCTACTTCTAAGGTGGTCACCACTAGAAGGTCTCAAGGAGTCCCCTCCCCCAGATCTGAACACTGGCACCAACTGGATTTAATTGCCCCCCATAGGAACACCTACAGGATATTCTCCATACTCATGGTTTTCAAAATGCAGACTGACACAGACCATGCACGTGTGCTGCAAAAATAAGGCTTTCACTATGGACATTCCATTGTAGCAAACAGAGCTGTTGCCCATATGTTAACATTCATAACATAAAAGACCAAGGAACATGTCTTCAGTTCACTATCAATCACAGGGAAGCTATGTCATTGATTCTATCTCTCTTGAATGCTGATACAGCATGGAACACACTCAGAATGAATATCCATTTTTTACCTCAGCATTTGGTGAAAAGGTTGTACAAGATAAAGACTTTTTTGCAGCATATTTTGAAGAAATGCTTCCAGTTACTGAAGCAAAACACATAATATATCTTTTCCACAACGTGAACCCCTCTCCTAAGACATGTTCTAACCTTAGGTTGGCCAAGAGCACATTTCAATGAACAGCAAGGCAATGTGCTCAATTATACTGGCTCGATCTGTGTGACAAGCTACAAAAGTCCTTTGAGAAAGGAGATCTAATGATGTAGATGTATGACGAAGTCAAGAAAGCAATTGATCCTTCAGCAAGGAAGATTGCTTCATTCAGATCTCTAAATAGAGACATCATCACTGACAAAAACAAACAGATGCAAATCTGGGTGAAACATTAACACAAACTCTATTGACATGAAACCACTGTTTCTGAAGCAGCACTGAATGTGATCCCCAGTCTCTAGACTATTGGAGACACTGATAACTGAGCATGAAAATACAATCAGCCCTCACACCATGAAAGTCACAGAAAAAGATGGAATTCCAGCTGAATTACTGATACTAGGAAGATAGGTTGTACTTAAAGTCTCTACAATGCCTTATTTGCCTGCTGGAGGGAGAGAGGGGTACCACAAGACATGAAGGATGCCAACATCATAAAAACAAGGGAGATCTGAATGACTGCAATGACAAAAGAGGAATTTCTCTCCTTAGTGTTACTGACAAGGTATTTGCATGGGTCATTCTCAGAAAAAACTGCAAAGTTGTTGCATATCCAGAGAACCAGAGAGTCAGTGCAGCTTCCTTGTCAGTAGACCAATTATTGATGTGATCTTTGCAATAAGGCAATGGCAAGAAAAGTATCAAGGGCAACAAAAAGCTCTTTCAATGACCATCATAGATCTTACAAAGGCTTTTGACCTGGTCAGCAGAAGGGCCTCTTCCAGCAACTAGAAAGAATTGGTTGCCTTCCAGTCTTCCTCAGTTTGATTTGATCCTTTCATGATGGCATGAAGGCTACAGTGTAGTATGATGGTGAGCAGTCTGACAGCTTTGAAATACACAGTGGTGTCAAACAAGAATATGTTTTGGGCACTAACACTCTTTGGCATTTTCTTCTCTCCGCTTCTTCATTATGCTTTCTCATCTAACACAGAGGTAGTACATCTCTATACAAAAGCAGAGGGAAAACTCTTCAATTAATGTTTAATAGCAAATTAAACGCTTGCTGATAAAAGAGTTTCTTTTTGCCAATGATGCAATGCACGTCACACAGAGTTAAGAAGAGTTCTAGAACTTTGTAATAGTTTTGTACTAGCTTGTGATGAATTGGGACTAACCATCCGTCTAATGAAGACATTGATTATGACATAAAGTGTGTAGACTACAACAGAAATTTTAGTATCTAGCACCATGCTAGAAGTTGTGCACATGTTCTTCTATCCTATCTCTAGATCATGAGGTTAATTCTTGCATGAGAAAGTTACATATCTTGCCAACTGAGTAAGTGCATGTGGGATAACAGGAAACAGATATTGAACAACAAGATACAGATTTGCCAGACATGCTTTTTGTCCCCCTGCTATATGGTAGCAAGCTCTGGTCCACCTATAGCTGGCATGAGAGAAGGTACACACCTTCCGCACCTGATGTCTTCATCATACTATAAATATGAAATGGGAAACCAAAGTTCCTGACACTGCAGTACTTGAGAAAGTGAAATTACCAAGTTTAATCAAAATTCTCAACCGCAGACATCTCCATTGGCTTAGTCATTTGCATTGCATAAATGCATTCCTAAGAATCTTCTGTATGGAGAACTTGCATGTGTTCCAAGGACACTGAGCTGACTTAGACTCAGGTTGCAGGGTCATTTTCAAGAGGGACCTGACTACTTTCAACATTGACACTGCAAGCTGGGAAGATGTGGCAAGCAACAGGCTACACTGGAGGACCCCGCTGTACCAAGGGAATCAAAGAATCTGAAAAGAAGTGGTTGAGAGAGAGAAAAGTGAAGACGGTGAAGAAGAAAGTACAGCAGGCCTCATGCTCTAGCAGTGTGCTGGCTTCATCTGGCCTTGTGCTTTTTACCAATGGCAAGGATTGTCACTCAAGAATTGGATTTTTTAGTCACTTGCAATGCTCCAGCATGGCACACAGTAACATAACTGCTTTGGCCCTTACACCATTATTTTTCAAGACAGACTGTGGGCACTGCCACTCTTGAGGTGAATGGGAGTAGACTTTCATCAGGAAAATAACATTTGCAAGAGACTGACATAATAACTAATGAAAGACTTCTATTGACAACAGAATCTGAGAACCAACAGAAACAACTGCATAAACAACAGAAAAGGAAGAGAGTGCATAATGGTACACTCTGTATCTTCACAGGTCCACAAGCAAAAAGCTCTAAGTCTTGGAGGCGTTGGCTCTCTAGATCAGTGGTTTTCAAACTTTTTTTTCTGGAAACCCAGTTGAAGAAAATTGTTGATGCCCACGACCAAGTGGAGCTGGGTATGAGGGGTTTGGGGTGTGGGAGGGGCTCAGGGCTGGGGCAAAGTGTTGGGGTGTGGGGCTGGGGACTGTGGGGTGGGGCCGGGGATGAGGAGCTTGGGGTGCAGGACGGGGCTCTGGGTTGGGGGGGTCAGGGGGTTGTGGTGCGGGAGGGGGTCAGGGCTCTGGGCTAGGAGAGCAGGGTCTGGGGTGGGGCCAGGGATGAGGGATTTGGGGTGCAGGAAGGGGCTCTGGGTTTGGAGGGGGTTCAGGGCTGGGGCAGGGGGTTGGGGTGCAGGGTTGGGACATGGTCTGGCAGGCTGGAAGGCTTTTTCACTTTTAAGTACTAGATCCCCTCAGAGGAAGACTCACCAGGCTGCAGCAGCCAGCTGTGATGGGAGCCTGCAGGAAGGGTCAGATTAGAACAGGGATAGGAAGAGGCAGGGAGGTGGACACTAAGACCCAGGGGTGCCCCAAATTTTCAGGTGCCCTATGCAGCCACGTATGCTGCATGTGACTAAGGATGGCCTTGTGGGGTGGCTCCTAGTCAGCGGCACGGCGGGGGTGCTAAGGCAGGCTTCCTGCCTGTCCTGGAACTGTGGACCATGCTGCGCCCTGGAAACAGCCAGCAGTAGGTCCGGTTCCTAGGTGGAGGTGTGGGAGTAGCTCCATGCAGCTCTCACCTGCAGGCCTAGGAGCCTGACCTGCTGCTGGCCACTTCTGGTGCGCAGCGCGGTGTCAGAACAGGAAGGGACTAGCCTGCCTTAGCTGGGCAGCACTGCCGATGGGACTTTTAATGGCCTGTTTGGCAGTCCTGATCAGAGCCGCCGCGACTGAGTGCCTTACATTCCGCGACCTAGTACTGGGTCATGACCTGCAATTTGAAAACCACTGGTCTAGATAACTGGTGCCTTTTGTGGGTATTGAAAAATAAAATAGATCTGATGGTCATTCTATGCCCCTCCATTCTTTTTCATATCTTAAGCAATGGTAATATATATTTTAGTTTGTTTCATCAGTGCATTTCATTACAAATTGGGGATGTATTTTAACATTGAACATTAATAAGGTTTACTGCCCATGAAAAAAACACAGATGGGAAAGCTCATTATACATTTTGCAAATACACCACAGTTCACATTGCACTATATATAGTAACTTTTTCGAAAATGAACAGGAAATATGCTAGTGTGCATGCATAGAATAGGATATTTATTTGTTGATTTATTTCATTTGGATTTTGCTCAACTTTCATATGAAGATTTCCACAGATTGCTCAATTCACTCCTCTTGTCTGTGACAAACATTGCTCTCACAACTGATTGTAAATCATAAATGATGACAATAAAGTAGCAATCTTCGGAAAACCTCAATATCAATTTAAGGTGACTGCCCCCACTCCCAAGCGCACACACATTTACACACAAATTGTTCCACAAATATGGCAGCTGCTACATAAGGTGGATAGACTGTTAACACTGGTTTAGGTCCTTCAATATACTGATTTATCACCTCTGGGTTTGTTAATGAACATAACTATACTTTCACATGATTGGTCTTAAACTTCCTAACTTCCTACATTATCAATTCTTTAAAAGGTCATATACATTAATCAATTAACTTTGACTGCCTTACCTTTCCGATGCTGTTTGTAAAAATCAGTTAAATGAAGCATTTAAAATACATAGTTTGTACATTAAGGTTTGGAATTATGTGCTATATCAAAGATACTGCTGCTTCTCCTGACTACCTTTGTATGTATTTGTCATAACTATAAAGGGAAGGGTAACAGCTGTCCTGTGTACAGTACTATAAAATCCCTCCTGGCCAGAGAGTCCAAAATCCTTTTCCTTGTAAAGGGTTAAGAAGCTCAGGTAACCTGGCTGGCATCTGACCAAAGGACCAATAAGGGGACAAGATACTTTCAAATCTTGGGGGGGGGGTGGGGGGGAAGGTTTTTGTTTGTGCTCTTTGTTGGGAGTTGGTTCGCTCTTGGGACTGAGAGGGACCAGACATCAATCCAGGTTCTCCACATCTTTCTAAACAAGTCTCTCCTATTTCAAACTTGTAAGTAAATAACCAGGCAAGGCGTCTTAGTTTTACTTTGTTTTCTCAACTTGTAAATGTACCTTTTACTAGAGTGTTTATCTTTGTTTGCTGTACTTTGAACCTAAGACTAGAGGGGAGTCCTCTGAGCTCTTTAAGTTTGATTACCCTGTAAAGTTATTTTCCATACTGATTTTACAGAGATGATTTTTACCTTTTTCTTTAATTAAAAACCTTCTTTTTAAGAACCTGATTGATTTTTTCCTTGTTTTAGATCCAAGGGGGTTGGATCTGTATTCACCAGGAGTTGGTGGGAGAAAGAAGGGGGGATGATTAATTTCTCCTTGTTTTAGATCCAAGGGGTTTGGATCTGTATTCACCAGGGAATTGGTGAAGGTCTCTCAAGGCTACCCAGGGAAGGAAATTAGCCTTGGGATGGTGGCAGCGGACCAGAGCTAAGCTGGTAGTTAAGCTTAGAAGTTTTCATGCAGGCTCCTACATTTGTACCCTAAAGTTCAAAGTGGGGATACAGCCTTCACAGTATTCTCAGCTACATTTTCCTTAAAGAAATCTAATCTGGGTCAATAAAAATAACGTGAAAAATGCGTATAATAACATCAGTGCATGCCATATTTCATATATAAATAGTGCTTTCAAAAAGGCATGTAATTGAGGTAAAGCACTCCATATTATTATAGGTTAAATCTTTCCCTTGTCACATGCCTTGTGTCTGGCCTAATTCTCTCCCTGTTTCCTCCTTGTTTTGGTTTGGTTTGGGCAGGAGACATGGCAAGTAGTTATTTGGGTTCCAGTTCTACGAAGCATTCTTATTTAGGGAATCACCAGTGGGACTTAAGCACATGCTTAAAGTTAAGCATATGCTTGCTTGCTAACCTGAATACAAATGATTATATTTAAGTTCTTATGACTTAATTGCTTTCCTGAATTGGAATATTGCTCTAGAAATATTACAGCAGAAAATTATAAAATATACCATACTGACTCAGCTGTGCTGGCCGGCTAATTGAGGAGGAGGAGGAGGAGATTGGAGCAAAGCCAGAGTTACTCCCCCTTTCTGCCCCTTTATACATAAGCTCTACCCTTTGGCTCAAAAAGAAGTAGAGTGCCAGCAGTGCCCACTTACTCCTGCATGCCTACATCCAAGGTCCATGTATCCCAGACAGGGCATAATGGAGGTTCTACTTACCTTTATTTCCATGTGTTGGTGCACAAGCCAAGGACCAGTCTCTCTCTATATGCTGTTGAATGTTTGTTATATGTGCTCTTTTCACTTGAGGTAATTTTAGTGGATGGATCCCTCCAACCTGCATCTATGACCGGAATAAAGCAACATTCCAAACACATGGCATACAACTCTATCATAGCGACACTAAAAAGAGATTAAATACAAAAGACCATTAAAGAATGATAAGCATCTAACTTTAGGCAGACGTAAAGAGTGAAGTTTGGCAGTGTCCCATTAACTTACTGTTATATACCTACAGGAAGTTACAGCTGCCAATTATAGTAACTATTTTGAAATAATCCAAAACAACTTTTAAAGAGTAAGTTAAGGATAGTTAAGGCTTAGCTCACACTTTCATTGCTTTTTTGTTGGATGAAAAGCTGTAGCTTGTTTGCCTAGAAGTTACAGTGGAACAAAACGTTGACTATGGTAATAATGGATTTTAAATAGTAATTGTAAAATTGGTGGTGCATGGGGAACGTTGTATGTTGTACAAATAGGTGTTTAAAGAAATAATCAAACAGAAAATACACTATAGAAATGTTCAGCCTTTCATTTTCTTCAGAAAGCCTATCACTGAAGAAAGAAGGAATAAAGAATGTTTTCTGTTCACATCTATAGTTAAAAGTGGAACAAACTGAGCCAACAGTCTATTGAACGTTATATCAGAAGAATTCTAGAAAGCATACAAGTTGCTATGTAAATATATTGATTCAGTTAGTCTGCAAAGCACTAGTTTATGCAGTATTTCTGACAATCACAACAAATGATGTAGTATAAATATGTTAACATTAACAATGTATGACTCTTCAGGTTCATTTGAATATTTCTTATATTATAGCAAATTAAATGTGATAAAGACTAATTAAGTTAACAACGTATACAATAGCTTGCATTTCCGCCAGTGCTTCTGAGAGTGTTCTTTCAAGCATTTTTTTGTATATGAACCCTCTTTTAAAATTCAGATACATTCAGTTACTTTTTTTTTAATTGACATCTTCTGCTCACTGCAGGACAAAGATGAAAAACTGAAGGCCAGAAGTTATAAAAGAGGTTTTCAGAATGTGTGTTCTTTTCTCTAACATAAATTTTTGATCAAGTAATTGCTATCTAATGCACTTTGATCAGGGGCTGTGATGTTTATTATTGCAGCTGTATAGATATGACACAGAACTATGGTTTATTGGAATAAACCTCCAGCAAATCACTTATAACCATAGCAACAGTGTGACCAAAAGTGCCCCTAAAGGAGAGTATATCTCTGAGAAAAGTCTGTCCCCAGTTGTTGCTTTTTTATAGATTAAATGTCTAAAAAGATTGTAATTTCCACATTTCAAATATGAAAAATTCCAAATATGAAGAACAGAAAAAGTATTTCTTATGTAAGTATCATATAATGTCATACAATCCTGTGTGCACTGTGATCTCTATAAATGAGGCAATTATTTAAACCCTAAAGGTCTGTTGTAGCAGCTAGTGGCAAGTTAATGCATTTACAAGGCCATTGTGAAATCTTGCATGAGAGCTTGCATCATCCCATGTTAAGCAAAAGTTATTGTTTCAATTGAAACTGACAAATGGGAATTTTATCTCACAATTGGGTCAAATTACTTAAATCCTGCTATAATAATAGTCTACATAGTTCAGACAATAGCTGCAGTATGGTAGATAGTGAAAATCTGCAGTGAGATTTTTGTCAGAATCCCAATGTTGATGAACTTGCTCTCTACCCTTCATACACTCTTTCTAGAACTCACTGGGAAATGATTGCAATATCAGTGCCATTTGTCCAGTAGGGATTAGTCTGCAAAGAAAGAAGCTGCCAGTTATCATGGATTTATGCTTACAAATTCTGCTGTATCAGTCAGGAAAAGACAGAGACTTTGTGAGCACAGAACAAGCAGGGATTGCTGTTTTTGCTTGTTTGGTTTTTTGTTGTTGTTGTTGTTGTTGTTTTTTCCCCTACTCTCTATTGACTTTAGCTAAAAGGATAATTAGCTTGGATAACTAGAAGAGTTTGTATATCAAGTGGGTTTTCCACGCTCTCTCAGTCCTACATTTTAGTAGGGTTACCATTCGTCCTCTTTTTCCTGGACTTGTCCGGCTTTTCGGCACTCAAACCCCCTTCCGGGGGGAATTGCCAAAAAGCCGAACATGTCCGGGAAAATGCCGGCCAGGCACTTCCCCTCCCGCGGCGGCTCTGCTCCTCCCTGACTCTTCGGCTCTGTTTAAGAGCCGAGTGCTACGGGCTTTGGGCAGCCCCCATACCTCCGGACCCTGCGGGCTCCGGCGGCGCAGGGTCCGGAGGCATGGGGGCTGCCCGAAGCCGGTAGCGCTGGGGCAGCTCGGCTCTTAAACAGAGCCGAAGAGTCAGGGGAGGAGCAGAGCCTCCGGCTGCGGCGGCTCTGCTCCTCCCCTGACTCTTCGGCTCTGTTTAAGAGCCGGGCTGCCCGAGCGCTACCGGCTTTGGGCAGCCCCCATGCCTCCGGACCCTGCGCCGCTGGAGCCCGGGAGGGGAAGTGCCCGGCTGGGGGCGCAGGGTCCGGAGGCAAGGGGGCTGTTCGAAGCCCAAGCGCTACCGGCTTCACGGTTTGCCGGGCAGCCTCCAGACCCTGCGCCCCCAGCTGGGCGCTTCCCCTCCCGGGCTCCAGCTGCGCTGGGGAAGCACCGGCCGGGGGCGCGGGGGCTGCCCGGCAAACCGTGAAGCAGGTAGCGCTCGGGCAGCCCTTTCGGCGTGCCTGGGAGTGGGAGGGAGGAGGGGGCGGAGTTAGAGAGGGGAAGGGGTGGAGTTGGGGCGGGGGTGGGGAAATGGGCGTGACCAGGGCTCGTGGAGGGTCCTCTTTTTTTATTTGTTAGATATGGTAACCCTAATTTTAGTAAGTAGCTCACAACTCACAGCTCTTTTTTAACCTTAAGACCTGACTTATATACTCCATGAAGATCAAAAGGGCTTCACAAAGTATAAGTCATGTTAGAATTTGAACCATCGTACTTTAATGTCTTCACTGCTTATTCCCAGTGTATGTTGCAGCATCACTGCATTTCAATTATATCCCAACATTCAGGTGAAATATGAAACTGTTCCCAAGACAGCAGGGAAGGTGCAGTTTGCTCAACAACACACAGATAACCTGGTGCATTGAGCATCAGTAAAGCAGTTGCAGCAAATATAGATTCTCATCTGCTTAAATGCTTTTAAAAGCACTAGGTGTGACAGGAAGCAATGGTGATTAAGCAGGCATATGACTCTCTTTTCCTCTTAGGATTGATTGGAGGGGCTGTGCTGTTGGAAACTCCTCTTTCAGGTGGGAGAGAAAACAAAGGTCATGACTAGAGCTGATCAGGACCCAGAATTTCCATTGGGAATTCCAACATTCTGAATTTTTTTTCACTCCAAGCTGGAACAAAAAACCAAAATTTCTCACAAAACAAAAATTCAGTAAATAAGTAAGTAATATAATTTGAGACCACTGAAACATTTTGTTTCAATAGTATCATTTTGATTCATTTCTTTTAGATTTGTTATAGTAAATTATTAAATATAATATATGAGTAATATATTAATTATAATGTAAATGTCAATATGAAATGAATTGAAATTACATTGTCAAAAGGAAATATTTCAACATTTTCCCCATCAAAAACTTTAATTGAAATTGACACAATCCATGGGAACATGTTGCATGTAACAACATTGCATTTTTCAGTGGAAAACTCTTCTGACAAAAAAATAAAAAATATAATTCAGCCACCACAAGTGACCACAAATAGTCCAAACTAAAGATCCCATTTCCCTAGCTGAAAAATAAAGGTATTAACTCTAATGACTTTGCTAGATCAGTACCGGATTTACCATGGTGCCAATGGCACCGGGCCCAAGCTCAGAAGGGGGCCCATAACACTCACTTCCTCCCCTTTCGCAGCAGGATCCAGCATGGGAGCTCAGAACTCAAGGGGGCCTGGGAGCTGTAGTTCCTTGGCCAGCTCCCTGCCTAGACAGCCTGACCTGGAGCAGGGAAGGAACTACATTTCCCAGCATTTCCTAGGCCACTATCAACAGGAAAGAGAGCGGGGAAGCTGAGATACTATGCACCGCAGCTTGCTGTGAATGCAGAGCTGGCTGCTAGAAGGGGGTGCCAGTGTGAATGAGGAACAAGTATGCCCAAGGAGTAGAAGATATCACCCTCAGAAGACTTCCCCAGACTGGATAGGGATGCTAGTGTGAACTCGCATGGCAGCCCCTAAAGAAGGAGGAATGAATGGAAAGTGCACCTCTCTATCTGAAGCCTAGCAAGGGAGGTATGTAGACCCTACTAGGAGAAGTTAAAATGAAAAGTAAGGGAGGGGAGGCTCTATTAGAGGACCTGAGCAGCTTTAGGTACAGTACCAGGCATGCAGGAGGATTTTCACTTCTGAGCCATGGAAGCAGAAATTGACTTTTCCTTTCCAGATTTATTCAATATTCAGAAAGGGAATCTAGCACCTGCCTTCCAGATTTGAACACTCTCAAAATTCAGGAGTGCTCAAGCTCAATTTGTACAGCTTTTATTTCATTTCTCCCAAATCAAATATACTGATCCACTGTAATTTGTTGTAGAAAAAGTAGGATAAAATTGAGCAACAAATGCTGGTGTCTTCCCAGTGCTAACTAGGACTGGAATTGCTATTTTCAACAGCCATTACCTTTTTTTTTTTTTAGTTTTGTTTGTTTAAAAGGAAGACAGTGATATTGCATTGGCAAATTCCCCATAAAAAAGAAGAGTGGAACAAAAGAATAATAAAGGCACCTTAACTTTTCTTCATTTATGTAGGACAGTCTTATAATATGGATCCAGATATCCTCCAATCACATAAGCTGAAAATTGTTCCACTTTACTGCAGTTCTGTAACCATGCAGGAACCAGTCCTGTCTGTGTTCTGTGCACATCCAAAATTCTTACTGAATTCAGAAGTGCCTTGCTTTTGTAACCATACTACCTGATATTTTCAGCCCTTGTAAGCGAAGCAGGTTCACATTTAGTAATTGAGTGGGAAGCCTCTCAGAAAAAGTTAGGTGCTGTAGGAGGTGTTGCTTATTCACTAGGTAATGTGAGACCTTCCTGTTACAATGTTTTTACCCCTCAGCCAAAAGGCCAAGAAGTGAACCAGTGCATCAAGAATGCACTTTGCTCCTAGAGTCTAGAATGGGGTCCTTTGCTTCTATATGCAGCCCAGTAAAGACAATGAAAAAACTCCCACTCACTTCAAGAGGCTTTGAACAGAACTGGTCATACACAGGGTAACTCCACTGTCTTCACAGGGTCCTGGTCCCACAATGGGGGGGAGGGGCGGGTATGTGAACTTGTTTCAGAGCTAGCTGCTCAGGGATGGGAACCTCCTGGCACCCCAGCCTCCAAAATCATTCAGGCTGCACTTTCTGTACAACTATGTGCTAGCTGAGGGGTGCGTGGGAATTGGTGGCCTCTGCTGCAGGTGTTGGGCATTCCAGGTACTTAAAGCCATGGCCTATAGGAGGGAAGTGCCTAACTGCAGAGTCTGCAGCTGCCTAGGGCCAGCGCTGAGGATTTAGAGTCCCTAGTGCCACCAATGCAAGGTTCAAGCATGCTCAGCCTTGAAATTGCCACCTCTCCCTTGACTAGGGAGCTATATAAGGCTGGCCTCTGGCAATTGGGCCCATGGCTATAGCCAGAGAAGCTGCAGATAGCTCTGTGACTACTGGGGGCCATTAAGCTAGAGCAGATAAAGAAACTGGAGTTAACCTTAAGGAACAGAGGTCACCAGTAGGAAAGGAATGTCAAGGGGAGCAGGGAAAGAGGAAGCAGCTCATGCTTGCAGCGGGAGAATAGCCCCAGTTGGTTGGGGAGCATATCCAAAGTAGAAAGAAAACAACTATGGGGCGAGAGAGTGGTGATCAGGTAGTAGACTAGCATGTAGATGAGAGCAGAGGGGGAGAGGCTGGTGTCTTCAGATTCCCAAGAGCTAAGTCCTCAATTTTGAGAAATGGTGTTTGCAAGTGGCTTGCTCACATGGCAGGATGGGTGCAGAGGGAAGGATTTGTCAGAATTGATCAGGTATCTGCTGGCTTTAGAATTTTGAGCTGAGACTCGGACCAAATACAGTGACTGGTGAAATAGGGTGGAACTAGAGACATGGCTATAGAAGGTCTGAATGAGGAAGGAAATAAATCTGTGGAGAGTTTCCCTGATAACTATGAAAGTTGTGCTCACTGTGGACACTAATAAACTCACAGGGGTGTACAGCTCAATGAGAAAAACTGGGGGCTGAGGGAGCTGTGTATGGCAATGCATATAGTCATGTAGAGGTGTGTAATCAAAATTAAAAATGTCTCTGAGATTCAGTACCGGGTATACTATGGCACCAATGGCACTGCCACACCAGGCCCACACTCGGAGCCCACAATGACTACATGGGGGCCCACAAATAGGTTTGGCGACGGGGCCCACAAAAGGTTAATCCGGCCCTGCCAGATTCCTTTGTCAGCAATTATATTCTGCCTGCCTAAATTAGATAAAGTAATCTCCAAACTACTGTAGAAGGGATGGACATTGTTACATCTCACCACAGAAGTGGCTCCATTTCAGCCATGGAATAACCAGGTTCCAATTTGCTTTGACTAGCACTTTAATCCACATTGGACTGAATTCTCTCACCCACTTTCATATAGGAGGATGTGTGCACTTTATGGTGTTTACATATTTCCCTAATCACAGACTGTAAGGTGATGAGTTATTCCTGAACTAGATACTGATTGAGCCACATGTGTTGAGTCATTCTTGTGCTAGGCTCCAGCCACCCCACAAGACAGGGGCTAGTCTGGTGACTCAAGGCGAATAAGCATCATAGGTGAAACAGCAGCTCAGTCTGCTTGGTGTCACTTTGTGACCTGGAATTCTCCTCAGCCTGATAGTGGTAACAGACCCCATAAGTCTTAGTCTTCTCCAGCATTGCTGTTGCTCCAGCCCTGTTCCAAGTCTTACTCCAGCCTTATTCCAACCCTGTTCTGGACTTTTGAGTTTGGCTCTGACTCCCTGGCTTTGAACACTAGGCCTGATAATTTTCGTCACAGTTTCTGACAGAGACACGGTGAAACTTACAAAAGAATTCAACAAATAATAAATGAGGTCAAGTACCCCTGTGAATCACTAATATAATGAGGGTCATATGTTGCAGTGCTCAGGAGACTGCAAGGCCTGCTTCCTCTCTACACTCCCATGGGGATGAGGTTGTAAGACTATGGCTCCCCATCTCTCCCCTAAAAGGGAATAATCTACAGACCATTAAGGTATTACAGCACATATCTATAGACAAAATTCCTTAAAATAATTATATTATTACATTTATTTAGAATTTTCCGGGGCTATAGTTTCAAAATCTAAGTGACTGTAGGGGAGATTTTCAAAGATGACAGTCAGGTGCCCAATTCCTATTGAAAGACAGTAAGTTAGGCACCTAACTCCCCTTTGTGCCTTTGAAAATCTTCCATGAACAAGAGCTCTGTGTAAGCTGAAAAGCTTGTCTCTCTCACCAACAGAAGATAGTCCAATATAACATATTACCTCGCCCATCTTGTCTGTGATAACTAGTCATTTGTCAGCACATATATCAGCCTGATTTTCTGACATTCTGAATGCTCACTGCTGCCATTTAAATTAGTGGGAAATATGGGTTCTCAATAACTCTGAAAAGCAGTGCCATAGAAATACTGATGTATCTTTTACAGGGATGTTAGAAATTGATGTATCCTGTATATTTTATCTTGTGAATTGGCAATACCGAAATAGAAGAAAACTCTTAATTTGCCTGGGTCCTTTCAATAAGAATTAGACAATGTTTTCCTGCCTGCCAGAGTTTTCCAGATGCTTTTCCTTAGAGTTGTAAAGGTGATCCACATGCATATATCCACTGTACCCTAGAGATCTTTTGTTACTCCTGCAGGTTCTGTACCTATGCAACCTATATACTCCAGTCAGAAGATTCATGAGAGGCATGAATCTAAGTTAGTCTATGGGTGTCTCTTTGTCATTCACTGAGGATGAATATGGCATAGATATGTTTATGGTATGGAAGACTGATTGGTTGATATCACTGGTCTACAATTTTTGAGAAGTGGTCTGCTTCAGAGATAAAATGTGCTATTTATTATGTATTTTGATGTGCTGAATTCAAATATGACAATTAAAACAACTGATTGGCTACTGTTTCTAAGATATTTAAGTTTTTACATTTTATGTCTATGTATATTGTGTAAATAGTAGAGTTTTAATCATAAATTGTAAACCTAGGTCTTTTCATGTGTTTATGGTTGTTTTACATGATAATATTTCACCTGTCCTGTTTATGTAACACTTTAAAAATCAGCAACAGCGTTATATCAATAAAATTTATTATGAACCAAAAGGCAAAAAACTATTCTGCACATAGTTTAGTCCTATTCAGTGTCTACTCGGCGCTTCTTGGCTTGTCTCTTGTATTCATTAAATGGAGCATCTCTTGTCACTGTCCAGCAATAGTCTGCAAGCATTGATGGGCTCCATTTGCCCTGATAGCGTTTCTCCATTGTTGCAATGTCCTGGTGAAATCGCTCGCTGTGCTCGTCGCTCACTGCTCCGCAGTTCGGTTGAAAAAAATCTAGATGAGAGTGCAAAAAATGTATTTTTAGTGACATGTTGCAACCAAGGCTTTTGGATGCCTTGAGGAGGTTTTCCACCAACAACCTGTAGTTGTCTGCCTTGTTGTTTCCGAGAAAATGTATTGCCACTAACTGGAAGGCTTTCCATGCCGTCTTTTCCTTGCCACGCAGTACATGGTCAAATGCATCATCTCGAAGAAGTTCACGAATCTGAGGACCAACAAAGACACCTTCCTTTATCTTAGCTTCACTTAACATTGGAAATTTTGAATGGAGGTACTTGAAAGCTGCTTGTGTTTTGTCAATGGCCTTGACAAAGTTCTTCATCAGACCCAGCTTGATGTGTAAGGGTGGTAACAAAATCTTCCTTGATTCAACAAGTGGTGGATGCTGAACACTTTTCCTCCCAGGCTCCAATGACTGTCGGCGGAGTGGCCAATCTTTCTTGATGTAGTGGGAATCTCTTGCACGACTATCCCATTCGCAGAGAAAACAGCAGAACTTTGTGTATCCAGTCTGCAGACCAAGCAAGAGAGTAACAACCTTCAAATCACCACAAAGCTGCCACTGATGTTGGTCATAGTTTACGCACCTCAAAAGTTGTTTCATGTTGTCATAGGTTTCCCTCATATGGACTGCATGACCAACTGGAATTGATGGCAAAACATTGCCATTATGCAGTAAAACAGCTTTAAGATTCGTCTTCGATGAATCAATGAACAGTCTCCACTCATCTGGATCAGAATGATGTTGAGGGCTGCCATCACACCATCGATGTTGTTGCAGGCTACAAGATCACCTTCCATGAAGAAGAATGGGACAAGATCCTTTTGACAGTCACGGAACATGGAAACCCTAACGTCACCTGCCAGGAGATTCCACTGCTGTAGTCTGGAGCCCAACAGCTCTGCCTTACTCTTGGGTAGTTCCAAATCCCTGACAAGGTCATTCAGTTCACCTTGTGTTATGAGGTGTGGTTCAGAGGAGGAGGATGGGAGAAAATGTGGGTCCTGTGACATTGATGGTTCAGGACCAGAAGTCTCATCCTCTTCCTCTTCCTCGTCTGACTCAAGTGAGAATGATTCTGGTGCATCAGGAAGCGGCAGTCCTTCTCCGTGGGGTACTGGGCGTATAGCTGATGGAATGTTTGGATAATGCACAGTCCACTTTTTCTTCTTTGACACACCTTTCCCAACTGGAGGCACCATGCAGAAGTAACAATTGCTGGTATGATCTGTTGGCTCTCTCCAAATCATTGGCACTGCAAAAGGCATAGATTTCCTTTTTCTGTTCAACCACTGGCGAAGATTTGTTGCACAAGTGTTGCAGCATATGTGTGGGGCCCACCTCTTGTCCTGATCTCCAATTTTGCAGCCAAAATAAAGGTGATAGGCTTTCTTAACCATAGTGGTTATGCTGCGCTTTTGTGATGCAAAAGTCACTTCACCATAAACATAGCAGAAGTTATCTGCACTGTTCACACAAGTACGAGGCATCTCTGCTCACTTTGGCTAAACAGAAATGTGTCCCTTTGCAAAATCAAACACTGACGAATAAGAGAGCACGACACTGTATGATTTCTAGAGTTGATATAGGGCAATTTGTTCAGCAGAGTGATGTAAGCTTTGTTATGATTGCGTCATCCATGACTTCTAAGAATAACATGATACAATTCGTATTATGTATGACACAATACCAGCTTCAGATTGCATCATTCATTGTTTTGCCTAAAAAGCAAGTACTGTCCAAACCCAGTCATAGATTTATTCATAGATCCAGTCAAAGATGTATTTTAGTAATTTCTGGTTTAAATTGAGATCCCTTCCCTTTATAACTCACATATCCTCTGTCATTCCCAAATCAAGATATGCATACCCAATAGCATATCTTGAAAACTAGAGCCAATCACAATTTTAAGCATCATTTTCATTCTCAGTGACCCAGAATTAGTAAAGTTTGACTACATTTATTTCAGAAGTATTTTGGCTGTAGAGCAGTGTATTTGGTAAATGCCTGTGGATCATATGGTTTTAATATTAATCATCCATGATGTGGCTTAAAAGTGGTTTGTATGCTCTGTAAAATCTGGACCTTTGCTTTTAGGACAGTCCTATATGAATTAATCATTTACCTGTATTTTGCTTTGTAATTGTTTTAATGTTATTTGATTAAAATATGACCATGTAGATCATTGTTGCTACAACTGTTATATAATTGAAACAAATCTTGTACAAAAGTAGGTCAAGTAAGGTGTCTATGGAAAGGCTATGATTTTCTGAATATGATAATGCTATTTGTATGTATTTATCATTTTTGTATTTGAAGTTATGAGCATTGGCTCTATACCTATATTTCAAATACGTTTGCTCCTGTGGTAACTCCTACACACCTTGAAGGGACTATTCCAATTAAGTGGCCCTTCAAAAGAACACTTAATTCACAATGGAAGACACCCATATACACTGAAAGAAGAAGAACAGGAGTACTTGTGGCACCTTAGAGACTAACAAATTTATTAGAGCATAAGCTTTCGTGGACTACAGCCCACTTCTTCGGATGCATATAGAATGGAACATATAATGAGGAGATATATATACACACATACAGAGAGTTGGACTTTCCTGTGAACATTTCATCTGATGTATAGGTTATGACCTCTACTGTGACTAAGCAAAATCATGCAAGGACATGTGACTTGCTAATGTGACTCCAAACACCATTGTGTCACCTGTGATTTTCCACTAGCCTCTGCTGAGGGCTTTGTTTGAAACAATGGATTTCCCTCCACATGGCTGAAGCCACAGGAAGTCTCATTATTTTGCCTTTTTCCCATTCAAACCTCTGGACTATGATGATCTTGTACTAATGGGATCATCCTAACCAAAGGGCTGAGGACCTTCCAATGATTTAGAAGCAACCAGAGACTTAAAAAGACAGAAGTTTATTCCATCATGGCTATAAGCCTGATCCAAGAACTTTGCATTAATTGTATGTATTTGATTATTTTAACCAATTTTAACTCTCACCTTTCATTCTTTCTTTCTACAAATAAACCTTTAGATTTTAGATACTAAAGGATTGGCAACAGCATGATTATTAGGTAAGATCTGAGTTGTATATTGACCTGGTTGTATGGCTGGTTCTTTGGGATCAGAAGAAGTTTTTATCTGAATAAATTGGTTTTAAAGAACCACTCATCTCTAAGTCTAGTGTTTTTGGTGGTGATACAAGGACTGGAATACCTAAGAAAACTGCTCTTTTGACTTCTTGTCAGCCAAGGTGGTGAAACAGAGATTTACTTTTGTTGCTGGTTTGGTATATCTTATGGGAGAATAACCACCAGTGTCTGCCCTATTTCTCAGTAGTTTGTCCTGAATTTGGTATTCTCAGTTGTGATCCACAAAGGCACAGTGAGAATTGTCTAAGGAAACATTTTTACCAACAGAAAAGAATGAATGTATTTCCCACCTCACCTTCCACACACCTGTCCTCCTATCCCCCCAGAAGAGAGATTACATATAGATGAGCTATTGTATGTACAGATATATAGATGTAGATGTATGTTTTTGAGATAGAGATTACTGTATAGTTCTCGTAAATAGCAGAGTGAACCAAAACCATAAGTAGACTGTGCATCCCAGTTAAGAGCCTTTTTTTTTTTTTTTTTTTTTTAGGATCCAGAAAATATTTTTATTATAGAAGAAGAAAAAAACTTTAGGCCTTCATCATTTATATCCTTGAAGTATAATACTCCATATTGACTTGGAGGAGCACCTGGAGCACTTTAAGGAGAGGAAGGTGATCAGGAACAGTCAATATGGATTCACCAAGGGCAAGTCATGCCTAACCAACCTGATTGCCTTCTATGATGAGATAACTGGCTCTGTGGATATAAGGAAAGCAGTGGACATGATATATCTTGACTTTAGCAAAGCTTTTGATACGGTCTCCCACAATATTCCTGCCAGTAAGTTAAAGATGTATGGATTGGATGAATGGACTATATGGTGGATAGACAGCTGGCTAGATTGTGCGGCTCAATGGGCAGTGATCAATGGCTCGATATCTAGTTGGCAGCCGGTATCAAGTGGATTGCCCCAGCGGTTGGTTCTGGGGCTGGTTTTGTTCAACATCTTCATTAATGATCTGGATGATGGGATGAATTTCACCCTCAGCAAGTTCACAGATAAACTAAGCTAGGGAGAGAGGTAGATACGCTGGAGGGTAGAGATAAGGTCCAGAATGATCTAGACAAATTGGAGGATTGGGCCAAAAGAAATCTGATGAGGTTCAACAAGGACAAGTGCAGAGTCCTGCACTTAGGAAGGAAGAATCCCATGCACCGCTACAGGCTGAGGACTGACTGGCTAAGCAGCAGTTCTGCAGAAAAGGACCTGGTTAGTACAGCGGTCGATAAGCTGGATATGAGTCAACAGTGTGCCCTTGTTACCAAGAAGGCCAATGGCATATTGGGCTGTATTAGTAGGAGCATTGCCAGCAGATCAAGGGAAGTGATTATTCCCCTGTATTCAGCACTGGTGAGGCCACACATGGAGTTTTGTGTCCAGTTGTGGTCCCCGCACTACAGAAGGGATGTGGACAAATTGGAGAGAGTCCAGTGAAGGGTAACGAAAATGATTAGGAGGCTGGGGCACATGACTTACGAGGAGAGGCTGAGGGAACTGGAGTTATTTAGTCTGCAGAAGAGAAGAGTGAGGGGGGATTTGATAGCAGCCTTCTGCTACCTGGAGGGGGGTTCCAAAGAGGATGGAGCTCAGATGTTCTCAGTGGTGGCAGATGACAGAACAAGAAGCAATGGTCTCAAGTTGCAGTGGGGGAGGTCTAGGTTGGCTATTAGGAAACACTATTTCACTAGGAGGGTGGTGAAGCACTGGAATGGGTTACCTAGGAAGGTGGTGGAATCTCCATCTTTAGAGGTGCTTAAGGCCCGGCTTGACAAAGCCCTAGGTAGGATAATGTAGTTGGTGTTGCTCCTGCTTTGAGCAGGGGATTGGACTAGATGACCTCCTGAGGTCTCTTCCAACCCTAATATTCTATGATTCTATGACTTTAATGGAATTAGGATCAAGTCCAAAGGACATTAAACTGATTCACCAGGAGCATTAGATTTGGCCCAAAGTGCTGCCCCATGTTATAACATGACAATATAGTACATGTTGTTGCAATCCTGTTGGAGCAGCACACAGGAAGTCTGGTCAGCAGAAAAAACTTTCTGCATGCATAGTAATTTTTTAATATTTTCCCAGCATTACGGGAGCTATTTAATCATGAATTGGTTGAAAATAAAATCACATTAATTTATTCAATATTTGATGAGAAAAGTGCGTTAAGTCAGTTATTCATAGAAAATTATTTGACTTGCTCTGAACAAATTGAAAAAAATGCCTACAAATAATTCATTCAATGCAAAATGTCAAAATTCATTGGATAAATTATTTGCAACAAATAATTCAACCAGCTGTAATTACATGTCACTACTTTAGAATTAGAAGGTGTTTTCTATGTTGGTATTAGAATCAGTACTAAATGGAATCATGAAGACATTGTTCCTAGTGAAGTCAATGTCTATTTTGATTGCTTTTGCATGTTCAGCTTGGAATTCATTGCTTCCAAGTTAACTGTGGAGCTATTGCAGATAGTTAAATCAGATTTAACTCATGGTTTGGTGACAAATGTGAAAATTATCTTTATGACTGAAATAAAATATCTTTGTCCTGGCTAGATCATTAATTCCTGCTATTCAGGTCCATGTCCTCTCCTCACCTGTGGTGAGAAGAACTTTTTGAGACTTTTGAAGCAAGCTGATGGCCACATCTTAGTTGCAGATGTTTGGGGTGGGAAGATGATATAGTTATCTATAAACCACTTTTCCAGTGCTTTATGTAATATAGTGCTATGGCAAACTTTTAAACATAAATGTTGACAGACTTATACATAGACACTGTCTTGTATCATTCTCACAGGCCATTGTGATTTATTGATTACCTGCAACTGATAAAGTGAAAAGGAAAGGGGCAAAAATATTACTTTTATCAAGATCAATAGCACAAAAGAGAAGTTTTATATTCCTGTTCTGTGGCTATGACACAGGAGTAATTCTTTGCTCTTGCTGTAGCATCAACAAAGTCTCATCCAGAAGAACTATTCAAAGTCAAGGATAGTCTAGTGACTCTGAATTGCCTTAATGCTACAACAAAGTAGCATTTTTCACCATCAGACATTTTCTCTCTCTTTATAGATAACGTTGTTCAACTATAGGCTAAGATTGCAGATACTAGGGAATGGTATCAGAACAGGAGTTTATAACTGCATCAACTTCTTGAGCTGATGTTTATCAAGCTTTGAGGTCTTGAATGTGTTCATGGATTTGTTTTCAACTACTTGTGAACAGGAATCTAACCCTCCATGGCTGTCAAAGAGTGTAAGACAAGCTCTGGATTCATTACTGAGAAGAATTTTTAATATTTCCCACTCAGAAGGCAGGGCACCACCAGCTTTTAATAATATGTTATTGAAGATTTTGTACAAGAAGCCATTGTTTGACATTAACAGTCTTACCAAATACCAGCCTGACTCTGTCCTTCCATTTTTGAGAGGATGGCATTGGAAAAACCTCAGTCACATCTTGGTCTTATAAATATGCCTTTGACATCTAACAATTGGCTTCAATTTAGTACAGAGGTTATACTGTTATTTGAAAAAAAAAATGCATTCTTGGGAAGAAAGCTCCAAGATGGTTTGGGAGGCATGTATGGAGACAGGTGGGGAAGTAAGAAGAATGGAAGGCAGCAAAGTGGATTTAAGAGGGAAAATGAAGGCTTCAAAGTATATGAATAATTTACAGAAAGATTCAAATAAACATCTAAGCTTTGCAGAACATATCTGAAGGAAAGCACTGAAAATGCTGAGGTCTACAGATCACTATTTAACATTTAGTCAGTTTACTTCATATTTGTCGTCAATTGTTGGCTGCGTGTGTGTTCTTCCTGTGTGCTGTGCTGGCTCTACACAGACCGCTGACCCAGCAGAATTCGATCAAACTGCCCAATAAAACCATGAAGCAAAGGCACTTGGCCAGGTTTATTGTCAGTGAATCACAGTCCTAATGCCTTGGCTCAATGGTTACAGGTACACTAACAAAGTGGTTCTCAGGAGTATGTAGAGGTCTTCCAGGGGGTACATCAACTCATCTAGATATTTGGCTAGTTTTACAACAGGTTTCATAAAAAGCACTAGTGAAATCAGTACAAATTAAAATTTCAGACAGACAATTACTTGCTTATACTCCTGTGTATACTATACACTGAAATGTAAGTACAGTATTTATATTGAAATTCATTTATTTTATAACTATAATGAGAAATGAGAAATTCAGCAATTTTTCAGTACTAGTATGCTGTGACACTTTTGTATTTTTATGTCTGATTTTTTGTAAGCAAGTAGTTTTTAAGTGAGGTGAAACTTGGGGGTATGCAAGACAAATCAGATTCCTGAAAGGGGTACAGTAGTCTGGAAAAGATGAGAGCCACAGCACTAACACATGTATGCTCGTTGCAATGGACTTGGCTCAGTGAATGGCGGGCCTTTCCATTCTCCAGTAGGCCAAACAAAGATACTCCTCTCACCCTCCTCTTTATACACTGATACAACCAAATTATGTATTACCCCTCTGATGTAGTTAGTTACCACCCTTTACCTTGTACATGTTTGTTCAATCAAAACATCTCTATCCATCCCCCTGTCATCCTGAACTGATCTTTTGGAGGGGTCAAGGTGTCCCTGTTATCTTCAGGGAGTGTGTGAATACCATGCTTGGTATTGGGGTGTTCTGGTACTATCCTTCTGGAATGTGTTTACATGAGTGCCCTGTGCCTAGCACTTCTAAGGAGTGTTTGCGTTCTTGCAATACTAGCCCTGTTCTTGCCACGTTTTGTGAACTTGCAAGTACGTATGTTTTGTAACTGGACCTGACTTTGCTCATAGCTTGACTCTTCTGAACTTTGCTTCATATCAGCAGGGGCTTGTTACCCGAAATTGGGCCAGCTAGTAAGCTTAGGGAGGACTAATGACCCACCAGAGATGGGCAGAAAGCAGCATGTTTATTATACTGATGGCTAAGCTCAAAAGAAGGGGGGGCACACTCACACTGGCATACTCACACTCCCAGGACAGGCACCACACTGGAGATGTCAGGATCCTTCAAGGTAAGTGTCCCACAGCGCAGCGATGGATGGTGCGATGAAGGTAAGTCTTCCCGAAGCACAATGAAATGCAACGCGGAGAACCACTGGCCAGGCGGTCCGGGCGAAGGGCCTTCACAGGAGGTACAATCTTGTGAGTGCACTCCTGAGCACATGGCCGCTTCCCCTTTTAAGGACCTGCTTGTCATGGCCTGCAACTAGAGATGACTTGGCTGTGTCTGGTTGGTCACACTCCACCTCTGGCAGTGTCCATGCATTGGGTGTGTGATCACTGCCTAATCAGAGTCCCAGACACCTTGTCTACCTGGGAGCTCTTCTGATCTTCCAGCTGTTCAACCAGCCCATTCATCCCACAAGTATTCCAGGGGGGAGGGGGAGGGGAAAAGCCACTTCACAGGTATTCAAAGAGGGAAAGGAGACAAACGGGGGGGGGGAAGGTGTAACAGACCTTTTGAACCTACAGATTATACAGAGCATAGTCATACAGAGCATACAGATCACTGCTGCTCCTACAACAGGGCTGACTTTAGTTCAGGCCTTAGGCCTTATACCAGGCCTTACGTCTCAGGATCTCTCTTTCTACTACAATATTCTTGGTGATATAGTAGATCTTATCACAGAGGAAACATAATTGTTTGAGGGGCAAAATGCCACCCCCTACTCACATTGTGTGGTGCCTGATTCCCTGGAATCCCAATCTGAGGCCTCTCAAAAAGTAACTAATGACCCAATGTCATTAAGGGTAACAATTATTTCAGTGGAGCTACTCTGGAGATTAGAATTAGGTCCAATGATTTTAATCAAAACGTCTTAAGAACCAGATCCTGATACCCTTACTCACAATATGTAGAACCTTGCTCCACAAATAGTCCAGTGAAATCAAAAATATCTGTTCCTAAATATTCACAGGGTCCACATGCTACTTAAGCAATGAGCAGTGCTACCAAAGATACAATCCATCTTCTCCTCTTCTAGTAGAAGTGTGTGATATCAGTGGATACCGGATTCTGTATGTGTAACAATAGATAGAACAAAAGAGGGAATCTGAAGTCTTGTGGTTTTATAATGGACATGCAAAATGGCTACATTTGCTTTTATCTGGTAGAAATGCCATGAAATATTAATTATTATTGTTTGTGCTGAAGTAGCACTTAGAGATAAGGCCCCTTTTTGCTAGGTGCTTCACTCACATATAAATAAAAAGGCAGTCCCTGCCCCAAAGATCTTACAACCTATGGCCCAGATTCTGCAAAGACTAATGCAAACGCTTAGCTTTATGCACTATAAGGAGAATGACGAAAATATATGAAAACTTTACACACAGAGGCCCCAACTTTGAAAAGACATGTTTATGCACTGCAAGTAGTCCCATCGACTTCAGTGGAACTACTCGCTATAACGCTGAGCAGATGCATACATTTTTGAAGAATCAGGCTCTAGGTAAATAGTGGTGTTCCTTACCTTTTGTATGATAGATGATTTGTGCTTTTCTAATGGTGTGATATCAAGCAAAAATTGCTGTGAGATGAATTATTGTTCAGAGGGTTAGTCTGGTCCTCCTTGCTATGTGGCATATTGTGAAATATTAAGCTGTGATATTTCATTGGATCATCTTTTATTAATTTACTTCTGATATGAGCATACTAACTCACAGTGCTTGATAAATAAGTATAGACTCCTGCATACAGTTCTTCGATTATCTTCCATTAGATTAACTCTTGGCTCGTGTACACCATTTTATATGATAATGTAGAATAATAAACCAAATCAAATAGCATAATCTCATTATCAAGATGAGAAAAGGCTTGATAGCATTTATCTAAGACTGAGCATTTAAAAAAATCTAGGGTTATGCATAACAAGATCACAATTTGTATCACCTTTCTTTCATTCATGCAACTCATGAAAGAGATTTACAATGAATTTAAAATGAAATAAATTAGGTTTTCCTGGATTGTTTCCCATTGTAATACATTTGTACTCAGTTTTTCCTCTGTCCTAAAATACTTTGTCAATGAAAAAAGTTTTTGTAATGAAGAAGTCTTTTGATAGGTAAAGGTTTAAAAAGGATTAAAAGGTTTTTGTAGAATTCTCTGTTCATTAGCCACATTAAACACAGACACTACAAATCAATGTTTGACTTTTACTTTAACCTTAAAATGTCATTAAATTCCACACATGAAAAGGTTGGTACAAACACCCTTTTTCCTTAATTGACAACATTTCCATTGACTGTAGCATTTTGTAATCGAAGAGAAGCACATGTGAAACGTGTAAAAAAGGTCAAGATGCAACTTGGAATATTTAGTGTTTAGACCCAGGTCCCTATGTGTTCAGACAGATTTAATGCCTGAAATTTCCAATGCACTCAAGAGCAAGCCATTATTTCTACTAGGATATAAATTGCTTTCAGACAAATGGTTCTACAAACTGGTACAGGTAACTCACACTCTACTTTATTGATTCCCTCTTACCATTGGAGGTTACCTTTCACCTGTTCACCATACTTTTGCCACCACATACAGTTCTTTTATTTTTGTGTGTGTGTGGATGTATTATAGCATTGTTAATCACGATGACAAGGTTGAAAGGAAGCTAAATAATGCAGAAGAGAATAGCTGCTTTTGGACAGAGATCAGGCTAGTGTTAATCATTTTTGTATACACAGTGAATGACATCCCTCTGTGGGTATATTTCTGAATAGTAAATCTCCACACTGGAATTTCTTAGTGAAAAAAAATCAAGTCTTCAATTCCTTTTGCAGATGCATGACTGTAGAATGCAAATTCCTAAATTCTAATTTTGTTTTTTATAAAACTAGTTGTTGAGTCAATTCCTAGCTCTTAGTGTTGCATTGACTAAGATGGGTGTATCCACTCAGCTGAAATCTGTTAGCAGTGTTCTGTACCAAAACCTTAAAATAGAAGAGGTAACGTAGCCTTATCTGGTTATAAGTATGTGGGCCTGTGCAATTAATTTATGATGCAATGTCAAAAGATTGGGAGGCCACACTGATAAATATACAGGAATTGAACCTTTTATCGGTACCAATTGCTACTCAGAGAAAGAAAAACAATTTTTTGCAGTATATCAGCCCGCAAAACATTGTGAAAATTCAGATTAGCAATCATTTAAAGATAAACTATAGGACTGTCAAGCAATTAGAAAAATTAATCACGATTAACCACATGATTAAAAAATGAAATGTGATTAATTGTGCTGTCAAACCATAATATAATACCATTTATGTGTTTATATATCAAGATATTTATGTATCAGATTCACAAAACATGAAGGGGGACATAAGAATGTTTAAACCAACATTCCAGAGGACATGAATCCATGCTGATGATGGGTTCTGCTCAATAACGGTCCAAAGTCATGGACCAATGCATGTTCATTTTCATTATCTGAGTCAGATACTACCAGCAGAAGGTTGATTTTCTTTTTTGGTGGTTCGAGTTCTGTAGTTTCCGCATCAGATTGTTGCTTTTTTAAGACTTCTGAAAGCATGCTCCACACCTCATCCTTCTCAGATTTTGGAAGGCATTTCAGGTTCTTAAACCTTGGATTGAATCTGTAGCTATCTTTAGAAATCTCACATTGGTACCTTCTTTGAGTTTTGTCAAATCTGCAGTGAATCTGTTCTTAAAATGAACATATGCTGAGTCATCCCGAGACTGCTATAACATGAAATATATATCAGAATGCGAGTAAAACACAGAGAAGGAAACATACAATTCTCTCCCAAGGAATTCAGTCACAAATTTAATTAACACATTTTTTTATGAGTGTCATTAGCATGAAAGCATGTCCTTTGGAATGGTGGCTAAAGCATGAAGGGGCATACAAATATTTAGCATACCCTGCAATACCGGATACAAAAGTGCCATGCGAATGCTTATTCTTACTTTCAGATGACATTGTGAATGAGAAGCGGGCAGCATTATCTCCTGTAAATGTAAGCAAACTTGTTTTTCTTAGTGATTTGCTGAACAAAAAGTAGGACTGAATGGACTTGTAGGTTTTAAAGTTTTACGTTCATTTGTTTTTGAGTGCAGTTATATAACAAAAACAAATCTACATTTGTAAGTTGCACTTTCATGTTAAAGAGATCTCGCTACAGCACTTGTATGAGGTGAATTGAAAAAGACTACTTATTTTGTTTATCATTTGTATTCTGTGCTGTAACTGAAATCAATATATTTGAAAATGTAGAAAAACATCCAAAAATATTTAATACATTTCAATTGGTATTTTATTGTTCAACAGTATGATTAAAACTGCAATTAATCGCAATAACTTTTTTTAGTTAATCGCATGAGTTAACTGTGATTAATCGACAGCCCTAGTAAATTACTTGAAAGGGCTATGTAAAATAAGATTTTATCAGGAAAAGGAATGATATCTTTGGCAGACTTATGAAATAGGTTGAGACTTAACTTAGCTATTGGATCTAACATTTGGAGGACCAGACCTAAAATCCAAAACAAAAATTTGCAGAGCAGAGGAGACAAGAAAACGTAACAAAATTAAAAAAGACAAGTGAGTTTGTAAAAGATCTCCCTATGTATCAGATCTGTTCCCTGTGTACATTAAGAGTATATCTACCTACTTAAATGAGAAATATTTTTGCTTCTACTCCTGTGACCTTCTAGAGCCACGACAGTTGAAAGGGAAAAAGCTGGGCTCCCTTCTTTTTCTGGTCAGTACACTGGTCAGTTACTACATTTCAATTGAAGTCACACCCATGCCAGGGCTCTGCAGGAAGTATGGTTACACAAGTGTCACTTGGAGCATGAATTAGTTTAGAACCTTTATTATAGGTAAAAGAACTCAGCTTGAATGTTACATCCCAGACTAAGATTTCAGGGCTGGTAGTTAGAAAAAAATGACTTTTTACTTGTAAACTGATTACATTTGCTATGCAGAAATCATTTAAACATCAAACCCCACATATCTTTTTCACGGGATCCCTTTTTTAGAGTAGAACCATTTAATATTTTTTATACAAACAGGACATTATTTTCCATCTGCTGCTGACCATTTGTTTCAGTTGTTATTGTTCTTACTGTTTCCTCAATCTCTATAATAATATTTAATAGTTTGCACTTATCACTTTTCATAAAAAGATCCCAAAGTGTTTCACAAAGGTGGATAAATAGCTACAAGCAAAATACCAACCCAGGTTTCAGAGGCCTTGTTTCAAGCAATCCTTGGCTTCCCCATTAATTTCTATATTTGTAGGGGTCTGAAATCAAATCAGATTGACACTAAACACTACACATGTCATTGCTGTGTCATGACACCCGGCAACATTCTGTATGCAGAATAATATTCCTGAAGAAATGTATTAACACTCGTGATTTCCCAATAGGATATTCATGAAAGAATTGACAACAGTTGCTTCAGTGCATGCGAGAATTAGGAAATGGTCTGATTTCCAAACCTATTCCTGCAGCTGAAATGAACTCTGCTTGGCTCTCATGACTACAGTTTCAGGCAATGCAGGTGCAGAAGGCAAAAAGGGAGATTCTGCATATCTGAGTTTCTATCTGTAAATACAAATACACATGGGGAAAGTTAGGCTGACCATTTTCAGCCTTTCAAAAGCATTAGCCTGTAATGAAATGGCAACACCAGTCTAATGTATGAGCGACCTGTAGGTCCCATGAAAACAAATAAATCATGTATCATTATACAGATACCAAAATACACATTATCCAGATTACATAGATGCATTTTTAAAAAGCTGCTCTTCTGCTCCTGTCATTACTCATGATTTTTTTCTTAATTTTTAGCTAACTATGCTTATATTGGGATATTTTCTGTTCAGTTTAATATCTTTATTAGTATAAAGATCACAGAATCATAGAATATCAGGGTTGGAAGGGACCTCAGGAGGTCATCTAGTCCAACCCCCTGATCAAAGCAGGAACAAACCCCAACTAAATCATACCAGCCAGGGCTTTGTCAAGCCTGACCTTAAAAACCTCTAAGGAAGGAGATTCCACCACCTTCCTAGGTAACCCATTCCAGTGCTTCACCACCCTCTGGTGAAAAAGTGTTTCCTAATATCCAATCTAAACCTCCCACACCGCAACTTGAGACCATTACTCCTTGTTCTGTCTCTGCTACCACTGAGAACAGTCTAGATCCATCCTCTTTGGAACCCCCTTTCAGGTAGTTGAAAGCAGCTATCAAATCCCCCCTCATTCTTCTCTTCTGTAGATTAAACAATCCCAGTTCCCTCAGCCTATCCTCGTAAGTCATGTGCTACAGGCCCCTAATCATTTTTGTTACACTCCGCTGGACTCTTTCCAATTTTTCCACATCCTTCTTGTAGTGTGGGGCCCAAAACTGGACACAGTACTCCAGATGAGGCCTCACCAATGTCAAATAGATGGGAATGATCTCCTGGCAATACTCCTACTTATAAAGCCCAAAATGCCATTAGCCTTCTTGGCAACAAGGACATACTGTTGACTCGGATCCAGCTTTTCATCCACTGTAACCCCTAGATCCTTTTCTGCAGAACTGCTGCCTAGCCACTCGGTCCCTAGTCTGTAGCAGTGCATGGGATTCTTCCGTCCTAAGTGCAAGACTCTGCACTTGTCCTTGTTGAACCTCATCAGATTTCTTTTGGCCCATTCCTCTAATTTGTCTAGGTCCATCTGTATTCTATCCCTACCCTCCAGCGTATCTACCACTCTTCCCAGTTTAGTGTCATCTGCAAACATCCACGCCATCCTCCAGATCATTAATGAAGATATTGAACAAAACCTGCCCAAGGACCGACCCTTGGGGCACTCTGCTTGATACCGGCTGCCAACTAGACATGGAGCCATTGATCACTACCCATTGAGCCCGACGATCTAGCCAGCTTTCTATCCACCTTATAGTCCATTAATCCCGCTCATACTTCTTTAACATGCTGGCAAGAATACTGTGGGAGACCATATCAAAAGCTTTCCTAAAGTCAAGGAATAACACATCCTCTGCTTTCCCCTCATCTACAGAGCCAGTTATCTCCTCATAGAAGGCAATTAGGTTAGTCAGGCATGACTTGCCCTTGGTGAATCCATGCTGACTGTTCCTGATCACTTTCCTCTCCTCTAAGTGCTTCAGAATTGATTCCTTGAGGACCTGCTCCATGATTTTTCCCGGGACTGAGGTGAGCGTGACTGGCCTGTCGTTCCCCAGATCCTTCTCCTTCCCTTTTTAAAAGATGGGCACTACATTAGCCTTTTTCCAGTCATCCGGGACCTCCCCCGATCAACATGAGTTTTCAAAGATAATGGGCAATGGCTCTGCAATCACATCCGCCAACTCCTTTAGCACCCTCGGATGCAGCGCATCTGGCCCCATGGACTTGTGCTCATCCAGCTTTTCTAAATAGTGCTGAACCACTTCTTTCTCCACAGAGGGCTGGACACCTCCTCCCCATGCTGTGCTGCCCAGTGCAGCAGTCTGGGAGCTGACCTTGTTCGTGAAGACAGAGGCAAAAAAAGCATTGAGTACATTAGGATTTTCCACATCCTCTGTCACTAGGTTGCCTCCCTCATTCAGTAAGGGGCCCACACTTTCCTTGACTTTCTCTTTGTTGCTAATGTATCTGAAGAAACCCTTCTTGTTACTCTTAACATCTCTTGCTAGCTGCAACTCCAAGTGTGATTTGGCCTTCCTGATTTCACTTGTCCAAGCTTCCATTTCTTGTAAGCTTCTTTTCTGTGTTTAAGATCAGCAAGGATTTCACTGTTAAGCCAAGCTGGTCACCTGCCATATTTACTATTATTTCTACACATCGGGATGGTTTGTTCCTGCAACCTCAATAAGTATTCTTTAAAATACAGCCAGCTCTCCTGGACTCCTTTCCCCCTCCTGTTATTCTCCCAGGGAATCCTGCCCATCAGTTCCCTGAGGGAGTCAAAGTCTGCTTTTCTGAAATCCAGGGTCTGTGTTCTGCTGCTCTCCTTTCTTCCTTGTGTCAGGATCCTGAACTTGACCATCTCTTGGTCACTGCCTCCCAAGTTCCCATCCACTTTTGCTTCCCCTACTAATTCTTCCCTGTTTGTGAGCAGCAGGTCAAGAAGAGCACTGCCCCTAATTGGTTCCTCCAGGACTTGCACCAGGAGATTATCCCCTACACTTTCCAAAAACTTCCTGGATTGTCTGTGCACCGCTGTATTGCTCTCCCAGCAGATATCAAGGTGATTGAAGTCTCCCATGAGAACCAGGGCCAGCAATCTAGTAACTTCTGTTAGTTGCCGGAAGAAAGCCTCATCCACCTCATCCCCTTGGTTTGGCGGTCTATAGCAGACTCCCACCATGACATCACCCTTGTTGCTCACACTTTTAAACTTAATCCAGAGACTCTCAGGTTTTTCTGAAGTTTCATACTGGAGCTCTGATCAGTCATACTGCTCTCTTACATACAATGCAACTCCCCCACCTTTTCTGCCCTGCCTGTCCTTCCTGAACAGTTTATATCCATCCATGACAGTACTCCAGTCATGTGAGTTATCCCACCAACTCTCTGTTATTCCAATCACGTCATACTTCCTTGACTGTGCCAGGACTTCCAGTTCCCCCTGCTTGTTTCTTAGGTTTCTTGCATTTGTGTAGAGGCACTTAAGATAACTCACAGCTTGTCCCACTTTCTCAGTATGAGACAGGAGTCCTCCCCTCTTGTGCTCTCCTGCTTGTGCTTCCTCCCAGTAACCCATTTCCCCACTTACCTCAGGGCTTTGGTCTCCTTCCCCCAGTTAACCTAGTTTAAAGCACTCCTCACTAGGTTAGCCAGCCTGCTTGCGAAGATGCTCTTCCCTCTCTTTGTTAGATGGAGCCAGTCTCTGCCTAGCACTCCTCCTTCTTGGACACCATCCGATGATCAGAAAATCCAAAGCCTTCTCTCCAACACCACCTGCGTAGCTATTCATTGACTTCCATGATTCGACAATCTCAACCTGGGCCTTTTCCTTCCACAGAGAGGATGGACAAGAACACCACTTGCACCTCAAACTCCTTTATCATTCTTCCCAGAGCCACGTGATCTGCTCAAGGTCATTCTTGGCAGTATCATTGGTGCCCATGTGGAGAAGCAGGAAGGGGTAGCGATCCGAGGGCTTGATGAGTCTCGGCAGTATCTCTGTCACAGCGTGAATCCTAGCTCCTGGCAAGCAGCAGACCTCTTGGTTTTCCCGGTCGGGGTGCCAAATAGATGACTCGGTCTCCCTGAGGACTGAGTCCCAACCACCACCACCTCCTTCTCTTGGGAGTGGTGATCGTGGAACTCCCATCCCTAGGACAGTGCATCTCATGCCTTCCAATTGGTGAAGTCTCCTTCTGCTCCCTTCCCTCAGATGTATCATCTAGTCCACTCTCTGCATTAGTACCTGTGAAGAGAACATGAAAACGGTTGTTCACCTGTATCTGCATTGCTGGTACATAGATGCTCCTCTTTCTTCTTCTGGAGGTCACATGCTGCCAAATTTCTTCACCGTCCTTCTATTGCTGCTGCGCAGCCTGCTCTGATTCTTCAGAATAATTGGGAAGGAAAATGTTTATATATAGTCATGCAATCATCAGCTTAATATGACTAAGGTATAGGGCAGGATGAGAAAATGAAATTAGCAAATAGGAACATATTACAGAAATCACCAAATAAAATGCATATTGTGTTCTTTACCCTTATGACATTAATGCCGTCCACAACTAGAATGCTCTAGAATTCCAGAGAACTCTAAACCAATCACAACCATTCACTCAGGCCCCCAGTGTGACACTTGGATCTGGGCAGGTTGATCCCTGTGCAAGCAAGATGTTCCACTGTTGGAAAAAAAATCATTCTCGGATGCATCAGCAGGATTGTTGTAAGCAAGACATGAGAAGTAATTATTCAGCTCTACTCAGCACTGATAAAGACTCAGCTGGAGTACTGTGTTTAGTTATGGGCACCACATTACAGGAACAATGTGGACGAATTGGAGAAAATCCAGAGGAGAACAACAAAAATGATTAAAGTTCTAGAAAACAATACCTATAAAGAAAGACTGGAAAAAATGGGTTTGTTTATTTTCAAGAAGAGAAGACTGAGGGGGGGACATCATAACAGTTTTTAATAAAAGGTTGTTATAAGGAGAAGGGAGAAAAAATATTATCCTCAGAGGTTAAGGAGAAGACAAGAGGCAATGGGCTTAAATTGTGGGAAGAGAGGCTCAGGTTGGATATTAGGAAAAACTTCCTAACTGTCAGGGTAGTTAAGCACTGGAACAAATTGCCTGGGGAGGTGTAGAATATCCATCATTGGAGGTTTTTAAGAACATGTTAGACAAACATCTGTCAGGATTGGTCTAATTATTACTTAGTCCTGCCTAAGTGCAGAGGACTGGACTAGATGACCTATTGAGGTCCCTTCCAGTCCTACATTTCTATGAATCTATTATTTAAGCCAATGGGGCTTTGCAAGGGTGAAGGGTCTGCCCATGCAGATCTGATTGGAGGATCAGGACCTTAGCTCCAGATACAAAATAAAACACTATAATTTGTCACTCTGAAAATAGGTCACTCATAATTTACTTCCTTTGCTGGAATACATTTAACTGTTACAAAGTGATTTGGGTAATTTTTTCACTACAGGGTAGATATTAGGATTTAGATCCAATTAAGACATTTTCAGTTTGGAAACATTCTGATACCTATTTTTAAAAGAGTAACATAAAGGAAAAAGAAAAAACAGATGTAGTCTATGTAAACTGGATTTTCTTCTTGCACAGATTACTGGAATGAAACATTTTTCCCCTGAAAGGAAATCAGTGTTGACTCATTGTGGATAGGGCTGTAGCAAACTCACCTGTTGGTGCTTTATGGAAGCCTTGGGAAGAGCTCAGCAGGGGGATAGTTCCACAATGGGGAAGAGATTAGCCTTTCCCCATTGTGCTAGAGTTGGTTCACTAATTGGTAGGAGGGGAACTGCCCATCATCCTTTCTTTTAAGGCTTGGAAGAGAAATGATTAGAAAAAAAGCCTTAAAAATGGAATGTGCTAAGCATTGTGCTAAGATTGACTAAGTACTTCAGGTCAGTTTACCACTGTAAAAGCTCCCCTTCCCCTTCCCCCGGGTTAGAGTAGGCAACTGTGCATTATATTGTTGTGTTGAAGTAATATAAGCAGCAGCTAGATGTATAACTCCTGTTTTGCTGAAAGAGAACTGATAGTGGCTGTAACAGAAGATGTTTGAAGCCCTGAAAGCTGCAGTGCAGCAAGAAAGAGATTATCAGTCATGGAGAACAGAAGTATGCGTGACCTGAACTAGGGACAGTAAATGCAGACCTGGTATCTAGTAACCTTTATATACAAACTGATATACTTTGTACAGTGTGCTGTTTAATAACACTTGGCACTTCTATGATGCCTTTCATCAAGTAGGTAACTGATTCTTAACAATCATCAATAAAACTTGCAACAGTAGAATAGTGTTCTCATTCTGACCATGGGGAAATGGAGGTACAGACAATCAATTCCATGTCACTGTAAGGAAACCATACAAAGTCTTTTGTTGTGGAGTTTAAATAGTATGGTGTGTCTTGAATTAGTCTTCTCTACATGGATGAATTTAATTCATAGACCTTAAATGACTTGTGGTAGCTCTGAGCAGAAGGACTAGAACCTAGATTTCCTGCCCATTAGTCTTAACCTTTAACCAACAATCATTCCTGTTGTCCCATAGAAATGCAGTTTTAAACATTCTTAGTTTACTTTGATATGTGGTGAAAGATATTTAGCTGTACATATTTAGCTGTCTCTTTTTTTCCTCTGTGAACTATCTTTTTTTTCTTTCTCAAGAATTGAAGGGATTAGTTATGAAGTTATATTAAACTCTAACAGGTTACATTGCTGTATCCAACTTCAACAGATGAAATCATACAAAAGAGGAATGCAGATTCCCAGCTGGATTGATTTCAATGCTCCTAAACTGATTTACACCTCCTGAAAATCTGACTGGGGGGGGAGGGGCAAAAGGCTGCTTATGACCAGCCTAGCCAAACAAAATCTGAGAGGATAGAGGATTGCTCTCTAAAAATACAGCAGGGGATAAACATCAGGGAGGGAGAAGAGTTATTTAAGATAAAAGACAATGTTGATGCAATAAACTGTCCATGAATAAATGTAGTCTGGAAATGAGAAGGAGGTTTCTAATCATCAGAAGCATGAGGTTTTGTAACAGCCACCCAACAGGAGTAGTGGGGGCAAACAACTTAACTTGTTTAGAGATGAAATTTGATAAATTTAATTATATGGCAGGGCTGCTTGAATAGCTGGGCACCACACTTGACCTAGGAAGTCCCTTCTGACTTACGCTCCCTTGCTCTATACTCCCCAGAATTTTGTTAGCAGAAATGAAAACTGCTCATTGATGCCAGGCAATGTAGAGATTGCCAAACAGGCCACTGCTCAAGCCCCAGTTTTGTCTCAGAGGTAAATACTGTGCTGTCCAGGAGAAATTGTGATAGCTGGGGACTGGGTGAGAAGCTGAGAGCAGAAGGAGCTCCTCCTCCAAGAGAGGGAAGGTGATGTATGTAGCTCAGAGAATTAATTTGTTTTGTTTTGGTGTCTGAACCAAACACTCTGGGGGGTGGGGGAAACTCCTAAGTTTTAGCTCCTAAAAGCTGAAATAAAAAACCGAAGACATTTTGTTGAGGTTGAACAAAACATTTTGAATGCTATTGTGAAACGATATTTCAAAATTAAATGGATAGTTTAGTTATGAAGCAAAACATTGAAACAAAATGTCAATTTGAAACAATATTGCTTGCTCAGGAAATGTCAACTTGAATTGACACATAGTTTTGATCACTATAAAATTGTTTGGGGTGTTTTGGTGAATTTATTATTTGATTGAAAAATTCACCCAGCTCTACAGATAGGTACAGTTCTATTTGAATCAACTTTTTACTCAGCTGTCATTAGAACTAAAAACTGATTATTGGCTTTCTGGGTGGCTATCACTGATGTTATACCCATGTTCTTCTGTAAAGGGCACGTCAAGAGTTCATTGAAGACAGTAGAGGTCATTCCATCCAATTCAATTTTTTTTTGGTTGGTGAATGTTTTCTCTTCTTCTGTTCTCCAGTCCAAAGTCAAGTGCTGAGGAAGATTAATGTCTCCTGACTGCATGTTCTGTGATCACTTTTTACTGATTGTTCCCTCTTATGCTTCAGAAATGTTGGTTGTCTTGTAATTAATGTTTTATGAGGTCATTTGAGGTTGAAGGGATAACCTCATCTTTTTGATTTTCATGGGTATTCTATTTCTATGTTGAGCACCTTGTAATCAGACCCTCTGCACTTTGATTCATTCAAAGATCTTTAGCAGATGCTACCTAGATCATAATTCATAAGCTCTGCCATTAAATAATTATCTCCTTTATGATAAATAATAAATATTAATTAAAGTACTTTATAAAAGGAAGCAACATTGAGGAAGAACTTCATTTAATAGGTCCATTCAGCATTGGCAGTGAATCAGGCTTATTTGATATAGAGAGTCACTTCTTTCTTATCACAATTTCAATAAATTAATATCTAGACACATATGTGTATGTGTCAGAAATTTATTAAGGGGAATGTGCTATAATTTTAGATAAATTAAAGGCCCAGTACTGGATTCTTTGTGCACTCATAATAGTGGTTAAGGGTGCCCATGGAAAGTGCTACTGAACACAATATGTTTATTATAAACAGTGCCACCTATAGTTAAGGTTGCCCTATTTACCATTATAAGAAACTCTTTTCAGTTACTTACAACTTTTCCAAACTTAAACTTTGTGGGCTGAAATTTTCTATGCTGGGTGTCTGCCTCAGCCTAATTTTTTCTTTTGGAATCTTCAGGTAAAACAGTTCAGTCATTTCACAGAACCAGAAAATATGTTCTTTTGTCCACATTCAAGAAATTCAAACATCCATTTTGAGAAGCTCTAGCAGCTCCCTACTTTAGAGCAGGGATCTGTAATTTGGCAGGGGAGTCAGCCTGATGTCAGGGATGTACAGGGGGAATACATAAGGGTTGGGTAATGAATGAGGCTACTGTCTGTAGGGCCAGACTCATTTGTTGGAAAAGCTGGACGGTGTTTGGTGGATGAGGCAGGGAATTTCAGGAAGGGAAGGGATGGTCTTGAGGGTAAGGCAGTAGGAGGCCACCCCAGAAAACTGGATTCTATCCCTGTTTCTGCCATACATTTCTATGTGATGCTGAGCAAGACACTTAAGCTTAACACATTATAGGTGATTCCTAACTGTGCCTCACTTTCTGTATGGACAACCTGAGACTCCTGGGGTCTGATTTGCTGAAATGCTGAGCACTCACAATTGCAACTGAGGTGAATGGGATCTCTGCTCTGAACAGTGCTATAAAATACTTAGGACTATAAACCCAGGGCTTCTAATACAGGCAAGAGAGGAAAGAGCAGTCAGGCTTGGGCAAAGGAGCCTCCACTTCTGGAGATTCCTTTCTGTGAATGGATGTAAGTCCATTATGATCATACATCTATAAGGGATAATGTAGGCCTTTTCCCTCATTGGGCCCCTCAAAACAGCAGAAAACTTGATGCTAGATAGTGCCTTGAGTTTTACTCATTGAATTGGACCTAATATCCTGATAAATTATTTTTTTAAGATACCACCCAAAAGAGAGGGTGAAATCCTAGCCCAGTTGAAGTCAGTGGTAAAACCCCAATTGACTTCTTGGGTGAAATCCTGGCCCATTTGGAGTCCAGAAAACCTTGAAATATCTGATAAAGATCACGTTGTTTAGGTTCATCAACAAGCTGAGCAAACAGGTTCCAAAATGCATTGTTCTGTAATCCTGCATGTACCACTTAAATTCCATGTAAGCACCAAAACAGGACTTATGTGGGAAATCAATGGTGCAAAGGCCTTTGCTGACTGGACCCTCTGGAGTCCAACTAAATCACTGTAGTTGTACCTCTGCTTGCCTGAATAAGGAGGCTAGCCTTCCAAAAATACCTTCTCTCCTGCTTCTTTGGGATTCAAAAGATGTTATTTAAAATAGGCTTTAAAATCCTTCTTAGGGACTTTAAAGCTTGTGATTTATTCAGATGTATATTTAGTATGTTGATTCATATTTGCTTGTTTTTCTGATGAAATTCCCCTCTCTGAAAAGAGATTTCCAAACCACGCAGCACTGTAAATTAAACATGCAGTCTGTAAATTGATATAGCCAGTTACAATCCTGGATTTCTTCAAACCCATTTTATAACAGACTTTAAAAAATGATCCTTAAGATTTTGCTGTCTCAACGTTTTGTATATGGATACACCGCAAACAGTCTCTGAACAGTTTATTCAGATAGACAGAAGTATTTAATTAGGTTCTTCCAATTATGTTGTTTCCTTTATAGTGAAGTATCTGGTAATATTAGACTGATAATCGCAGATGGAAAAAAGCCATCAAATACAGCCTTTGTGAAATTCTATTTTATCATATCATATACTTTAGCTATCTTAGAACGTAGAAGGGAAGATTTTTAAAAAAATTCAAGCAGTTTTATCTTTAGCTGACAGACTGAAATATTTTTGTCCAGTTCAAGATGACTTTCATTTGTATAAAAAGGCATTTTTCTAAAATGGATCAGACATTTGACTGGATCATCTATTTTAAACTTTCAAAGACAGATGCCTGAAAACTGAGAGAATTCCTTCTCAATTACCTCTACTAGCATAAAGTTTCATTAAAATACATTAATCCATTTTCATTCACTTAACATGAAACAATACATTAAGTGATCAACATAGTTATTCTGCAAATTCCTATTAGGATCCCTTATTGCTGTTTGTGTTCTGAAATCTATACATTTCCTCTTAAGCTGTAAAGTATTAAATCTACATTATGGTTGGTTAGCACCTTGGTTGAAATTTTCACCAGTCTGAAGGTTCAGGTGAAGAAGTTGCACTACAGCCACTTTCCCAAGTAGGGCTCCTCCAGCGCAACTCTAGGAATGAAGGGTGAAATTCACCCTCTTCAGATAGCCTGAACAAGGCCCATGTGCTGATTCAGTCCTACTTAATTCCTGTTAGAGGGCTTCAGTGGGATAACAGTATTGCATAGGCTTTCTGAGATGAATACCAAGGTTTAGCTTGAATGTTTAAATCTAAGTTTATAGGAAAGGAGTGTAATCTAGTAATTAGGTCCTAGTTCACTAGCCTATTGTTATAACTCCATTGATTTCAAATGAGCTGTGACAATTTATACAGGTTAAGAATCTGGACCTAAGAGTCAGCTATGTTTGCATTCTATTCCCAGTTCTACGCCTAACTCCTCTGACACTCTGAGCAAGTGATAAGTAGCTGAACATGAGCTCTTGATGTGACATGGTGGCTAAAAGGACTAATGCAAACCTGGAATACATCTCAAGTAGCAGTAGAGAGGTTATATTATCTGTGTATTTGGCTGTGACTGGGGTCCTCATGGGGAGCCAGCTGTGGTCACTCAATTATGGTGAACTGCAAAGAATGGGGCAGCCAAACCCCAAAAAGCTGGTGGATATTGCAATACTTAGATTTACCAAGCCAGCATAAAACAGCTTCTTTATTACCTTACTGGTTACTCAGAAATCCAAACAACTCAATTCCCTTAAAGTGATCCAGCCTCAGGCCCCCATCCAGGTACCCACTACAAATATGATGAAAAATTTTGTAAATCTTATTTCATCATATAAAAGAAAAGGTTCTTCCAATCCCAAAGGATCGGACACATTACCTCCCAGGTTAATGAATGTTTCATATCTTACCCAAATACACGCTGCAGCCGATTCTTATTAACTAAAATCTAAAGGTTTATTTATAAAAAGAAAGAAAGAAAGGTGAAAGGAATGAATTACATACAGTAATGGCAAAGTTCTTGGCTCAGGCTTGTAGCAGTGATGGAATAAACTGCTGGTTTAAGTCATAGAATCATAGAAGATTAGGGTTGGAAGAGACCTCAGGAGGTCATCTAGTCCTCCTCAAAGCAGGACCTACCCCAACTAAATGATCCCAGCCAGAGCTTTGTCAAGCTGGGCCTTAAAAACCTCTAAGGATGGAGATTCCACCACCTCCCTAAGCATGCACTTTACCACTGAGCTACATCCCCAGATAGTACCTGTTTGCTGAGAATCAAGTTAAGTCAAGTCTTTGGAGTACTTGGATGGGTCATTCAGTCCATTGTTCAGAGCTTCAGTTTGTAGCAAAGTTCTTCCAGAGGTAAGAAAGCAGGATTGAAGACAAAATGGAGAAGATGCAGCTTGCCATGTGGCTTATGCTTCCTTTGTTTCAAACACAAGCTGCCCAGCACATGGCTTGGAAACCTTAGAGTTCTCTCCATATTCATTTTCCTGCATGTCTTGCTAAGTCATAAGGTGTATCTGCCTTCTCTCAATGGGTCAGGTGGTCCTTAATGGGCCATCAAGCAGGCTAGGCAGTGCTGATGCCAAACTGTCTAGGGGTATCAGCCAGAAGCATAGCACAAGTTTGAAATACAGACATACATACATACATATTTATAACTCATAATACAAAGGTGATACAAACATATAAACAAGATTATCATATCTGGCAAATTATGACTTCTTTGCAGATATCTTACATGGCATATCTGGCTGATTGCTCCCGGGGTAACACCCAGGAAATAAACATTTGAAATCCAGGTATAGAGCCAATACTTATAACTTTAAATACAAAAATGATACAAACATACAGATAGCATAATCAGAACCAGCAAATCAGAACCTTTTCATAAACATCTTACTCGACAACCTTTGTACAATATTTGCTGCAAATATATAACAGTTGTTGCGACAATGATCTATATGGTCATATTTTAATCAGATAACATCACATTGGCATTGGTGTGACCATGACTAGAATACACACACACACTAGCCACATGCCTTTTGGATTAAATTTGTAATGGGTATTTCAGCACTAACAAGGCAAATAGACACATGCAGGTTTAGAATAAAAGCTGAACCTGCCATGCGTGTGACAGAGCTCATACAAGCTGAAGACCAAGTACTTTGAGTGGTTTGGAGCTTGCCTGATTGCAGAGGAATTATGACACATATGGAATATTTTATAAAATTCATATTTTAACTAGCCCTGCCTAATGTACAAGTTTTATAAACAGCAGGATGAATTCTGTCCCTGCTGTGGGCTGGAAAGAAGTCAATAAGTGGCTGGGGGACAACTCATCTGGAGTAGTGGCTTCATAGGGTCAATCTGAGGGGCCCTATACATCCTTGGTTGCAGCTCTGGGCATACAGGCATGCCAAGAGTGGGAGTAATGTAGCCCTGAGCACTATGGGAATGTCTGGTCTCCTTTGAAGCCCATAGGTTTGGAAGGCAAAAAAATGAGACCATCCCCTGGGACTACTCTATCTTACATTGGGAGGGGGGGTGTATCAGTCGTTGCACCAGCCCAGAATTCTGAGGATACAAAGCCATCTTTGCCTTTCCTTTCCACTGAGCTGGGCCTGGGCTCCTTAGAAATGAAGCTCAAAATCTCCCCATTTTTACTAGTTCTGTTGAAGATTGTATTTTATCACCATTAGTGTCACTGACAGTCCAAAGTCCTATATGTGAAACTCATGGCTTATTCTTAAAAAAATCTGGAACTCAAACCCATCATACTGATTCATGCACAATTCCCATTGGCATTTTACCTGAATCAGGACTACAGAATCTAGCCGAGGGGTCAGCAACCTTTTAGAACTGGTGTGCTGAGTCTTCATTTATTCACTCTAATTTAAGGTTTTGCGTGCCAGTAATACATTTTAACGTTTTTAGAAGGTCTCTTTCTAAGTCTATAATATATAACTAAACTATTGTTGTTATGTAAAGTAAATAAGGTTTTTAAAATGTTTAAGAAGATTCATTTAAAATTAAATTAAAATGCAGAGACCCCCGGACTGGTGTCCAGGACCTGGGCAGTATGAGTGCCACTGATAATCAGCTCGCGTGCCACCTTTGGCACACATGCCATAGGTTGCCTACCCCTGATCTAGCCCTTGCTCTTTATCGTTTGCCATAATATGTGCAATATCTGAATAGTACAAATGGTTTAGGTATTGACATCAAGTTAAAGAAACTGTATGGATCATGGGAGCTACACTACAGAAAGGTTAGATATGCCTCAAAATGCAACACCACACACAAACTTGCCAGATAGTATCTTGTGAACTATGGAAAATAAGCAGCACACGCACAAAGATTTTCTGTGTTGTATAGCTAGTGCACCAGACTACTGCTGCTCTAAATGAAATATGGGCTAGCTCCTGTGAGCTAACTGAGATCAGAATCTGGCCACTTATTTCCAAACATGGAAAAACAACAAACAAGTTTATTCAGATCTTTTGATACCAAAGATGGAACAAAGATAATTTTTATGGACTAGCATCATCTCACTAAGAACCCATAGGCAAGAAAGAAGAAATTATACTGAGTTTTCCAACACCACATATTATAGAAATACAGTACATAAATCTCTTTCTCTGGAATAAAACATTACATGCGTAATGGTTGTAATAAGGCAACATTCCTTTACTTTACTAAAAAGTAAATAGTGTAGCTTCCAGTAATCTGAAATTCACAGTGATTATTTTTGTTCATATTTATTTCATCAGCTGACCAACACTTAAAACAGAGTTTTAGAAATCAACAGGGGAAAAACACTGAAAATTGGAACAGGGATTGTGACTGTTAAGGGGCTTTGTTAATGATTAGAAAGAAAAAAATCTATGACAAAATGTCTGAAATAAATGTGACAGGTAGGGCTTTTCTAGACAAATTGTGCAGCAAGGCCAGCTGTAAATCTACCGCAGATGCAGTAACTGAAAGCAGATTAGATCAAAACACACTAAAATCTTTTAGTAAGTAGTAGCAGGATCCACATGAACAGTTAGTGCTTGGCACACTAGTTAGATTTAGACCCCATCTTGCTGCACAATAGCTATGGTGTCAAGTATCAGGGGGTAGCCGTGTTAGTCTGTATCTACAAAAACAACAAGGAGTCTGGTGGCACCTTAAAGACTAACAGATTTATTTGGGCATAAGCTTTCGTGAGTAAAAACCTCACTTCTTCGGATGCATAGAGTGAAAGTTACAGATGCAGGCATTATATACTGACACATGGAGAGCAGGGAGTTACTTCGCAAGTGGAGAACCAGTGTTGACAGGACCAATTCAATCAGGGTGGATGTAGTCCACTCCCAATAATAGATGAGGAGGTGTCAATTCCAGGAGAGGAAAAGCTGCTTCTGTAATGAGCCAGCCACTCCCAGTCCCTATTCAAGCCCAGATTAATGGTGTTGAATTTGCAAATGAATTTTAGTTCTGCTGTTTCTCTTTGAAGTCTGTTTCTGAAGTTTTTTGTTTTTCATCTCCACTTGCGAAGTAACTCCCTGCTCTCCATGTGTCAGTATATAATGCCTGCATCTGTAACTTTCACTCTATGCATCCGAAGAAGTGAGGTTTTCACTCATGAAAGCTTATGCCCAAATAAATCTGTTAGTCTTTAAGGTGCCACCAGATTCCTTGTTGTTTTAGTAGCTATGGAAAAGTGGCCTTTTACCCAAGCTGTTATGTCAAAAAGTGTTGGTATAATTTGTTATGTTTTACACAAATAAAACAGATTGTACGTGTCTATTTAATATTAAGTGTCTTTGTGACATCTTCTATCTCCCAATATATATCAGTGGTCCTCTATATTGTGGTCACGATTGAAAAAGATCTCCCTGATCCATTATGAGAATTGTGCAAGTAACTCATTTTTCAGTTTGCTATCTGTTCCAAATATTCAGGAAAGCAAGATCTTTTGGGTCAATTAAAATGTTTAGTTTGAATTAAATTTTTTAAAAATAAAATTGGAAGAAATTTTGAAACAAAGTCATTCCAAAGCAAAATTAAAACCAGTTCAAAAATGTGGAAACCAAATGTTATGAATTTCAGAATTTCTGAAATAATGCAATTGAAATTAACACAAACTTGCAAAATCTTTTAGTTAACCCTAATCTGCATTTTTCACTGAAAAAGTTTGACAATTTTTTCCCCACAATTCCATGCATGATAGAGGCCCACAAGAGTGAAATGGCAAGACAGTGAGAGAGAATTTGACAGTATAATCCTATAATTCCTCCTTGTGACAATGTCCAGATTTTGGCTTCCTTTCTTTGATTGTGCTGACTTACTTAGCCCTTGCTTTGTGCTCCTTTTCATCAAGTCCCCACAGTCATTTTTTCTGAATTTTGGAGGTCATCTAATCTGCTTTGTTATTGCATCTTTAGTTGTCGGGCTTCACTATCCTATAGAAGACTAAACAGTTTTTATAAGCATTGACCTAACTCATGTCAATGTTCTACAAGCACCAGCTTTAAGATAACAGTTTAAAAACATGAGCAATGTGATCATCACCCAAACTCCCTTCCCTTTTGAGTCCTCTATCAGACATTCATGTCTATTCCAGTAGATGAAGGAGCACATTTTTTCTTTCTTATTCCATAGTCAAATGCTCATCTCCATTGTAGAGTATCTCCTGGCAATTGCTAAGTTACAGGATTCCCATTCTAAGCTTCCATTTTACACTTTAAAATTCATTATTCTGTCCTGTGATTAAGTCATAATTACAAGTAAGTGATGCATCAAGTAACTTATTTCCTAACCAAAAGGTTTTTGTACAGAAGAAAGATTAATATGGGCAATATGTTACCCATTTTATTCTGCCAATTCCATCTAAAAACTCTAAACTGTACTGCTATTTTTCTGTGATTTATTGCCCATTATTGGGTATCTTCAGCTGAAATCATTGGTGCCGCAATATACTAGCTAACTCTGCAGTGAAGTATTAGAAAAAACATCCACAGGGAGGTACAAGAATGCCCTTCTTACTTACAATATTTTAAAAGGTATGATCTTCCTTTAGGTCAAAATCACCAGTAGGAGAGAGAGAAGGATTTTCTGTAACATTCTTGCTTCAGACAGCCTTAGTTCCAAAACAGTGAAAGCCACAGCTAACAAATCTGCCCATGAATTCCTAACAGCAACATTTATTTCCCAAGATAGTTTTGAAAGTGTCAGAGTTTCAAATGCCTACGGTTGTGAACAGTAGCACAAAATTTAATGTTAGGCTAGCAATTGCTTTGACTTTTTTTAAAACCTCAATTTTTGTAACTTGAATCTGGGCATTTTAAAAGCTTTAAAGCAATGTAACGTTTATAAATTTAAAAATTCCCTAAGATTGGTATTTGTACTAAAGATTTTTTGCTGCACACCAGTTACAAATCTAAATGTTCTTTTGGGGTTCATCAGGCTATGTAATGTATTGTGAAGGGTGGAAAATCCTCCCTTAATCTAACCAAATCACCTCAACAGCACTTCCATTCTGGTGCATGTTGTCCCAGTGCTTATATTCCAGTACAGGCAAATGTAGAGATACTTTGGAGAGGAAAGGAATTTATGTAATAAATGTTCGGCAGAACTGAGCTGACTTGGTGGTCCTGATCTTCTCTCTCTTTCCCCCTCTGGAGTTTACTGCTGTATTTCAGATCAATTGGCTGAAAAATTCCTGTTGGGACTGCTTGGCCTATTCAGTCTCTTTGTTGTGTATGCAGAGGCAAAGAGGTATTCCAGATGTGCAATGTCTCTCTGACATAATCCTCCTGCACTGCTTGGGATGGTGTCTGTTGAGAAAAATCAGAGGTGATCTGACGTCTAAGTGTGTAAGACTCCATTATACTCAGACTTTTTCACACAATTCATATTAGACTGTAGAACTCATTGTCATAGAATGTTGCTCAGGCCAAAGGTTTAGCACAATCCAAAGAGGAAGTGGACATTTACATGGATGACAAGAACATCCAGAGTTTAACAGGTAATTCTATAATGACTTTTGGAAAAGTTATAAAAACCTCAAGATAGTGGTTAGATAGAGCATGAATGTGATCCAGCATAGCAAGTCCTGGGTTGCTATCAAAGCTCCAATTTATGCTTTGCCATGTTTCCTAGGCAAGTTTAAGAATAATAGAAACATAAAGCTAAAAGAGACCTCAAGAGGTCATCTAGTCCAGCCCCTTGTGCTAAGGTAAGACCAAGTAAAGCTAGACCATCCCTGACAAGTGTTTGTCTAACCTGTTCTTCAAAACCTCCCTTGGAAGTCTATTCCAGTGCTTAACTACCATTATAGTTAGATTCCACCCCCCCCCCCCAATATCTAACCTAAATCTCCCTTACTGCAGATTAAGCCCTTGTCACAACCAAGACATGGGCAGTCTGACCTAGGAGGCAAAGCAGAAGTCAGACCAGGAGGCAAAACTGTGAGTTAGGTGTCAGGCAATTAGGAGATCAGAAGCAGGGGACCAACTTGAGAGCAGAACCATGGATTAGTAACCAAAGTCAGGCCAGGTCAGGATACCAGGATGTCAAGGCAGGGAACCAGGAGGGGGAGCAGGAAGCATAAGACAAACAGTCCAAAGCAACGTGAATCCAGTTGTATAGACAACTTCCTCTTCCTGTGCTGGATTAAAATAGGGACTGTAGCCAATCAGTGCCCCCAGAGTTCTGCCAATCAGCTCCCAGGATTGGGGTTGTCTGTCTGAGTTCAGCTCCTATTTCAACAGTAGCTAGTAGGTTCCTGGGTGGCTGATTGGAGCATGCTGGCACCAAAGATCCCTGTAGACCAGCATTCAAGACCCTTAGTGCACTTCACTTCTTGTTCTACCATCTGTGGACATTGAGAAAAATTAATCAATGTCCTCTTTATAACAGTGCTGTCATAGGTTTCACCCCTACTCTGGACTTTAGAGTACAGATATGGGGACCTGCATGTGAACCCCTAAACTGAATTACCAGTTTAGATCTGGTTTTGCTGCCACCACTTCCAAGTTCTAACTCCTTTCCCTGGGTAGCCTTGAGAGACTTCTTCACCAATTTCCTGGTGAACACTGATCCAAACCCTTGGATCTTAACACAAGGAGAATTTAACCATCCACCCTCCTTTCCCCCACCAATTCCTGGTGAATCCAGATCCAATACCCTTGGATCTTAACACAAGGAAAAATCAATCAGGTTCTTAAAAATAAGACTTTTAATTAAAGAAAAGAAAGGTAAAAGAAAACCCTCTGGAAGATAGCATACCAGCTGATTTCACAGACAACAGATTCAAAACATAGAGGATGTTCCCCTGGGCAAAAACTTAGTTACACAAAAAATACCCAATTTGATTATTCCCTCATGCCAAGACAAGTTACAAAGAAAATAAACATAAACCTATTTATTTCCTTCACTAATACTCACTACTTGATAAGAGGCTGAATTTTGGAGCTTTCCCACTCCGGTCAAAACTTAAACTAAACTCTAAACAAAGGAAACTTCCCTCCTTCCTTTTGAACCATCTTATCCCCCCATTGGTTCCCCTGGTCAGGTGTCAGCTAGGCTAGGTGAACTTCTTAACCCTTTACAGGTAAAAGAGGCATTAACCCTTAACTAAGTGTTTATGACAAGCCCTTAACGTATTGGAAGACTATTAGGTTCCCCCTCAGTCTTCTTTTCTCAAGACTAAACATGCCCAATTTTTTAAACTTTTCCTCATAGGTAAGGATTTCTAAACCTTTTATTATTTTTGTTCTTCTCCTTTGGACTCTCTCCAATTTATCCCCATCTTTCCTAAAGTGCAATGCCCAGAACTGGACCAATGCTGAGTACAACAGACAATTACCTCCCATGTCTTACATACGACACTCCTGTTAATACAACCCAGAATGATATTAACCTTTTTAGCAATTGTATTACATTGTTAACTCATATTCAATTTATAATCCACTATAACCCCTCAAATTGTTTTCAGCAGTACTGCCACCTAACCAGTTATTTCCCATTTTATAATTATGCACTTGATTTTTTCTTCCTAAGTGTACTAGGTACCACTAAGTACTTTGCACTTGTCTTTACTAACTTTCATCTCCTTGACTTCAGACTAATTCTCCAATTTGTCAAGGTAGTTTTGAAGTTTAATCTTATCCTCCAAAGTGCTACAATCCCTCCCAACTTGGTGCCATCTGCAAATTTTGTAAGCATACTCTGCACTCTACTATCCAAGTCATTCATTACAATAGTGAATAGTTCCAGACCCAGGATTGACCCCTGAGGGACCTCACTACAACAAATCATTGAGGACTATTCTTTGAGACTCTCTAAGCTGCAATCTTTTTTTTCTACAGAGGTTTTTGCACTGCAGCCTTTAATAAGCTAGAGATCTTTTTTTTTTTCTTTGAAGACCAGAAAAGGTTTGCAAAGAAGCCTGTCAGGTGTAGTCTGCAGTACAATTCTGCCTTCTGTCTGAGTGGGCAACCTATAACATGAGCCTTCCAGTTGTGTCATACTTTTATCCATTGTAAGCATGCTTGTAGCGATCCCAAGGCTCATATACCTGTCATCTTGATTAATATAATAACTTCCTTCTTTATTTCAACAAAAGTCATGGAACTCTGCAGTTCATCGCATCTTGTAATCTTTAATCTTATTCACTACTACAGTTAGTCTTCAGATACCTTTTTAAATATGGCACATTTTCTTTCAGTCCTGCCTACTCTTGTGGTATAGTAGAAAACCAATAGCACAAATTGTCTTTAAAGTTTCTTACAGGTGTCTAGACTTTTCAGAGTTTTTCTGTTCTTCAATTCTTTACTAATTATTATTAATTTAATTATTTACAAGAGTCCAATTCCTTATACTGCACTTCTAAAATGTCTCTCAGATCCAACACTAATCTGAAAAAGTTTATCACATGTTGAACCTGTTAATCAATGTCAACTATTTATCATCCCAGGACAACCTTGTCATGTGAGATTACAGGGCACAGGAATATATTTAGGTGTACTGTGTGTTGAATATTATACAGATTAGAACTGTGTTGGGGAGAAGGGAAAGTTTTTTCAAAAGGGATGAGCATTGGCATCTCCCACTGAAGTCTATGGGAACTGTAAATACTGAGCACTGCTGAAAATTAGACTATTCATGTACAACAGATGCTACAAGAGTGGTGGATTTTTGTCTAGAAAAAGCAAAAATATTTCTCTTTCCATTCCCTGCAGGGCTAATTTTGTCCAAAGTGCCTAAATTGAAGGAGCACTGGGCATTCACAGTACACCCTGACTTCAGTGAAATTTAGGACACTCAGCTGAGACCACTGCCTGTCATGCTGACCAGTTGTGTCTCATTATTTCCTTAGACTTCCTTGTCTGTCTGTATCCATCTGTTGTCTCTTGTCATATAAAAATGGTGAACTCTTTGGGGCAGGAACTATCTTTTTTTCTGTGTTTTTGTGTGGGTAGGGAATGTCATTCCATGTTGTGAGAGTTTGCAAGGCTTAATGTTATAATAGACTCCAACTAGTACTGAGCATATCCTTTGTTTCCACTGATTTCAATGAGAGATGAAATGTCTCAGCATCATGGAGAATAAGAATCAGGCCCAGTTTGAAGAATGTCTAAACCAGGTCAACAACAATTCTTACTTTCACGTCTACCAAAGAGAAAAGCATGTGCTGGGAATGTGACCAGAACAACATGATAAAGGGCTGGGGGAATATTATATATCAAATAGCCTGGTATCATTTCTAATGTGATTTATTTCCAGTCACCTTGGCCAATTATAATTGATTTATGGGGTTATATGGTCTTATTAATCAATAAAATCTGCCTCAACATGGGTACATAAAAATGTGATTCAATGTAAAAGTGAAATTTGATCAAGCACTAAATTGAATTTAGAATTCATCCAGCCTAGATACTGAATTAATTTTAGATTTAATCTCTGTACACAATAAATTGATTAAAAATTTAAATCTATTTGAACACTAAACTGATTCAACTGATTAAAATATTGAACCACGTTAAACGTAAGCAACCCAAACTAAAGGGAAATTACACAGAGAACAGGGACATTGGCCAAAATGCTAGTGTATTATACTCATTACATGAAGTTTTTAGTCATCCTTACTGAAAGATACTAGGCATCACAAGACAAACAAGATGGCTAGGGAGAACATATATGTTTCAGTTATCCCCTTTTTTCCAGCATACATGTATGTGCATTGCCCAGTTTCAGTATTACTGGAAGAACAATACTGGAAAATAGGTCATTGGGAATTATTTTTCAGTGTTATTCTGTTTGTTTTCTCTCAGAAATGCTGTATGTCAGACATGTATGACTAGTGTAGCAATAGCATTTTGGAAACTCAGTTTGGAAGATTATTCATTTTTGTGAAGATCTGCTGATGTATCTTTGAGAAGATAGGAAAGGAATGACCCCCACATCATCTCCCAGTTGATTTATGAAACAGTGTTTGTGACACTGCACCCCATAGTCTTAAGAAAAATATTATTATGATATGATTATGGCATAACTATGATGTATTTTATGCAAGATAGGTCATGTGAGATATCATTGGAAATGTTATGATTTACTGAATATGATTATCCTACTTGTATGCATGTATCATTTTGAATCTGAAGTTAGGAATATTGTCTATGTATCTATTACAAATGTATTTACACATGGGGGGGAACACCCACTAGGCAGAATGCACTCAGTCTAGATGGCTGGCTGGGAAGGGCCCATTCATATTGATGAGCCATTAGAAGAAAACAATTGGTCATAGAAGAAGCTAATCTCCCACTGGGGAGCCTTCCTGAGGATGCTACAAACAGACTCTGACTCATGGCTGCTATGACACTACAGGGTCATGTGACCAGGTCATCTGGTGCTGGACTCCTTCTTGGAATACCAGTGTTTTTCCACTGACTGGAGTGGGAACCAAGCTTTGAAACAAAGGGTTCCTGCCATATGCAAAAGCTATTTAACCACATCACTGTGGTTCTTCACTGACTCCCCACCCAAAGAGACTCTTGGAAACACCTGAGGAATGCGGACTGAACTGGGTGGGGGAGGAAGTGCTGGACCCTGGCTAGAGGGATTTTTAGCCTGTGAAAGGAACACCTGGGTTTTTTAAGCTGTAAGCAAGTGCAGCTGGCCCCTTAAGAATCTCTGCAGCCTGCTTGAATCATCATTTAGGGTGAGAATTTGTTACTCATATCCAGTCTCTTTAGTATATTAAGTTTAGTTTGCATGTTTTGTTTGTTTGCTAGGTAATCTGCTTTGATCTGTTTGCTATCCCTTATAATTACTTAAAATCTGTCTTTTGTAGTTAATAAACTTATTTTTGCTTTGCCTAAAATCAGTGTGTGGGAGTCATAACTTGGGGCAGAAAGCTCTTGCATATCCTTCTCCACATTGTGGGAGGGGGCAAATTTCATGAGTTTACACTGTACAGATCTCTGTGCAGTGCAAGACAATATAATTTTGGGTTTACACTCCAGAGGGGGGTCTGCACTTGAGCAGCTGGGCAGTTCCTTAGCTGTAGCCTCCCCATGCAGAGCTGATCATAGCATCTGTATGTACTGCAGTTGGGTGTGTCCCTACCTGTATGTGTACTGGAGCCTAGGAGAGGGCTTGGCAGGCTGGCCATAACAGTAACATGTAAAGGGAGCCCAGCCTGATGGGTTGCGGGACTCAGTGATACCCCAGTTCCAGGTGACACCCTGGGGAGAACCCATTACAGTCTTGATCATGACTTTGCATGACTTTTGTCTCACCATCTGTTTCAGAATGGATTTTCTGTGGATGTAGATCATCAGTTACAGTGTGGTGAGTGGTAGTGTATATAAATTATATACAAAAACCCAGCATGTTAATAGGTGTGTGTGTGTGTGTGTGTGTGTGTGTGTGTGTGTACACAACCTGGAATGGTGGAGATTAAAGATTAAATGAAGGTGAATATTGAAAATGAATGGAACAAAATGCATGGTAGCTCTCTTTAACAGAAGAGAGAAGAATATTCCCTATGGATCTTTCTGATGTGTTTTCCCCATTTACATTTTATATTGAAATTGTTTATGGCAATAAGCATACAAACATTGGACTTAAGATAGAACAATAAGCAGTTATATTTGAAGTTATATATGCATAGTACAGTTATAAAAAAATAGTTAGGTCAGACAAGACTTAATTCTCTCTCACAGGATTACACAAATAACTTAGGAAAAGAAAATTGAGCCTAATATCCTAAATATGGTTTCCTCATAAATCCCAATACCTTCACCAACTCGGAGTGGGGGCAGGAGGAGGAGTGGGGGGCAGGAGGGGGCCAAGATAGAATACAATTTGTCTATAGCTGATTAAATGTATACATTTTAAATGTGAAAGCGCCCAGCACAATCTTGGCATCACCGGCGTATAAATAACTATAATTAATAATATATTGTACTTAAAAAAAAAAAAAAAACCCTGACTAGCTAGGAGTTGCATAAAGTCCTAACAATGAAGGCCATGGATTGTTGGCATGTAAATACCTGTTCATTGCTTGCTGGGTCATAGTAAGTTCCTCACCTCTGTGACGCACATATCCACCCAACACCGCTGCTGCCAGCTGGATTGTCATAAGCAGCCTGCCAAAAAGTTCCACAAAGACACCAATGTAACTATTACTATCCTATGAAATGGTAAATTGCAGCGAGAGTTGTTTTCTACTAACACCAAATAAGGAACTTCATTTGAATAATGAAAATGATATTCTGCCTTACTCACTGCTTCATTGCAGAGCCTAGAACCTTCTCCAACCCCCCTCCTGCTACACTTTTAAGAAAATAGCACACATCCTCAAATATTTAAAAAAACCTCCCTTGTTCATACAGAAATATCTTTACAAAGAATATTTAATAGCAAATTATTAATCCAGACAAGCCACCAGTTTCAGTACATGCTCAGCTTCTATACTTAAGGAGAGTTTTACTCAGTTGATTCATATAAATAGTCATACCTTGAAGGCATATATTCCTGATCAACAGGATTAGCTCCCTTCACTAGGTCTATGGTATGAGTACCATTGCTGCTACAGGCACATAATAATTCAGATAGATTTGAAATCAGCTGATGATACCAACTCTTTCTTCTCGGTTTTGTACTTTGATCAGCATCAGCTATGCATGATTTTGGAATGCAACTACATCCACTGGCAGCAACTGGTGTTGTGCAATGTTTTCTCATCCAGCTCTGTCAGGACTGGTTTCCTTGTTTAAACTTGAGTAAGCTTTGGGCTGTACTCTAACAGATAAAGAAAGTCTGAAAAAACTGCAAAAAGTCTCATAAGGAATCCCTCTCATTTACCTTTTACTGTGTCTGTATTAGAAGTAGTGGGGAATTATTGGTCAAAACAAAAGAAAAAGTACAATTACAAGGACTTGAATTTGGGTCTCCCACATCCTAGATGAGTATCCTAATCAACAGGATACACGGGCAGTCTCCTGTACTGTAGTCTGATAAATATTTATTGATATAAATTGAAACAGTTGCAAAAATTGGTGGAGATAAGGTACCGGGGGGTTAAGGCACTCCTGGGGGAAATTCAGGTTCAAGTTGCTGCTCTGAATCAGCCAGCACAGGTACCTAAACCTGTATGGCATATAAACTGGACAAGCACCCTAACCACTGAGCTATTTACTATTCTTGTTTCTTTTGCTTGTATTATCTCATGAAAACAAATCAAAAGATTTTCTTCTCCTGCAGAACTAAAAACATTTTGTTGGGTTTTTTTTCTGGCCAGCCCTAGTATGTATCTTCCTGCCTAGACATGTCTGAGATATGTGTATATAGGGTTATGACCACCTGAGATGGATGAAGTTGTAGATTTTAGTACGTATTCTAGTGGTTAACAAACTGATGATGAATTTGAAGGAGAGGATCTCTCTTTCTCTCTCAAAAGAAATTGGAAAAATGTTAGTAAGGAGCATAATAAAGGGTTATAATTTAATTGTAATCAGGGGATGCAATTTAGAGAGGGTGTTAGCAGCAAATACACAACGATTTTTAATTCTGGAAAAAGAAATCCATTAACTTCTATTACAAATTATTCTCTCCAATGAAGCTTTAATCACAATAGCATAAATTATTTGTAAGTCTAATTCACCAGCAACATCAGGGATATGTTGAAGCCATAATTCAGCAAGGTACTTAAGTTCATGCCTAGCTTTAAGCATATGAGTAGTCTCTTTGACTTCAGTGGGACTGCTCACATGCTTAAAGTTAGTCATATTCTCAATTACCTTGCAGCATCAGGGCCTTGTGGTTTCCTTGTATCAGTGCTCTCTGTGATACTAGCATGAAACTTCCTAAATCTGTGTATTACTGTGCTGGTGACTTCTGGTTCCTTTCCCATTGGGAGTCTCTGATGGTGGCTAGCAGTTTTAGTTGGGTCCTCTTGTTCCTGAAAGCAGCTCCTGTTTTCTTTCTTCCTATGTAGCAGCAACCCTAAAGGAGGGAGTGGTTCTTCCTCCTTAACACCAGCAATTTTTAACAGATATTGAAGCAACTGAAAAGAATAGGAAGTGCCAGCACTATGCCACTTGACTTTTCTCCTCCAAACCTCAGCAAGTGCTCCACAGACCATTAGAGATCCATAGAATGTGATTTGAAAACAACTGGAATAGTGAACAGATATGGAATACAAATGAACTGCCTGAATTCATTAAAGTTTCAGGATGCACAACAATTTTCATGTAGATTCAGGAGAGACCCATATATTTGCAAATGACAAATGGTATGGTGCTACAAATAATACTAAAACAAGTTCAAGTACTTTATTCATTACTATATTTGCAAACTGTTTTTTCTTCATTGTTTCACAAACTCTCACTTATACAGCACCTCTCATTCATAGATTTCAAAGCACTTTGCAAATGTTTATTAGCATTATTATACCTGTTTTCAAGTGACAAACTGAGGCACAGCGAGGTCAAACAACTTGCTCAAACAGCAATCAATAGCTGAGCTAAGGTTAGAATCTAGGGCTCCTGACTTTCAGTCTAAAACCCTTCCCTGCTAGCACATGCATTAATATATTATGTGGTCAAGTTACAATTGTATGAACTTTTATCTTTTCTGACTTTTGTGCCTTTAAATCGTAGGAACTTTGGTTGGTTGGTTTTGTTTTTTGTTCTTGTTTGTTTGTTTGTTTGTTTTTGCAATGGTGGGAGGAGGCAGAATTACATTTTGTTTCTTTACATAGGATAGCCCTATTAAACAAAACCTGCAGTTAACCAGGCCTCCTGGTTATCAAAAGTTTGGTCAAATCCCAGTAACAAAGCACATCATGTATTACATACCCATTTATCTAAAACCCCACTTTCCAAATATTTGGGATGCTTTTGAAACATTCTGGGAAAAACAAAATTATATTGTTCTTCTTTGCTCTGAAGGAATATGTGTGTGTGTGAGGAATAGACCTCGATCACCTATTCAGATAAACATACGCTATACGTTTATTTGAATATTCAATGTCAGATTCAAAAAATCCCAGTGTGTGTGATCACATTCAGTGTGATCATTGAAATAACAGAGACAATTTTATTTCAGGTCACAACAATAGTGTTGTTGAATGTAAATATAGTGCTGCCAATGCTCAGAATGTAATTGCCACTAGTGATTTTGGCCCCTTGCTAGAGCCACTCTAGTGATGACACTAAGAACCTCCAGCCCTCACCATGGATTTCAGCACACCGCAGGGGAAATCCTTTTCCTCCCCACTTTCCCACCTCTGGGGGAAGAGCAGCCAATCTGACCGGCTGAAGGAGCCAGCTCTCTCCCAACCTCTCAAGCTCTGCGAGTAGTTTCTCAGTAGGGGATAGGAAAGAAGAAGCAGCTAACACCATTCTCACATCAGGGTATAGGAAAGGAGGCAGCAGAAAGAACTCAGTGCATCTAGGCTCCCAGCTCTCCCCTGTCCTCCTGTGAAAAAAAGTGTCAGTCTGCTCCCTACCCCCATTCCTGCAACTCCAGGCATGAGAAAGGGAAGGGCAGCGGGCAGGGGGAGGGATGAAGAACCCCTGGAACTGCCTTCCACAGGCATGACAAGAGGGAGAAAGGGACCCCACTGCCACCCAGACCCAGAAGAGGGAATGAAGAGCCCCCACAGCTGCAGGGCGAGCAGATGTGGGCCTGGGAGCAAAGGGCAGATGTGGAGTCAGAGCATTTATAATTAATTGCTGGGATGGGGGTGGTGGCACAGAAATAATTAGTTAGGTTGGGTTTGAGGAGAAGCTAGAAGCTCAGCACCACCAGGCAGCAAGTAAGAGCTCCTGCAGTGGGGGCCCTCATCACGTTTCTCTGCAAGTGTGGGTGACTTGGCAAGACTGATGCTACCACACATGCTCAAGGGAAGTTATATATCAAAAGACCAAAAAGCACAATGCAGTCTTCTAAAATAATAATAATAATAATAATAAAGCATGACATTTGGCCCAATTTCATACTTTGTTGGGGTCTGATTTATGAATTTTGAACTTTTGGAGTTGGCAGTATTGCAAATAAATAATACTCTAATATGCCTGTGGGTGGATATATATGGAGTAGTTCAAATGAAGTATATTTTAGTATATTGTTCAAAAGTTCATAGAAAATATCATACTGGACATGTATGATATGTGATATTTAAATACATTTAATTGTGTTACTTTTAAGCCAAATTTCTTCCATCTGGTAAAGGACACAGTCATCACTGAGCAAAAACGAGAAGTCCTTGCAGCACCTTAGAGACTAAGAAATGAATTTGGGCATAAGCTTTTGTGGGCTAAAACCCACTTCATCAGATGCCTGGAGTAGAAAATATAGTAGAGAGGTATAAATACACAGCATATGAAAAGATGGGAGTTGCCTTACCAAGTGGAGGGTCAGTGCTAATGAGCCAATTCAATTAAGGTGGAAGTGGGCTATTCTCAACAGTTGACAAGAAGGGAGGAAAAAATCACTTTTGTGGTGCTAATGAGTTCAATGTAATCAAGGTGGCCCATTTCGAACAGTTGACAAGAAGGTGTGAGTATCAGCAGGGAGAAAATTAGTTTTTGTAGTGACCCATCCACTCCCAGTCTTTATTCAGCCCTAATTTGATGGTGTGCAGTTTGCAAATTAATTCCAGTTCTGCAGTTTCTCGTTGGAGTCAGTTTTTGAAGATTTTTTGTTGAAGAATGTCCTCTTTTAAGTCTGTTATTGAGTGTCCAGGGAGATTGAAGTGTTCTCCTACTGGTTTTTGAATGTTATAGTTATATGTCAGATTTGTGTCCATTTATTCTTTTGCGTAAAGACTGTCCGGTTTGGCCAATGTACATAACAGAGGGGCATTTCTGGCACATGATGGCATATATCACATTGGTAGATGAGCAGGTGAACGAGCCCCGGATGATGTTGCTGATGTAGTGAGGTCCTATGATGGTGTCCCTTGAATAGACATGCAGACAGAGTTGGCACTGCGGTTTGTTGCAGAGTTTGGTTCCTGGGTTAGTGTTTTTGTTGTGTGGTGTGTAGTTGCTGGTAAGTGTTTGCTTCAGGTTGGGGGGCTGAAGCAAATACTCACCAGCAACTACACACCACACAACAAAAACATTAACCCAGGAACCATCTGATGAAGTGGGATTTAGCCCACAAAAGCTTATGCCCAAATACATTTGTTAGTCTCTTAGGTGCCACAAGGACTCCTCTTTTTTTTTGCTGATATAAACTAACATGGCTACCACTCTGAAACAAGTCATCATTGAGAGATATCTGAAGCTTTGCAAAGAAGTTGGTTCTGAGTTATCTGAAAGAGGCTTGGAACATTTAATAACTTAGGAAAATCCACCATATTTACATGATGGGATCACTTTTTTAAAAAAAAAGCAAGAATGATACTTTACCAAAACTTCCACGAAGGGGATTGGGGGTCATCACCTTTTGGAGGAGGAAAAGGAAAAAGTCTGACATTTTCAGCACATAGTATTTTTCAAGTGCCTGAAAACCAGAGTTATAATGGACATGGTTTCTCATCTGTAACTGCAGCATCACTGCACAGTATTGAAATGATCCCTCTTGTCTTGCAAATTATCTTTGCTATTTCCATTGCTTAGAGGCAAAAAGATACTAATGTTCAAGTAACAAAGTCTAGCAAGCTGGCTTCTTTTAATTTGCTTTTATTCACAGAGAAATATTGTACAACATCTTCAGTACATGTGCTAGTCCTACAGATAGACAAATTAAATTAAGTGAGTATGGTGGAAGGGCCACAGACTGAAACTCATGCTCTTATCTGTGGAGATGGAGGGTTTCAGAAGAAGTAGAACAAATATGGTTCTTTTCATGAGGAACACAGAATTTCTGAACCTCTGGAGGAACTTTTCAGCAGCTTCTACCCAACCATGTCTCCACGGAGTGTATGAATAGGCAAGAAGAGGGAGGGCAGGTGCAGGACTGGTGAAATTTCTTGACCAGGTATCCACTCACTATTGCCTCCCCCATCAATGGGGAATGGAAACAGAAGACATTTCTGCAGCTTCCAAGTTGCAGTAGTTCTTTGGAGGTGGCTCCATGTCATTCTTTGCCCCTCTGCACCAAGCCCAGCTCTTTGTGCATGATTAAAGGGGAAAGTGGGGACTATGCACTTCTCTAATAATACCTTTAGGAAAAGCAACTCTTCTTACAGGGCATATGCTATTAACTACACATACTGTGACAGACCCAGACCAGTGGGGTACAGGAGTCTGGTAGAGGGCAAATATACTGGTCACTGGATGAGTAGTTTTCTGTTTCGGGGAAGGGGAACAATCAGCCTGGGAGTGGGGCAGAGGAACCATGGGGCTAACTTTGGAGGCTGGGGCGGGTCAAACAAAGGCTGCAGAGGGAAAGGGCGGGGCAGACAAACAAACTGGAGCTAGCGAGGGGCTGGGGCAAGGGGGAGGGGCAAAAGGCAGCAAGGAGCAAATGGGTAGGCAGCAAGGGCAAAGCTGGGGGCTTGTTGCAGGGGGGAGAGGGTCAGTCAAAACGGGGGGGGGTACGTGCACCCACGTGCGCTTGCAGCAAAAAGAAAGTCCTTGGAAGCTGGCTGCTGTATCAGGCCCAATGGTGGCAACAGGTTGTAGCAAGCCTAGGTGAGCAGCTGAAATCCCAGAGGCAGGAGCTCGAGGTAGATGGTAAGTAGCCAGTGGGGGTGGTGGAGGGGGCAATGATGATGGTGGTGGTGGTGATCGGGGGGGAACACAGATGGACCAGGGGGCAGGCTCCACGCCACACCCCCTGTGTCTCCACAAACACAGTCTAGATCCCCACCACAAGAGCACAATTCAAAAGTTACTGAGTCCAGAAGGGCCCCCTCCACAGTGGTCTGTAGAATTCCTACGCACTTCCCCACTGGCAGATGGTCCTCTTCTTCTCCTCAGGGCTCCAGCAGCTCCCCAGCAGCAAACACAGCAGCTCCAGGTGGCAGTCTGGTGGCCAGCAGGAAGGACTCTTCTCAGGTGGAGGTGGCATCCCCAGCAGCAGGAGCAATGGTTGGGGTCTCTCCCTCCCCTCCTCTGGGGAATGGGCCAGCAGGCCCCCCCCAAGGGGCTGTAGTTGGAGCAGCAGCACCCAAGGGTGTGGGTGGGTCTAGCAGCCAGCCAGCAAGCAGGTAGCAGAGAAAGAGGAGGAGCAGCCCCCTACCTCTATTAGTCCCAGGTCAGACAGGGTTTCTGTTCCCTGAGTGACCAGACCTATTGGGATCCAGGAAGTGGGCGGGCTTTGCCACTGCTAAAGGATCCCCCCCAGCCTAAGGGGGGGTCCACAGGACCTGGAGACCAAAAAATTACAGGGGACAACTAATAAAAGAACAGGGACAGGAGTGAGGTCAAAGGGTCAAACGAAGCAAACCAGACGGGGACACCGAGCAGAGAACCCCGGACAGCGCCCACTGCTCCTCAAAGGCGTCAAGGGAGCCAGTGGACGCCGCCCAGAGGAACTCTGCCCGGATACGTGAAAGAACGGAGGGCCTGAAATATGCCCCACAGTCACAGGAAACTCCATCGACCAACCTCCTCACTCTGGTTTTATAGATGGCCAGTTTCGCTAGGGCCAGAAGGAGGTTGACCAGGAGGTCCCGCGACTTTGTGGGGCGACGGATAGGGAGTGCATAAATAAAAAGGTGAGGAGAAAAGTGCAACCAAAATCTTAACAAAACATCCGTGAGGAGCCGGAATAGGGGCTGCAGCCTGGCGCACTCCAGGTAAACATGCACCAGGGTCTCCCTCACGCTGCAAAAGGGGCAGGTGTCTGGGATAGGGGTAAACCGCGCCAAGTACACGCCCGTGCTCACGGCTCTGTGAAGGAGCCGCCAACTGATGTCCCCGGTGGGCTTCAGGATCAGAGCAGAATAAAGGCTGGCCCACCGGGGCTCCTCACCCTCCAGAGGTGGCAGAAGGTCCCGCCACCTCGTATCGGGGAGGGATGCGAGGGTGAGGACATGAAGAACATGGAGCACGAGCGTGTATAGATGTTTCCTTGGCGCAGTCTGGAACAGAACCGGCTGCAGATGGTGCAGCCGGCTCATGGCGAATGGACGGGGAGGGGCCTGGTTGGGTCCACGGGGCAGGGGCCCGATGAAAAAGTCTGGAGGGCTCGGAGTGGAGGGTGGGCGGGGCATGCCCTCTCGTAGGACCCGGTCAAGATAGTCCCGAGCAGCTGGCGGCAAAGCGGCCCTCACCTCCTGAAGTACGCGCCGGGGAGTACGAGGTCTGGAGAGCCCCATGCGCTGAGCGAGCGTCAGGGGATCCAGCCAGTCCCCCCGGTCGTAGTCCAGGAGGTCTCTGACTTTGGTGACTTCTGCCAGGACCAACCTCTGGTGCACCATGGGGGACTCCGCCACCTGCACACGAAGCTGGGGGTTGTGTAGCAGGGGCTCCGCGAGGAGATCTGCCCCCACGGTGGCCGCCACGGACCTGGTCACTGAAAACAGTTTCCAGGTCCAGAGGAGGTCCTGGTAGAAGACCGGCAGCTCGCAGAGGCCTCGTGGAAGACCTCCCGGATGGAGACAAAAGAGCTGCCGGTCATATCGGAGCCCTCGAAAGCGGCGCAGGAAGGCGTGCGCCAATACGCTCCATGCCGGACTACCTGCACCATAAAGGAGCCTCTGCAGGGCCTGGAGGCGGAAGACGTGGACCTGAGTGTGCAGACACTTCAGGCCCTGCCCTCCCTCCTCCAGGGGTAGATGGAGAACCCCCACAGAGACCCAGTGCAGTCCTGACCAAAAGAACTCCAGAATCAACGTCCGAAGGGTGGTCAGGAAGCCCGGGGCCAGGACCAGGGTGTTGAGCCGGTACCAGAGCATGGACAGGACTAGTTGATTGAGCACCAGTGCTCTCCCTTGAAGGGAGAGACACCGGAGCAGTCCTGTCCATTTCCAGAGCTGCTCCGACACTCTGCCCTCTAAACCTAGCCAGTTCTCCGGCGGAGACGGATGCGTGGCAGAAAAGTAAACGCCGAGATAGAGCAGCGGACCCGTGCTCCACCGGATGGCCTAAAGCGTGGGTGGGAGGGAGCTCGCCTGCCACCTGTCCCCTACCACCAGGCCAGAGCTCTTGACCCAGTTGACCCGGGCGGAGGAGGCCGCCGAATAGATGGTCTGGCAAGCCTCCACCCGCACCAAGTTGCCCGGGTCCTGGACCACGAGGAGCACGTCGTCGGCATACGCCAACAGGACCAGCCGCAGCTCCGGCTCCTGCAGCACCAACCCTGCCAACCTCCTACGGAGGAGACAGAGGAAGAGCTCGATCACCAGATCATACAGCTGGCCCGAGAGGGGGCATCCTTGACGTACTCCTCGCCCGAAGCTGACCGGTTCGGTCAGGGTCCAGTTGAGCCTGACCAAACACTCTGCGGAGGCGTAAAGCACCTGGAGAAAACCCACAAACTGGGGCCCGAAGCCAAACACTCACAGAGTGCCCAGGAGATACCCGTGGTCCACCCTGTCGAACGCCTTCTCCTGATCCAGGGACAGGAGGGCGAACGACAGAACACCCCTACACCTGAGTTCCAAGAGGTCCCGGACCAGGTACAAGTTGTCGAAGATGGTGCGGCCCGGGACGGTGTAGGTCTGGTCTGGGTGGATCATGTCTGCCAGCACGGACCCTAGCCGCAGCGAGATGGCCTTCGCTACTATTTTATAGTCCGTGCTGAGGAGCGAGATGGGATGCCAATTCCGTAAATTGCGGAGGTCCCCCTTCTTTGGCAATAAGGTGAGCACGGCTCACCTGCACGAAAGAGGGAGGACCCCGCCCTGCAAGGACTCGGCCCAGACGGTGACAAGGTCTGGGCTGAGGACGTCCCAAAACACGCGGTAGAACTCCACGGTCAGCCCGTCCATGCCCGGAGATTTATTGGTGGGCATGCGGCGGAGGGCTTCCGAGAACTCAGCCAGAGTGAGAGGCAGCTCCAGCCGGTCTCGGTCGCCCACGTTGACTGTCGGGAGTTCATCCCAGAGCATTCTGCAAGCGTTAGGATCGGTCGGATCCGGGGAGAAAAGGCCTGCGTAGAAGGCCCTGGCCCTCCCGCACATTTCCGCCGGATCCGTGAAGGGGGTGCCGTCCTCTGCTAGAAGGCTTGTGACGTACTTCTTAGCTCCCCTCTTTTTCTCCAGGGCGTAGAAGAAGCGGGAACCACGATCCATCTCCCGAAGGAGGCGGATGCAGGATCGAACAAAGGCACCTCGGGCCCGATGGTCCTCGAGGGTCCGCAGCTCTTCCCGCTTCTCCCGGCACGCTCCGCAGAGGGATGGATCACCGGGGCTGGTGGCCAGACGCCTCTCCAGCTCTAAGACCTCCCGTTCCAACTGCCCTATCGCCACATCCCTCTGTCGGCTGGCGCCCCGGGTGTAGTCACGGCAGAAGAGCCGGGCGCTCACCTTTCCCAGGTCCCACCACCGTCGCGCCAAGGGAAAGGCATGTCGCTGCCCTCGCCAGGCCAGCCAGAACTCCCGGAAGGACGCCACGAAGCCCACATCCTCCAACAAGCTATTATTAAAGTGCCAATAGGCCGTCCCCGGCCTCTCCGCGCAGAGAGAGGCTGTCACGGTGGCTAGATGGTGATCTGAAAAAGGGGCCGGCCGGACGCTGGAGGAGTGGGCCCAGGAAAGATGGAAGTGTGACATAAAGACGCGGTTCAACCGGGAGTGGTACGACCGATGGACCTCCACCCGGACAAAAGTGAATGTCGAAATGTCATCCGGGTGGTGGTCGCGCCAGACGTCCACCAGGGAGTGATGTTCAACGATCTCCCAGAGGACATCCGCGGCGGCCGGGTGCTGCTCGGTCCCCAAGCGGTCCCGTTCCTCAAGGGTGGCATTAAAGTTCCCGCCAAGGACCAGGCACTCGCGAGGATCCAAGGTGCCGAGGAAGGCGGACGCCTGCTGATAAAAACACAACCTCTCCGGGCCCGATGTCGGGGTGTAAACGTTGACGAGATTAAGCACAAGCCCCTCTGTGCGGACCTGGAGGTGCAGCAGGCGGCCTGGCACAGCCTCGGCGACCCCCAGCACCTCGGGTTGTAGGTCGGGGGAGAACAGGGTCGCCACTCCAGCCATACGAACTGTGAGGTGGCTAAAATAGACCCTGTCCCCCTACTCCAGCCACCAGCTAGCTTCAGCAGCTGGATCCGTATGGGTCTCCTGCAGGAAAATCACAGAGTACCCCCGCTCCCGAAGGAAGGAGAGCACCTGGCTCCTGCGGAGACCCATCCTACAGCCCCGGGTGTTTAATGTTGCGAAGATGATCGGTGCCATGCGGAGGGCTGGGGGGGATCCTCGCTAGCAGAGACACCCACGGCCTCCATCGGGCCGCGCAACAATCTGTGACCTACCCCATAAGCGATTAAGGAGTCACGGAAGAGGCGGACCCATTGGTAGGCCGCGGCGGCCTGCCTCCCAGTCCTCTTACCCTCCCCCATGAGGGTCCTCGCGGCCCGGAGGATCTGATGGAAATCCCCCCATCGCTGGAGTGCAAGCTATACCTTGTTGCGGGAGCCACGGACGTCCTCAAGGAATTCCCGTAGCTCCTCTCTCAGCGTATGGGGGGGTGGGGTTATCGATCTATGGCTTTCCCCCAGCGGGGCCCCTGTCACAGCCCCGTGGCCCACCGAGACGGGCAAGCAGGGGGCAGACCCTTGACGTGGCGTCCAATGGGCTGGCGCCACGTGGCCCGCCTCAGACCCTGGCTCAATGGGGGGCGGCGGAGGGAAAATAGCAGCCCCTGGTGGGTCGGGACAGGGAAAAACAAAGGCCACTCCTTGGGGGTTATCCTCTGGGATATAGAAGGAGACAGCCCCAGGGGCGGCAAAAGCATCACGGGAAGTGGAGGGGACAGGGACAGGGTCGGTGTCAGGGGTAGAGCTGGAATCAGGAATAGGGACAGGGGAAGGGGCGATATTGGGATCGAGGGTCCCAGTAGCCAGGCCACTGGGTCAGGGGGGGTAACACCCCGAAAATGGGCTCAGGGATTTGCGGGGAGAGAGGTGGGCCCTCGGCGATGCCGGACTCATGCTCCAAGGCAGATGGTAAGGCCGCGGCATCCATAGGTGGAGAATCGACGATGGGGCCCCCACCCAGAAAGGAAGTCGGCTGCCCCTCAGCCATGAGTGAGTCCCCTGGTGACTTGGGTCCCGGTTGCATGGCCCTGGCCGTCGCCTCAAGAGGCTTGGCGGCCGCTAGCGGGGTGCCATCTGCAGCCGGGTTGGTGGAAGAGTCCAGGGGCTCCTCGGAGGCGGGAGCGGAAGCAGTGGGTAAGGGGATGGAAGATGGGGAAAGGGGGGCCGAGGCGAGGTTGCTCAGAGCGAGGCCCGCTGGCAGAGGGTAGTCCTCCCCCTGGGTAACCGGGGTCAGACCCAGGGCTTCGATCTCCTCATAAATGGAAGGGAGATCATCTTCCACCACCCCAGGGCTCTCCCCTCCTGCACCCGAAGCGATGCTCGCCTTGGTGCATGCAGGGGCTTCAGATTGTAAGGGGGTGAGAGGAGCTCCATCAGGGGCTTCCATAGGAAGGTACTCCGGAGGAGGGGTAGTGCTATCCTCCGATGCTGACACGTCTTCCCTAGCCGGTAATGGTGGACAAAACCCACCCGGGGGCAAAGCTGAAGGCTCAGCATCGGTGCCCCCCTTCCTGGTCTTCCGGGGGGCTACCGCATCAGATGGAAGGAGCGGAGCTCGAGCCTTCCGCTTGCCCCGCTTCCCCTGCACTAAGGACCAGCCTTCCATAGCATCATCTGGGGGCTGGCTAACAGGAGTTGGGTCAGGGAGCAAGAGTGAAGGCTTAGGGACTCGGGGAGGTAATGGTGGGGCAGCATGTAGGAGGGAGCATTCTCTCTGGGGCATGCCTTCTTCTATGCCCGGCGATATCCCTACCTCACCCTCCTCCACAGGCCCAGCCAGATTTCAGGCGGCAGAGGCGGGGCCCTCTCGCTCGTCTAGGCGCACTGGGGGAGATACCCCTTGGGCCCGAGCGGGAGCATTGGTGGGCCGGAAAGGAGGAGGGGCAGCTTCGGGCGCCGGGCAGCTAGGGGCACCGGCGATGACAGGGCCGGTGCCCTGCCAGGGCTCGGGGGTCCCGGATGTCCCTCCGTGCCGGGCCAAGGGGCAGTCCCTCCTGATGTGTCCTATCGCCCAGCAGAGGTAGCACCGGGCCTCCCCCGTTGAATAATGCACCCGGTAGCGGGCCCCCTGGTAGGAGACCAAGAAGGACCCCTCGAGCGCCTCACCGTCATGTGCCGCCGGCGGCAGTTGTAACTGTACCTGCCGGCGGAACGAGAGGATGTGACGGAGGGTGGGGTCTTTGCAGCCCAATGGGAGAGGGCTGACCACAGAGATCGGCCTCCCCAGGGTAGAGAGGGTGGGTAACAGGGCGGCATTTGGAAGGAAGGGAGGGACAGAAGTCAGGACCAATCAGGCGCCCAGGTCTTCTAGCGGCTCCAGGGGGACGTACACCCCCCCCCACTGCCAGGCCCTTCTCCACTGCCTCCTGGGCGGCGGCCTCCAATGCTAGGAAGAAGACGACCTTGCTGTACATCTTGGAGGCCGCCACAATGGCCGTGGGCGCCACCACCCTCGCCAATGCCCGCACGTAGGTCTCCACGTGGGGCGAGGCGGGTACCAGGAAGCAACGGATGCCGTGCTTCCTGGTCAAGGTGGGGAAGGGGTCCCGGCCGCTATAGATGATAGCAGAGGTGGTGGATGGGGGAGATGACGTAGCGGCAGGCGGGGGGGCCGCCGCCACCTGGGCGTATGCCCTGGGAGCTGCGGGTGGGACACCCATAGAGCTGGTGGAGGGAACAGCAGGGAGGGACGCCGCGGCCTGTTGTGGGGCCGCGGCCGTGGGGGCACCCCCTGCCATGGAGGGCCTGGCTTTTTTAGCAGGGCCTTTACCCTTCTTCGTGCCCTGGCCCTTCCTGCTGGCTGGGGGGACTCCCCCAGAGTCAGAGGGGGCGAGGGACGTGGCAGCAGCGGAGGTTACCTCGTTACCCACCGCTGCCGGTGCTCCAGCAAGGGTGGTAGTAGGTGGCTTGGCAGCGGCGGTTGAGGTAGAGGCTAGGGGGGATAATGGTGGGGGGGGTGGAGGAGGGGCAGCAGGGTCTGCCCGAGAGGTCTCACTCTCCTCGTCCCCTGCCATAATGAGGGCGGGGGGAGAGCAAAAACTGGAGGAGGGGTAGGGAAAGGGGAAGCTGGTCAACCACTCCTCCCCGCTAGGCTGTAGGCAGGGGAGGAGGGTGCCAAAAAAGGGGGGGGTGGATGGGGGGCTATCAAGGGCTAGGGGTCAGTCACCGACTCAGGGAAGGTTTCCGGCTCCTCTTGTTGCACCAAGGAGGGGAGGATATAACATCATTGGGGGTTGCAGTGAGATAGAAACAAACTAAAACAGGGAGGGGCACAAGTGCATAGGAGGGGACATGGGTGCACGAGGGGAGGTCCTAATCAGGGTAAGGGGATTGCAGGGGGAAGGGAGCAACCAGGCGGGAAATGGGGCAGAGGAACCACGGGGCTAGCTTCGGAGGCTGGGGCGGATCAAACAAATGCTGCAGAGAGAAAGGGCGGGGCAGGCAAACAAACTGGAGCTAGCGAGGGGCTGGGGAAAGGGGGAGGGGCAAAAGGCAGCAAGGGGCAAATGGGTAGGCAGCAGGGGCAAAGCTGGGGGCTTGTTGCAGCGGGGAGAGGGTCAGTCAAAACGGGGGGGGGGGGCGGGGTACGTGCACTTGCAACAAAAGAAAGTCCTTGGAAGCTGGCTGCTGTATCAGGCCCAATGGTGGCAACAGGGCGTAGCAAGCCTAGGTGAGCAGCTGAAATCCCAGAGGCAGGAGCTTGAGGTAGATGGTAAGTAGCCAGTGGGGGTGGTGGAGGGGGCAACGATGATGGTGGTGGTGAGGGTCGGGGGGGACACAGACGGACCAGGAGGCAGGCTCCATGCCACACCCCCTGTGTCCCACAAACACAGTCTAGACCCCCATCACAAGAAGACAGTTCAAAAGTTACTCAGTCCATGAGAACCCCCTCCACGGTGGTCTGTAGATTTCGTACGCGCATCCCTACTGGCAAATGGTCTTCTCCTCCTCCTCCTCCTCGGGGCTCCAGCAGCTCCCAGCAGCAAACCAGCGGCAGTCTGGTGGCTCCCTCCAGGCCAGTGAGGTACGGGTGTCTGTTCGAAAGCAAACATACTGGTCACTGGCTGAACAGTTGTCTGTTCCCTGAGTGACTAGAGCAGGGGCTGCACTAGAGTAATTAGGAACCTGCTAGAACCAGTTAAGGCAGGCAGGCTAATTAGGACACCTGGAGCCAATTAAGAAGAAACTGCTAGAATCAATTAAGGCAGGCTAATCAGGGCCTGGGCCAGGGCCGGCTCCAGGGTTTTGGCCGCCCCAAGCAGCCAAAACCAAAAAAAAAAAAAAAAAAAGCCGCGATCGCGATCTAAAAAAAGCCGCGATCACAATCTGCGGCGGCAAGTCGGCGGGAGGTCCTTCACTCCCAGGCGGAGTGAGGGACCGTCCACCGAATTGCCGCCGAATACCTGGAACTGCCGCCCCTGTCCGGAACAGCTGCCCCAAGCACCTGCTTGAGAAGCTGGTGCCTGGAGCCGGCCCTGACCTGGGCTTTAAAAAGGAGCTCACCCCAGTTTGTGGTGAGAGTGTGAGAAGCTGGGAACAAGAGGTGCAAGGAGCTGAGAGTGTATGCTGCTGGAGGACTGAGGAGCACAAGCGTTATCAGACACCAGGAGGGAGGTCCTGTGGTGAGAATAAGGAAGGTGTTTGGAGGAGGCCATGGGGAAGAAGCCCAGGGAGTTGTAGCTATCATGCAGCTGTTACAGGAGGTACTATAGACAGCTGCAGTCCACAGGGCCCTGGGCTGGAACCCAGAGTAGAGGGTGGGCCTGGGTTCCCCCCAAACCTCCCAATTGACCTGGACTGTGGGTTCTCCCAGAGGGGAAGATCTCTGGGTTGTTTCCCAACCCACATGGTGAATCTCTGAGGCAAGAAAATCCACCAATAAGCGCAGGACCCACCAGGATAGAGGAGGAACTTTGTTACACTACACACACAATACATTTCTGATCTTAAATTTAGATTAATTCCCTTTGCCTTTTATTGTTTACTAATATTTCACATTGATGGACTTTATAGATTAATACTAATTAACCCCAAAGAGCAGAGGGGCAGATTAATGTAATGCTGTGGTACCTTCATATTTTATTCCTGTGAACTAGATCATGGCTTTTAGAAACAGCTCATAGCAAAGCGTAGTGCAGTACTCCCATACTCCTGAGAGATCATCAAGAGACTGAATGCATCCCAGAGGATCCCAGAATGTAAATATCTGTTATATCTCTTTAAGGGGTGCAATTTACTACCCTCTCCACAGTACCGCTCTATAGGCCAGTGTAGAAGGGGTGGAGCCATGGTCCCATCGCATCTGTTTACCTCTCACCCATAAAGCAAAGTGTGGAAGATTAGCCATGCAGGGGACTACAATGACAACAGAGCAGAGTCTTGTTAGAGTGAAGTCTGTTACAGTGGATTTCTGATGTAATGGACTTATGGTCGCATGCATCCACTGACTCCTTGGACACTTTCACAGAGCAGTGGACATTGTCTGGTGTTATGTACTTGGTGTTCCCATCTGGTTCTCTTCTTTTATACCTTTGCCCCCAGCTCCTGTTCCTGTTTTATCATTTCTTGTGTCCTGTGTTGATTCCAGGCTGTATGGCCCCTCCATTGTTCGAGAGGGTGGCCTTTTGCTTCTTGTGGGCTGCACCCACCCTTTTGGAATTTCAAATAGTCTGACCCTTTTGATTAGCCCTAAACTCACTTTACAATTAGTATTTTTATATCATAAATCATTGTATACTGAATCTGCAAAAGGCTTCATCTTATACCTAATGTAATACTGCTCTACAGCCAAAACGCTTCTGAAATAAATGTAGTCAAACTTTACTAATTCTGGGTCACTGAGAACGAAAATGATGCTTAAAATTGTTGATTGGCTCTAGTTTTCAAGATATGCTATTGAGTCAGTATATACGACCCTTGACTTGGGAATGGCGGAGGATAAGTGAGTTATAAAGGGAAGGGAATCTCAATTTAATCCAGAAATGACTAAAATACATCTTTCACTGGATCTATGAATAAATCTATGACTGGGTTTGGACAGTACCTGCTTTTTAGGCAAAACAATGAATGATGCAATCTCAAGCTGGTATTGTGTCATACATGATATGAATTGCATCATGTTATTCCTAGAAGTCATGGATGATGCAATCATAACGAAGCTTACATCACTCTGCTGAACAAATTGCCCTATATCAGCTCTAGAAATCATACAGTGTCGTGTTCTCTTATTTGTCTTGTTTGATTTTGCAAAGGGATACATTTCTGTTTAGCCAAAGTGAGCAGAGATGCCTCGTACTTGTGTGAACAGTGCAGATAACTTCTGCTATGTTTGTGGTGAAGTGACTTTTGCATCACAAAAGTGCAGTATAACCACTATGGTTAAGAAAGCCTATCACCTTTATTCTGGCTGCAAAATTGGAGATCAGGACAAGAGGTGGGCCCCACACATATGCTGCAACACTTGTGCAATAAATCTTCGCCAGTGGTTGAACAGGAAAAGGAAATCTATGCCTTTTGCAGTGCCAATGATTTGGAGAGAGCCAACAGATCATACCAGCAATTGTTACTTCTGCATGGTGCCTCCAGTTGGGAAAGGTGTGTCAAAGAAGAAAAAGTGGACTGTGCATTATCCGAACATTCCATCAGCTATATGCCCAGTACCCCACAGAGAAGGACTGCCGGTTCCTGATGCACCAGAATCATTCTCACTTGAGTCAGACGAGGAAGAGGATGAAACTTCTGGTCCTGAACCATCAATGTCACAGGACCCACATTTCCTCCCATCCTCCTCCTCTGAACCACACCTCATAACACAAGGTGAACTGAATGACCTTGTCAGGGATTTGGAACTACCCAAGAGTAAGGCAGAGCTGTTGGGCTCCAGACTACAGCAGTGAAATCTCCTGGCAGGTGAGGTTAGGGTTTCCATGTTCCGTGACCGTCAAAAGGATCTTGTCCCATTCTTCTTCATGGAAGGTGATCTTGTAGCCTGCAACAACATGGATGGTGTGATGGCAGCCCTCAACATCATTCTGATCCAGATGAGTGTTCATCGAAGACGAGTCTTAAAGCTGTTTTACTGCATAATGGCAATGTTTTGTCATCAATTCCCATTGGTCATGCAGTCCATATGAAGGAAACCTATTACAACATGAAACAATTTTTGAGGTGCGTAAACTATGACCAATATCAGTGGCAGCTTTGTCACGATTTGAAGGTTGTTGCTCTCTTGCTTGGTCTGCAGACTGGATACACAAAGTACTGCTGTTTTCTCTGCGAATGGGATAGTCGTGCAAGAGATTCCCACTACATCAAGAAAGATTGGCCCCTCCGACAGTCATTGGAGCCTGGGAGGAAAAGTGTTCATCATCCACCACTTGTTGAATCAAGGAAGATTTTGTTACCACCCTTACACATCAAGCTGGGTCTGATGAAGAACTTTGTCAAGGCCATTGACAAAACACAAGCAGCTTTCCACCTCCGTGGAAAATTTCCAAGGTTAAGTGAAGCTAAGATAAAGGAAGGTGTCTTTGTTGGTCCTCAGATTCGTGAACTTTTTCGAGATGATGCATTTGACCTTGCACTGCGTGGCAAGGAAAAGACGGCATGGAAAGCCTTCCAGTTAGTGGCAATACATTTTCTCGGAAACAACAAGGCAGACAACTACAGGTTGTTGGTGGAAAACCTCCTCAAGGCATCCAAAAGCCTTGGTTGCAACATGTCACTAAAGATACATTTTTTGCATTCTCATCTAAGATTTTTTTCCACCGAACTGCGGAGCAGTAAGCGACGAGCACGGTGAGCGATTTCACCAGGGCATTGCAACAATGGAGAAACGCTATCAGGGCAAATGGAGCCCATCAATGCTTGCAGACTATTGCTGGACAGTGACAAGACATGCTCCATTTAATAAATACAAGAGACAAGCCAAGAAGCGCCGAGTAGACACTGAATAGGACTAAACTATGTACAGAATGGTTTTTTGCCTTTTGGTTCATAATACATTTTATTTATACAACCCTTTTGCTGATTTTTGAAGTGTTACATAAACAGGACAGGTGAAATGTTATCATGTAAAGCAACCATAAACACATGAAAAGACCTAGGTTTACAATTTATGATTAAAACTCTACTATCTACACAATATACATAAACATAAAATGTAAAAACTTAAATATCTTAGAAACAGTAGCCAATCAGTTGTTTTAATTGTCATATTTGAATTCAGCACATCAAAATACATAATAAATAGCACATTTTATCTCTGAAGCAGACGACTTCTCAAAAATTGTAGACCAGTGTAATTTGAAATAACACACATCTTGGCATGTATTTTTCTTTTTAAATAACTATGTGTAGCTTTATCAGCACCATTGTTAGCTACTTTACTTGTTAAACCTCGGTGCAATCAACGGGGCAATCTCTAGCAGCTTCCACCACTGAAAGGGCAAACCTGTTCTCTCCACTACTAGGCAAAATGGCCTTTGTAATGTATTTTAGCAAGTTCTCTACTCCTAATGCACTAGCTTACTGAGGCATGGAAAAGTCATTTCCACATTAATCTACACCTGAAAAAGCTGCTCTGATAAGACTTGGCCTCAGTCAGTAAATCCTTCTCAACTCATCTTGGTACTACTGCAAGGCTAATTGCACAATCAACAATCACATATCTAACCAAGGGATTGACTTAATTTTTTTAAACTCCCTTTGGAGTTTTGCTGTTGCACAGCTCACTACTGATTATATTACAGAAGGAACCACTGTGGTCTATTTGTGCTGACATTAATTCTAATAATAGTGAAGTTTTCCTCCACACCCAATTATTAAAATTAAACACATCTCTGTCTGGCTATGTTATATTCTTTCTATCCATCTGCTTACGAATCCATTACAATAACACCACATGATAGTAGAGCAGCAGATTAAAGTGAGTTCTTAATCAGGTGTTAGACATAAGTGCAAAAGCTTTAACTGAAGACCATCAACTAGCTTAGCTATAGTGCAACTAAATGAGGATTTTGCAGTGTTTTGTGGGTGACTTTTAGTCCCGATACAGAGAGCAGTATGTTCTGTATTCCAGGCAAAGATTACTTCTGAAAGTGTCAGTTTCCTGACAGATGGAATTTTTGGTGTAGCAAATAGGACATTCAGCATCAAAAGACTTAAGAACAAAACACTTGATTGTAGAAGCAGTCCTACACTAGGAAGACACTAGGAAGTGTCAGTGTGGTTCAGTCCTATTCCACTCCATAGAGATAACTGGGAAGTGGATTACTGCTCCAATATTGCAAATACCACCCACTCAAAAATGTTGGCTTGGGCCTCCCAAAATCATAAGATTGGCAGAATTAAAAAAAATACATTTTATATGTCTTCTGGCTTTGTGAGCCTTTAGGGTACATTCAGGTCACACTTTTAACTTTTTCTCTGCAATCACAAGTGACTTTTTCTTTTAAATTAAAACTGATTTTCCCCCCACAGTCACTAAACTCCAGAAATTGGGAATTAAAGAGAAAACACCAATGAGAAAACACAATGAGATTCGTGATAATAATCATAATTCATGATTAAAAAAATTTGAAAGAGTTGGAAACCCCACTTTTGCACAGACAAACATTCGATGAGTGGGGATGGAGTTGTAGGTCCACCTCCTTCCTTTCCCATGTGGTGTTCCATATGCCTGCAGGGGAGAATGGATTGGAGTAGCTCCCACGTTCACAGGGGCTGAAAATCTGTCTAGACTTATGCACAAGGGTTAGGGAAAACTCTTCTTGTCCCTCCCCCCAGAACTCATACACTGGTGCACTCTGAGTGCATGCATGCATGCCTGCCAAGGCCAGATAGGATCTGCCCTAAAGAGACTAATATGTAACCACCAGAGCAAAGGATGAGAACACACTAAAAAGGAACAAAATGTGAATTGTGCCACATTCTGAATAGTTGCCGCTGTCTGTCCCTGTACAGTTTAGTCTGTATAGGCTGTCCCTGTATACTTTCTTCCAGGCAGCTGTGGAAAGGGAAAGATGATCTACAAAAACACATAGTGAAGAAGCGCTTTGTCCATCAAGACTATTTTGCACAAAATAATTGTCAACAGTTCCACATTTGTATGAAGTGCTATTGTCTCCCTAAGTTAGACTGGTATCTAGCACAGCTCTTTCATCTAAAGAACAGTATGGGAAAAGCCATGGAGCCGCAGCTTCTTTTACATTTATTTACTTTTGCTTCCATCAAGGGTCATTTCAGAATAAAGACAGCTATTGAGTCTGACTTTTCTCTGTGATTTACATAATGAGGATGTGGCTACAAGTCAAGCATGGCATTTAAACAAAGAGATGTATTAGCTAAAGAACAGATAAGTGTGGGAATTAAAGAAAAAAGTTAATGTAAATAGAAATAGAAATATACATTAGTGTCTAGGATTTAATACTACACAGTCTCAGGAGGTTCAATATTTAACTGCCTCAGTTTCACAACTTTATTAAAGAACCCAACTACACATATACCTCACAGAAGTATTACGTGTGCAATGTTTTTACCATATAAAATACTATAAAAATGCTACACACATTCACGTGCCATTTGAGATATAAAATACTTTTTTAAAAATATTTTTTTTTCTTAACAGAGAAAACAAAATTTCAAATGTGTTTAAATCTGTTAAAACATTTGTGTCTTTTCCCACTTACTTTAGCATTGTTTGAATGGCTTCAGCATTCCGTAGCAAGTATTGCCTCTCCTTAGGGTATAAGTGTACTTTAATGGATCAGCTGTCAATGGATCAGGGTAAATAATGGTAGTAGGACTCTACACTTCACCTGTGGCCCCCCAAGTTAGGGAAGATGAGGATCTTTTCGCCTTCAAGGTAACTGTTCTTTTGTCTAAGCTAACCTGAGATTTTTTCTCTTTACCTTGCAAGTTTCATAAACAAGTAATCACTGTTTAGCTAGCTCTGTATTCTGCTCCGTGTATCTCCCGAGCACTCAGTAGGCACTCTCAATATATAATCGATCTGCTTGCTAATCATTCAAAAATAAACCCTGGCAACACAACACTCTAGAAAAATGCAATCAGGTCCTTGCCTTCCAGTCCTGTCTGGCAGCTTTTGAGGGTGAGATTTAGACTGGTTTTCTAATAACTCTGTTTTGTTCTGTGAGTTTTTTATTTTTCTATTAAACTGATAGATGCAAGAGTATTTTTTGTTTACATTTTTATTCCTTCAGGTTTGCTCCCAAGTGCACAATCTTTTGCTCCAGATACTCAAATCTCTGCTCAGTTTGAACACATTGGTCTGAAAGTTGGTAAAATTTAGCATCTGAAAGTTATACTTCCTTCATTAGTTGTATGTTTTACACCTTCTAGAAGTGCAGCTATGAAATTTGATTGGGTTGGGAGCACTTTACCTAGTAAAATATCTCTACATGTCTCCTCATTTATGGGCAGGGCTGATGAAGGGATGGGGGCTGGTGATTGAGCATGTGAGAAATCTTAGCTAGAAAGACTATATTCCTTTTGGTTAATCTTAGGGCTTGTCTACACTTGCAGAGCTGCAGCTATGCCACTATACCACTTAGTGAAGACTACCTATACTGACAGGAGAGCTTCTCCCATCAACCAAGATACACTCCCTCCCTGAGAGGTGGTAGCTATGTCAACAGGAGAAGCCCTCTGTTCTTCTGTGCTGTCTACACCTGGGGTTAGGTTGGTATAACTGTGTTGCTCCATGGTGTGGATTTTCCACACCCCTAAATGGCGTGTTATACAGAATAAGATGATGGTGTAGACCAAGCCTTAGTCTCCTCAGGCATCCAGGGATGTTGACAGTGATGGAAATTAAACAACAAAGAGGAAGACAACAGCAGTTATCTCACGATTTTATAGGGCACATGCATGGAGAGATCAGCCATCTGAAATTATCACATTTTTATTCAGGGCTGGTCCAAACGAGAGGCAACTATTCCAGGTTTTTTACTTCAAGACACTCCCCATTGTTTTCAGCAGATGCACAGGCAAAGATGCCAAACCTGTTACAGACAGGGGCTCCTGAGTCATGGCTGCAGGTAGAATAGAGTCTGCTCACCCAGCAGCTAGTGTAAAGTGTATACATCAGTGCCATGCATCACGCAGTGCTAACTGCTTCATGTCAACCACCCTCTACAGTGAAAACTCTGGGGATCAGGACGTTCTTCTGTCTCCTTATTCTGACTGTGGCACATCACAAGTTTGGTTGTCTCTGAAACCTCCATTCTTTGACCCTCTCCACAAATATACATTCTGATGTTGGATTCATCATTACCTGTTTTCCACCAGCCAGTCTCTGGTCAATCATCAGACCCAGCAAGGAAGATCTACACTGACAAAGAATGGAAAATTGCCTATCTTGGCAGCCACCTCTCACAGAGGGCAGACATAGATATTGAGATTCAGCACAGAATCCGTTGCACCAGCCTTACCTTTGGCAGACTGTCTCGCCGGGTGTTCAACAATCACAAAATCAGAACACATACCAGAATCTTAGTTTATAAAGCTGTGGTAATCCCAACTCTCCTCTATGGCTCTGAGACTTGGGTGACCCACCGAAAACCTGGAACACCAGCACTTTCTTCTGAAGACCCTCAACATGAAGTGGGAGGGTCATCACACTAGTGTCAGTGTCTTCACAGAGGTCAACATCTTCAGTGCTGAAGCTCTGATTATCCAGCACCAGCTGAGGTGAAGTGAGCACTGTGCGCCTGATATACGCTTACCAAAACAACTGCTGTACGCCCAACCCACCAAAGGAGAAAGGAAATGGGGAGGCCAAAAGAAATGCTTTAAAGACACCCTCAAGATAAACATCAAGGGATGTGTCATTGACACCTTGGGAGACAGCAGCCCAGGATAGGAATAACTGGCAAAGACTTGTCAGAGAAGGAGCGTCCACTTTTGAAGAAAATCGCCTTGCCCTGGTCACAGAAAAATGCCAGAAAAGAAAGGAATGACAACTGTCACTCAGCAATCGTGGCTCAACCCTGTCTTCCAACACCACCTGCAACGTCTGCCGAGCCTGTGGCTCAAGGATCATACTCCTCTTTCATTGGTTTTATTTTTTATGGGTTCTTTGGTGACTGAGATCATCCTCGACCTTGAGGGATCACCAATGATGATGATGATGACCTGTTGCCACCTGTGAGGCTGAACATATATAGAGGCTTGGAAACTACTTCCCCTATTCCAAACTGTGGGACAGGTGACTAAGTTAGTCACAAAATTAATTTTAGGCCTTATACAATGGAGTAGCATTGGATGGCTTCAAAGGGGGACCAGTTTTAAAGGAGCTGGTGCTGATCTGGATGACCATTCACTCCCTGAAGTTCTCACCAACATGTCTTCTCTGTGGGTTACACAGCCCCACACACATTTGAGATCTGGGATCCTTTTGAATTCCCATATAATCCAATGTAGAAGTATCACTAGAGTTCAGTTGCTACAGATTGTCAGGAATCAGCCACGGGTGGGCTACAGATGTAGATGAGGCAATATATATTGCTGCAGTCAGGATAAGCCTTATCTATGGCAAGGTGTACATTATAAAGTATTGTTTAAGGTTCATCTATTTTAACCATCATTAAACAATGATTTCCCAAAACTCCTGTGGACCAAAGTACTGAGGCCAAAATAATCAAGTCTAGAATATTAATTATCAATTTTCTTGTTTGTGTTTTGTCTCCTTTTCTTATCTAATTCACCTCTATAGATTTTTCTCAAAAAATAATACAGATAAAGTTGGAAATACAAAGCTTTAGATACAACAAATTAAACTAAGTGTTTTCTCCTCTCTGAACTCTTTTTATTTAACTAGGAAATCAAGATACTAACCTAAACTGAGAATCAGTGGAGCCCTTTTAACTTAAGATAGAAATCTAAAGTCAAACTAAGAGGAATGTGACATGCTGCTAATAAATTTAAGAGGCAAGATGAAACTTTGCATTCTGTTGTTCAGAAATGAACCTTGAAAATGAAACTGGGTATTAGCTAGGACAAAATTTATTCATATAGGTGAGAGGAGAGTCTAGCAGCCTGGCACACAGTGTACCAATCTAGAAAGAAAGCCAGGAGCCTAGGTAAAAGAAGGGAAGATGGAGATTTAGGAGCCATAGCATCATGGACAGCAGGTGAACCATGGGCTTGGGGAGGCTAGCCCCTGGCCGGCCTGCTCCTTCTGCCCAGGGCCCTTCCCCTCCCACTCCTTTTCCCCTGCTGGACCAGCCCCTGGGCTTCCCGCCCACCTGGAGCAAGTGGAGGGTCTGCGACACCTCACAGCTGCCTATGCAGATCTTGCTGTGGCTCCGAGGCCTCCACTCCCAAGGCCAGAGCCAGGTCAGGAAGCGCTGCGCAGGCAGCTGTGGGGAGATGGCATGAAGTGGCAGACACTCCTCCTGCTCCGGGAGGGCGGGAAGCCCAGAGGGTGGTGAGATGGGCAAGGGGCTGCTATTAGCCCCCACACACACCTCAGGCAGGTGGAGGATCTGACATGGCTCCCCTCAGTTGCCCGAGCTCCCCGGCTGGGCTCCATGCTGGCCTGGCCAGGGTGTGGGGCCTCAAGAAGAAGAGGAGGGGAAAGGGATGTGGTCCACCCCGGCGAAAAGTGGAAGACCAGGTGGCAGGCACGTCCACTTTCAAAAAGTGGGAGGGGAGGGCTATGGCCCCTTGACACCCTCCCCCTGGTTCCGATGCCACTGGCCTGGGCCCCGGCCAAGAGCCGCAGCAGAGCACAGTGGGAAGCAGGAGGAGGCCTGGGAGTGGATTGTGGGTGGGACCATGCAGGCAGTTTGGGTAGGCTGAGCCTTCCCCTAACTTTGATACCCACCGCCCATGCATAGCATGCAGCTGTCTAAATTGACGTATACTGTAGTTGCCACAGCACTGAGTAATTGTATTAAAGTGCAGTTATGTTCTGTAAAAACAGCATTTGTGAGTTCCATGTTTGCATCAGGTACATTCTTGGTCTCTGTACATTGCAAAGCATTTTTGGAACCCTGGATGAAAAGTACCCTGTAAGTTCAAAGTATTATTTCTATTATTCTATCTTTGGTATTTATTCCCTCAGAATCCAGTGCATCAGGAGTTGATTGCTGTCTTAACTGCATATCTATTCTGGAACAAGGGTTTTGTTCTCCTTCCTTCCCTTGACGGGATGACAAATCTGTTGAGGCTTCATAATGCCTGAGTCAGGGCTTCTTGTCTCTGTTTCAGGAATTACATGAGATTTTCAATGCACCCCATCTTCTCCTGTCATATACCAACTATTGCTGCTCTTTCCTCATACAGCACAGATGCAAAGAAGGAACAGGAATTGGCACATTATGCTCCTGTGTCACTTAAGTATCCTCCATGGATGAATATACAGAAGTTGTTCAGGGGGAGAAATTCATCCCTGCTCTGATGTTCTTTACAGTAATAATAATGCTGTGCACTTACATGGTTCTTAACATGTAGGAGTTCTCTCTTAGGTTAACAGGCTTTGAAGATGAGTTCACTGACCTCACTGAGAGCTGGAGTTCCTTAACAGCACCTTTATAAACCAGGTGTAGCAAGGGGGTGTGGCTTCCCTCTAAGAATGATGGGGAGGTACCACCTCTCACACTCTGGTGGGGGGAGCCAGGCAAGCTATTCCTGCCCCGCAGGAGGAAGAGGGGTGGGACAGGAAGTATAAAGGGGGGCACAGCAGCTCAGTTAGGCTGGAGATGCCAAAGGAGACAGACACCTCTGAGCTGCTGTTGGAGCAGGAACCTGAAGAGGATCCCTGCAGTGCTGATGAACTGCCAGAGTTGTCTATCGACAGGGGCAGTAAGGAGCTGCTGGGACTGCCACTTGCCACAGACCCCGAGGAGACAGGGGACACCTATGGAGCGCAGGTACCCAGCAAGGGAGACATAGGAAGTGGCACAGGGAAACCAGACTTTAGTCCAATTCGGTTGTTGCCTGAATCAACATCAGCATGTTTCAGCTGGATCCCTGCTGACCCAATGGAAGAAGACGCCATCACTGTTAGGGCCCTGAACTGGGACTCAGTGGAGTAGGGTGGACCCAGGTCCCACTTCCCCCATACTACCAATGCAACTCTGGTGTGGCTGCCTCCTCACTTTTAGCCAAGAGGCCTGAGTTTGTCTGGCGGAATTAGAACGTCAGACCGTTTGATGCTCTGCCCTGCCTGAGGGCCTGGCCCCTAGACTGGTTGGTGCTCTGCCCTACCTGAAGATCTGAGTGTCAGAAACTGCTTATGGCTCCACCCTGCCCAGAGGGCCTGAGCTCCAGAAACTGAAAATTCTTCCCCGTAAAGAGTGTCTTTATAGATGTGTAGCAGCACGGGGGCCTGGCCTCCCCAAGACTGACGGGGAGGGTCAGCCACAGACCTCTTACACCAGGACACTTCTATTTATACACCTAAATATAATTTTGAGCCTAACTTTAGACACTCAGTTTGATATACCATTAAAATCCAAACAAAACAGTTTTTGCTCCCACATTTCATTGATATCTAAACATGTTTACTCTGTTTACTGATGACTAGAGGCTGTTTGTTTTGAGAATGTTTCCATAACTGAAATGGGAACATCCATATATTTTTGACATAGTTATGTGAGCCTGAGAGTTATTTATTTTGTTACATAGGGCTTGTCTACTCCACAAGATACTGTGTGTGTGAAATGCAGAATGTGAATCCACAGCATACCAATTTGCTGCACAGTCGCATCCCCTATGGACACTGCTGCAGAGCACTGAATGTCCTGCAGTACTACAGTAGTAGAAAGCCAAGCCCTTTGGCTGAGCTGTAGCAGTGCCCACATGGGATGTTACTGCATGACAAGTTGATATGCTATAAATTAACACCCTGGCTTGCCATGTAGACAAGTCTTTAGACTTTCATGTACTTTTTAAATTTACATCCAGAAAACCTGTGAAAAGAAATTGGACAGTGATTCCACTCACCTCAGCATACCTACACATGCAAAAATGGGTTCTGTGGGAAGGGAAGGATTTTGATCTCGTCACATGGGAATCTGGGGAAGGTCATTTCTCAGAGCTATGTTGTGAAACAGACAACACCCTACATTTCTTGGCAAAGAGGAAGGGAAGGTTCCCTTTGTTTTGCCCAGATATCTGGGAATATCAGCTCAATGGGATAGACCACAGGAGAATCTAGCCTTTACCTCCTGCATATTTTCAGCTGTATTAGGAAAATGCACAAACATGTAGACATGTGTCAGTTCGGTACTCAAGAACAGATTCTGGCACCTGGAAAGAGACCTGATTGACACTTGTCATGTCTAATATAACTTTTTGAAACAACCTACATCCACAAGGCCTCTTCTTCTGCATAGAAAGTATCAGAGTTGAGATGTCATAGCATCAGTAATGTCTAAGACTACACCTTTGTTGTCTCTGCAAATGCAAATTCTACTTTGCAAATGTGAAAGTAGATCCTGTACTTATGGGCTGTATCCTAACTAAAGTTTGTTATTTGTATTCTAGTAATGTCTAGAAGCTTCTCACTGACTCATCACTCCAGAGTGCCCCATTGTGGCATAACCTTGCATTGCAGCAACTCTGCCTCACTCTCCTCGGGAGTTCAGTGGTCTGACATGGTGGTGACTTGGCCCTCTGAGTATCAATGTCCCAAATAAGTCACATCCAAAAAAATAAAGATAATCAGCACAACATTTTCCCCTCACATCCAGGCTCCTCTACGGTCTCAGTCTCCTTCCAGGACAATGGCTTATAGGATTTCCCCCTAGAGTCCCTCAGCAAAGCTAAAAAAACAGATAAAAATACAAATTAAGAAACAATCCACACAACCAGGCCTTGTGCATGAGTCCATCTTAGTCTCTCCAGTTCCCCACTCTTCTACAGCACGCCCGCCCACCCACCGGGCTGCGTCCCTAGAATCTAGCTCCCTTTCAAGGCACACCCCAGGAGCTAGCTTTGCTCCTGCAGCTTTCCCACAGCTCTCCCTCTAATTCCTTCACATCCCATGGAGTGGGAACTGTACATCACTCCTCTTCTGCATCTCCTTCCCCCAACTGCACGAAACTCCTTCCTTTTAACTCCTCTCTGAGCCTGGCATATCCTCCAGGTGTAACAAGATGGGGTTAATAGAGCCCACGGGCATCAATTAATGCCTTCTTGGCCTCTGTGGACCAGATGCAGAGCCCCCCAGACCAGTGGCCAGGACCCGGGCAGTGTGAGTGCCACTGAAAATCAGCTTGCGTGCCATAGGTTGCCTACCCCGATCCAGCCTAAACCTCCCCCACTGCAACTTGAGACCATTACTCCTTGTTCTGTCATCTGCTACCACTGAGAACAGTCTAGATCCATCCTCTTTGGAACCCCCTTTCAGGTAGTTGAAAGCAGCTATCAAGTGCCCCCTAATTCTTCTTTTCTGCAGACTAAATAATCCCAGTTTTCTCAGCCTCTCCTCATAAGTCATGTGCTACAGCCCCCTAATCATTCTTGTTGCCCTCTGCTGGACTCTTTCCAATTTTTTCACATCCTTCTTGTAGTGTGGGGCCCAAACCGGACATAGTACTCCAGATGAGGCCTCACTAATGCCGAATAAGGGGAATGATCATGTCCCTCAATCTACTGGCAATGCTCCTACTTATACAGCCCAAAATGCAGTTAGCCTTCTTGGCAACACGGGCACACTGTTGATTCATATCCAGCTTCTCGTCCACTGTAACCCCTAGGTCCTTTTCTGCAGAACTGCTGCCTAGCCACTCGGTCCCTAGTCTGTAGCAGTGCATGGGATTCTTCCATCCTAAGTGCAGGACTCTGCACTTGTCCTTGTTGAATCTCATCAGATTTCTTTTGGCCCAATCCTCTAACTTATCTAGGTCCCTCTGTATCCTACCCTACCCTCCACGTATCTACCACTCCTCCCAGTTTAGTTTCATATGCAAACTTGCTGAGGGTGCAATCCACGCCATCCTTCAGATCATCAATGAAGATATTGAACAAAATGAGACCCAGGACCGACCCTTGGAGCACTCCACTTGATACCGGCTGCTAACTAGACGTGGAGCCATTGATCACTACCCGTTGAGCCCAACGATCTAGCCAGCTTTCTATCCACCTTATAGTCCATTCGTCCAGCCCATACTTCTTTAACTTGCTGGCAAGATGACTGTAGTGTATGGTAGGTACCAGATAACATCTCTCAAAGAAGAAATATAGATGTGGAAAAAGGTTTTATTGGGTGCCAGATTAAAATGAAACATTATATCGATATTACTAGCTGGCATATTTGTAATTGGAATGCTCATAACAAATGCCATCCACATGTAACATGACCCCATGAACCATAAAAAGCTTGTTTATGGTTATGATTGGCCCAGGGTACAGCATTACACATGGTACTAAGCAGCCCCGGTTTAACCAATGTGCACTTGGTATACTTGCCCAGGGCCCCCATTTCAGAGAGGCCCTGGTTCATAAGATTTGGATGGGTGACATTGTGACAGACCGAACCTGAATGGCATGCAGCCCCCCGTGTCAGGTCGCAACACACGCACTCAGATTTGGGTTAGCTACTACCACCCCCACCTCTGTCATAATGGAGGAGTGGCCAGGCCAAATCTGAGCAAGTGGCATTGCAACCTCTCACTCAGGTTTAGCCCAATCACTCCTCCATCGTGATGGGGTGGTAGTAGACACGCCAAATTTTTAGTGGATGGGGGGGTGTCCTGGCAACATCACTCACTTAAATTTGGCCTGTGCCATGTGAATGCAGGGTGGGTTATGGGAGAGAGTCGAGCTATTGAGTGGCCAGGATTGGAAAGAGCCACCTCAGCCTGTGACAGGAAGGGAGCACTTAGCTGGCAGGAGGGTGTATGGGCTCCTATGCATGACCAGGAAGCTCTCGAGGTGGTGGATGAGGGACTGGATCGGGAGTTGTTGTTGGGTTATGAGGGGAGTGGGGAATGTGGAAGGGTAGCAGGGTGAGGGATTGAACAGAGTTGTGGGGGAAATGGGGGATGTTGGGGGCTGTGGCTGGTGGGTGGGACAGTTATTCAGGGATTGGTGTGTGGGGTGGAGTATGTATGGAGTGGGGGTGCTTTGTTGATCAGCCCCTGTTCATGCTTCACAGCAGCTGGCTCAGAGTGAGAGTGGGATTAGTGCCACTCAAGTTTGGCCCGGCTACCCTTCCATCATGATGGGGCGGGGACGGACGGACGGACATCCAGGTCAACTTCAAGTAAAGGTGAGAGACCCCAATTTCCATAGTTCACAGTAGCCCACAATTTCCATAGAACATGGAGTCCAAAATTCCTTTTTCCTGCTTCTTCATGACTGTCAGAGGTAACATGTTACCTCCAGAATACAGTGAATTTGTTCTGATATTACATGTGATACTTAGGACTTGATCCTCAGCTGGTATAAATTGACACAATTAATGGATCAATGCTGATTTACTGCAGCTGAGGATCTGTCCCTTGATGTATGATTAGGGATATTGTGTTATAATTGTTAGACATCTGTCTGATGTGTTCAAATATCTATAATTACCATTCTTATCCTAAGCCCTGGTTGTACCTCCTGAGGAGTTATAGGTATTTATACCTAACAAAATGTAGTGTAGCTGCTCTTCACAGCTGTTGTAATCTAAACCAGAACACAGAGAAGTAAAGTGAGAGAGGAGACAAAGTAAACTCTGTCCTCCTCCTTTTGCCTTTGCATAAACCCTGAACTTATTCACACCTAGTTTTCTCCCGACTCAGAAAGAGAAAATAAGATTCACAGGAGAGCAAAGAATCAACAGTATTGCCTTTTCCCTTAAGGATTGTTTATATTTTCCTGAGGATCATGACCTCAATTTTCAAGATGCTCATGATGTGTCTTGATCATTTGTATTATATAACAAGGGAGCCAAAAAAGGATATCTATTTTTGTGAGTAAATGGATGAATGCTTGATTGGCGTGAATGCTGTACTTTAACTTTTATGAGAGCAGCCCTTTGAAAAGTTCATGGGCACTCAAGAAGAGTCTTGGAGCTGTATTACAAAACTGAAAAAAGAAATTGCCATCTAAGTCACCAACAAATTAGCTCCACATTATCAATAATTTCATAGTTCTCAAGAAAGCACATTTATTTATATTGCTATCGTGAAAGGCAAACACCATTCTTCTTGGTGTTGATTTCTGAAAATATTTGATACAGTTATTCTGTTATCATTATCTGTTTTGGCATTATTCTGCCTCATTACTTTTTTCATCATCTTTGATTATAGTTGGTTTGGTAGTCACTCGTGACTGAACAGGGAATAAAATTTAATTTTTTATTCCAAATTTGTATGAGTCTTTGCTTCACTTTTCTAGTGAGATGATTTTGGGAAGCTGAAAGACCTGCTGGGAATTTGGTACCCATTTAGCTTTTGATTACATTGCTATTGTACAGGAAACTGTTTAAACATTACTTACAAAGTACTGTCTAAAAGCAACCTTGGTTAGATATTAAATGCAAAAAACAGTGTTAATACAATATAAGGAATGATAAATTAAGCCCTCACACATCAGAATGTGTCAGAAGTTAAGGTGGCTCCTACATTGTTAACTCAGCTATACTGTCTGTTGTGGGTGGGATTTTCAAAAGCACTCAGCATTGGTCTACCTCAGCTCCCTGAGGTCAGTGTTAAAACTCTCATAGATTTTAAAAATCTCACCTATGCATTTCATAGGATACATTAATAGGGTGACCAGACACCCATTTTTAAAGGGACAGTCCCATATTTAAGCCCTTCTGCAGGTGTCTTGACTTTTTCTTAAAAACAGGCAAATTGTTCCATATTTTCTGTCTCCCTCTCATCAGTACTGGCTGGTCCTGCTGCTGGCCAGATCCCTGCTTGCCAGCCACCTATCCACCAGTGGTGAGTGGAGGGGGGTTCCAGTGGCGGACAATGCAGGTGGGTGTGCAAGGCTGGTGGTGGGGCGAAGATGCAATACGCAGGGCCGGCCGCTTCCCCTGCTGGTCTGTCAGCCCAGCCCACTACATGCCGGCTCTCGGGCAGCAGGACCCAGCCCCCACATCCCATTTCTGGCCGACGCTGGCACTGTGAGCTGAGTGTGGCAGGTGCCAGGTGCTGGCCAGTTATGTGTTGCCTCTGCTGCCCAGTCATCCAGGGCCGCCCGGGGTGGGGGTGGGGGTGGGGGGCAAGTGGGGCAATTTGCCCCAGGCCCTGCAGGGGCCCCCACGAGAATATAGTATTCTATAGCATTGCAACTTTTTATATGGAAGGGGCCCCCAAAATTGCTTTGCCCCAGGCCCCCTGAATCCTCTGGGTGGCCCTGCACTCATCGGCCATTTACATGCTCCCCCATCCCGCTGTCCTATCACAGCTTTGCCCCTTCGCCCCCCTGGTCCTCCATATCCCCCGCCCCCCCCCCAAGTGGAGCACGTACCACTCCCAGTGCTGTGCAGAGAACCAGTCCCTGGTCAGAGCACTCAGCTCACCAGCAGCCTGGCTGGCAGGCTCCTTCCTTTTCCCATTTCTGGCTAGGAGTAGCTGTGCCAAATCCCCTCACAGCACTGGCATGGAGAAGACTCTCCACCCCTCAGATAAGCTCTAGAGTGGTGGGGAGGGGGAAGCGATTTCCAGCCTGTTCCCACCTCAACTCTGCAGGGTCCACAGCAGCCCTTGGGGCAGGGGCTTAGCACCCTCTTCCCCCCCACTCCACGCATGGCCTGCGTCCTGCCCCCACGGAGTCAAGGGCTGCTCCGTCCCCTAGGCATCCTTCCCTGCTGAGCCACCTCTCTGGCTGGGTTTGCTGAAGCCCCTGCAGTCAGGTTCCCTGGACCCTGGTGTACTGTGCATCCTTAGGGTTCAACCCCTTCCTGCCCGTGTTGTAGCCAGAGGCGGTTGGGTTGTGTCGGTGGCCAGCAGCAGCCTGGAAGCTGCCGTTCTACACTGGGTGGGAAGGAAGAGACAAGCTGCTTCTAGCCACATGGTGGGGGAGGGAGGTGGGAAGAAGACATGAGCTCTGCAAAGGCTAGGTCATCCCTTCCCCCTCCCGCCCTGCAGCTGGAAGTAGCTCCCATCCCTTCCCTCCTGCACGGTGCTGAAAGCCTGCTGTTGACCACATTCTGGTGTGGACCCTGGAAGAAATCTCGGGGGGAGCATGTGACCTTGCATGTGCATCCACCATGTTGCCTTAGAAAAACATGATGCCAGGTACCAGGAGAGGGGGTCCATCCCGGAAGCCCAGCCAGGCAGAGAGAGTGGAGAGTGCCGGGCAGGGAGGGTCAGGTCGGTTGGTCATGCTCCCCTGTGTGAGAGAAGTGAACGGGAGTGTGTGTGTTTCACCTCTCCCTGTGTGAGCCCTAAAGCCTTAAAGATAAGAAGTTAAATTAAAAAAATCCAGCTATGCAGTATTTCTTTTTAACAGGGGCTCAGTCAACATGATGTTAATTTGAATGTTTGTACTGCATAGTTCTGATTGATTGCCATTGAACTCGCTTGAATACGAGGAGGGTGAAAGTAACTTAAAGGACTTACCGGTACACCAGAGTCCTGAGTGGGGCATGGCCTCAACTGGAAGAGGTGGGGCCTTTCAAAATTTAAAGGCCCTGGGGCTCCGACTATGGCTGGGAGCCCCAAGGCCTTTAAATCACCCCGGAGCTACCAGCTGCAGAGGCGGCTGGGAGCCCCGGGACTCAGGGGTGAATTAAAGGGCCCGGGGCTCTGGCCGCTGCAGAGCTCCGGGCCCTTTAAATCACCACAGGAGCCCTGCCGTCACTGGGGTAGCGGCAGCAGGGCTCCGGCGGTGATTTAAAGGGCCTGGGGCTCCCTGCAAGGGCCAGAGCTCCAGGACCTTTAAATCCCCGCCTGAGCCCGGCTGCCGGAGCTCCGGTGGTGATTTAAAGGGTACGGGGCTCCCCGCAGCGGCTGGAGTCCTGGGCCCTTTAAATCACTGCCGGAGAAGCCGATCCAGTCCGGTATGGCATACCGGCTTACTTTCACCTCTGAATACGAGTAATTTTACCAGGTGTCCCATATTCAGCATAGAGAAACAAGGTCACCCTATACATTAATAATTCACAAAGCTTGAGGAACAAGTTTTCCTATTGGTATAAATTGGCAGCATTCCAGTTTGCACCAGCAGAGAATTGGCCCTCAGGTTAAAAAAGGAATGGAAAATACGACAAATGTTCATCCTGGCTTGAGCTAACGTCTTGAGAGTAATCTCAACTCTTAGAATTTCCTGACTGTTCTTTAATGTTTAAACAATTCATTAATGTTTGTTGTTGCATTTCATTCCCTCGGTGTGAGTGTGTTTAAAGAAAAATAAAACTGAGTAAATCAGAGCTATTCAGTTTCCAGCATTTACAAGCCAGTTTCATCAGTAGACCTCATAATCTCTGTTCTAGATCAGTGCATCTTGCAAAACTGACAAGCTCCAATGGCTTTCTTTAACCATGGACCCCAATAGCAGTCATCCAACACTGAGACCTGATAAACTTACCCATCCTGAGATCTCCAGAACCAAGTGTTTACATTTTTCAAAGTGATTCATGGTTTTAGCTGCCTTCATTTTTGCGTGCTGACTTTGAGACTTTTTAAAGGTGTTTGATTCTGTAAGCCCTTAAAGACAGAGACTGTTTCTTAATCTATTGCTTAAGCAACATCTAGCAAAATGGGACCTTCTCCAGATGGAAGCCTTTGGGCACTACTAAAAGCTCAATGTTACTATTGATTCTACTAAGTACCTCTTTTTCTTGGAAGATTTCAAAGCCAGTGTTTTAGATGCAAGACGTTCAGGTGATGCAGATAAACACACACTTCTTAGTGCTTCTTGGAACTGCCACTCCAAACCTCTTAAAGGTTGCTCTTCAAAAGTTAGTCATCTCTTGCTGATCTAGAGGAAGTGCTGGCAACAAGTTCAGAAAGCTTGAAAGCCTTGTTCTGAAAACTATGGGCCCAATTTTGATCTCACCTCACCAGCACCAATCAGGAAAAACTTCATTAAAACCAAAGGAATTACATAGTTGTAAAAAAATCAAAAGTGAGAACAGAATCGTGCCCACTTTCTCCAATTCTAATAATGTTTTATTGTGTCATCAGCACGTTTTGAACATGGAGCTTGCAGGTTATTAGCTTAAGCAATAGAGGCTCATGTTTAAGGATAAACTTAAGCAGATATCTACAGTAGATTCATCTTCATATGAAGAAGAACAGGAGTACTTGTGGCACCTTAGAGACTAACAAATTTATTAGAGCATAAGCTTTCGTGGACTACAGCCCACTTCTTCGGATGCATAGTCCACGAAAGCTTATGCTCTAATAAATTTGTTAGTCTCTAAGGTGCCACAAGTACTCCTGTTCTTCTTTTTGCGGATACAGACTAACACGGCTGCTACTCTGAAATCTTCATATGAGGCTCAGATGGGACAAAGACACACACTTATCTGATTACACATATTGTTCCAAAGTTTTATTTAAAATCAAAAGCCCTAATTCTGGATTTCCTGGAATCAAATTAAATTTGTGTTGCATTAACAAGGGGTTCAATTCATTACATAAATTAGAGCTACAATATGCAGTTTAAATATGACATGCAGAAGCAATGTCAATATCTTTCCATATTTAAATGTCAAATACAGTTTCTAAATTGTGTATTTTTTCCCAGGAAGCACAAACAAACATGATATTGGTAGAACCTAAAGTATAATTCAGTTGACCCATTTAAGGTTTAACAAAACTCTAATTTTTAACCTCAGAAGAGTTTAAGAACCCATCACAGTTTCAGGGTAACTGCACATGTATCTCCAACTCCTTGGTCCATTCCATGAGTGCCCAGTCAGGTCTTAGGTCTCCAGTCTTTGCTTATCTCGGAGCAAGGACCTTTGTTCCATTCTCTTTGACTGGGGATTTTAAGGCGGCTTAGTTTGCTTCCTTACATTGCAATATCTCCAAGAAACGAAGCTTCCTAACAGACAGCATCTGTGCTTTGCTTTCTCTCCAAGGGCTATGAACAATGTATTGCCAGCAGTTACAAATTACCCCATAGCTCTAGGCAAACACATTTAATTGATTATAAAAAGAGGGAGAGAACCCGGGTGTGGTTTGGGAGGAGGATCGGCGGGAAGGAAAAGGCCACTAAAAAAAGGTTAAAAAAATGACAGCCTTTTGCTTGGGCTGTCCACTAGAGTGGAATGGGAGGCTGCACGGAGCCTCCCCCCGCGTTCTTACACGTCTGGGTGAGGAGGCTATGCAACATGGGAGGGGGGTTATACAGGGACTGTAGCAGCACTCTGTTATCCTGCTGCCGTTCCTGAAGCTCCACCAGACACCGGAGCACGTCTGTTTGCTCACGCAGCATCCCCAGCATTGCATCCTGCCTCCTCTGATCTTCCTGCCACCACCTCTCATCTCAAGCATCCCTCCTGTCCTCACGTTGGTCCCTCCTGTCCTCACATTGGTCCCTCCTGTCCTCATGTTGACTGGCATCTTTCCTATACTTTGAAACCATGTCCTTCCACTCATTCAGATGAGCTCTTTTACTGCGGGTTGATTCCATGAATTCCGCGAACATCTCATCTCGCGTCTTCTTTTTCCGATGCCTTATCTGAGATAGTCTTCAGGATGGAGGAAGGAGGCTTGAAAAATTTGCAGCTGCTGGAGGGAGGGAAAAAAGGAGAGAATTTTTTAAAAAGATACATTTTACAGAACAATGCTTATACTCTTCCACGGTGACCAACACTATTCACATTACATAGCACATGTGATTTCTGTGCAAGGTCGCATTTTGCCTCTTAATATTGAGTGCCTGTGGCTTTGCTGCTAGAGATCACAGATGCAGGTCTGGGCAACAGAATTCAGCTTGCATGAGGCCATGGTAAGCCATTGTCTTTCGGCTTCTGCACCCTCCTTTCCCACATACCAAGCAAAGCCCATTGAGTGCTGCGGTTTTCCTGTTAACCTTCAGCAGCAGAAAACAAACTAACCCCCCACCCAATCCAATTCTCTGGATGATTGCTTTATCCCTCCCCCCTCCAGTGTGGCTGGTATCAGGGAAGATCCCTGCTAGCCAAATGCGAAAAGCTCAGGGCCAATTTTCCCCCACCCCTGCACTTGGCTAACTGCAAGGAAGGATTTCTTTTCAGCCACAGGCAAAAAGCCAGTAGGAATGGCCACCTCTGTCCCCTTAATTAAATTCCCATATTTCAACCAGGTTACCATGAGCGATATCACTCTCCTGAGGATTACACAGCGAGATAAAGAACGGATGTTGCTTGAATGCCAGCAAACACCGGGACCATACTCTGCCAGGCTTTGTCATGCAATGATACCAGATTACTTGCTGCTAGCATGGCGTGGTCAAGTGTCCTACCATGGAGGATGGAATAAGGCTGCACTTCCCAGAAACCTTCTGCAAAGGCTTTTGGAGTACCTCCAGGAGAGCTTCATGGAGATGTCCCTGGATGATTTCCGCTCCATCCCCAGACACGTTCACAGACTTTTCCAGTAGCTGTACTGGCCGCGAATGCAACCCAAGTCCTCAGGGCAAAGTAATCATTAAAAAATGCTTGCTTTTAAAACAAGTTTTATATTTTGAAAGGTAAACTCACCTGAGGTCCCTTCCATTGGGTCATGGTCTTGGACACTGGCTTGGGAGGGTACTTCAGTCAGGCTGAGAAAAAGATCCTGGCTGTTGGGGAGAACGGAGTGCTGTGTGCTCTCCGCAAGCTCGTCCTCCTACTCCTCATCCTCCCCGTCCCCAGAATCCTCAGGTGTGGCTGATGAGATTACCCCTGCCTCAGAATCCACGGTCAGAGGTGGGGTAGTGGTGGCGGCACCCCCTAGAATTGCATGCAGCTTGGCGTAGAAGCGGCATGTCTGCGGCTCTGACCCGGAGCGACCGTTTGCCTCCTTTGTTTTTTGATAGGCTTGTCTGAGCTCCTTGACTTTCATGTGGCACTGATCTGAGTCCCTATTGTGGCCTCTCTCCATCATGCCCTTGGAGATTTTTTCAAAAGTTTTGGCATTTCATCTTTTCGAACAAAATTCTGCTAGCACTGAATCCTCTATATAGCAATCAGATCCAGTACCTCCCATATGGTCCATGCTGGTGCTCTTTTTCGATTATCGGCCTGCATGGTTACCTGTGCTGATGCAAGATGCTATCTGTGGTCACCTGTGCTCGCCACACTGGGCAAACAGGAAATAAAATTCAAATGTTCGCGGGGCTTTTTCTGTCTACCTGGCCAGTGCATCCGAGTTCAGATTGCTGTCCAGAGTGGTCACAATGGTGCACATTGGCTCCTGGAGGCCAATACCATCGAATTGCAGCCACACTAACCCTAATTCGAAATGACAATATCAATTTTGGCGCTACTCCGCTCGTCGGGGTGGAATACAGAAATCGATTTTAAGAGCCCTTTATTTAGAAATAAATGGCTTCGTTGTGTGGACGGGTGCAGGGTTAATTCGATTTAACGCTGCTAAATTCGAATTAAACTCATAGTGTAGACTAGGCCTAAGTCACTGTGTTATTGAACTCAGTTCTTAAATTTTATGTTGCTTGTAATACCTCTTTTCTATTTTAAAAACAACTTCAGAAGGACTGTCAATTCTGGTCCAGTAACGGATTTTAAGGGAACACAGATCCAACCAAATGCATGTGATGATTCATAGATGAAATTGCCAATATGTATCTCAAAAGGCGAACAGAAAGGGAAAGATAACTTCGCTGTTTTCTATGTAGTCATCTTCCTAAATAGGAACTAAAGACTCAATAGACTGTACTTTATTTTGACTTGTAAGCCAGAAATGCTATGCAAACTGGAGGCAATTTTTCCTGATTGTTATTCTCCTGCAGTTATGAAACTTTATTTAACATTATATGCTCAGTTCTAATCAGAGATAAAGTACTTGCATACATCCTATGTATTTTGAAACATCTGTTACAGTATTTGTGCATATGTTTATGACGGAGAATGTCTTGCATTCTGTGGGATGTGCTGAAAATGCACATCTCATAGACTAATCTAACTCTCTGCATCTCTTTCTTCTGAGATCCTTTCTTTCTCTGCTATATAATATACCTTCTATCTTGCACCTCTATTCCTCATGTTGGACAAGTTCCAAAGCCCAGTGATGTTAATGGAACGACTCCATTGACCAATGCACTTTGGATCAGGCCCATGAGCAAATAATGAAGCCCCACACATCTGCATTTATTTCCTACAGTGCATCTGAGCTGTGCTTAGTGCTCTTGACTGTTTATTTTCAGAGCAATTCCAACTGCTGAATTTTATGGTTATTTATTTTACAGAGCGCCTTTGGCCAATGCACTTTACAAGTATTGAGAAGAGGGAGAGAAAGAAGGAGTTTGGTTAACAACTTATAGAGAATAAATGACCTTTTAGAGATTTGAAAGAAAACAATGATGTAAGTAAAATGAATCAAAAGAGAGAGCTTAATCCACCAAACACAGGCAAGAAGGGAGACAATGTGGGAAGTTAATAAGGATGAGAGATTTAAAATTGCCTTAGTTGGGCTTCCTTTCTATGTCTCCAAAAAAAACAAAAAAAAACAAAACAACAACAAAAAAAAAACACAACAGCATTCAGGAGTCAAAGGTTAATAATGAGCAACTTGTCATAAGTGTATAGATCTCCTTCCTAAATGACAGTTAAGCAAAGGGAAACATTTGCACTTGCCAACTACGACATGCATTTATAATTTTGAAGATCCACTAAGAAAGCTGGAAATAGATTAACAGAATACATTGCAAATGGAAGGAATGACAAATAAGCAGAATTTAGATTATCTCCAAACCCTGTCCACAAAGAGTGACAAAAGAGAAAGCTGCAAATGTTCAAATGCTGTTATGCAAGTCTCCGACAGCCTGCTTAAAGGGCTGTTATGCACTCAGCAAAGTGACTGCAAACATGACACTTTTTTGCTGCACTTGTCTGCTGACTGCATGTTCTCCAAATTGCATCTACTAGGTTTACTGACAAAAAAGAATTTTTTACCACTGCAGTCAACAACAGTGAGGAGGATTCAACTCTGCCTCATGCATCATCAACAAAATTGCCTCATACCTTTTGGTTACAGAATCATTATTGATCCTGATGATGTATGAGGCAGAAAAAAACAGTCCCCCCTGCCCCCCCTCTCATGCCAACTTGACTTTGCTAGAACTGGTAATAAGAAAACAGGAGGTGGGAAGATTAAAATGAGCAAATTTATTATGGAAGTCATTGATGGAGAATAAAAATGGACCAGAAGGATGCCATTTTTACAGTTACTCTTCTGCTTTTAATTACATTTTAACATTCAAAACACAAGGTGAAGGAGAGCAAGCAAATAGAATGGGCAAAGGCAACTGAACTGATAGACACCCAGCATGTAAACAAGTACAACACAGCACAATGTACCCATTGCAAGTTGTATAAGATGCGGATCATGTTGTTTGTGCAGAGTGAGAAAAATAACCTAATCATCAGATTGCTTCAGCTTTCTTTCCAAGATATATAAAAAAAGCCCAAAGATTTCTAATAGATTCTAGAGTTTGTTTGACCAGACATGTTGCTCAATAACTGAAAAAAAAATATTGAAAAGCTATTAGTTTGAAATTCTGTCCTGTTGCTAAGATTTACTTCCTCAAAAAGATGTTAATGCACCAGTTTGTAAGCTACATCTTTGAATATATGTAGATGGGTTTGCAAATCTCTGTATGCAACATCTAGTTTTTCCTTGCCAACATCATTTCTACATTCCTGTCAGCTATTAAAATCTGATTTTCATAGCAATGATGAATTCTCTGGATTGTTTCCTTACATATATTCAAATGAGAGCACAAGGGAAGAAGTGTGTGATTATTTTTTCTTAGGGACAAATCCTGGGTCTCATTTAGGCATCAGTACAAGCATGGTAGTCTCATAGGGTTACACAATAGGCCAGGCTACTCTAGCATGTGGATGGTTGGTCTGGTACAAAACACAAAGGAGTGGATCTGCTTCTTATGAGCTCCTTATCTCCCCCTCAGCAATCGTCCAAGGATCTTTACTCACTTCTTTCTGGGAATACAGTGGTTATAAGAGTCTTATGCAGCAGAAATCCCCCAGACCACTCCTTCAGGGAGAGAGAAGGAGAGGGACTGGTCTCTGACCTTAGGAAACACTTCTACTCCTTAGGAAACTCTCCTCCTTTGAACTTTATGTCATGATAGGATCTTTGCCCTGATGGGCCCCATCTGATCTCTTTGGCTGACAATTTAATTTCTGAGCTGTCAGATAAGGTCATTGTCTTGCAGTGGGCTGCTCATTCAGTCTCTCTTCCTGCCATGCAGCCAGAGAAAAACCCCACCCCTTTCTGAGTCCACAGGCAGATACTGCTGCTTTTGACATCTTTCCCCAGTGTCCAATTGACAGATATGGCCATTTAACAGGGCATAGTCAAGGGCTCCACCCCTGTGAAGTTTGGAGGAAAAAAACATTACATGGGCCACTCAATGACAGGTGCTTTTTCTTCAGGATCTGATGAAGAATCTGCAGGAGGCTTGAGGCATTGCGTACTGCTACGGCCAGGATTTGATTGTCACACAAGGAAGAAGAACCCATTACCAGTTAGCTCCAAAAACAACACCACTATGCAAATCAAAATGTAGATTGCTATACTTAACATACATAGTTTGATCTTTAAAAACAACCATTGTGCTGGGGTGAGGATCAAATTGAGTAATGTTCTGATTTCTTACAAGACCTGCAAAACTTAAATGACATTACAAAACCACAGACAGCTTTTTTCTTAAAAAAAAAATAAATAAAACGCTATTGGTTGAAATCCTGGTTCTGGTGACTGAAGGGCAAAACTCCCATTGATTTTAGTGAAGCCATGCTTTCACCTATTGTCTAAATATATTATATATAATCTAATGGGGACTCGTTTTCAGAAAGGGAAATCCAACCGTAAAAATGCATGGGCAATTGTGCCTCTCCTTTTTACATGCAGTTAACGTCACTGTGCATGGAAACTGATTGTCTTAGCATGCAGATGGTCATTTGGGTGCATTCTTTAATATACAATCAAGGCAAATGCAAGTAGCCAGCTACACGTCCATTTTTGTGCATAATGCTTCCTCATTAAGTCCTATAGATTTTAATAGAGAATGCTAACTCCCTATTAAATGTTTAAATATACCTACAAAATTCTATAATTCAGATACTTCTGTGATGACACAATATAAGAATCTGAATAGAACAGACTAACATGGAAATAATTATCACATAGGGTTGTTTAAACATTCTCTTTTATATCTACAAACGTTTAGAGTAACTTTTGCAGAAACCTAATTATTTCATCACTGTTCATTTCTTTTGGGCTTTCCCATAAGGGATATTTTGAAAGCTTAGCTTGTATACTCTAGGTGATTATTTTTAGTGAAGCAATGATGGGGAAATGATCACTTTCAGGTCTATAAATATCTTAAAATTCTGCAACAGTATTCCAGTTAAAGACATCTAGTAGAAAATAAAACCTATAGCTTTAGCTAACTATATAAGATCTTTTGAACATATTTTTAAACAGAGATAAAAGTTGATATGAAAAGAAGTTGAAAACTAGTAACTACAGAACTCAATATATTAGAAAGGGAATAACCTCTGGGCTTCTTGTGTTTCCCAGTTAGGTTAGAAGAGCCAAAAGGGTTTATAGATAGCAGGATAACACAAGCAAAGGAGGATGTTACTCTAAATCACAATATCATCGTTCTTTTAACCATGGAATGGGCTGAACTTTATTTTCCCTACAAAAGCAAAACCTGAAGATCAGTTGAAAAGGCCAATGTGGGAGCTTCTGAATACAGGAGAGTTTGGGGACCATTCATACAATCCCCTGGAAGATTCTTCCAAAACTATCACATCAGATAATTAGCATGTGCCTAATGTTGTGACAGCATTCATTTCCAAAGGTTCCATGCTCCAGAGATCTAGGAATGATTTAAAACTACAGAGAAGAGCCCATCCATTTGTACATACGGTGCCAGATTCACTCAGAGCCTATGCCAATGCAAGCTGGTTCAGAGAGGACACTGAAATTCAGAAAGCCTCCTTTATGCCCCTGGGACTGGCCAGGGGCCAGGATGGTCCCTAGCATTATATATACCCAGATAACTATGACCCTAAGGGGAAATTCTAGCAGATGGGGATTGCCAGGGTGTAGAGATGCATTAGCCATTCCCTTTCCCTGCAGCCACACCCCTTATACCAGGTGGGATGGGCAGATGGTGGTATAGGAGAAACTAGGCAGCAAAGGAATATTCTACATAGGGGAAAGCTCCGTTGTTCTAGTAAGTTGGCCTTAAGGTTGCTTTACTCTGCTGGAGAAGAGTGGGGCACCTTTAACAGACATGGCAATCTGGTCCAAGGTGTACATTTTATAGCACATACCTGGTATGATGCCAGCAGACCAGGTGCCAGCTCATGCCAAGGCCCCTAGGCCACACTGAAACTGACAAATGCATAGCAGGAAACCAGTCTGGCTCACCTGTGCATTACCATGGTTAAACTTGATGAAAAGCTTGCAGGATGCTGCATGTATTGATATCACTTATAACATCTATAGCCCATGGTATAAAGTTATATTAATGTTTGCATTGTAAACCTGTGTAGTCGTGTAACTCATCAAACTGGAAAGACGCATTTAATTAGTATAAAGTGCTGGTCCTGCACACAAGAAGGCCCATTGAAACCAAATGAGCCTTTGTGAAACACCAAAGGAGAAAGACCTTGTTGATTGCTTCCCCCACCCCCATGCCAATAGAGAGGGGACCTGCTGGAGAACTTATCCGATCAGCTTGAACTCTGGGGGGAAGGAACAAAAATGTCTGACAAGAAGCAACTGTATCACTATGCTGGAAGGGAGAGGGCAATATATCTAAGCATAAGCAAGGGATCCCCAAGCTGCTTGGTTTTGGTTAGTCCTAAAGGACATGGAGAGCTTGCATATATATGTAACTCCTTTTTGTGTGTGTATACACCTCTACCCCAATATAACGTGACCCGATATAACACGAATTCGGATATAACGTGGTAAAGCAGCGTTCTGGGGGGGGCGGGGCTGCGCGCTCCGGTGGATCAAAGCAAGTTCAATATAACGCAGTTTCACCTATAACGTGGTAAGATTTTTTGGCTCCCAAGGACAGCGTTATATTGGGATACAGGTGTATTTACCTGTTTTAACTTTGTAAATAACTCTCATTCATTTTTCCTAGTTAATTAATCTTTAATTACTTTATTACAGGATCAGCGGCAAGCATTGTCTTTGGTGAGAGATCTGGGGTCCAATTGACCTGGGGTAAGTGACTGTTCCTTTGGGACCTGGAGTAACCTAAATATCATTGTGATTTTTTGGTATAAGGGACTATCTATCAAGCTTGCCTAGGTGACAAGATAGACCAGAGTACCCAAGGGAATGTCTGTGACTCCATGTTAAGGCTGTTATAGTGCTTGAGGATTTCACACTTGATACTTGATTAGTAAAATCTAAGTGTAGAACAAGCAACCAGTTTGTGGTTTGTGTCCTGTTTCTTAAGAGTCTGCCCTGAGGTTGGCACTCATTGTCATGAGCCACTCTAGACAGCTTGACACCTGGTACTTTATACACTGATGTTTAGGAGGCTGGCAATGTTTGACTGAAAACCATGCTAGCAAGTATTGATCTTGCTGGAAATGGGGTAAGTGGGTTTTGCAGACTCACTGGTGCAGACATCTCATTACCCTACCAGGATATAAAGGAAGTGAGAGTGTGTCTGTCAGAGCACAGCCCCACCTGGAGTGGCCTCCTTCAGCAGAACCAGTACACTTGTCTCAGGTTTTTCCCTTTCAGAGTCCCCAAATCCACTTCTGGCTTTTTTGCTTAAATAATACCTCTCCCTGGAACTATTTTATTACCAACTATAGTTCAAACAATCCCAAACATAGCCCTTTCACACAACCTGTGAATATAGTCCTTACAACATCACTCTTCAGGAACCTCCTCCAGCCCCCTGCTCTCAGGTAGCTTTCACCTGCCAATCTCCTGACTTTTGCTCAGACAATTCTGACTCACCAGATTTTTCTCCCTCTAGTGTCCTTTTTTAAAGCCAACTGGAGCAAATTGATGAGTCACAGGTGTATGGGGCCTACTCTCTCTTGAAGGGCCAGTGACACCCTTCAACAGACTCCCTGGAAAAAGAGAACAGAGGTGTGAACAGAACAGACTGGAATAGAAACTGTAGGAAAAGACGAGCCTGAAAGAGGTTTGAGTTATATTACCTTCTTGTTGATTACTTCTTACTTAATAAAGCTGAACCCCATGTCTACTTTACATAGAATGGGTTGGGAAAGACACCTGCTAACCAAGAATTTTGCACAAAAGTGTTAATTTCTTCACATTTCCAAAATTTCATGATTTTTTTCCAGCTTTTTACTCAGTAATGAGCCAGATCCTATCCATCATGTTGTGTTGTTGGGATTATTATTATAGTGCAACAATCCTGCACAAAGTGATGCAATGCAAGTCACATGTACAACTCACAAGAGTCAGATGAAATAGTTAAAAGAAAGGTAGCTATTATAAACATCAAGGTTTAAAAACTGCAATGTGTTTACAATAAAATTTAAAAAAAATTCTCATGTTTTTTTTAAAGAAAAGACACAATTACTCATCAGTTAAGCTGCAGACCAATTATCACAATCTTTTCAAAAGAAATTTTCATGTCAGGAATAAAATAAAATAAAATAAAATCACATGAAAAGGCAATGTACAAATTTCTGTAAAATACTCTCTATCTGTTATCCTTGTGATTTTAATTATTTATAATAATTACATATATAATATCCATGTTAATCAGAGTTAATCATATCATTTTTATTTCAAATTATTGCAATTATTTCATGGAGATGCAGAACTCTTCTCCTGGGATTGCAGCATTATATAATTTTATGGCTCAATTTAGCACTCTATGACAAATGTTTACTTTTTTGATTAACTTTGTGAGGGAGAGTATTCTGGTGGATTGAATTTAGGGATGGGCGTGAATAAATGGGGATTCTAATCTTGGATTAGACTCAGTGGGTGACCTTGGGCAAGTCATTTCACCATTAGTTGTTTTCCTTTCTCCAGTTGTAAAATAGAAGAACAAATAATTTGTTGTTCATAATTTATTGGCCAAATAGGCTGCAAGGTATTGAAACAAATAAGAGAGCTTGTCCTAAAACTGAACTGTTCGTCCTAATAGTTGTTAATAAATTTAGTTCAGTATTACTTCTGTTGGTTTGTATTTGTGGGGTTTTTTTTCTGAATCTTGTCTGCAAGATACTGCAAACATGGAATGAAGATGGAATCCCTTGATAATCCATTTGTGTGAACAAGTGAAGACAATAGTTGTATGCAGCAATTTTGTGAAGCAATATTTTAATCAGTACTAAAGATCATTCTGGGGACAGTCATAATGATTGTGTTTAATTAATGGACATACAAACTGTTATGATGAATCCTATGATGTAAGGCTGGAGTAGTTTTCTCTTGCTAATTGTGAAGCAGATCACTAAATAATACCATCATTTTTTAACTTTCTGGGAAGTAAAACATATGGATTGTTTTGTCCACTTGCAGCACTTGTGAAGCCAAAAGGGAAACATTATGCAGAGATTTTAGCCTGTATCTAAAGACTCATTATAAGGAAACCCTTCCACTTTCATAAATGGAATCAATAACCTGAAGAGTCCATACATTCATACATGGAATAAGAGAAGAAGATAAGCTAGCAGTGAGAATGTGTAGTAAATCTCCAAATAGATTATGTTTTAAGGGATCTTTTGATGAGTGGTATGAGACAAGAGGCCAGGTAGTATCCTTGGCTAACAGAGATTTATCTTGCATGTTACCAGCTGTGGTTACTGTTATGCTTAAAACAGACAACAAAGGGCAAAAACACACACACCTCAAAAAATTACACCAGTTTAATGACATATAACCAGATATCAGATTCTTTACATGCCAATTTATGAAAATTGTGCATCGGACTAAAAACATGCAAGAGGCATTTATGAAAACCAATAAAAATTCTTAGGCAAGTACAGTCACAGTTAAATGCAGTATTGTACAACATAAAACTAAAGATTAGGAAAAACTAGCTTAGATACATAGGTTAGTTGTGTGTGTATAGCCAATCCCTAAGAACATAAGAATGACTATACTGGGTCAGCCCAATGGCCCATCTAGCCCAGGGGTTCCCAAACTTGGTTCATGGCTTGTTCAGGGTAACCCCTGGTGGGCCACGAGATGCTGTTTACCTGAGCATCCTCAGGTACGGCTGCTCACAGCTCCCAGTGGCCACGGTTCGCCTTTCCCGGCCAATGGGAGCTGCGGGAAGCGGCGCAGGCCAGGCCACTGCTTCCTGCAGCTCCCATTGGTCGGGAACAGTGAACCGTGGCCATTAGGAGCTGTGAACAGCCGTACCTATGGATGCTCAGGTAAACAAAGCATTTGCAGCCTGCCAGGGGCTTACTCTGAATAAGCCGCAAATCAAGTTTGGGAACCCCTGATCTAGCCCAATATCCCATCTTCCAACAGTGACCAGTGTCAGATGCTTCAAAGAGAATGAAGAGAACAGGGCAATTATTGAATGATTCATCCCCATCATCCACTCCCAGCTTCTAGCAGTTAGAGGTTAAGTGATACCCAGAACATGGGATTGTGTCCCTGACCGTCTTGGCTAATAGCCAGTGATGGACCTATCCTCCATGAATTTATCTAAGTATTTTTTTAAACCAGTAAGAGCAGCTCCAGAGCTGGGGGAGAGAAGGAGTCAGGGGGCCATCTCCCACCCCAACTTTTTAACAAAAGAAACATATGTGCTGTGGGGAAAAAAACATGATAGTACTGCTAAAGGCCAAGATGTGCTGTGTACTCCTGGGGGAATCCTGCATCACTGCACAAGTGCAAAATTCATGTCCCCCACAGATTTTTTTTCTATGCAGAATAATAGAATCTTCTGGGGAGGCCTTGCAATTACACCTGTCACCTACCGGGGCTGCTGTGGCACCAGAAGGGAGGGCAGCTAGCTCACCACCAGAGCAGCTAGCCACAGAGAGGGAGGGGGCACTTTGGCCTTACCCCCCCCCCCACACACTTCTACAAAGGTTCCGGTGTTCTTGTCCAGTTCTACTTTTGTCCTTCACAACATCTCCTGCCAATGAGTTCCATATTTGACTGTGCATTGTGTGAAGAAGTACTTCCTAATGTTTGTTTTAAACTTGCTGCCATAAGTTCACTGAGTGACCCCTGGTTCTTGTGTTATGTGAAGGTCTAAATAACACTTTCTTATGTCCTTTCACCATACCATTCATGATCTTATACACCTCTATCATCCTCACTTTATCATCTCTTTTGTAAACTGAACAATCCCTGTCTTTCTAATCTCACCTTATATGGACGCTGTTCCATACCCCTAATCATTTTTGCTGTCCTCTGTACCTTTTACATTTCTATTATATATTTTTTGAGATGGGGCAATCAGAACTTCACACAGTATTCCAAATATGGGAGTACCATGGATTTATATAGTGGCATTATGATATTTTCTGTCTTATTTATCTGTACCTTTCCTAATGGTTCTTAACATTCTGTTTGTGTTTTTAACTGCTGCTGCACATTGAGCAGATGTTGTCAGAGAGCTAGCCACAATAACTCCCAGATCTCTTTCTTGAGTGGTAAAAGCTACTTTAGACCCCATCATTTTGTATATGTTCTTACCCATGAAAGTAATGCTCCCAGTACTTCTGTTAGTCTCAAAGGTGCCACAGGACCCTCTGTTGCTTTTTACAGATTCAGACTAACACGGCTACCCCTCTGATACTTGACATCATTTTGTATGTGTCACTGGGATTTTGTTTTTCCAATGTGCATTAATTTGCACTAATCAATATTGAATTTAATCTCCCATTTTGTAGCCCAATCCCTCTTTAACTTTTCAAAGTCAGCTTTGGACTTAATTAAATTCAAATCAGCCTGTTACAGATGCTCCTTTATCACCACTTTATCATCACAGTTGTTTTGGGCTGACACTATGCTCCTGTGATAAATTACAAAGCCATCCAAGCTTGCACTTTCACCAGCATTCACATAGGTAGGGACATACCTAGCTTCCCAGCCTAGGACCCCAGAGCAGTACCATCCTGCCCTGGTCAAATCTTGCCGCTTTATGGGTTTAACACATGGTCCGCCTCTCCCTCCATGTGAAGAGGACTATGCACACCTGTGGTAACCAAGCTGAGATTTTCTCTGGACACCTTAGTCAAATGCACACTGGTTTGGATTAAAACATAAAATAAATTTATTAACTACAAAAGAATAGATTTTAAACGATTATAAGTGATAGCAAACAGATCAAACAGATTACCTAGTAAATAAACAAAACTACAAACTGAGCTTAACATACTAGATAGGTAGGATATGAATTAGCAAATTCTCATCCTCAGTGATAAATAGGCAGGCAGCTTGGGTTTCCCAGGTTTTCATACACAGGCTAGCCTGGGACCATCACTCCCCCCCCTTCAGGCTTTATTCCTCAGGTGTTTCCAGGTGTATTGTTGTAGGGATGATGAAGTCTCCCCATGATGTCATTCCCCCCCTTTTTATAGCTCCTTCCCACTTCCTGGAAACGCTCTTTCATCGTGACCTGGGTCAAACAGTTCCCATTGTGTAGTGCTATCTCTGAGAGGTTTCTATTGGACACAATTCCTGGGGTAATCCTTATGCTTGTGTGCATTTCCTCAATAAGCCATTAGCATTGTTTATCCTTTTTATTGTTGTACCTGAAAGGCTGCTGTTTTCAACCTCACAACATGTTTCAGTAACACATACATAGCCAAACTTCATAACTTCACATATGAAGATAGCACAGACAATCCAACAAGATATTAATATCTAGTAGATCAAGACTTTTAGAATTATACCCCCAAGGGATACTTTGTACAAAACAAAACATATCCTAATTACATGACAGTGGAGATTATTGTGGTGCTAGTGAGTCCCAACAGCTGGTGAGCTACAATAAAGAAAGTGTCTTCAACTATTCTTCCTTGGTGAAGGAAGCAAGTTTGGGAGAAGGGAGCAAGAACTATCTACAGAAACTTCTGAGCTAACTACTGATAGCACAGTTCAGTAGGGTCAAACAATTGCACCTGTGGAATCAAGAAGAGATCATCCAGGAACTTTTTCAAATTAAAAAACAACTAGTTGCCTGTCTTAATACATTAGTTAAATAAATTTAGATAGTGCTTATAGTGATGCATACATTTAGTGCAGTATTGTCTTTACCCATATGTGTCATGGTGTTACTAACAGATTATACTACAATATTTATTTAGAAATGTGTTAAAGTTTTTAATAATGACTTTTGGGTGCAGGAAACTACGAGGTGTTTGAATGAGTTTTATAGCTCCCAAGAATGGCGTATCTATATATGTGTATGTGTCTCCTGTTGCAGCTGCTCCCAATACTGCTAAAATACACACATTCACAGTCTGTGAACTTTTCAAATGTATTTGTTGTTTAAAATATTTTGTAAATTTCTTCAGTGAATAATTCTTGGTCAGAAGGTCATTCACAAATAGTGAACTGTGAATTTTGTAACTGGCAATTTGTGAAGTGTTAGTTAATTATGCAAATCACATGGTTTTGTTTCTGCTCCCTGACTGGATGATTTACTGAAGTAACAAACATGTGACAAATTTTGCAATTAATTATAAAATCCAAAATTCACTTTCAGTGAACAATCAAGCATTCATACTTAAATTTTACTTTAATATGCACACTGGAAGAACTCAAGCACTTGGTGGTTCATGGAAAGCAAATTTGGATGCATCACAGGCATGTAAGCTTTCATACCTAATAACTAGGGCCCTACCAAATTCACAGTCCATTTTGATCAATTTCATGGTCATAGGACTTTTAAAATAGTAAATTTCATGATTTCAGCTTCTTAGATCTGATATTTCGTGGTGTTGTAATTGTAGGGGTCCTGACCCAAAAAGAAGTTGTGGGGGGGTGGGGTCACAAGGTTATTGTGTGTGGGAGGGTTGCAGTACTGATTCCCTTACTTCTGCGCTGCTGCTGGCAGTGGCTCTGCCTTCAGAGCTGGGCAGCTGGATAGTGGCGGCTGCTGGCCAGGAGCATAGCTCTGAAGGCAGAGCTGCTGCCAGCAGCAGCATGGAAGTAAGAATGACATGAGATGGGATGGTATTGCCACCCGTACTTCTGCGCTGCTGCCTGCAGAGCTGGGCCCTCAGTCAGCAGCCGCCATTGTCCAGCCGCCCAACTCTGAAGGCAGTGCAGAAGCAAGGGTGGATATACTGCGACCCTCCCTAAAATATCCTTGTGACGTTCCTACAACTCCCTTTTGGGTCAGGACCCCTAACTTGAGAAACATTGGTCTTGCCCATGAAATCTGTATAGAATAGGGAAAAAGCACACAAAAGACCAGATTTCGCTGGGGGAGACCAGATTTCACAGTCCATGATGCATTTTTCATGGCCATGAATTTGGTAAGGCCCTACTAATAACCTACTTCATGGGATAATGTGAGGATTAACTAGTCCATGTTTTTATAGCACATGAAAGCTGTAAAACACTATGCACTGTAAATGCTACAGTAAGTATTGTAATTTGGCCATATTAGAATAATATATATAAATTATGTTTTTTTTTTCTCTGAGTAGTAGATGACAATGCACAATGTAACATTTTGATGAAAACCCCAGAGTCAAAGAGAAGGACAACCAGTGTGGAAGGCAAATGAGGCCTATGCAGCAGTGACACCTGTTATCCTGAAATCCTCTGTTAGACGTACAACTGGAAAATAGGACACGTCACAATAGATCAACAATGTCAAGATGCATTGTAAATCAGAGTTCTAATGCAGTTAGAGCTTAATCCCACCAGGTGGCAGTTTGGAATGATTGGTAACATGAGTGAGCAGGTACCCCCTTTCCAACTGCGCTGCGCTTCTGCGTGCAGTATAACAGCAGAGGCTGGTGCCGTATCACCTGGAACTAACATTATGAAATCTTTATACTGCTCTTAATGAACCAGGATGGCATTTTCAAACTTTGTTCACAACGTGCATCTCAGAAACTGGATTACTTCATTTTATTGTTTAGAATAATTCTTGCTACAGACTGCAGCTACAGCACACAACTATGTATAGTGCATACCAAACTTCTGGAGCTTTTCATGTTTTACATTGTAAAACAATACATTGCAGTCCATGCTTATGGTCCTGGTCTTCTAGAATGGTGGGTGCATTTGAGATAATCATTTTGTAAATCTAAATATCAGGATTTGCAGCATTATGTACTGCACTTTTACAGAAAAGTAATTTTTATTTTAAACACATTTGGGTCATTAAAACTGAAACAACACAAGCACAGTTTTGCAATACCATATACTTTTATTGGGAAATGTTAATTCAATGGTTTTATGATACATCTGGTTTGTAGAGTAATGTATCCTTGAAGTTTATTAAATTCCAGTATAGACTGTTTCCCTTCCCACTCCAAGTTGGAGGGGATAGCTGACTTATTGCACTTTTCTTCCAAAAGGCCTTCTTGCCAGAATGTCGTAATTCCTGCAACCAGTTTATCTTATTCATCAAGAGTAAATGCCGCATGATATACCACTTCAATGAATGCCCAAACCAGCTCAGTCTGATTCAAATCCATGAACCTACAATTATGATGAGATAATGAATGCACACTCATCAAGCAGAACCATATTGAAAATGCTCTGGGCAAATGTACAGTGCATTTTGATAAATAGAGATGTTCTAATTTGAGAGGCATATCACTTTCTCAAAAGGAGTTATTCACTCATCCAGTCTCACACCACAGAAGGAGGCTTTGGGCCATTGTGTGTGCAGGGAGAGAAAGTATAGAAGGAAAAGTAAATAAATAAAACATGTTAACAAATGGAAACAGTAAGATAGTATTTAACCAGTGATGGGTGGGTCAGGGTTCGTGCACTCACAAATCTTCCATAGTCTGAATCATGTGTTTCTGTAAGAATATAGTCAATCATTTGTGTAGTACCAGCCCAAATTCCAGACAGTCAAATCACCACTATAAAGCAATGCTTGTATTAATTATAATAAAAGGAGACAACAATGGTTTAGTGGACTGACCAAAGGGAAGTCAGAAGACCTGGATTCTATTCCCAGCTCTACCACTATATGATCTTGTGCAAGTTACTGCACTTGTTTCTCCCTGTATTTCCCCTTCTGTAAAACTGGGATTAATAACTGTAACTCTGTAAAGCACTCTTTGATCTCTGGCTGAAAAATGCTATATATGTACAAAGTTGCAATATTACTGTTAATGAATTATAGCAGAATATTCTCAGGCACCTGTGTGCAATATGCAATGTTTTACATTGTAGTTAGCATATGCAAAAATCACAGTTGAAGGGCCAGTTTGAGAAACTGACCTTTAAACACCAACCTTCAGCAAAAGCTTCGGCTATTTCTCAGTTGGTTGACAAAGGGATGCTGAGTTACACATGCTAAGCATTGGCCCATAGGTGTAGGAAATAATTTACATGACCATTAATTCCTAAAAAGAAATATTAGGCATGCATACAATCCTCAATTTTAGTTAAGCATATAAGCCTAAAATATAATGAGAATTCTTATTGAGAGCTCAGACCATATCATGTAATGAGCATGTGCAATTCCTACTATTTTACATTGCAGTTGCAGTTGCTTAGTATCTGACACCAACAAAACAAAATTGAATAAAGACAAGTTCAAAGCACTACATTTAAGAAGGTAAAATCAAATGCACAAATACAAAATGGGGAATAACTGGGCAAACAATAATACAGCTGAAAAGGAAGTGGGGAGTTATAGTGGATCATAAATTGAATATGAGCCAACAATGTAATACAATTGTGAAAAAGGCTAATATTCTGAGGTGTATTAAAAGGAGTATCACATGTGTGAACAGGAGGTAATTGCTCTACTCTACTTGGCTCTACTGAGGCCCCAGCTGGAGTATTGTGATTGATTCTGGGTGACATACTTTAGGAAATATGTGAACAAATTGGAGAGTGGAGAGCAACAAAAATTATAAAAAATATAAAAAACCTGACCTATCAGGAAAGGTTAAAAAACTGGGCATGTTTAGTCTTCAGAAAAGAAGACCGAGAACAGATCTATTAACAGTCTTCAAATATGTTAAGGGCTGTTATAAAGAGGATGGTGATCAATTATGTTCAATGTCCACTGAAGGTAGGACAAGAAGTAATGCAGCAAGGGAATTTAGGTTAGATATTAGGGGAAAACTTTCTAACTACAAGAATAGTTAAGCACTGGATTAGGCTTCCAAGGGAATTTGTGGAATCCCCCCCATTGAAGGTTTCTTCAGAGCAGGTTAGACAAACACCTGTCAGGGAAGGTCTAGGTTTACTTAGTTCAGCCTCAGTGTGGGGTGATGGACTAGATGACCTCTCATAGTGCCCTCCAGTCCGACATTTCTACGATTCCATCTCTCAAGGTCAGACTTTAACAAAATTATATTCCATCACTCTTGAAAACACCCTGACTTGGCTGTGCCGGGTTCTCCCCATGGTGCCCACTGGAACTGGGGTACCACTGAGCACCCTCTGACCCACCAGCCTGGGCTTCTTCTCATACTGTGCTGTTGTGACAAGTTGCAAAGCCTTCCAAGCTTGACTTTGACCAGCATTCACACAGGTAGGGACACACCTAGCTGCAGTCACATGCAGGCTCTCTAACCACCAGCCTCCCAGCCTAGGACCCCAGAGCAGTACTGTCCTGCCCTGGTCAAATATGGCCAGTATATGGGTTTAATACCTGGTCTGCCTCTCCCTCCATGTGAAGAGAACCATGCACACTTGTGGTAACCAAGCTGAGATTTTCCCCTGGACACCTTAGTCAAATGCACACTGGTTTGGATTAAAACATAAAATAAGCTTATTAACTACAAAAAGAGATTTTTAAGTGATTATAAGTGATAGCAAACAGATCAACCAGATTACCTAGTAAATAAACAAAACTGCTTAACATACTAGATAGGAAGGATATGAATTAGCAAATTCTCACCCTGAGTGATAAACAGGCAGGCAGATTCTTAAGGCACAAGCTACCTTTGCTTTGAAGCTTGGGTTTCCCAGGTTTTCATACAGAGGCCAGAAATCCCTTTAGCCTGGGACCATCACTTCCCCCAGTTCAGTCTTTGTTCCTCAGATGTTTCCAGGTGTGTTATAGGGAGAGTGAGATCACATCATGATGTTATTTCCACCTTTTATATCTTCTTCCCACGAGCTGGAAAGCTCTGTCACCGTGACCTATGTCAAACAGTTCCCATTGTGTAGTGCTATCTCTGAGAGGTTTCTATTGGACACAGTTCCTGGGGTGATCCTTGTGTTTTTGTGCATTTCCTCAAAAAGCCATTAACATTGTGTGGCCTTTTTTACTGTTGCACCTGAAAGGCAGCTTGTGGGGGTTTTCAACTTCACAACATGTTTCAGTAACACATACATAGCCAAACTTCATAACTTCACATATGATGATAGCACATACAATCCAACGAGATATTAAGGTGTAGCAGATCAAGACTTTTAGAATGATACCTCAAAAGGCATACTTTGTGCAAAACATATCATAATTATGTGATAGTGGTGAATAAGAGGGTGCCAGGATGTCACACTCGCCCATCCTCTGAAAGTAGCTGTTCTCTGAGTCTTCTTTCAAAATGTCATTAAAGTCTCCATGGAGGATGATCTTCAGAATGGAAGAGGATTAGTGGATAGTTCCCAAACAATTTCTGACAAGAGGACAGGTTTTCTGTTTCAGCTGCCTTGTCTGAAAAAGTTAACTCTTAGGAACCTAGGTCAGCAGCTTTCCTCTGGCTGACAATTTTTCCAGTAGCATGAATTTCAGCATTGTGGAAATAGTATGATCTATAGTCCAACAAGGAAGAATTTATTTGAGATCAAGCAATAAACTCCATTTAAAACTTCATAGCACTGTATGTATGAGGTCCATTCCATCAGGTGATTTCTTTTAACAATAACAAGCCTGGGTCAGTTGTTTAATAATTGTGTTCAAACAAATAGAAAAATCAGAAAAATCTGGTATTTTATCCTAAAGTCCCAAATAAATGAACATAGACAGTTAGTTCATGTTTACAATATATGGGATTTGTGCCCATCAACTGAGTCTTCATGACTGGTATAGTGTGTATTTTATGTACAATTGTAAATTGTATTTCATGATTCTCAGCTGCTACAGATTTCAACATAGTTTTCAACATAGTCCTTCATCTCTCATCTAGTATGTCAATCTGTAAATTTCCTCCCAAGCTTTCCTGGCTTTTCCTGCAATAGAGCTGTCTGACTCACTTAACACTCTAGAAAAAGATAAAATCAAATCTTCAGGAAACCCAGGCAAATTAATAATCTTCTCAAAGGGTGACAGGGTCAACTAATTCCAGGCTCACAAATGTCTGTACATGTACAGTTTCTAAACTGGTGGCATTCTTGGGGCAGGCCAAAAGCAGATTTTAATTGTTTAACTGAGTAAAGGTCCTGTGACCCTATGACATCTGCCAAGCCTTTAATGCCCCTAGACCTGCACACATCAAAACAGAATTGAATATATTGGGTTTAAATGATAGGCCATTACATACTGGGGCCAAGAGGCCATGGAGCTTCTCCTCAACTCCCCTCTGAAAATTGTGCGGGCCTCTTTCCGTGTCTTAATATAACAGGTTTAATTTTATCCTCCTTAAAATATATGAATCACTCAAAAATGGAATCTGCAGGGTAGAATTAGGCTGACATGATCCCTTTCTCTAGGTCCACTGGTGTATACTAAGGATCTCCACTCAGCCTCTCTTCAACAAATCTCTGCTGACAGGCAATGTCATAAAGTTTTATATATGCAAAGTATCCAAGGGGCAGCCGTGTTAGTCTGTATCCACAAAAACACTGAGGAGTCCGGTGGCACCTTAAAGACTAACAGATTTATTTGGGTATAAGCTTTCATGGGTCAAAAACCCATCTAAAGAAGAACGACTCAGGAAAAAGTTCCCCTGTGTCCTTAGTATCCTTCCTCTTAAGGACAATAGGCAACACCTGCAGGCAATAAAGTAATAGTTGGATTGTGGCATGCTCTTGCATGGATGTCAATGGGGGTAAGCATATAAAGAGTCTTTCCTCTTTGTTCTCCCACACAAGGACCAGACATAATTGCTGTACCTGCACTCGTTAACACTCAGGGACTGCTCCCTACCAGCTCCCTCAATGGAGAGCTGGAAATCCCAAAGTGTGCAGGGATGGGTGAGGAGGAATAGAGACTTGACTATCATCAGCACCAAATACTAACTAGCTGTCTGTGGAAAGGGGAGTGTATTTAGATTGTAGATCTTTGGGGCAGAAACTGTATCTTACTGTATGACTGTTCAGTGCCTGTCTTAAGGAGGCCCTGATTTCAGTGGGGGCATCTAAGTCCCACCAGAATGCAAACTGTTGTATAACTTTTATTATTGTTACTATTATTATTACTATTAATTAATTTATTATTAGTAGTATTAATTAATTTATTATTATTATGCTGTATCCTCCTACATAGAGTTCTAAATGTGGGAGCACATTCACAGGCTAATCCTCCCAAACTTAAACTATCTTCCTACATCCTTCCACATCCTTCAAAATTTGGGTGGGCTACTTTATCTGTAGCCTTCAGAGAGGGAATTGGAAGCTCTGCCTCCTAAGTGTTTAATACATATACCCACTAACCTAAATGGTGGGAAGTCATACTGCCTCAGTTCCCAGGGAAAAAAGGTTGATTACAGATAACTCCAGATGTCATCAAATGAATGCTGAATCCTATATTCCAAATGTTTGTGCATGAAAATTAGAAGAGTCAAATTAACGTTTAAAAAAAATCAGACTATCATCAGCATATAACACAATCCCACCCATCAATGCCATCTCTGGCTCATCTGCATTATAAATAATCTCACGCAGGATAACCATAGAGAGGAAAAAGCAGTGAAGTGGGCACTTGGTACTTGATTCATTATTAAAACTCTCAGCATCTTTCTTCACTATGTGATTGTGAAACCATAAAAAACATCTAGTGAACTCTACATCAAGCTAACCCACATCTTTCTTGAGTACAGTGATTTGAAAACTTCCTGGATAACTGTTTAGATTGTTGTTATAACTATTAGGAAACAATTGGGAAAGGGATAGAAAAGAACACAGAAGTTATCATAATGCAACTATATAAATGCATGGTGTACCCACACCTTGAATACTGTGTCTAGTGCTGGTCACTCTCTTGGAGAGGGTATAGTGGCACTGGAAATGCTTCAGAGAAAGGCAACAAAGATGATCAAGGGGTATGGAACAGCTTCCATAGAAGGATTAGGACTGTTCATTTTAGAAAAGAGAAGATTAAGGGGGGATATAATAGAGGTCTATAAAATCATGAATGGTGTGAAAAAAGTGAACAGAGAAGTGTTAGTTACTCTTTCACACAATACAAAAACCAGGGATCACCCAATGAAATTAATAGGAAGCAGGATTAATACAAACAAGAGGGAGTACTTTTTCACACAATGCATAATTAGCCTGTGGATCTCATTGCCATGTAATGTTGTTATGGCCAAAAGTATAACTGGATTTTAAAAAAAAGTAGGTAAATCGTCTATGGAGGAAGGTCCATCAATGGCTATTAGCCAAGATGGTCAGGGATGCAACCTTATTCTTGGAGTAACTCCAAATCTCTGACTGCCGGAAGCTGAGAGGGGAAGACAGGGGTGGATCTCCCCAAATTGCCCTGTTCTTTACACTCCCCCTGAAGCTCTAGTACTGAATACTCTCAGAGACAGGATACTGGACTAAATGGACCATTGGTCTGATCCAGTATAGCAGTTGTTATGTTCTTAATATAAATATTCTTTAAAGTTAAAAAGCTTTTGATAATCTTGAGCTATATGTGTCCTGGGATAGTGTAATGGCATTACTTATTTTAAATAATTTTATACTTTGTTTGGGATCCTACGTATCTGAGCACCACAAGGTCATGGTACTTACAACAGAGAATGCAATCAGCAAGGAAAATACAAGCTGAATTCAATTAGAAATAAATTCAAATAAGTAATGCCACTCCACACAGTCAAAGGCTTTCTCTGCATCCAGTGAAAACCAATACTGACAATCTCCCCCTAATCCAGATGGTCCATAACCAATTCTTCCTAAATTATATAATTATCAGAAAAGGAGAATCTAAACAATTACCCAGGAGTTTTAAAATAACTTATTTAAACAATATATTGGTTAATATGACCCAGAGTCCTCTGGATTTTTTTTTTAAATCAAGGATATGCAGAAAGCCTAAAAGAAAATGAAAGTGGACCTGGAGGAAAAGATGCAGAAGACACTTTAATAATGAAGGTACTAAAAACAGCTATCAAATGTTTCTAGAACTGTGCATTCTTGGTCTAGCGCTTTATTTTGCTTAGTTGTATAATATCCCAAATGACCATTTTGCAACTCATTGGGACCAATAACAATAATAGCACACTCAGCTAGAAATGAATAAAAGGTTATTTAATAATTTAAGGAAATCTATTTACTCCTCACTCCTATTGGCATATCAGGATGTTTTATAAGACCCCAGAAGTTATTGCTTAACCTTTTTAGGTTCATTTTCATAACCCACCCTTGTTATACCATTCCCTTTCTGTATCTTTTATTGCTATAATGGCTGTACTGTGGTCCCCAGTGAAAGGTTTGCATTTTTCATATGCAAGCAATTCACATTTCCACAGCATTCTATATAATTAAATTGTAATCTGTTTGAGGGAGTAAGTATATTTTTCTATGTGTTTGTTTATCACTAGTACAATATGGTGCTGATCCTTATTGGAATATTTGGGCATTATACCAATATCTATTAAATAACAATACTTTAATAATAAATGATTTTGCTAATTAGGCAAAAGGACTAACTGGTAATGGTGAACATGGAGAAATGTAGCTCATTGCAGTTCTTACTATATCCTTCCCATGCAAATTTTAAATAACTGTGAAAACTGTTATTTTCCTAATGCCTCAGATACCAATCTTGCTGTTCCCAATTCAAATTCAACGGAAAATTAATCCTCTCTTAGAATCTGATTCTGCTTCCATTGAAATCAATGGGCATTTTGCCATTAAATTAAATGGGAGCGGGGTCAGGCCCAGTGATTCCAAACCTTTTATTCATTCTGACATGACTAATTCCTTAACACCCTCAACATTTTTTCCTGTTTCTTTCCCGCTGCCTCACCCTCCCCCTGCCAAAAAAAGAGATTGAACTGGTATTTAAGAAAGGATTAAATTCCAAAAAACAATTTGTACTGTTTGTCTAAGAATTTAATAAATATAGGTTCTCTTAATTGCCAGACAAGGAGGTAGTGCTATCCACTGTTTAGTGAACTGGACAGGGTGTGAAGACTTAAATATCTTATTTTGGGCTCTGATGCTTATTTGCTGGGTGACCCTTTGCAGGGTCAGTTTGTGCTAGTATACACCCACTTTTGAATTCCAAGCTCCAGTTTGAATACCCATGCCTCTCATAGCATGACTGTAGATTCAACCCAGCTGTCGCAGGTGCAAACATTCTGATTTGTTCATGTGATTCAATATGTGGTATCAGACTGCTCACAAAAAGGGAGGCCTGGCCTGAGCCTTTAAAAAATGTACTCATTAACCTCTCTGTATTTCAGTTTTCCTATTTGTAGCATAGAAATCATAATACCTATCTTTCACATTTGTGAGGTCTATTTAATGTTTGTAAAGTGTATTCAGCAACTCAGATTAAAATGGCTCTATAGTAAATACAATGTACACCATAATTATTGTTAGCCCTCCAGCATCTAAGCTCACATTGTACAGGTACAATAGCCAGACTTATATCTCAAGACAGTATACAGCCAGTAGTTGTTTCATCTGTGTGTTCCACTGAGTGCGTCTTAACCACCATTAACATCATGACATTTTTCATTCATGTGAGATATTTCATCTAATTTCCAGATGTCACTTAACTTCATTGTCTTCAATTTGTTTGTATGTCTTCTTCAAGAAGAGCTGAGGTGCAAAAGCTCATCTCACATCATCTTCTTGCACCAATATGTGCTGAGGGCCATATTTTGTCCCCAATCTGTGTACACCACTCTGAGATATTGCTTATTTTCCACTCCCTACCTCAAATCCTAAATTTCCCACACACAAACACTGAGGAACGATATTTATTGTGCAAACAAACTGAAGCAAAGGGCACATGTATCTCTGGAAACAACAGGCAGTGAGTAACTTCTGTTTTTTACTGACCAGTTAAGTTGTGATGGAAAGTTAATTGCTGCTTGTGTCACACTTCTGCCTCTTTTTGCCAGCACTAAATTCACTTTAAGAAGACAAAAAACAAGTGAAAAAAAAGACCTGTGAGATCAACAGGAAGAAAAAAATGTCTAGTTGTCATTTTCCTAATTCATACTGTAAAGCCAACAAACACCTAGTCAGAACACTTAGGAAAGCAAGTCACATCAGCTAAGCCATGGTATGAGATGATGCAGGTCAAGAAGAAGATGTCAAGATTAAAATGTTCATGCACCTGCTCAATAACAGCTTTTGCATAGTACAAAAACCTGGATTCTTCCCGGGAAGGAATTGGACTTTTAAACTTTTATGTTCTGCATTCAACGGCATTGCAAATTCTATGACTATTTTTCAAAGTGTATTTTAATGGAATTAAAAGAGGTTATGATATCCTCTTACAGTGCTATTCCATGTTTTATGTTATGATTTTATTTCACAGTGTGTGCAAAGACAAAGTAATAGAGTCACTCTGAGGGCAAAGTGCTTTCTTTGCCTTGTGATGGGTTCAGTCACAGAGACCCCCTTGGGACTGTTACCTGATGTGCTGAAACTACCTCTGAGCCCATTTTCCCTGTCACCTTGGGACTCCAGAACCCTTTCTTGTTGAGCCAGACACACTAGTCTGCTGCAACACAGACCCAGGTCTGGTCCACGCCCCCAAAGCTGCAGACTTTAATCAAAAACTGCTCAGCAAATCACTTATCTCCAGCACCCAGACACCCAGTTCCCAATGGGATCCAAACCCCAAATAAATCAGTTTTACTCTGTATAAAGCTTATACAGGGTAAACTCATAAATTGTCCGCCCTCTATAACACTGATAGAAAGATATGCACAGCTGTTTGTTCCCCCAGGTATTAATCACTTACTCTGGGTTAATTAATGTACAAAAGTAATGTTATTAAATATAAAAAGTAGGATTTAAGTGGTTTCAAGTAATAACAGACAGAACAAAGTAAATTACCAAGCAAAATAAAACAAAACACACAAGTCTAAGGCTAATACATTAAGAATCTGTTTACAGGTAAAATCTCACCATCAGAGATGTTCCAATAAGCTTCTTTCATAGACTAGACTCCTTCTCAGTCTGGGCCCAATCCTTTCCCTAGCACAGTCCTTGTTTCAGCTCAGGTGGTAACTAGGGAATTTCTCATGACTGGCAGCCCCTTTTATTCTGTTCCACCCCCTTTTATGACTTTGGCACAAGGCAGGAATCTTTTGTCTCTCTGGGTCCACACTCTTCCTTCTAAATGGAAAAGCACCAGGTTTAAGACGGATTCCAGTACCAGGTGACATGATCACATGTCACTGTAAGACCTTATTCTCCATTCTTTCAGGGCTGGCCTGCAGGTACCCAGGAAGGTTTGTGAGTAAACAGAGCCATTCACAACCAATTGTCCCAGTTAATGGGAGCCATCAAGATTCCAAGCCACCATTAATGGCCCACACTTTACATAATCTAATAGGACTTCAGAGTAATACTTCATATTTCTAGCTTCAGGTACAAGAATGATACATTCATACAAATAGGATGAACACACTCAGTAGAGTATAAGCTTTGTAATGATACCTTACAAGAGACTTTTTGCATAAAGCATATTCCAGTTACATTATATTTACACTCATAAGCATATTTCCATAAAACATATGGAGTGCAACATCACATGCCTCTCATGTTAGCCCAGGTTTGTTCAGAGGTTTGTTGATCTGTTATATACACTTTCCTGGGACTTTCCTACAATGCCAGGGATGGTTCCATCTGTATGCCAATATAAAGGACAAATTAAGTCTCCTTCCACTGCTGCTATTGTCTTTTGTGAGGTCCTTTAGTTCTCGCTTTGCTTTCCCCATTTAAAATAATGTTAAAACAAAAGGGATTCTAATGGCCTTACTCCAGTATTAATTTCAGTAAGAATCTTAGTTTTATAAAATCATTGAAGTTCAAACTTCTGGAACCCCATTCTCTTTGGATGAAATTCACCCCGTGCAGAAAGCCAGCACAAGCCTTAAGTACCATTTAAGCCTCTCTTATACCTAATTATGAACACTGGAGTGGACTTCACCCTTGTTGAAATCAGTGCAAGTTACTTATATCCTGCAACTGGAGAAGAGAGTCCGTAGATTTAACATCTGGCAGCACTGCCTAATACAGGCTGGCAATTTACATGAAGTAAGAGATGAATGAATATGTGGTCCTACCTCATACAGCACAAAAAGAAACAGCTATAATCTCTGTGTGCATCAGCCAGCTAACCATTATTAACATATATAAACCACCAGGTACACAGGGGACTCCTGCAGCTTTCCAGAATGCACAGGACCCTGTTGTATTTGTGGGTGACTTTAATAGTCAAATTTGCCATCAAATACACCATACTCTCACTGGGTGTTCAAGCTGGAAGGGGTTAATCAGAATGACAGGAAGAATGTTTCCTTCGGTCCTGGCAGGGTGACCAGATAGCAAGTGTGAAAAATTGTGATGGGGGTGAGCAGTAACAGGAGCCCAGATAAAAAAAGCCCCAAATATTGGGACTGTCCCTATAAAATCGGGACATCTGGTCACCCTAGTCCTGGCTGGCACTGGCACTAACCTCTCCCTTACAAGCACTGCCTCTTCCCTTCCTTCCACTGGATCACATGTGGACAGGGAGCAGAAGCTTGGCTTGGTCAGTGCTGGGGGTGGAGGGCAGGATGTTGTCTCTGCCCAGTGTGTTACAACTCGTGAGTCTGGAGAGAGGTACCAACCTGTATTTCTATAGCATAATCAGATCCTCAGCTTTAGGTCAGCTTCTTTCTTCAGGCAAAGAACCAGTGAGTTCAGTGGTTCACTAAGGATGTATTAAAAACTGAACCCTCAGTCTATCTGCCAAGTGCCAGTAATACCTTTGAGGTGTCTGTCATCATGGTATCTAAGGAAACAGGGCTTCTGGACTCAGGTCTTAATTAATTAATTAAAATGCCACATGCAGCACTACAATAACCCAATTGCTTTTTAGCCAATGTATTGGAAAGATCACATTTATGCTGATTTTTAAGGTGAGCAAAAGAATAGTTGATTATTCATATGGGCACACTTGCAGCTTTGAACGTATAGATTGTCAGACTGGGATAAATGTATCTAGTCACCCTGGAAATGTATGTTAGCCAGACACATCTGGTCCAATGATTAGCTAAGAAAAGGTTCACAATTTTGACCTAATTAGGCTTCAAAGTTAAATCCTAGTAAGGGTCAGATCCTATATGCAGACAAACTTCCTATTGACATCAATAAGATTTGATTATGAAAAAAAGACTATATCTGGCCAATAGAGGAATGAAGGGGGATTTTTAGCTTTCTTTGTGCTATTTTATCAGTCACTGAAGACTAAAGAAAACAACAGTGCAGCAGTTCGCATTCTGAAGGCCATCTCCTGGGGTATATATACCACAGTGACATACATGCTATAAACATCCAGATAAATTGATCTTAATGACCAGAGGAGGTATAAAAACAAAAGATTCTGGAGGAGTCAGTCAAATCTGTGCAGAAATCCCATGTAAAACCTAAAACTCTGTAATTTTAAGGACACTCCATATCTCAGCCATGGCTCTTCATAAACAGTCAGGTTGCCAAGTCTGAATAGGTGCTACAGAACAGACCACAAAGTCTGGGCATGATCCTTGCTCTGGCAAAACTTCTACTGAAACCAGTTAAGTTTTGTCCAAATGACAAGTGTGAACTTAGATGCAATGACAGGTATGCTAATAAGTTTGGTTGAGAAGGAGAGTCTTTTCAAACACCATTTTAAGAAACTATCTTTCTATTGTATATTTTTGTATTTTTCATTGAAACATAAAATTCAGATTATGACTAGATAGTCTAGTAATCTGTCTACAGAAAGCCCTTTCTGATATTTTAGGACAAAAATAACAACATAGCAAAGCTTCTTATAAACACGTTACTAAGGGTGCTGGAGAAATATTGAAATTACCAGTTTGCAGTTAATATCCATTAGGAAAGACCAATGGATAATAAACAGTGGAAATGCACACTATCTCATAAGATCAAAACCCAATGTTTCCCACAATGTATGGAAAATGTGAAAGAAAATGAATGACTTACATTGATTTACACATGATCTGTTAGCATCTAATTTATTAATCAATAACTGCTGTTTAAATGTGTGTAGATCAAGTTTGCATAATGTGCGTAAGTAATTTAATCTTTTAATTAGCTCATTAATGTAAATGTTAATAGTAACCTAACACTAGTTTACTCAAGTTTAGCTCTTTGAGAAAACAATGATTTATGGTACATTCCTCTGTATTACACATGAGTGTCATTAAAGTCTAGTTTGGAAAACTGCACATCCAGAATAAATGAAAAAATATACACATATTTTTAAAAATGCATACCTTAAGCTACATAATTCATTTAGTATGAAGTGTTGAGCTGTCCTGCAGTGGCTCAAGAGTTTGAGTACTAACCTCAGCGCAGACTGATAAGAAGCAGGGCACAAACCCCAAATCTATACTTAGATTTCATCAATCAAATATGAAGTTAAACTCAATCACTATAACAGCCTAACCATGGAGTCACAGACAGTCCCCTTGGGTACTCTGATCTATCTTATCAACTAGGCAAGATTGCCTTTCTGATAGATGGTCCTTTATGCCAAATATCACAATATTCAGGTTACTCCGAGTCCCATTCACTTACCCCAGGTCAATTGCATCTTAGATCACACACCAAAGACAATGCTTGTAGCCATTCTATAATAAACAATCTAAAGATTTATTAACTAGGAGAAGGTCAATAAGAGAGTTATTTACAGAATTAAAGCAGGTAAACATACACACACAAATGAGTTACAGTCTTATGTTTCAGAAGATAATAGAAGCTTCTATAATAAGCAAGCACTATATATACCTTAGGGCTAATCCAGGCTAACCACTGGGGATTTCTTTATTATGCCTAGAAAACTTTGCCTTAGAGAGTGCAAGTAGCATAGAGATACAGTTTCTTCTTGTTAAGGATTATTATCCCATTTCCCCCTTGTACTTCTCAGCTGATAGGAGGAATTCACTTGCAAGATTCATCTCCAAGGAGAAGGGAAGAGCAACCAACAAAATCTTTTGTCCCCTTTAAGGATCCACAATAGTTCATCAGGCATTGATGGGTATTCTCTGTTTGGCCGGATGTAATATCTTCTGCTGGAAGCCAACATTTCACACTAGTTAATGTCTTTCTCCTATTTGCTGATTTACACAGTTACAGAAGACTACAATGCAAACAACTAAATATTACCTTGTAACATGGAATATAGATATGATAAGTGAGATTAATGCATGCAGCAAATTACAAACATTTCATAAAGTCTAAACACTAAGCACATTTTTATAACTCTAATATCTATTTTAACAATATTGACACAAGGTGAGACAAACTAATTCCAGCTACGTATTTGTCAGTGTTCAGTTGAGACATGGGGGCTGTGGCATGAGCTGGCACCCAGTTTGCCAGCATCACTCAGGGAAAGTTTTTATTTGTAATGAGAAATAAACATGATATGCAAAGTGAATCATGAATATTTTCATGAATAAACATGAGGGGCTTCCACTGGTATTGGTATTAGGGCTGTATTACTAGTTGTTAGTGGGTAATTGGGCTATCCCCAGTTTATTAACAGAAATATTTTCAAATCTCAAGAGTTTCACAAACCCTAGCCCAAATGATTATTCCTGATGGAACTGAATTATTCTATATTCACTATTAATTCTTTAAAAAGAACAGGAGTACTTGTGGCACCTTAGAGACTAACAAATTTATTTGAGCATAAGCTTTCATGGGCTACATCCCATTTCTTCAGATGCATAGAATGGAACAGGGTTTTTTGAAAAGAATATGTAGGTTGCTATATGTTTCTGTTAGAGAAGGCAAGATCAAAGACATGCTACTTGCACTAGGAGTAGAAGGTGGTGTGGATTGTTAGTCTCTAAGGTGCCACAAGTACTCCTGTTCTTTTTGCGGATACAGACTAACACGGCTGCTACTCTGAAACCTATTAATTCTTTGCTATTTATCTGTCATTGTTCGTTATTTTCCTGCATAAAAATATTCACTAAGGAACAGAAACAGTAAGAAAGGACTCAAAGTGATTAATCAGATACCACAAGAAACTAATATAAAATACCAACTAATCAAAGGATGAAATTCACCTCCGGCAAGACGGTCCAGCACAAGGCCTTTGCCTTACTTAACTGCCAACTCAGGCCTTTTTTGAGGACTTAAGCTGAATTTAAGAGGTTAATTAACATTGTGAGGTCACTCTATTAATGTGTGAATTTCACCAAAAATGAACAATTCATAAACAATCCTTGACATTTGTTCATAAAGGGTGAAATTGACCTCTGTGCAGAGGGTCTGACAATGCCTAAGTCCTATTTAAAGCCTCAACATAGAAGACATAGTGATTCCAAGGCACAGCTGTGAACAGAGCCCAGCTCTTCTGAGTCTGAGTCCCAGTCCCTTGTCCTCTCCATTGAACCACACTGACTCCCTACTTCAGAGACTACAGTTCTATTCTGTGTAGATTCTTATGTCATACTCGTTGCTGTAGTATCTTAATGCCTTCCAGTAGTGCTTTAAGCAATGTGACTGCACACCTGCCACATATTGTTTGTTCTCTCGTCCTTACCCCAGGGAAGAAGTGTGTGCAGTGGAGTGTCTTATTTTGGTAGGGTTTTTTTAAAAGAATATATATGTTGCTATATGTTTCTGTTGGAGAAGGCAAGATCAAAGACATGCTATTTGCACTAGGAGTAGAAGGTGGTGTGGATTGTGATGGTTCTTAGTTCCTGGGGGAGTTCATTCCACAGTCTCAGAAAATTCTGTCTCACGCACAGAAAAGCTTTAACCTTTTTGTAGAGAGTTCCATTGTGCCAGAGGAGTGAACTTGCTGACTATGTTGAACAACTTTTTCAATTCAGACTTGGGTCAATAGAGACCAAAAGTTATTACCGTCTGATGACTATTTGACAGCTCATGTGAAATCATTATAGTCTGAGTCCAATTCTTAACAGACAAATGTCCCTTTCACAAAATAAGAACACAAACACTGGCTTTAATCAGCATCTATATTGACAGGTCTACAGTGATCAAGGGTTGCATCTGTCCCTTTATTCCTACTGGTGGCTCCTCTATGGGGACACAGCACATTAGGGAGGCCACATGCGGAAGATTGCACTGACACTGTTTGCACTGTTACTGTTCTGTGGATAGAGGAATTCTGCTTCCAGGCCTGTCAATCTGGAATATTTCACATGTACTAAATTCACTTAAACTTCTTTTTCTATAAAATTAAAGAATAATATTTTTGGTCTTACAACATTATTACTACAATGTTTTGAAATAGACATTTTAATTATGCAACTTTATATGCCATGACTATAGAAATAACTACAAGACAGAAGATACATTTTAAATCACTTGAAAGATAATTCATTTATATATTTTTAGAGTGGTTGCTATAAATTATAATTTAGGATAATTATAAAAAGGATAATTATCCTTTAGATAGTCTGCTTTCTGATTCTCATGATCTGTTAGCATGTATGGTCTGAATAATAAGGTTTCCAAAATACTGCCCTGTGATGCCTACTAAAGTAAATGGAAGCTGCACCCTCCCAACCAGAGATTTATCCCATGTATAATACATGCATTGTTTAATCTATACTGAGTCAAAATTCAGGAGCATTACATATTACTGCAGTATTAGCTGTTCACTGTAGGTTGATTTGTAATGTAGGTTTAGGTGACATTACTAGACTTTTTCTGCAGGAAAAAGATTATTAATAATTATTTATATGGGAGTAGCTCCAACTAATGCCAATCATTATTGTGAACATTTTGCTCTAGATACTGTATAAACACATTAGAAGACATAGTCTCTGTACCAAAGAGCTTGCAATTGAAGAGTCTAATCTTGCTTCTGTTAAAGTCGATGGGAGTTTTTCCATTGACTTCAGTGTGAGTAGGATCAGGTCCTAAATAGACAGGAGACACAAACAATGACAAACAACATGTCAAATATATGTATCCTGTGAGGGTTTTTCATTTCAATATTTCCTTAATATTCACCCGTTTCTCTGACTAGGCGCTCCAGACAAGCTACTATTAGTTCTGTAGATTTTCAAATATAAATGGCAAAATGGTTTTGTTGTTTGTATAAGGATGACCTTGGACAAAGTAGGTAATGTACTGCATGTAGTTTAGAGATGTGTAATTAAGATCCAGTAATGCAAGCAGAAAGCAAGCAAAAAGGGAAACTTGTAAAGAAAGCGAGTGTAATGCTCCTTTTTATATTAAATATATTCTGCTGGAGTGGTTCGCTGGGTAGATAAACCCATGGGGACACAAAGGGTGAATCCTGTCTCTCTTGAAATCAGTGGGAGCTTTGCTATTGATTTCAGTGGGGTGAGAATTTCATCCCAAATCTGTGTGGAATGTAGATAATTTTGGGATTGAAATGAGCCATGTCCAAAATGAGAGACATCTGAGAGGTATGATTACCTCAAGGCCTCACAGGGAGCAGAAGGTCTACAATGATCCCAGAGATCCTGAGCTCCCACACAATCTTTTAAATGTATTATTTATCCTTCAGTACAGGGGTTATTGATTTCCTCAAGTCTTAGGTCTTATACAGTGTTCCCACATAGCAGAAAGGATTTTTTTCAGATTAAAATTAGGACAGATCCCAATATATTTGCCCCCAAAATGGAAAGCTGTTTTCTTTTGTGGCCATATTTGCATGGTCCAAGGTGTGAAGAAATACATTTTTTTTTAATTTGTGAAACATTTAACATTCAGGCAAGTGCATGTTTTTGTTGTTTTGCAAGTTGGGTAAAAGCACAATTGTTCCCTGTGCTGTCAAGAGTGCTATTTTTTTCCTGGCAACAAGAAAGAAAGAAAGAAAGAAAGAAAGAAAGAAAGAAAGAAAGAAAGCTGACAGACTTTGTTGACAAATGCAAGAGTTTGTTTTAGAGGCATAATGTGCTCCTAAATCTTTATCTCTAGGATTGGTGAACTGTATTGCTCTTAAAAGCCACTAGCATTGGCAACAAATAATGAAGATTATCACACACACAAACTTCAGTCTTAACAGTAGATCAGGATCCTGATCTGAAATCCAAATGCAATAACAGAAAGAGACTCTCAGCAGTGCAGACCCAGTCTTGCAGCCCTTATAAAAATCAATATCTCATAAAAGTCTAAGAAAGAGAGAGAGAGACAGAGAGAGACAGAGAGACAAACCATAGGGTTTTTGACATATCAGTCTTGGAGACAGGTAGGCAGAGGCAATGTGGATTAAGCCTTTCCTGGAGGGATACACCCAAAGTGTAGTGATGAGAACTGTCACCTCCACACAAGACCCTCATTTGTAGAGTTCTCTCTCCAGCCCTATTCAACATCCACAGGAAACCACTTGATGAACTGCTCAGAGTACATGGACTCAAGCACTAGCAATGTGAATATGACACCCAGCTCTTCCTATCTTTCACCACATACCACTACCAAGAGTTTGAAGCCATGGGGCAGTCTGCTTTGATTGAAGTTATATGTTCACAATTGGCCAGTTCATCCTATAGTTTAGGAATGTTCTTGGATTACTTGCTGACGCTAAGCTGTCACATCCAGTATCTACAATTAACATTTTCTATTATTGCGAATTGACTAGGAGACTCCATTCCTTTCTGATAGACAATGACCCAGCAAAAGTTCACACTTTTGTCATCTTCTGTTTGGACTACCACATAGTGATATACTTAGGTAGGTATTAAACCATCACCACTACGAGAGTAGTTCAATTTCACTTAAATTGAATATGTGGAATCGATATTACAAAGTCGAACGTGTGTATCCACACTAAGGACAGTAATTCGACTGTGTGAGTCCACACTAACGGGGCAAGCATCGACATTGGAAATGGTGCACTGTGGACAGCTATCCCACAGTTCCCACAGTCCCCGCTGCCCATTGGAATTCTGGGTCGAGCCCCCAATGCCTGCTGGGGAAAAAAATGTGTCAAGGGTGGTTTTGGGTAACTGTCGTCATCCAACCGTCACTCCCGCCCTCCCTCCCTGAAAGCGCCGGCGGGCAATCAGTTCGCGCACTTTTCTGCTGAGTGACAGAGCGGACGCCACAGCACTGTGAGCATGGAGCCCGCTGCGACCATTGCTGCAGTTATGGCCGTTGTCAACACCTCGCACCTTATCAGCCACATTTTCCAGAGGCAGATGCTGAGAAATCAGGCGAGGAGGCTTCGGCAGCGCGATGAGGACATGAAGTCTGAGAGTGGCACAGAGCTGTCACAAAGCACGGGACCCCGCGCCGTGGACATCATGGTGGCACTGGGTCATGTTGATGCCTTGGAATGGTGATTCTGGGCACGTGAAACAAGCACGGACTGGTGGGACCGCATAGTGCTGCAGGTCTGGGATGAATCCCAGTGGCTGAGAAACTTTCGCATGTGGAAGGGAACTTTCCTTGAACTTTGTGAGTTGCTGTCCCCTGCCCTGAAGCGCAAGGACACCCGGATGTAAGCAGCCCTGACTGTCCAGAAGCGAGTGGCCATAGCCCTCTGGAAGCTTGCAACGCCAGACAGCTACCGGTCAGTCGCGAACCACTTTGGTGTGGGCAAATCTACCGTGGGGGGTTGTTGTGATGCAAGTAGCCAACGCAATCGTTGATGTACTGCTGTCAAAGGTAGTGACCCTGGGAAACGTGGAGGTCATCATAGATGGCTTCGCCGCGATGAGATTCCCAAACTGCGGTGGGGCTATAGATGGAACTCACATCCCTATCTTGGGACCGGACCACCAGGCCAGCCAGTACATTAACCAAAAGGGCTACTTTTCAATGGTGCTGCAAGCACTGGTGGACCATAGGGGACGTTTTACCAACATCAATGTCGGATGGCCGGGCAAGGTTCATGACGCTCATGTTTTCAGGAACTCTGGCCTGTTTAGACGGCTGCCGGAAGGTATTTACTTCCCGGACCACAAAATAACTGTTGGGGATGTGGAGATGCCTATAGTGATCCTCGGGGACCCAGCCTACCCGCTAATGCCCTGGCTCATGAAGCCCTATACAGGCGCCCTGGACAGTGAAAAGGAACTCTTCAACTACCGTCTGAGCAAGTGCAGAATGGTGGTGGAGTGTGCTTTTGGACGTCTGAAGGGGAGATGGAGAAGCTTACTGACTCGCTCTGATCTCAGCAAAACCAATATCCCCATTGTTATCGCAGCTTGCTGTGTGCTCCACAATCTCTGTGAGAGCAAGGGGGAGACCTTTATGGCGGGGTGGGAGGTTGAGGCAAGTCGCCTGGCTGCTGATTATGCCCAGCCAGACAGCCGTGCGATTAGAAGAGCCCAGCGGGATGCGCTGTGCATCCGAGAGGCTTTGAAAGCTAGGTTCCTGAGTGAGCAGGGTAACCTGTGACTATTTACTTTGTTTACAGAGAAGCTGAACCTGCCCCCGTTTCTTTACCCAGTGAATGTTCACTATCCTCTCCAGTTTCATACCCCGTTCACCCCGTTCACTCCCTTCCAACCCACGTTTAAAAATAAAATCACTGAAAATTTGTTAATGAACAACATTTTCTTTATTACTGTTTTCGCGGTAAAGTGTTGAAACTGGGACGCAGACTGTGGTGGGGAGCGGGTGTATGTAGTGATGCAAAGGACGCTTCTAAACTCGAGGAATGACAGGCTCCTGCTTCTACAGTGGTCCGAACTGGTGGACTGATTGTTTCAACGGAGCCTGCCACCCCTCCTGTTCGGGACTCTGTGTGTGGGGGCTATGTGACTTTGTGGCAGGGGGAGGACGGTTACAGATCCGCTGCTGCATGGCTCTGTGATCCAGGATAAAGGACCGCTGCATAAGATCTCTAACCGCCCTCCCCCACCACAAAGTCACATAGCCCCCCCCACACAGAAAATGAAAACCACCTCCCAGACTGACCAGGGTGCCTAGTGACTGCACTGTGTGTGTGACCTGCTGCTAAACCTGCCCCCGTGTCTGTACCAACCCCCTTTCCCCCTTCAAACAGACTGTCCTCTAAAAAAACATGATGGAAACAGTAATTAACAGAAACGTATTTTTTATTAGCAACTAGACAGTTAGGGGATGAAACTGGGATGGGGGCTTGGGTGAGGTGGGAAGGAAAGGACTTATCAAATTTTGGGGAATGGCAACCTTCTGCCACTTGAGCAGTCTGCAGGGGTAGAGTGACAGTTTTCACGGACTCTGCAGCCCCTCCTGCTTGGTACTTTGGGTGAGGGGGGTATGGGCTTCTGTGGCGGGGGACGGTGGTTACAGATAGACTGCAGCGGGGCTCTATCCTCCTGCCTCTGGTCCTGCAAAACATCCACAAGGAGCCGGAGCATGTCCGTTTGCTCCCTCATTAGTCCAAGCAGCATTTGAGTCGCCTGCTGGTCTTCCTGACGCCACCTCTCCTTCCGTTCGCTGTGTGCTCACTGGTATCGGGACATGTTCTCCCTTCACTGAGTCTGCAGGGTTGCCTCAGTTTGGGAGCAGTCCATAAGTTCTGAGAACATGTCGTCCCGTGTCCTTTTCTTTCTACGCCTAATCTGCGCCAGCCTCTGGGAGTCTGATGACCGGGTAGGTCGGGAGACAGTCACAGCTGTGGGATGGGAAAAAGGGAGTGAATTCCTCAGAAATATAAATTTTTTGGTGAACAAAGAAAATAGTCTTTCTCTGTGAACAAGACCATTCAGAGCACCTATCACATGCGCACTCAGGACAAGGTCGAATTTTCGGCCTTCGCTTTCAGTCCCTGGGGTCTTGCCGTGCAGATCACAGAAGCGGAACAGGTCAGCGGAATTTGGGTAGCAGGCTGACATGGTAAGCCGTAGACTTGTGGCACCTTAAAACTTTAATAATAGCACCTCCCTACTTTGACGTTCAAAGCAATGCTCCTAGCGTTGGCCAGTTCCTGCTGCCAGCAATCCAGCAAGCATGAACTGTGCCCCTGTCCCACCCCCTCGCGGCTGTCCCCGGGAAAGATCCCTCTATGCTGCCCCTCTCCTGCCTCCACCGCATGGCTGTAAACCGCCGGTTACAGTTCTGTAAAGGAACAGGCAAGCAGTCCCAATACTAACATTCCCCTAATTCAAAGCAGGTCACCATGAGCGACATCACTCTGATGCGGATTTCAGACAGTGACAAAGAACGCATGCTTCGTGAAAGCCTGCAAAGACCAGGGCCGTATGCCGCCATGCTGTGCAAGGCAATGATACCGGAGTACTTGATGATAGCCTGGCGCGGAAACATTTCATACTATGGAGGACACAACAAGGCCGCTCTCCCAAGGAACCTCATGCAAAAGCTTTCCAATTACCTCCAGGAGAGCTTCATGGAGATGTCCCATGAGGATTTCTGCTCTATTCCCGGACATATAGACTGCATTTTACTGTAGCTGCACTGGCAAGGACTAAACAGTAGAGCGCCTAGGGCAAACCAATCAAGATATACCGGACATTGTTAGATTTTTTTGCAGCAGTTGCACTGCCAAAGACTAAAACTTTAAGTGCCTAGGACAATCTAATCATGAAAAACCCACAGTTAATATTAATGTTCTGTTCTAAATAAATGTTTACATGTTTAAAACACTTACTGGCTGATCCTTCCCCTGATTCTGGGTCCGGGTTAACGCCTGGGGATGGTTGGTAGGGGATCTCTGTGAGGGTGCTGAAGAGATCCTGGCTGTCTGGGAAATCAGCGTTGTAAGTGCTGTCGACTGCCTTGTCCTCCTCATCTCCTTCCTCATCTTCCCCGTCCACTACCATCTCCAAGGAAGCGGGCGTCGACAATATCCCATCCTCAGAGTCCACGGTCAGTGGTGGGGTAGTGGTGGTGGCGGCCGCACCTAGGATGGAATGCAGTGCCTTGTAGAAACGGCATGTCTGGGGCTGGGATCCAGAGCGTCCGTTTGCCTCTTTGGTCTTCTGGTACCCTTGTCTCAGCTCCTTGATTTTCACGCAGCACTGCATTGCATCCCGGCTGTATCTTCTCTCTGTCATGGCTTTGGAGATCTTCTCGTAGATCTTTGCATTCCGTCTTTTCGATCGCATCTCTGAAAGAATGGACTCATCGCCCCACACAGCGATCAGATCCAAGACTTCCTGATCAGTCCATGCTGGGGCCCTCTTTCTATTCTGAGATTGCATGGCCATCTCTGCTGGAGAGCTCTGCATCGTTGCCAGTGCTGCTGAGCTCGCCACGATGTCCAAACAGGAAATGAGAATCAAACTGCCCAGACGGGAAAAGGAATTCAAATTTTCCCGGGGCTTTTCCTGTGTGGCTGGTCAGAGCATCCAAGCTCGGACTGCTGTCCAGAGCTTCAACAGAGTGGTGCACTGTGGGATAGCTCCCGGAGCTATTAGTGTCGATTTCCATCCACACCTACCCTAATTCGACCTTGCCATGTCGAATTTAGCGCTACTCCCCTCGTTGGGGAGGAGTACAGAAGTCGAATTTAAGAGACCTCTATGTCGAACTAAATAGCTTTGTTGTGTGGACGGGTGCAGAGTTAATTCGATTTAACACAGCTAAATTCGACATAAACTCCTAGTGTAGACCAGGCCTTAGAAACTGCAACTGGTACAGAAAGCTGAAATGTATCTCTCAGCACATGGGCTATCACAACCACATCAAATCTGTCCTCCACTCTCTACATTGGCTTCCCATAGAAAAGTGAGTCAAGTTCAAGTTATTGGTTCTTATCTTCAAGGCCCTTAAAGGCCTGGCCTAGCCCCAGGTTAACAGCATCTAATGCTCTTGGATAAGGACCACAGTTGACAACTCTGCTTCTATAGCATAATGGAACTTTCTACCCTAAGGTCAAGCTCATCTGCACAGGAGACAGAGCTTTCTTTGGGTCTGGTCCAAGACTGTGGAATGAACTCCCGCAGGAATCAAAAACCATCACAAACCTCACCACCTTCATCTTCATTTGAAGGCAACCTGTCCTTCTCTAGTATAAACACACAGTAGCATGTACATAAAGAAGATAATAAAAACTCTACCAAAACAAAACACTACACTGCTCACACAACGTTAGAGAAAGAATAAACCACACATGACAGATGTTAATCATGCCACTTAATGAACTACTGAAAGGTGCTCAGACACAATAGTGATGAGGATTGTTCTTATATAGAATCGAATCTTCCAACTGTAATTAGAAGACAATAATTATTTGAATATCCTCCTAAATGGAACTCTTAATCAAGGACTCTTTTGTGCAAATGCTAATGAACTTTAATATGCTATGGGCTCTAACACCTGAAAGATAGATAAACAACAACAAATCTGGACATGTAGGCTGACCCAGAGGCAGGGACTTGAAAAAAATGGCTCCTGAGCACAGGAGAGAATATAGACAGCAAGTCATGCAGACAGTCTGACTAAAAGGGGGTCAGAGAGGAGATTGCTTTCAAGTGATATATTCACTTTTCTTGTTTTTCTTTGTGACTAATCTGAGAATGCTTTATCTAGAGAGACAAGGTGGGTGAGGTAATATCTGTTATTGGACCAGTTCTGTTGGTGAGAGAGACAAGCTTTCAAGCTACACAGAGCTCTTCTTCAAGTCTGGGAAAGGTATTCAGCGTGTCAGCTAAATATAAGATTGAACCGATAGTTTATTTTAGCATAAATAATTAGCACATATTCTCAGGGACCATACTAGGTGAAGTGGCCCATTAATACCCCTGTAGTCATAGGACAAAAAGGGGTGTTTAGTGGGTTGCAGATTGTGTAATAAGCCATAAACCCAGTGTCTTTTTAAGACCATGATTTTTAGCAAATCTAGCAAAGTTATGAATGTAGGCTCCCAGGTTTGTCTTTTGAAAGTCTTGTAGAGGTTTCCTTTGAGGCTGAGGAATGATAGGTAAGATATAGAATGATCGCCTTGTGAAAAGTGTTCACCTGCAGGTGATATGGTGTTTTTGTCTTTTATTATTTTCCTGTGTGAGTTCATTCAAAAGAGTAGTGATTGTATGGTTTCACCCACATAGTTGTTGGGGCATTTAGGGTACTGGATGAGCCACAAGTCTAAATCTAGAGATGTTAAGTCAAATGTTCTTTTTGTTTAAATTCCATTTTCTCTTTTTTTCATAATTTGTAGGGAGGTAAAATTACTGTTGTATGGATAAATTCACATGGATGTCCCCAAACAAAACAGAACATTGAAACCTTTAAGGAGAAACATTGAAGAATACAATTTTTAGAATATAAACTTCCCTCTTCAATCTAAGACAAGAGGCATGCACGTAGGTGTCCTACCCCAGTGACTTGTATTGCCATCAGGCTGCTGTAGGTAAAAACAAGTGGAAAAAGTCCAAAGAGCGGATGAGTTGACAGTGGTGTTGGTCACATAGCCAGAAAGTCATAACATTGGTATGAACAAAGAGTAACTAAATTACTTGAAAGTGGTAGGTTCACCATAGGTGATGAGGATGTACATTTTCTTTACATTGTTTAATTTAAATCATGATTAATATAAAGTAGAGTACTAGTCACTTTTTGCCACAGTGGGCAATGCTCTGTTTATTAAAATGAATGACCCAGGAAAAAGTATTGGCATTTGACAATTTTTGAGATGTAATGAAGCATAATTAAAATTATTAAGAAATAAATTGGAAGAAAATAGTTAAATGTTCTGTGCATGAAATCCACCAGTGGTGCAGTGAACCTGTGTAAGGCCCTCTGTACTACTTTAGTCTGACTGTGATAGTGTAAGGTAAGGACTGCAGAGACTTCCCCAACCACAAAGCCATGGTTTAGAGATCAATACTAGCCTAAATAGCACAGTTGCCAACTTTCACACAGTAAATAAGCACCCCAACTTTCACAATAAGCCAAAAATCAAGCTAATTCCATTTCAAAACAAGCCAGTCTGTAAGAACCCCAACACTCTATGTGACTAGATCCCTGCGACGTGCAGTCTGTGACTATGGCGGGCCTGCTGTGAACCCCTGACTCTCTCCTCCCCCTTGCCCCTGCTTGCCCCTTGCCCCTGCTTGCTGGGAGTAGATAAAGAAAAAGAAGCAACAAGCTACAACAAGCTACAAGCCAACAAGCAACAAGCTACAAGCCAAAAACTACCCAACAAGCAACTCACAAGCCAATTAAGCCAAAAACAAGCCCAATTTCTGCATTTTTTCGTGGGTTTGACATGTTTGTTAAGCCGGCTAGCATATAGAGAAGATTTGGGAGCGGGCTGGGTATAGGGCCATGAAGTGACAAACTGTGGGCTATAGTATCTGCTGTAATGAAAACATTAGCTAAAGTAAAGGAGTGTGTTTGCATTTTATCTTTTAAACATTCTTGGAACCAATCACATACTATGTTAGATCTTCACTTGTCCATCAATCCCTCATTTAGACTGGAAACTCCTCAGTCTGGGGACCTATATCCTAAGTGTCTTCCAGGAATTCCAGTATTAGTCACTTTCAAACAGCATGTGTAAGTTTCTAAGGGCAGGTCTACACTAACCCCCCAATTCGAACTAAGGTATGCAACTTCAGCTACGTGAATAACATAGCTGAAGTTTGAAGTACCTTAGTTCGAACTTACCTCGGTCCAGACGCGGCAGGCAGGCTCCCCCGTCGACTTCGCATACTCCTCTCGCCGAGCTGGAGTACCGCAGTCGATGGCGAGCACTTCCAGACAAGACGTGATAAGTCAAACCCAGAAGTTCGATTTGCTTGCCGCCGAACTACTGGGTAAGTGTAGACCTACCCTTAGTTGACCATAGGATTGGATTAAGTACCGGACTTGCATTCCTTGCTCACCTTCATCCACCTGGTGATCAGTAGGATTTTGCAATGGAAAAGGAACACTGGATAAGATCCTAACTCTTTGTTCAGGTGTAACTATAATACAAACATGAGAGAATCTATGGTATAGTATACCTATATTAGGCATAATAGGTATGGGCATCTGAATTTACCAAAATATTTCATTGTAGGTAAAAGGAAGGTCTAGAAATGTATGCACAGACCTATTTGGTTAATTCATACCAGTTTAGGGAAGAGCCTCAGTTATCTCAGCCATGCTGTCACTTACTAAAATCTAAATTTCATATTTACTGTACACCTTACTCACAATAGTGTGATCTAATTACCTCAAACTGTATTGTAATGTTATCCTTTATACGTAAAATTGTTTCTAGTTACACCTCTAATGACTCTCTAAGCAATAATGTTTGGCGAAGAATAATGTTGTCAGTCAAGCAGAACCATAAACATCTGTGTTCGTTTATAATAAACAACCCCGTTTAATTGAATATATGGATGTATCTGGAAAATTCCATGTAGCTGGAAAATATAGTGAAATAATAGCCTGACACCGGAGTAAAACCTTTCTGCAGTATCGTCAGCTGAGAATGCAAAGGTCGTTCTGTTTTAGTATTGAGGCAGGTTTCTTATTGATTGTTTCTATGCCAAAAAAAAAAAAAAATCAGATTAAAATAAAAAGAGTTTTTTACTCCCAGGCAGAAATGAAAAATAGCTCTTGGGGAGAACAAAAGGAAGGCAATCAAAATTACTGTATTGTGCCAAACGCAGTCAATTTCAGCCTGTCTTGAAAGATACATTCACATAATTGTAAAAGAAGATCTTAAAACAATGGCACAATTATAGTAATTGTTCTTTTTTTGTCTAAAAATAGATCATTAATATGAATATTAGATGAGATTAACATTGCCACATAATTGTTTTGTCCTAGATTAGCTTATTTTCTGCATATGTCTGCTTCCAGAAATAATTCCAAATAATAAGGAAGTAGCATGGATTCAAAAAAATAATCAAAGGGAAGGTTAAAACTCTTTCATTGTGCCTAGACATTGCACGGGTGCTCTAATGCCCGTTTCATGTCAAAAAGTGCATACAAGAAAATCATTTGGCCAAAAGCTGTGAATTGTAAGGGAAAGATACATTTAAATCTATCCTTCCCTTTTGGGGACTGTTCCACCTATGAGGAACTAGCTACTTGACTCCCTCAGGGAACAGATGGGCAGGATCCCCTGGGAGAATAACATGAAGGGCAAAGGGGTCCAGGAGAGCTGGCTGTATTTTAAAGAATCCTTATTGAGGTTGCAGGAACAAACCATCCCGATGTGTAGAAAGAATAGTAAATATGGCAGGCGACCAGCTTGGCTAAACAGTGAAATCCTTGCTGATCTTAAACGCAAAAAAGAGGCTTATAAGGAGTGGAAGATTGGACAAATGACCAGGGAGGAGTATAAAAATATTGCTCAGGCGTGCAGGAGTGAAATCAGGAAGGCCAAATCACACTTGGAGTTGCAGTTAGCAAGAGATGTTAAGAGTAACAAGAAGGGTTTCTTCAGGTATGTTAGCAACAAGAAGAAAATCAAGGAAAGTGTGGGCCCCTTACTGAATGAGGGAGGCAACCTAGTGACCGAGGATGTGGAAAAAGCTAATGTACTCAATGATTTTTTTGCCTCTGTCTTCACGCACAAGGTCAGCTCCCAGATTGCTGCACTGGGCAGTACAGCATGGGGAGAAGGTGACCAACCCTCTGTGGAGAAAGAAGTGGTTCGGGACTATTTAGAAAAACTGGACGTGCACAAGTCCATGGGGCCGGATGCGCTGCATCCGAGGGTGCTAAAGGAGTTGGCGGGTGAGATTGCAGAGCCATTAGCCATTATTTTTGAAAACTCATGGCGATCGGGGGAGGTCCCAGATGACTGGAAAAAGGCTAATGTAGTGCCCATCTTTAAAAAAGGGAAGAAGGAGGATCCGGGGAACTACAGGCCAGTCAGCCTCACCTCAGTCCCTGGAAAAATCATGGAGCAGGTCCTCAAGGAATCAATTATGAAACATTTAGAGGAGAGGAAAGTGATCAGGAACAGTCAGCATGGATTCACGAAGGGGAAGTCGTGCCTGACTAACCTAATTGCCTTCTATGATGAGATAACTGGCTCTGTGGATGAGGGGAAAGCAGTGGATGTGTTATTTCTTGACTTTAGCAAAGCTTTTGATACTGTCTCCCACAGTATTCTTGCCACCAAGTTAAAGAAGTATGGGCTGGATGAATGGACTGTAAGGTGGATAGAAAGCTGGCTAGATCATCGGGCTCAACGGGTAGTGATCAATGGCTCCATGTCTAGTTGGCAGCCAGTTTCAAGTGGAGTGCCCCAAGGGTCGGTCCTGGGGCCGGTTTTGTTTAATATCTTTATTAATGATCTGGAGGATGGTGTGGACTGCACTCTCAGCAAGTTTGCAGATGACACTAAACTAGGAGGCGTGGTAGATACACTAGAGGGTAGGGATCGGATACAGAGGGACCTAGACAAATTAGAGGATTGGGCAGAAAAAAACCTGATGAGGTTCAACAAGGACAAGTGCAGAGTCCTGCACTTAGGACGGAAGAATCCCATGCACTGCTACAGACTAGGGACCGAATGGCTAGGCAGGAGTTCCGCAGAAAAGGACCTAGGGGTCACAGTGGACGAGAAGCTGGATATGAGTCAACAGTGTGCTCTTGTTGCCAAGAAGGCTAATGGCATTTTGGGCTGTATAAGTAGGGGCATTGCCAGCAGATCGAGGAACGTGATCGTTCCCCTTTATTCGACATTGGTGAGGCCTCATCTGGAATACTGTGTCCAGTTTTGGGCCCCACACTAGAAGAAGGATGTGGAAAAATTGGAAAGAGTCCAGCGGAGGGCAACAAAAATGATTAGGGGTCTGGAGCACATGACTTATGAGGAGAGGCTGAGGGAACTGGGATTGTTTAGTCTCCAGAAGAGAAGAATGAGGGGGGATTTGATAGCAGCCTTCAACTACCTGAAGGGGGGTTCCAAAGAGGATGGAGCTCGGCTGTTCTCAGTGGTGGCAGATGACAGAACAAGGAGCAATGGTCTCAAGTTGCAGTGGGGGAGGTCCAGGTTGGATATCAGGAAAAACTATTTCACTAGGAGGGTGGTGAAACACTGGAATGCGTTACCTAGGGAGGTGGTGGAGTCTCCTTCCTTGGAGGTTTTTAAGGCCCGGCTTGACAAAGCCCTGGCTGGGATGATTTAGCTGGGAATTGGTCCTGCTTTGAGCAGGGGGTTGGACTAGATGACCTCTTGAGGTCCCTTCCAACTCTGATATTCTATGATTCTATGATTCTACTTGCAGTGTTATTCTTCTGGAAATATGGGCCCCAATGTTGCAAGCTAGTCCATGTGACTGCTGTGACTGGAAAAAAAATCAACACTATCAAAAGTCTCCATGACACAAAATAGGAGCCCTAGCTCAAGGGCAGCCAGCCTGGTGGGCAGCTGAGGAGTCAAGAGCCTGGAAGCCCAGGCTGCTGAGCCTGGGCAAGTGTGGGAGTCAGGACTCCTAAGGCTTTTTGGCTCTCCATCAGCATACCAGGAGAGCCGTGAACAAGGCCAGTGGCTGGCAGGAAACAAGTCAGGTTTCCAGGAGTTTTGTTGTAATAGAACCGTCTCCATGGAACATCAATTTTGACCAGTTGAAAAATTCTGATGAAAAATTCTTTCATTGATTTTTTTTCATCCAGTACTAGGAATAATAATACCCATAAGTTACTTGAGTGCTGAGACTTTACATATTAAGGTCCATCCTGAAGATATGTTTTCGGGCTATGTTATAAACTCCTGATAAAACCTTAACTGTAGCACTAGTGGGCACCACTATTGGAATTAAGCACCTATATCTGCCAAGCTGACACAGTAGCTGAAAAAATGTATTCTCCAGTGTGTTTATCCTGCTGCACTCTGATGACTGCAGGTTTTTGTCTGAAAACACCAGCTGGGTTGGGAATCATAACCATTCATAGAATCATAGAATCATAGAATATCAGGGTTGGAAGGGACCTCAAGAGGTCATCTAGTCCAACCCCCTGCTCAAAGCAGGACCAATTCCCAACTAAATCATCCCAGCCAGGGCTTTGTCAAGCTGAGCCTTAAAAACCTCCAAGGAAGGAGACTCCACCACCTCCCTAGGTAACGCTTTCCAGTGTTTCACCACCCTAAGAGTAAAATAGTGTTTCCTAATATCCAACCTGGACCTCCCCCACTGCAACTTGAGACCATTGCTCCTTGTTCTGTCATCTGCCACCACTGAGAACAGCCAAGCTCCATCCTCTTTGGAACCCCCCTTCAGGTAGTTGAAGGCTGCTATCAAATCCCCCCTCATTCTTCTCTTCTGGAGACTAAATAATCCCAGTTCCTTCAGCCTCTCCTCATAAGGCATGTGCTCCAGACCCCTAATCATTTTTGTTGCCCTCCGTTGGACTCTTTCCAATTTTTCCACATCCTTCTTGTAGTGTGGGACCCAAAACTGGACACAGTATTCCAGATGAGGCCTCACCAATGTCGAATACAGGGGAACGATCACATTCCTCGATCTGCTGGCAATGCCACTACTTATACAGCCCAAAATGCCGTTAGCCTTCTTGACAACAAGAGCACACTGTTGACTCATATCCAGCTTCTCGTCCACTCTGACCCCTAGGTCCTTTTCTGCAGAACTGCTACCTAGCCATTCGGTCCCTAGTCTGTAGCAGTGCATGGGATTCTTCCGTCCTAAGGGCAGGACTCTGCACTTAACCTTGTTGAACCTCGTCAGGTTTTTTTTGGCCCAATCCTCTAATTTGTCTAGGTCCCTCTGTATCCGATCCCTACCCTCTAGTGTATCTACCACGCCTCCTAGTTTAGTGTCATCTGCAAACTTGCTTAGAGTGCAGTCCACACCATCCTCCAGATCATTAATAAAGATATTAAACAAAACCGGCCCCAGGACCGACCCTTGGGGCACTCCGCTTGAAACCAGCTGCCAACTAGACATGGAGCCATTGATCACTACCCGTTGAGCCCGACGATCTAGCCAGCTTTCTATCCACCTTACAGTCCATTCATCCAGCCCATACTTCTTTAACTTGGCGGCAAGAATACTGTGTGAGACCGTATCAAAAGCTTTGCTAAAGTCAAGGAATAACACATCTACTGCTTTTCCCTCATCCACAGAGCCAGTTATCTCATCATAGAAGGCAGTTAGGTTAGTCAGGCACGACTTCACCTTGGTGAATCCATGCTGACTGTTCCTGATCACTTTCCTCTCCTCTAAATGTTTCATAATTGATTCCTTGAGGACCTGCTCCATGATTTTTCCAGGGTCTGAGGTGAGGCTGACTGGCCTGTAGTTCCCCGGATCCTCCTTCTTCCCTTTTTTAAAGATGGGCACTACATTAGCCTTTTTCCAGTCATCTGGGACCTCCCCCAATCGCCATGAGTTTTCAAAAATAATGGCTAATGGCTCTGCCATCTCATCTGCCAACTCCTTTAGCACCCTCGGATGCAGCACATCCAGCCCCATGGACTTGTGCACGTCCAGTTTTTCTAAATAATCCCGAACCACTTCTTTCTCCACAGAGGGCTGGTCACCTTCTCCCCATATTGTGCTGCCCTGTGCAGCAATCTGGGAGCTGACCTTGTTCGTGAAGACAGAGGCAAAAAAATCGTTGCGTACATTAGCTTTTTCCACATCCTCGGTCACTAGGTTGCCTCCCTCATTCAGTAAGGGGCCCACACTTTCCTTGATTTTCTTCTTGTTTCTAACATACCTGAAGAAACCCTTCTTGTTACTCTTAACATCTCTTGCTATCTGCAACTCCAAGTGTGATTTGGCCTTCCTGATTTCACTCCTGCATGCCTGAGCAATATTTTTATACTCCTCCCTGGTCATTTGTCCAATCTTCCACTTCTTGTAAGCTTCTTTTTTGCGTTTAAGATCAGCAACGATTTCACTGTTTAGCCAAGCTGATCGCCTGCCATATTTACTATTCTTTCTACACATCGGGATGGTTTGTTCCTGCAACCGCAATAAGGATTCTTTAAAATACAGCCAGCTCTCCTGGACCCCTTTGCCCTTCATGTTATTCTCCCAAGGGATCCTGCCCATCTGTTCCCTGAGAGAGTCAAAGTCTGATTTTCTGAAGTCCAGGGTCCGTATTCTGCTGCTCTCCTTTCTTCCTTGTGTCAGGATCCTGAACTCGACCATCTCTTGGTCACTGCCTCCCAGGTTCCCATCCACTTTTGCTTCCCCTACTAATTCTTCCCTGTTTGTGAGCAGCAGGTCAAGAAAACCTCTGCCCCTAATTCGTTCCTCCAGCACTTGCACCAGGAAATTGTCCCCTACACTTTCCAAAAGCTTCCTGAATTGTCTGTGCACCGCTGTATTGCTCTCCCAGCAGATATCAGGGTGATTAAAGTCTCCCATGAGAACCAGGGCCTGCGATCTAGCAACTTCTGCTAGTTGCCAGAAGAAAGCCTCGTCCACCTCATCCCCCTGGTCTGGTGGTCTATAGCAGACTCCAACCACGACATCACCCTTGTTGCTCACACTTCTCAACCTTATCCAGAGACTCTCAGGTTTTTCTGCAGTTTCATACCGGAGCTCCGAGCAGTCATACTCCTCTCTTACATACAACGCAACTCCCCCATCTTTTCTGCTCTGCCTATCCTTCCTGAACAGTTTATATCCATCCATGACAGTACTCCAGTCATGTGAGTTATCCCACCAAGTCTCTATTATTTCAATCACATCATAGTTCCCTGACTGTGCCAGGACTTCCAGTTCTCCCTGCTTGTTTCCCAGGCTTCTTGCATTTGTGTATAGGCACTTAAGATAACTCATCAATTGTCCCTCTTTCTCAGCATGAGACAAGAGTCCTCCCCTCTTGCGCTCTCCTGCTTGTGCTTCCTCCCAGGATCCCATTTCCCCACCTACCTCAGGGCTTTGGTCTCCTTCCCCTGGTGAACCTAGTTTAAAGCCCTCCTCACTAGGTTAGCCAGCCTGCTGGCGAAGATGCTCTTCTCTCTCTTCATTAGGTAGAGCCCGTCTCTGCCTAGCACTCCTCCTTCTCGGAACACCATCCCATGGTCAAAGAATCCAAAGCCTTCTCTCCGACACCACCTACGTAGCCATTCGTTGACTTCCACAATTTGACGGTCTCTACCCAGGCCTTTTCCTTGCACAGGGAGGATGGACGAGAACACCACTTGCGCTTCAAACTCCTTTATCCTTCTTCCCAGCCCCATGTAGTCTGCAGTGATCCGCTCAAGGTCATTCTTGGCAGTATCATTGGTGCCCACGTGGAGAAGCAGGAAGGGGTAGCGATCCGAGGGCTTGATGAGTCTTGGCATTGTTTATACTGTAGCTCAGAATTTCTAAGCTTCATTGTGCCTGATGAAACGATTGCTCTTTAGGGAAGAGATGAGAAGCTGTCTTCTCCTACCAGTGTTGCTCTGCTATTGTACATCACAGCTACCATGGACTTTGCATTTTTGTAATTCTCTAATGTCGGCAGGTGTCATGACAGGTGGCAGTGATGATAATCAACACCAGGATAGAATCAGAAATCAAGTTGTCTTTCACCCTCTAATACCCTGTTCTTACCTTAAGAATCAGCATGTTATAATGAAGTTGGTCACTTATAATGAACTTCACCAATATTCATAACAAGCAGGCCCAGTAGTCGACTGCCTTGATCCTTAGGTAGTCATTTACACCTGTGCAAAATGGGTATCTAATGCTGCCATTCTGCTCTGGTAGCCTTTTGCAGCCAGTATGCATTTACTTTGCACATGTGAATATGGCAGCACAAGGTGCGAGGCAGTGGAGACTCAGTCTCACTATCTTTGCAAGGTACATATCAGTATAAATTATTGTTTCTATAGTGCCTTAACTGTGCATGGTGCTTCAGAGACATATAAAATATGAAAGATGCTGTTCTGGGGAGCTCAAGATTGAAGGCACTGCTCCCAATCCTATTGAAGGCATTGTGGGGAATTCAACCCTGTGCTGAAGCTAGGCCAGTACAGGAACCCAGGAGAGACAGGCTTGTGTATCCCTATTTCAGGGCACAGGCAAGGGCAACCCTTTTGTGTCACCAGTTGCTAGAGCTCTGTGCGGCTTCCAGAGGCAGAGACTTGCTGGGGCTTAGGGGTGCCTTGGCCAAGCCTCTTCCAGCCAGACTCTGGCCCATCCCAGAATGCTCCTGACATGCCCCGTGCACTGAAAGCTCCCACAGAAAACGCACTTGTCTGGCCTGGCTGGCTCTGTAACTGACAGAAAAGTCTTCTGCTCTTGTGTTATTCACCAGGGGGCCCTTTATGTTACCAGTGCAATGGGGTAACAGAACAACAATGAATCTTGCCCATTGACTTCAGTAGGAATAGGTCCTAAATTAGATCTGATTTAAGGAGTCATTGATTTAAGAGATTAACACCACTGTCTGTCAGGAGTAACTCCACTCAAATGAAAACAACAAGGAGTCTGGTGGCACCTTAAAGACTAACAGATTTATTTGGGCATAAGCTTTCGTGAGTAAAAACCTCACTTTTTCGGATGCCCAAATAAATCTGTTAGTCTTTAAGGTGCCACCAGACTCCTTGTTGTTTTTGTAGATACAGACTAACATGGCTACCCCCTGATACTTGACTCCACTCAAATGAATGTAGTCACAAATCACACAGGTGTAAAAAAACAACAAGGAGTCTGGTGGCACCTTAAAGACTAACAGATTTATTTGGGCATAAGCTTTCGTGGGTAAAAACCTCACTTCTTCAGCTGCATAGAGTGAAAGTTACAGATGCAGGCATTATATACTGATACATGGAGAGAAGGGAGTTACTTCGCAAGTGGAGAACCAGTGTTGACAGGGCCAATTCAATCAGGGTGGATGTAGTCCACTCCCAATAATAGATGAGGAGGTGTCAATGCCTCCAGCTTCCATCCAAGACACATCACACGATCCATTGTCTACAGCCAAGCCCTAAGATACAACCGAATTTGCTCCAACCCCTCAGACAGAGACAAACACCTACAAGATCTTTATCAAGCATTCGTAAAACTACAATACCCACCTGGGGAAGTGAGGAAACAGACTGACAGATCAAGACGGGTACCCAGAAATCATCTACTATAGGACAGGCCCAACAAGGACAATAACGGAACACCACTGGTCATCACATACAGCCCCCAGCTAAAACCTCTCCAGCGCATTATCCACAATCTACAACCTATCCTGGAAAATGATCCCTCACTCTCACAGACCTTGGGAGGCAGGCCAGTCCTCGCTTACAGACAACCCCCCAACCTGAAGCAAATACTCACCAGCAACTACACACCACACCACAGAAACACCAACCCAGGAACCATCAGAGGACCCAACCACATCAGCCACACCATCAAGGGCTCATTCTCCTGCACATCTACTAATGTTAGATATGCCATCATGTGCCAGCAGTGCCCCTCTGCCATGTACATTGGCCAAACCGGACAGTCCCTCCGCAAAAGAATAAATGGACACAAATCGGACATCAGGAATGGTAACATACAAAAGCCAGTAAGTGAACACTTCAGTCTCCCTGGTCATTCTATTACAGATTTAAAAGTCACTATTATTGAACAAAAAAACTTCAGAAACAGACTTCAAAGAGAAACAGCAGAACTAAAATTCATTTGCAAATTTAACACCATTAATCTGGGCTTGAATAGGGACTAGGAGTGGCTGGCTCATTACAGAAGCAGCTTTTCCTCTCCTGGAATTGACACCTCATCATCTATTATTGGGAGTGGACTACATCCACCCTGATTGAATTGGCCCTGTCAACACTGGTTCTCCACTTGCGAAGTAACTCCCTGCTCTCCATGTATCAGTATATAATGCCTGCATCTGTAACTTTCACTCTATGCATCTGAAGAAGTGAGGTTTTTACCCACGAAAGTTTATGCCCAAATAAATCTGTTAGTCTTTAAGGTGCCATCAGACTCCTTGTTGTTTTTGTAGATACAGACTAACACGGCTACCCCCAGATACTTGACAGGTGTAAAAGGCACACGACTGTAAGTGAGATCAGAATAAGGCCAAGAGGGTTATAATAATAGAGATGTCCTATCTCCTAGAACTGGAAGGGACCTTGAAAGGTCATCAAGTCCAGCCCCCTGCCTTCACTAGCAGGACCAAGTACTGATTTTGCCCCAGATCCCCAAGTGGCCCCCTCAAGGATTGAACTCACAGCCCTGGGTTTAGCAGGCCAATGCTCAAACCACTGAGCTATCCCTCCCTAGAGTGAGAGAGCACCACATACTTGTACCTTTACAAGAGATCACCACATACTTGTACCTTTGCAATACTAACATCTTAAACTAACTCAGACTGCCCCCTGAAATGTCTTTCTGGAGGTAGCAGTGGGAGGAAGCAAGCTACACATTAGTCTCCTGAAATGGTTTAAGATGGGTTACAACTTTTGTTTTCTTGCGGCAATAATCCCTTTGCTTTCCTCTGAACAAATGTATGGAAACTCTTAATTTGAAAACTCTTTGATTTTTTTGTGCAGTTTGGAAAAATATATCGGAAGCTCAGATAAATCATAGCCATATAAACTAGTTTTCTTGAGTAAATATATATCAGGACTGCTGAGGCAAGAGACAGTCACTCATACTCTTGCTTTAGCCATCTGCTTCACTATTTTCAGACTAGAAATGTCTGTTGATTAATTCATTTTATGCAAATGCATATACTTTACAAGGAATGACCTATAATTATTCATGTATAATTGTCTGATGAAGAAATTAGTCAGTCTATTAATGCCAATAAAATATCATTAATGATCTTGACCAGCCCAAGAGTGTAGGCAGGGTGCATTCTCTCTGGCACCAGTGATTTAGGGCAAGGCACATGCATCTAGTCTCTAATGGCACATTCCTGTAGTGGACTGAACACATTCTATGCGCAGCAATATTCTCCCCTAGGGAGTTGAGGGCACTCAACACTTTGCAGGATCAAATTTACAGACAGTGCTACATAAGGAGTATGCTCTGTGTTTAGTGTGGGAAGGCTTTTTGGCTTTAAAGAACTAATGCAAACTGACACAGCTGGGCCAGATTGTGACACAAGCTTATGTGTGCTCAAAGCACGTTGTATAGAGTAGTGGCTCTCAACCTTTTCAGACTACTGTACCCCTTTCAGGAGTCTGATTTGTCTTGCAACCCCCCAAGTTTCACCTCACTTAAAAACTACTTACTTACAAAATCAAATATAGAAATACAAAAGTGTCACAGCACACTAGTACTGAAAAATTGCTTACTTTCTCATTTTTACCACATAATTATAAAATAAATCAATTGGAATATAAATATTGTACTTCCATTTCAGTGTATAGTATAGAGAGCAGTATAAACAAGTAATTGTATGAAATTTTAGTTTGTACTAACTTTGCTAGTTCTTTTTATGTAGCCCTTTGTAAAACTAGGTAAATATTGATGTACCTCCTGGAAGACCTCTGCATACCCCCAGGAGTACACATCTCCTGGTTGAGAACCACTGGTGTAGAGCAGTCAAGAAGCATCCTTTCTCCCTCACATAACCCATACAAAGGCTGTTGCAACTACAGTCCTGGCATTCAGTGGAGCACAGGGACTACTCCCTCTGTTCCTTCGGGGAACCCCAAAAGGGTCAAAGATGGGTGGGGAAATGGAAGAGCTTTTGGGCTCCCTCACCCACCAACATTCAGTGCAAATAAATTTCAGCCCCTCCCAAAGGACAGTATAGTCTGTGCAGTCCCCGAGCAATGGGTTGTTAAGGGAGGGAGAGTATAAATATCCCATCTGTGAAAGAGAGGAGAACAGGATGCAAGAGAAGGCAAGGAAAGGGGAGTGACAATTAATGACATAATTTCAGTAATTTATAAATCATTATGATCAGCTCAGTATTTGTTGCTGCTGTGAGAAGGATCAGCTAATAAAAGATATTACTTCACCCACTTTGTCTCTCTAGTCAGCTATTTAATCTTTCACCAGCCTTTACTGTGCAGACGTAAAGACTTAGATGCTTCGCTGTGCCCATTTTCCTGCCTCAACATGGTGGAATGGATTAGATGATCTCTTAAGGTCCCTTCCAGCCCTACATTTCTATGATTCCATATCCAGCTTCAGCTCCCTGATTCTGGGGCTGGTTCTAGGTCAGTGCCAGCATAGTTCAGAACAACTTTGGGGTGCTGTAACATATATTGGCTGGCTACATTACTCAAAGGGCTGACCAAAAGGCAAGGACATTTGGACATTTGGACACTCTGGACATTTCCTGACCTGGCTCTTACGCTAAGAGCCAATGTCCCAACCTGCAGCCTTTGCTCAGGTGAGTAGTACCATTGATTCCAAGGGAGCTTCTCATTTGAGTAACAGCTGCAGGACCATGCTCATACACTGAAAATCCTGTAACTAAACCTATAACATTATTGATTCCAAATTGTCTGGGTGCTTCCTGTTTCTTGTTTTTAAACTTTAAATTTATAGTGAATTTAAATGCTTATGAAAGGTACCACATTGACAGCCCTGAGACCAAAGTCATCTGTCTAGCCACAGAGTAGGTATGTCCTGAGCAGCAGCCCAAGTTTTTCTCCCCAAACTCCCTGCCAATATGCCTGAGTGAGCCCTGACCCTCTGGAATTATGTCTCAGGATATGAGGGTAGCTCAGTCTTTGTATCAAGTCATTCCTTGGCCAATCAGCTGAGACTGCCTGTAAATTCCAGTTGCAATGGTGGCTCATATGATGTGTATATTTGTTCTCTAGGAAATGGAGTAAGACAGCCAACACCCTTTATATGAGCCACCACACAACCTACAGATGGCAATCTCTTTTAGAGCCTACCAACATGGAAGAGTCCTTCCCATTCCCAATCCACTGAGCCATTCAATTCTCCTCTTCTTGTTTCTTGCTGAATATAGAAATCCAGTGATGTGTTCCAGCATGAGAATATTATTACACGGAAGACATATTCTTATGGGAAAAGCCTACAGAATGTAATAGGGCTAGAGTTACCATATTTCAGGTTCCCAAAAAAAGGACACTGCTGGAGGGGGGAGGGAGGAGGAGCTGGATGGAGGGTACAGTTGGAGGTGTTGGAGGGGGTACCTGTAACGGGGATACTCAGTGGACATGTCGCTCCCTGTCATGGTGGCAGAGTGGCTAATGCAATCCCAGGAAGCAGTGCCAGCCTTCAGTCAGAACCTTCCTATGGGACTCCCTCCCCAGGGCTGGAAGCCTGGGCCTGGGTGGTCAGGATCCAGCAGCTGTAGCTTGCAGGGGAATGAACCAATCAGCTGGGGGTGGAGGGAGGGACCAATCAGGAAGCAGACCAATGGGACTTTTTCTGAGCTGCAGCTTGTCTGCTCTCCAAAAACCCCAGACATTTCCTGTTATTTGAAAAATCTGCCCAGACAGAGAAAGGCAGCTCAAAAAAGAGGCAAAGTCTGGGAAAACCTGGACGTACAGTCATCCTAAACAGGGCTAAATCCAATAGGGTTTTATAAGAATTAAGTGGGATACTATATAGAAACATATACTATTGAATAGAAAATCATGTCTATGATAAAGTATTTTAAGCCATCCTATAGACTTTAATATGAATTGTATCTTTTTAGTACAATTTTGAAGGATGTCTTAAAAGTTTTATAGGAAGAGTGGGCCAAGATATGGGCCTAAATTATTGTATTAGACTTCAAAATTCAGATCCAGATTTCCAATACCCAAAATTTTGGGGCTATTCAACCCTGCAGTTTTGATTTGCACCCATGTCACTGTGCCTCAGAGGGTCACAGCTGAAAATACCAGATTCAGGACAAAGTGCTGAGAAATTTGGGCAAACACACCCCAGACTGGTGGTTATTCTATCATAAGATATACTGAATCAGTAACAAAAGTAAACTTCTGTCTCACCACACTGGTTAACTAGAAGTCCAAATTGCAGTCTCCCCAGGCATTCCAGCACTCATTTCACCACCCAGCCAGTAGAAATTATGATGAGTGGTTATTTAAAACCAATTTCATCAAACAAAGTGTCCTTCTAATCTCAAAAGATCAGTCACACAGCCAGGTCAATATATAACTCAGCTCTTACCCAATAATCATGCTGTTACTAATTCTTTAGTATCTAATATCTAAAGATTTATTTATGAGAAAAAAAGAAGATAGAGGTTAAGGAAATTAAATACATACAATCATTGCAGAGTTCTTGTATCAGGTTTGAAGCAGTGATGGAATAAACTGATGGCTTGTAAAGCCTCTGGTAACTTCCAAAAGATTGGAAGGTCCTCGGTCCATTGGTTGGAATGTTCCTTTTAGTGTAAGTCCTTAACCCAGAGATCAAAGCAAGAAAAAGGCAAAATGGAGATGTTTCCAGAGAGTGGCACCAGAACAGGCACCTTTTTGAAAGTTGACAGGCCTGGTCCATCCACTTTTTGACATGGCAGATCCCGCCCCCCTTCCCTTCCTCTTCCTCACATGTCCCCGCCCCTCGGGCTCCTCGCCCATGGAAGCTGGAAGTAGAGGGTCCGCCCCAGCTCCTTTCAAGTTAACCATTTTAACCCTATCCTCTTACCCTAAACCGTCTCTGGCCAAGGGGCGGGGCCTCAGAGCTGAAGCCTGGCCACGTTAAGAGCTGCATGGGCAGCTGTGGAAAGCTGCGGCACACCCTCCACCTGCCTGTGGTGTGGGGGGGCCCAAGCAGCCCCCAGCCCTTGTCTGAGTCTCTGGGTCCCCTGCCCAGGGCAGGAAGAGGATCTGCACTGCAGCTCCCCACAGCTGCCACTCTGATGGACCGCAACCTTGTTGTGGTGGAAAGACTTGCCTGGGCTAAAGACCCTCAGAGCTACATCATCCGGAGCTTTCATACTCCTGGTAGGGCCCCCCTTGGCGAGCAGCTCTGAGGTGAGGCTCCTAACTAACTGTGGCCAGATTTCACATGACCCCAATGGTGGATCGGGTGCATATAGAGGGCCTTCTAATACTCTGTGACTGTGAAGGCGGAGGGCTGCAACAGGTGGGAAGCCCCTGGTTGTCTTGTATCTCCTTGCCACAGGGTCAGGGCTTTCCTCTCTGTGCACCCCAAATGGGGAGGGAGTAGAAAAGGTGCCACAAACAGGCTGTCTCACACTCTTCCAACTGGATGGCCACATCCAGTGGGATCACTCAACTCTGTGACTGAAACAAGAGATACAAGACAATGAATTTTGCCACCTGGAACGTCCATACCCGTATGGATTCTCAGCACAGTGAATGCCCAGAAAGAAGAACCGCCATAATTTCCAGAGAAGAGGCAAAACTCAACATTGACATTACAGCTCTTAGTGAGACCCGCCGGGCTGATGAGGGCCAATTAAAATAGGATGGAGTCGGCTACATCTTCTTTTGGAAAGGAAAGCTACCTGAACAGAGATTCACGGGATTGGCTTTGCCATCTAAAATAAGATTGCCAGTCAGCTTTTTGGAGCTTCCCGTGGGGATCAGCGAGCATCTCATGACTGTTCAGCTCAAGCTCATCAACAACCAATATGCCACAGTCATCAGTGCATATGCCCCGTTTAATAATGAGGAAGACAACAAGGAGCAGTTTTAGAGCGCTCTCAATACAGTCCTCCTCATAGCCACATCGACAAACTCATCCTCCTGGGAGATTCTCAACTCTGGAGCGGCATAATAGGCAAAGAAGGGGTGGGAAATGTGAACCCAAATGGTATTCTCCTCCTCAGCAAATGTGTGGAGCGTGACCTGCTTATCAAAATACCACCTTTAGGCAGAGTAACAAATTTAAGACAACCTGGAAATGTCCTCGGTCCAAACACAGGCACCTCCGTAACTATGTTATAGTCAGAGCCTGATATTATGCCAATATCTGTATAACCTGAGCCATGAGAGATACAGATCACTGTTAGACAGACTATTGATTAGTAAGATCAATCATTTACTTGCAGCTCACTCCACCACACTGCAAACACCCAGAGACTAATTGAAAGAGTACAACATCAAAGTACTTCAAGACCAAGCCAGCTGTGAGACTTTCCAGCAGCACCTGTCTGAGAAACTCTCTAACTTGCCGGATAACATCATTGACATTCAAAAGCACTGGGATCAACTTAAAAATACCATTCAACTTTAAAATACCATTCACTGCATGTGCTGAAACCATAGGATATTTCAATCATCGGCACCAACACTGTTTTGATGAAAACAATGAGGAAATCCTGGCATTAATTCCACAGAAAATAAAGGCATTCTGTAACTGGCAAAATTATTTGTAGAACCAGCAAAAACAGGAGTCTTATCACCTGCTCAAATCTGAAGTCCAAAGGAGGATATGTGACATCAAAATGAAGTGGTGGCAAGAAAAGGCCAGGATGACATGAGAAGTTCCTTTCAAACAACAAAAGCTATACCTGAGCCAAGCTCCAAAGGTCCAACCCCCTTATGTTTCCAGGATGGCTCCATTCTCCTCAAGGACAATGCAGCCATTAAACAATGCTGGAAGGAGCACTTTGAGAGCCTACTAAACCATGAATCCATGGTCTCAGAAGATACCAACAAGTCTATCCCACAATGCTCAGCAATGGAACACCTTGCTGATCCCCCGTCTTCTGAGGAAGTCCAGCGTGCTATCACCCAGACAAAAAAATCACAAGTCACCAGGCCTAGATGGCATGCCAGCTGAGGTTTTTCAAGCTGATGGAACAAAGCTTCAGCACAAATTTGGCCAACTCCTCGACAAAATCTGGACCTGAGAAGAAATTCCACCTGACTTCAAGAATGCCAACGTTGTTACAATATTCAAGAAAGGGGACAAATCATTGTGCGGGAACTAAAAAGGTATTGCCCTCCTCTACATCGCAGGGAAGATTATTGCTCAGATCCTACTAAACTGCCTCCTCCCCCTTGCCAAGGAACTGCTCCCCAAATCGCAGTGTGGCTTCAGGCCATCCCGAGGCACAATTGATATAATCTTTGTGGCACAAAAGATCCAGGAAAAGTGCAGAGAGCAACACCAGGAACTGTTCATGGCATTCATCAACCTAACCAAGACCTTTAACTCTATCAGTCAAGATGCCCTATGGAAGGTGCTGTGTGGGTTTGAGTGTTCACAGAAATTAATTTCCATTATCAAACTACTCCATGATGGGATGACTGCTACCATTCTTTGCAACAGCTCAGAGACCGAACCATTCATCATTTGCATTGGTGTCAAGCAGGACCGTGTCATTGCTCCAATACTCTTCTCCATTTACCTTGCCGTGATCCTGATTCTCATCTGCTACCGCTTTCCCGACGGAATCGGGATTGAGTATCGTATGGATGGCCAACTCCTCAATCTCTGACATCTCTAAACAAAATATAAGATCACAAGAACTGGCGTCAGTGACCTTCAGTATGCAGATGCTTATATCATTCTCATACACACAGAGGCCAATCTGCAAAACACCCTAAATCTTTTTGCAGATGGCTATCACAGCCTGGGTCTCTCTCTCAACATCGGGAAAACCAAGATATTCTACCAGCCCTCACCTGCACAAACTACTCTCCATATTCCACAAATCATCATCCACAGAGAACCCCTGGAAAATGTGGACCATTTTCCATAACTTGGCATCCACCTCTCCCAAAAAGCCAGCATTGACACAGAAATTGAATAAAGGATCCATTGTGCCAACACACCCTTGGAAGACTTCTCAAATGAGTCTTCAATGATAGGGATTTGCAAACAGTCACTAAGATCTTGGTTTACAAGGCAGTTGTCATCCCCACCCTTGTCTATGGATGTGAGACCTGGGTAACCTACAGACAACATCTCAAGTGGCTGGAATGGTTCCAGCAACACTGCCTTAGGAGGATTCTCAGGATCAGCTGGGAAGATCAACGCAGTAACATCAATGTTTTCTCTGCAGCCAACATCAGTAGTATAGAAGCACAGATCATGAAACACCAGCTCTGCTGGGCTGTCCACTGTGTATGTATGCCTGACACTTGCCTCCCGAAGCAAGTGCTCTTCTCTCAGTTAAGTCAGAGAAGAAAGGCTCGTGGAGGGCAGCATAAGCAGTTCAAAGACATACTGAAAGTACACCTTAAAAAGAGAGGCATCAACCCAACAAACTGGGAGGACTCGCCGTGGAACAGAACACAGTGGTTCCACACCATACACCAAGCCACAAGTCACTTTGAGGGGAATAGACATGCTCATGAGAAAGAGATGTGACAAAGGAGGAAAGAAAGGGCACAACAGTCCAGCCAACAACTATGTCTCCTCAAGATTACACCTGTCACTTCTGTGGGAAAATCTGCAGGGCATGAATTGGGGTGGTCAGCCACTTTAAAACCCACCAGTTGAACCCCCTTGGCAGACATCATTCTTACATTGTGAGATAGCCAAAGAAGAAGACCATGACTGGGCTGCAGCTCCTAGACTCTGCCCCCTGGCCACAGTCAGGTCGGGGTAAGAGCTGCACAGGCAGCTGTGGGGAGCTGTGGTGCAGACCCTTCACCTACCCTCGGTGAGGGGATTCGGGGGCGGGAATATGGGCAGGGGCTGTTTTCAGGCCCCCCCGCTCTGGCTTCCAGATTGGCTGGGGGCAGGTCCTCTGGGGGAGGAGGGGGTAGTAAGGCGGGATGGGGTGGGGATTTGGGAGGAAGAAGAGGGGCCTCAGAGGAAGGGGAAGGGTGGTGCCTTGGGACAAGAGGAGGGGTGAGGCCTCAGAGTGGCAGGGATCCCCGGTCTCCCACTTCTGTGAAGGCTCTGCTGCCCCTACTTCCAGGGTCCTTTATTTTTCCCATGTGGAGGGAACACTGTCAGTCTTAATTTGTGGAAAATTACAGGCACAAGATGGAGTCCAGGGTCACATGAGCTTGTCACATGCCCTTGGATGCTTTGATAACTCATTGGAGTAGCCATTACCTTTATTCTGGCTAAAGAGTCCACGGGAAGACTTGCTGGGCAGGATGAGTTTCTTTGATCATAGAATCATAGAATCATAGAATATCAGGGTTGGAAGGGACCTCAGGAGGTCATCTAGTCCAACCCCCTGCTCAAAACAGGACCAATCCCCAAATAAATCATCCCAGGGCTTTGTCAAGCCTGACCTTAAAAACCTCTATGGAAGGAGATTCCACCACCTCCCTAGGTAACCCATTCCAGTGCTTCACCACCCTCCTAGTGAATTTTTTCCCCCTAATATCCAACCTAAACCTACCCCACTGCAACTTGAGAACATTACTCCTTGTTCTGTCATCTGGTACCACTGACAACAGTCTAGAGCCATCCTCTTTGGAACCATCTTTCAGGTAGTTGAAAGCAGCTATCAAATCCCCCCTCATTCTTCTCTTCTGCAGACTAAACAATCCCAGTTCCCTCAGCCTCTCCTCATAAGTCATGTGCTCCAGCCCCCTAATCATTTTTGTTGCCCTCTTCTGGACTCTTTCCAATTTTTTCCACATCCTTCTTGTAGTGTGGGGCCCAAAACTGGACACAGTACTCCAGATGAGGCCTCACCAATGCCAAATAGAGGGGAATGATCACGTCCCTGGATCTGCTGGCAATGCTTCTACTTATAAAGTCCAAAATGCTGTTAGCCATTGTGATCCATTGTGAGAGCTAAGTGTTGTTTGATGGGCAATCAACTTGAATAGCTCATTCACAATGTGTTGTCTGGCATCAATGTAGATTTTACCTGGTGGGTGTTACTCAGGAATACGGTATATATATTCTGAGGATGCCAGTACATAGTCAATATCTATAACTTTTGATACAAAAATGATACATGCAAATAAACAGGATAATCATACTCATCAAATCATAACTTTTCCATTGACCCCTTGCATGATATACTTTGTACAAGATTTGTTGCAATTATCTAATAGTGGCAATATGAATGATATAAATGGTGATGTTTCAATCATACAGCATCACAACCCTTCACTAATATACAAATGTTAAGACTATAAGCATTTCTTTATAATTTGTTTGAATGCCACTAATATCTACTGTATCATGTTAATCTGGATCTGTAAAAAGCGACAAAGAGTCCTTTGGTACCTTATAGACTTACAGATGTATTGGAGCATAAGCTTTCATGGGTGAATACCCACTTCGTCAGATGCATGTAGTCAACTGTAACATCTACTGTAACATCTACAGTAACATCTTCTGTAATTTACTAGCAGTGCAAAGACAATATCACAATATCATTCAAATGCTGTTTTATGGAATAGGTGATAAAATAATCTATTTTTTCTCATCTTGTCAGATAAAGGGAAAAATATATTTTATGTGAGAAACAATACTTTTCCAACCCACCCATATCTTTCCAGCTTTAAAACCATATGTGCAATGAGCTTTGTAATGCTCACCTTTTATTGTGCTGTATTGCTTTAGTAACTTTCAGCAAGAAAACATCAAAGTATTTTAATCAAATTATGATTCTTATGTTAAATTTCAAGTCAGTTATAAGCCCAATGGACTTGTAGAGGTGTTTTAAAACATTTTCCTGTAAAAACTAGAGAAGACTAGTGCTTTGACAATTAATGGCCCAGCTAAAATATTATCCAATGATCACATAAAACTCAGAGAATTAATTTACTTTTAGATTCCATGGGCCCTGAAGGGTTCGTTTGCAAACTAGCTCTTGGAAATAATGCCAGAGGTCATATGATCATTACAGTAAAATGTCAGAGAGAAAAATTCCTTTAGCACAAAACAAAATAGCACACAATACAATCTACACTTTCTCACATTTGCATCATGGGTTTTTACTAAATATCTTTAATTTAACTCAGGTTCTTTGGGTATATATCAAAACATGAATTAATATTTAATTTTACAAAGCATTTCATAATTATAGCTGCAGTTGATTTTATAGAAATACAAGTAGATAATGCAAGTATTTGCTAACAGATAAATCCTGATGCTCCCCTGCCCTGGTACACAAAAAATGGGGAAAAGACTTTGTTTCATTTGCACAAGAAATAGGACAGGATTTCTCCAAAGCCCTCTGGAGAGTGCTAGGGTAGATGCCTAATTAATGCAACATCAGTTTGGGTGAACTCAAACCAAAAATGTTTTGAAATTTTCAGTGAATTGAAATGTCAAAAAAAAAGTTTGGTTTTGATTTTCCAGATTTATTAACATTTGTAAATGATTTTTAAAAAATAAAATATAGGGAAAATCCTAAACAAACTGTCTTTCTAAAATGAAAAGTCAAAATGTTTTGTTTTAGAAATGCCAAATGAAACATTTTCACATTCCTGGAAAAAATGTTGTTGTTTTTTAACTGCAACATTTAGCCAATATTGAATTGATTTAATTACTTGTACCAAGCATCCAAAATCTGCATTTTTTTTGGCAAAAAAAAAAGGGGCCGGGGGTTGCAATTGTTCATATAGGCAACCTTAATTCTAGTATTTCCTAACTTTTGAGTGCTTGACTTTATAACGTTCATAATATTCTTTTAACATAGGGGTTTTTGTTTTGTTTTTTGATGAGTAATTTCCTAGAGTTTTAATAAAAGCAAACTGAAGAATCAGAAATTCCATCATGTGGCATCATATTCACATCCAGATGGGTCATCAGCTGGGCTGGTACATTTACTCAACACACAGACCTCTGCCACTTGAAGTAACAAAGTAACTGATAGCAGCATTCAGTTATATTCCTCTCTGTGGAGCAGCAGTAAACGGGGATGAGATTTGCCAGTGGATTTCACAGACATTTGCTGACAGCAGAGGAATGGTGAATCTTGGGTTCCATTCCAAACTCTGAAGGGAAGTGTTCTCTAGTGATACAGAATCTTCTGAACATTTCCTCCAAACTTAACCTCCTCATCCCTGTCCTGTCCCTTCCTCATCCCTGGCTCCTCATTTTAGGTTATGTCTGCATTATGAGCTAGGGATGGGAATACCCTGCCTTTGTAAACATACGCTAGCTCTCATCAAATTAGCACAAATATAAATTGTGGTGTAGCCACTGTAGCATGGGTAAGAGCAGCGGAGGCACGGTTTAGCCCTGCTGAGAACATACACACTAGTTTCATGTCGTTTTGTACTCAGCAGAGCTGAGCCATGCCTCCGCTGCCTTTACCCATGCTAGTTCAGCTACACTGCTATTTATGCTCATGCTAGCTCGATGAAAGCTAGTGCAAGTATGTGTACATGAGGAGGTGGAACATACCCTTGGTCTCATTCTCCTTACCTAGCCTATCCATTCCTCAGGCTTCTCATCTCAGTCCCAGTCTCCTTTCCCAGCAAGTTCTATTCTCACCCGTTTGGACTCTCCATCCTAGTGCCAGTATCCTCCCCCAGTCCCAATCTCCCCCTCCACTCCCAGGCCCATTCTCCTTGCTCATCCATTCACAGTTCCCTTCTCCTGTCTCCACATCCAATCTGTCTCTCTGATCCCCTGGCTTTCTAGTTGCCCCCTTTCCACCCATATTCCCTTTCACCACTGGTTCCTAGTTCCAATCACCCTCTGCAACTCCCCATCCAAGCTAGCCCACCCTCCATCCTATCCCTGGATCCTTGACCCAACCTCTTTGACCAACCTGGCTCCTCAATAAAGCTGTCTCCTCTCCCCCACCTTTCAAGTCCCACTGGTTCCAAGTCCCAGTCTCCTTGCCTATCCAGTCTCAATTTCCCCCAGCTACTCATCCAATCTCAGTTTCTCCCAACCCCCTGTATCCACCCCCATTTCCCTCCCTAGCTCTCTATCCCAGTCTCCTTGCCCAGGCAATTCTAGTCTCCTCTGCTCCACCCTGACTTCTAGTCTTCCCCACATACCAACTCCCAGTCCTAGTTTCCCTCTACCACAACCCCAGCCTCTACAGTCCCATTTCTCTCTTCCCAGGCTTATTTCCCTGCCCTACCTCCAATTCAGCTCTTCTTCCCTGTGCATTCAATCATGTAGCTTCCTTCTCCAAGCTGCCTGGGCCCCCGGGGCTCTACATGTAGCCAGGGCCGGCTCTAGCGTTTTTGCCGCCTCAAGCAGGGGAAAAAAAAAAAAAAAAAGCTGCGATCGCAAGCGGCGTCAGCTCTACCGCCGCTTCATTCTACTGCGGCAATTCAGCAGCAGGCTCTTCGCTCCAAGGGGGAGTGACGGCCCCGCCGCCGAACAGCCGGACGTGCCGCCCCACTCTTCATTGGCCGCCCCAGGCACCTGCTTGCTAGGCTGGTGCCTGGAGCCGACCCTGCATGTAGCTTCCTTCTCCAAGCTGTCTGGGCCCCACGGGCTCTAACAAGTCTCTGTTTAGCATCTATAAACTGAGATTTTTGCAAGGCTTATAACTTGGCCACATTTGGGCAGATTTTTTGCAGAAATGGTAAATAGCTCATTCTTGATAAGAAGTCCATCCTTCTGCTAAACTCAAGTCTCTGCTCCAAAGCATGGGAGTGCTAATGCTTTTCAAAGTAACAGTCACCAGAATTTTTTAACAGTTTTTTAAATCTGACCCTAAACTTCTCCTGGTTCTCTCACCCATAGTGACTGCAGTCATCGCCTCTTCATACAGAAAAAAGCTATTTTATTCACTGTTTTGGTGTCTAAGAATGATGTATTCTTCTTCAGGGTGAAAAGGAATTACGAAAGGAAATTAACCAAATGGATTAGGGCATCCACTATCTCCAACAAGACAAAAATAGAGACATAAATTCATGCAATGTGCTACACTTGCAATACTCACAAAATTAGAATGATTGCTTTAATCAAAAACAACAAAATGCTTATGTTAATGAGAAACCCTCCTGCTCCCTCAGGGAAAAGGGCATGATGATCAGCCGAGCTAAATGAGCAGGGAGGTTTATATTTAAACACAAAGAGAGAGAGAGAGAGAATAAGTTAGAAGTAGAGTGTCCAGTGAAAGGCAAATGTACTGATTTCATACAGTTACACATTCATGTTGTGATAATCATATCTGTTTGAGGAAAGCTTTTTATTTTAAGAGATTATAGAAATCATATGCATGTAGTCAATGGTCCCATTTCATTTGGGAGCATGTGGAAGTCTCCAATAATTGCTGCAAGCAGAGTGAGAAGTTTGTGTGAATGATGCCATAGGGGTCACCTGTCATTTTCTGAAAGGCTATAAGAGACAGGGCTATGTTTCTTCCAGAATGATGGTAGTGTGACTTCTTTTGCTGATAAAGCCTAGCTTTCTGGAAAATAGGTGACACAGACCTAAGATGGTTCCTAGCTTAAATGCACCAGCACTTATCCATGATGTGAATTATGCCAACAATAAAAATTGCTCGCAGGATGGAATTGGCAGCTGCCTCAATCTTGCAGGGTGTGCTTGGTTTGAACTTATTAATGCCCCTTCTCCCAGCTATAGAGTCTTGTACCACAAAAAAGCCTGTTTAACAGTTCTGAAAATTTCTAGTAAAATAACTTGCATAATTAAAGATAATGATATAAGGCACCTTTGATGAACTATGAAATTCACTTACATGCATTCCAAAGACCAAATTCAGCTCTAATTTAAGGAGGTGTAACTCCCTCTGAAGTCAGTGGGAATTGTGCCTGCTTATATCAAGGTTGAATTTAGTCTTTTGTCTCTTTAATACCAACAGGTTAATAGGGTCTATTTCTGCAGTTCATAGTCAGGGAAAACTACCATTGAAGTGAATGGAAGTTTTACCGAAATGACTATAGGTTTTGGCCCATATTAGACACATATGCTGACTAGGGTGACCAGATGTCCCGTTGTTAAAGGGACAGTCCTGTATTTAAGCCATCCTGCAGATGTCTCGTCTTTACTTAAAAATGAGCAAATTGTCCCGTATTTTCTGTCCCGTCCCGTCCCCCCCCCATCAGTACTGGCGGTTCCTGCTGCCAGATGGATCCCTGCTAGTCAGCCGCATACCCACAAGCAGTTAGTGGGATGAAGGGGGTCCAGTGGCTGACGATAGGGGTGTGTGTGTGAAGATGCAGTGCATGGGGCAGGCCGCTCCCACTGCTGGTCTGTCATCAGAGCCCTTGCTGCGTGCCGGCTCTAGGCACAGGGCCCATCCTCCCGTCCCATTTCCAGCCAGCGCTGGCTGCACACTGCAAGCTGCAGTGGCTGGTGAGTGCGGACAGGCGCCAGGCAGCAGCCAGTTACACGTCACCTCTGCTGCCCACCCATCGGCCCTTTACGTGCTCCCCCTCTTGCTGTTCTCTCACAGCTTTGTCCCTTCACCCCTCTGCATCCCCCCTGGTGGGGCACATCCTACTCCCAGTGCTGGTTAGAATGCTCAGCTCACCAGCAACCTGGCTGGCAGGCTTCTTCCTTCTCCCACTGCTTCTGTCTGGGCCGGCCACCCAGGAAAGCCCAAGACCCTGTGGCCTAGGGCACTGGCCAGGAGGAGCTGAGCCCTACAAGTGCCAAAGCCCCACACAGTGCTACCATGGGGAAGCCTCTCTGCCCCTCAGATAAGGTCTAGAGTGTTGGGGAGGGGGAGCGATTTCCAGCCTGTTCGCGCCCCAACCCTGCAGGCTCCACATCAGCCCCCGGGACAGGGACTTAGCACTCTCTTTACCCCACCCCACTCTGGGTCCTGCCCCCAGGAAGTGCAGAGCTGCTGCATCCCCTAGGCATCCTCCCCTGCTGAGCCGCCTCTCTGGCCAGGTTAGCTGAAGCCTCTACAGTCAGGTTCCCTGGGCCGTGGTGCACAATGTATCCTTAGGGCTTAACCCCTGCCTGCCGCAGTGTAGCCAGAGACAGCTGGGTTATGTCAATGGCCAGCAGCAGCCTGGAGGTGTTAGCTGCCTTTTGATACTGAGCAGGAAGGAAGGGACAAGCTGCTTCCAGCCACAAGGGGGGGTGAGGGGGAAGGGAAGGGGAAGAAGAGATGAGCTCTACAAAGACACGGGCCAGGTCATCCTCCCTCACCCCCTCCCCCCCCCGTCGCTGGAAGCCGTTCCCATCTCTTCCCTCCCACACACTGTGAAAGGATGCTACTGGCCACATTCTGGTGTGAACTCTGGCAGAAATCTGGGGGGGTGCATGTGACCCCACATTCCCCCCACACACACATGTTGCCTCGGGAAGATGCAGCGCCAGGTACCAAGAGAGGCGGGTTCATCCCAGGGGCCCAACCAGGCATGGAGGGCAGAGAACACCAGGCGGGGAGGGTTGGGTCGGTCGGTCACCCCCCGTGTGAGAGAGGTGTACAGGAGTGTGTGTGTCACCGCTCCCCGTGTGAACCTTATAGCCTTAAAGATAAAAAGGTAAATAGAAATCCAACTATGCAGTATTTCTTTTTAACAGGAGCTCAGTCAACTTGACATTAATTTGAAAGTTTGTACTGCATAGTTCTGATTGATTGCTGTTGAACTTGCTTGAATACGAGTAATTTTACCAGGTGTCCTGTATTCAGCATAGGGAAATATGGTCACCCTATACTGAGTGAAAGACTATAGATGAAAATGAAAGCTAGACAAATTGAGACTAGAAATAAGGGTCAAATCTTTAACACTGAGAGTAATTAATATTGGAACAAATTATCTACGGGTGTGGTAGATTCTCCGTTACTTACAGTCTTTCAGTGAAGACTAGATATATTTCTAAAATATATGCTATCACTCAAACAGTCATCATGGGTTTGATGTAGAAATTATTAAGTGAGATTCCATGGCCTGTGTAATGCAGGTCATACTAGAGATGATTATAATCATAGGACTGGAAGGGACCTCAAGAGATCATCTAGTCCAGTCCCCTGCACTCATGGCAGGACTAAGTACTATCTAAACCATCCCTGACAGGTGTTTGTCTAACCTGCTCTTTAAAATCTCCAATGATGAAGATTCCACAACCTCCCTAGGCAATTTATTCCAGTGTTTAACCACCCTGACAGTTAGGAAGTTTTTCCTAATGTCCAACTTAAACCTTCCTTGCTGCAATTTAAGCCAATTGCTTCTTGTTCTATCCTCAGAGGTTAAGAAGAACAAGTTTCCTCCCTCCTCCTTGTAACCGCCTTTTATGTACTTGAAAACTGTTATCATGTCCCCTCTCAGTCTTCTCTTTTTCAGACTAAACAAACCCATTTTTTCAATCTTCCCTCATAGGTCATGTTTTCTAGACCTTTAATCATTTTTGTTGCTCTTCTCTGGACTTTCTCCAATTTGTCCACATCTTTCCTGAAATGTGGCACCCAGAACTGGACATAGTACTCCAGCTGAGGCCTAACCAGTGTGGAGTAGAGCGGAAAAATTACTTTGCATATCTTGCTTACAACTCTCCTGCTAATACATCCCAAAATAATGTTTGCTTTTTCGCAATATTTAGCTTATTGTCCCCCAGATTCCTTTCCGCAGTACTCCTTCCTAGGTATACTGCCTGATATGTTCATGGTAGCCTGTGTAAGCAGAGGATAGGCTTGATATGTTCATGGTAACCTGTGTTGTTGAGGAGACATGCTGTATCATTCTGAACTAGTTGGAGTTTCCTAAGTGCTGAAGGCTTCATGCCATTTATATTGCATTGCTGTCACATAGTCAACAAGTGATGAAGGCATGAATAACTAAGGTCAAGTTTTTAACTGCTAGACTGGGACAGGGTTTCCTAGCCAAGCGGAAATGGTAGAATGTGTTAATCATGGATGATGTTTTTTGAGAGCTTAGCATTAACAAGGAATCCAAGACCACTCCTAGACTATGAACTGAATTGATCAATTGTGTATATTCACCCAATGGAGGCTTCACCGTAGCTCCAAACACTTTAAAATGCTTTCTTCTGTATACCAGCATCACCTCTGTTTTGCTTGGGTTCAGTTTCAGCCAGCTGTTCTTCATCCATTAGCTGATCTCATCCAAACACTGGGCCATATTGGTAGTAGAGGTGTGTCTATATGTGGTGAAGGATAGGTAGATATGTGTACCATCAGCATAATGCTGGCACTTGCTTCCATGTTGTCTGACCTATTCCCTAGTGGTTACATATATATGTTGAAAACGACCAGAGAGAGAACTGATCTTTGTGGAACTCCACAAATGAGGGGTCTAGTGGTGGAGGTACAGTTTCCTGTCACTACTTGTTGGGTGCATCCCTCCAGGAAGGACCCAATCAACCCATTTTAGTGTATTACCCTGGATCCCTGCCACCTCTCTCAGGTGAGACAGCAGTATCTCATGGTCAACAGTGTCAAATTCTGCAGAGAGGTCTAGGAGGATGAGAATGGATGTTTGTCATCTATCTTTTGATCAGTGCCACTAAGATCATTTCAGTTCCATGTCCTGGACTGAATCCAGAATGTGCTGGATCTAGAATGTTAGCTTCAGTTAAATGAACTTCTTTGCTAGCTTCTCTTTGAGCTTGCTCAGGAATGGAAGGTTTGACCCTGGGTGGTAGTTGGCTAGGACTGAAGTATCTAGGGAGGTTTTCTTCAGTATTGGTTACACTACTGAATGTTTGAAGGAACAAGGGAAGATTCCTTCTCTGAATGAGGCACTAGATATTTTGGCCAGAAGTGGTACCAGTTGTTCATGATTCTCTTTCATAAGCCAAGAAGGGCATAACTCAGATTCACCAGTGTTGGGTGGAGATTCTTTTAGCATGTTCAGAACTTCCTGATGAGTGAATATACTGAACTCTGGGAATGCTGTTGGTTCATGAGTATAGGCAGAATAGGTTCCTACTATTTGAGACTTCCTGAATGTATGTGATCTTCTCAGCAAAGAAGAGTGATAATTCTTCATAGTGCTTGTTGCAACTCTGAATGTTTGATGCAGGCTGTAGACATTCAGGGTTAATGAAGCAGTTCACACTTCAGAAAACTCCTTGAGGGCTGTGGTGGTTGCTTCAGTAGTGGCTGATAGGAAGGTTCTCTTGGCCTGTAATGCAACCTCAGCATAGGTTTTGAGGAATTTGCTATGTTTCATCTTGTCTGATTCAGCCTTTGTTACCGCCATCAGTACCTGAGCCTCCACCTCTCTCTCTTCATCCAGTGCAGGGTGTCAGTAAACCAAGGAGCTCTGTGTGGGTAATGGCAATGAAGGGGGCATTTAGGGACCAGCATGTCAATGGCTGAGGCCAGTGTAGAATGGAAATGATTCACCAGGCCCTCAGCTCCTTGTCCTGAAGGTGGGAAGCTGTTGTCCTTTATCAGGCTTTGAAATTAGTTGAAATTAGCACCACATTAATGAATGACTGAGGGTACAAAGGCAGCTTTCCTCCTTCTGCTGGTGTTGCTGTGCAAACAGTTTTGCTTTGTCCCCAGGAAGGAAGCATACCCCACTCTCAGCTTCCTCTCAGAGTCACTGCCAGAGACAGGTGTCCTTCTGAACATCTGGGAGGAGCCACATCCTTTAGGGGGCGTGCTTCAGAGTGATAAAAAACACTCAGTCATTATGTGTTGCAATATATATTAAAATTTATACACTTGGACTGAGATTGAGATGGAAATAGGAGACAAACTTGTTGAAAGTCTCTGGGTCAGGATAAAAGGGTAAAAAACAAGGGTGATGTCATGGTAGGGGTCTACTACAGACCACCTAACCAAGAAGAAGAGGTGGATGAGACTTTTTTTTAAACAACTAACAAAATCATCCAAAGCACAGGACTTGGTGGTGATGGTGGACTTCAACTACTCAGACATCTGTTGGGAAAATAATACAGCAGAGCACAGATTATCCAACAAGTTATTGGAATGTATTGGAGACTGTTTTTTATTTCAGAAGGTGGAGAAAGCTACTAGGGGAGAGGCTGTTCTAGATTTCATTTTGACAAATAGGGAGGAACTGGCTGAGAATTTGAAAGTGGAAGGACGCTTGGGTGAAAGTGATCATGAAATGGTAGAGTTCATGATTCTAAGGAATGGTAGGAGGGAGAACAGCAAAATAAAGACAATGGATTTCAAGAAGGCAGACTTTAGCAAACTCAGGGAGTTGGTAGGTAAGATCCCATGGAAAATAAGTCTAAGGGGAAAAACAATTGAAGGCAGTTCGCAGTTTTTCAAAAAGACATTATTAAGGGCACAAGAGCAAACTATCTCAGTGCACAGGAAAGATAAGAAGTATGGCAAGAGCCTACAATAGCTTAACTAGAAGAGCTTCAAAGATCTATAAATAAAAAAGAGTCCGACAAAAAGTGGAAACTAGGTCAAATTACAAAGGATGAATATAAACAAATAGCAAAAGTATGTAGGAACAAAATTAGAAAGGCCAAGGCACAAAATGAGATCAAACTATCTAGAGACATAAAGGGTAACAAGAAAACATTCTACAAATACATTAGGAGCAAGAGGAAGACCAAGGACAGGGTAGGTCCATTACTTAATGAAGGGGGGAAAATAACAACAAAAAATGTGGAAATGGCAGAAGTGCTTAATGACTTTGTTTCAGTTTTCACTAAGAAGGTAGGTGGTGATTGGTCATCTAACATAGTGAATGTCCATGAAAATGAGGTAGGATCAGAGGCTAAAATAGGAAAAGAACAAGTTAAAAATTACTTAGTCAAGTTATATGTCTTCAGGTCACCAGGGCCTGATGAAATGCATCCTAGAATACTCAAGGAGCTGACTGAGGAGATATTTGAGACATTAGCAATTATCTTTGAAAAGTCATGGAAGACAGGAGAGATTCCAGAAGACTGTAAAAGGGCAAATATAGTGCCAATCTATAAAAGGAGAAATAAGGACAACCCAGGGAATTATAAACCAGTCATCTTAACTTCTGTACCCAGAAAGATAATGGACCAAATAATAAAGCAATCAATTTGCAAACATCTAGAAGATAATATAGTGATAAGTAACAGTCAGCATGGAATTGTCAAGAACAAATCATGTCAAACCAACCTGATAGATTTCTTTGACAGGGTAACAAGCCTTGTGGATGGAGGGTAGGGGAGGGAGTGGTAGATGTGGTATATCTTGACTTTAGTAAAGCTTTTGATATTGTCTCACATGACCTTCTCATAAACAAATTAGGGAAATGCAACCTAGATGGAGCTACTATAAGGTGGGTGCAAAACTGGTTGGAAAACCATTCCCAGCAGTAGTTATCAGTTGATCACAGTCATACTGGAAGGGCATAACGAGTGGGGTCCTTCAGGGATCAGTTCTGGGTTCTGTTCTATTCAATATCTTCATCAATGATTTAGATAATGGTATATAGAGTATACTTATAATGTTTGTGGACCATACCAAGCTAGGAGGGGTTGCAAGTGCTTTGGAGGATAGGATTATTATTCAAAATGATCTTCACAAACTGGAGAAATGGTCTGAAGTAAATAGGATGAATTTCAATAAGGACAAATGCAAAGTACTCCAGTTAGGAAGGAACAGTAAGTTGCACACATACAAAATGGGACATAACTACCTAGGAAGGTATATATATATATATATATATTTTTTAAAAGACACACACTACCAAAACAAGACACTGCACTGCACAGACTTATTTGTCTGGGAGGAGGATGAGAGAACAAACAGCATGTGATGGATCGGCGGGTAGCAATCGATCTATTGGAGATCAACTTATCGCATCTAGTGAAGACGCGATAAAATCGATCCCCGATGGCTCTGCCTTCGACTCTGGAAATCCACCGCGGCAAGAGGCAGAAGCAGAGTCGATGGCAGCGTGGCAGCAGTCGACTCGCCGCCGTCCTCACAGCCAGCTAAGTCGACCTAAAATACGCAACTTCAGCTACGCTATTCACGTCACTGAAGTTGCGTATCTTAGGTCAACCCCCCCCCATAGTGTAGACCTAGCTTTTGTTTAATGCATTTCTGGAAGGGGCTCAGATACTAAGGTAATGAGTGCAGTATAAAAACTATAGAATAGAATAGAAACTTTTAAAGTCTAAGAAAAATTAACTGATTTGGACAACATTGTTTGGTGTTCCATATTGTGCCCATTTGTTATTGCCTTCCTGCCCATTTGTTTCAGTATTGAAGAAAGTGCAGACACAGCCACCTTGTGATACATGATTCTTGTAAATATTCCCGGGCATAAACCTAGTTTAATCAAGAGAAGTGTGAAATCACAGCAAAGCCAGTATTTCCTGTTTTGCAGATGGTGAGCTGCCAGAAAGGATAAGCACGGACTTAATTACAAGAACGATCAGAAAAATCAGGCAGGATGGGAAGCTATGTGTTATAATGTAGGCGAATTATTACATAACAGCAAGGCTGTTACCCATGCAATGCAATATGAATCAGAGCAGAAAAAACGACACCATATAGTTTTCTTTCCCTCCCCAAAAGTGATGATATAAAATAATCTTACTGTTTGCTGTAAGGCAGTCAGGTACTGAACAGGAAGAAGCAGTTTCCTCTTCTGAGTCTCATTCATGGCTCCCCGCCTGTTCATTATTCTCAGAGGAGCCACTAATGGGTACTGTGTTTGTGGGATAACTTGGCTGAAGTCACAACAGCAAATGCAGTGCACAAACTCTTTTACAATCTTATAAAATACTGGCAAAGGAGGCAACATTCTACTTGCCTCTATACAAACTGCTTTATATTCAGAGGGCCAAATTCTACTATTGCAGTAATCATGCTTTGTTTGCTGTCAGTGGAACTGCATTGCATTTATACTGGGATAACAGGTGAGTTTGGTCCAGAATGAGTTTTCAATACTAAGTGGTTGTAAATACAGTCTTAAAATCAAGCTTACTTTAAAAAAAAAAGTTTCTCTCTTCTAGGACACGATTATGTTATAAGGACACAGACACAGACTGAAATAAGGGAAAATGTTGTATCCCCTTAGGAACATCTCAGAGAAGGAATTGTGGCTCAGAGAATTGTGTATTCCTGCCCCTGTTCTTACTCCCCCTTTGTCTTCTGTATGGGCATGTAGTCACAATATGATGTTTAAATTGTAAACTCCTTGGGGCAGGAGACTCTCTCCATCTGTGTTTTGTAAAGCACAAAATGCTGGCACTACATAGATAATAAAAATGCTGAGTGCATGAAATTGATTCAAACAAAGAAAAACAGAAATGAAGTCAAGATCATCAAATATCTGGCCAAAGCATAATACCTATTTAGTAGGGCTGTCAAGCAATTAAAAAAATTAATCAGAATTAATTGTGCAATTAAAAAAATTATTCTTGATTAATTTTGCTGTTAAACAATAGAATACAATATGTTTAAGTACTTTTGGACATTTTTCTACATTGTCAAATATATTGATTTCAATTACCACACAGAATACAAAGTGTACAGTGGTCACTTTATATATATATATATATATATATATTTGATTACAAATATTTGCACTGTAAAAAAGAAACAAAAGAAATAGTATTTTTCAATTCACCTAATACAAGTACTGTAGTGCAAGCTCTTTAGCATGAAAGTTTAACTTACAAATGCAGAATTATGTACAAAAAATAACTGCATTCAAAAATAAAACCATGTAAAACTTTGGAGCCTACAAGTCCACTCAGTCCTACTTCTTGTTCAGCCAATCACTCAGACAAACAAGTTTGTTTACATTTGCAGGAGATAATGCTGCCCACTTCTTGTTTACAATGGCACCTGAAAGTGAGAACAGGCGATTGCATGGCACTGTTGTAGCCGACGTCACAAGATATTTAGTGCCAGATGCACTAGAGATTCATATGTCCCTTCATAGTTCAACCCCCATTCCAGAGGACATGCATCAACACATCTCCAAATATTCTTCATTACAATCTATCTCAAGCTTTCAAAACACAGATGAAATTATCCAGGCCGCAAGAAATCTTTAGCAAGTAGTCTATAAAGGTGCCAAAGTATTTATATCCCTCTTGGTCCTGAGCTAAACAACCCATCACAAAGGAAAGCATTTGACCGAGTAAAGTGAAAAATGCAATACTAGGACCAATCTTTTACTTTGCTCTTTCCAGCTAGCTTGAAAATGGGAGAGAGTGTAGTCTAAAGTGTGGCCTAAAGCCCTGGCTGAGATGATTTAGTTGGTGTTGGTCCTGCTTTGAGCAGGGGATTGGACTAGATGCCCTCCTGAGGTCTCTTCCAACCCTAATATTCTATGATTCTAAGGGAGGTTTGTGTCAGAATACCTGGGTTCTCTGATTGCATTACATCCACTGATTTGATCTGTGTCTTAGGGTAAACCACAGAAGACCTCTGTCTCAGATTAGTTCTCTGTACAATAGATATAATACCGTATATGCTCATTCATAAGCCAAATATTTTTGGTAAAAAAGTGATGCATCAAAGAGCGGAGGTCGGCTTATAAACGGGTCTACACCAAAATTTGATGATTTTAAACTCTATGGAATCATTGAGTTGAGTATCTAATACATTGCCATTTTGTTTACCTGGAGCATCTGCAGGCATGGAGCCCGTTGGCTTCCTGTAGCCGTGGTTCGCCGTTTCCAGCCAATCGGAGTGGCAAACCACGGACACTGGCAGCCAAGGGGTTCCATTCCTGTGAACGCTCCAGGTAAACAAAACGTCCAGGCCCACTAGCGGCTTACCCTAAAGGGCCAGGACCCAAAGTTTGCCAACCCCTGAAATATAGGGTTGTGTAGCAGGGCGGTTACCCTGCTCCGGCCCGAAGGGATTAAAACAGCCCTGGGAAAGGGCTGCTCCGGGGAGCCAATAGGGTATGCTTATTGGGGAAGCAGCCACAGTTGGGGCTATGCCTCCAATCAGGCCACAGCTGGCCCTATAAAAGGCTGTGAGCCAGAGGCTCAGTCAGAGTCTCTCTCTCGTTGGAGAGAGGAGGACTGGGCTGCCTGAGAGCTGAGCAGTGTACCTGAGAGTGGAGCAGGGCTGGGGGAAGGCCAGAGTAGCTGGGGAGCTCCAGCCTGAGAAACCCCCAGGCTGCAGGCCTTGCTGAAGGCCCAGAACAGGTACTGGGGTTGCAGAGGTGCAGCCCGGGGTTAGGCATAGGCAGCTGGTCCAACTGCCTTGCCAATGATGAGTGGCCATGACAGACTGCAGTTTGTCCCAGTGAGCGGGGGGCTAGATGATGACTGGCAGTAGCCACTGAGGCAAGGTGGGTGAGAGGGTTGGGGGTTCCCCTTGGAGGGGAGACCCAGAGAGTGGGGGTACTACTGGGGCAGAACCCTGAGGAAAAGGGCACTGGGGTCCGGGAGGGACATGGGCCCTAAGGCAGGCAGGACATTGGCCAACAGAGGGTGCTCCAGAGCTGGAGAGCTAATTCCCAGGATGACCAGCAGGAGGCACCATGCCGGTGAGTCTTCGCCCTGCTACAGGTTGGCTCATGAAAGGGTCATACAGTTTTTGCTATTTTTACCTAACCATCTTGGGGGGGTCGGCTTATAAATGAATGGTCTGATGAATGAGTATATATTGTACTTACTATGCCAACATCACAGGAGTCTTAGGAGTCTTAATGTTTGCAATATGCTTTGAAATCCTTAAATGAAGGGCATTGCATTAGTGAACAGTATTATATAACAGAAAAGGGGAATATCATTTCTGTTTCCAAAGGTGTGAAATATATTTTAAAATGTACACAGTATAAAATAAGAAAATTTAATTCGGTGGATCATAGTAAGGAACCCACAAAGTGGTTAATTGACATTCCTACATATTAGAAGCTGGTTGGGCTTTTTATTCATGATATTGGACTTGTTTTCGATGGTAGCATAGAAGATGAACTTAGGAAATTATGATTAATCAGTGTTTCCAGTTTTATTAAAATTACACTGTTCTTAATTTTATTTTTTCTATGAAAAGCACAGATGGTCCAATGGATAATTATCTGGCTAGATTTCATTATAAAAAATATATAATTGATGTATCGTTCAGTAAACTACTCATACCTTAGTTCCTCTTCCTTCTCCTCAGGAAGGCAAAAATGCCTTATGGTGGTATTTTTATGCTCATTGGTTGTATTTTTGGAGAATTTCTTTGATTTATACTTAATTCTTCTGTGATTACTAGTTTACATTGATTTTTAATTTATAAATCAGCAAATACAAAGTTTTAAACTACACTCATCAGAATTTTGTTTACTAATGGAGCAAAACTTGGGGCACTGGGATTGAAAGAGAAAGATATCAGATTTTATCAGCTATTTCTGAAATGGATGAGAAGATGGAGGCCTCTTCAGCTAAAAGTTGTAACTTCAGCTGAATGTTTTGTAATGGACAGTCTTTCTTTTGCCACAAGTGTATTCACAGGTGTACCTATAGCCTAATATTATAAAATTAATCTAATACATTTATTCTGATGAACTTCTTCTACCTCCCTAAGCAACAATATTTCATTTTGTAAATTCCTGTAAGAATGCTGTTCTTACACCATAGGCTTTGATACTTTCAGAACCACAGAAGTCATTAATTTCATTCCTCACATGAAAAATAAGAATCTGAGTATATTTAGCTTCTCCTTTCTCTAATATGCTGAGCGTCCTGAACTATAGTTCTGTCAGAGTGCTCGCTCCTGAGGACCCTAGAAGTGAGTTCTAACTTCCCAAGTATTCAGGAGGAGTATTCTCTGAACTAATTGAACCTAACTGAACCACCAAACTAAATTCTCAAATGCTACAGTAATGGGGGATTGATAACATAGATAGATCTGAGTAAAGAGTAAGTACGTTAAGAATTCACAGGGGAAAGTATAAAATAGAGACAAAAATACTAACAAAGCTTTTTAATGCTTACTAAAGAATACTGTGAGTTAATATAGTGAAACAAATGTAAAATATTATTTAAATTGAATATTACTAGTGTGATTTGCAACTGTTCAAGATACTATTTATCAGTATGTGATAGGAAATCTGACCCTTAAGGGCAATATTGCCTAATAATGGTCAGTCCAACCCACCATCTGGCATGGCTCTTTAAGAACTGAAAGGTCCAATTGTAGATAAAAGGAACTGGGAGGTATTAGGAGAGAGTAAGTGGTCCCAAGAGTAAGAAGTGTTCAGGAGGAAATTCAACTACCATATCTTTAAGGGCCAGCAGCCCTGCAGAGAGCTCAGGGCAAGGTTCCCCTCCCTTCTTACCCAACCAATTAGAAATGAGCTAGGAGAAGGGGCCCAGCATAAATGATGCCGGCAGGAAGAGGCTCCCAAATGGTTTGAGGACTAAGTGGGGCCAGCTGAGGAAGAAGATGACTAAGGCCCTACTGAAAGCTGAAAGACACCCAGCTACTAAAGGAGAGCTAGGGACTTCTTGATTGAGGGAGTGACCAGTTGAAATAGGAAGGGGGGCGGGGGAATCTCATGAGCAGGTGAGACTGACCATGACTCATATATGAACCCTGAGTGGGGTGACCTGGGGCCATTAACAAAGTAAGTTATACTTTACAGAAAAACTCAATAAATCAGACCCTAAGAAGTGGGTACATGTTTGAACCAATAATTGATTGGGGAGGACCTAAGTGAGAGGAATGCAGCTACAGCGCCATGAGGGGACACAAGAGGGTGTACTGGAGAGGCTCACTATAACTCATATATGACTCAATATAATATATAATATAATGTATAAAATATAATATATAAAATAATAATAACTTATATATGACTCACTATAATAAGCATAAGTATAAAGAATAAAAGTTGGATTAGCTGAATATTTCTGTCTCAGGCAATGTGGAAGTGGTAATAACAATCATAATAGGCCAGCTGAGAGAATTGAAGGTAGGGTAGCCAGTCATCCCAATTTTCCATAAACAATCTCAGTCTTGATAGGGCAGTCCAATATCTTATTAAGTATTGACACAGTGCTTAATGCCGGAAAGGACTCAAAATGAAGATAATTCCTGCCATCAAAAGCTTTACAAATGAAAATGCCTGATAATTAAGACTTTCAAAACATTCAGAAAGGCACAAAACATCTGTTAAGATGATGCAATGTCATGACAACATGCTTTTTCATCATTGCATGTGTGTTATCACGTTGCAGAGCAACAGCTCTTGAAAGAAACAAATAATAACGAAAGCTTCATAATGTTGTAATTCAACAGTGTGTCCCAGAGGAAAACATTTTAGAAATGCTTGTGGCAGGTAGGCCACTGAAGATAGTCAGAAATAACCAGGCAGGGCCTCCAAGGAGAGAGATGTCTTTAGTCCCTGGCCTACAAAGCTTACAAAATGTAGTATATAAACCCAGACCAGAATAGTCCTATGGGCTAAAAAGTGCATTTGCAGTACACTCCTAAAAGCAACAGTTTCAAGCTAGAGAAGACAGAGAAACCACTGAAAGATGTGTTTTCAATGTCCAGGAATAAGCATCTAAAATTAGATGGAGGTATGTGGAGATGAACCCACCCAAGGGGATTAGCTCTAACAAACCCCAAACTTCTGCATGCTTTTTCATCCCCTAAAATTTTAAGGAATAAACAGTTTAATAAAAATAGAGTAGGAAAGGAGAGACAGAATGGTGCCATTGCAAGAAAAAGTTAGTAGTCAATGACAGTAGTCAGAAGGACCACTCTAACAATGATTTAACAAAGGACTTTAGAACAATTTTTTTGTCCTCAATTAATGATATAGTTGCCCCTAGTTATCCTCTGACAGAGCCCCTTTCTCATAGATATCCCTGGTTTACAGATGGCCTGTGACAAGATAAGCAGGAGGAAAGACAATTTGAGTATTGGGATAAATCTGATCTGTTGTCTCATAGACTTTTTAAAATCATATGCCATGGCTATTCAAACTCTTCTTTGTCTCCTCAGTAACATCCACAGAATCTCAGTCAGCAGATTTGTTTTGAGTCACTGACAGACTGATTAATCCTGGCTATTTTAGCATCATTGACAATTTGAGTACCTCCTACTGTGAGGAAATCTCTTGTCATTTGGAATAGATAATTGTTTGGATTCAAACTGATCTCACTCTGTGGCTGCACAGCGGTATTTTGAAGGCACAAAAACTAAGCCTTCTATGCTTCATTTTTTGGCTTGTGATTCAGGTACTGGAATTGTTGGGTGGACTTTGGACTATGCCTTCTAATTTAGACCCATGACCTCTTCTGGCCTATGAAGACCAGTGGAGAAGTGCTGGGTCATTCATTAGTTGAGATTATCATCGTCCCCTTTAAGGAGGGCAGGATCCATGTGATCTGAAAGAAGTCTGTATACAGCATGCACTCACAAAACCACTGCTTAATGGTAACACTATGACCAATTATCGACCTATTTCAACTCTTTCCCTTTGGAGCAAAATTACTGAAAAAGTTGTGATTAGACAACTTGCATAGTATTAGGATGCCTTGGATATCCTTGACCATTGCCAATCTGTTATCATATCTGGATATGGTACAAAAACTGAACTTGTTGCTTTGGTTGATGTTCCCTACTTAGTGAAGAAGAAAGAGCTAAAATCAGGATGGACACATGATCAGTCAGCCTCTTTCAAAACCATTCATCATGAGGTATTGTTGAGTCGCTGGCAGTTATATGTGGGAATTATCACAGCTGCTCTTCACGACAGTGCAAAATTTTCATAACACAATATATCTTTGCCAAACTAACCTCTTCTGAAAATCTCTAAAAATCATTTTGAAGATTATCAGGGTCCCAATCCCAAAAAGTGGTGAATATCTCCCTGAAGCATTCTAATGGGACCTGAGAGGACTTAGTTTATGTAAGGAGGTGCTCAGCATCTTGCAAGATGATGACCTTTAAAAGGGTAGCCAGGATGGTAGAGGCAGTGAACTAAACTGCAGAGTTTGTCATATTGACTGACAGCATTGGCACCGGAATGGGAGGGGGGGGTCAGGGAGCCAGGGCCCTCCCACTTTTTGAAAGTGTATGGGCCTGACCCATCAACTTTTCAGCAGGGGCCCCTCTCCCGCTTCTCCTCTCCTCCCACGAGGCCCTGCCCCCACCCCTCCTGGCCAGGCTGGCAGGGGGAGCCCAGGAAGCTGTGGGGCGCTGAAGACCCTCCACCTGCCTGGGGTGGAGGGGTCGAGAGCAGCCCCCAGTCTATGTCCCCTCCCTGTGGGCACCTGCCCCCCACCCAGGGCAGGAGGATCCATGGCTCCTCACAGCTGCCACACGCCGCAGCCTGGCCATGGTAAGAGCCGTGTGGGCAGCTGTGGGGAGCCACACCGTGAGCCATCCACCTGCTCTGGGTGGGGGGCCCTCTGGGTAGGAACATGGGTCTGGGGCTACTTTCGAATCCCCCACCCCCAGGCAGGTGGAGGGTCCGTGGCTCCCAGCCCACTCTGGCTTACGTTCTGGCTTGGCCAGGGGTGGGGCCTCTGATGGAAGAGGAAGGGCAGAGGGCCCTGACCCCTGACACACACACACCCACTTTTGGACAGGCTCTGCTGCTATTGACAGACAGTCTTTGGAACCAAGTAGGACACTAGGCTTTGGTGAACTTGACTGACAGAAAGATGGGGAGGATATATTTGAGAAGCAAGATTGTTCACTTCATTGTTGGTATAAACACCTAATTTTATATTTATACTAGCAGTACACTAGCAAAGTGTTTGCAAAATAGAATTTATAGGGGAGCATTTACTGACACTGGCTACATTATAAAAATACTCACTACGTTATTATGAACATACTCTCCGAAAAAGAAAATGTTACCTTCTTGCATTGATACTGGCTTGTTGTGAAATTACATTCTAGCAACAGGGGAAAAAATATGCCTTATTATGTTAAAATCTTTATTGTAACACTGGTCTGCAATTTTTGAGAAGTCGTCTGCTTCAGAGATAAAATGTGCTATTTATTATGTATTTTGATGTGCTGAATTCAAATATGATAATTAAAACAACTCATTGGCTACTGTTTCCAATATATTTAAGTTTTTACATTTTATGTCTATGTATATTGTGTAGATAGTAGAGTTTTAATCATAAATGTAAACCTAGGTCTTTTCATGTGTTTATGGTTGCTTTACATGATAATATTTCACCTGTCCTGTTTATGTAACACTTTAAAAATCAGTAAAAGGTTTATATAAATAAAATATATTATGAAACAAAAGGCAAAAAACTATTCTGTACATAGTTTAGTCCTATTCAGTGTCTACTCGGCGCTTCTTGGCTTGTCTCTTGTATTCATTAAATGGAGCATCTCTTGTCACTGTCCAGCAATAGTCTGCAAGCATTGATGGGCTCCATTTGCCCCGATAGCGTTTCTCCATTTTTGCAATGTCCTGGTGAAATCGCTCGCCGTGCTCGTCGCTCACTGCTCCGCAGTTCGGTTGAAAAAAATCTAGAGAGTGCAAAAAATGTATCTTTAGTCACATGTTGCAACCAAGGCTTTTGTTTGCCTTGAGGAGGTTTTCCACCAACAACCTGTAGTTGTCTGCCTTGTTGTTGCCGAGAAAATTTATTGCCACTAAGTGGAAGGCTTTCCATGCCGTCTTTTCCTTGCCACGCAGTGCATGGTCAAATGCATCATCTCGAAGAAGTTCACGAATCTGAGGACCAACAAAGACACCTTCCTTTATCTTATCTTCACTTAACCTTGGAAATTTTCCACAGAGGTACTTGAAAGCTGCTTGTGTTTTGTCAATGGCCTTGACAAAGTTCTTCATCAGACCCAGCTTGATGTGTAAGTGTGGTAACAAAATCTTCCTTGATTCAACAAGTGGTGGATGCTGAACACTTTTCCTCCCCGGCTCCAATGACTGTCGGAGTGGCCAATCTTTCTTGATGCAGTGGGAATCTCTTGCACGACTATCCCATTCGCAGAGAAAACAGCAGTACTTTGTGTATCCAGTCTGCAGACCAAGCAAGAGAGCAACAACCTTCAAATCACCACAAAGCTGCCACTGATGTTGGTCATAGTTTATGCACCTCAAAAGTTGTTTCATGTTGTCATAGGTTTCCTTCATATGGACTGCATGACCAACTGGAATAGATGGCAAAACATTGACATTATGCAGTAAAACAGCTTTAAGACTCGTCTTCGATGAATCAATGAACAGTCTCAACTCATCTGGATCGTGAACGATGTTGAGGGCTGCCATCACACCGTCGATGTTGTTGCAGGCTACAAGATCACCTTCCATGAAGAAGAATGGGACACGATCCTTTTGACGGTCACGGAACATGGAAACCCTAACATCACCTGCCAGGAGATTCCACTGCTGTAGTCTGGAGCCCAACAGCTCTGCCTTACTCTTGGGTAGTTCTAAATCCCTGACAAGGTCATTCAGTTCACCTTGTGTTTTGAGGTGTGGTTCAGAGGAGGAGGATGGGAGAAAATGTGGGTCCTGTGACATTGATGGTTCAGGACCAGAAGTTTCATCCTCTTCCTCTTCCTCATCTGACTCAAGTGAGAATGATTCTGGTGCATCAGGAAGCGGCAGTCCTTCTCCCTGGGGTACTGGGCGTATAGCTGATGGAATGTTTGGATAATGCACAGTCCACTTTTTCTTCTTTGACACACCTTTCCCAACTGGAGGCACCATGCAGAAGTAACAATTGCTGGTATGATCTGTTGGCTCTCTCCAAATCATTGGCACTGCAAAAGGCATAGATTTCCTTTTCCTGTTCAACTACTGGCGAAGATTTGTTGCACAAGTGTTGCAGCATATGTGTGGGGCCCACCTCTTGTCCTGATCTCCAATTTTGCAGCCAAAATAAAGGTGATAGGCTTTCTTAATCATAGTGGTTATACTGCACTTTTGTGATGCAAAAGTCACTTCACCACAAACATAGCAGAAGTTATCTGCACTGTTCACACAAGTACAAGGCATCTCTGCTCACTTTGGCTAAACAGAAATGTGTCCCTTTGCAAAATCAAACACTGACAAATAAGAGAGCACGACACTGTATGATTTCTAGAGCTGATATAGGGCAATTTGTTCAGCAGAGTGATGTAAGCTTCGTTATGATTGCATCATCCATGACTTCTAGGAATAACATGATGCAATTCATATCATGTATGATGCAATACCAGCTTCAGATTGCATCATTCATTGTTTTGCCTAAAAGGCAAGTACTGTCCAAACCCAGTCATAAGATTTATTCATAGATCGAGTCAAAGATGTATTTTAGTCATTTCTGGTTTAAATTGAAATCCCTTCCCTTTATAACTTACTTATCCTCCGCCATTCCCAAGTCAAGGGTCGTATATACTGACCCAATAGCATATCTTGAAAACTAGAGCCAATCAACAATTTTAAGCATCATTTTCATTCTCAGTGACCCAGAATTAGTAAAGTTTGACTACATTTATTTCAGAAGCATTTTGGCTGTAAAGCAGTGTAATAAGAAAAAATATTCATTTTAATGTAAACCACAGTCTTCTGAACATTCCAACTCACTTTCTTCCACACACCTCTGGTCTGATGCTTTCATTTCAAATCCTTCAAATTAAATTAGAGAATTTGTTTTGATAAGAGCTGCTGTGCAACGGGTGCTCTTGAATTTTACCTTCAATGTACTAATTAAATTGTATATAATAGTGACAGCCTATTGACATTGCTGAAGTAAATGACTCAATCTGTTTGGAGTCAAAAAACATTGTGAGCTGATTTAATTTCATTAAACTTGACCAATGTGAGCACTATGAAGTCTAGTTTTTCAGAATGTCCTCAAGCAGCACCGTAGTGATTTTTTTTTTCTGGGCAGGTTTTATGTGTTAAGGATGTTATATTTGGAAAAATCAGATATTACGCACGTAGACAAACATTTCACCAGAAAGCAAATCTTTACTATTTGCATTGTGGTAGCATCCAAAGGCTCTAATTAAAATAGGGACTCTATTAAACTAGTCGTACAAGCATTAGTCCAGCATATCCCCTGCCCTGAAAAGTTTACAGTCTAATCTAGGATGTGTCAAGGGAGTGTGATAAACAACAGGAGGGAAGCAAGAGAAAGGATGAGGGTAACAGTACCCATTTTCACATCATTGTACAGACTAACAGTTTGTCGAGTAGATCATTTAAAAGATCTGAGGGATTTGCTTGTTTGTTTCTGACATAACTATATAACTGGTTGTCTAATTTATTGCAGGCAACATGGTAAAAGTGGCTCTTAATTATAAAGAGGAGTGGGCAATACAGACTAATTCAGAAAACTTGTTCCATGCATAAGAGGTAGTATGGGTGAAAGCCCAAATACAGGGATAGGAGAAATGGTGAAAAGGATGTTCAGGAGTGGCTTCAGAGTCAGAGCAAAGGAGGATTGAGGCTAGGAAATACCAAACATGAGTGGATGAGTAAAGCTTTAAAGGTGAGATGCTATGTAAAACAGGAAGCCCATTGAGGGGTGGCGTGTTTAGCGTTGGGGAGTGATGTTGTCAGACTGACAGGGAAAGGAGATGATCTTACCAGTTGTGCTTTGTAAGGCCTGGAGAGAAGAGGTATTGATTGCTGGGAAGATCAGAGAATGGGACATTACAGTAGTCAAGGCAGGAGATCTGAATGTGGACCTTGAAGAGCATTTAATGATGTGGAAAGCCAGAAATGGTTAGATTTGGAAATGTTATAAATTAGAAAAGGGGCAAATGCAGCCAGGAGTCAAAGATGCTCCGTAGGTTGCAGGTCTGGGTGACAGGGAGGATGGTGTATATTCACAGTGACGGGGCGTGGAAGTGTGGGGAGCTTGAAATAGCATGAACACCAGCTGATTCTCCTCCACGGCTGTCACTTAACTGCCATGGCAGTAATCAGCACTGGCAGCTCAGCGCCTGAAGGCGCTGGGGTTGGGAGAGGGGCAGCTGAGTGTTAGTGAAGAGGAAAAGGCCTGTGTGGTTTTCTTGAGTGCTGCTGGTTTAGGGGACTAACTTAGCTGCCAAGTCTGTGTGGCACCGTACATATACTATATAAGCTAAACTTCAGCTTTCAAAAATCACTGCTGGTGAGACTCAGGCAGCTCTGGTGAATGAAGTCCCCCATGTCTCTATGCGGCTGCAGCTGTGCAAACTTTCCACTCATGCTGTCCTGACAGCATGTCTCAACCCTGATCTGGGAGGACCTCTTATAAGGGTGACAGGGAGGTCATTCTCCATGGCCCATGCAGTTCTTGGCATCTGCACTAAGTCTTCCAACTGATACAGTGTGTAATGGTGAGTTTGAGATCTGGGAGCTGAACTGACACTGAACAAACTCAGACAGGGGAAGGGGGTGCTTGCGGGAGAGGAAGGGTTGCAGGCATCTCCCACACTGTCCCTGCTTCCCATTAGCCTCCTGCATTCAGCCAGCCAAATTCTGCCCCCTCTCTCCTATCCTCCAGCCTATCCCTTTATTAGATCCATTCCCCATTCAGTTCTCCCCCTATCCCACTGGCTCCAATGTATACTCTGGCTCCTTGTTCCCATGCTGGGATGCTGACACAGATGCTGCTGCCGCTGCCACCTGCTTTCCTCTATCCTGGATTTCTTCCTAGCTGGGAACTGGCAGGAATAGACCCCGGAGAGGAGGGAAAGAGCAGGCAGGCTGCCTGACTATGCTCAGCAGGGGCCACATGGGGAGCGGGGAAGGATCAACTGCATCCCAAGTCCTTCTGCTTCCCAAAGCCAAGCTGAATGCATATCACCTGGATTGGGAAAATGCATGAGCAGGGGTGGACCTCCAGACATTAATCTCACGCTGAATGCCTGAAGTTTGGCAGGTCTGGAACAAACCAACTGCCCAAACTGTGAGAGGACAATCCCCACACAAACATTGGAATGATGAGCAAGCAATTGTACAGGATAAAAACCTCATTATGCAGGTATGGAAATATGGCCCACTCTTTCTATATTTCCCCGAGCTCTCACTCATAGTTCTTAATAACTTTTCGGAAGTTTGAAACTGAAATCTGTTTCTGGCTGAAATATATGTTTGCATGAGAAAATAGATTTACTGAAGGGTTTAATGGGGTTGTTTGGAGCAGTGGTGGTTAAGAGTGTTGTGTTTTTAGGTACGCAAACATTTTGTAAATACATATAAGAAATTTGCATAGACCACATTCCATGGTGTCATGCTAGTGCTTTCTTCTTCTCTGTCTTCCACTGTACTTCACTGAGGTATGTGAGCACTGTTTAAGAGATACCCTCAAGTTGGGGGTAGCATGGAGTTGCACTGCCCTAACAGGGGCCCTGGGAAGCAGTATGTTCAAGCAGTCATCTGGAGCTCCTGGAGCTTCCAAAGTGTGCATACGTTGCTATTTTTAGCATAATAATTCAAGTAGAGTTAGCATGGGTATGACTACATGAGTTGGAAATAGGACCTTCCATTTCAAAATAGACATACCCTGAGGATGTCTACAGCTGCGAGTCCCCTTTCAAGGAAGAACAAGGTCTGTGATTGTGGTGGCTATGGTGGGGGTTCCAGGGCAGGCTCGTGTGCACAGGTCGTCCATGGTCTGACCATAAGTAGGTCTAGCCTTGGCATGTTTTTCTAAATGAAATAAAACAAAATATACAAAGATTATGAGAAGTAATAAATTAAGTTAAATGTGGTGACCATAAAGATTTTAGTCAAGTGTATTCTGTTGTAGGCTAATTAAGGTTTTAATTAAACGTTGGTGTGAAAAGGAATTGTCAGCTGGATAAGAGGTGGGTAAGTAGGTTAATGGGGGAGATATTTAACTCATGCAATCTTAGCTGTTGTGAAGAGAAACTCTAAGCATTGGATCCTCCTGCAGCATAACAGGCTGACGCACCAACTTCCCTAAATGAGACCTGATTGGATTACTGGGAAGGGAACTGTTTCTTAGGAGTCCCAGTTATGGAATAAGCCAGTAAACTAGAGGTGCAACACAGAAAATGTAGCCCTGGGAAAGGCAAGACAAAGGTGATTTTAGATCATCCTTGGACCCTCCCAATCCCTGCTGCTTTGGGTGTCAAAATGGCCTCCAGCAGAACTTTGGTAGATGTGAGGGCTGCTCTAAATATTGGCAGTCTCCCCAGTTCTTTCTTTGTGGCACAAGCCAACATGGCCATAGCAGTGAATGTACAGCCTCACCCTGGCATGCTCTCTATGCCAAGGTCTGCAGGGCAGCCAATGGACTTATGGCAGTCTAATGCAAGTGTCCCCCAGTCTCTGAGCAGGCTGTTACAGTTCAGAGGGGCATATGGGGCATGAACAATGGAGCAGAATCCCTCTCCTGACTCTGAAGTCTAGTGTCCCCTGGGGAAGAAGAGATAGGACTAAATTTAGTGAACAAAAAGGGGATTTTTTTTAAAGTAAAATCAGTTTATTTGGACCATAGATGGACCCTATGGTTCTCCCTGGCTCCCAAACTGACTAAACACAGCTTTTCTCCCCAGAATCTCTATACAGGGCCTTGTAACTCCTGGCCTGGATAAAAGAGTTCCGAAAGAGACTGCAGCAGTAGCTACACTACAGAGTGGGGATTGGTATGACTGAAAATCATTCTCATCCTCACATGTTCAGTAAACACTTCATTGCATGCTGGATTATGTGAAGCAGAAGGGCTAAAAGATTCAGGTATAGCTTATGGGATGGGATAAGGAAATGAAGTAAGGGAAGATGTTTTTAGTTGAACTGAACTAGTCTGCTCACCCCAGTATACATCTGCTTTACTGTCCAGGGTTGCCAACTTTCTAATTTCACAAAACTGAACACCCTTGCCTCTGCCCTGAGGCCCCGCCCCTGCCCTGCCCTTCTCTGAGACCCCGCCCCTCACTCACTTCATCTCTCCTTCCTCCGTCACTCACTCTCCCCCCCACTCACTTTCACTGGGCAGGGGCAGGAAGTTGAGGGCTCCAGCTGGGGGTGTGGGCTCTGGGGTTGGACCAGAAATGAGGAGTTCAGGTTCAGGAGCGGGCTCTGGGTTGGGTCACAGGGTTGGAGTGCGGGAGGAGAATGAGGGCTCCAGCTGGGGATGCAGGCTCTGGGGTGGGGCCAGGGATGAGGGTTTTGGAGTGTGGGAGTGGACATAGGGGTCTGGCAGGGAGTTGGGATGCAGAGGTGGGCTCAGGGCTGGGGTAGGGGGTTGGGTTGCAGGAGGGGGTGCAGGGTGCGGGCTCCGTGAGGGGCTCAGGGCTGGGGTAGGGGGTTGGGGTGCGTTCTCTGGGAGGGAGTTAGGGTGCAGGGGTTGGGGGTTTCCAACCTGAGGTAGGGGTTTGTGATGCAGGTTTGGGCTCCAGCCAGGCAGCACTTACCTCAGGTGGCTCCCGGTCAGCAGTGCTGCAGGGCTCAGGCAGGCTCCTTGCCTGCCCTGGCTCCATGCAGCTTCTGGAAGTGGCCGGCATGTCCAATTCTTATGTACGGGGTGGCCAGGTGGCTCTGCATGCTGCCCGCGCCCGCAGGCACTGCCCCCACAGCTCCCATTGGGCAGCACATGGATCTTCCCTGATTGCCCCTGCACTTAGGGCCTCAGGGACATGCAGGCTGTTTCCGGGAGCTGCGCGGAGAAAAGGCAGGCAGGAAGCCTGCCTTAGCCCTGCAGCGCAGACAAACGGACTTTTAATGGTCCGGTTAGCAGTGCTGACAGGAGCCACCAGGGTCCCTTTTCAACCGGGCATTCCGGTGGAAAACTTGACACCTGGCTACCTATTACTGACAAATCAATATTTTCCTATCTTTATGGGATGTATTCTGCAGTTAACACTCAGACTTAACTCCTATTAATATTAATGAGTGATACAGTTCAAGTGTGCGTCAAGGGATAAATAGATTTTATATGATGACATTAGATATTTTATTCAACATGGTCATACGTTAGGGCCACTGAAAATGGCAATACTGCTGTATAGTAAATTGTACCAAAACACTGTCTTTTTTCCCCATATCAATCTGTTAAATTATTGATTTCATTTGTGATATTGTATATTTTTAATCATTATAAAAGCAGGCAGTGCAATAGATTTGTGCTTTGAATATAAATTAAAATAATATCATTCATAAATAAAGTAGCTACAAATATAGGAGCAGATTCTATTTGTTTTGAGTACTACCTTATTCCATGAGTAGTCCCAGGGTAAAGGTATAAGTATCCAGTCAATAATTTGACAGTATACCCATTCTAAATTGGGTATTCAAGGTACCTGTGATATACATATTATTGGGCCATAATCTGATGTAAATCAGCACAGCTCCATTAATTTCAGTGGAACTATGCCAATGTATAACATCTCAGGATTTGGCCCTGTTATATTTATCAGGTACCTAGCACACTACCACTCAAAACAAATATTGTAAAGAACAGGAAAATGAATCAGACAAAAGGGGAACTGCTAGAAGGATTCTTTTTTCAATCTTTTCATGTCACATTGGAGTGCAAATGAAATAATTTCACTTTCCTCCAAATAGTCTTAATAATAAATAGCTCACATAAATGTGCTGAGTAAATGCCGCAAGTAGGAACCATTTACTGCCTCAGAAATGCACAACCAAGTGAAACTGTCACAAAACGCTTCCTCAGCTCTCGTCCCCTTAGACCCCTTCTCTACTTGCGCTACATTGATGACATCTTCATCATCTAGACCCATGGGAAGGAGGCCCTTGAGGAATTCCACCAAGATTTCAACAATTTCCACCCCACCATCAACCTCATCCTGGACCAGTCCACACAAGAGGTCCACTTCCTAGATATTATAGAGCTAATAAGCAATGGTCACATAAACACCACCCTATACCGGAAACCTACGGATGCTATACTTACCTACATGCCTACAGCTTTCATCCAGACCACATCACACGATCCATTGTCTACAGCCAAGCTCTAAGATACAACCGCATTTGCTCTGATCCCTTAGACAGAGACAAACACCTACAGGATCTCTATCAAGCATTCTTAAAATTACAATACCCACCCGGTGAAGTGAAGAAACAGATTTACAGAACCAGAAGGGTATCCAGAAGTCACCTACTACAAGACAGACTCAATGAAGAAAGTAACAGAACCCCACAAGCCATCACATAAAGCCCCCAACTAAAACCTCTCCAGCGCATCATCAAGGATCTATAACCTATCTTGAAGGATGATCCCTCACTCTCACAGATCTTGGGGGACAGGCCAGTCCTCACTTACAGACAGACCCCCAACCTGAAGCAAATACTCACCAGCAACTACACACCACACAACCAGTAAGCAAACCCTGCTACAAACCCCGGTGCCAACTTTGTCCACATATCTATTCAAGGGACACCATCATAACCACATCAGCCACACCATCAAGGTCTCGTTCACCTGCACATCTACCAATGTGCTATATTCCATCATGTGCCAGCAATGCCTCTCTGCCATGTGCATTGGCCAAACTGGACAGTCTCTACGCAAAAGAATAAATGGACACAAATCTGACATCAGGAATCATAAAATTCAAAAACCAGTAGGAGAACACTTCAATCTCCCCAGTCATTCAATAACAGACCAAAAGGGGCAATTCTTCAACAAAAAACTTCAAAAACAGACTCCAATGTGAAACTGCAGAACTGGAATTAATTTGCAAACTGGACACCATCAGATTAGGCCTGATTAAAACCTGGGACTGGTTGGGTCATTGCAAAACATAAACCTAATTTCCCCAATACTAATTTCCCCCTACTGTTACTCACACCTTCTTGTCAACTGTCTGAAATAGGCCACTCTCATTACCACTACAAAAGTTATTTTTCCTCCCTTGGTATCCTGCTGTCAACTGAATCGTCTCATTAGACTAATTTCACACTTGGTAAGGCAATTCACATCTTTTCATGTATTTATACATGCTCCTGTATTTTCCACTCAATGCATCTGATGAAGTGGGTTCTAGCCCACGAAAGCTTATGCCCAAATAAATTTGTTAGTCTCTAAGGTGCCACAAGGACTCCTCATTGTTTTTGCTGATACAGACTAACGTGGCTACCACTCTGAACGAACAACTACAATTTTTTGCTGTTCCATAAGAAGGTATAAGGCATTTCTGAAAACTATAAACTTGCACAAAAGGAAAGTTGATCGTGTTTAATACAAATGTTAAAACTTCATTAATGTTGAGGCTACCTTGCAAACATTAAAATTGCCTAGATTTTTCTGTTCCTTTTAGTTTGTGATCTAATTACCATTTCTCATTATGTGTACTAGCGAAAGACAGAATAAACACATGAGCATTTTCGTAACTAATTTGTCACCTGGGTGCAACCTGTACAGTCAAGTCTTGCTAAGAGGCTATTGCTGGAGCTGGTAGAGGAATGAAGAATTGCATCTCTCACCAAAAAAGTTACCAAATTAAGGTGCTATAAATAGCATGTCATTAACTTGAAGGGAAAGAAGTAAGGAAACACCTTTGAACCCTGCAGAAATCTGACAACCAAAGATCCTATAAAAATTGCTTCCAGGACCACAATATTATCAAAATGGATGCTATAGCACTAGGTCTGTTTCTTTAATCCTTTTCATGCTACTCCCCAGGACAATGTCTTTTATAGGCTGGTCTTTTATTTTCAGAGCAGTGGCTGGTCATATAGAGCACTCAATGGACCCATAAAGTGTCTATTCATAGGACATATGCTTCCTGCAGAACTAAAATGATTAAACAGGCATTTGGACTGCTGTAGCTGCCATGTGGTATTGCGACCACTTTGGTGATTATGTAGTTTTATGTGACTTGCATAGTAGTAAACAAGCACATACAGTCAGCATATACTGTGACTGTGCAAATTACTATCTGCTGGTGATTCCTTTTTCTTGTACACCCTTCATATTTCCTAGCAAAAATAATTTTATATGGATAGGAGTGTATATTTGGAGTGTATATTTTATATGGACACTTGTGCAAGAACACCTTTTTCTCAGATCTCTGGGAATTGGATAATACTGTTAACCTTAAAATCATAGAGCCAAATCCTGTAGTCCTTTCTCAGATTGTGGTTGGCACCTGCATGCATACAAAAAGGAGGAATGGCATAAGCAGCCTGTCTCCCACTTGCACTCCCTATGCAGGGGCCTGCCACCAATGTAATGGGAAGTGTGTGTTACAGGTGCCCCTCTATGCCAAACTGCAGAAGATATGATCTCTGCCCATCTCCAGGTTCAAATGCGTGGCTCTGTAGCTCAGACTGTAGCAGCTGATGCTCTTAGCCATGGGGGTCCCTCATTCAAGCTCCAGTGTGCCCACCAAGATGGTGGGTGTCACACAAATACTTCATGAGATTACTGCTGCTGGCACAGTATCTTTTGGAGCACCTACTGGAGTGATGCCTCTTTGTACTGTCCCCAGTGCAAAGCTGTGGATATGATGTACATATCAGCCATCTGTCCATACCCATGTAAATCTCTGATGGAAATAGAAGAACTAAATAACGACTGATGGAGTTAATCCATTGAAATATGAGACAGAAAAAAACCCTATTAGGTCATTTAGTCCACTTCTTTTTTTACATCAGGGCAGTGGGTATTATGGTAGGCATAGTTGTGGGAGTTTACTCTACTCTTTCCATTGATGGTAAGTAGAATCAGTGACAATGTTAGTGGCATCTAAAGGGTCTCTTTGGTCACCAGCATTTTAAGTACTGTGCTGTCTATCCCTATCAAGGCTGGTCTGCTCAATTTGGTGATTAAAATGCTGGTGGCCTATACTAGTATTGCCACTTTTGCTATTATCCATGGAGCTGAATTAGAGGTAGCAATGTTGGGAAATTTTGGAGAAGTAAGGCTAGTGTAGACAAGGCCATGGAGATCATTATGTGTGTTTTGGGAAGAGTATTAATAGATGCATAACATATACTGTAAAAGTTCATTCAAACCTTTTGAATCCTATAGAGACAGATACAAGATTCACCCGAATCACATGTCAGAGTTTATGGCATGCTTTAAATCCAATTAGTGTCAGAGGGAGACATATAAATATATTAAAGGCAAGACCCCCCCCCAAATTATAATTATGGTTCCTAATAATTCAGTGAATAAAAAGTGTTAACATTGTACAATAGGAAAATATTAAAACATGCAAAATTCACTGTACTTCACCATGCACTTTATTTTTCTAATCTAATTTATTTTATCATAGAAGTATCTTTAAATAAAATTAACCCTCTTGCCCAGTTTAGTATATACTATATTAATCTACAAAAAGTGTGTTATGTTTTTTTGAATGCTCTCTTCTGAGCACCATATTGATTTTTGTAGTGGAAGTAAAGAGTTCCCAGATGTTAGCTGCTCCAGTTGTTGACATTTCAGAGTTTTAGGCAAAAACATCATAAGTCTGTAATAAGCCAAACTTTATTACAGAGGGGAAAAAGCAATGCAGTGGCAGGTTGTTATTGTGTATGGTGTGGTTTTTTTAATCCCATTGGAAATAATAGGCTCAAATAGTATTTGTAACTTGAATGACTGTGGTTTAAAAGGTAGGCTGTAACTATAGCATAGTAATAAATGGCTTAATCCAATCTCCCTGTATGAAACAAATTTCTAAAGAGACGTGCATGCAAACCCTGTTATTTCTTCACGGGTTTGTGAATACTCCTCTTCTCATGCAGTGTTACAAAATTATAACACTCCATGTTTATTATAAAGTTAAAGTATTTCACTCTTTATGCCAATTATTCTGAAAGCTTTTCTGTGCAGTACTGTTAGAATATTATACAAACTATATTAGAAAAGATAAAGAGATTGGCTTCTAAGCGCAACCTATTAAACAGAGCACTATGCACCATCACAGTGAGGATCAGTAACTATCTCTTTTTTTTTGTTTTAATGAAGTTTTTTGGACAGTTTGGTTCTGTGCCATTCACTAGCATCCTGCTGCTTATCTTGCAATTAAAATGTAAGCAAACAGTTAAGGTTTTGGGCCCAGTACTCAGTGAAGTCATTTAGATTCCTTTAACTGAGTACAAAGTCTCTGTGTCATTAATATCATTTGCTATGAAGAGTCTTTTCTGTTTGAATACAGAACTTTGTTGCTGTGCTTTGCCTAGTTAAACCTGACTCTGTTTTTTCAAACTTGGTCTAAATTGTTCATAAGAAAAATGTCTTCCTTAGATGTCTGTGCAGTGTGTTTTTAAATTCTGAATTCCATACAAGAAGTTCAAGAATTTTTCAAAAACTGATTTCAGATACAGGAAAGAGCAAGATGCTACTATTACATTGTTTTCACCATCCAACCCTTCACCCATGAATAAATGTATGATGAGGTATATTAATCTGTAAAAAATAACTCTTTAACAAAGATATCCAGATGGTGCCATGGCATTCTAAATGTTCCTAATGGAATTATGTCATGTCTGAACTATTGATGTCAAGGCATTTTACCTTCTCATGGCTGCAAATAGGCTCTGTAGTCTCACAAAATATAACTAAAAAAATAATTTTGTAGCATATCTGTCTCTTAACGGCTACTCATGACTAGGTGAAAAAGGGAATTTACATTTTAGCTGCATCTGAAATCTGTTATAAACTGGAACATTTCAGGCAAAATGCAATGTAAAAAATCAGAGCTCTTTATATATTTCAATATAATGTACTGTGAATCAAATATAATAGCTATCCATGAGTGCATAGCTGCTGTAGAGATGATATATATACTGTGTTAATTACACAGACAATACCACAAACAAAACTATGTAGCTTATAATACATATTTTATAGCGGGAGAATGAACTAGTTTGGTTTAAATAACACATACACTTTAATCAAAATGTTACCCATCCCTTCGACTAAATTGCGCCTAAGCCTCTTGTAAAGGTGAGAGGAGTTTGATTAATCTTTAACTTACAACTGACTCTTTACATTTTTCATTTAGGTAGCAGGCTGCTGCTCCTGTCAAAGGCTTCCCCATTAGTGATGCCCCACAGTGCACAATGTACAGTCTAGAGCTTCCCAGCTGTTCTGTGCCATCTGTGCCCTCTCTAATAGAGAAGTCCCGTAGGCATGGAAAAATTCAAAAGGGACAACAGTGGATGGACCCAATACTGATGCCTTCTGCTATTGTGCAGAGAGCAGCAGAGTCTCCTAATCAAACGTGCTGCCACTGGGGAAGCAGTGAACCATCTCCTCAAGAAAGGGCTGCTGTAAAGGAAATTATACAAATCCTTTCTCACCAAGACTGCTACTGGAGAGCTGCAGAGAATCCCTCAAGAAGATTCCTATGGATGGTAGGGATGACTGCCAAGCCTTCCTTAAACTATACTGTTCCTGCCGGGGGGAAAGGATTGGTACAGGGAAAGGACGAAGACGGAGTATTGGCTGTAAGGAGACCTCCAGCAGTTTAGATAGATTCAGAATTTCATTCAGACTGACTTCAGCGTAGCTACAGGATTTACATAAACTGAGGTTCTGACCCTGTGAACATCTGATTTATTATAACATGGTAAGATTTGTAAAGTGTCATACACCAAATAATGAAATTCCACACAGAAAGTTATACACACAGATTTTTGCACATGCAGTTTTACAAATCTGGCAATATTTTATATATATACATATACAGTAGAACCTCAGAATTACAAACACCAGATTTACGAACTGACAGGTCAACCACCTACCTCATTTGGAACCAGAAGTATGCAATCAGGCAGCAGCAGAGACAAAAAAAGGCAAATATAGTATAGTACTGTGTGAAATGTAAACTGCTAAAAAAAATTAAGGAAAAGTTTTAAAAAATCAATTTGACAAAGTAAGGAAACTGTTTCTGTGCTTGTTTCATTTAAATTAAGATGGTTAAAAGCAGCATTTTTCTTCTGCATAGTAAAGTTTCAAAGCTGTATTAAAGTCAATATTCAGTTGGAAAACTTTTGAAAGAACAACCATAATGTTTTGTTCAGAGTTTCAAACATTTCAGAGTTTTGAACAAGCTCCATTCCCACTGGTAACTCTGAGGTTCTACTGTAAATATATTTTAATATAGACACATTTTAAACTCTTGTGTATACAATAGGAACTGTGCAGTTTTCACACTTACCCTTACAACTTAGCATGAGCGTAGACATGGTGAGATTTACAAATTACACTTATGCTAATCAGGGGTTAGACCAGCCATGCTTCTTTCAGTATGTACCAGAAGCAAAAACTCTATATCATTAATTTTTCTTCTAATTGTGGTGCTTAGCTGTGCTCAAATTATGGTAATCCTTTCAGCCCTAGTGACTAAACCTATTAATACTCAATTCCAGTATTATTGAATACTCAACACCCAGTTTGTAGGCCAAACAATGACAACCATTTATCTTCCTCTGATCTGTTTTATTTATTTATATATTTATAAATATTCAGTTCTTTTCTTTGGATACATCACAGAGGGCCAAATCTTGCTTGCTTAAATCACATGAGTCATTCCAAGGAAGCCAGTGGGATGACTTGTGAGAGTAAGGTAATCTGGACCAACCCCATAATAATATATCTACTTGATAAATATTATCATTGTCAGTATTGTTTTATTTTTCATACTCTTTTCTTTATTGGTTGGATGACTATTGTACAGCTCTGGGAGCTGATCCATCTATTACAGTTTAATGATATAAACACTGAAGATAGACAAAGATGTATTACAAATCTGGATGGTTGAATGAATGAGCCATAAGTAATACAAGTCATAATCAAATGTACTTTTATGTTCAAGATAATCATGGTACCGGGGGGAAAGCACATAAACTACACTGATATTATATTATACTGGTTGCAAACAAAAGCAGTATGCTCTCTCTAAGCCACAGATACAGGAGTAGGTGAATATACCTACACTGAATGTTCCATAAATTGGTTGCTTTTCCTTAAGATGAGTTCTGAAGTGTCCAAAATCAAATAGTATGTTCAACATTTCTTTTATTATATAAATCACAAGCACATTTATTTGAAATATTTCAGAAACAGAAGCATTCAGATAAACAAGGATACAAACAACTCGGAGTGATTTGCAGAAATGTTTTGTACCGAGGACAGGAATAAGAAATTTTAATAAGAAAGAATTTTAGCTATATAAGTTTTGGATAAAATAAGTCATACTATCATAGGGCCTGGTTTGATGAGATGCTATGTCCTTCCTGTGAGCATCCTTTAATTCCATTTAAGGATTTTTGGAGCCAACATTTTACATAAGAATGCCCAAGCTGGGTCAGACCGATGATCCACCTAGCCTAATATCCTGTTTCTGACAGTGGCCGGATGCTTCAGAGGGAAAGAGAGGAACACCGCAATTTCAAGTGATTCATCCCAACCTCTGGCAGTCAGAGGTTTAGGGACACCTGCAGCATAGGGTTGCATCACTGATCATCTTGGCTAATATCCAATGATGGAGCTATCCTCCAGGAACTTACCTAATTCTTTTTTGAATCCAGTTATACTTTTGACCTTTACAACGTCCCCTGCCAATGAGTTCCACAGGTTGACTGTGCATTGTGTGAAGAGGTACTTCCTTATGTTTGTTTTAAACCTGCTGCCTATTAATTTCATTGGATGACCTCTCATTCTTGTGTTACGTGAAGGGATAAATAACACTTCCTTTTCACTTTCTCCACACCATCCATGATTTTATAGACCTCTATCATATCCCCTTTTCAAAGCTGAAGGAATGGAAATAACTCTATAGTTCAATAGTTAGGGCACCCACTTGGGAGGTTGGAGACCCCTGGGCCAGTCCTCCTGGTCTAATCACTTTTTCATTATTTATCTGCCATGGAGCAGTTTAAACAGGGAGTCCCGCATCAGGATATCCCGTAGCCCAGTTATTACAGAACTGTCCTGAAGCAGGATTTGAACAGGGAGTCTCACTTCTCAACCTTTTGGGGGGAGGGGGCGGTGGGGAGATGGAGGGAATTGAACCTGGGTTTCTCACTTCCCATGCAAGTGCTCTACAATGGGGCTAAAATTATAAAGTGGGTGTACCAACACCAGCAGCTGCATTTTGACTGGGATCTAATCCAGTGAGCAGACTCTTAACACACCTATCAGTTTGGGCCCCACATGTGATTAAGGAGGATGAACACCTATGTTCCCCTAGTTTGTGAGTTGCTCTTGGGCTTAGTCAAGAGGTAGATGTCCAGAAGCCAAGAGGGAAGCAACAGTGCACATCCCCAGAGGCAGAAACATAGGTGCCTAGGGAACTTATACTGTGAAGTCAAGTCAGTTTAGGCACTTACAGGGTACAGAGAGAGTCTTGTGCATCACAGTGATCCTGAACCTGGGACTTAGGCACCTGACTCCTTTTGGATATCCAGGCCTAGATGCCTAGGCACTTTTGAAAATCCCACTAGGTACCTATCTGCATCGTTAGGTGTTTAACAACCTTTGAAAATCTGGCCCTGAATACTTTGGGTCTCCAGCCAAAGCAGAAATCCTCCAATTCTAGAGTAATCAAAAATCCAAAAGTAAATAACACAAATTTTCTCCCCTGACAGCAGGAGCTCCATGAGAGCCTTTGCCTTGCCTGGACCACAGCCTTCTCTCCAGTGTCTTGACTCTTTCCTCTCCTGACAGGGGCTTGTCATATCCTTTGCCCCTTAATCACAGGTGTATCGACCTGCCCCCTCCAAGTGGTGCAGCTGGAGTGTAGGGGATCCCAGACCCTCCTTCAACTACAGGCACTCCAGTGTGTAGCCTACAGAACAAGCATTAGCATTTTATTTTACTTAGCAGTAATGTAAGGCCTGTAAAACACTAGCTTAAGCAGCTAGCATAAGTCATAAGTTAGCATTAGGCTTTCAGGCATGTGAACTTTGACATAGATAAGTGGTCAACAGTTACCCTGAATTTTGGGGAACTGGGAATAGTGAGCTTAAGCAGTAGGAGAGGGGAGGCGGTGTCTAAAATGCTACCAGGCAACCACAGAAATACTGAACTGAGACTAGGCTTGCATATTTTAGGATAAACTGTTGGCAGATGCTTAACTACAAACTTGCCCTGGCGACAAATTAACATATGTGGGAATAAAAGGCACCCCAATATTATCAGTGTGAGGAAGTTAAATAAGGGAGGCTGGGCATTCAAATGAATATTCATGGCAGCCCGTAGGCTCTATAATAGGCCAGACCACGATGTAAAGGTCATCGCTGGTCAATCTGGATCTGGACTTGTTTGGCCGGTCAGGGACTGACCAGGTTCTTTATGTCTCACCACCAGATCCCCAACAAAGGGTGTGAGAATATGAGTATATATGTGAGGAATGGCACAAGATATCACCTTAACTCTATATTTTTGCTTTCTTTTTAAGTGGTCTGGAGCTTTTGTGTCTTTACTAATGGTATTAATAAAAGTTGTTAAGTCTTTGCTTTGCCCTTAGTGTGAGTGTCCTTGTTGTGCACATAGGGGTTCCCAACCAGATATTGGACTTGATAACCTTGATTTTGTTCTGCCTGGTTCTGAGACTAGAACTCACAATCTTCCAGCTCTTTAAACTAGAGTTAATTGTAATTCAATAATAATCAATAACCACCAAAGAATGGGGCAACAAATGTGAAATAGGTGTTCCCTTTATTCACAAACGCTATTGCTTCACTCTTCACCAGTTCATTTCTTCCACTGCCTCCTCTTACGCTTCCATGCTTCTTTAGCTGATATACACGAAGGCTCCATTACCAGCACCCTCTCAACAAGTGCAATCACTCCCAACAGGAAACCTCCACCAGTCCTTCCACAAAACCCTGGTCATTGAGAACCTCCCAGTACACTGCAGCTCTTTCCATCTCTTTTTCTCATCTATCAGACACACTTCCCTTTTATTCATCCTGCTTCCTTCTTTCCAATAGGTCTTGCTCCCAACCCATAATCACATGATGGAGGTGGGAATGAACTCAGGCACAGGTCAAGTTGGAGTAGGAAGGATGGTCTAGTAGATTGGACTAAGAATTAGGAAAGCTGAATTCAGTCTCTGAATCAGTCAGAGACAGTCTCTGTGACATTTGGCAACTTGCTTAATCTACCCTGCCTCAGTGCCCATCTGGAAGATGGAGACAATATTTTCTTACCTAGATATTGTGAGGATAAAATCCTTTTACTGTGAGGTGCTGAGATACTATTTTGATGAGGGGTATATAAGCACCTAGATTAGAGCTATGACTTGGGCCCCTTAAATTCCAGCTCACACAGTGACAGAAGCAAACAAGGAATGTGTTCCACCATATTTCCCTCACCTCCATGTTTGTTTTCTCCCCTCTCTTCACTCCTAAGCCCCTTCACGTTTGCCATCCAGAAGCCCAGCAGCAGAATTCAGACATATTAGAATAATAGTGATAGAGATTATTTAAACACCTGTCTGACTCAAATTCCTGGTACATCCCTAAATAGTTGCAGCATATCTGGTGGTAGACCTTGGCTCAAAGTAGCCTCTGGGAACAGAGTTGAGTTGGCTAGTTTCAGGTTAGGGAAAGAATATTGCTAATGAGGTTGCCTTAAAGAAAACTCACTGTGCTTTATAAAGGCTTCTAACTTGGGGGGGGGGGGGAAACAATTAACTTATCCTGATATGGAGTCAATTCCTTCAAAACAGGATAAAGAAAGTGGTCATGAACACAAAGCAATGAGCTCCAACAACCTATGCCGAGGTATCTACTGCAATACCTGAAGCACTGCTTGCAAGGGCGGCAGTGCAAATATGGGTATGAGCTGAACAAATATGTGGCAAGTACTGCTCTTGCTGCTAGTTCAGGGTTCCCTGCCTCCTGTAATTGTATTTGAGCTGTTGGGAAGGAGATATGGAGGTAGGATCTTTAGGACAGTTATTATGAGCTGCACAAGATCCCTGCATCCCTTTATGGTGAGGGGAAATCTTGGGAACAAAAGCAGCCTGATTCCTGTATGAAGCGGATCCCTGTCAGCTGTGATTGTCAGCACCTTGGCAGTTGCTGAGGAGTCCAGATTCATCCCTGAAACTGAGGATAAATTGTGGAGTTTTCAATGCACCATCTTTTAGTTAGCTAGTCAAGGAAATTGTTCGGGAGACCCCCTATTCCCTGAACTGTGTCTTCAAGCCAAGAGGTAGGGATTTGGGTATTTTATTGCCTACTGCCTAGTAAACCTGTGGAGGGACTTACTATTTTATCACATATGAGAGGGTTTTTTGGACTGTACTGAACCAAGTCAGCCAAGTTGCTTATTGCTGCTACAGAAGATATCATCACAGATCATCAAAGGCCACTGTGAAGTGTCTGTACCAACAGGCCACTAAATTTTATTCTTGTGGTATCAGGGCATGTGACTAGGGAAATTGATGGGTATTATTGACATGGACACTAGTGACATGCAACAGAGGGTCCTGTGGCACCTTTAAGACTAACAGAAGTATTGGGAGCATAAGCTTTCGTGGGTAAGAACCTCACTTCTTCAGATGCAAGTAATGGAAATCTCCAGAGGCAGGTATAAATCAGTATGGAGATAACGAGGTTAGTTCAATCAGGGAGGGTGAGGTGCTCTGCTAGCAGTTGAGGTGTGAACACCAAGGGAGGAGAAACTGCTTCTGTAGTTGGATAGCAATTCACAGTCTTTGTTTAATCCTGATCTGATGGTGTCAAATTTGCAAATGAACTGGAGCTCAGCAGTTTCTTTTTGGAGTCTGGTCCTGAAGTTTTTTTGCTGTAAGATGGCTACCTTTACATCTGCTATTGTGTGGCCAGGGAGGTTGAAGTGTTCTCCTACAGGTTTTTGTATATTGCCATTCCTGATATCTGACTTGTGTCCATTTATCCTCTTGCGTAGTGACTGTCCAGTTTGGCCAATGTACATAGCAGAGGTGCATTGCTGGCATATGATGGCATATATAACATTGGTGGATGTGCAGGTGAATGAGCCGGTGATGTGGTATCTGATCTGGTTAGGTCCTGTGATGGTGTTGCTGGTGTAGATATGTGGGCAGAGTTGGCATCGAGGTTTGTTGCATGGGTTGGTTCCTGAGTTAGAGTTGTTATGGTGCAGTGCGTGGTTGCTGGTGAGAATATGCTTAAGGTTGTCAGGTTGTCTGTGGGCGAGGACTGGCCTGCCTCCCAAGGTCTGTGAAAGTGAGGGATCATTGTCCAGGATGGGTTGTAGATCACTGATGATGCGTTGGAGAGGTTTAAGCTGAGGACTGTAGGTGATGGCCAGTGGAGTTCTGTTGGCTTCTTTTTTGGGCCTGTCTTGTAGCAGGAGGCTTCTGGGTACACATCTGGCTCTGTTGATTTGTTTCTTTATTTCCTTGTGTGGGTATTGTAGTTTTGAGAATGCTAGGTGAAGATCTTGTAGGTGTTGGTCTCTGTCTGAGGGGTTGGAGCAGATGCGATTGTACCTCAGTGCTTGGCTGTAGATGATGGATCGTGTGGTGTGTCTGGGGTGGAAGCTGGAGGCATGAAGGTAGGCGTAGCGTTCGGTGGGTTTTCGTTATAGGGTGGTGTTAATGTGGCCATCGCTTATTTGTACGGTGGTGTCTAGGAAGTGGACCTCCCATGTAGATTGGTCCAGGCTGAGGTTGATGGTGGGGTGGAAGCTGCTGAAATCATGGTGGAATTCTTTCAGGGTCTCCTTCCCATGGGTCCAGATGATGAAGATGTCATCAATGTAGCGTAGGTAGAGAAGGGGCATGAGTGGACGAGAGCTGAGGAAGCGTTGTTCCAGGTCAGCCATAAAAATGTTGGCATATTGTGGGGCCATGCGGGTGCCCATAGCGGTGCCACTGGTCTGGAGGTATATATTGTCACCAAATTTGAAATAATTGTGCGTGAGGATAAAGTCACAGAGCTCAGCAATAAGTTGTGCTAGTGACATGGGCACTGGTGACTGAGAGTAGTGTTTTACCCTGTTACATTTACTTCCTGTTTAATATAATTACTCTGTTGAATATATTGCGTGTTTGTTATTTCTTGGGAGTCTCCAACAATCTAGCAAGTTACTCTGTGGTTAGAATTTTCCTTCCAAACTACCCTGATGATTCACTGACAAATAAATTCATATGGGAAGAAAATAAGGAAGTTACACTCTGCTGAGCTGGAGGCAGAATCCAGATGAACCCAGGCCTATCCATCAAAACCAGTAAGGAATTTGGCATTAAAGGAGGTAACTGGGTGGTACTACACAAACATAACAAAAAGAGGGTCCCTACCCACAGAACTTACAATTAAAGGATAAGACAAGAGACAACTGCTAGATGCAGACAGACAGGGAAGACCAAGGAAGCGAGACAATAATAGCTAGCATGATAGGAAGTGGTTTCAGCCCACCAGCTGTCTGACCATTCTCAAGGTTTTATTCTTCTAGGCATCATAGCAAAGAAGAATTTTAAGGAAGGATTTGAGTAAGGTGACAGGACACCCTGCGGTAGAAATTCCAGCTGGAAGAAGGTTTTGGAAGGTCAAGGCATGGAGCCAGCAAATGTAAGATTCTTGACATCCCACTGATAAGCTCTCTCTACAGTCTCCAGAAGAGCACCCATGGACCCAATATGCAATTTTAAGCTTGTTGGTGAAACCACCTGGAAAGGACAGAAGTTCATATATTAGCTAATTGTTCAGGATGGAGGGTGTAGCTGCTCCTGCTGTATGAGCATGGGGGTTGAATCAAGCCTGCTCTTTTTATCTGTATTAATTGTTATTCGTAATAACCATTTATATAGTTATGTAAATTTACACAGCACTTTACAAACATTGATCTGACATGTTCTCTGCCACAAAAAAATTATAATCTAAATAAATGTATTCCCATTAGGGAACTTATTAAACAATGGGGGGGGGGGACAGTATGATATGTAAACAGCTTAGTTTTAATGCAGATTGATTATAAAAGGTACTCATAAGCCCATGAATAGATTGACAAATTACATGGGTGTACATGGTTGTAGATTAGAATCCTGACAGGTGCCACTAGATCAGGCTACTCATTTAAATAGAAATAGCATCTTTCTTTCACCAGAAGAGATTGTCACAGCCAGGTCATGGGCAGCCATACCTAGTAGTCAGAGCCAGAGTCTACAATCACAAGAAAGAAGTGAAGAGTTGGCTGGGTCAGGACACAGGGTTGGGGGTTGCAGACAAAGTGGAGGTCAGGGACCACAAATCAGATGCCAGGGAAGGAGGAGGCACACAGTCGAGAAAAGGTGGAACTCAGTTGTTCAGATAGCTTCCTATTCCTTCTGCTGGCTTACGTATGGCCAGTGCGCCAGTCAGCCACTCTAAGACTCCACCAATTGGACTCAGGTGGGAGATTCATGGGTCTCAGACAAGTATTGCCAGTAGTCTACCAAATAGAGGGTTGGAGTGTGGTTGTTCTCACAAGCTTTGCATGCCAGAGTTTGACAGCTATGGGTCATGATGTAGATTCTGTATCTTCTTTAACAAGTGAGTAACTGTAACTGGAGGTCATATGCCTAGTAACTTTGAAAAGAGCAGACTTTTCAATTAATGGGAAATAATCAGCACCCATGAAATAGCATACAAACCAATCCATTCCAAAGCAGGCAAACATAAAATTTTCTTTCTGATTGAAATTACTCACAATTTTTGTGAACATCTTGAAACTGAAAATATTTTTGAAACAAACAATATCTACCTATTAAGTAATGCTATTTGATAGCATGGTCTCAAATTTCTATTAGCGGTTTCAATAGCAAACAAATTTTAAATGAGAAGAAAGGAGAGCCAAGAGATACCATTTAATTAGGAGTTACTAAAACTAAAAACTATGTTTTTAAAACAAGGTTTCTAGTTGCTGTAGAAAATTGTAGGGTTGTTCATGTACTCAATTCAGTGTTGTGGAATGTCACTTTTCTGAGTTATTCAAGTGTCACCCACTAAAGAGTCAACAGAAACTGTGGAAGGGGAATGATAAAAAACTAAACTTCTTCACAATTGATTGTCTCTCTCCTGATTCTCATTGTTCTCACCTCTGGACATGTTTGTTTCCTTTCCCCTGCCTCTGAAATTCAAAGTAAATCCAATTAAAGCAAGATTCACTGCTATGGAAATAAAATGAAGTGATGGAGCAACAGCTAGAAGCTTGTTTCTATTGCCACCTAACATATTTTAAAATAAAGGACAAAACTGTTACTTCATAGAATATCAGGGTTGGAAGGAACCTCAGGAGGTCATCTAGTCCAACTCCCTGCTCAAAACAGGACCAATGGGGGAAGGGAGAGCTCAGTGGTTTGAGCATTGGCTTGCTAAACGCAGGGTTGTAAGTTCAATCCTTGAGAGGGCCATTTAGGGAACTGGGGTAAAAATCTGTCTGGGGATCGGCCCTGCTTTGAGCAGAGAATTGGACTAGATGACCTGCTGAAGTCCTTTCCAACACTGATATTCTGTGATTCTACAACTAAATCATCTTAGCCAGGGCTTTGTTAAGCCTGACCTACTTGTCCCCCACACAGTCATGTGGGGATATAAGCCCTTTAGTCTGCTGTGTGACATCACTGAATTAGCAGTCTGTGCGTGAAACCAGAGCATGCTCAGTGGGGTGGCTGCTGCCCCCAACATGAATGGGTGCAGGTGTAGCTCTCACCTACCACCATGCACTGCCCTGTGCAGCTAAGCATGCATGAGGTGGGAAAGTAATGCTACTGGTATGGGCTATTACTTTCCCTGCTGAGCAAAGGGGGAACCAGGGAAAGATTGTGACTCTGGGTTACAATTCTTTTCCTGGGCCTCCTTTGGGAAAGTCATTTTCATTTCTCCCTCTAATTCACAGATAATCTTACGCAATTTGTTTCTCTTGCACTTTGCACTCACTCCACAAAAAAAGGGAAGCTTTTTTTTTTGCAGGGTATGTGGGAAGGAGGGAATGAGTGGCACAATTAAACCCTATGTTTTACATAGAATGTAGGCAGCATAATAGGAAACCAGTTTAGCAGGCTCTAGTACAGGAGGGCTGACTTTATGAGGAGAAAGGTCTGTCTCTCCTTTTCTAGCTGGGAAGGAATTGTTGGGCTGACCCATGTCTTTATGGGGCTGGTTGTGCAGGCCTGAGAGCTGCTGATGTAGGTTTGATTTGCCTGACATGCCCATTCACCTCACTCAGAATCACTGCCTATCTCCTTACAGGCAGCTCAGCATTCAGCATATTATTTGTTTTTCTCTTCAGCCATTTCTTTAGCTTTTCCTCAGTTTTTAGGACATTTTCTCCTCAGGTACTGCTGCCTGACATTTTCTCTGTGATAGGTAGAAGTTCCGGGAATCAGAGGTCGCAAAAGAAGGGAACTGTAGTGGGCACCAAAATAATTATTGGTGTTTGATTGCTGCTGCTTCCTGTAGAGGTGATAGAAAGTACTGCAGTGCAAATTTGTGTAATGAGGTTGGAGGAATGTAATATTTCTGGAGGGATTATTTGTGTAGACACCATTTTCTCTGCTTTATACCTTGATGAACAGTATGTCATAAATGCTTATTACCCTGTGAATACAAAACTGTAGAAACCAATTTATTTATAACAATATTAACTCTGAATTTTAATTTATCTTAGTCTTCATTTAACTAGTAAGGTAATTAAAAAGTTAGAAAACAAGATCACTCAACTCTCCAAGAACAATCAAATATATTTTAGGGAATTGGGGGTAAACTGAAATGCATATGTGAAAGCCCATAGTACTGTCATAAAAAGTATGAACATCTAGAATGTGAATTCATTCTGCAGTCCATAAAATATATGAACTGTGGATTCAATATCCTTTTGTCCCTAATTATGATGCACTGAATATCATGCAGAATAAAAGGTTTATGCAATAACAAGTTATGCTACAATGGTAAAGTAATGCTGCAAATGTCATTTCTGCCTTCAGTAAATATAATTGGATATCTATTTTTTCCAAAAAATAAATGTTTAAATTCTTTCTTTGTGGATACTGTCAAACTTTTCTTTAAAGCTAGTCGTGCCTTTTGTTTGAAACAACTTCCTCTACCTCTTCTTTTTTTTTCCCTAGACATTCTGTGGAATATTTTTAACACATTGTTAATGAAAGAGTCTACTTAAAATAAAGGAACTTTTCACAGAATTTATTCAGAACTCCTTTTTAATATGAACATTTCTTGTTTATCCAAGTATATATGGAAAAGTGTGAATCCACCTCTCTGAATAGATGTCAGTGAGTAACAAGTGAAACTCAAAAAAAGGTTCAGTTTGGATTGGCATCCAGTTCTAATGCTCATTTGAAATTTTTACAGCCATTTTGGTTTGGAAGGAAGGCTAGAAATATTGTAATGCCATACTCTTATGAAATTCTTGTACCTCTTGGTTTTACGCAGCACGAACCTATCCTGAGACATTATGCCCTTCCTCTTCCAGTCAAGAAAAAAAAACTTACATTTCAAGAACCAGGCATAAATTAAGGACCTGCGCCAACAAGATGTTGAACACGCACAACTTCCATTGAAGTTATTTGGAACAGACAAGGCCGGCTCTAACTTTTTTGCTGCCCAAAGAAGCAAAAAAAAGTGCCACCCTGCCAACCCCCCTCCCCCTGCCGAGCGCCGCGCCACCTGAACCCCTCCCCCCTGAGCGCCGCACCCCACGTCACACCCCCGCCGAGCGTCGCACCGCTGGAACCCCCCCCGAGCGCCACTCCCCGCGCCGCCCCCCACACCAAACACTGCGCGCCACACCGCCGGAGCACCTCCCGCCTCCCGCCGCACCACCAGAGCGCCCCCCGCGGAATGCCGCGCCGCGCTGCCCCCCGCCACCCCAAGATTGGTCGCCCTTTACCAGGTGCCGCCCCAAGCATGTGCTTGGTTGCCTGATGCCTGGAGCCGGCCCTGGGAACAGACAACCAAGAGGGTCTCAGGACATTTGCAGGATAGAGTTATAAAAGAAGAAAAAGGCAGTTAAGCTTTTTCAAACTTCTAAGTTTTGTTCAAATTTAGGGCATCAATTTGAATTAGTTTGTTTTACCTAAACTTCTTCAGCCCTCCATATATAACCGTAAGATTTAGAATTATTAGCTATAATTAAGTATTAGCACTGATTACAAATCTGTTGGAACATATTCCTCACACAACAATGAGTAAAAATGTTCAAATGGAGAAGTGTCTATTTGGTGTGGCTGTTCTTCTATGTATGATTAGCAGAATTAAAAAAAGCTGTGTGCCATTCAAATCCTTCTTTAGGTAACTGCTAGCTTCATAACTGCAATTCAACCACTAAAGCAGAAGCATCTTACATACAGTAAAAAATAATCAGTTCGGTTAAGATGATTAAATGGGGATTGCTTCCTGGTGTACAGTTTTCATATGTAAAGTCTATAAAGAGGATAATCTTGATACAGTTGTATCTCTGTTTTATGGATATTGTAATCTGAAGGAGATCAAGTTTTGCATTATGGTAAGAAGTGCATTCAAATATAACAAATTAATAGATGTCATTTATGTACTGCATGTGTTAAAACAATCATCTGATGTTAAAATGTTAAATAAAAACATAAATAGTTTTGCTGGAAGGTTTTTGCTTAGAATTCTGAATGATAACACACAAGAACCCCAAAATAGAGAGAGTCAAAGCAGGCTTCTCCCTAAAACAGAAAGGCACAACTCATCCCGCCTTATTCTATGGTGACTTTCTTCAGACTGATTCTGAATGCACATTTCTTTACAAAAACCTTCCCTAGCTCTTATAATGATAGTTTGCAATTTCAACACAGTCCTTAATACACTGTACAAAACACCAATGTCTGATGCCAGCCTTAAGACACAACTAGAAGCACTTCATGTGTATCTGTCTATATATCTAGGGTAATCCTAGGATGTCCCCTGACATATTTCCATTATGATCTTCTTCTTTAAAAGTCTTAAAAAATAAAACAGGGAGGACATATAGTTCTCCAGGTCATACAGGAGAATGTACTTGTGACAGCGACCCACCAGCCGGCTTGGCACCTTGTGGCTGAGCTTGGCATTGTAGAGTTTTCCTCTCTGTTGCCCTGCTGAGCAGCCATTCAGGTCTGCTGGTGGTCATCTTACTCATGTGACTGAGTCTGATTCAATTAAATCCCCATAACCTCATACCAGGTCTTTGTCCTGACTCTAGGCTTGATAGTTTTTATTGACCTTGTCTGGAGTCTTCACCCCACCTTCTTTGAAAGACCAGTAGGTGATCCCAGTCCATCACTTTACCTTAGGTTCCAGCTCAGCAACCCTGTAGTAGTTAAGGGCTGAATCTCCAGACCTTTTGAATCTTCCCTAGATGACTTCCTATCCCATCCTGTCTCTAGTCCTTTTTTTCCCAGCCCCCTTTTGATCTTGGGGGAGTGTGCCTTGTACCTTAGGGAGCAGCCTCTTTTATTTCTCTCTGGTTTGAGGTTCTTGTGTGTAGTTCTGAATTCTGAGAAAGAAAGTCGTGTTATGTTGCAACCTTCCAGCAAGAGTATTTATGTTTATCTATTTTCTCTGTGTGTATGACGTGAACATAAATATTTTTCTTAAGTTTTTTAGTTTGGTTTGAAAGATTTTTCTTGGTTTATTAAGTTATTTGGACTAATTTCTTTTGAATCTTGCAGGTAGCTGTGCAAAGAAAATACTCCAGTCAACTGTCTGACATGAAAAAAATTAGTGGATATACAAAGATGGAGTTATATTTAAAACTACTAATGATTCATTTATTGTGGGCAGTGGAAGGGGAAGAGCTAACCTGCATGAGTAGAGTGGTTCCTCACCTCCCTCTGCAGCTTGGTATTTCATGGGGGGCAGGGGAGAAAGAAAATTAGAAAAGGTTTCCTATGGACTACCTGTGGGGGCGGGGGTTGTTTGTTTTTTTTGTTTTTTGTTTTTCTGAAATCTGAATAAAGGGCAAAGCTGCTCTATTGGCCAAATAAGGAAAATTAAAGGGCCCAAGAATATGTCCATTCTTGGGCAACTCTTAAAATTGACAATTGAATAGCTCTGGGTAAATATGGTAAACAGTGGGTGGATGTTTGCAGAGGGTTGCTGGTTTTGGATTTCTACTGCATGCAGATGTTTTCTACTGCAGAGTCAGAATCTATAGCCTTCACAGTTTGCATGACTTGAAAGACCACAGAGATTGTTGGGCACCCAATATTGGGCACCCAAACCATCCTATTTAGATGTTTCAACATGTAGAGTTGTTTGTTTGTTTGTTCGTTTGTTTGTGAGAAACCTGGAAAGTGGGGCTAGACCCCAGATCCAGATATTATCTTCTCATGTATGACAGCCTAATTAGTGTTTCCAGAAGCAGACAAAGTGTAATTATTCTAAGTAATGTGCAAGAAATGACAAAGGAACTCCCATTAACTGAAACAACTAAGCAATTGTCCTGAAGTCTTAGCTAAAATTCCAAGTTCAAAGTTTTTCCCTACCTATTTTTGATAGAATGTCTACAGAAAAAAATGATTTTTCTAAAAATAAGATTATTTCTTTAAACCACAATTATGATGTAGTACAATACTATGTAATGCAACCATTGATCAAACTGAGGAAATGGAACAAAGATGGCAGCACTTATTCAAGAGAACTTTGTCACACTCTTATTTTAATCCCTCTACCATATAATTTATACCATGGGGCTTATCTCTTGGAGTGAGTTTCTCCATTATTGTTTTGTATCATTAAACTTCTTCAGAGCTTTAATGATGGCAATGTAATAAAATCTATTTTTAAAGGCTAAAGAATTAGCTTGTAATCAAAATCAAGTGGTACCAACAGTGATGCCTTTGGAAGATTCTCTGTACCAGATGAGAAGATCTTCACACCAATGCCAGCATTCTTTCTACAGATAACATCATCAGTTGAAGATTATGCAACATCAACTTTGCTTGGCTGGTCATTGTATGGATGGCTGATACTCATCTTCCAGAGCAAGTCCTATTTTCTCAACTTAGTAATGGTAAGAGGACATGTGGGGGACAGAGGAAACACTACAAGGACACAGGAGAGGCATTGATACCATGAATTGGGAAGAGCTGGCTGGCAATAGACTGCAATGGTGTTGCATCACACATCAAGCCTCAGTCCATTTTGAAGAGAATTGCTTTGCTCAAGAGGCTTAGAGGAAGAAGTAAAGGGTACAGATTCCTGGCCAGCAGTTGTGGTGTCTCTAAGCAACCATATGTCACATTTGTGGAAAAACCTGTAGAGCACAAATTGGACTCCTCAGCCATCTTAAGTCCCATCAATGACCAATCTGGATCCCAGAGAGGGATAGCCAAAGACCATGGGTTTGACATGGGCTTCTGTCACCCTGGGAAGAGTTTCCCACAGTTATAATTCCTCCACTGTTTTAGGTGTATATACTGTGCCTTTAAGAGCAGAGCATATTGTGATGGGTTGGACCCTCGTTCTGGGATGCCACCTGATTTGCTGGGGTCCCAGTGAGCTCGCCTGTCCCACCGGCCTGGGTCCCCCCACACACACACTCTGTGCTGCTATGCCAAGCTCTCCAGCCCCCTTCCAAGCACACACATTGGTAGGAACACGCCCAGCTGTAGAATCACATTGAGTCTGCAATCAGCTCTGTGTGGGAGGACTCAGCTCAGGGAATTGCCCAGCACTTTGGTGCACACTCGCTCTGGAGTGTAAACCCAAGATTATATTGCCTTGCACTGTATAAAAATGTATACATGAAATTTACCTCCTCCCTTAATGTGGAGGAAGATATGCACAGCTTCCCCCCCTCCTTACCCCAGTTATGAATTGCACAAACTGGGTTTTGGAATAAACAAAGAACAAGTTTATTAACTACAAAAGGTAAATTTTAAGTGACTATAAGAGATAGCAAACAGAACAAAGCAGATTACTGAGCAAATAAAACAAAACACACAATCTAAGATTAATATAATAAGGGATCATCATCATCACTCCCATAACCGCATTGGTCATTGGGGCACCATCACTGATAAGCAATCAACCAATTTTCTCCACTTCTGATGACTGTGTGTCAGTGCTTGAGTCTCCGCGAAGTCCATTCCTATCCACTCTTTTATGTTGTCAATCCATCTCTTCTTCTGTCTACCTCTTCTTCTCTTCCCCTGTACTGCCCCTTGGAGTATGATCTTGGATAGGCGAGATGATCTTGTTACATGGCCACTTCTTCATGGTCATTAGGAGGTCTTCATATGACCCAGCGCATCAGGTGATGATGTTGCAGACCTCTTCATTAGTGATGTGATCAAAGTAGGAGATGCCCAAGATTTTACGGAAGTATCCCATCTCTACTACCTATATTTTCCATTCAAGTTCTGCCATAAGGGTCCATGTCTTGCACACATACAGAAAAATTGAGATGACCAGTGCGTGCAGCAGTTTCAGTTTGGATTCCAGAGAGATGTTATTGTTCCTCTAAATTGGCTTTAGCTTTGCCATTGTTGCTGCTGTTTGTGTAGTTCTTGACAGAATTTCTGCCTTTGATCCTTCATCAGTAATGATTGCCTGCAAATACTTGAATTGTTACCCTGTCTCCATCTCTAGTCCACCAATAGTGATATATGAGCTGATCTCATCATGTTTTTGTCATCAGCTTGGTTTTCTCTGCACTGATTTCCATAATGTATTTTGCGGAGATTTCATCCAATCATTTCACGAGGTTGGCGAGTTCATCTTCACTACCTGCCAGGCTGTCAATGTCATCAGCAAACTGAAGATTTGAGATTCTTCACCTCCCAGTGCTGACTGTGCATATGTGATCTTCCAAGGCATCAGTCATTATGTGCTCCAAGTAGATGTTGAATAGTGTGGGCGAAAGAAGGCAGCCTTGCCAGACTCCAACAGTGGTACAAAACCACTCTCCTATTGTGCCATTGACAAGAACTGCACTGCTGGCCTTGGCATACAGATGTTTAATGGTAAGAATAAGCTTACAACCAACATTGTACTTCTTCACGGTTGCCCAGAGAGCTTCGTGCCATACTCTGTCAAATTTCTTCTTGAAGTGAACAAAGATGTGGTAAATGTCCTGCTGGTGTTGTAAGTACTTCTCACATAAAACACAAAGATTAAAAATCTGTTCTATGGTACTTCTTCCACTATGAAAGCCAGCCTGTTCTTCAATGATATTCTCTGCTTGTGGCTTCAATCTGTTCAATATGACTTTCAACATCACTTTTCTGGGATTGCAAATTAAACTTATAGTCCCAATTGCAGATTGCGTTTCTTTGGCAGAATGATGATTAGTGACTGTGTCCAAGTGGAGGGCCACTCACCAGTCTGCCAGATCTTGTTGCAGATCTTGGTGAGTAAGTCTATTACTATTTTGCCTCCAAATTTCATCAGTTCAGCTGGGATGTTGTCAATACCTGTAACCTTTCCGTTCTTGAGTGATTTCACAGCTGTCTCCACTTCTTCATGCAGTATTGGAAAGACATCCCCCTCTGTTGAATCTGGGCTGTCTAGGACACTAGGATCTCCATTTGTCTGGTGACTGTATAGATAAAAGCAATAATTTATCCATCTATTGATGATGTCCTTGTCTTCTGTAAGACTGTTCCCTTTTTTGTTTTGAATTGTGTTAGCTTTGGTTCATCTACCCTTCGTCAGATTTTTTACAATCTGGAAGGCTCATTTGCTATTTTTATTATTGATACACTCTTCAATTTGAGAGCATTGTTTTTCAATCCATATCTCTTTGGCCACCTTCATTCCTTTCTTGATCTTTCTGCCAATCGCTCTGTATTTATCAGATCCCTCAGTGCAGTTCTTGTCTCTCTTGAATTCTCTTCTAATCTCAAACATTTGTAGTATTTCATTTGCAACCCAAGGTTTTATCTTCTTACGATGGTTCCCAAGAATGTCAATTGCTGCCTCATTCATTACAACATTGAAATTGTTGGTCATTATTTCTATGTCTTCCTCTAGAGCAAGGAACGGAGCAAATTTTCCACTGATAATTGCTTGGAATGACTCTGCAATGCTTCGGTCTCTAAGTCTTTCTAAGTCAAACTTGATTCTGGTGAACTTTGACCTAACAATTTTCCTTAGCTGCAGCCAAAAGTTTAGCATCACAAGGTCATGATCACTTCCAACATCAACACTAGGGAAGCTCCTTCTTTTAGCTCTGTTGATCCCAGAACGAAATTGGTTTTGCACTATGATGTAGTCAATCTGATTGTGATGTAAACCATCAGATGCATGTCACCTTGATCATATCGATGCTTTATGTACTCCTAATGTGTTTGCAAGAACCAGATTGTAATAGCTGGCAAACTCCAAAAGTATCAGTCCTTTCTCATTGGTTACTGCATTACAGAAAGGGCCACAATAATCCTGCCAATCTGCCTGTGCGTCAGTACCCACTTTAGCATTCCAATTTCCCTGTACAATCAGGATATCTTTCTTGTGTATCTTATCAATGATGTCGTGGAGCTGATTATAAAAATCTTCAATTTGCCCATCGTTATAGTCTGTTGTAGGGACGTAGACTTGTACCACTGTGATATTGAATGGTACTGCCTTTAGATGGATGAAAATAAGCCTGCTGGATGTTGGGTGGCATCCTAATACTGAATTCTTGATACCCTTATGCACAAGAAATCCAACACCATTGACATGTTTATCCTCTCCACTGTAATAGAGTACATGGCCTTCTTCCATTAGTGTCTCTCCAAAGTTCTTCCATCTGACCTAAGAGATTCCTAGGAGGTGCCAGGTGTATTGTTCCATTTCGTATGAGAGTTCTTTCAACCTCCCTATTTGTCTCAATGTCCTTACATTCCATGTAGCTATGGTGATGCTATCTCTTCCACAGATCCTCTTTGTTGGGGTTACACCAGTGGACTTGTCATGTCCACGCTGGTGGGAGATGGTTGGCACGGTCATTATTAACCTGGGCTGCAAACAATCCGATATGGACATGGTTGACTTGCTCATTGTATGGTGTGTCTTGGCAAATTTCTAACCTGGTGGAGCCCCTCTCCAGAAAGCCCCCTTTTAGTTGCCTCTTACAACATGCAGGAGGAGCAGTGAGCCTATTCTGTTCCCAATACCACAGGGGATAATAAAAATTTCTCACCCTAAATGTTGTTTCAAGCAGGTTGCAGAGTTTCTTGAAGGTAAACTGCACTGCTTGCAGCTTGAATCTTCAGTGATTCCTTTTACAGGCTGATCTGTCTTGCCTGTACTCAGCCCCCTACCCCCAGCTTAGTTCCTTTGTTTCTTTGGGTGTTTTCAGCAATCTTCCTTCTTGGACAGGGAGGCAGTGGAGAAGAGCCTTGATTAATTCACTTCCCTAGTCTTAAATAGGATTTACATATGGCAGGAACCTTTGGTTTCCCAGTTTGATCCCACCCCTTCTTTTAATGGAAAAACACTAGAAGCACAAGACAGAGGTCTAGTACATTACTAAGTGACACAATCACATGATTTTTCAGTGTCAAAGCAGCAACCCAGGAAGCTTCTCAGTAAGGTGGGAGATTAGTATCTTCAAAGTCTTATTGTTCTTCCTAATGGCCCATTCAGGCTGATTGCCTACTCTATGGTGGGCATTTCCCAGATGCAAACACTTTTGTAATTGTTAGATAGTCAATATTCCTAGCTTCAGATACAGAAATGATACATTCAGTAAATCATAACCTTTCCAATGATACCTTACATGACCTCTCTTGCATAAAATACATCTCAGATATGCCAAATTCATATCATAAGCATATTTATATGAAGAATATGGGTCATAATGTGACATATATGTTAGACAAAACTGGATTAGAGCTAGTGAGAACTGGTTGGAAGAAGTCTAGTGGCAGCTTACTCCCTGACTCTACAGTTGGTGTGTATAACATTTAGTATGTCTAGCTGTATCCTTACACTATCCCTTACAGTATAGTATCCCTTAATGAAAAAAAGGATTCTCTTATACACATCCTCATAGTTCTACTTCTTCTCAACTATCTGAAGCATGTGAATGATAAATCTACTGCATTAGTCCAGTCTTGTTAGGTTTGTATTCCCGGTTCAAATCTCTTGCTAGAAATAGAAGTGAGTGAATACGGCAAACAAAATTTGCAAATATTAATTTTAAAAAACCACCTGAATTCCCCTTTCATAGAATATTAGGGTTGGAAGGGACCTCAGGAGGTCATCTAGTCCAACCCCTGGCTCAAAGCAGGACCAATCCCCAGATGGATTTTTGCCCCAGATCCCTAAATAGCCTCCTCAAGGATTGATCTCATAACTTTGGGTTTAGCAGGCCAGTGTGCAAATCAGTGAGCTATCCCTCCCCCCTAATATTTATAGCCCCTTTTTTGCTAACACTCATACCCATAATTTGGTGTTCACAAACATTCATGGAAACAGTTGTGAATACAGGTGCCGATATGTCTATTCATGAGAATATTTGCAAAAATTGAGTTCATATGACCAACTTGAATAATAAAAGTACTAATACCACTGAATAATTTGCACGTAAGCAATAGGCTTAAATATATTCACATAATGAATCAGCTGAATAACTTTAAATAACAAATACCTTTTTAAAAATCCAAGTCTATTTACAGATAGTTTGTAAACAGAAAAAAGCGGGTACATTTGTTGAATAAGTAGCTCATTGAATGTACTTGTACCATCTTTAACTAGGAGTTCTACAGAGCCACTGTACCATCCATTCACAGTGATGGCAGGAATGTCTTGCATCACTCCCCAGTGACCCTGGTGGCGGATTAAGACTCTTCAGAGCTTTGATATGCAGAAGAGAAGGACATATCCTTCTGGGAGGGAAAGAACACATACATAATTCTCAATAACAACAAGGAGTCTGGTGGCACCTTAAAGACTAACAGATTTATTTGGGCATAAGCTTTCCTGGGTAAAAACCTCACTTCTTCAGATGCATAGAGTGAAAGTTACAGATGCAGGCATTATATACTGACACATGGAGAGAAGGGAGTTACTTCACAAGTGGAGAACCAGTGTTGACAGGGCCAATTCAATCAGGGTGGATGTAGTCCACTCCCAATAATAGATGAGGAGGTGTCAATTCCAAGAGAGGAAAAGCTGCTTCTGTAATGAGCCAGCCACTCCCAGTCCCTATTCAAGCCCAGATTAATGGTGTTAAATTTGCAAATGAATTTTAGTTCTGCTGTTTCTCTTTGAAGTCTGTTTCTGAAGTTCTTTTGTTCAATAATAGTGACTTTTAAATCTGTAATAGAATGACCAGGGAGATTGAAGTGTTCACTTACTGGCTTTTGTATGGTACCATTCCTGATGTCTGATTTGTGTCCATTTATTCTTTTGCAGAGGGACTGTCCGGTCTGGCCAATGTACATGTCAGAGGGGCATTGCTGGCACATGATGGCATATCTAACATTAGTATATGTGCAAGTGAATGAGCCCTTGATGGTGTGGCTGATGTGGTTGGGTCCTCTAATGGTGTCGCCAGAGTAGATATGGGGACAGAGTAGGCAACGAGGTTTGCTACAGGGATTGGTTCCTGGGTTGGTGTTTCTGTGGTGTGGTGTGTAGTTGCTGGTGAGTATTTGCTTCAGGTTGGGGGGTTGTCTGTAAGCGAGGACTGGCCTGCCTCCCAAGGTCTGTGAGAGTGAGGGATCATTTTCCAGGATAGGTTGTAGATTGTGGATAATGCGCTGGAGAGGTTTTAGTTGGGGCTGTATGTGATGGCTAGTGGTGTTTTGTTATTGTCCTTGTTGGGCCTGTCCTGTAGTAGGTGATTTCTGGGTGTGACAGTGTACCCCATAAGGTTTTATGGGGAGAGGGTGCTTATAAATGTATGTATGACATAACTGGAATATGTTTTGTGCTGCCTGTGCCAGGTAACATATCTCTGTAAAGGTTATGGTCTACTATATCTATTCATCCTATTTGTACATATATATGTATCATTTTCTACTTGAGGTTAAGAATATGGGCTGTATGCTTGCTTGGTTTCTAAGTAAGCTTTGGAAGGCATTTGGTCAACTTCTTTGGGAAGGAATTTGCCAGGTTAAGTACCTGATCAGGAAACACTTGGAGAACAATGCATCTTGGAATGCTCCAATCCACATAAGAAGTCTTCCTGGAGACATGCAAGATACCATGTGGACAATGGCGTCGGCCTGTAAAGACTGAGTCATGCAGGCACTTGTGACTTGCCTAGGTGACTCCAAAACTCCATCTTGGAGCTGGACTTTGGATAGGAGGGAGGAGGGGGGTCCCCACCCACAAGAGAATATTTAAACCCGTGGGAGACCCCTCCATGTGGTCTTCAGCTGGCTAAAGAAGGAGTTACTGGTTTGTTATTTTCTGTTTGCTTATTTCAGGCAAGGGAAGTAGGGACAGAAAAGGAAGCAAAATAAGTAAGACGGACGATCAGAAGAAACTAAAACTGCACTGGGTACAAATTGCCCAGGAAAGCTGAACACTGTGCACTGTGAAAGTCTTTGTTAACTAAGAATCCCCTGAGCTGAGTGCATCTCAGTTTCAGTGAACTGCAGAGGGGTTGTGGCCCAGCACAAGAAAGCAGGAAAATGAGTACTAGTGATCTCAGTTTCAGTGAACTGCAGAGGGGTTGTAGCCCAGCACAAGAAAGCAGGACAATGAGTACTAGTGACGCTGCTAATAAACTAAAGCTGGCCAGGCTGGAAGCAAAAGAGAAAGAAAATGAACATAAGAGACGGCTGGAACTAAGACAATTAGAAATTAGTGCCATGGAAGCAGAACATGCAAGGGAAGAGGCTGCCCACAAGAGAGCTATGGAGGCAGAGACAGCTGCCCACAAGAGGGCTATGGAGGTGGAGGCAGCGAGGGAGCGAGCGGAGGCAGCGAGGGCGGAGGCAGAGGCAGCTGCCCATGAGAGGGCTATGGAGGCCCAGAGGGAGGCCCAGAAACATGAACTGGCTGTTATGGAGTCGAGGAGACAAAACCTTCCCCCTGCTGGCTCCACTTCCCCAAAAATCCACAAATGGGAGCGACTATGTCCACAGTATGACGAGTCCAGTGATATCGCCCAATATTTCATCACCTTTGAGTGACTGTGCACCCTCCTTGCCATCCCTGAAGATCAGAAGATGACCACATTGATAGCAAAATTGACTGGCAGAGCTCTGGACATATTCAATAAGATGCCTATTGATGATGCTTCAAACTATGGTAAATTTAAGGAACTGGTTTTGAAACAGTTTCAGGTTACACCTGAAACCTACAGGGTTAAATTCAGGAGCCTCAAGAGGGGATCTGGATTAAGTAATGTGGCTTATGCCAATGAAATGAGAGATTTGGTAGATAAATGGGTGCTGGGGAGAGGCATTACCAGCTTTGAAGGGATGTGTGATCTGGTTACTCAGGAACACTTCCTGAATATGTGCAGTGATGAGGTAAAACAGTATTTGTGGGACAAAAAGGTAAATGCAGTGGGTGAATTAGCTGAGTATGCTGATTCTTATGAACAAGCACAAGCTGTGATCAGACATAAGCCACTGGCGGAGTGGGAAAGCAGAATCGCCGTTTTACCCCTGGGAAAAAGGAGGCTGGGCGTTCACCTCCTCATTCCCCTGGTACTCATCCCAAATTTCCTGTGCAAGCAGAGGAGCCCAAGAGGTGCTATCATTGTAAATCCACTGAGCACCTGAGGAATAAGTGTCCCTTGCTGAGTGGAAACAGGCAACAAGTTACACATGAAGCTGTGGCTTCTCAGAGCCAGGCTGTGGCCTCTTTCCACACAGGATTTGTAAAGCTTACTTCCACACAATCAAGCAATGAGCATATGCATGCTGTTAAATTGAATGGTCAAATGCTTCTTGGATTAAGGGACACGGGTGCTGAGATTTCTGTGGTCAGGAGGGACCTGATCCAGGAAAAGGATTTGTTGCCAGGTAAAATGGCAGAACTAGAGCTGGTAGGGGGTTACAAAGTCCTTGCACCTTTAGCTAAAGTACACATGCAAACTCAGGATTTGCAGGCTGAGCTGACTGTTGCAAAGGTGGCACACAATTTTGCACCATTTCTACTGGGGAATGATTAGTTTAGTGTGGCAGAATCTGTCCCAGGGTTGGTTAGCAGTGAGAAGGGATCTTGTGCTAAAAGCCCCGGGGGGGGGGGGAGGTTGAAGTCACACGGACTGCTGGGGGAATAGGAGAGTGTTTCTTAGATTCCTCTGCAGCAGTAAAGGATGCAGCTTCGGGGGCAGGGCTGGTTGTAGCCAGTTCCTATAGCCCCGGGGCTCAAGGGAAGTTCCAGAGGGAGGAGCTGGATAAAGCCAGCTCCTGTCCCGTAATCATCTCCCCGGGGGAGGGGGATGTACCACCTTGTAGCAAGGAGGCCACCACAGCTGCTGACTACCAGAAAGTAGCAGGTCAGCAGGGGGCCGGGCCTGCCCTGGGGTGCAGAGAGGCATGTGTCCCAAAGGTGGAAGTTGGGGTCCTGGGGACCGCTGCGGTGGGAACAGGCCCCAAGGACTCTGTAGCTGGGTGCCAGCCCAACCCGAGTGAAAGGGGGGGGGGATTTTGCTGGCCAGTGAGAGGTCTGTCGTAGCTGGTAGCTGTGAGTCCCCAGCTGGGGCAGGATCACCTTCCCTTTTGGGGACACAAGAGTGTCGGACCCAGAGGGGAACCCAAAGAGGGAAGCCCAGATGGAAGGTCAGGGGGAGCCAGAGAGTCCCACCTTTTGTAGGGAGGGGCTTTCCCAGGAGGAGGGTAAAAAGTCTGCATTCAAAAGGCCAGCCCCCTCTCCTGTGGATCAGGTTTTAAGGGAAACCTGGGGGTCAGGTCTCCAGGATGAGGGGGTCCATCCAGCTAACCCATTGGAAACAGAAAGTGGGGTGCCCAAAGGGGTCCAGAGCACCCCAGGGAAAGATGTTGTTCTTGCTACACTTGCAAGAGATAAAACTCTCTCTTCAAGACGGGGCGGGGGAAATCTCTGCATGGGAGGAACTTCACAAGGGAGTGGGGCCCAGCCCAGAGAAACTCCAGAGGGAGGGGCCGAGGGCAAGCATGGTCGTAGTACACCCTTTCCTGGCCAAAGACCCAAGCACATGCCCGAACTAGAAGTCTTCCCCAAAGAGGCAGAAGAATCTGCATCAGAGTGTCTACCAGAGGGCACAGAGAACTGGGAAAATACAATAGGGGCTAAACAAGTCAAATTGAGTGAACGAAGCCTGTCCACCGTAGATTTGCTGTTAACCTTGTGTCTTTTGCTAATTCACCTATGGGATAAAATAAAAGAATTCACACTAGTGGTAAACCCTTTGAAGATGTGGAACATACCTGATTTGTGGAATAAGCTGCTATACATGCTGGGGATGGTGACAAGACAGCCCCACCAGCATGTTACTTTACAGCCCATACCTGTAAAAAGCAGCAAAAGCATAATGGGCCCATGCTGCTGTGTAGAAGGGGAAACTGAGGCACACCGCCTCATGGCATTGGTGGCTAAATGCCAAGACACCTCCACTTTAACGGATATTGCTACCTGCATTCTCTTAGCAATACTACATCCCAACCTGTTTGCAAGCATCTGGGGACCAGGAACCCCAAAACAGGCTAGAACCCCTAGGAGTGACATCATATGGTTTCAAGGTACTGAAAGGGAGTGTGACCAAAAACTAACAGAAATTTTACAGGTACTGCCTCCGCAATGCACAGTTTCCAAGTCTCTGGCAGTAAGTTCAGGGGGAGGGTGTGACAGTGCACCCCATAAGGCTTTATGGGGAGAGGGTGCTTATAAATGTATGTATGACATAACTGGAATATGTTTTGTGCTGCCTGTCCAGGTAACATATCTCCGTAAAGGTTATGGTCTACTATATCTATTCATCCTATTTGTACATATATGTATATCATTTTCTACTTGAGGTTAAGAAAATGGGCTGTATGCTTGCTTGGTTTCTAAGTAAGCTTTGGGAGGCATTTGGTCAGCTTCTTTAGGAAGGAATTCACCAGGTTAAGTACCTGATCAGGAAACACTTGGAGAACAATGCATCTTGGAATGCTCCAATCCACATAAGAAGTCTTCCTGGAGACATGCAAGATACCATGTGGACAATGGCGTCGGCCTGTAAAGACTGAGTCATGCATAGGCATGTGACTTGCCCAGGTGACTCCAAAACTCCATCTTGGAGCTGGACTTTGGATAGGAGGGAGGAGGGGGGTCCCCACCCACAAGAGTCTATTTAAACCCGTGGGAGACCCCTCCATGTGGTCTTCAGCTGGCTAAAGAAGGAGCCTCTCCACCCCTGCTAGGATACTTGAAGGAGACTGAAACAAAGGAGAGTAACTACAGGGGGTGTGAGTGATTGCTGGACCCAGGCTAAAAGGAGATTAGCCTGTAAAAGGGAGTGCTCTGGAACTGGTGAGGAAATTATCTGTATTTAGTTTGATTAGACATAAATTTGCGCATTTTATATTATTTTGCTTGGTGACTTACTTTGTTCTGTCTGTTACTACTTTGAACCACTTAAATCGTACTGTCTGTATTTAATAAAATCACTTTTTATTTAGTAATTTACTCAGAGTATGTATTAATACCTGAGGGAGCAAACAACTGTGCATATCTCTCTATCAGTGTTATAGAGGGCAAACAATTTATGAGTTTGCCCTGCATAAACTTTATGCAGGGTAAAACGGATTTATCTGGGAGTTGGGTATCTGAGTGCTAAAGACAAGCACACTACTGAGAGCTGTTTTCAGGTAAACCTGCAGCTTTGGGACAAGTGATTCAGACCCTGGGTCTGTGTTAGAGCCAGACAGGAGTGGCTGGCTCAGCAAGACAGGGTGCTGGAGTCCTGAGCTGGCAGGGAAAACAGAAGCAGGGGTAGTCTTTGCACATCGGGTGGCAGCTCCCAGAGGGGTTTCTGTGATCTAACCCGTCACACTGGGTACCCGTCTTGCTCTGTCAATAGTTTCCTCAGAAAGTCGGTTGTGTCTCGAAGGAGAGAGTCCAAATAGCCAGATAATCCTGCTGTAAGAGTGCCAGTGCCTGAGATGATGGGGCGTCCAGGGTTTCCGGGTTTATGGATCTTGGGTAGCAGATAGAATACCCCTGGTCGGAGTTCTGGGGGTGTGTCCATGTAGATTTGTTCTCATACTGTAGCTGGGAATTTCTTGAGCAGATGATGTAGTGTCTTTTGGTATTCCTCAGTGGGATCAGAGGATAATGGCCTGTAGAATGTGGTCTTGGAGAGTTGCCTGGCAGCCTCCTGTTCATAATCCGACCTGTTCATTCCTTTGTCAGCCACTTTGATGATAATGTCAGAGTTGTTTCTGAGGCTGTGGATGGCATTGCGTTCTGTACGGCTGAGGTTATGGGACAAGTGATGTTGTTGATCCACAATTTCAGCCTGTGACCATCTGTGGTCTCCTCAGACCCTACGCTACCAGCACTCCCAGCTATCTTCGAGAAACCACCGACTTCCTGAGGAAACTACAATGCATTGGTGTTCTTCCTGAAAACACCATCCTGGCCACCATGGATGTAGAAGTACTTTACACCAATATTCCACATGAGGATGGACTACAAGCTGTCAGGAACAGTATCCCTGATGAGGCCACAGCACACCTGGTGGCTGAGCTTTGTGACTTTGTCCTCACACACAACCACTTCAGATTTGGGGACAACTTATACCTTCAAGTCAGTGGCACTGCTATGGGTACCCGCATGGCAACGTTTTTATGGCTGACTTAGAACAACGCTTCCTCAGCTCTCTCATCCCCTAGTGCCCCTCCTCTACTTGCGCACATTGATGACATCTTCATCATATGGACCCACGGAAAGGAGGCCCTTGAAGAATTCCACCTGGACTTCAACAATTTCCACCCCACCATAAATCTCAGCCTGGAGCAGTCCACACAAGAGATCAACTTCCTGAACACTACAGTGCAAATAAGTGATGATCACATAAACACCACCCTATACCGGAAACCTACTGACCGCTATACGTACCTACATGCCTCCAGCTTCCATCCAAGACACATCACATGATCCATTCTCTACAGCCAAGCCCTAAAATACAACCGAATTTGCTCCAACCCCTCAGACAGAGACAAACACCTACAAGATCTTAATCAAGCATTTGTAAAACTACAATACCCACATGGGGAAGTGAGGAAACAGATTGACAGAGCAAGACGGGTACCCAGAAATCACCTACTACAGGACAGGCCCAACAAGGACAATAACAAAACACCACTGGCCATCACATACAGCCCCCAGCTAAAACCTCTCCAGTGCATTATCCACAATCTACAACCTATCCTGGAAAATGATCCCTCACTCTCACAGACCTTGGGAGGCAGGCCAGTCCTCACTTACAGACAACCCCCCAACCTGAAGCAAATACTCACCAGCAACTACACACCACACCACAGAAACACCAACCCAGGAACCAATCCCTGTAGCAAACCTCGTTGCCTACTCTGTCCCCATATCTACTCTGGCAACACCATCAGAGGACCCAACCACATCAGCCACACCATCAAGGGCTCATTCACCTGCACATCTACTAATGTTAGATATGCCATCATGTGCCAGCAATGCCCCTCTGCCATGTACATTGGCCAGACCGGACAGTCCCTCCGCAAAAGAATAAATGGACACAAATTGGACATCAGGAATGGTAACATACAAAAGCCAGTAAGTGAACACTTCAATCTCCCTGGTTATTCTATTACAGATTTAAAAGTCACTATTATTGAACAAAAGAACTTCAGAAACAGACTTCAAAGAGAAACAGCAGAACTAAAATTCATTTGCAAATTTAACACCATTAATCTGGGCTTGAATAGGGACTGGGAGTGGCTGGCTCATTACAGAAGCAGTTTTTCCTCTCCTGGAATTGACACCTCATCATCTATTATTGGGAGTGGACTACATCCACCCTGATTGAATTGGCCCTGTCAACACTGGTTCTCCACTTGTGAAGTAACTCCCTTCTCTCCATGTGTCAGTATATAATGCCTGCATCTGTAACTTTCACTCTATGCATCTGAAGAAGTGAGGTTTTTACCCAGGAAAGCTTATGCCCAAATAAATCTGTTAGTCTTTAAGGTGCCACCAGACTCCTTGTTGTTTTTGTAGATACAGACTTACACGGCTACCCGCTGATAATTCTCAATGTTACAGAAATTGCCAGATTGGATCAGAACCAAGGTAATAAACTACCTTGTTTCCAATGGTGGCCAGAACCATATGCTTCAGAGGAAGATGTAAGACCCACCACCATGTAGCATAATCTGTCCCTTCTCCCGACTCCACACATTAGATATCATCCTAATCTTTTTATAAGGTTTAATATTTCTTCCATTAACTATTGTAACTCTGGATATTCTTGTTATCTATATAAATGTCCAGTTTTGCTTTGAATCTTGCTAGGTTTTTGGCTTCAATGACATCCTGTGGCAATGAGTTCCACAATCTAATTACAATTGTGTTAAAAGGAAATAAATTTTATCAGTTTTGAATTGGACTCATTCAGTTTCATTGAATATCCTCTTGTGCTTGTAGTATGAGAAAGAAAAATAGTAACTACTGATGTACCTTTCCTAGTACATACTTTTAAATACTTTTATCGTGTCAGCTCTTATTTGTCTCCTTTCTAAGGTAAACAATCCTGATCTTTTCAATTTCCCTTCATATGAGAGCTTTTCCATGTCACTAATCATTCTCATCACCCATCTTTGAATCCTCTGTAATACTGCTATATCCTTTTTACGGTGGGGTAACCAGTAGTATGAGGCTACATCATTCATTTACATAATGGAATTGTTGTATTTCTCAATTAATGATGACTGAAAATTGTAAAATAACAGGCTTAATTGGAATTATATAATCAGAGATTATTAATCAAAGATTAATACAGTACTATACAGAATACAGAAAGAATAGATACATTGCTCCCTTGATGATATGTTAAAGAGCTGGCTTTATGTATCTTCTTCCCAGTATCTGGTGGGATGCAGCAGTTCCACTCCCCAGCTAAGTTCCAACACCAGTGTCATTATATAGGGTTTTTAAACAAAGAAAACTTTTTTTTTGCCAAAAGAAACACGTTTTGATGTCATTTCTATACATTCTCAGTTTACTTGATTTATGTGTGAACACATAATTATTTACAGCTGAGAGGACTAACAATTCATCAAGATAATATCTTTCAGTCGGTCTTTCTCCCCCCAAAATCATTCTTTCCTATTGATTCCCTAATAGGAAACATCTGCTGTAACAATAATCTCTTATCAGTTTCCCTATACAGATAGATAGATAGATATTAAGGGGATGGTTTCCAAGAATATCCGGAGTTTTATAGATATGAAGGCACCACACATTATTAGATTCAGTCTAATGCACAGAATTCCTCAATAGGGTTACTTATCAGTCAAGGACCAGTGTTCTGGGCCTTAGAAATCAACATACACTTTGTTAATATCATAAGATTCTAAAGGATATTGGATACATAAATGAATCAAATATACAGAAAAAAAGGACTAAAAGGGTTAATATTTACTAACAGATACTAACAGCATCATAATATTTTCAATATTATTCTCCATCCCATTCCTTGTGCATCCTAATATTTTTTTAGCTTTTTTGACCACATCTGCACCTTGAGCAGATGTCTTCACTTAGCTGTCCACAATGATAGTGACATACCTTTCTTGGGCTGATAGTTCATCATTAAGGGTGACAGTTATTAACATAGTTCTAAATGCATTTAATAATGTGTCTAATGTGAATATTCTCTAATATACTCTCTGCTAAGGGGATACAACTGTCTCCCTGTTCCAGTTTCAAAATATTCAAATGATATATTTTTCACATTGGAAGAATGTCTGTATTAGGCTACCTGTCAAGAGTGCAGCCAGCTTCTACAATGGCTGTTGAAGACTTACCAAAATGAACAGGTGAACATATTTCAGCCAAAGAAAAATCTACATATTGAAGAGGCTTATTAAAATGGTAAATATGCACACAACTAAAAAAAAAGTTGAAAGCCAAAATTAAGCCTGGAAAGGAATGTAACAGTGAGCATTAAGAGCAGACAAAGACATTATTAATAGGGTATGAAGATTTGGTCTAATTAATGGAATACCACAATGAAGCAGCTATTGAGGGTAAATTAACTGACACCCTTTAGACACTAGTCTTCACATATGATAATGAATCTTGCAATACATGTGTTGCTAAGGTAAGTGATCAGAGAACTAAAGCTAAAGCACTTCCAAGTCCTTAACCTTTTTTAATTCAAGAATATGAGAAAAAAATCACATTTTGGGGAAAAACAAAAACTAAGTGTGCAGATACACACTATAACACTCTCCACCTTTTATTTCTGATATCAAGGTAAGCACCACTTTATGGGACTTTAAGCACTCATTTGCCCCTCAATCCCCAAAGAGGTCATATGCCTAACGGGAACCATGTGTAAGGATGAGAGCCAGGAGAGAAATTTTCAGTTTTTGCTTCTTTGAGCCTGCTCCATCTCCTTCGTTTACTTCAAAGGGAGCTGGATCATATCCTTTCTAAGCATCCTTTTTATTCCCAGCACATCTTAGTCCTCCCTTCCAAAATGCAGCTTCATATGTTCTGAACAGGTTCTTTATAACCCTGGCTGCTAGTAACAAGAAGCAACTGCTTCCAAAGCTGCAGTGCTACAGATCCAGCCAGTCCAACTCTGGGAAGGGCTCTTCCTTGGTACCCCAAACAGTCAGAGTGACAAAGCATTTTTTAGACTCCCATGTAGTAATTCACACTGCAAATGAACAACCTATTGGGTTGGCTTCTCAACATTTTTCATAGTAATTTGGTTATTTTTGACTAAATGTTTTATGGACAATTATAAAATGGCCATGGATGCCAGCAACAGTGCTTGCAAATGTAAAGAATTAAGACATTTCTACCTCCGGAGTGCTAATGAGGTAAAATTGTGCTGAATGTTCATACTTTATCTGAAATATCTATATTCTATTTGCTACAGGTGCCTAATACTAATTTGCTCTTTGGGCAAACTGTGCTTAATTTGAATAATTTCAATGTCCTAAAATCTGCAAACATCAGTAAAATCCATGTGTTTATCTGCCTGTAGCATTAATTCACTGAACTCCTGACAATCTATATGAGCTTTCAGAACCAGGAGAGAAACTGGAGTGGAATCCCACATTAGTTAAAGTGTAGGATCAAAGCATTGGTGCATACCACATTTATTTTCTCCTGCAACCAGCATAACAATGCTAACCTCTTATTGCAAGACCCAGGGCTACTACTCTCACACAATGGGCATTTAAATTTGGCATTTACTAGTTATCCCTCCACATGGAAGACACTTCTGTAATAGGTTTCAGAGTAGCAGCCGTGTTAGTCTGTATCCGCAAAAAGAAGAACAGGAGTACTTGTTAGTCTCTAAGGTGCCACAAGTACTCCTGTTCTTCTTTTTACTTCTGTAATATCATTTGATAAATACAGTACTAAAAATAAATATTATTTTGAAAGGCAGACTAAAGAGTAATTCTTAGTTTCCAATTAGCTGTAACAATTCATTCACTGTAATCCAGTCTGTAAAGCTTGAATACATATTCCATCTTGTTATCATTTGTCAAATATGGGCTTTCATTCATATTAAATATACTTAAAACTATTTATTATTATTATTCAAAAATTAACTTCTCCAATCTGAACACCTAAAAATGTTGTGATGTTGGATATCAGAATCCAAACTGAAATGTAAATATTAATTTAATATTAATTCTCCATTGCTATCTCCCATAGCCATTGTACACAATCCACCTGATTCTGACATGTACCAGGATAAATCAGGAATAATGCCTGAACACACTGAAGTTTCTCCAATGTTAAATCAACATAAATGAGAGCTGGATCAGGCTCCTTCTCACTAGGATTTTCTCACTTATGGGTAGATTCTGATACCCTTCCTTGTGATGAGTAGCACCATAACCATGACTAGTCCAATTGACTTCAAAGAGACTACTCACGGATTAAGGCACGATTCAAGATTAGAAATTGGCGTCACAATCTCACCCTTATCTTTTGCTTCTTGGCTTTCATGTTCTTGTTTACTCCCACTATTCCTCTTCCATGTTTAAACAACATGTCATCTCCCCTGCCCCCTGCTTTTTATTATTTCAGCATCACCTATTCTTTCTCCTCTCTTAACCCTCCAAGATCTTCATCTCATCTCTACCTCATTCTCTGCTTCCTGTCCCTCCCCATAAACTTTCAGTCCCACATCAGGTTTACACTCCATACTTATCTCTCCTCCCCTTGCTTCATTCAACAGCCACAGTCCAGCCACATGAACTCATCCACTACTGCTGTGCTGATATAAGAATCATGTCCCTCTTGTCTTTTCCAGCTGATGCCAATTCTTTCTTACATTCCATCTCCTCCTTCTGAACTTCAATGCTATTTGGCTTTTATTTCCTTTATCCCTCTATAAGATCATTATCCCTCCCCCCCACTCTTTCTTCCTTAATTTTGATGACTAGCTCTCCTTCCCAACTCAGCCCAATTCCCCTTTCCTACATGACTTTAGCCTTCACATGGGTGACTAGCTTGTCTCCTCCCTCTTTTGTTTCCTCTCCTTAACCTTGTTGGGTTGCACTCTGGAGTGACTCCCACACAGGCTTTGACTTCCTTTTTCCTCCAACTCTTTTCCTCCTCTTCAACTTAGCTTCTTCTCTCTCCACTTGACAGAAAACACCTACTAAGGACACTAAGTAACAATGTCCACATAACAAAGTCAAAGGAGAATTTCTATTCAGTATGTGTTGCCTTTAACCCCACTGATCATTTCCTCTTCCTCCACTTGATCTTCTTACAATTTAATTAATGTTTTCTCATGGTTCTTTTCTTTCTCTACTCACTGCAACTTCAACATAATCTTTGGTTGATCTTCCTCCTCCCTTCTCCCCATCTTTATTAGTATACTTGAGCATTCTAGCACGAGTCTCCTCCTGTTGTATTTTTTTGTTCTTTCTTCCTAGAAAATCTCATCTGCTCCTATACTTTCATTTACCATCTCAAGCCTGGAAGAATCTCAAATCTACCTCTGTCCTGTTTCAATGTCTGACTCCCTCAGACACTTTTTGGATGTCTCATTGCCATCTCTATCTCAATAGACTCAGTCCTCAGATGTGATTTGGCTATGGAGGGGGGGAAGGTACATACTGGAGGCAGCCAAAAGCTTTATCCTTAGGACTGTTCCACTGGCCATGAATTTCTAGAAGCATTGCATTTTGGCCCTGTCCACTTTTTGCCAAGGATAAGTTAGAGCATCACTTATACTGGGGTCCAGGAAGGTCTCTACCCATCCAAAGTATAGGAGAAACACAAAGTTGTTTTAAAGTTTGCCCACTCTCCCCCATTACCACACTGAGAATAACTTGATTGGACAGAGAATCAGAGCCATTTTGTCTAAATTCTGTGATGACTGTGGGAATTCTAAGGAGCTTTTCTGCATTCCCCCCTATTGCTTAGGTATCTACAGTATTTTCACACAGATATAATTAATTGATAAACATTAACAACAGATGATCTGGTTCAAATGGCTAGAAAGAATGAAAGAGAAAGAGCAACATCAAAGAACAATTGTGTTCATTGAACTAAGCAATGCCAGGGCTATTACAAAAGAAACAATATGAAATGTATCAATGTGACTCAAACAAACACTGAAATTATTTTTGCGGGGAGGGACATTTTTAAAAACCCAATTGCAACCTATGTTATGACCGGTGCATTGTTTCTCGGGAATAGGTGCACAAATGGATGCCAACTTTTAACCTGAAAAGGGAGGCTTTTGAGAATGTGTAAGAAATAAACTCATGGCTGCAGGTATATGGCAGAAAGTATGCTGGGGTATCTCTCATTCTGCTGTTTACTGTTGTTTACAAATGGCTCTAAAAAAAGAAGTGAAATAAAGATAAAACGTTTGAATGCAATTGTGTGTTTATGTGTGACAAACATATTCACATATTTAGTGCCTACTACTTCGGCTTCTCTCTCATAAGATCCACTAGGCCCGGCACAAACTTATCTCTTACACTGCTTCATTAATTCTTTTTGTCCATTGGTCTTTGCCCTACCGTATTGTCTCCTCATACCATCCACATTTGCTTCCTGGAACCTAGTTTTTGTTTGCTTTTAAATTCATTTTTCACTCTTCTCTGCTCACTCTTCTCTTCACTTTTACTCACTCTGCTCACCCTTCCCTCCCCTCTCTCCATCTGCATTTCCTTATTCCCTTCTCCCCAAATTTCTACTCCCTCCTTTCCTCCCATCATCACTTCAACTATCCCTACAAAAATTCTTTCTCTGTCTTCTTCTCCTTGTATCTTTCAATTTCTCTTCCAAGCCAACCCCTCTTTCATATCCCTACTTTACTCCTCTCATACTCTCTACTACTGCACTATATTGCAAGCACCTGGTAAAACTAACACTCCAGGGCCTCAAGACAGATTGTATGGACTAAACAAAAGTAAAATGAATGAAGATTTTAAAATAATAAAAATTAACATTCAACTTATAGTAAAGGGTAAATCCCCCCTCCCTTATTGAAAGGTTTTTAAGTTAGACATTTTGATAACAAAGCTGCCCTGGAATGTAAAAATATTAGCCATCTGCAGTATTCCCTTAGCGAGTACTTCTTGAGCAGGTGCATCCTTTACAGTTTAAACACTGCTCTCAAGAACCTCACTGTATGCTTTCTAACCACAAATATTCCTCTACTTTGACGTGTTAGTAATTCTCACCAACATTAACAATTGCAGCAATTTTTGAATCAGAGTATATCTTCTGATTACTGGAAAATTATACCCTTATGAAAAGTAGTATATTTTTAGTATTCTTGGCAGACTTTTAGTATAGCTAAGTATCTGTAGAATGCTTGAATTATACCAAGTATACTCATTTTTCCATAAGGGTAAAGTGACACTATAAAACAAAATTATTATAATCAGGGTTTTTCTTTTAGCTCTCAAAGGGCTTGATCCTAAAAGGGATAAGCATTTGCTAGGACCCTCAGCTTCCATTAAGTTTCAGTGGAAGTTAAGGGTGCTCAGCACCCACAGTGTAAGGTCCAAGTATAGAATCGTGCAGCTGTGATGAGCTATGATTTCGCTGATTGCTGTTGCTTATTTGTTTACAACATCTATGAAGTGTTCACACAGCTAGTCTACACCAAAACATCCTCCTATTACTGTTACTTCTTCCTCCGTCCCCCTGCCTGTTAGTCTCACTGTTAGAGAATGAGCAGGCTGACCCAGAGGATGATTGAGTAAACGGGCTTTTTTATTGCGGTACTTGTTCCCCTCGACCCAATTGTCGAGTAAGCACTGAGTTAATCACATCACGCTCTTTTATCTAAGTTAATATGTAAATACCCACATTTACTACAACACCCCCAAACTGCTTATTTGATAATATAAAAACCCATATAATAAATATTAATAGCTATATACTGATATAATTATACCTGCCCCGTTTACTGTTTACAGCATTAAGCATATTGGACAGACATTTTTACCCTGAAGATACATTTCCTTGCAGTAATTGTAGCCACAAGTTCCCTTAATCAGCAGTTCACAGGGGAGGGAAGACGGGGCCATGACCCCAAGCTCATTTATGTATCTGGGAAAGGAAGGGAGGAGGAGATAACACTTCTTTACACAAAGGGTATTCTTTAGACACTCACATTCCTTATGCAGCTGCAATGCTTATCAATCCTTAACAAGCAGAAGGGAAGGGAGAGGGATAGCACTTTATTTATCAAGCGAAGAGACAGTGCCTGCTCGTGCTTTCCTCCCTAATACCATGCTAGCAGTTACCCAGGTCTTTACTTAAACCTTATGTACCCCAACACTCACCTACCTGTTACATAGTGTTTTTTTATTGTAAACTCTTTGAAACAGCAACTGTCATTTACTATTGGTCAGGTTCTGCAACCTTTATCAACCTCTTACTCCATAATGAGTTCCATGGGAGTATTTGTGGAGTAAGATACTACTCAGTGTGAGTAAGGGTGTCAGAATCTGTCCCTATGGGTTTGCATAGAACTTAGCACAATGGAGCCCTGACTTCACTGAGTCCCTTAGTCACTACCATGAGCCTAATAATAATAACAATAACAGTAATACATATATACATACTGGTCCTCATAAAAGTCACTTCAGTTGGACTACTTGTTTGTTAGGTCTGTTGTTGAGGTCAAGAATTTAGCAAAATTCAAAGAGTGATTGGACATTTCTATGGAAAACAAGAATATCCAGAGTTATAATAGTTAATGCTAAAAGCAGAGTTTTGGAAGACACATTAAACCTTAGGCTTCAGGGTTTAAGACAGTCTCCAACTATCCACAACAGGATAAGACCTTAATGGGGAGGCAGCTTTATCTGTGTATTGTTGGGTTTCTTACACCCTGAAGCATCTGGTGCTGGTTACTGTTGGAGACAGCAACTGTTGGGCCCTGGCTCTGATCTGGTATGGCAATTCCTATGTTCCTATGTAAATCAAGCCATTAGATAGTTAATTAGAAGAATTTTTACAAATCTTGAAAAAATGGCTGCCAGATAGGCATTCCCATTTTCTTTACCAAGGATCTAGCACTATTATTTTCCAAGGCCTATTGGCTTAATCAGTGAGTATAAGAAGATCATTGAGTTGTGTTTTTTCTGGTCATTCTTCAAGATTCACATGGCTCCACCTTGTGTTTTAAGTCCTGCCCTAAGCTAGGACAACCTGCCAACATATATGCTCACTTCCATCGTTTGTGAGGCTCCAGTGTTCCTTATATTTCCTTTCCAATATGTTCTCCTGAAAATGGGCCTAGAATACAACTGCCCTCAGCTTCAGAGAGAATCCCTTGCATTTAATTGATATTACAGGCTGGATGTGGGACCCCTAATAAGTAACTGGGCCAACTGATCTCTCTTATCTCTTTCATAAACCTGGACACCATTTGCAATTATGTATCAGCATAAGGGCTATTTTAATAATTTCCAATTTCTGCAATGAGGATAGAAGGCCACCCACAATGATACCTACATGTGTTTCTCTATCATTCCAAGCCTCTGGAGAATGTCAGCAGTCAACTGAGATATTTAATAAGGCATCAATCACCACTAATGACTTCTTTGGTGCATATTCTGCAAGAGGTTTAAATGTCATGACACACATGAGCAATCTCTGCAATCTAAGGTCTTTAATGGTATGAATAGTTGAGGTCTGCCACAAGCTTCAAATTATCAAAACCATGCAAATTGCTTGTGAAACTCACACCTGTACATATATTTTCCAAGACTGCTTTCTCTCTTCTAGTAGACCTGGTGATGGAGTCTGAAAAATGCATATAGTAATTTAGTATGGGCTTCTAATTATCTATATGTACCTGGAGAAGCACACCACCAAAAACATAACTGCTGGAAGCTTCTGAAATGACAGTGAACTTGGAAACATCTTTAAATGTTTGTAGTGGGAATGTGGTCAATAGATTCTTTCGGTCCTCGAAAGTATGCTCCTGTGCTTTATTTCTGATGCACAATCTTTCTTAAGCAATTCATAAAGAACTTCACCATTTAGGACAGTGTAGGTATGAGCTAACTCCAAAATTAATCAATTTCAAGAATTACATCTATTCTGATACATGCTTATATCTCAATTCTATGTTCTGCACTCATCTTTCTTTATTAATTACAATTCTCTCAATACTGCAGCTGGTTAGTTGGAGGTGGGAGGGGTTTACAGTATATATTTTCTATTTTAAAATATATTCCAGCATCTTCAATTGCCTTCATAATCTGTCTTGAGAGGGTTTGAATTAGGCAAGTATACACCCATACACTATGTCAGTACCTCCTTCAAGCCAAATGCCATCTTGCCTCATACCAGTCCCTGAACCTCAGTTGTGATAGGCCAGTTATGTGCCATTCAAAACAGCAGCTTCCAAGATGGGGCATAAAAACCCTTGTCTCAGGCAGCTGCTGCATCACATTGCCTTGTGAGCAAAGTCACAACCAAGTCTCCCAGAGAGCAGGAGAGAACCAACTACCTAGCAAGCCGCCACCACCCTAGCCCTGCAGACCCCTCCTAACACTGCTCCTCATGGACTAGAAGGCCTTTAGTGTTCCTCTTTCCTGCACACCATGGCCTATGCTGCCTCCTTATCAGGGCCTGCTCCAGGCAGCAGCCAAGCAAGCTCATGCTTGGGTGGCAGATTGTAAGGGGCGGCATTCCATCCAATCTTGGGGCGGCACGGCTACCCTTTTTTTTTTGCTTTGCCTCCGAGTCCAGCCGCCCTGTGGCCTGGGGTTTATTTTATTTTTTTGCTTTGCCTCTGGGTCCTGCCAGGTTTTTTTTTTTTGCTTTGCCTCCGGGTCCGGCTGCCCTGCACCCAGGGGTGGGTTTTTTGTTGTTGTTTTTTTGGCTTTGCCTCCGGGTCCGGCCGCCCTGCACCCAGGGGTTTTGTGGGTTTTTTTTTTTTGCTTTGCCTCCGGGTCCGGCTGCCCTGCACCCAAGGTTTTTTTGGGGGGCTTTGCCTCTGGGTCCAGCTGCCCTGCGCCCTGGTTTTTTTGTTTTTGTTTTTGTTTTTGTTTTTTTTGCTTGGGGGCGGCAAAAAAGCCCTGTTCTTTATGGTTGTTGTTGCGGGACTCCTTGGCTACTCTCTGCTTTTCCTCTCCATTCTCTCTCCTGCTCTGTTTCTTCCCCTTAACTTTCCTTTTCCTCTCCACATGTGGTTTCTCTCTCCTCCCTTTTTTCCTCTTCACCTCTCCTCCTCCTCCTTTCCACCTTCAACACCCCCAAGGAATAGAGGAGGGAGTAACCACCAGATGGGATGGAGAGAAGCATGTCTAAGTAAAGGAGTCATGCAAATGCTGTGAGAACAGATCATGATCAATACTGGGGATGTAGACTGGGTGAGTATCATCACCCGGTGTTTTTTTTTTTTTTCCAATTTGCACCCTGGTTAAAACCTTTTGAACCTTATGTTCTATTCTTTCTCAGACTTCCCATAAATTAAAGAGTCATCTATATAAACTTCTACTCCCTCCAGGACTCGCAGAGTCTTGTTCATTTTCCTTCGGAAGATTTCTGGACTACTTATGACACCTAAAAGTAGCTGACAAAAGTAATATCTTCTGAAAGGCACTATAAGAGTTGTCAGCTTGGACTGTCAGAGTGAGGTGGGGCTCACCAGAATCCTCTATGTGCACCTCAGGCCTGATCAGTGCCCACTGAAGTCAACGGAAGAACTCCCATTGATTTCAGTGAGCCTTGGATTGGATCTGTAGTGAGGAGAATATTGTTACACCAATTAACTTGGAGAGTATATATTTCCTGTTGAATCCATCATTGATCCTCTGTATGTGTATACAGATGTGGACATGCCCATAACAGACACCATAAATTCATATCCTCTGTTGGTTCACTAGTACACTCTATTATACCATTCGTCTCTCTCCTGTCCAGTTCTTCCTTCACTCTGGGCTGTGCTAAGTGCAAAGAGTACTGCTCACTCTTTCAATAGAATCTGCACGGATTGTCCTGTAAACAAGCTGTTATAACTAAACACCATCCCAACTTCTTCTATACTTTTTATGAAGCCTGATTGTGGTTTATTGACGCAGATGTCAAACAAATATTCAGTGTCTTTGTAGGTAGTGCAGGCTTTGAATTTACCTAATAAATATATCTTTCCCCTTGTGCTATTGACTATTACCCAAGGCTGTTTTAATTTAGAGGTAGGTCTCATCTCAAGTACAAACCACAGCCACCTCAGGCCCTGAAATATCCTTTTTTCCCTTTTCGTTCCTTCCATATTTCCAGTGGTCTTATGATGTGTTATTAGGTGCTTGTTTATTCCACGTGAGAATGCTTTACTTTTATACGAAGCTTCTGCAACTTCTTTGCTGGATGAGTTGCATTTTCAAAAGGTCTGATTGCCATGGCATGTACACTGCCTGTTCCAAAGTCAGCTCTGGTATTAACTGAAATTTGTCCACCAGTTCCTTGTTTAAAATCTCAACAACTAGACAATCTTATATGTACTTCCTAATGAGACCAAAGTTACAATCCTCTGCATGTTCCCTTTATAAAGACTTCCAGTTCTCTGAATCTGAGTGTTTGATAATGTGTCACATTTCTTTTGAGAATGAAATGCTCTCCTGATTTTTCACAAATATTATTCACTCTTCACTAACTTTCACAGATTTATAAATATTTTCATCATCCCTTCCCATTGGACAAATCCCTTCCCATTGCATTAATTAATGCTTTGTGTTAAGTTTCATTGAGATTAGGAATCTGGTGAAGCACTCCTTCCACTTAGTTCATTCCATAGGTTTACAGAACTGAAAGATTTGTGGAACGATAAATTTTGGCAGTTGTTTTTCCACTTACTCATACTGTTTTAAAATGAGTCAACATTTTATGCTATGCCATGTGACTATGGTAAAGAATCACAGAAAGACACACTTTATTCTAACACTGAACAAAGAACTTTATCAGAAAAAGGAAAATAGTATTTCAATAATCTACTCTTTCTCTGACTCAAAGCATTGCTTCTGCCTAGAACTTTCCCCAGCCACCTCTTCCCTGACTTCCTATAACAGATTTAAGAAACAGTACTCATGCTTAGGCTACATTGGAAGCTGCTACCACTCCTCAGCCTGGTAATAGAAGAATTCCTCTCCTCTTCCCACATATCTCTTCAGTACCTGGTATTTCTATGTGAGCTAGGTGTTGGCTTTGCCACTAAACACTGGATGCTGTCTATCTGAATTCAGTAGAAGTTTTGCCATTGACTTGAGTAGGGTAAAAATAGGGTCTAAATTAGAAAATGCTGACTTGCTTAACAGTGCTAAAAGAAATACACAATAACTTAAGTGTTACAAAAATGCAATTTTGATATTTTCAAAATATCCACAAGACTGTTACATTTTAAAGCAATAAAATAGTAATTCATCTGTACAAATGACCTGTTGCAACCTACTTTTTATATGTTTTTCCTAGCAAAGGAGAAGTTTGTTCATTGCTCTGTTCATACAGGTCAAGTTTTTAGAACCATCTAGAGAAATTCCCACTCCCTTAATTTGAAAATAACTGGATGTGATTCTCATCTGTCTGAACAAAAGGAATGTCTGATTATTCTGTAAGTGTTGAAGATATGTTACATATCTAGCGAAGCTCTTATTCACATTACTTAACATGTTGCTTGGTAACCTCCTCAAACCTGTCATCTGTGAAGAAGGCTGCCTTAAAAAATTACATGGATAACAGTGGGATTTAACAATGGGAATGAAGTAATAGTTTTCTGACATTATTTGTTTTGGGTGGTTAATCCAAACTAAGTTTTTAGTGTCCTGGAAGGCTGACAGTAGAACTATACAAATAATTTTCAAAGAACTCAGTGGTGGCCCAATATCAAACTGCCTTTCGGGTTCTTTTGATATTACAAATTTCAGTCTATATTTGCAAAAGATTCCAGACCCTAGGCAGAGGTTCTCACATACAAACCACTCACAAGCACCTCATTCCTAATTCTTCAAGACCCTGTGTAATAAATCCATGGCTACAAATAATAAACATTAAGTCACCCCAAGCTATGCACATGTGGCATTAGGAATAGAACCTAGGACAAGAGCTGGGTTAAATCTGGACAAATATGATGACTAGATTCAGACAAAACATAAAATTAAAAAGGGAAGAAGAAATAAGAAATGTCTAAATATTTTGACATTTTTTAGATGAATTGTTTCAACATTTCATTTTGAAACAACACTTTGGAATCAAAATTTCATTTCAAAATGTCATTTCAAATCAACATTTTATTTAAAAAATTCACTTCAAAACAATGTTCAAAACATTTTATTGGACTCAAATGCATTTATTTTTGTTTTTGTTGTTTCAGCAAGAAACAACAACAACAACGATCAGTTTCTGTTTGAAATTTACCAAATTTATGTATTTATTTTATTTTAATTTGTCGGTTCAGCCACCAAACTGAAAAATCAATATAATCTCTACCAATACCTTCAGATCCCAAACACAGTTTGAAACAAAGAAGAATCTTTAAAAGGGCATATATGTTCTGTAGACTGCAAACATTAGAGGGCAACATAGTCAAACATTCTAACAGGGCTTATGTTACATCCATAAGAGGGCAGTGATACATATAAAAACTAGCCAGTTGATGCTCCTGTCCCTTTGGATTTACATCCAACAGCTGTAACAAATCCATGACAACGAACAGTGAACACCATTTCACTACATATATTATCTGGGGTAGAATGCAGGAGCTTTGACTTAAAAAAACACAGCTCTTCTAACATCCAAACTAAAGGGGGAGCTCTGCTAGCTGTGTTAGTATTAGGGCTTTCATCCTGTTTAGACTACAGCCATCAAAACGTAACAGTGGCATACACAGCTGTAATCCAGTAGGAGACAGTGATGCACATGCACACTAGGTAGTATATTACAGTAGGATCCTCCTCTTATATTTGATGAGTTAATAGTTTCTTCCCCTGTGTGATAGATTGCCACTCCATTGCTCTTTAATGGCTCCAAGCGGGGGGTGTCTTTTGCTACCCTCTCTCCCTCAACAGTTCAAGTACAGGGGTGGTGTGATTTAATAAGTGGAGTACAGGATGTGGCCTTATCCCTACAGTGCAGCTGGAGCAATCAACAAGCTGCTTCCATTGTCTGCTCTCCCATCTTCTTTCTTTTAGGGATATACCAGGCAAGGTGAGGGTGACTCCTACCCCCCCCCCAAGTCGCTGGAAGGCTTTGAAGGAACAAGCTCTCCTTTTCCTTCCTCTGTAACAGGAAAACACACAGTGCTTCAAGCAGGGCTAATGAGAGAGGGCACAAGAGGAAACAACTGTACCAGGGCCCCAACCTCTGGAACCCATCCCTCCAATGTCAGTAACATCTGAGTAAATAAAATGAAATGGGAGGGGGTGGGAGCCCAGCAAACATGATGTACTGGGGTCCCAAATTTCTCTCAACAAGCCTGGCTACAGGAAACAGGATCCATGCCCCTCCCCACTTTGAGCAGAGTTTCCAAAGCTGGGGGAAATTCTATGCATAGTGTGCTGCTACTCCACCAGGCTCAGACTGAGGTAACTATTGTCACTGCAGGAGGGGAAAGGGGGCCAGGGAGTCATTTGACAGAAGATACCCTGTGGATTTGAGGAAGCAGGCCTTACACTGCTAGCCCCCCTGAGAAAGGAGATAGGGGAAGGGCCTCAGGCTTTCCCCAAATACCCAAGGAAAGGTCAGACTTACCCGCAGCCACCCAAACATAATGGGAGACAAAGATAAAGGCTACTGACCTTGTTACCCACACCTAAGATACTGAAAGTGCTGTGGGTTCTAGATACTAGGTGGGGTACTGCCTGAATGCGAGAGCTGGGGATTAATTCAGTGCCCTGGGACTCCCTAAAGGCTGACCTTGGGTGACAGGGTGGGAGTTTTGTCTCCTGCAGACAGAGGCTGAGCTGTGGAGGAGTGTGACAGGCCCTGCAGCACCGGGCGGGGCTAGCCAGTGCCTATTGTGGAAAGCCTGTGAAGTTGGTATGAGGATTCAGTGTTCCTATCCATACAAACTGAGTCATGAAGAATTTACAGCCCCCTAGGAACAGGCTCACATCTTGGTGCAACTTCCCTGATTCCACTGTGTTTACGCCTGGGAGGCATTTGGCCCGTTTGAAAAGATGCAGGTCCTTCTGCTCAGATTGATGTGACGGCTCTGTCTAGAGTCTGTGTAGGGAGATGCTGCTGTCCACGGTGCTGCAGAGAGCACAGCTCCTCCCTCCTCTTGCAGACAGGCAGCACTAGGCGTCATGTGACCGTCCCCTCCTTTCTGTTCCCCTCCCTCCCTCCTGGAGATAGAAGCTCAAGCCTGACGCCGCTGAAAAGGCAACTGCACTTGCCTTATTCAAAGACCTAAGGAAATTCTCTTTGACCGACACATGCTTCGAGCTCTGTTACAAGCTAAAGAGAAAATCCATGCAGGTAAATGACTGGCTCCTGGTTTGTGGGATATGGGGAAAGAGAGGTTGGGGAGGAAAGCCCCCATTTAACAGAGCTTGGATCTGCCGGATGCACAAGGGGCTGGTTGGTTTGCGTGCAGCGTTTTGAATAGGTAGATGGCAAGGAGATGAGATGGTGGAACTGAGGTAGTAAGTTAAAGGTTGGATGCGGTGATTTATAATCAATTGCAAGGCAGACTGGTGGTTTGGACACTCAGAAAATGAAATCAATCTTCGGCAATTTTTCTGTGTCTGCTGCTTTGATTAAATGTGTGAAATCAGAGCGGCAATGGAAAAGAAGATATTTTGGATGGGGGGGGCTGACAGAAACAGAGGGCTTATGCAGGGAGTACATTGATATTTTGGGACGTTTTTCACTGGGAGCCAGAAAAAGGACACCCAGCTGCATTTATATATCTTTGAACCTGTTAAGGTACCTGCCGATGGCATGCGTTCTTAGAGGGGTAGAAATTATATCATAAACATATTAAAATAAATATAACTGCAGACTGTACGGGTAACAAAATCGATCATTCCAGTCGCTTAGGAAAGAATTTGGTTCTAGAAATTAGTAGAAATGAAAGAAAAAGATAAATGATACTGTTAAGACTGCTTTTGAATTAGGGCGCTTCTCTCTTTGGTTGTTTTTCAGATCCTTTTATTTCATCCTGTAATTTGTGCACTCTCTAGGTCTTCCCCGCACCAGGAGACAATCCTATGGATATTTATACAATAAGGATTCCGCCAAGGGTTGTATATGCCTACTGTCCTGCCATTTATTAAGGACTGATTGACCTATGGGTGTCTCTCCTTTCAAAAAGCTCAGTTAGGGCACCTGTGACTAAAACATATTTTTTAAGAATAAAATGGGTATGAAGGGGGGCAGGAAAGCATTTTACTTAACCGATGGGTAGCGGACTCCAGTATTCTCACCTTATGTTTTTGTATGGGGGGAGGTTTGTACCCGAGGGTCCACTTAAAACATGTATGCTAAATAATGTGCCCCCTTTTAAAAATAAAGCTGCCTTTCCTGCTTTCAAAATGACTAGACAGACAGACTGTGCTGTTTATCGATAGTATATGAAATGTAGCGGTCATAATAAATAAGCAGTTAGGGTTTTCCCCCCCTTTCCTCTTTCTTGCTTTCTCTCTCTCTCTCTCTCTCTCTCTCTCCCCCCTGTTGTTGTGATATGTGCGTGTATGTATGAAAGAGAGAGAAAAGCAGCATAGACAGCTAGGCAGAGAGAGAGAGAGTGTCATCAATTTCATCTAGAAAAGATCTTGAAGTGGGATCCCCTGGCTCTATGGCTCTCCGCTGACAGCTGTAGGGATCGCTCTGTCATTCACTCCAGGCTCACACCTTCCCTATGTACACACACACACACACACACACACACACACACACCAGCTGGTCATTTCCCCCGTCCTCCTCTTCCTGATCTCCACCTTCCCTACACGTTCACACTACACACTGAACCACTCCTGCTGTACATCCCTCCTCCCCCTCAACACATACATATAACTGCTTTTTTCACACTCCCTCTAGATGTGCACCTCCCTTGGTGTCCTCACTCACACACAGGACGCCTTCCCACACATAATCAACCCCATTTATGTGGCTCCCCCACATACACAAAATCACCCACCTGTGCCCCTTCCTGAACCCCTATTCCTGGGGTCCCACCTAAGGTGACCAGACAGCAAATGTGAAAAATTGGGACAGGGGGTGGGGAGTAATAGGAGCCTATATAAGAAAAAGACCCAAATATCGGGACTGTCCCTATAAAATCAGGACATCTGGTCACCCTAGTCCCACCTGACATACACAATCATCCCGTCCCCGCACTCACTCTACTCCCTCCCTCCCTTCTGGCTCCCTCCTGCTACACACACACACACACACACACACACACAATTACCCTATAGTGAACCCCTGCGCCCCTCCCCCCCACGCACCCCCCTCACGGTGTCACATGCTCACAGTCTCTCCCACTCTTCACTACTCCCCTCCATACTTATGCAGACACACAACTCATCACCACGACACCCCCAAAACACAAAATGACTCCCCCATACACAGTTAATCCACTTCCACACACGTTATAACCCACACAAAGCTCCACCCGTCCCTTTCACACACATATATGAAACCAATCTAGACAAACAGTGCCCCATCAGTCGCACAAGGACCCACAATCACAATGTCACATGCACACACAAGGCTCCTCCACTCATACATCTCCCCTTTCGAGTCCTAGACACAAGAGAAACCGATACAGTAACACACATTCGTCCCTTTCCCTTCACGTACACACAGTAACCTCCTACTACTCTGTCTCATTCAGACACACAAAATTACCCCGTTTTTCTCTCTTGCACACAATGTCCCATACACAATGACGCTATCATACAAGCACTATAGTAAGTTGACACCCCCGAGTGATCCCCTCTCTTACACACACAGACCCCCCCATACACAAACACACACACACTGACCCCACAAAAACACACGGCTGCTCTCTCTCTCCCACACACGCACAGACATACCAATCACACACATTTCTTCTCTCTCCCCACCCCACATACAGATGATCCACAATCTCACATACACTGACACTCACACATTACCCCCCCACACATACACAGAGAGAGACCCACAGTCACACACACACTGACACCCCACAGAGCCACAGTCACAAACGCATTGACACCCCCAACAGACCCAGGGCACAGTCACACACACTGACACCCCCCCGCCCACACACATACTAACTCTCTCAGACTGGCCCACAGTCACGCGCACTGTTCTCCCCCCCCACACACACACACAGTCACATACACACACTGCCTCCACACGCAGACAGACCCTCCAGTCATGCACACACACAGACCCACAGACGCCTCCCCCCTCCGAACACGAGTGGGAGAGGGCTGGAGGCTGCGGACGGAGGGAGGGAGGCAGGGGACTCCGTGACTGTAGCCAGGCAGCAGCGGTAGCTGCGGGGGTCTGTCCCGTTTGGGCAGCAGCTGGGTGGGCAGTGAAATCTTTTCTCTGTCCCCGGCTGCAGGGAGTGGAGGAGCCGGTCAGCCGGGCGGGGCGGGGCGAGCGGAGGAGCCCGGGCAGGGTGGAGCTGCCTCGGGTGCTGAAGCCTGAGCACCGGGGCCGGTACGTGCGGAGCAGCCGCTCAATGCGGTACAATAAATTAATGCTGGATACGAGGAAAGGGCGTTAATTGGACCCTGCGCTGCTGTGTCCGGACGCTCCATGCCCGGGCTGGGGCAGGCATGAGCAGGGCGGAGGCGGCTGGGGCTGCTCTGCTGGGGCTTGTCTGGGGTTGCCATCTCCTGGGGTGACACGTTTCCAGCAGGCGCTACCCAGTGTCTCTGATCGTCCAACGCCATTGCCGAGGGCTGGCACCGACTAGGGGGATAACAAAGGCCGGGGACAGCCTCGTTGGTGCCTGCCTACTTTGCATTGCGTGGTGCTCGCAGTAGGTGACTGGCGATTAGTCGCTGCGGCTGCTGTCCATGAAGTTTCCAGTCCCCCTGCTCCCCTTGGGTACTGGTTCCTCTGGGGAACAACAAGCAAACATCGTTGAAGTTGAGAAGAGGCAAACAAAATGTAAGGGGGAGCACTTAGCGGCTCAGCACACGCCGGGCGCGTGGGGCTGTGGGGTGTGAGCGCCCCGGGGAAGGGTCCGCTTGGGCAGCTTTGTGCTCCGGGGCCACACACCCAAAAGCCATGGGGAAGGCTCAGCACGGGCTGTAGAGCCGAAATTCCCTCTTCCTGGCGGCTGCCCGGCTCACAGCTAGAATGGAAGTGGGCGGAGGAGGAGGGGTGCTCATTGGCGAGCCCTTAAAGCTGAGGGAGCGATTAGCAAATACGCATCTACCGGGAAACATATAAATAGGAGTTGGGGAGCAGAGAAATATGGGGGACACTTCTTTTAACGCTCCTGAAATGCTTTGGATTGAGAAAGCTCTTCGGAGGAACAGCCTGGATTGTGGCAAATACATTGTTTATTTTTTTTAAATGGGGGGGAGGTATCCCTCTTAAATAGGGATAATTGGGCATTTATGCAAAATATTGTACCCTAGCCCAGAAGTATTAAACACCTGATATTAGCTGAACTGTGATGTGCATAATGTCAACAGCATAGCCTGCATCTGTATAATAGCATAATATATATAATGTATATGTAGCATAATGCCTGCATCTGTAACTTTCACTCTATGCATCCGAAGAAGTGAGGTTTTTACTCACGAAAGCTTATGCCCAGATAAATCTGTTAGTCTTTAAGGTGCCACCAGACTCCTTGTTGTTTTTAACAGCATAGCTGATGCCATTCGGATTTTTCCCTGCCCTAACAGATAATTTTAGCAGCAAAAGAGGTCAGATGGCAGAGAAAAATATAGTTTGAAATTTTCAGAACACCTTCTAAGAAACCATTATAATTCTGCCTCACCCTGTGAAAATAATGCCATATAAATTCAAACCAGCTGACCCCTGCAGGGTGTTTGATCCACTTTACATGTTCTTAAACATACTGGAAATAATCAGAACCAGGCTAGGTGGCATGGCATGCATTAATATTGCTCTATAGTGTCACAGATGCAGATAGTCTATTAAATGAATTAAGTTAAAGGGAAACTCGGGTATCAATAAGAATAATTAATGCCTTTTAACAGCCCTTTCATTTTGAGCATAACAAGTCCCACAAAAATGAAATCTGGTACCAAAAGGTTTCAATGTTTTAAACAGTAAGTAGCAATCTTTATACAGTCAGTAGCACAAAAAAGCTTATTTTAGCATAAGGTTTAGGTTTAGTATAACAAGATATAAATTTTCAGTACCTCCAAATGTATTTACAAGTTTATTTTCCCTACTTTAAACAATGGTTCAAGTTAAGCACAAACTCAGATAAATTATTAGTCATGTGATTTAAATGTTTGTAGGATATAATTTGATATTGGTTTGTTTTAATTCTTTGCAGATTTAAAAAACCACAAAAACCTTGGAACATAGTTTTGGCCTTGTACAGGAGAACAGAAGAGAAGCTGTCATGCTTTGCATGTCAAGTAGCTACTGAGCTGCTTGACAGCTTCTGGATACCAGCTCCACTGGGAATGAGGCAGCACAGGAAACCATGAGCAATGAGTCCTGTGGTCTGCTTCTGCTGCTATAACACCATGGCAGGCAGTCCATGATCCAACAGGAGGATCTGTCCTAGGAAGGCAGCGCTGGAATTGGTAATTTATTCCCTGAGAAAAGAGAGGAAAAACCCTTGGGAAAATACAGTTTGTGGATAACATGTAAAAAGAAGTCCACACACATCGGGATACTGATGCATTCTTGCTGGGTTTGTGGATCCACTTGGAGAAGGGTTTTTTGACATTTCCCCCCCACTCCAAAGTTGGTAATGTGGGTTTTTGGTAAAATTTCTGCTGACTTATACATCCCTAGACACCTCTTGAGAAACCAAGTTGATAAGTGAGTAAGCCTATTGGTGTCTTCTTTTTTGCTGAAGATCTCTTGCAGTTCAGCCAAGATTGACCACCCAACACGTGGGTCATTCTTTGTAAGGGATCCTAGCTTACACGTACATCTTGGGCACTCACAACCTGGGCTTCTCATACTAGGGAGGCATTTACATTAAACACAGTGTAAAGGGGAAATAAGAGTGAGTCAACTGTCTAGTGTGAGAGGTGACTGGAAAGATTTTACCCTGTCTGCTCCAGCCCCCCCACCACCTCTCCCCCCTCCACACCCCCCTCTCCCCCGCCCAACCCCACGAAGAATGGGGGCTGTGCTCCTCAAGCGTGGGGGCTGTCTCCTGCTGTGGCTGGCCCTGCTACTGAGCTGCTGGGCTGAGCTTGGCAGTGGTCTGGAGTTCCCAGGGGCTGAGGGCCAATGGACCCGCTTTCCCAAGTGGAATGCCTGCTGTGAGAGTGAAATGAGCTTCAATATGAAGACACGCAGCTCCAGTGGGTTGGTCCTCTATTTTGACGATGAGGGGTTCTGTGACTTCCTGGAGCTGATCTTGACCCAAGGGGGGAGGCTTCAGCTCAGCTTCTCTATCTTCTGTGCTGAGCCTGCCACCCTGCTGACTGACACACCTGTCAATGACAACCTCTGGCACACAGTGGTCATCCACCGCCATTTTAAGAACACGACACTGCTCATTGACCAGACCGAGGCAAAGTGGGTGGAAGTGAAGTCCAAGCGGCGTGACATGACTGTCTTCAGTGGCCTCTTCTTGGGTGGGCTCCCACCCGAGCTGCGCTCAGCAACCCTGAAACTGACGCTTTCCTCGGTGAAGGATCGGGAGCCCTTCAAGGGCTGGATAACTGATGTCAGGGTCAACTATACACAGGCCTCACCTGTGGAGAGTCAGGAGGTGCGGCTGGATGATGAGCAGAGCCGCCTGTGCGCCAGGGATGATGTTTGCCTCAACGGTGGCATCTGCTCGGTGCTCAATGACCAGGCTGTCTGCGACTGCTCACAAACCGGCTTTCGGGGGAAGGACTGCAGTGAAGGTAAGACTTTACTTTAGCTTGACCTACCAACCACTCCCTTAATGGAATGGAAAGGTAGCAGATAAAGACTGCATGGTGTTTCTTCTGTAAGAGTGAATCTCTCTCTCTCGTCTGTACTTTCCCCCTCCTAACCTCATCCCTGACCCCTCTGTTATATCTCAACCCTCCCTCAATCATCTTCCAAGTGTTTCTGTGACAGAATATGGTGTGATTATTTTCTCCAAAGTTGGGAGATAGGAAAGTGTAAACTAGGGTTGTTCCTGTTGATGGTGACCTGGGGTTATTTGTGGTGTGAGAGGGAGTAATATGGGGTATTTATGGTGGGGGAAAGGGGAAAGGGCAATCTGAGTTTACTCTTAAAAAGTGGGTAATGTAGAATTATACTTGGGTAGAGACCTTATTTGATTTTTGATGGGTATAGCGGAGAAATTATCTGGGTTTAATTTTTGTTGGGGGTAGGGGAGGCCTGAATTTATTCATTCTCCATACTGGTATACTAACATGCTTGAAGTAAAATTAGTGATTTATTTGTGAAATTCCTTAATGTGATGAGAATCACAATTGATGAGAAAAGTTAAACAAGAGACTTATAGTTTCACACCAAGGGGAATGACATAGTATTGTAATATTTTTAACAATTCTAATGCCAGTCATGTAGACAGAGGGTAAGAAGGGAAGTGGAAAATATTTACCCCACAGCTGGGAAATGATTAAATATTTATAACCAGTAAGAGAGCTAAGAAAAGGAGATGTTCCTTGGTTTCTCACCTACAAATAAATCACTGAGGAAATGAGACTCATCTTCAGTGTCCATTATTATTGGGGATTTGGAAGCAATGTTAATATGTTTATTTTGCAAACATACCTAGAGCTTTTTAACAATAAATTATTCTTAATTTTGCTAGTTCATGTGCAACTACTTTGCAGCTATGTAAAATGACAGAGAATTTTTGTGTGTGTATCTAGAATTTAGGGGTATGCAAATGAGAATTATGAAAAATTATAGGATATATTAAAGGACATAATAAAACTTCATATCAAAATTTGAATGTAAAAACATAAAAAGAAGGTAAAATAGGCATTATGTATCCCAAATGAAGGTGGTCATTGAGCAGTTGCATGACATTTATGGCTGAGTAATTTGCCTTTATCATTTCTATCAAATTTCACTTACCATAGAAAAGAAGAAAGCGTTATTTGTGGGTGATCTTTATTATGTAACACCTTTTGTTCTCAGTGACAATACTTATACATACAGTCACTCTGCATCCTGTTTACTTTGTCAGCTGTTTATCTCTGCTCTGCTGTTTGTTTGGGGAAAAAATCAAGTCTTTTTACGTTTGTAAATATCATTACAATGAAAGAACAATAAAGGATAGTTTCACAGTGTAACAAACTTGTACCTTCACTAGCACATAATTCAAGACATTGTAGGATGAGAACATCTTCTATACTGATCTAAATAGTGTTCATATTTTTTTTTTTATGTGGTACCAGATACCACTAGGCATGTGTGAAATATTGAGGTTTCCTTGTTTCTGTAAATTAGGTCCTGTTATAAATCATGCAGAAAATGATCAAGTATTACAATTTGGTTACTGCAACAATGGCAATTACAGATTGTTATAAGGTTAATACATGAGAATACTCTATAAAAACAAATTATTTGGCACACATTCCTCTTAACACCTCAAAGCAGTTTATTGAAATATTGATATAGATAAAACAATTACATGTAAAATCAACAGAAAGTGAAAAATCTCTTCTTTAAGTTAGGGAAGTAAAATGAAATAATGGCAGGTATTTTTAAAGGCAAACCATAATACTCTGTTAATATTAGAAACAAATAAAAAACAATATATATTGCAAAATGTCTGATTCATTCACACATATAATAGGAAACTATGTAGTAAATTGCATTTTGGAGCCCACCATTTGAGTGAAATCGTGGCCCCATTGAGGCCAATGGGAGTTCTGCCATTGACTTCAAAGGGGCAAGCATTTTACACATTATGTTTTGTAACCTCTAAGAAGCCTTATAAAATACACTTCTACCCCGATATAATGCGACCCTATATAACACAAATTTGGATATAACGCGGTAAAGCAGCGCTGTGGGGGAGTGGGGGGGGGCGGGGGCTCTGCACTCCAGTGGATCAAAGCAAGTTCGATATAACACGGTTTCACCTATAATGCGGTAAGATTTTTTGGCTCCCGAGGACAGCGTTATATCGGGGTAGAGGTGTACTCTATATGTCCTCAGTACTGAATAATTGTATAGGACCTAATCCTGCTTCCATTGAAATAAAGGGCCAAATTCTTATTTACATCAGTGGGACAGGACTGGACTTATCATTTTTATTTGTTAATGAACCACTCAGAAGCAAATCTGTCAGCTTTTGAGGAAGAAAATAGTGGCTGTTTGTATCCACTTTCAAAGATTTGAACTACTATGTAATTACCTTGTTTTTCTTATGAGAACTTAGATGGCACAGAAAATGGAGAGGGATAAAGTGATACCATTGTGCCATCTGAAACTTGGTGGGATAATACACATGATTGGAATGTTGGTGTGGATGGGTACAGCTTGCTCAGGAAGGATAGGGGAAAAAGGGAGGAGGTGTTGCCTTATATATTAAAAATGTACACACTTGGACTGAGGTAGAGATGGACATAGGAGACGGAAGTGTTGAGAGTCTCTGGGTTAGGCTTAAAGGGGCAAAAAACAAGGGAGATGTCATGCTAGGAGTCTACTACAGGCCACCTAACCAGGTGGAAGAGGTGGATGAGCCTTTTTTCAAGCAACTAACAAAATCATCCAAAGCCCAAGATTTGGTGGTGATGGGGGACTTCAACTATCCGGATATATGTTGGGAAAATAACACAGCGGGGCACAGACTATCCAACAAATTCTTGGACTGCATTGGAGACAACTTTTTATTTCAGAAGGTTGAAAAAGCTACTAGGGGGGAAGCTGTTCTAGACTTGATTTTAACAAATAGGGAGGAACTCGTTGAGAATGTGAAAGTAGAAGGCAGCCTGGGTGAAAGTGATCATGAAATCATAGAGTTTGCAATTCTAAGGAAGGGTAGAAGGGAGAACAGCAAAATAGAGACAATGGATTTCAGGAAGGCAGATTTTGGGAAGCTCAGAGAGCTGATAGGTAAGGTCCCATGGGAATCAAGACTGAGGGGAAAAACAACTGAGGAGAGTTGGCAGTTTTTCAAAGGGACACTATTAAGGGCCCAAAAGCAAGCTATTCCGCTGGTTAGGAAAGATAGAAAATGTGGCAAAAGACCACCTTGGCTTAACCACGAGATCTTGCACGATCTAAAAAATAAAAAGGAGTCATATAAAAAATGGAAACTAGGACAGATTACAAAGGATGAATATAGGCAAACAACACAGGAATGCAGGGGCAAGATTAGAAAGGCAAAGGCACAAAATGAGCTCAAACTAGCTACGGGAATAAAAGGAAACAAGAAGACTTTTTATCAATACATTAGAAGCAAGAGGAAGACCAAAGACAGGGTAGGCCCACTGCTTAGTGAAGAGGGAGAAACAGTAACAGGAAACTTGGAAATGGCAGAGATGCTTAATGACTTCTTTGTTTCGGTCTTCACCGAGAAGTCTGAAGGAATGCCTAACATAGTGAATACTAATGGGAAGGGGGTAGGTTTAGCGGATAAAATAAAAAAAGAATAAGTTAAAAATCACTTAGAAAAGTTAGATGCCTGCAAGTCACCCGGGCCTGATGAAATGCATCCTAGAATACTCAAGGAGCTAATAGAGGAGGTATCTGAGCCTCTAGCTATTATCTTTGGAAAGTCATGGGAGACGGGAGAGATTCCAGAAGACTGGAAAAGGGCAAATATAGTGCCCATCTATAAAAAGGGAAATAAAAACAACCCAGGTAACTACAGACCAGTTAGTTTAACTTCTGTGCCAGGGAAGATAATGGAGCAAGTAATTAAGGAAATCATCTGCAAACACTTGGAAGGTGGTAAGGTGATAGGGAACAGCCAGCATGGATTTGTGAAGAACAAATCATGTCAAACCAATCTGATAGCTTTCTTTGATAGGATAACGAGCCTTGTGGATAAGGGTGAAGCGGTGGATGTGGTATACCTAGACTTTAGTAAGGCATTTGATACGGTCTCGCATGATATTCTTATCGATAAACTAGGCAAATACAAATTAGATGGGGCTACTATAAGGTGGGTGCATAACTGGCTGGATAACCGTACTCAGAGAGTTGTTATTAATGGTTCCCAATCCTGCTGGAAAGGCGTAACGAGTGGGGTACCGCAGGGGTCTGTTTTGGGACCGGCTCTGTTCAATATCTTCATCAACGACTTAGATATTGGCATAGAAAGTACGCTTATTAAGTTTGCGGATGATACCAAACTGGGAGGGATTGCAACTACTTTGGAGGACAGGGTCATAATTCAAAATGATCTGGACAAATTGGAGAAATGGTCTGAGTTAAACAGGATGAAGTTTAACAAAGACAAATGCAAAGTGCTCCACTTAGGAAGGAAAAATCAATTTCACACATACAGAATGGGAAAAGACTGTCTAGGAAGGAGTACGGCAGAAAGGGATCTAGGGGTTATAGTGGACCACAAGCTAAATATGAGTCAACAGTGTGATGCTGTTGCAAAAAAAGCAAACATGATTCTGGGATGCATTAACAGGTGTGTTGTGAGCAAGACACGAGAAGTCATTCTTCCGCTCTACTCTGCTCTGGTTAGGCCTCAGCTGGAGTATTGTGTCCAGTTCTGGGCGCCGCATTTTAAAAAAGATGTGGAGAAATTGGAAAGGGTCCAAAGAAGAGCAACAAGAATGATTAAAGGTCTTGAGAACATGACCTATGAAGGAAGGCTGAAAGAACTGGGTTTGTTTAGTTTGGAAAAGAGAAGACTGAGAGGGGACATGATAGCAGTTTTCAGGTATCTAAAAGGGTGTCATAAGGAGGAGGGAGAGAACTTGTTCACCTTAGCCTCTAAGGATAGAACCAGAAACAATGGGTTTAAACTGCAGCAAGGGAGGTCTAGGTTGGACATTAGGAAAAAGTTCCTAACTGTCAGGGTGGTTAAACACTGTAACAAATTGTCTAGGGAGGTTGTGGAATCTCCGTCTCTGGAGATATTTAAGAGTAGGTTAGATAAATGTCTATCAGGGATGGTCTAGACAGTATTTGGTCCTGCCATGCGGGCAGGGGACTGGACTCGATGACCTCTCGAGGTCCCTTCCAGTCCTATAATCTATGAATCTATGAATCTATGAATCAAATCCCTGCTATTGATCTCTACATTCTTTATTATCATGGCAATTATATCAATAACTTATTCTATTACCCAATAACTTTATTGAGGGTCAGATCTGGCATTTCTTGTGCATATGAGTTTCCCAGTGGGGTACTCTAGGAATGCAGAATTGGTACTTGGAATGGAGTGATGTAGATGGATATTTTTAATTCTGTTTTACATTTTCATGTTTATTTGACTAGAGATAGTACACCCTCTTCTCACCTCCTTTGGCCTTACTCTTTTATCTGAAACTGTAACCAAACCTGTTCAGTTGCATTTTTTTTCCTGAGAAGGAAAAAAGTTCAGTAAATTTATTTTTCATTATTTTTCATTTTGTATACCTCTGCACCTTTATATTCTGGCTCAGGCCAGAGTTATATAATACAATGAGATATTTCTAGGCCATAGGAAAACAATAGTAACAGCTCTTTCAAAATTTCCATCCCTATTTTGCAGATTTGAGAGGTCTAGATAATTGCAATAATGATACCAACCCTGCAGTCCTTAGGATGGGATTTTCTATAGTACTTATGAGGTCTAAGAACTTTAAGAAAAAACTATTGACTTTGAATAGGTCAATTGGGAGTTAAGTGCCTAAATACCTTTGAAGATCTGGGCATTAGTCACTTTTGGAAATCCCATTTCTTAGTCTTTATTGAGGCAAAACTCCCATATAAGTACCAAATTCCACAAAGCCTTATTTGTGTGAGAAATCTTTAGTCAAATAAGTATTCCCATTGGGTTTGACTTCTCTATCCCTTGCTGGTGTAGATCAGGAGTAGCTTCATTTAAGTCAATTGAGTTACACCAGTTTGTAAGTGAGAGGAAAATTAGATACATTGGATTGAATTGAATTACTTGCTTGAGTAAAGATTACTCATGGGAGTCAAGGTTACAGACTTAAGACCCCCGTCAGTAAGAGTTTTTGGCCAAGTCAGAACAAAAGGACAGGCATTTTGCCTGAGTATAGACAGTATTGAGCCCAATGGTTAGAAAGGCATTCAAACTTCAGACATTTATCTGAACGGACCCAATCCTCCATACTTTTTAAAGTTGGCCCAATATTATCTGTAACCCCCAGTTTTAGCTTTAAAAACGTCGTGGCATGTTATTCCACATGTTTATTAATATTTTCAATATGGATTAGCTTTCTTGTAGTGCCTTATCATAATTAGTAATATTTATGGCACTACACTCAAATAAAAAAAATACTATTGTGGAGCTCTTCATCATGTCCCCAAATACTGCAAAGCTACCAAAATGAAAACATGGAGTCAGTAGTGCCATAAGTGTACATGACATTAATTTTTGCTTTTATTGCATTTCTTATGCATTACACTGAAAATATGAGCTTGTGATGTAATTTGCTACTGATATAGGCAAGGGAAATTTTATTTTACCTCATTGAAGTGGCTTGACACAAAGAACAATGTGCAAAATTAGATAAAAAACTTTATCTGAGGGATATGACTCAGGGTAAAAAATATTATAATGATGATACCAGTTTTCAAAGGCATTTCTGAGAACTATGAGAGGACACTATTCAATACTAACAGTATGCAGTTTTGCATCGAGAAAAATTGGTGCATTTTAGTTCTGGGATTGGGGAAAACTATTCATCAGAAAGACTGGTCTTTAATATCTGGTTTTTGGTAAAGTGAATTAGGATCCTGGACAGCTACAGAGGAAAAAGAATTTATGTTCAAGAACTTTCATCTCATCCTTCCTATTTTGCTCCTTATTTTGGAAATTCATAACCTAGAATAAGAAATCTTTTTAAAATATTGAATTAGTCTATCAAAACAGGAATTTTATTTAAATATATATGCAAAGCTAGAACAGTCCAATGTATCATTTAGTTCAGTATTCTGTCTCTGACAGTAGCCACTACCAGATGCTAGTGAAGAAGGATGAAATAAAACAAACACATAATGCACCTAAATACTTTGCATTGGCAGAAATTTCCTGGTGACCTCAGGAAATGTTTATTCCCTTAAACTTTTTTAGTTATTTAATTACTAATGTAATCTTCATATATATGTCTTATTCTTTTTTTGAATATTGCTAATACTTTTGTCTCAGTCATATCCTGATGTGGTGAGTTCCAAACATAATTATTCTTTGGATTAAAACTTATTTTCTTTTCATATTCATTTTTAATTTTGACTGTCCTCTTGGTCTTCTGTTAAGGGAAAGAATAATTAATAACCATGTAGCCATTCATAGGAAGGGACATCCTCATGATTAAATCTTCAGCAGTTGATTCCAGCTGTGGATTGTCATCTGGTGATTTTTCAGTGATTCAAGCCCATATGTCTCAAACTAGCCAGGCTTTGGATTTTTTTGTTTATATTTGCAGTCTGTGTTTATATTTGTTTCTCCTTATTGGCCTGTTTTTAAAGTAATCTACTATTCCAAGTCCCCTTTTGAAAACCCTCATGTTCTAATTTCACTCCTGTCATGCCTTACTTTTGAGCATAATATAAAAAACATGTTGGTATTAATAATCCTTGCAAGGTGCATGTTTGCCAGCAAAGCTGTTCCATAGTCTTATGAGAGCCTTCAGTTTTACATTGGAGAGAATCATTGCCACCTTTGTTGCATCCTGTGTGAACTCTTAGGTAATATTATGGTCTCTAAAAAACACAGCATACGACCATAACATTTACCACGGGGAAAATTTTCCTCTTGGATCTACACTTCAGATCCCTTATCTTCAGTTTGCATCTCTGTTACATAAACTGTACTTGTTCCACCTGTGGAATCCCCATCACTGTCAATGGCTACCAGGGTGTTCTGCATGTGAGATGAGTGCAGCATGTGCTATGGAGATCCACAGCTGACTGAATTAAGGATAGCTTTATAGGAAGCTAGGAATTTACTTTAAATCAAAACCTTTTAATATTTTAAAATAGTTTCTTTTTTATAATTACAATAAAAACATTTTAATAAAATAAACATTTAGGAAAATAGTCCCAGAACCCCTTTTAATTAGAATTGAAAACAGTGGATCCTTTGCACACAGTAGTATGTAAATAGAACTATTATGATACCATTTTAAGCTAGGATTTTGCATGTTTTTGTAAATGCAATTTGATGCATTAGTTTGTTTGCCAGGACTTTACATAGTAAGATATTGATTTCAGTGTGTTCCTCATGTAACATCGCAGCACTTCAAATATTGTGTCATTGGTTATGAGAAACTGACAGGCTGTTTTATATCATCTTGTAAGAGGGCTGCTTGTTGCACATTGCTAATCGTGGCATTGTAATTCTTTCAATGGACCCCTTACTGTACAGCATAAATCTTAGTACCCCAAAATCAATATTTTTTACATAGTGGGGCAGATGTTCCCATCTGTTCCAATCCCCAGTGCATGTGATATTTCTTTCACTCGATAGTCCATATTGCAGACCAATGGAGAAGTAAGATTCTTGAAGAATGTGACAAGAAGTTTCACTCCTAGTGGCTTTTATCTAGCAGCTTTTATTAGACTGGTTATTCAGAAGTCCCCAGTTATATATTAAATTAGTGTAATTGTCAACATATGTAACAACTGCTGATTAAAAATAGCTGTTGTGATGTCATTAAGACTAACTTTAGTATTTGGTACATTCAGGTCTGTTAGCTTATTTTTGTATATATAACAAAAGTGCCCGGTAATAACTTTAAAATAAAGGTGCTGATCCAGCAACCATTGAAATCAATGGGAGTATCTGAAATGACTACAATGGCAGTTGGATCAGGGCCCTGTAAACTTTGAATATGTTGTCTTTTAAAATGTGAGCTGTTATTTACTAGGAACACATAAAACATTCCAGGGTGTAGAAAAGCATTTTCTCTCTTTTGCTACATTCTAACCGAAAATTGTATAAACTGATTTATGAAATTTAATTTTACTGGATTGTGAAGGGTATACTGAGAATTTGTGTGCAAAATTGAAGCTGAGGGCTAATTAAGATGATTGAGTTACGATCCTTTCAGAAATGGGGTTTATGGTAGAAATGTGACAGACCCATACATTTTCTGCTACTGCCAGTGCCACCATAATAAAGAAAAAACTGCTAGACAGAATCCAGTATATCTCCCCCCCCCCCCACTTAAAACAGTTAGATGTTATTTTTTTATTTATTACACTGAACTGGAAGCTAAGTTTTAATATTACCCCTTGAATAAAATAGTTTTGGTTTTTCTCACCAAGTTTGACCCTTTCTCCACTGACTCCCTCCCTATGTTCCATTCATGGTATCTCAGAGCAATATGCAGCATTCAAACTTGCAGAAGTTTAAGTTCAGTTTTGTCAGGCTAGAAAGCAGTACTTTTTGGTGAGTTTAAATTAATGTCTGAACCATTCTCTTGGCCATAGATGTATCCATTATGACCAACATGCACAAAAAGTCAGTAGCTAATATGAATGTAGAAGGGCGGAGCACAAGATTTTGAGTCAGCCTTGGTATTGTGTAGTACTGGGCAAGCCGCATCATCTCTTTGGTTTTAATTTCCCCATTTGTAAGATAAGGCTAATGATACCTAACTATCCACCTCACAGGAGCATTGAGGATTTTCTGCCTAATTCTCAGCCTTTGAAGGATTAGACCTTATACACCTCTACCTCGAAATAACGCTGTCCTCGGGAGGCAAAAAATTTTACCATGTTATAGGCGAAACCGCGTTATATCAAACTTGCTTTGATCCGCCGGAGTGCACAGCCTTGCCCCCCCTGGAGCACTGCTTTACTGCATTATATCCAAATTTGTGTTATATTGGGTTGCGTTATATTGGGGTAGAGGTGTATTATTAAACCCCCTCTGTGAAATCAAAGGTTTGCAGCTCACTCTAACATCCTGCAACATTTTCATTCCACACAGCCAGCTCTCATCAGTTTGTTCTGCAGTTGCTCCCCATCCCCATCATCTGTATTAAAATCACCCAGCATGTTGCTCCTCTACTGTGCATAGCATCGCTTCCACTAGGTGGGCTGGAATATGTGGAATACTAGATGTGAGCTAATAGGCAAGGGAGAGCCAGGTAGCAGTTGGCCAATCTGGTTTTCCTCACTTCTGTTACACTTCCCATCTGCCACCCTCTCCAAAATTACTGTTCTCTAGGCCTGCCCTGTGCATCAATGAGGACCTAATAGTCAGTGTTAGAGCACAGAGGAGAACCCAGGTTCCCAGTGGTACATTTATAACATACTTTCTATGCTATGCTCCTTTGTTTTGTATGGTGACATTTCATTCTCTTTGGTCCTGATACTGCCACAGGATCTGCTAGCATGGAACTCTGTACCCATATAGAGATCCATTGATTTCAGTGGGTCTCCACACAGGGATCCATGCTAGGGGATCCTAATGTAGAATCAAAAACTTTATTAATGATTAACAGTTGGAATTTAAAAAAAATAACTTTTAGTGTCTCTATTAATTTTTTGACTCCTATTATTGTTTATCAACAACTTTTATTTAGCTAGATCCTACCCATTCATGTATTATTGTACTGTACAGTTAACCATGAGAGAGCCATCAATCAATCAGTAGTAAACATACAAAGAGAAATCCTTGCATTCTTGAGTTACACCAAATATATTCAGCTAATCTAGTTTGGCTTGCAAGAAGGCGATAAGCGATAAAGAGAGGTTTAGATACTAGTGTTTTTGATCACTGTGATTCTCCTATGTTACTTTAGCCATGCCTTGAACTTTGAGCCTTTGAGTTAGACTCCAGTAACCAGTGAATTCAGTAGTCCTGGTAGATAGGGTGCAATCCTGAAAGGAGCTGAGAGCCCTCAACTTCCATTAAAGTCAATTTGAAGTCCCATTGACTCATGTTTAGAATTATGGCAAACCCAGTAACCTATTGATTCTCAACATAATATTCAACTGGGGACACAAAAGGAGAGGAGTTTGGGGTGAAATAAATAAACTGCTGATTCTGACTGTAGTTGTAATTTTCATCTGGAAACTCTATAGAGAGAAGGTCTTTTCATAGATTCAAGTATTTTAAAACATTAATATTATTTAAAAAACATACTTACAAACCATTGCATAAACTGAAAAGTTGTGTGAGTAATTTTCTTTTAAATTTAAGGTACTCAATAATTTATTGGAAAACGGGTGTTTTACCAGAAGTGAGATTTTTATATTGGTGATAATACAGGTATAATTTGATACGGACTTGTATCCAATGGAAGCAACATGGCCATTGTTGCCCACCATCGATTGTGAATTTTGTATATTATGCTTCTGTTGTGCTGGAACTCAAATCAGACCTGTGCTTACTCTGTGGCCCATTGCATGAGATTTACAATGAGAAGCACTACCCTGTTGATTTTTACCTCATTTTACTTAAAAGCATAGAAGCTAGATTCCTATTATTCTTCTAAAGTCTCTCTGTAGTTAAGAGTACATGTACAGCCATTAAGGGAATGTTTGATATTACACTATATAACTGGAGATATATACAGCAGTTCCAAAGTTTCAGAATAACTTCTTAATTTCGGATGCATCTTAACCTCTGCCTTGCTCTTTGTCTTATGTGTTTTAAGTGTTTATAAAAAATGACATTTATTTAGAAGAAATCTCCTTGAATATTTTCATTCTTAAAAAAATAAAATATACCAAGGCAAGCATACAGTATGTTCCATAAAAACAGGGATAAACTTTGCAACTCAGGGATCTTACAAACAAATACATAAGTCCTAAGTACTTATTGTCAGCTATATCCTGCAAATCTTTATTTAAGTGTGTAGAGATAATCAGATGAATCAGGGATGTCTAAAAAAATCTGGCATGTCTTGCACCCCCAGAAAGGGCATCTCGCACCCCTAGGGGTGTGTGCACCCCAGGTAAAGAACCACTGATCTAGACTGCTCTCAGTGGTACCAGATGACAGAACAAGGAGTAATGGCCTCAAGTTGCAGTGAGAGAGGTTTAGGTTGGATATTAGGAAAATCTTTTTCACTAGGAGGGTGGTGAAGCACTGGAATGGGTTACCTAGGCAGGTGGTGGAATCTCCTTCCTTAGAGGTTTTTAAGGTCAGGCTTGACGAAGCCCTGGCTGGGATGATTTAGTTTGGGATTAGTCCTGCTCTGAGCAGGGGGTTGGACTAGATGACTTCCTGAGGTCCCTTTCAACCCTGATATTCTTTGATTCTATGAAAACAAAAGAAAAAACACTAAAATTGGTTAGCATAAAGTTATAGCTTTAATTTCAAAGCACAAAAGTAAAGAAATTCAAAATTAAAATTTAGACTTAGGGCCAAATTCCATGTGTGTGATTGATATGCACTGATAGCAGTGTGTTAGCTGTCCTAAGGGCAGAATTTGTCCCTGTTGGTTTAACTCATGCTAATATGCCAAGTACTGAAGAGATCTGTAAGCAGTAGGTGATGCTTTATATGTCTCAATTAGAGATGGAGCCAAGCTGCAAAGTTTGGATATGGTACTGAGACAGAAGTTGTTTTGATCTGGGATTTTGATTTAGGCCATTGTTTGCAACACCTGAGCATATGAAGGCAGACTAAGGACAGAGTTAAAGGCCCCATTTTAGAGAATTTCTCAACCACTTTGCACTCCAATTTGTCCACCTGGAAACTGGAAACAGTAATACTTACCTGTCTCTCAGAGGCCCAGTCCTTTAATTCTTGCACACCCTAAACTGTCATGACTTCAAATACATTTGGGGTTATGCAGGGAATGCAGGAATAGGACTCCAGGGTGTTACGAGGATTCATTAGTTAATATTTGTGAAGCACTTTGAAGATGAAAAGTACTTTAGAAATGCTAAGTATTATTATCAATATTAATAAAACAGTTCTAAAACTCTTTGCTTTTGAAGGTTTGCTATATTCAACAGCCTTTGCCAGCCAATTAATGGAGTGAAATCACTGTGCCTGATACTTCTCTCCCATCAATGTAAATCAGGATTAATACCCCTGAAGTTAATAGAGCTAAATCATTGAAAATGGGTCTGACATCAGAATTAGGCCCACAGATATTGGATGAAATTGTGCCTGCTACCTCTGGTCATAAAGAACAGTGTTACAATTGTGTAATTATTAAAGCACTCAAAAATGATTGGGAAGTCCAAATAGGATTAACCTTGCCCACTACTACCTGATATTACCCTCTGATCCTTGTAGGGAGATTTTCCTCTCATCCAGATGCACAGCAACATGTTAGTAGCTCAAAAATGAATGGCAAGAAGCTTTCCTGCCTTGATTCACACACATATGTTATCTATAATTACTTATTCCACCCTTTAATTTGCCTGTATTTGTGCAGGCATAACACAAAGTGACAATGCAATTTTCCATTGAAAATTACAAAAGAATGACTAAAAGAATCACGTACTTTAACCCCCACCCTCGCCCTTCTGCAAATATGTACTAGGCTGTACTAAAATACCTGCCCTTTGAAACAAGCATGTCTATTTTTTTCATCAGTGCATTTGAACTGATTTTCATGCTCCTTTTGCTGTTTTCAGATATTCATTTGCTGTATAGTTTTTAGAACCTAGCCCAATATGGCCAGTTAAATTCTTTCTCTAAATACAAACAAACTGACTGTTGCAAAGCTAATTATATATAACAAAAAAACCCCTCTATTTAAAAACATAATTGAGGTTCCAAAGTCAAGCATGTCAGAATTAAGGTTGCTTGTGCAATCTTAATTGAGCCCTCTTGTGCGTAAGTATTGTGATACAATCTTTAATTACATGGTCACATACTATTTTTTCTACAGGGCCCCTGCTTCATTCAGTGCAGGATGGATGGTGCTCACTTTGAGGCAATGAACCTAATGAGTCAATATTTTGTTTTCTCCTCTATTCATTGTGTTTCCCCACAATGTATTTGCTACACACTATTCACACACTTCTCTTAAGTCAGAATTATTCACTTCCATGTGGGCTTTTCTATGGCGCTTTCCACTACAGTATCAGAGTGCTACACAGATATTAATTAATATATTTTCAAAACATTCCTGTAAGGTGAGGTGGTGGTACTATCTCTGTTTAACCGATGGGGAACTAAGTCACAGGCAGATTAAAGTCAAAAGCATCCGCTTATTTTTGGATGCCCAATTCAAGACATGAAGGATCTTGCTATTTTTTAAGAGTATTTAGCATTATATAACACTGTATAGGTTCAAAGCACAGCTCCCATTGACTTCAGTTTCAGCTATGAGTGCTCAGCACTTCTGGAAATCAGATTCCAGGGTCTCAAGTCAGGCAACAAGAAAATGAGGAACACACAATTAGTCACCACCTCTGCAAAAAAATTGCATGCCTCTGCCTAGGAGCCAGACCTGCTGCCGGCCGCTTTCGGGGTGCAGTGCAGTCCACGATGCCAGGACAGGCAAGAAGCCTGCCTTAGCATCTCCGCTGCACCACTGACTGGGAGCCGCCTAAAGTAAGCCCATACGCCAATTCCCTGCCCCAGCCCTGAGCCCCCCCAAATCTGGAGCCCCTTCCGGCACCCCAACCCCCTCATCCCTGGCCACACCCCAGAGTCTGCACCCCAGCCCAGAGCTCTGACCCCCTCCTGCACCCGAATCCGCTGTCCCAGCCCTGAGCCCCTCCCACACCTCAAACCCCTTATCCCCAGCTCTGTTGGGTTGGAGCATCAACAATTTTTTTCAACTGGGTGCCAGAAAAAAAGTTTCAAAACCACTGCTGAAATGTTTTTTACTTTACCTCTTTGTTACACTGATCCTTAAAACAGCCAACCTCTTTTAGATGCAGAGCTGTTCCCTATAGGAAACCTTAAATTTGACAGGAAATAGCACCGGATATAGTCAGATCCCATTTGTCTCCAGTGCTATTTGATATCTCTGAGACCTGTTTTGTTTTTGTTTTTTTTCTGACCAGTGAAGGGAGTTAAGTTAAAGCAACCTGATCTTAGAGTCACTTAAAGTATGTCCTCAGCCCAGCAGCACTCTGCATAAAATATTTTTTCCTTTTTAGTACAGAAATAAAAAAATCCTGCATGGGGAGTGAGGTACAAATTTACTAACCTGATGAAATTCTAGAATGCAAACAAACATTTGGTTTGTTGTTTTCCATCACATCCAAAAATAGATAATTGGATATTTGGCCACCATTTATTCAGAACTCAGAGTACACTCGTGCTCAAACAAAATCTTATTTGACAATTTTTTAACATTAATAGCTTTATTAAACAATATTTGGCTTGTTGATGAGTAAAGACAGAATTGTTTTTCAGTTTAATAAAATTTCCAGAAACAACATGTCATGAACGGTGTTCGAAGATTCATTCTCTTACTTGTAATACCTAGCCAAATAAAAATAATTATTATCTTTACATAAGGTTTCTTTTAATAAACAGTGATAAGATCATTTTTGTCATTGTTAATACTGCATCGCCAATGTTCGTAAAATAATGATACTTTACATATAAACAGCTAATTATTTTTAACAAAAAGAACAGGAGTACTTGTGGCACCTTAGAGACTAACAAATTTATTAGAGCATAAGCTTTCGTGGACTACAGCCCACTTCTTCGGATGCATATAGAGTGGAATAAATATTGAGGAGATATATATACACACATACAGAGAGCATAAACTGGTGGGAGTTGTCTTACCAACTCTGAGAGGCCAATTGAGTAAGAGAAAAAAAACTTCTGAAGTGATCATAGAATCATAGAATCATAGAATATCAGGGTTGGAAGGGACCTCAAGAGGTCATCTAGTCCAACCCCCTCCTCAAAGCAGGACCAATTCCCAACTAAATCATCCCAGCCAGGGCTTTGTCAAGCCGGGCCTTAAAAACCTCTAAGAAAGGAGACTCCACCACCTCCCTAGGTAACGCATTCCAGTGCTTCACCACCCTCCTAGTGAAATAGTGTTTCCTAATATCCAACCTGGACCTCCCCCACTGCAACTTGAGACCATTGCTCCTTGTTCTGTCATCTGCCACCACTGAGAACAGCCGAGCTCCATCCTCTTTGGAACCCCCCTTCAGGTAGTTGAAGGCTGCTATCAAATCCCCCCTCATTCTTCTCTTCTGGAGACTAAACAATCCCAGTTCCCTCAGCCTCTCCTCATAAGTCATGTGCTCCAGACCCCTAATCATTTTTGTTGCCCTCCGCTGGACTCTTTCCAACTTTTCCACATCCTTCTTGTAGTGTGGGGCCCAAAACTGGACACAGTATTCCAGATGAGGCCTCACCAATGTCGAATAAAGGGGAACGATCACGTTCCTCGATCTGCTGGCAATGCCCCTACTTATACAGCCCAAAATGCCGTTAGCCTTCTTGGCAACAAGAGCACACTGTTGACTCATATCCAGCTTCTCATCCACTGTGACCCCTAGGTCCTTTTCTGCAGAACTGCTACCAAGCCATTTGGTCCCTAGTCTGTAGCAGTGCATGGGATTCTTCCGTCCTAAGTGCAGGACTCTGCATTTGTCCTTGTTAAACCTCATCAGGTTTTTTTTGGCCCAATCCTCTAATTTGTCTAGGTCCCTCTGTATCCGATCCCTACCTTCTAGTGTATCTACCACGCCTCCTAGTTTAGTGTCATCTGCAAACTTGCTGAGAGTGCAGTCCACACCATCCTCCAGATCATTAATAAAGATATTAAACAAAACCGGCCCCAGGACCGACCCTTGGGGCACTCCGCTTGAAACTGGCTGCCAACTAGACATGGAGCCATTGATCACTACCCGTTGAGCCCGACAATCTAGCCAGCTTTCTATCCACCTTACAGTCCATTCATCCAGCCCATACTTCTTTAACTTGGCGGCAAGAATACTGTGGGAGACCGTATCAAAAGCTTTGCTAAAGTCAAGGAATAACACATCCACTGCTTTCCCCTCATCCACAGAGCCAGTTATCTCATCATAGAAGGCAATTAGGTTAGTCAGGCATGACTTTCCCTTGGTGAATCCATGCTGACTGTTCCTGATCACTTTCCTCTCCTCTAAGTGTTTCATAATTGATTCCTTGAGGACCTGCTCCATGATTTTTCCAGGGACTGAGGTGAGACTGACTGGCCTGTAGTTCCCCGGATCCTCCTTCTTCCCTTTTTTAAAGATGGGCACTACATTAGCCTTTTTCCAGTCATCCGGGACCTCCCCCAATCGCCATGAGTTTTCAAAAATAATGGCTAATGGCTCTGCAATCTCATCCGCCAACTCCTTTAGCACCCTCGGATGCAGCGCATCCGGCCCCATGGACTTGTGCACGTCCAGTTTTTCTAAATAGTCCCGAACCACTTCTTTCTCCAAAGAGGGCTGGTCACCTTGTGCTACCCAGTGCAGCAGTCTGGGAGCTGACCTTGTTTGTGAAGACAGAGGCAAAACAATCATTGAGTACATTAGCTTTTTCCACATCCTCGGTCACTAGGTTGCCTCCCTCATTCAGTAAGGGGCCCACACTTTCCTTGACTTTCTTCTTGTTACTAACATACCTGAAGAAACCCTTCTTGTTACTCTTAACGTCTTTTGCTAGCTGCAACTCCAAGTGTGATTTGGCCTTCCTGATTTCACTCCTGCATGCCTGAGCAATATTTTTATACTCCTCCCTGGTCATTTGTCCAATCTTCCACTTCTTGTAAGCTTCTTTTTTGCATTTAACATCAGCAAGGATTTCACTGTTTAGCCAAGCTGGTCGCCTGCCATATTTACTATTCTTTCTACACATCGGGATGGTTTGTTCCTGCAACCGCAATAAGGATTCTTTAAAATACAGCCAGCTCTCCTGGACCCCTTTGCCCTTCATGTTATTCTCCCAGGGGATCCTGCCCATCTGTTCCCTGAGGGAGTCAAAGTCTGCTTTTCTGAAGTCCAGGGTCCGTATTCTGCTGCTTTCCTTTCTTCCTTGTGTCAGGATCCTGAACTCGACCATCTCATGGTCACTGCCTCCCAGGTTCCCATCCACTTTTGCTTCCCCTACTAATTCTTCCCTGTTTGTGAGCAGCAGGTCAAGAAAAGCTCTGCCCCTAGCTGGTTCCTCCAGCACTTGCACCAGGAAATTGTCCCCTACACTTTCCAAAAACTTCCTGGATTGTCTGTACACCACTGTATTGCTCTCCCAGCAGATATCAGGGTGATTAAAGTCTCCCATGAGAACCAGGGCCTGCGATCTAGCAACTTCTGCTAGTTGCCAGAAGAAAGCCTCATCCACCTCATCCCCCTGGTCTGGTGGTCTATAGCAGACTCCAACCACGACATCACCCTTGTTGCTCACACTTCTCAACTTTATCCAGAGACTCTCAGGTTATTCTGCAGTTTCATACCGGAGCTCTGAGCAGTCATACTCCTCTCTTACATACAACGCAACACCCCCACCTTTTCTGCCCTGCCTGTCCTTCCTGAACAGTTTATATCCATCCATGACAGTACTCCAGTCATGTGAGTTATCCCACCAAGTCTCTGTTATTCCAGTCACATCATAGTTCCCTGACTGTGCCAGGACTTCCAGTTCTCCCTGCTTGTTTCCCAGGCTTCTTGCATTTGTGTATAGGCACTTAAGATAACTCATTGATCATCCCTCTTTCTCAGCATGAGACAGGAGTCCTCCCCTCTTGCGCTCTCCTGCTTGTGCTTCCTCCCAGGATCCCATTTCTCCACTTACTTCAGGGCTTTGGTCTCCTTCCCCCAGTGAACCTAGTTTAAAGCCCTCCTCACTAGGTTAGCCAGCCTGCTGGCGAAGATGCTCTTCCCTCTCTTTGTTAGGTGGAGCCCGTCTCTGCCTAGCACTCCTCCTTCTTGGAACACCATCCCATGGTCGAAGAATCCAAACCCTTCTCTCCGACACCACCTGCGTAACCATTCATTGACTTCCACGATTCGATGGTCTCTACCCAGGCCTTTTCCTTGCACAGGGAGGATGGACGAGAACACCACTTGCGCCTCAAACTCCTTTATCCTTCTTCCCAGAGTCATGTAGTCTGCAGTGATCCGCTCAAGGTCGTTCTTGGCAGTATCATTGGTGCCCACGTGGAGAAGCAGGAAGGGGTAGCGATCCAAGGGCTTGATTAGTCTCAGCAGTCTCTCCGTCACATCGTGTATCCTAGCTCCTGGCAAGCAGCAGACCTCTCGGTTTTCCCGGTCGGGGCGGCAGATAGATGCCTCAGTCCTCCTGAGGAGGGAGTCCCCGACCACCACCATCCTCCTCTTCCTCTTGGGAGTGGTGGTCATGGAACCCCCATAGAATCATAGAATCATAGAATCATAGAATATCAGAGTTGGAAGGGACCTCAAGAGGTCATCTAGTCCAACCCCCTGCTCAAAGCAGGACCAATTCCCAGCTAAATTATCCCAGCCAGGGCTTTGTCAAGCCGGGCCTTAAAAACCTCCAAGGAAGGAGACTCCACCACCTCCCTAGGTAACGCATTCCAGTGTTTCACCACCCTCCTAGTGAAATAGTTTTTGCTGATATCCAACCTGGACCTCCCCCACTGCAACTTGAGACCATTGCTCCTTGTTCTGTCATCTGCCACCACTGAGAACAGCCGAGCTCCATCCTCTTTGGAACCCCCCTTCAGGTAGTTGAAGGCTGCTATCAAATCCCCCCTCATTCTTCTCTTCTGGAGACTAAACAATCCCAGTTCTCTCAGCCTCTCCTCATAAGTCATGTGCTCCAGACCCCTAATCATTTTTGTTGCCCTCCGCTGGACTCTTTCCAATTTTTCCACATCCTTCTTGTAGTGTGGGGACCAAAACTGGACACAGTATTCCAGATGAGGCCTCACCAATGTCGAATAAAGGGGAACGATCACGTTCCTCGATCTGCTGGCAATGCCCCTACTTATACAGCCCAAAATGCCGTTAGCCTTCTTGGCAACAAGAGCACACTGTTGACTCATATCCAGCTTCTCGTCCACTGTGACCCCTAGGTCCTTTTCAGCAGAACTGCTACCTAGCCATTCGGTCCCTAGTCTGTAGCAGTGCATGGGATTCTTCCGTCCTAAGTGCAGGACTCTGCACTTGTCCTTGTTGAGCCTCATCAGGTTTTTTTCTGCCCAATCCTCTAATTTGTCTAGGTCCCTCTGTATCCGATCCCTAACCTCTAGTGTATCTACCACGCCTCCTAGTTTAGTGTCATCTGCAAACTTGCTGAGAGTGCAGTCCACACCATCCTCCAGATCATTAATAAAGATATTAAACAAAACCGGCCCCAGGACCGACCCTTGGGGCACTCCACTTGAAACCAGCTGCCAACTAGACATGGAGCCATTGATCACTACCCGTTGAGCCCGACGATCTAGCCAGCTTTCTATCCACCTTACAGTCCATTCATCCAGCCCATACTTCTTTAACTTGGTGGCAAGAATACTGTGGGAAACAGTATCAAAAGCTTTGCTAAAGTCAAGAAATAAGACATCCACTGCTTTCCCCTCATCCACAGAGCCAGTTATCTCATCATAGAAGGCAATTAGGTTAGTCAGGCACGACTTCCCCTTCGTGAATCCATGCTGACTGTTCCTGATCACTTTCCTGTCCTCTAAATGTTTCATAATTGATTCCTTGAGGACCTGCTCCATGATTTTTCCAGGGACTGAGGTGAGGCTGACTGGCCTGTAGTTCCCCGGATCCTCCTTCTTCCCTTTTTTAAAGATGGGCACTACATTAGCCTTTTTCCAGTCATCTGGGACCTCCCCCGATCGCCATGAGTTTTCAAAAATAATGGCTAATGGCTCTGCAATCTCACCCGCCAACTCCTTTAGCACCCTCGGATGCAGCGCATCCGGCCCCATGGACTTGTGCACGTCCAGTTTTTCTAAATAGTCCCGAACCACTTCTTTCTCCACAGAGGGTTGGTCACCTTCTCCCCATGCTGTACTGCCCAGTGCAGCAATCTGGGAGCTGACCTTGTGCGTGAAGACAGAGGCAAAAAAATCATTGAGTACATTAGCTTTTTCCACATCCTCGGTCACTAGGACAGTGCATCTTTTGCCTTCCAATCGGTGGAGTCTCCTTCTGCTCCCTTCCCTCAGATGGGTCATCTAGTCCACTCTCCGCATTAGTACCTGTAGAGAGAACATGGAAATGATTGCTCACCTGTATCTCCATTGGTGCATGGATGCTCCTCTTTCTCCTTCTGGAGGTCACATGCTGCCAAACCTCTTCACAATCCTTCTGTCCCTGCTGCGCCTGCTCTGAATCTTCAGAGCACTGTGGCCATACAAGCATCTCCTGACGTCTGTCCAGGAAATCTTCATTTTCCCTTATGGAGCGCAGAGTAGATACTCGTTTCTCCAGCCCTCGAACCTTCTCTTCCAGTATGGAGACCAGCTTGCACTTTGTACAGACAAAGTCGTTTCTGTCCTGTGGAAGAAAGACAAACATGGCACATCCTGTGCAGGTTACAACAGCTGATCGCTCACCTTCCATATCACCATCCTCTTAGGAGCTTCCTCAGCTGTTGCAGGATCTACTCAGAGAAACCTGCAGATGAAAGCCTCAGTGAGCTCTCCCCAAGTGAACCAGCTCTCCTCAAGCGATAATCAAGATAGCCCAGTACAGACAGTTTGATAAGAAGTGTGAGAATACTTACAAGGGGAGATAGATTCAATGTTTGTAATGGCTCCGCCATTCCCAGTCCTTATTCAATCCTGAGCTGATTGTGTCTAATTTGCATATCAATTCCAGCTCAGCAGTCTCTCATTGGAGTCTGTTTTTGAAGTTTTTCTGTTGTAAGATAGCCACCCGCAGGTCTGACATTTAATGGCCAGACAGGGTTAAAGTGTTCTCCCACTGGTTTTTGAGTATTATGATTCCTGATGTCAGATTTGTGTCCATTAATTCTTTTGCGTAGAGACTGTCCAGTTTAGCCAATGTACATGGCAGAGGGGCATTGCTGGCACATGATGGCATATATGACATTGGTAGATGTGCAGGTGAACGAGCCCCTGATGGTATGGCTGATGTGATTAGGTCCTGTGATGATGTCACTTGAATAGATATGTGGTCAGAGTTGGCATCGGGCTTTGTTACAAGGATAGGTTCCTGGGTCAGAGTTTTTGTTCAGTGATGTGTGGTTGCTGGTGAGTATTTGCTTTAAGTTCGGGGGTTGTCTGTAAGCGAGGACAGGTCTGTCTCCCAAGACATGGTCACATAAATACCACCCTATACCGGAAACCTATTGACCGCTACACTTACCTACATGCCTCCAGCTTCCATCCAGGACACACCACACGATCCATTGTCTACAGCCAAGCTCTAAGATATAACCACATTTGCTCCAATCCCTCAGATAGAGACAAGCACCTACAAGATCTCTATCAAGCATTTTTAAAACTACAATACCCACCTGCTGAAGTGAAAAAACAGATTGACAGAACCAGACGAGTACCCAGAAGTCACCTCCTACAAGACAGGCCCAACAAAAAAAATAACAGAACACCACTAGCTGTCACCTTCAGCCCCCAACTAAAACCTCTCCAGCGCATCATCAGAGATCTACAACCTATCCTGAAAGACGATCCTTTACTCTCACAGATCTTGGGAGACAGACCTGTCCTCGCTTACAGACATGTGCCAGCAATGCCCCTCTGCCATGTACATTGGCCAAACCGGACAGTCTCTATGCAAAAGAATTAATGGACACAAATCTGACATCAGGAATCATAATACTCAAAAACCAGTGGGAGAACACTTTAACCTGTCTGGACATTCAATGTCAGACCTGTGGGTAGCTATCTTACAACAGAAAAACTTCAAAAACAGACTCCAACGAGAGACTGCTGAGCTGGAATTGATATGCAAACTAGACACAGTCAACTCAGGATTGAATAAGGACTGGGAATGGCTGAGCCATTACGAACATTGAATCTATCTCCCCTTGTAAGTATCCTCACACTTCTTATCAAACTGTCTGTACTGGGCTATCTTGATTATCACTTCAAACGTTTTTTTTTCTCTTATTCAATTGGCCTCTCAGAGTTGGTAAGACAACTCCCACCTGTTCATGCTCTCTGTATGTGTGTATATATATATGTCCTCAATATTTATTCCACTCTATATGCATCCGAAGAAGTGGGCTGTAGTCCACGAAAGCTTATGCTCTAATAAATTTGTTAGTCTCTAAGGTGCCACAAGTACTCCTGTTCTTTTTGCAGATACAGACTAACATGGCTGCTACTCTGAAACCTATTTTTTAACAATTTACTTAATTGATTCAGTCATTATCTTCTTCTGGTAGCCCTGTTATTTCCAGATTAACTAATTTCCAATGTGTTTCTTTAAAGTTTACCAAAGTTGCTTGAACTTCTATCTTTATAGCTGAGATTGATTTCTGAAGACAATATAGCCTTTTAATAATCATTCTGAAAAGTACTATAGAGTCTCTTTCAGGACTTTTAAACTGAAAGATTCTACTGATAGCATATAATCTTCATGTGAACTGGAAAATGAATTGCCTTGTTTCAAGGAGTCTATTTGCATATGACATTTTTAAAAGATAAACTGTGGTAAACAAAGATCTAAAAAGAAATAGAAGCAAATAAGAACAATAAAAAGCATCATCATCCTTGAACCAAATTTGGAGGGAAAAAAATGCTGGAATTCCCAGTGCTGAACATTTTGATTGCTGCCAAAAATCTTTTGGGAATTGCCTTGCTTGTTGCCAATGTTTTGAAAATAGGGACCATGATATTGAGACATATTTAAATTAAGTATTTGAAGTAAAGATAAGTGTCATTTGATTTTTCTCTCTGGTTTTATGCAGTGTATGGCACAGAATAGAGACTTCATTTAAGTAACAGAACAAAAGAAACAGACACACACACACAAAAACTTGTAGCAGAAGTATCTATCTGAAAAGTTATTAAATGTCACTATAATTTATCATGATCATACAGGGTTCAGGAAATATATAGATAATGCGCCTGATGTATACTCCCTCCTTACTTCTGCAGGAAGCAGAACAGTCAAACCTTATTGTGCCTAGCCCCACAATTCCACTGATGACAAAGTCAAGTCTTAGAGTGATCCTCTAAAATATTGGGTTCAGCATGAAAATGAGTTGGGCTGCAATCATGGTCCTAACTAATTTTATACAACTGCCTTCAGTGAAGGGAAGCTGCTACTGTATAAGGGCATAACCTATACTTTGCAGGATTGGGCCTTAAAATTACTGTTAGGGGTGCTGAAACAATTTGTATAGGAGGGGTGTTGAGAGCCATTGAACCAAACAGTAAACCCTGTATATGATGGAAACTACTTCAAGACTGGGGGTGCAGCAGCACCCCCTGTTTCAACACCTATGGCTACTGTAGACCATCGTTGTATTTAGAGGCTAGTACCTTCAGAAGTCCATGGAGTCAAATGAGTAGAAGAAATCCTGAAAAAAAGCAATAGAAAAACATGCAAAGCAGAAGAGAGGAAGGATGGGCTTGTATTTAGGCACTGGATGGGGACTCTGGATATCTGAGTTCAGTTCCCATCTATGCCACAGACTTCTTGTGTGACTGTGAACACTTATTCTCTCTGTGCCTTTGTTCCAGATCTGTAAAATGTGGGTAATAATAACATTCACTCCCTTCTTCTTTTGTTTTGTCTGTACAGTCTATGTAACTCTTGAGTGTAGATGCTATCTCTTACTATGTGTTTGTAAAGTGCCCAACACAATAGGGCCTAGGTGTTGGTTAGGGCCTCTAGATGCTATTGTAATGCAAATAATGATAAATAAGAGAGAAAGCAATGAAGACGAATGTGTTAGCGAAAGAGTGCTAATGATCATTGGAACAATCTTTCTTAACTAATAGAGTATTACAGATTAATTTCAGACCAAAAATTGTGGTCCACCAAAGGTTCTGATGGGCTACTATACATTCTTCTGGGTGCTCACTGGAATAACGTGTTCCATACTGACTAATGGTTCATTCTCTCACAGCATAACATTGTTACAAAATCTGTTAACAAGATTAATGTATCCTTAATAAAATTATGTTACATTATAAAAAGCACTTTAACAAACATTGTCAAAAGATTCTTTATTGTATCTTATTTACATGCAGAAGAAATGGTGTGCTTTTGGAAACAAAAGGAAACTCTAAAATTTGTGTAAGATTGTATTTTCTTGGGATGAGTGTCAGTTGATTAAAAGCTTTTTCTTAGGCACATTGCACTTTAATAGTACTTGCTAACGATATGGTAAAAGGGTTTTTTAGTGTGTTCTTGCAGGAAGTGTTTATGAAAAGTCATAAAATATAAAGCTTTTTAGTTCTAACAAAGGGGTAAGTGGAAAAACTAGTCATTTTTATTAATACCTGGTTATATAAAGGTTATAACTGAACAATATTCATTTTGTCTGAGTAAAATAGTTAATGTAGATTCTGTGTTTGATAAGTTTATTAAAAAGAAAAATGGTATGGTTTGAAATAATTTAAAATTATAAAGAGATGGTATAATTCATTAAAATTTGAGTTAAAATGAAGATTTGATTTTCAAAAGTGATATACTGTCCAGTAAAATGATATTTTCTACAAAAATACTTTAGCTCTGATTCATAGCCCATTGAAGTCAGTGGGAGGATTCCCATAGATTTCAGTGGGTTTTAGATGATATGCTTTGGTCCTGATCTTGCATTCCTTGTGTAATCAAAATTCTCATTAAAGTCAGTCAGAATTGTGGGTGTGTACAAAATGTGGATTTGTGTACCTTGCTTTTGTGTGACTATAAAATTGCTAATACAGAAATAATACTAATGCTGACCCAATGTTCTAAACTTTTCTGCAATTCTAATAGGCTTGAATTTTAACTTTTTTTTAAAATGAGAAAACACAAAATAAAATAAAATGAAAAGAATTAACTGCTGCAGAAGAGAACATGGAGAATGTAGAGGTGCTCAGTTTTGTGTTTCTACTTTAATGTGTATGCAAACCACTAGTTAAAGAACAAAGAGGCTTTATACTAACCATTTGTCAACTTTCCACTATTGCACTTCAGTTTTAAGGTGAAGGGAGTAGTTAGGGTGACCAGATCAGCACTATAAAATATCGGGACGCAAAGAGGGGGGGAGCAAAAAAAAACCACAAAAGGAGTTTCAAAGGGGCCGGGGGCATTAGCAGGCCCCGGCCACGCACACTGCCCTCCTCGCGGAACCTCCCACCCCCTGGCCCGCCACGGGCATATGCGGCACGCAGTGGGTCCGGGCGGGGGCAGCGCGGAGCGGGCAGGGGCAGGGTGGGTGGCGCGGGCCGAATCCCCGCTGCTGCCGGGGAGCCCAGCGCCTCTCCCTCCCACTTGCGGCTGCGGCTCCTTCCCGGCTGGACACACCTCCCGCCGCCCCGGCCACATGCAGTGTGTGTGCCCCAGGCCTAGTCTCCCTCCCGCCGGGAAGGAGCCGCGGGACGCGCGCCGCATGTACCCGGGGCAGGCCGGGGGGCGCGTCCTGTCGGGAAGGAGCCGCAGCCGCGAGCGGGAGGGAGAGGCGCGGGGCTCCCCAAGAGCAGCGGGGATTCGGCCCATGCCCCCGTGCTGCCCCCCCGGCCCCTGCCCGCTCCGCGCTGCCCCCGCCCGGACCCACTGTGCTGAACCGCGGGCTGCAGCGCTGGAGCAGCCTCCAGGCTGCACTCCCGGCCCCAGTTTGCAGCGGCCTGGGCAGGAGCCCTCTGGCGCAGCAGGGGGCTCAGAGCTGAGCCCACCATCTCCCTCCCTTGCCAGTCCCCCTTTGCCCGCCTTGTGCCAGAGCTGACTCACCAGCTCCAGGATCCAGGCACCGCCATCACCCCCTCCCTCCAGGCTTGCGCCACCATGCAGTTGCAAGCCTGGGAGGGAGGAGGAATGCTGCATGGTTGGGGAAGAGGCAGGGCCAGGGCGGGGATTTGGGGAGGGAGCCAATGGGGGAAGGAGGGGGTGGAGCCGGGGCGGGGGAGCACGAGCGCCAGAGCGGAGGGCAAAATTTCTTGTTTGTCCAGTTTCCCGACCAAACAGTGGTTGGGACATGGGACAAAGAGGCAAATATCGGGACAGTCCCGATAAAATCGGGATGTCTGGTCACCCTAGGAGTAGTATGTTGTAGAATGAAAAATTTCAGTGAAACTATAAACAATTCTAAATATTGGAAAACACACAAAACTACAATATTAAACTGAATAATCTCTCTAAAACTTTAAACAGATGATGGTCGTTAGAAATGTTATAATAGCTAGTGTAGCAAAATTAAAGTTTTTAATGGATCTGCTTTATGGTGCAAAATTTAGAAGTTGAAAACACTTTACATTCTGACATTTTAATCTCCCATAAGTAGTGGAGAGCAGTAGCTTTGAAGGCTTAATGTTATCCCTACCCCATGTTCTATTTCTTATGTCAGTAATAGATCATTAGGGGAAAGTGAGCTTTATATGTACATACTTTTCTGTTGTATGTGTACAATGACTAAATCCCTTTTTAATTTAAAGGAATCCATTAACCTGAACAGACTTTAAGAAGCACTTTCAAATTTCTAAGTACAGAACAAACAAGTAGGGAAAGATTTTCAAGGGCACAAAAGAAAACTAGGCAGTGAACTCTTATTGAAAGTCAATGGGAGTTGGATGCTAAACTGTCCTTTGTGCCTTTGATAATCCACAACCTTAAAGGTATTCAGGTTCCATACTTGCACTGAAATTTTATGTAAAATCAGTTAGAGTTAGGCACTAAATACATTTGAGGATCTGAGCATGAATGCTTAGTAAAGTACTTATTATAGTTAGTACAGCAATCATAAGGAATGATTGGAAATAATTTATATTGCTAATATTATTTAATTTAAAAAAATAATAATCTTTTAGGAAGACATATACAATTGTTTGTCCTGACCACAGCCTGATTGTTCTGATTCTATATCATATCTTTTTTTTTCTACCCTTTGTCTCATTGTGTATTTTAGATTTAAAGGACCATATTTCCTTGTGTGTTTTGTACAGCACCTAATACAGGCACTATCTGAAGCAAATAAAATAATAACACTGCTCTACAGCCAAAATGCTTCTGAAATAAATGTAGTCAAACTTTACTAATTCTGGGTCACTGAGAACAAAAATTATGCTTAAAATTGTTGATTGGCTCTAGTTTTCAAGATATGCTATTGGGTCAGTATATACGACCCTTGACTTGGGAATGGCGGAGGATATGTGAGTTATAAAGGGAAGGGATCTCAATTTAAACCAGAAATGACTAAAATACATCTTTGACTGGATCTATGAATAAATCTATGACAGGGTTTGGACAGTACTTACTTTTTAGGCAAAACAATGAATGATGCAATCTGAAGCTGGTATTGCATCATACATGATATGAATTGCATCATGTTATTCCTAGAAGTCATGGATGATCCAATCATAACGAAGCTTACATCACTCTGCTGAACAAATTGCCTTATCAGCGCTAGAAATCATACAGTGTCGTGCTCTCTTATTTGTCAGTGTTTGATTTTGCAAAGGGACACACTTCTGTTTAGCCAAAGTGAGCAGAGATGCCTCGTACTTGTGTGAACAGTGCAGATAACTTCTGCTATGTTTGTCGTGAAGTGACTTTTGCATCACAAAAGCGCAGTATAAGCACTATGGTTAAGAAAGCCTACACCTTTATTTTGGCTGTAAAATTGGAGATCAGGACAAGAGGTGGGCCTGAACCATCAATGTCACAGGACCCACATTTTTTCCCATCCTCCTCCTCTGAACCACACCTCATAACACAAGGTGAACTGAATGACCTTGTCAGGGATTTGGAACTACCCAAGAGTAAGGCAGAGCTGTTGGGCTCCAGACTAAAGCAGTGGAATCTCCTGGCAGGTGATGTTAGGGTTTCCATGTTCCGTGACCATCAAAAGGATCTTGTCCCATTCTTCTTCATGGAAGGTGATCTTGTAGCCTGCAACAACATCGATGACGATCCAGATGAGTGTTCATTGAAGACGAGTCTTAAAGCTGTTTTACTGCATAATGGCAATGTTTTGCCATCAATTCCAGTTGGTCATGCAGTCCATATGAAGGAAACCTATGACAACATGAAACAACTTTTGAGGTGCATAAACTATGACCAACATCAGTGGCAGCTTTGTGGCAATTTGAAGGTTGTTGCTCTCTTGCTTGGTCTGCAGACTGGATACACAAAGTACTGCTGTTTTCTCTGCGAATGGGATAGTCGTGCAAGAGATTCTCACTACATCAAGAAAGATTGGCCACTCCGACAGTCATTAGAGCCTAGGAGGAAAAGTGTTGAACCACCACTTGTTCAATCAAGGAAGATTTTGTTACCACCCTTACACATCAAGCTGGGTCTGATGAAGAACTTTGTCAAGGCCATTGACAAAACACAAGCAGCTTTCAAGTACCTCCATGGAAAATTTCCAAGGTTAAGTCAAGCTAAGATAAAGGAAGGTGTCTTTGTTGGTCCTCAGATTCGTGAACTTCTTCGAGATGATGCATTTGACCATGCACTGCGTGGCAAGGAAGAGACGGCATGGAAAGCCTTCCAGTTAGTGGCAATAAATTTTCTCGGAAACAACAAGGCAGACAACTACAGGTTGTTGGTGGAAAACCTTCTCAAGGCATACAAAAGCCTTGGTTGCAACATGTCACTAAAGATACATTTTTTGCACTCTCATCTAGATTTTTTTCCACCGAACTGCGGAGCAGTGAGCGACGAGCACAGCGAGCGATTTCACCAGGACATTGCAACAATGGAGAAACGCTATCAGGGCAAATGGAGCCCATCAATGCTTGCAAACTATTGCTGGACAGTGACAAGAGATGCTCCATTTAATGAATACAAGAGACAAGCCAAGAAGCGCCGAGTAGACACTGAATAGGACTAAACTATCTACATAATAGTTTTTTGCCTTTTGTTTCATAATAAATTTTATTTCTATAACCCTTTTGCTGATTTTTAAAGTGTTACATAAACAGGACAGGTGAACTATTATCATGTAAAGCAACCATAAACACATGAAAATACCTAGGTTTATAATTTATTATTAAAACTCTACTATTTACACAATATACACAGACATAAAATGTAAAAACTTAAATATCTTAGAAACAGTAGCCAATCCGTTGTTTTAATTGTCATATTTGAATTCAGCACATCAAAATACATAATAAATAGCACATTTTATCTCTGAAGCAGACAACTTCTCAAAAATTGTAGACCAGTGTAATAATTTTTTTAAATATACCACAATTTTAATGTAAAATATTGTATCTAGAAGTGTGAATTTTGTATATCTTTAATCATTAATGAGATTTGGGATTTCAATAGAAGTATGTTAAATTATGCACAGGTGCCCAAAGTCCAGAGCTAATTGTATCATTCTTCTTCTATGCCTCTAATAACAGAGGCAACTGTGCTCAATAATATTAAGATTTTAAAAAAGAAAGGAAACCCCTCTCGTTTCACTTGAAAACTAGGTGCATTTGGATGTCAGCTGACCTGAGATATTAGTCTAACTCCACCTTAGATATTTCAATATATAAATGAAGTTTCAGCAAGTGCCTGCTTCAGAGATTATGACTATTCAAAATTCCACAAAGCAGAGCTATAATTTTTCGAAACCCCCTAGAAAAATGGTATTTTCTTTGTGTCTGATGTAAGATCAGCTGGTTTTCTGCTTATTGTCTACAGTGTGTTTTGTAGTACACTGGAATCCTGCTATTAACTTGCTACTGTGTCTAAAATGTGTGTATATGGGGTCATCTGAGGTAATAGCTTGGCTCTGTTGAAGTCAATGGAGGTTTTTCATGAGTTTGGAGTCTGTGAGTTACTGTGTTCTGACCGTCTAGAATTGTCTGGGGTAAAATAAAGAGGAAAATTGTTTAACTCCTATTTACATTTTTGTACTTCATGATCTAGTTAGTGTTTCTCTGTGAGCTCTGTTTGGGAGCTTGCTAGTTTGTGGTGGTGATCTCTATCAATCCATGTGGATTTTTGTGAGAGAGTTAAATAAAAGTTAACTGATTTATTAAGGAAACATAAGTAAGTATTTTTAATTCTTCAATAGATAGGTTGGATCCAGAGAAAAGATCTGAGGATTTCCTTTTTCATTTCCTGAAGAATGTAAGAGAACAGTCTGTTTCCAGAATGAACAATTAATAGTATGGCTTTGTATAGTGTAGCCAGAGTCTTTAGCTTTAATGAAACTTTAGTTCTTACTATAAACTGAACGTTTAAAAATGATTTTCTTTCTAATAGTAAAGCAGTGAAATAAGAAATGAAAGACAGCATTTTGAATGCATCTGTGGAGAAGTAACTAATATAACTGACATATCTATATAATATCTCTCTTTCACACACACACACACAGTGTTTATGTGCGGTTAAAAACATAAGTGACGTCTTAGGGGAATATTGTGTTCCAGAAGCAACCTTTATTGAAAACAATTGCAAACTGTGCATGCCAAACCACTTAGAGAGGAACCTTTTGCCAAGTACTTGGTGAATTTGAATGAAATGGCAGGGACAAATCTTTTTGGACCATTCCTAGAAGAAACATTGCATAACATGTTTGTGGTACCTGAAGGCCAAAACTGACACAGACCATTTGTGCAAGCTGCACATAGAAAAAAACATTAAGCTCTGGCTATGGAGATAAGCCACATTTCTGAAATGACAAAACCAAGTATGCAATAGTTTAGAAGTTTTCAACTCATTCAGTTAAAGTCAGGGTAGCAGCAGAGGAAAATTAAGGAGTCTGGGCCTCAGATACCATCTTGGAAGCACCAAAGTGTTTTGTGCCCCTGTAAGAGACTAGACTGCTGGAACTGTAGATGGCGGGAACATGATGCAAGAGCAACACCTTCACACTAGTCACACAACGAAGTATGTGACTGTAGAACCTGAAGAGGTGGAAAAGCCAGCATCAAAGTGAAAGGACGCGGAGGAACTGCATACTGTTCAACTTAGAGAAGATGCTTTATCATTACTAGGTACTGATTGAGTATTGATAAATGATTACTAAGTTAAAATCAAAATTGATACTGGGGCTGCAATCTATATAATGTCAGAGGCTGGGTTATATGGTAAAAGATTCAGAAAGCTTATCCTAAAACAAGCAGAGTGTATACTTAAATCTTAATCAAAAGAAAAAAATAAGGTTTGGGCAAAATGAAATTAATGGCTTGGCTGTGTACTCTGATTGATAAAATATGTACAGTACAAACTATGAGTGACTTCAATGGGATCTGCAGGAGGCTCAGAACTTTTGGTATCAGGTCACTTATTTGGGTGCCTAAATATGGATATATAGGAGCCTAATTTTAGGTACCTGTTCTGAAAATTTTGGCTTCAGATTCTAACATACATTGCTATTGAAAAGACCAACCAGGCCTCCTTATACATTGTACCTGGAGGATAGTGTAAGTGACCTTAATCTCTGAGCCTGTTGAGAAGGTTATTCTGCCTCATAGTCAGGTGGGCTTCTTTCTTCAATTTGAATTTACCTTTTCCTTTGTCTTTTTGCTGACTCTAGGCTTGGCCTTTTCCTCCTTAACTTTAATTTTGACTTGACTCCTTTTGGCTTTAGTCTGAATCCTTTTCTTCTCTTGGCCGTTCTTCTTCTCACTTTCTGCATTTTCTAGCTTAGTCTCTCCTGGGAGTTTGGTTCAAACTTCTGAGTTCCTTGATCAGAGAGCACATAAACAATCATAGCATCATAGAATATCAGGGTCGGAAGGGACCTCAGGAGGTCATCTAGTCCAACCCCCTGCTCAAAGCAGGACCAACCCCAACTAAATCATCCCAGCCAGGGTTTTGTCAAGCCTGACCTTAAAAACCTCTAAGGAAGGAGATTCCACCACCTCCCTTTGTAACCCATTCCCCCTCATTCTTCTCTTCTGCAGACTAAACAATCCCAGTTTTCTCAGCTTCTCCTCATAAGTCATGTGCTCCAGCCCCCTAATCATTTTTGTTGCCCTCCGCTGGACTCTTTACAACTTTTCCACATCCTTCTTGTAGTGTGGGGCCCAAAACTGGACACAGTACTCCAGATGAGGCCTCACCAATGTCGAATACAGGGGAATAATCACGTCCCTCGATCTGCTGGCAATGCCCCTACTTATACAGCCCAAAATGCCATTAGCCTTCTTGGCCTCAAGGGCACACTGTTGACTCATAAATCTTCTATGCCATGAAGTCGGATATCAAATTTGTCAATTGCAGTTCTAAAACACTCATTTCAGCAATGGCTTTGCACTGTGAAGCCTGGGTCTGTGGAAAAGAAGATCACTAATCTGTTTTCCACAACTGCACTCTGAAAGCTTTCCCATGAGGTGGACTTTTAAAAATACAGTGTGGGATCAGCATCTCCCACGCTGTGTCTAACCACATGTTCCATGCTTTGAGGGTTTCCAATTAACTGGTCCAGGCTGCTTGGCTGAGATCATTAAAGATTTTAAGATTTATGGGATCAGCTATTGAATTTCTTGCTGAATTAACTATTGAGCTATGATTGCAATCTTCCTTGAGCTGCTCCTTAGTAAAAAGAGGCAGCAGATAAAGTGGTACATCATTTTCAGCACTGACACAGCCAGACATGGACAGCTCTATCACTGAATCTACTGTGACCATTTCACCAAAGAGCATTATTTCCTTTTTCTATGGTTCCATTTCACCATAGTACATAGTTTCAATGTACTATTCCCAACTGCTTTAAAAATTTACAGAATGCAGCATAATGTTGTTTTATGGTGGCCACATTTTCTAGCAATGCTGGGATATTTTAACCACATCTCTCTCAGCCAGGTTTTCATTCTTAACCTGTCCCTAAAGTTCTCAACTACACCTATTCAGGTTTTCTGACTTCTGTTTCTGATTTTTTTTAAACCTCATTTCACTGAAATTCCCTCCCCTGTATGTTCCCCTATGATCTTCTTAGAGGAATATTCTTATTTAGATTTTCCAACAAACTATAAATCAGACCATTTCTTCATGGTTCCACAGACATTTTTATAATCTAGATTTAGGCCTGATGCCTTCAGTGTACCCTACCTTCTTTGGTAGAGATAAGGAAATGTACTTAGTATTCATCATCACTCTTATCAGCATGATTCTAGATGCAACATGAAACTGCTTAAAATGGCCTACCCACTTTTAAAGAGATTATAGGAAATATTAGTTCTGTCACTTTACAATCTATGTTTTATTTTATTTTACTCTCCAGTGCTCTCACCTCCCATTACTATTGTGCCTTTAGGCAGTTTATTTTTCTCCCTCTGCTCCTGTGGAGATGGCCTCCTTCCTTTTTGCTCCTATGAGATTTGGGCCTCTGTGTTGCAGTTTCTCTGGTTTTGGCCTGCAGCCCATGCTTTTTAGAAGAGAGCTGTTTAAGGAGTTTACTTTTCCCCATTCTGTTGGTTTATTCTTTGCCTTTTCCTGAGGCTGGGATTTTCCCTGTTACCATAGGCCTTTTCAGGGCCTCAACTGCTCTTTCTCCTCTTTCTCTTTTTCACTTCTGCACTGGCAGCACAGACTACTGTAGGGGCTGCTCCAATTAACTGTGTGTGAGGAGAAACTCTTTCCTCACTGAAGAGGAGTTTCACTTATTCTTTTTGTTGCTTTCTCCTCTCTCTGGAGGTGGGATCCAGACAGCTCTGATACCATGTTATGGTGTAGTGCATGCACATATAGTCATAACCGTTCTTTATTAGTAATAACTAGAAAGTGATAAGGAGAGCAAATCACCAGAATCTGCAATTCAGAAGAATCCAACAGAAGAACTCAATGTATAGAAGAACTGATACAGCATTATGAGGTTTGCATGTGCTGATACCAATCTCTTTGCAACTCAGTGTGAGGACAGAATGGCACAACCAGTACACTGGAATGCTTAAAATGAAACTATCCACAGAAGTTATTTTGGTGGCCTAGTTTGGATCCTGTATAGCAGGGATTCCCGACCTGAGACCCAGCAGAGCATTTCATAAGGCTCGCAACACAATGTGCTAATGGCTGATTCATTAGTGTTTTGTCGTCATGTTTACATCATTTTAGTTTACACATGTGTAAATAGACACTACTGTACATAGAAACAACCTATCGAAAAACATACAAAACAAGCTGAACTTAAAATAAAGGTGACTTTAAGTCTTATTAAAATATGTAGATTCTGTTTGGCCTAAACAAGGTTCTGCTACCGTTTATATGTTATAAGTTTGGGCACCACTGCCATTTAGAATTGGGGAATGCCTGCCCTGAAGCCTGTAATATACTTGAAATTGCTTCCTGCTCTCATTGGAAATGGGTTTCAGATATGAAGGCTGAGGATTCATACTAACTTTTCAAAAAATGACACTGTGACATTCTGTACCTTGGGGGAGTGTAGTATAACCCCCATATTCTTTATTTTCGTATAATCAGGATCTCACATATAAAGCAAGCAAGCGGAAAGGTTATGATCTGCTGAAAGTTATTTCTCTATCCATATATGTGTATCATTAATGCATATGAAGTTATGAGAATTGTGTTGTATGGTGGTCACTAAAGCATGCTGTAAGTTGGGGAATCAGCCAGATATTAGCTCCCCAGAGGCAACAGCAAGGAAAGTAACCAACGCCCGGGCGGGGTGTCAAATAAGCCCATCAACAGCCATTGTCCAGCAAGGGAGCTACATGCAATGACTCACCTGCATGACGCCCCACCAGGGGAATTGCTCAACCTTGCTTGAAGAGACTCAGCAATGCCACACAGACATGCCTGGACTTATGTTCTACAAGCACATGGACTGAGAATATAAAACAGACAGAGTAGACACATACTATGCCCTTCTCTTGCACCCACCTATGCTGCAACCAACCAAGACACTGAGAAGAAGACAAGATTCCAACAGAGGAGATTGGCCCAGGTTTAAGGAATAAATCTGTATACTAAGGATAGCAATATCTGGTGGGATGAGAAAAACTGCTTAATCTAGTTGCTGCCCAGTCTAATAGGGTTGAGAGTTTAGACTGCATGCTTATATTTTATTTTATTTTAGTAACCACTCTGACTTGTTAGGCTTTGACTTATAATCACTTAAAATCTATCTTTATAGCTAATAAATCTGTTCGTTTATTCTACCTGAAGCAGTGCGTTTGGTTTGAAGTGTGTCAAAGATTCTCCTTGGGATAACAAGCCTGATACATACAAATTTCTTTGTTAAATTGCGAACTTATACCTGCTGGACGCTGCAAGCTTATATGACTGGACACTACAAGATGGAGGTTCCTAGGGTTGTGTCTGGGACCGGAGATACTGGCTAGTGCCATTTGGTTATAAGCAGCTGGGAGCAGCTTACATGCCAGAGGTTGTGCGTGAACGGCCCAGGAGTGGGTTCTCACTGCAGAGCAGGGTAAGGCTGGCTCCCAGAGTCAAGGATTGGAGAGGCCTAGCAGATCACTGGTCCGGATAATGCCAGAGGGGAATGTCACAGACACCCCCCCCCCAAAAAGCAGCTCCCATTAGTACCACTTTTGGCATAACAGTGGAAGTTTTGACAACTGTTGCATGGATTTCCAGAATATGTTATATCAAACAATGGTCCTCAGAAATTCATAAAGAGGAATGTAATTGAGGATATTTGTTCATCTGCTTATCAATATATATCTTTAAAGGACTGACATTGACCTTTTTAATTACCCCCTTTTTTGGTCGCCCAAATGCTCAGGAGTGTTCTAATCTGGGGCTTATTTTGGGCCCATTTCTATTCCAAACTTAAAAAAAAAAAAAAAAAAGGGAAATAGGAAGCTATTCAGATATGATAATGTGCCAATTTGGTTTTGGTCTTATGCTTTCATTCAAATCAGTAGAAATAATGAGAACAAAAGGGTAAAAATTGATAGTGACTTCTCTCCTAAACAACAGGTGTTAAAGGGAGATTACAGGAGAGGAAAGATGAAAAAATAAAGATAAGGAAAAATGGTACTGGGTCCAGTGATCTGAATTATGAAGGTAAATGGCAAATTGATTGAGAGACATTTAAATCAGTTATGCTCTTTAAAGAATAAAATTATATCAGACTGAAAGTTTAAAAATAATATTTACTAGAAAAAAGACAGTTTAACTTTCCCTCACTTAAAGAATTTATGTCCATCATTTGACAAAGCAGCTGTTGGTCCTACATCAGCTGTTAGGTCTGAATCAGTGTCTACAAAGGATGTAGAAGATAGCGATAATAGGGGACTTCAGTAGGGCAGCATTCCCTATTAAAGTCAGGAGTGTGATATGCGTGGTTTGTTTTCCCAGTTGTAAAACAAGAAAGGAAGGCAGAGGAGGAGATTTGCCACTTTAACAGACTTGGCATCTGCCTCTTGTAAACACCCTTCTTTGGCTGATTCCACGTCTGCAATCTCTGGGTTTGGAATGGGGAATCCCCTTTGGGTCAGGTGTGTGCCTGTTGTTTCTTAGTTTGGAATGGGATGGCACCCACCTCTTGTGATTAACCGCCCCCGTGGATGATGTTTCTTCAGCAGGTCTTCAGTGACACAGCCCTCTGGCTGAGTCACACACACTGTCTGTAGGTGGAACAGACATAACCCCTTCTGGGTTGTAAAATCTCTATCTGGTCACAGCCCTGGTATGGGGCCAAAGAGCCAAGGCTTCCTCCCTGGAAACACTGCCTTCTATAACGGTCCAACAGGGGCCCATCACAGGACCCTCAATTAGGGTGTCCTTATCAGCAGTCCTCCCTGAGCACTCTCTTTAACCGGACGAGCAGGGCCAATCACGGTATCCAGGGCCGGCTCCAGGCACCAGCTGAGCAAGCTGGTGCTTGGGGCGGCAGATTGTTCGAGGTGGCATTCTGCCCAATCCTAGGGCGGCACGGCCGTTTTTTTGTTGTTGTTGTTCTGCTCCAGCTGCAGGGCAGTCCTCTTCCTTCCCGCCCCACTGACTGGAGCGGAGCCCTCGCGGCAGGCGGCAGGAGGCGGCACAGTGGGAGGGGCCGCATGGCAGCACCCCTGCTGTAGCCCTGGCTGCCTCCCTCTCTCTCTCCCGCTCGCTCTCTCCCCCTCCCCCCCCAGCTGGTCCCCCTGCACCCACGCTCCGGCCGTGCCGCAGTTTTTTTTTTTTGGTTTGCCATTCTGACCTTCCCCCCCCCCCGCAAAAAAAAACAAAAAACGGGGCAAAAAATGCCCCATTTTTTGTTTTTTTGGGGGGCGGCCAGAACGGCAAAGCAAAGAGCCGTCCCTGACGGTACACTTGTTTGATCTGGCTAGATTCTGGGCTCAGTCATTGCTTGATCCCTGCAGCCTGCTAGGAGCTCCTCTTTGTTCCCTGGTCTTTGGCAGCCCTCTTTGGGCTCAGTCCTTCCTATACTGAGCTGGTCCTGCTGTTTTTCCCGTCAGCCAGGAACCCAAGTTTCACTCTTTCAGCTCCAGGCAGCAACTGTCACAGATACTCCTTTTTATATGGTCCTCCTGGCCCCGATTGGCTGCTCCAGCAGGCTTTCTGATTGGCTGCCTCCCGTGCAGCCACTTTAGGTAGGGTGACCAGATTACCACTATAAAATATCGAGACGGGGGCAGAGCCAAAAAAGGGGGCGGAGCAAAAAAAAGGGGGGGGCAGAGCAAAAAAAAAAGTTTTAAGGGGCCTGGGGCATTAGCAGGCCCCGCACGCTGCCCTCCCCGAGTCCCCGCGGAGACTCCCGCCCCCTGGCCTGCCACGGGCATATGCGGGGCGCAGTGGGTCTGGGCGGGGGCAGCGCGGAACGGGCAGGAGCCGGGGGGGGCGGCAGGGGCCGAATCCCCGCTGCTGCCAAGGAGCCCCGCGCCTCTCCCTCCCGCTCGCGTCTGTGGCTCCTTCCTGGCGGGACGCGCCTCCCGCTGCCCCGGGCACATGCGGCGCGTGTCCCCCGCGCCTAGTCTCCCTCCGGCCGGGAAGGAGCAGCTGGACGCGCGCCGCATGTGAGTGGGGCAGGCTGGGGGGCGCGTCCCACCGGGAAGGAGCCGCAGCCGCAAGCGGGACGGAGAGGCGCGGGGCTCCCCGGCAGCAGCAGGGATTCGGCCCAGGCCCCCGCACCGCCCACCTGGCCCCTGCCTGCTCCGCGCTGCCCCCCCGACCGGACCCACCGCGCTGCCCCGCGGGCTGCAGGGCTGGAGCAGCCTTCAGGCTGCGCTCCTGGCCCCAGGTGCAGCAGCCCGGGCAGAAGCCCTCTGGCGCGGCGGGGGGGCTCACAGCTGAGCCCCCCTGTCTCCCTCCCTTGCCCGCCTGGTGCCCGGGTGCTGGAGCTGACTCACCAGCTCCAGGATCCAGGCACCGCCGCCGCCACCCCCTCCCTCCAGGCTTGCACCGCCATGCTGCAAGCCTGGGAGGGAGGAGGAATGCTGGGGAAGAGGCGGGGCCAGGGCGGGGATTTGGGGAGGGAGCCAATGGGGGAAGGAGGGGGTGGAGCCGGGGCGGGGGGGGCCCGAGCGCCGGAGCGGAAGGGAAAATTTCTTCTTTGTCCAGTGTCCCGACCAAACATTGGTCGGGACGCGGGACAAAGAAGCAAATATCGGGACAGTCCCGATAAAATCGGGACGTCTGGTCACCCTAACTTTAGGCCCCTGGAGGACTTCTCCTTTACTCTTTTCTTAGGCGGGGTGAGGCAGAGCCATGAGGCCTCCAGCAGGGGGCCTCCATACCTCGTCTACCCTGTTACAGCCCTCCACAAATGTTTAGAAAAAATGGTTTGCCTCATTCAGCTCTCACTTACAATGAGGTAAATCAGAAGGAACTCTGTACAAGTCAATGGAGTCATACACAGTGAATAAAATAGATCCAAACAAGAGGGGTAGTCCTACCTGTACTGTACAAGGAGGAAGGGAGCTGTGGGGAAGAACTGCATACCCAACCAGGGAGAGAGGCAAATCTCTCCTCTGCTTTTAGCATTTTGTCTTCCTTATGTTAACCCTAGTTATAGCAATGCCACTGTAAGTGAAAGGAGAACTAGACTATTTCTGGGGGGCTTTTAATCAAAAATTTAGAAAGCTATTTCTCTGTGAGGGAGTAATTACCACACTACTGCATTCCAGCAATGTAAAGAGTTCTCATGCACAGAAGCTAAGCTATAATCCTTGTTGTAAGCTATAGATCTATTTGCTAACAATGCCTGTGGAAAATAAACTGGAGTTGTTTACAACTCCTAGAGTTGTGCTGGAAGAATCATAGAATATCAGGGTTGGAAGGGACCTCAGGAGGTCATCTAGCCCAACCCCCGGCTCAAAGCAGGACCAATCCCCACTAAATCATCCCAGACAGGGCTTTGTCAAGCTGACCTTAAAAACCTCTAAGGAAGGAGATTCCACCACCTCCCTAGGTAACCCATTCCAATGCTTCTTCACCCTCCTAGTGAAAAAGTTTTTGCCAATATCTAACCTAAACCTCCCCCAAAACAAAGTTAAAAACAAAGTTAGGCTGTGATATGTGTCTGGAATGTAGTTAAGTTACTGTTTTGATCTTCACCACTGTCAAATGGGTGCTGTGAGATTTTCCAGTGCACAGTCGTGTTCTACTTTATATCACTGATCAGAGTTCATGACTAATACTCTAAATACACTACATTAACAGCCAACTAACAGTAAAGTCTGCCCCTGCCTCCGCCCCCATTATTTTGGGATGTACGGCACTGAAAGTACAACTAAATGTATGGGTTTTATTTTCTCTGTAGGCTTTTCTGTGGTGTATGTTTGTATGTATGTATATTTTCTTTTTGTACAGTTTGACTCACAAACATTAATAGTTTATCATCACAACACCTCTATGACACAGACAAGTTTTATTATTCCTAGTCACCCATGGAAAAATGGAAAAGAGAGAGATTCAGAACAAAATTTCAGTGAGTTTTGGGCCTTTAGCACTTCTGAAAGGCAGGAACAAGGTGTCTACAGTTGGCCACCCAAAAACTAAGGAACACAGAAATAATGAACACTTCTGAAAATTGTCTGCATGTGACTTGTACAAGTCTGTAACAAAACCAGGATTAAAGTCCAGATATTCCAGTACATTGCCTTGGCCATAACACCCATCTTCTGCTTGTACAGAAGTAATATGAATCCTGCCACACTCAGCCATCTATCTATAAAACCCAAGATTCATGAAATTTAAAGCAATTAGCTTGGAAAGTTTATTATATTTGGGGGCATTATATTTTCCTTCATTGTGAAGCACAATCACTTATTTAAAAATATTCCTACATTCTAAAACAATGAGAATTAAAATTTACATTGAACAAGAATGCTGGGGAAAAGGGCTCTTTAAAAACTAGCAGATCTCAAAGAATATTTCCAATGGCAATTCACAGGTATTTTTTTTCTTCATTCCAATATTTATCTTGCTACAGCAGATCTGTTTATTGAGCTACAATTTCTGTGTTAGTTATCATATTGTGTGTAATGACATGTCTCTCTCAGAGTGTCTGAGTTTGCAATGAGCAGGGAGCAACGGCTAGGCCTGTGCTGTGCTAGTTTCAAATCCCTAGTTACGTACCTGTACAATGCCTGGCATTCTTCACATTAATGAGATTGTTCCCCATTTCCCTATGGTCATAAAATAAGGAAAAAAAATATCAAAAAAGTGACATGTATGGATTATAAACTATTAAAAGAAATGTTTTTAGATGTGGTTTAGGCTTACAGAATACCAATATATGTTAATATAAGCTGTGTGCTGTGTCATTAGAATTCAACGGGGGGCTCACTCCTGCTGTCATTGATGTTGGTGGCAAAACTCTCTGAGGAGTAACTGTTGGAACTGTTTACTTTTTACTAGTGCCCTTTGTATGTGGTTGGCAATGGCGATTTGTATGAATGGCCAATTTTTAGTGCACAATCGTGTGTCACATTTTCATATATGGTCACCATAGCTGCACCTGCAAATCAGCAATCAAAAATGTAGATGACCATAACTGGACATTTGTGCAAAAAATTGTCTGACTTATGCAAGTTTGACAATTGAACATTTAATTATTTATTATTATTATTAATTATTAATTATTATTATTAAAAATCTATGTCTGTGTGCCACTCTGTGTCTCAGGAAATGTATTAAGTAGGTTTTGCATTGGCTCATTATTGTAAACCATTGTTTCCATGTGGTGGTCAAGTCAGCTTGTATTGGGATATATTAATAGTTCTGAATTTTCAGGTAAAAATGCAATGATTTCATCATGAACATACGCTACCCATACAAGAAGGCATAGATCTGAGACCTTTGATTTCTCTGTTACACATAAAAAAATATCAACTCGTGCACACACAAACAAAGGTGGCTATATGCCATTGTGTGTGAAGCTGTATAAATCACTATAGTGTCTATTTTGTGTCAAATGTGACCATTTGTTGGAGTTGTTTTCTCATTAGTTCAGCTTCAGAAAAAAATAAAAAATCAAATGTATTTCCCTCTTTTAAAGCCTTTTTGACTGTACATCTGAAATGTAAGGCAGGCCTTCTCTTCAAAGAGTTTGATATACACTTATAAAGAAAACGGAGATATTTGCAATAACTGAATGGGTCAGCTACTGGTGTATTCAACATATGTTGGGAAAGGTTGCCAGCTTTTTATGTCACAAGACAATTGACATATTTATGTCAACTTTTTCATAATTATTTTTCCATTGCCAGATTCCCAAATGCTGACAAACCATCTTTCATATCTTTTCTAAATGACGGGCTTACTAACAGATACCCTCAAAAGGATATAATGTACACATAATCCTGTATCTCTCTGAAATTAACTCAAAATGGCTTCTGTCACAGCAGAACATTATTTAGTAATCTAAACCTTATTTAAATGAATTGCTGAAATGGGTGCCAGAGTAATATAAAAGGACCAATTGTGATTTAATGCTGTTATTATGGTGCCACTGAGACATTAATCAGTGTCACCAATACCAGTCTGTCTGTAACAAAGATGGCACTTTGCAACATAACAGTGTCCTGGGACTTTCTCAGAGTGCTCTTTCTGCTCAGATTTTATTTTTAATTGTATTGATTGATCAAAAGGAGTAAACAAATTGTTCCTTTAGACTATAATCATCATATGGAATCTGTGCAGTGTAAAAACTATAGTTAGCTTTGACTCCCTGTTTAGATGTGTTCAAGACTTCTAAATGGAATGCTGAATGGAATGATGAGAGATGATTCAAGCAATCTGATTCACTAATGTGCAAGACATTAATTCTCTCAGTGTTGGCAGAAAATGCATAACCCATAAAGGAAAAACATGCATAGCTGTATGATGTTACATATCAACGAGTAAATTATTATTCTGAAACCAGTGGAGCATGTGACAAAATGGCCAATGTTGGCATGGTGGGTGCTTTTCCTGGCGGGGGCTAAGACACCACCCCTTTCCCCTGCTCTTGGGGTGCTGAAGGCCCTGCTAGTGGCCCGGGAAGATGGTAGAGGAGGGAAGCAGGGGAGGGGTCTGGGTTTGCTCCTCACTCTGAGCCCCAGTCCCTCTCAACCCCTGCAGGTTTCTAACCTCTTTCCCCTTGGGCAGGGTTACCCTCGGTCCTTGATGCTGGGGGAGGGAGTCTCCCTGCCCTGATGGGGCAGGATCTCCCTTCCTTCGGTTCTCTGGTCTTTCAAGTCTCAGCAAAACCCCTCCAAATTCCAGTCCTTTCTCCTTCCTCACACACCATAACTGCCTGAAGCAGGGGGTTTTATTAGGTTCCTGACAGGTGCTCCAATTAACCTGTAGCAACACTCCCTAGTCTACAGGGAACCACACCTTAATTAGCCTAGGGCTATATCTCCCCTTTCCCACTCTCCCACTGCTCCCTGGCCCTCCTGTACCACAAGGGTTGGAAGAGAAGGAGCAAGTAGTTGCAATGTCTGACCAAGAGTTGAGGAAGCCATAATAGCCCATTTTAAAAGTGGATACTAACTTTGAGTGCCTGCGTTTTTGGTTCCCCAATTTGAGGCATCTTGTCTATGATTTTCAAAGGAACTTCCAGCCACACCCCATTGACTTAAATTAGCACCTCTGACAATCCATCCCTATGTTGCTCAAATTGGGCATCCAAAAACTGAGGGACATAATATTAGTATTTTGAAAATTTGGGGTAATGCCACCAATAAGTAATTTTGCTACCAGGAGTGTTAGAGAGAACTTGCTCAGAAGGGGCAACTATAATGGAATGCTAAACTGTATTATACTTTTCAGCCACTAGGTGGCAATGTGTGTAAAAATCCTTATTTGAGCTAACTGCAGCCATACCTGCAGAGCATTACAAGATCTTATGTGGAACACATCCGGTGTGTACCTCGCTAAGAAGGAAGCTCTGTAGCCAATCCATATCTGGTACAGGAACATAGAATCATAGAATCATAGAATAATAGAAGATATGGGTTGGAAGAGACCTCAGGAGGTCATCTAGTCCAACCCCCTGCTCAAAGCAGGACCAGCACCAACTAAATAATCCCAGCCAGGGCTTTGTCAAACCAGGCCTTAAAAACCTCTAAGGATGGAGATTCCACCACCTTCCTAGGTAACCCATTCCAGTGCTTCACCATCCTCCTAGTGATATAGTGTTTCCTAATATCCAACCTAGACCTCCCCCACTGCAATTTGAGACCATTGCTTCTTGTTCTGTCATCTGCCATCACTGAGAACAACCAAGCTCTATCCTATTTGGAACCCCCCTTCAGGTAGTTGAAGATTGCTGTCAAATCCCCCCTCACTCTTCTCTTCTGCCGACTAAACGAGTCCAGTTCCCTCAGCCTCTCCTCGTAAGTCATGTGCCCCAGCCCCCTGATCATTTTCATTGCCCTCTGCTGGACTCTCTCCAATTTGTCCACATCCTTTCTGTAGTGGGGGGCTCAAACATGACACAGTGTGAGAAGTAAACTAGTCCCACAGGAGAACAGAAACAGAAGGAACAAAGCATCAAAGTTTACGAACAGAAGGAACAGCAACAAAGGTTGAAGAATCTCATCAACATGCCACTCTTCAGTCCCCCAGGGAATTTCATCTTTGACAGATCTTCACAGTGGATGGACTGGAAACAGTACTTTGCAAGTTTTCACACTGCAAACAAGCTCCACAAGGAAACTAGAGATATACAAGTCTCTTCTTTAATGTATGCTATGGGGAAACAGGCAGAGTGTATGTTTAAATTCTTTGACTTTACTGAAGACAATCACAAAGATGACTATGAAAGGGGTTTGGCTATGTTTGATGCATATTTTATACCTCAGAAAAATGTGATTTACGAAAGAGCATCGTTTCATCAGAGAAATCCTAAACCTCATGCATGAAGGACCTCAGAGATTAACTAAATGGGCCAACTGGTCAGTGTGATGGTCAGGCATTCTCAAGGACATAAAGAAAGATGTATCTGCACAACACACCACAACCAGGCCAACACAACACAAATGACCTGTAATAACAATACTTGTACCAGACAGACATTGGAAGAGATTAGCTAAACATTTATACTAATTCAGAAGACATCATTACCTGGTCACTGTGGGCTATTTTTCCAGATATACAGAAACAGTGTATCTGAAAGACATATGTTGCAGTGTATTCCACAACAACTAATGACGGACAATTGACCACAATTCACTGCAGCAGAATTTAAGTCATTCTGAATGAAATATGATTTTGATCATATTACTAGCAGCCCATGTTACCCACATGCAAATGGAGAGACTGAGAGAGCTGTACAGAGAGCCAAAAAATCCTACAGAAGGACGATCCATTCCAAGCTCTTGTACCTTGAGCTACAGAACAACATCAATCATGACTACTGGATATAATCCAGTGAAACTCCTAATGGGAAGGTAACTCAGAACTACTGTTCCAACTTTGGAAAAGACCCTATCTCCAAAGTAGCCAGACATGAAAAGAGTAGACAAATCAGATAAAAAAGCTAAAAGTGCTTATGAACTTTTACAGTAGACATCATTCAGTTAGAGAGCTACCAGGTCTAGAATCTGGGGACCTGTTTGTGTCAAACTGGATGGAGAAAAATGATGGACAACTCCAGCTGTTGTAAAGAAAAAGAATTCAGCAGGCAGATCATATGTGAATGAGACTGACAGAGGAATGTTCAACAGAAACCGTTGACATCTACAGTTTATGCCTCAGAAAACAATCAACAGAGCAAACTCTACAGGTGGATTGTTTCCATTCAGAAACAATTAATAGACTTATGTGTACTGAACTTCAAAGATAGTAGGAATATAGAACTTAAAGGGGAAGATGTAATGGAATGCTAAATTGCATTATACTGTTCAGCCTCTAGCTGTCACTCAGTCACACCTGGCAGAGCATTAAAGGATCTTATGATGAACATAGCTGGTGTGTACCATGCTATGAAGTAAGCTCTGTACCCAGTGCACATCTGGTGTAGGAACATGACAGAAACTATTACATCTGAAGCAACGGTGGTAGCTACATCCCACCCCAACATTCCCAGAGCATCCAACTTGGATAATAGCTTTTCAGCATCCATCAAAATAATGAATAAGATACAATGGTGGGAGATCAGGGGCTAGCACCTTTATAAAGGGGTTCACTTATAGGGAAATAGGTGCAATATGAAGCATCTGCAAGCAAAAAAAAAAGGAAAGAAATGTTCTTTATGAAAATTAACCTTGTCAAGGATGGTTTATAATATCCAGAAAGAAAGAGAGAAGAACTGCGCTATAGGTATGCAAATTCCCTCTACCTCTTCATGTGCATCTATATATGTTTATCTTCTTTAGATATAGCTGCATATTTCATAGAAAGGAAAGGAAGAAAGATGAAGATGCAGCTGAGGACAAAAAGAGAGCAAGAAGGAGAGAGTGAATTAAATAACATGAGGGAAGGAGAAAAAATACAGTATAGGGAAGGATACAGGAAGGGAACCATATGAATGGAGAGTGAAAGCGTGAAAGTGGGAACTGAAAATGATGGAAGAAAAGATATGCACAGGTATGCAACAGGAGGGGGAAAAAGAGGAATGAAGGATGGAAAAATTAAAGGAAAACATAAAGGAAGAATGAGTAATTTAAATTAAAAATAATGGTCCAGATCATCAGCTGGTGAAAATAGGTGCAGCTCCATTGACTTCAACTATTACTATATTCAACTTCAGCTACATTGATTTACACCAGCTGAGGATCTGACCCTCCCTATAATGGGAACATAGAGGGTCAAATAACCAAATAGCATGGACCTATTGTTGAAACGTTTTGTCATTCAAATGTGTTTTCTTCGCTATTGTTCTCCCTTATTTCCTTTTCCTTGTTATCTAGTGGCCCAGTCTACACCTAGGATTAATTAGTTGGCTGCTTTTGAGCATACTTTTGGGAAAAAAATCAATGGATACAGCTTCATGTGTCTCACTGAAATACCAGTATTCTTCAAATAATGGGACCCTATTCCCAGCAATGCAGTGACTGACTGGCTGGGGTTAATGGTCCTCGGAATAACTCCTACTAGTCGGTCATTAATCTCCACTCACTGCTTTGTTCCTTAATCATTATTGCTTAATTTTAGTAACCTCTTCCATCTAAACAAGCTGCACATGACTTGAAATAACAATGTACAAGGGGTTGACTTGTAGGGAAATAGGTGCAATCTGAAGCATCTGCAAGCATCCAGCCACAGTCATTTTCTCTGAGCTTTTGAGCTGCTCTGTACACAGATTCTGTTCAAGTAGAACAAGAGACAGGAAATACAGATCTGTTCAAATAACATGGGCTATGGCAGCAAAATATCCTTTTGCAAAATACTAAAATCTATATTATTAAATTCATAAGACCAATATCTTCACCTCTCAGTGGTGCTACTACATTGATTTCAATTATCTGAGTGAATAATTTGGTCTCTAAAGTTTAATGTTTAAGAAGTTACCAGTCCATAATAGTGCTATAGACGTCATTAACTAACATGGATTCCAAACTTTCATCCAACCACTGCCTGTCAATATAGTGGGCATTCTAAAGGCAACAGGGGGGAGGGATAGTAGTTTGAGTATTGGCCTGCTAAACCCAGGGCTATAAGTTCAATTCTTGAGGGGGCCATTTAGGGATCTGGGGCAGAAATCTGTCTGGGGACTTGGTCCTGCTTTGAGCAGGGGATTGAACTAGATGACCTTCTGAGTTCCCTTCCAAGCCTGATATTCTATGATTCAAAATATGAAAGAAGAAAGGATGTCTTCATTTCACTGCTCTTCTAAACAGTAAGCCAAATGCAGCCTGGAGGAAAGACATGCAACTCCCAATAAAATCTATGGGCCAAATGCAACAGTGACTTAAGAAGTGGTGAAAGCTAATTATTATGTGGGTGGCAACATAATGTTCCTTTCACTGATCTGGTGTTCAATATAGCTTATTCAAAAACAGGTTTTCTGTCCTGTGGGAAATTTGGACATTCTGATTTTTTTTCTCCGAACCTGAACAAAAAGTCAAAATGTTGACATTTTTTATGGAACACAAATTTTGAAAAAGTTCAATTCAGAAACAATTAAATGTGGCTTTGATAATTATTGAAAGATAATGTAAAATATTAAATGATATATAATACATAAATATAATATATAAAAATGAATATGATAATGGCAATGTCTAAATGAAATTAAAACAAAGTCAAAATTAAATGTTTTTACATTTATTGAAATGAAACCTTATGATCTAAAGAAACTTTTGAACGTGAGAGGAACAAAATGAGAAAGTCAAAATGATTCTGTGCTTTCTGTCTAAAATTTAGTCAAAATCAGCATGCTCCTGTGTAACTACAATTTCCAATAGAAAACTGTTCTGTCAAAAAAATTTCAAGCAGCTTTAGTATTCAGTTACTGTGTCAGATCCTGGCCCTAGCTCTGGAGGTGAAAAGCAGTCAGAAAGCTGACAGATCAAGCCCACAAACTGAACACCAAATCAATGAAAGTAACAAACACACAAAATTATACACAGCAAGAAATCCATTGGGTCTTGTTATCATCACTCTGATACAGGTGGAAATAACTACAAAAGTGCAGGCCATGCAGGCAGCTGCGAATCCGTGTGGTTGCTCCTGACTTACACTGGCGTAAGCAAGAGGAGAATCAGGCCTTGTTGCTTTCCCACTGTGTATAATTCTGTGTTGTGATGAATATGAAATTAACACCTCTGCTCAGTAGATTCTTTTATTAGTTCATTCAATCCCCTCCTTTTGGCCTATGTGACAGGGCTATAAAGGCAGGGAGGGATTTTTTTAAATAACTTCTCCCAGCATGCATCTCTGTCTAATCTTTAAGCAGTCAGATGAATCAACAAGGGAAAGCAAAATTGTTCCTCTGCTTTTATTCAACTGACATATCATGTGGGGGATTCTATAAGCCGTCTCAGTCTATGGATTTTCATAAATGTTTATGCCAAGAATAGAGGCTATATTGTTCTTCACAAAAATAGCAAGGTCAGAAACTCTTTTCTCCCAGTCTAAAACCAAGAACTTGTACATTTTTGAGTAAATTTTATTTTTGGTTAGTCAAACCTCCAGTTACAGGCATCTGGACCCTGTCTTGTCTCATGCTTACTTATTCTGCCTTTGGGTCCCCAGTTCTTTTCCCTTTAGTTCCAGTCTTTTTGTTGTGGCTTTCTGTAACTCAACAGAAATGCTTTTATTTCCCTCTTCTTAATAATATCAAACTTTCCTTCACTTTGTTAGTCATCATGGTGAGATCTTCATATATATAGCACTGAAAAGGAATTTTTCAATAAGTATTTTTTTCATTAGAAAATGCTGAATCCTCAAAACTTACTTTTCTTGTAGGAAAGTTTCAGTGAATTTCCCCTTTCATATTCAAAAGTGGACCCAGCGTGGCCTTGATCCCTCACCTCCCTGTGGCAAACTGTGTTTAGCTATATAAAATAGTGATAGCAAGACCTCCTCCTATCTTATCTCTGTGCTGTTAATTTCCTCTCTCCCCAGGTAGGATTTTAGTACTGAGTCGCCCCTCCTTGACAGCAGCCTCCATTGCTCTAATTTTGCCAAGTCTACTCTCCTTGAATCTGTTTGCCTGTATATTTGCCACCACGGTCTCTTTAGTGTAGTCCTCCTGAGTGTTAATTATTTAGGGTCAAATGTCACCTGTTATACACAGCTTATGGTCAGAAGTAGTGTAGAGCTCCACTTAAGGAGAACACTGCCAGGCACTTTGCCAGGCTCCTGGGGCTTCCAGGTTGCTCCTGGTGATACACTTTTAGAGGGTGAAGTGTATTGCCCTTGGGTGACAGTTCAGCTCTGCTGGCCAGAGAGGAGAAAGTATAGTGGGGCTCTGGCTCTGCCAGCCCCCTGTTCTTTCTCATGTATTTTCAGGTGAGATACCTGGAGTCTTGGATGAATTAACTTGAGAGTAGTCTGTGTGCTTCCTAGAATGCCGGGGCTGTGACTGGAACCCCTTTATGTAAGCTAAACATTCCTTCCCTGATGGTTCTCCCTCATTTGGGGCGGGGGAAGACATAGGAAAATCTCAGGGCAAATCTGTGAATGTTTTTCTTTGCCATTTCAGTCTCACTCAAGATAAATCCTCTCATTTTCCCCTAAAAGTATTAGTATATTATTATTATCAGAGAGGTAGCCATGTTAGTCTGGATCTGTAAAAAGCGAAAATGAGTCCTGTGGCACCTTATAGACTAACAGACGTATAAGCATGCATCTGACGAAGTGAGTATTCACCCACGAAAGCTTATGCTCCAATACATCTGTTAATCTATAAGGTGCCACAGGACTCTTTGTCGCTACATTATTATTATATATTTGGTGCCTGATGTGCTGTCTATTGTGTCTGTATTGCTTGTCAACAATTTTTCCAAGATGATGATAGGACAAAATCAATCTGAGAAATCATTACAGGGATACGACTGTAGCGCTTCCCAGGGGCACACAGGGTTGTGAGGCACCTCACCACCACCTTTACTTAGCTTGAATGAGCCTTGGCTATGCCTACTGTGGACCAGCTCCCTGTAACCACCAGCCTCTGGCAACACAAGCTCTGCCTTCCAGGCTGTGAGCTCTCTGTACAGATTAGCAATAGGCACACACCAACCCCAAAGTCCTTTGGACTTCCTCTGGAGTGCTCAGGCCTGTTCCACTGAACACTGATAGAACTCTTAAATCTGCTAATCCCAAAGGGATAGTACATGACAGCTTGTAAAATTCAACTCAAGATCACCACTTTGTTCAACACACAGCACTATATATAGGGGAAACAAGAATAAGTTTATTGTCAAAGAACAGATTCCAGTGATAGTGAGTCAGAATATTGGAAACAAATAGTTACATATAAAACAAAATTATAACGTGCTTTCTAAAGACTAAATTTAACTAACAAGGCATTCCCCTAAATCCTACAAGATAGCTCACCCCAAATTCTTTCCCCAGCATTTTCAACCAGTTTGGTTGAGAGCCCTTCTCATAAGATCAAGCCTGCTGACGGCTTGTTTTCACAGATTAAAGGAATACTTAGGGGTTCATCTGTACCCCAGATATAGTTTCAAAAGTTAGTTGTTTTACCCCTCCACAGGATAACTTCTGCTGTTTTTGTTTTCCTCCAGCCCCTATAATCTATTGATTAGCATTTTGCTCAGATTGGATGTCCATTGTGATGCATACAATACTCAATTTGCATATGATCAGCCGAACTGTGAAAATCATCTCTTTTCCCCTGCCTGTTAGGAATATGTGGATTACTCTTTGATGATCTGTCTTATCTCACAGACATAGAAAGAAAGCATAATTATTAGTGTATATACATATTTTCCATATGTACATCTCACAATAATTATGATGACCAGTGTGATACAGGCTTTCATTAGAGACCTTTCATGACATTCTTTTGATGAATCCAGGTGAATTATACACCCTAATGTATCCCTGTTCTCTCTGTTAGCTGACATCAAGAGGACCTTAGGTCACACTTGTCTCTGTATTCTTCCATTATTATTTGTATGGCAATAGCATCTGAAAGCTTCAATTGTGGTCTGGGCCCCATTATGCTAGAGTTGGGTAGGAAATGCTTTTCCTGTCCTGTGAATTTTTTTTAGATTTTGACATTTTTTCCCATGCCAAATAATACTTTTTTTGATGAAAAGTAAATTTAGAAATAATGAATGTTGAGTGAGCTGAACTAGGAAAACTCTCTTTGAATGGGTTGGAGACATTTTTGAAATTAGGTTGGAATTTAAGTTAAGTATCCTCATACCTTCCATAGGTCATCTCGATTATCACTTCAAAGGTTTTTTTTCTCCTGCTGATGATAGCTCATCTCAATTGATTGGCCTCTTACAGTTGGTATGGCTACTTCCACCTTTTCATGTTCTCTGTATGTATAAATATCTTCTTTCTTTGTTTTCCATTCTGTGCATCCGATGAAGTGGGCTGTAGCCCACGAAAGCTTATGCTCAAATAAATTGGTTAGTCTCTAAGGTGCCACAAGTACTCCTGTTCTTTTTGTGGATACAGACTAACACAGTTGCTACTCTGAAACCTGTTGGAATTTTTGTTTTTTTTCTATATAATATGTACAGTGCTGAAAAGTTATGATAGGTAACGATAAAGCAAAAGAAATATAGTCAGTTACACTGAAAATATAAAATAAGAAGTCAAATAACAAGATAACCAAACTGAATATATAGTTTATTGTAACATTTTGATGACACTCTCTGATAAATTATTTCTTTTCCTGTTGTTTTTCCCTTTCCATTTGTTACCTAGCAGCCCAAGCTAGACCTGTAACTTACTACTTGAGAACTACTTAATGCACCTTATGTGTATGTGAGGGATGGGTGGAGAGGGGGAATCACATCATGTCAAGACTCTGGTTTGTTACTTTGGAGTGCAAACATTCCTCACAAAATGCTTCCACAGTCCACCCCAGCTGCAGTGAGCGATGGGTTGGGGTTAATGACCCTTTGGCACAACTCCTTCTAGATGATCATTAATCTCCAAGAAATGACCTGTGACTTAATTACTTAATTACTGCTTAATTAGCAACCTCTTCCATCTAAACATGGCATATGACCTAAAATAACAATGTGCACACCCACAGTCATTTTCTTGAACATTTGAGCCGCATTGTACACAGATTCTATTCAGATAAAACAAAGGATGGGAAATACAGATTTATTCAAGTAACATAGAACTTGGCAGCAAAACAGCCCTTTTGCAAAATACTGAGATCAACATGGTCAATCTTCTCTCACAGTGGTGCTACCTTACTGACTTCAATCAGTGAAAAATTTGATCCCTAATGTTTAAAATAAGACACCTCCCAACCTGCTTTATGCCACTTCAATATTCAGCTTCCCCTAGTTCTAATTTATTTAATAATCCATATTTCATTCTATGAGTGACCATAGTTGTATGTACTATAAGCTTGATATATACACATGTACATTCACATAGGAGATCCATAGATATCAGTAAGAAATTAATAATGTGGTCTAGTGGCTAGTGGATTGGACTAGGAGTCAGGAAACAGGTTCTATTCTCAGCTTCAGCCTGACCTGCTGTGTGACCTTGGGGAAGTCACTTCCCCTCTCTGTGCCTCTGTTTCCCCTCCCACCCCCTTTGTCTCCATGTATTGTCTATTTCACTTATAAGCCTTGCACATTGGAGCCCTTCTCTTGGTTAACAAATTTATTAGAGCATAAGCTTATGCTCTAATAAATTTGTTAGTCTCTAAGGTGCCACAAGTACTCCTGTTCTTTTTGTGGATACAGACTAACATGGCTACTACTCTGAAACTTCTCTTGGTTGGATCTCCTAGGTACTGTTGTAACATAAATATTACACAATAAAATATATCTGTAGAGAGAATAGAATATACAAAGCAGGAACTGCTTCTGGGGTTTGAGAGGAAACTTTTGCCTGTATTTTTTGAATTAACTTAAAAATGTTTCCTGTGTTCTATCCAGAAAATATGTATGTTTCTGCTTAATTACTATCATGCAGTGATGGATTTATCAAATACATCAAATGATATCATTTTGCTTTGTTAAATTAATAAATAGGGTTTGCTATCATGTGGTGCTGTTCCATACCAAATAAGATGAATATTATACAGGTACAGTCTGGTGCCTTAGTTATTTCTTTCTGTAAATAGATCTAAATTACTTTAGGGTAGAAAAATGCTCACCTTAGATCTTCAAAATGGACATGAGCCAACCTCTTTTGAAATTGATGGAAATATTCTTATTGACTCCAATGGGCTCTGGGTCAGGCCCATGAAAAACATTATGGAATAATAAGAGCTAAGGCAGTATTAGCAAAAAATTAGGCTGCTTGAGTTGAAAGCTGGAGAAGCTCCATAAACATGGATGGTTCAGCATATGTAGAGCTTTAACTGAGTTTCAGCAGCATTTTTCATACATTTCTATAGATCACCAAATGGCAGTTCAGCTGTTCTACTTCTCTCCATATCATCATTAAAAGTGTGCCTATCCCTGTCTTTTTCTGGTAATTGTCCTTCTGGGCTGAAAATTTCTGTACATGTCCTCAGATACAAGATGAATCTGGACTTGCTCTTTCTTCCCTTTAAGGCAAGAGAAGTTTACCATTGGCTTCAAGACAATGGCCAGGGCCATTGTTTGTAACATTGGAGCTCAATCTGTTTGACTGGTTTTGAGTTACATGAGTGATTTCAATATTTTTCACTTAATAAAAAAGTACAATTTTTTGTGGGGAAAAAAACCCACTTGGACTTAATGAGCTAATAAGAGCTAAGGGCAGTATTAGCAAAAAATTAGGCTGCTTGAGTTGAAAGCTGGAGAAGCTCCATAAACTTGGATGGTTCAGCATATGTAGAGCTTTAACTGAGTTTCAGCAGCATTTTTCATACATTTCTATGGATCACCAAATGGCAGTCCAGCTGTTCTACTTCTCTCCCTATCGTCATTAAAAGTGTACCTATCCCTGTCTAGTTACACCCACACCAGCACCCATCTGCTTATGCTGCTAAAGAGCTCTGCTGAACAAAATCAGAGACTCTACTATTTCCTTCTTGCAAAGTTTCTTTTCAAATATATTATTGTTTTACAACTGCATATTTGATCTGTGAGACATATTTTGCAGCTATGTTAGTATTAGAACAGTGTATATGTGTGTTTAATAAAAGGGAGAGAAAAAAGAAAAACTAGGAAATTGTAGTTGTAGTCATGATTTGGATAGGCAATGATAAGGCAAAGGAGATATAATCAGTTACATTAAAATATAAATAACAAAAATAAACAATATGAATACATACTTTATTGTAACATTTTGAAGACACTCTCTGATTTACTGGTGTACTCTGTATGCCCGGTGCTGGCAATGATTACTTTTATCCATTCAAAAAGAATATATTTTCCATTGTGAGAATTTTTTCTTCTGAGCACAAGTGGAAAGCATCGTTGGCAATACATTGCTCTCACTGCAGCTCTCTCTGCCTTCGTTCATGAAGTCTGCCAGTAGAAACTTTAAATGCCATAAAATGGACTGCTGGCATGAAGCCCATGCTTAGATATGGAGAAACCACCATCTCCAGAGGATAAGAAGCCTGGCTTTTTTTGTTTGTTTTGATATTTGGATTTTTTTTGTTTTTAAAGCGGGATTTATTTCGTAAGCTGAACCAAATTTCTCACTTATTGAACTCTCCTTCCTTATTAAAAAAAAAAAAAACAACAGAAAGGATTTGTTCCCAGGTGTAAAAACGTTATTACACATTCTCCATTTTTCCTGTGAATTGCTGCATCCCAATCTGTGTAACTGAATAGAATGGACTCTGTGGAGTGGTGAAGTCTTTTTGGCTAAATAGGTTAGCAGGTTTCAGAGCCACCATCTTCAGGTATTTATGCAGTGAAATTTGGTGGAGAATTTTTCCTGAAGAGAAGCCCAACATTCTGAAATCAGTGGGAACTACGTACCTATATACCTTTAGAGAATCTTGGCCTAAGTAATTAATACGCACCACAGGAAAGATTTATATATTAGTTAAACCTTAAACCAAGTAATTTTATTTTCATGCAACAATCCAGGTAGAAAGATATGTTAGTAGCATTTTATTTGAATTAACAAAAAACAATTTTGGAACATGCCTTTGGAAATCTCAAAGTTATATTTCTATCGTATTAATGTAGTATTGTTTTGCAAAATGCTTAAATGGTGTAGTGGTGAGAGTCCAAGAGATCATTTGGATTATTCTGCATTTTTCTTTGGCATAGAACAGTATGGATACCAGTTAAAGTAATAAGAAAGACCCATTTGGAAACACTGTTCTGAACTGATTTTTTTTGAGCACCCATAAAACACCCTTTTAGCTGTAGATATTTCCAAGTTTGCAATAACATTGTCACAAGGTGTTTGGGCCCAGTAAATGAAGTAGGGCAAGTCCCTCTGTGTCAAAGCATGTGCTCCCATTTGGCTAGTTAAGAGGGTAAGACAGCACTTGGAGACTATAATGGATCAGGTCATGTTGGCTCTAGAGAAAGAGTGACCCAGTGAGTACAGTGGTCTGGTAAGAGGAAAAGAGTCCTTGTGAATAAAGCAGAGTGGCCTTTTCAGGAAGGGCAGGAGAGAGTTGTTGGAGACCAGGGGATTGGAGAAGTCCTGGAAGGAAGCAGAAGGTGGTTCCTGGGAGAAGGCTGAAGACAGGAAAGCAGCAAGAGGGGTTTGCTGGCTAGCTGGTATCCCCAAGCCAGAGATCCAGTGCCAGAGGGCTGAAGGTTAAAGGAGCAGCAGTGGGAGTTGCCTGTTGGCTCTAAGCTAGAGAGCTGGAGCCTAGGATAGAAGAGAGTTGAAGGCAGAGGAGCAGTAGAGGAGTTTACCTGCTGATATCACCAGGGCCAGAGATCTGGACTCAGAGGAACTGTCAGAGGGCCAAGGAGGTGTGAGAGATGCTCCTCTGGTAAGGATGCTCCCTGAAGAGAGGAAAAACTGGGTTCCACTCTAGTTGGAAGGGTTGAGATGGCTGTCTCGGCACAGGGACAGAAGAGGATTGACAGAGAGTCTAGGTGTGGTCAAAGAAACCAGTATGTGGTATGTGGGGCATCAAGGGATGAGATGTCTTGAATTTTAATGACTGCTTGTACTAGGGAGAGAAATGGACTACATGTCTGGGATTTCTGTTATGTTGTTGTAATAAACCAGCCCCAAGAAGGGGTAGTACTAAGACAAGAAAGCCTGAAGTGAAGTTATTGGATCATGTGAAAGGAGAAACTGAGGCAGGTGTACCTGTCATGTTGTAGCCTGATGCAGAAGGGTGCCCCACCAGACTGCTCAATGACGGACATACTGATTTAATTAAAAGGACGTATTCTGCAGGAGATCCATAATCATTATTACATCTAATATAGTAGAACCTAGTAGCCTCATTTGGGACCTAATTGTGCTTGATTCTGTACTAATACAAAGTAAAAGACTGTTCCTGCCTCAAATTGTTGACATTCAAAGTAGGTTTCTCTTAAAGCTGATTTGAAATTTACCCTATTCACCAAAAAGCTGAAATTCAGAAATTTGGGCTAGGAAACCTCCATGTGTTTTTTTCAGCTTAATCCATACTCTTCCCTCAGAATTTGGACTCTTTTCTTTCTGCAGTAACACAAGGTGAAATGTTTTACCATTTCATTTTTATTCTTCCCATAGATTGTCTCACAAATGATTGATAGTTTTCACTGTAATAAACATTCTCAAAACAAACAGATTTTGATATGTGAAAAAGGTTTTTCCACATCCCAGTAACAGTATTTTTGATTTGGTTATCCTTAGTCAGAAGCAGGTATATTTCTTGCTTTTACTAGCTTGTATTCTTCTATCACATTTATTAAGGATCTTGGAGCTCAGCAGCTCGCATCCAGCTATGTCTTAGTACCGATATGTACTACCTATAAATAATTAAATACTGTAAGTATCCAGAAAATCCCTTTGTCTGTGCAGAAGGCCATATCCAAATTCTCTTTTTTGTTGCTGCTGTTGCTTTTTCTCCCATCCAAAATGGGCAAAAAGAACACTGAACTACTGACCACACTGACGTTCTGTATATGTATCCCTGTTAATCATCCACCTTTCAGGGAGAATGTGCAACTTTGGTTTTGTGCCTTTTTTAAAAAAAACTTGTTTGTGGTTGATTTTGCCTTCTGATGCCATACCAATGTCTGTCAAGGAATCACCTTCATACAAATTAACTGCCAGTCATACTCTTGTTTAATCAATGTTTTGACACTAGTTGCAGTTTTAATGACTTATTCAGACAAATAGTCTGCTTTTTAAGAAGCCAAGGAATATATTTTTGAATGTTCTCCTTTACGCCAGTGTAAAGGAATCTTTTATTTTTATCATGTGTGCTATGCAATTCAATAGAAAATTGTACCTGTGAGAAGCTGTTGCACAGATGGGTAAAGATGGTGTTTGCATCACTATGCATTTTTGCTATAATCTAGTGAAATGGCCTTAACAACTGGGAAGTTTCATGTCCCACAAAATTTCAAAAATAACTCTGTGACTAATTCATTGGGGGGTTAATTTTCATATTTTGGTCCATATAGAATGTGAATTCAGTGATCTGGGATAAAAGGGATGGAAAGAGGTATGATAAGAGACTGTCTCGTCCATCTCTTTGAGATTTTCACAGTAACACATGAGCTGGAAATAGTCCAAAACTTGTTCCACTTCCTGGCCAGCATTCTGAAATAGGTCACCAGAGTGCAGAAATATATTTTGATGCCTTATGCAGGCTTGTAATATATAAATTCTTTGTAACAATTCTGATAGTGAGAGATCTGAGAAATCTTTCCATACCAACAGTGAATACCGTTCATTTCTTCAAAATTTGAAATGCTTCTTACTGAAAAATAAAACAGAATTAGTATTTAAAAATTAACAATAATACAACAGGGGATTTATGGTTGTATGGATTTCATAATGTATGTTTCTAGAGTTTCTAAATGGAGAGTATTTCAAATCACTTTCAAATCAATAGGATTTTATTTTTAAAGTTGACAGTTGGACATGATTTTTTTATATATACAAAAGGCATTGGTACTCATCCCAAAACTTTATAGGTATTACAGTCTCTCTAAAATTGGACAAAAAAGTTGTGTTCAGCTGACTTAGGAAAAATTTACAAACCTATAATTGCTAGGCAATAAAAGTGTGAACATCCTATTTCTATAAACTAATCAAGGCAGAGTATTAAATTCACTACAACACTGTATACTTTTTATGATCAGCTGAATATTTAGTACAATGTCTTATAATGGTGATAAAGAAACAACTTTGTGGCAATGAAATTGCTCCATTCAAATGTCACGTTTTTATTCTCTTTTCTGTGCATTTGAACAGTTTTGATTAAATTAATGTTGACAAATCTCTAGTCCAAGTAAATTATGTTACAAATGTTCAGTGTTATAAATTTACGTGCAATTTTAAATATTACTGTACAACCATGAATACTATTAATAGGCACTTTTGTTCTCTGATCTTGAATGTTTTTCTCTGTAGACAATATACTCTCCTATGCTTCGTATTCATGTTTTAGTTCTTCTCATAGGCATGAACATACCATCCCATACTGTGTCACATAATGTGGTATCTTTCTATAAGTATGGGACACAGTTAAGAAGTGTTAAAAATATAGGCCAGACTCTATATCTCTCTGTAGGAAACTGCATTTTCTTACAGATAGACAGCAGTGCAGGAACAATTTTTATAATGGGGGTGCTGATGATGGAAACCATGTATTTGGTGTTTGTTATTACTATTTCAAGCCAGGGAGTGCGGCAGCACATCCAGTATCCCTAGTTCCAGCACCACTGCAGATAGAAGATGGAGGTTTTTGGGGTTGAGTCTTTCATTTACACTGTTGTAAACCAATAAAAGTGAAGTAAAAGTGTTTTAATGGCTTGATCCAAAGTCCATTGAAGTTTCTGAAAAAACTCCAATGGACTTCAGTTGGCTTTGGATCAGGACCTCAGGGAGCAAAGAAGCAGGCCTCTTTTTTCTGATTTGCAACTCTCCTCCCAACCCCCTTCCCACCCCAGTTCTGATGTGAGGTTTTCTCTGGAATTTTCTTGGCATCTCCCTTTAGCTGAACACTGCCCTCACCTGGAGTGAGCAATGAGGCATAGTTACTTTTATTTGTGTGTAACTTGTCACAGCTGGGGATAGCTGGGTATAATGTTGGCACTGCCAAGCCCAAACACAAAATGAGAACACTGAGGGGTGCGGGGAAATAAATAACAAAAGCAAAAGGGAAGAGAAGTGGTGCGTAACAGAGTGAGCCAGAACAGCTGTAGGGAATTGTTAATAGATATTCTGGCATCCAATTATTCAATCAACATTTAAAGGCTAATGAACAACTTTATTACAAATGGGAGGATTAAAAAATTTCCCCTCCATTTCTAAGGTAAATAAACATTACTACTTACAGCCTTTGGCAGCCACAGACCCTTTTCTGCTCTGAGGGTGAAGAAGCATAAATGGCAAATAGAAATGAACATAACACAGTTTAGTTAATGCAATTACCTTGATGTCAACAGTATTACTCTTGGTTTCTCTCTAGTGTGTCAGAGAGAGCAGAATTTGGCCAAGAGAATTACCTCCAAAGGCAAATAAGCAGCAAAACCAATCTATTTATCTATCTTGTCCCTCATTGCAATAGTAACTGAGTACCTCTGATGAATTAAAATATTCTCTCTCTTTCTCTCTCTTCCATCCCTGTCACCCAGAAGCAAGTTTAGTCCATGGTTACAAGCTTCCTGTGTTGGTCTGAAGTTTCATTGTTTTGGTGCAAGGCAGCTTTCAGGGGCTGTCATGGCCTTGGAGGGAAAGGGGTCTCAGACAACCTGGACCAATTCCATTCAAAGCTTTGAAAGCCAGCACAGCTGCCCTATCCTCACCTCTGTTCAGTAGTGCTCCAGTGCAGTGAGGGTGACTTGTGTTGCTGAGCAGCCAGGGCACTGTGTTTTGAACAAGCTGGACCTTCCTCTGCACGTGAGGCTTAGGCTAACTGAATTGCAACACAGCCTAAGTGTTATAAATGGGTGGATTCCAGGTCTGCATTCGACAGGATTAGAAAAAAAAAACTTCTAGCCAGCTATAGATGGCAGTGAGCATTATTTGCCTCTGCACCTATTTGGGTCCAAGCATAGTGTGGAACAGGGATCGGCAACCTTTGACACGTGGCTCACCAGGGTAAACACCCTGGCAGGCTGCGCCAGTTTGTTTACCTGCTGCCTCCTCAGGTTCAGCCGATCCCGGCTCCCACTGGCCACGGTTCGCAACTCCAGGCCAATTTGGGCTGCGGGAAGTGGCGCGGGCCGAGGGATGTACTGGCCACTGCTTCCCGCAGCCCCGGCAGATAAACAAACCGGCCCGGCCCACCACAGTGCTTACCCTGGCAGGCTGCATGCCAAAGGCTGCCAATCCCTGGTCCTAGATATTGCCTGTATTCGTTCACTATCCAGGAAGGGCAGGGATAAGAGTCACACGTGCTAGTCTTGAGTGCTCTCAAGGCTTCTACCTTTTTTGTGTAAATGGTCCTGTTGTGGGACAATTATATCCTGTCACCCTGTAGGGTGTAATGGCCCTGCAGCCAAGTCCAAATAGCCACTCTTTTTCTCAGGGCGGGGTGGCCCAATGGCCAGACTTAGTCTGATTGTCCTGGAGTTCAGGACAGTAAGGCTCAGGGGACAAAGTCTAAGTTGCCGCCTTTCTTCCCATGGCAATATGACCTAATGGTCAGAGACAGTGGGGCTGTCCTTAGATTCAGGGCAGCACAGACTAGTGGTCCAAGTCTCTGTGGTGTCCTCCGGATCATGGCAGTATGGCCCAATGGCCAGAGTCAGAGAAGCTGTCCTTAAATTCAGTGCAGCACAGCCTAGTGTCCAGGGTCAGTAGGACCACCCTTCAGCACCAGGCAGTATGGCCTAGTGGCCAAAGGGGAGTGGGCCAGGGTTGGCAGTCAGGGTAAGGGAACCCAGACCCTCCCTACTTCTCTGGGTACCAACCCAGGGCCCTATCAGCAATGAGCATATCTGGCACTGGGTCAGTGGGGATCACACCAAAACATGCTGACTATTCCTGGTACACCTCTATCCCAATATAACGCGACCCAATATAACACGAATTCGGATATAACGCGGTAAAGCAGCACTCTGGGGGGGTGGGGCTCCGCACTCTGGTGGATCAAAACAAGTTCAATATAACATGGTTTCACCTATAATGCGGTAAGATTTTTTGGCTCCTGAGGACAGCGTTATATCGAGGTAGAGGTGTATCACAGCCAGACCAATTTCTGGTTCCCTTGCGCTACTCCCTACCCTGTCTTCCTGCTCCATAGTCCACCCATCATCTGGTTCTCCAAGGTACTCATCACATCTCAACGTGCCTGGTCTCTGCAGTCTGGGGAGCCAACAGCTTCCGGACAGGAGCCTGCAATGCACTTTCTCTCTCCTCCCCGGTCAGCCCAGACTGAACTGGCTACGCCCTCTCATATTGTGGTTCCAGTTGGAACATGCCCAGCAGGGAAGAGGGAGTGTGGCTTCCTCAATCCATTAGCATGGGGTTAACACCTTCTGGCCCAGTGCGGGGCAGGTATACCCCATCACAGGTCCAAATTCTTAGGAATGAAATGATTGTGTGCCCTGCCCTGTGTTTGGTATCTTGCTTCTGGAGATTTATGAAGTGGTCTCAGCGGCAAATAATTTTCAAAGAAAGAAGGATAATTCTTCACAATGAGTGACTGTAAACACAGCACACTGTCACATCAGAGTCTCTCTGCATGCTTAGCATTCCAAAAAAGTACAGAACTGCAAGTAAATCTAAATAAAACAGTGTGGTCTAAATTCTCAATTCTGAGCAAAAGAAACTCATTCCAAGGAGATTCTAGTGCAACCCACAGCTAAAATACAGATGCAAAAGTGTGGCCACCTTCTGGCCTGCTATTGGCAGATTCCTATAATATGTACTTATGCTGAGATGGAAACCTCAATTGATTCCCCTAGCCCCCCAATTCACATAGCTGGTGAAGAAGGAAGTTGGAGCTCCTCAGGTGGATATCTTAAATGGGAGAGCAAGTCATCTGCTTAGCCTTAGAGGATGGAGACCCTGTCCATTCCCCCTGGCTGCCTTTGTGGTATCTCACTTATGCAATAATAGCACCAAAGAAACACTTTTTCACATCAGCCATACCATCAGGGGCTCGTTCACCTGCACATCTACCAATGTGATATATGCCATCATGTGCCAGCAATGCCCCTCTGCCATGTACATTGGCCAAACCGGACAGTCTCTACACAAAAGAATTAATGGACACAAATCTGACATCAGGAATCATAATACTCAAAAACCAGTGGGAGAACACTTTAACCTGTCTGGTCATTCAATATCAGACCTGCGGGTGGCTATCTTACAACAGAAAAACTTCAAAAACAGACTCCAACGAGAGACTGCTGAGCTGGAATTGATATGCAAACTAAGACACAATCAACTCAGGATTGAATAAGGACTGGGAATGGCTGAGCCATTACAAACATTGAATCTATCTCCCCTTGTAAGTATTCTCACACTTCTTATCAAACTGTCTGTACTGGGCTATCTTGATTATCACTTCAAAAGTTTTTTTTCTCTTACTTAATTGGCCTCTCAGAGTTGGTAAGACAACTCCCACCTGTTTATGCTCTCTGGATGTGTGTATATATATCTCCTCAATACTTATTCCACTCTATATGCATCCGAAGAAGTGGGCTGTAGTCCACGAAAGCTTATGCTCTAATAAATTTGTTAGTCTCTAAGGTGCCACAAGTACTCCTGTTCTTTTTGCGGATACAGACTAACACGGCTGCTACTCGAAACTTTTTCAGGTGCTTCTTGGACAGAGATAGCCAAAATCTGGCACATGCTGAAACATTCTCACTTTTATTTTTTTCCTGTCCAATAATTCTATGGCTACAAGCCTTCTATTACATGGTATATGAGCTCCATACACACATTACTGGCTTTGTCCTCACAATGCCCTTATGAGATGGGGAAGTGTCATTCCTATTTTATGGATGTGAACTAAGATACAGAGAGATTAAGCCCATAGTCATAGTGGAAGACAGATCAAAGGAGTGAACTTAAATCTCCTGAGTGCGAGTACAGTATACTAGTATATTGTCCTTTCTCTAGTTGGAAATTTACATGACTACAGCACTTTGCTTTTCTGCCAATATTTGGAGACAGCATCAGCAGAACTGGCCTGTGAGAGTAACACAACTAATTTCTCATCCATCAAGACCTTGTTCCCTGTGCCTCACAATTGACATATGACATGGCTCTTTGTTCCACCATGTGAACTAGAGTACATCTCCAAGATTCCATGGCTCAGGATCTTTTTTTAGACACAAATTAGTCTCTCTCTCTTCCTTTCTTCTTGTTTTTACAACGGCATAACTAAATTAAATTAATGTGGAACTCAGTGGAGTTTCTCCTAATTTACAGGGGAAGTGAGGAGAGAATCAGGCTCTTCAAATCTTCATAAGTGGAATTCTAGTTGGATTTTGGCCACAAGAGAATGAAACTTTTTTCTACAGAACAAGTTATGAAGACACTGCAAGTAAACATTGACGGAAAATAAAAATGTGCCAGTATAATGTGCAACCAGATGAATATATTGCAGACAGCCTCCCTTGTGAATACAGAAAACAATAACCTAAGTACTATGTCATTTATATACACAGAAGTATTGATCACATATAATTTAACTTCAGTATGCAGCAAGTGTGTGCAAGTCATGATAATTTTTTTTTTAATTCTGCTTCGAAGCATAGGCCACTGCCAGTAACAGGATATCAGAGTAGATGGGCCAGTGATCAGTTCTGGCATGTTCCCATGTTCTTTGCAATTATATTCAATTTACAGTTTCAAATGAAAAACAGTTTTGTGCAACACAGTGAATATTTAAGTTCTGTAATATTTTCAGTTTTAGGCTTCTCTCACTAGATCATTTTAAAACTCTGGAGAGACATTCAGATTTGTGGATTTCTTCTGAATGTTAATAAAATAACTGAAATGATGACAATAATAGATATTCTCAAGATCTTAAATGAGATGTATTTGCATCCAGAATAAAAGTCTCTAAAACAAAAATAATTTGGTTTTAATTATTTTTATTACATTCTGAGTGGAAGCAAACAATTAAATTTAAAGTGTTCAGACTTGTGTCCATAACACTAGATACCTAAATAAATGACCTGAGTTTCACTGATGTGAGGACAATATCATCCAATGAAATCCACTACACTCTTATGACCGAAGTCCAGTGGAAATTACAGGTGCTCAGCACCACTTATTAGCAGAACCCTTTCATTTAGTTGTTTTAATTTAGATTTAGATGCCTAATCTTAGGCACACAAGTATGAAATATTTTGGCTGAAATATCCTTGCTACAAATTGTGATTTTATAACCCACTGAAACCAATGGGAGGAAAATGTGTTTAGTAAATATGCACAAAAATAACATCATAAGACTAGCAGGGGACATCAACCCCCTACAAACTTAGAATCTAGATCCATATCTGGAGCTAAATTCTGAAGCTCAGGACACTCTCAGTTAAGGGTCTGAACCCATCTCTAGCTATCCATTCAAATCTGCTAAACTTATGTGAAGTTTAAATCCAAATACAGAGACATTCAATTTTACATATGACACACTTTGCTTTAAAATTCAGACCATTTTCATTAGAAACACAAATCTAAAGCTGTTGTTTGAATGTACTAGAATCTTGCGACTAACTAATGATTGGATGAGACAATTTGTGTTACTTCATTTCCAATCCCAAGGCAGGTGAATTTAAAAATGCCCTGGTTTAATCACAATAGTCATGTGTAGAGCCTGATTCTGATTCTTCTTTCTATTACATCAGTGTAAATCAGGAGAAGTTTCCATTATATCTATGGAAATTAACCAGCATAAAACTGGTGTAAATGAAACTAGAAACAGATTGTTTATAACCAACAAAATATGATAATACAGAAACATTAAGCTGTGTACATTATTAAACAAAGTAACTGTATGCTCTTATTATTGAAAGTACTGTTCTATATTTTATATTCTTTCTATTCTACATGTTTTTTGTCATGTTAATAAATTTTGTCTAAATTTAGATATAAAGTTCTTTGTGGCAGGTCCAGTTTTGATGTCACTTGCATCAGTTTTACACTGGGGTGAACCCATTAATGAACAGTAAATAACAATGGATTTCCATGAATGTGAAATCAAAATCAGGCCCCATGTCTTTGGATTGTATATAGTGATATACACACCTAATAAATTCTCTTAAATTGTAGTATAAAAATATACACTAATGTAGAGAGCTAGATCTGTAACTTGTGTGAATTGGCTTAGCTCTATTGACTTCAGTGAAGCAATCCCAATTTAAGCCCAAACTGTAAGCATTTGGCTCCTAAAGAACAAAACAAAGCACCATTGCCATTGATGTGTAATAATTAATACTGCAAAGATATTTTCTAATTGCTTTAGTGAATTTTGCCAATTAAAGTAGGTAATGAAATACTGGGAGTCACCAGATGGAGCTAGTTCTGATAACTGGCACATGTATAGGAAGCTATATTTTGAAAGAAGTGCTGTCCTGTTGGTTGTCATGCAGTTCTTTTTAGAAGCTCTGGCACTAGTAATATTTGTTCTGCTTAAATCTCTGAGAATATTTTCTTACTTGCAGAGTTGTTTTCTTGTTTGCCTACAGGTTATATCCCTGAAACCAAATAAAATATTATATGGTGTCAGAAGCCCTGTAAGTGAAGAAGCTATGAAAGAAAGAAAATTGCTGAAAATTACTGAGTTTGTAGAGACATTTGTAATATGTGGGTTAGAATGGCAGCTGAAGAAAAAAGAGATGAGGGCATATTAGAGTAAGTTTGATGGATATGTTGTTTTTGGTCTGGTGTGTTTCTTTTCTTACACTGCCCTTATCACCATATTATCTAAGCTAACTCAATATTTGTTCACTTAACATTTGATAATAAGGCACAAATAAACCTATAGAACAATTTCTGACAGAGTTAGGGTTGCTGGCTAAGAAATGGACAGTTATTGACATAAACAAAATTATTTGGAACAGGATAGCGCTTGGAACAAATTCACCAAAAATGTGTGAAAATATGATGGAGGTAGTGGAGTTTGATTTAAATGAAGCAGTAAACACTGCCAGAGCATATTAACAAAGATAGTGTTTTCTGTATAGCTGCTAAGTACATTTTCCAACTAGAACCTGTTTAAAGTGGAGGCATGGCACAGATTAACAAAGCCTTGCTCTTTCAGGTAATATCCTAAAACAAATCTGAGGCACACAAGCAGGCAGCCTACAAACTTATAAATAATAGGAGAGCCAGTGGCATATCTGTTTTACTGTTTCTTTAAAGGCCTGGGATGTGGAGGCTGGGAGAGTGGGGAAAAGGGGCCAGCTGAAGGAGAAGTTGCTTAAAGTCTTATAGGTGTTTGAAATTACAACACAGCTCCCGGGAGGAGAGCTGGGGATGCCTGGTTTGAGAGTGACTGTTTAAAGGACAACCCCATCTCCAGGAAGGAAGTTGGGGGGGAGGGGCTCCTGAACAGGGGCAAGAAAACTGACCAGGACTCTTATGTGGACCCAGAGTGGACATGAACTGGGGTGACTAATAGAATAAGTAACACTCTGTAAAAATGGCAATCAAGCAGACTCCACAGAGGGGTTTTGAGCCAATCTAGTCTGGGTAAGTGATTGAAAAAACCCAAGGAGCCATTTAGTGCAACACATCTGCAGGGCCATCACTGAAATGGTGGTATTTTCAAAAGTACCTAAATGACTTGGGAGCCGAAATTCCATTGAAATTCCCCAGGGAGACTTGTGCTCCCAAGTCACTTAGTTGCTATTGAAAAGCCTTATACATCTTCCAGGTTGGAGAGACAATAAACAAGTGGTTATGATAGTAGTTATGTAACATGGTCAAAGCCAAGGTAAACACACCTGGATTCTACCGCTAACAAATAGACAATGGTTGAATGTTTAAACATCATATACAAAGTTTACTGAAAATTCAAGAACTCTGTTCTTACTCAGTTGACTCTGATTATGACTCAAGAATTTCTTTTTCCAGACCGCAGCCCGGAAGCCTTTACAACACCTTTGATCATACCTTAAGTTTTCTTGCCATAATTTACAGAAAAATCATAAGAAAAAGACAATTATTATGTTGTCAATGCTGGCTGATTTGTAAAACAACCTTAGAGATTGAGACCCAGATTCTCTGGTCCTACCAAACTGTACGCAGTACAGACCCAGAACAAGGAAAGGGCAAATATGACCTAAGCTTTAAGCCACCTTACAACTCCCTGATTCTGGGACAGGCATCCATCAGGTGCCAGTCCAGTCCCCAACACAAGATAGTGGAGCCTGAAGAATGCTCTATCTTACACTTAGCTGCCAATGGCTTGAGGTGCATTCTGGCAACTGCTGATTGATTACTGGGCCGTTCGGAAGTGCTCTTTCCCCGAGAATGTCCACTATGCAATGGCATCAAAAGGAGGGCAGGGTAGATTCCCCTAACACACGGAGAATTGGACCTCAGAGGCCCAGATTGGCTGGGTTTACTGTCCAGTTGTGTTGGAAGAAAATGTAGATCTAAATCTGAGTTGCTATGAAGTTAGCATTTGAATAATACAGTGTGAACTTAAACAGTAATGTCCAAAATACTTACTCTCAATGAATTTCAAGTCAATATTAATAGTAAAAAAAAAAAATTCTTCTGAAAGAAAGGGTATGTAACATTAATGGGAGACACCAGAATGGCAATAAACATAACTTATAAGCCTATATGTAATAACTATGTAGGCAGTTTGTTTTTGGAAGAAATACTAACACGTTACCAAACAAATATTAAACAGAATAGAAAAGGCAAGCCAGACTTTTGGAAGACTTGGTCATAAAATACTCAACCAGCATACCATCAGACTGCCACAAAACTAATGACATACAATTTATCAGTGATAGCATCCCTTTTACAGGTGTGATACATGGACAGTTTACCACAGATACATCAAGAAACTTGAAAATTTTTCACATGTGCTGTCATTGCTCCATCCTGAAGGTCTGTTGGCAATACAAATTGTCAAACATTAACATCCATGCATGAACAAAAACAACTAGCAGTGAGGCAATGATTAGTAAATTTCATGTTATCAGAATGGGAGATGATAGTTGAAAAAGTCCTCTATGATGAGCTGAAACTCAGAAAGCGCAGGAAAGGCAGTCAGAATAAATGCTTCAGACACCCTTAAGGAGAATCTCAGCTTATGCAGCACAAATATCGATAACTTCAAAGACACAAAGATAGACCTGAATGGAGAGCAACGATCTATAAAGGTTGTAAACACATAGAGAAAGATGTGATAAACTGTTGGAAAAAAGGGCCAAGCGTCGGGCCAAGCGTCATGGCAAGTCTTCAGTGGGAGTCTACACATTTCTATGTGACACATTTTGTGACCTTGTTCCTCACACAGGGAGTATACAGCCACAAGAGAACATGAGATGCCCTGATGTCATCATTGGATATGATGGACATCCAGATAACATACTGAGAAATCCTGGCTCCATTGCAATCAGTGGGCAAAACCCCCCTCGACATCAGTGTGGCCAGGATTTCATTCCAGGTCTCTTTAGAAACTGCCATGTCACCAATTTAAGTTTGTTTGCCTACAGGTATCTCTACACCATTGAGACTACAAGGGCATAGCTACATTGGTGTTCATCATTGGGGGTTTCCTAGGAAAAAAGTCCACTGATTGAGGGAGAAAGCAGGAACAGTGTTTCTAAGCTGTGAGATTCCTTGGGCCTAAGAAATACCTTAACTGCATCACCAATTTCTCCTCTAATGGGAAACTGACCTACAAAGCCCCAAACTTGCTACTCTTCAGCAAAGGGGAAACAGAGGCAAACCACAGTATCACAGTGTCAGAACATTACATCCATTTCCAATTTTTGTAATAACTTTTTACTTCTATCTTAGCTTTTCTGTAAAGCAATTAAATATTGAAGTTATTTTAGTAGGAATGATAGCTTTAGTTTAATAGAGAATATGCTGTATATACCCTTTTACACTTAAATTCTGCAACAAACCAATGTCACTTTCTATATCTAATTCCTTTGTCATTCAAACGTCCCAGGTTCTTTCCTTAGTAACACTGGTAAATTTTACTTCTCATTTTATTAGGTGAGAATATTAAAATATAGCTTAATCAGGATTTTCCAACTTGCAGAAACTTGTATAGTCAAAAGAAACACAATAAATTGTATTTATTGATGTAGCTTGTATATTTAAATATTCACCTTCTCAATCCCTTACCTATAATACTTATTCTTCCTACTGAGTGACTTCTGTTCTTTGGTAGATCAACATACCAACAATAGACTTCGTATTTAAAAATAAAATATCCTTTTTAATTGAGTTTCTGAAAGTGCGTTTTACTGTGAAAAGAAAGTCAACAAGAGAAAGGATGTAGCATTTCTGTTTTTATGTAAAATAAGAGCATGTTGTTTGCCCATCTGATTCATGTTATCAGTGCTAAACACTGCACTTCATGTTGTATCTGCTAATGCATTTCATGTAGAATAGTATCTACATTCTATACACTTGGTAACATAAGATAGTTGCATACATCATTTGCTAAGTAGCCTGGAAACTCAAAAATAGTATTTAGCATAGATAATTCAAGTCTAATCTGCTGTTGCCAAAACCTCTGCTTCCTCTGCTGCTAGCAGTTCTCTCTCCCCTTTCAAACAAAGGTGTGAACAACATTTGTATAGATTCTCACAAACCAAGGGAAAAGTCAAACTTTTATTATGAGGAAATGGAAGAGACATCGTGATTCTGGTATAAGTGCCTTGAAAATCTGTGAGGATGTGTAGCTGGAAAATGTAATGTTGTGGATCTTTACAGAAGGGCTTACTGTCCATTTGCTCAGAAAATACTTCTGATTATCTTGATATTCAGTCATGTTGTACGGGGAGATTGTGGCAAACCAATAAAATGCCTGAAACCACTATGGCTTATTGCTAAAAGCGGCCTATTCAGCAGTCTCAGCTTGACCAAGGCAGGAGGGGAGGAGTTTTGGGGTGCCACAGAAAGGGCAGCTTGTCCCGTGTCCTTCCTGATAAGAATTGCGTTGAAGTTGCTGATACATGCATTTTAAAAGAGCAGGATATGCCCCAGGAATGTCTATTGGGGTCTCAAGACTGCAAACTCTGGAAAAACCCACATCTGGTTAATCAGTAATTAGAAGGAACCTCTTGCTTGACCATTGAAACTGCTTACTTAACAAGTTTTCTTTAAGGGACATGTCATTCTATTACTAATGTATAAATAAGGGGGAAACCTTTGAGGTAGTTGGAGTCATTTGGGACTCTTTTGGGACTCTTTTTGGACTCTCCCTTTGGATACATCTTGAGGTCCCCACCGGCAGACGGAAGATTTGGCCACCGGAAGTCTGCCGCTGTGTCACTCAAGAGCCACACTCAGCTTTGGTAATTATCAAGGGATGGGGGTGTTTTACTAATCTGTTGCGGACGTGTGTAAGTGCTTGAGACTTAGTAAAGTTTAGCTTTAAGTGAAAGCACTCTTGTGTTGTCCTGTTTGTGCCAGCCATCTATTGGTTGGACGGCCGTGTCTCCCCTGATTTATTTCCTGACACCTCCTCGCACAGAGTAAAAGTTACCAAGAACTTTGGGTTGAAAGAACCCCGGGTAACAATGTTGAGCAGAAATGTTCTTGCAAATTGTTAATGTAGAATCTTGTTGGGCTTTATTCTGTGCTGGTGCAACTCTATTGGCTTGAAAGGAGTTGTGCCTGCTTGAGTGTTTGAAATTTGCCCATCAAGCTTTTCTTCTAATTGCTGAAAGGGATACTGTCATTCTCTTTTTGGCCCTAAATTTTAGGGATCCTAAAACAGTATTTCCCATTCAACAGTACCTCCTACTACCTTATTTGAGATAGTTGGTGTTTACCAAAATAAGGCAAAAGTAGATCAAAACTGTAGACTGAGTCTACAGGAATCTCCGAGCTGGTGGTAGTCTTCAAAATCCTGAATCATTTACCCGAATCTCTCCTTTGGTGGGAAATGGCTGGAAAGTTCCTTCTTCCTGATTCTCTGTTGTAGCTTCTTTGTTCTTCTTAGATGTTTTATCGCCACTACTGTTTTGCTTTAGAGATGAGATAAAGAAGTTGATCTGAGATGAGTGCTGATAGTGTAAGAATGCACAACAGAATAAGTATGTATAAGAGTGCATACAGGGCTGGTGCAACCTATTAGAGGGCACTAGCATTTGGAGGGTGGCATTTTCTTTGGCGGCGACCGCAGCGGCCAGATCTTCCACCGTCCCGGCGGCGGCGGCATTTAGGCGGAGGGAGCTGGGGCAGGAGGGCATGGGGAGGGCCGCCTGCAGCAAGTAGGGGGGGCGGCACGCAGGGGAACTCCCCGCCCCAGCTCACCTCTGCTCCACCTCCCCTGAGCACGCCGCCCCGTCTGCTTCTCTCCCTCCCAGGCTTGCGGTGCCAAACAGCTGATTTGGGTGCAAGGGTGAGAGTTGTAGGAAAGGTTTCAGAGTAACAGCCGTGTTAGTCTGTATCCGCAAAAAGAAGAACAGGAGTACTTGTGGCACCTTAGAGACTAACAAATTTATTAGAGCATAAGCTTTCGTGGACTACAGCCCACTTCTTCGCATCCGAAGAAGTGGGCTGTAGTCCACGAAAGCTTATGCTCTAATAAATTTGTTAGTCTCTAAGGTGCCACAAGTACTCCTGTTCTTCTTTTTAGTTGTAGGAAAGTGTTTTTGTTCCAAGTTAACACTCTTCCCTTTCCCTAGTTTCACTGAAGATAGCAGATAGCATCCTCTTTCAGGGAGATGGCTGGATTAAAATATCAGCCTCTATCACCTTTAATTGGCTTTAACCATGCATTGGATAGGATTGGTAACATTTTCAGCTCATGAATATGCAGTCAACTAATATGTATGGAGCAGGGTTGTATTTGCTTTTGTCTTTGGGCAGGAGACTCTCATAATATCTTTAAAGTTAGTGTTTTAACTTTATTTTCTGAGATATCCCTTTAGTTCCATCAGGCTTAATAGGAGTTGAAATTCTGTTTCAAATGAGTCCCAGCACTCCTATTTTCTATAAAAGTCCTTCAGTTCTCAAAATAATCTTTTTGTTTTATTTAAATGATTCTTGAAGAAAGTCTTTCAGCTTAAATGATCATCAAATAAGTTACTATCTTTTCTTATCCACTCTTTGTAGAGCTTATTTTTATCTGCCTGAGTTTGATGAGGAATTGCAAAAGCAGTGCCAGATAACTGATTAATTTCCCAATTAATATAAACATTTTATACTTACATTAGTAACCAGGTATAGAATTAAATTACCATGCTGTATTTGTACATAAAACATCTTACCATTTATATACAATGTTATCAGGTAGCCATTATATGAAGGCTTGCAAAATATTGGCAAATATACATTTCAAAAGAAGCATATTCCATAAGACGTAAATTTTTAATGGTGAGAGTAATTTAACCACTGAAATGATTTACCAAGGGTTGTGGTAGACTCTCCATCACTGATCATTTTAAAATCAAGATGGCATATTTTTTCTAAAAGGTATGTTCTAGGAATTATTTTGGGAAAGTTCTATGGACTGTGTTATATAGAAGGTCAGAGTAGATGATCACAATTGTCCCTTCTGGCCTTGGAATCTTAAGGATTTGAGGGAAGACTGAAGTCTTCACCATTAAGTGGCAATAGGAATTAGAAGTAACCAATGTCTTATAGCAGTAGTCCTCAACCAGGTGTACAGGGGCCCCAGGGGGCCACGAAGCAGGTTTCACGGGGTCCCCAAGTAGGGCTGGCTTTAGACTCACTGGGGCCCAGAGCAGAAAGCCGAAGCCCCACCACACGGGGCTGAAGCCTGGGGCCTCAAGCCTTGCCACTGGGACTGAAACCTGAGCAACTTAGCTTTTCGGGGCTCCCAATGGCAGGGGGCCCCGGCCAATTGCCCTGCTTGCTACTCCTTAATGCCAGCCCTGGCTCTTATATGCAGAAAAACAGTTGTTGTGGAACAAGTGGGGCCTGGAGATTTTATAGCATATTGAAGGGGTCTCAGAAAGAAACAGTTTGAGAACCTCTGTCTTATAGAAAACATTTCCCAACAATCAATGTTTTCTTTTAGAGTGGTAGCCGTGTTAGTCTGTATCAGCAAAAACAAACGAGGAGTCCTTGTGCAACCTTAGAGACTAACAAATTTATTTTGGCATAAACTTATGCCCAAATGACTCCTCCTTGCTTTTAATGTTTTTTTTATTTTTTTTTAATATTGGAAGAATGAAGACTTAACGGGTTTATAGAAAAAATCAGTTTCAGTAAGGATATTTCTAAAATTCTTTGTGTAAATTTAAACTAGAGGTTTTTCTCTTTGCAAAGAGGAGAGGTAAAAGAAGTCAACTTTATTACTTTGTTTATAGCTATGATAATACATCCTAAGTCTTATTCTTCTTTGGCATGTCCTACATAAAGAACATTCCTCTGTTCTTTTACAGTCTTTTTCTATAACATGAATATCTTACAAAGTTTGTTTTCTTGAGAATTTTTTGGAATTTCTGTTCTGCAAAAAAATGTTGTAGTTTTTAATTTTTCTCCTGAATCAGGATGGAAATTTTTCCTGAAACCTCAACATTTTCCAGGGGATGGAAATTCCTCTTTCCAGCCAGCTCTAGTTTGAATATATATGTTTAAATAAATAATTCTGCTTCGTATTACCAGGGTCATGCTTTAATGACATTCTATTAAGGAACACTATCACAGTCATCAAGTATCATTTGTAAATCATTCAGGCCCAGAGTCGGATAAATGTATTCATATGCGCCTCATCTTCAATGGGCCCACTGGTGGAGTCAAGAACTATCCTACATGAGTAAGGATGTCAAAATCTACCTCACAGAAAGGTTCATTACTAATAGTAATGATCTCCTGGAAGCCGTAAACTTTAAATTTTGCCATCAAATTGAACTTGTTTTACTGAACTTTTGCAGTTAGGTCGTTTAGTATTTGACAGCATTGAACAAACAGTTTGTACAGTATTTATTCAGGAATATGCAGGTTAGTAAATTAATTGCTTATCGATGCATAATATATAAGTGTTAGTTAATTCTTAAAGTCTGTGGGTGGAATTACAAAAGCTCCCATTGACTTTAACGGAAAATGTTAGCATCTCGTTGATTGTTTTTGATAATCCTATGCTACACATTTACTATCAGATATATAGTGCTATAATGCACTTCCAGTCTACATTTGGACCTCAGCCTGGGCAGCAGATTTCTTTGCTCTTTCCCTTGCAATAGGATAATGAGACCCTAGGCGTCTACCTCAATTTACTCCTCTCACATTAATTCTGAGGGCTTTGTCTCACCTTTTGTCCCTGCTCATTTAACCACCCAGCTCCCAAGCACACACTGATAATACTGTTGTTTTTATAATCACTTACTGTTGATTGTTCCCTGGTCAAGATCTCATGTTTAAAAAGTGAAATTTGGTGTTAAGGGAAATTATTGTTTAATCCTATTAAAAACGTGTATTTGTAACAACTCAGAAAATGGGTGAATTTCAAAAATTATGCATATTTGACTACATTCAGTTTAAAATGTCAGAATTCAACATATTAGAAGAATACAGGCTTGAAAAGTATCCAAGAGATTAGTGTACAAATGACAGATTTATGACATTGAGGAAACAACTAGGCTATCCAATTTACCAGAAATATTATACTACTTTTTATTTCTTTGTATTAGGAAGTATTAATTTAAAAATTCTTTGTTAATGCACATAACACATGTTGCTATTTTTCCATAGGAATTCGGAAGTAGAGCTCAAATATCTATTAGTTTCCATTATCAGCCATTCACTCCTACCCAGTGGCAGTCAACATACCCACACAGTGTTTCCTTCATATTTTCCATGAACTGGTGTTTAGAAATCCTACACTGTCTCTCAGAATGACAGTCACTGAATCTTTCTCAATCATATTAAGGCAGAGTCTCTCTAATAGGTAGGAAGTCGCATAACAGCCTGTGTGTGATTCCTTTCTCATGTAATGCATTTTAAGACACCCAAGTTGCAAAGTATGAAGCTGTTTGCCCATCTTGCTCCTTTCCTTAAAGCAGGATTAACTTTTCCCTTGTCACATCCACTGCATGACATTTTCATTACTGTTACTTATTCTAATCTGATATGTAGGGCCCAATCCAAAACCCACTGAAACCAATGGAAAGGTTCTTAAAGCATAGTTCTTCCTTAACAGGTGCTGTGTAAGAATGTGACTTTTTTACTCAACACACTTGTGTGTACTCAGTCATATTTGCTTACGTTGATGATTAAACTGCTTGGTAACTGTTTGTCTGGGTATACCGCAAGAAGGACAGGAGACTTGTTATGGGTTTTAATCAGGCCACAACTTTATTATATAGATGTCTGGGACTACCCAGCAGATAAAGTGTACAGTGCATGCAAATCCATGCTTATTCAAATCAATTCTCTGGGGCTTCCACCAGCCCCCCTTTGTTTCCATCCACGTCCCCCAGCCGACCCATGGCTTGGACCTTACCATCCACCAGCCTCGCAAGAGGCTCAAGGAGGGCTATGAGAACGGGGAGGTGGGAGGGGTGGAGGGGAGTTGGCTCCCTGCCGTACCGGTCATGGGAGTCCCCGAACCCCCTCCCCCATTCTGTTTCTTTATCCAGTACCTCCTTTTAAGTCCTTTACCAGGCCATTCATCTGGTCACTGACTGCCCTCCCTATGGAGTACCTGCACTGAACATCCACCCAATACTACAAAATAAGTTGTGACATATGACTACCACCTTTTCTATTCACCAGAAAAGGTCCATCCTCACACCCGCTGTGAGGAAGGCGAAAAAAACACACTCCACCAAAGCCAATTCTGGTGGTGTGGGAAAAATTCCTTCCCAGACCCCCTTTAAAAGAGGCGACTAGCATAATGCCCACAGCAGGTCCTAACCCAGCCTGCCATTCGCCTCCACTTGCTGGCTACTAAGGGAGGAAGGGTGGGTGCTGGCTTCCTCGCTGCTTTCACATAGAGACTTGCCCCACCCAGGTTTTGTACCTTTATGCATATTCCTGGGGGGAGGGGGGGGATGAGTCATTGCTGCAAAGTTGACCACCAAGCACCTTTTGCAGCAGTTTCTGACCTTCTTCCTCTCCCCCGCCCCAACCACAAAGCAGAGCTGTCCTTCTTTGGGTAAGCCCACACAAATTCTGCCCCACCTTTAGTTGTGGTGCAGTCGTTGTCTGGGTATACCGCAAGAAAGACAGGAGACTTATTATGAGTTTTAATGAGTCCGCAACTTTATTATATAGATGTCTGGGACTACCCAGCAGATAAGGTGCACAGTGCACGCAAATCCATGCTTATTCAAATCAATTCTCCGAGGCTTTCACCAGCCCCCATTTGTTTCCATCCAGGTCCCACAGCCAACCCATGGCTTGGACCTTACCATCCACCAGCCTCGCAATAGGCTTAAGGAGGGCTATGAGAACAGGCGGGGAGAGAGGGGATTGGCTCCCTGCCGTATTGGTCATGGGAGTCCCCGAACTCCCTCCCCCATTCTGTTTATTTATCCAGTACCTCCCTTTAAGTACTTTACCAGGCTATTTATCTGGTCACTGGCTGCCCTCCCTATGGAGTACCTGCACTGGACATCCACCACAAGGCGGCGCCAGCCATTTACTTGGCTGCCTCCCTCACAACCCCGCCAGGTTCCCAGACATCTGCAAATGGCCTCTTGGCTAGCAGCCCTACTGGGGAGAAAGACGCCATTGTCCCATGTGTGATCGTCAAGGGACACCACCAGCTGCATTGTCCTTGACCTGGTACTGCAGCAACCACCCTTAACGGAGGGGTGCATAGGCAACCCATTCTCTGGATCCTTGCATTGACAAGACTCCTTAAAAAAAACCCCAAAATAAACAGTTTGTAAGTTGGAGCCAAAAAATCTGCATTTTGCCAACCACATGACATTCCAAGGTTCCAGAGAGCCCACGGCAAACTGGAAATGAGAAAAGGTGTCTGCTATGTCATTATCCATGCCCAGCATGTGCTTGGAAGAAAAAACAGATGTTGAAGGTTAAGCATTGGAGAACAAATGCCCTTACCAACTTTCCAATCCTGTGCGATCTGGAAGTTTGGCAATTGATAACGTGTACCACTGCCATGTTGTCGCACCAACGGCACACCTGTATATTAGACCCAAATTAATAACCATTTGTACCTCCACAATGATACCCCCTTAAATTGACTTAGAAAACTTTTACACATGCACAAGTCTTACTATAGCTGTGTAGTGACTCATATGTAATTGTGTGGACTGGCTATGCCAGCCGTTGCCACTGCCAGCTGGGCACAAAAAGTCCACCCTGGGGCAACAACCCTGCAAGCAAAGTTCAGCTCAAAACCCAGGTAGGTTAATGTCATGAAAGGGCCTTCTGTTCTGTCCTTTGCTAGGGGTTTCCCCAACTATTTAGCCAGGTCCTGAAATGTGTTCCATCAGGTGAAAACACTCATTTGTCCCAGCTCGCCCAGAGAACAAAATTTGTACAGATAATGCACTATTTGGTTTAGTCCCACTGACTGTACCACTGCCCAGTGCAACATTGTTCTAAATTTCTGAAAAGCTGCACAGGATACTGAACAGCCCATGGGCGTAGCCTTGTCGAAATAAAATTGCCGGCGGTAGGTGTCTTAAACAATCACCATTATTAAATGCTCAGCAAATACTATTATGTGCCCGTGGCCCTTTTCAGGCTTGTTGCAGTATGAACAAACCCCTGGCACTCCTGGTGTTATGCTCTTGAACCAGTGTGTGTGATGCCACCTTATTCCAGTTTGTGTTGCTGCCCTTAATAGAAATTGCTTATGACATGCCCCCAAACATATTGGGTCCCCGCCTAATTATATTCATATAATTAACAAAGGCTGGGCTGCTGTCTGGGTAGGCCTGTACCATAACACCCGCCTAGATGACGAGGGCAGCTTCCCAATTTTTTTATGTTCTAGGCACCCTTGGCCTCTTGGGCAGTTCGCTGTTTTGCTAGCCTTGTCCATGTTTACTGTCTGTGAACCCCTTCCTGTGCCATAGGGATATTACATGCACAAATTGCCTTTGAGGATTCTATATTTAGTTGCACTGAGCAGGTGAACTCCCATCGGGTAACCGTACTGCAGAGCCCTGCTCCCCCATATGCCCCCCGGGAGTGTCTACCTTGTCCCCTGCGGTTACATGCCTTGATGGCCGATGAGTTGCCATATGATCCTTCTTTGTCCTGCTGCTGAAACTTGAGCCCATGCTGGGCCTACCCTGTCACCCTGTGCAGACCCCTTACGTATAGCTGCCTGAAGTTGCTGTTGTAAATGCAAATTAGCTTGCAGCAGTGTAATACTGTCAGTGCCCCCCACTGACGGTGCCACCCCTAGGCTTCTCGACTTTCCTCTCCTGGGGCCAGAGTATTTAATACCCCAATTGGCTGACTCCTATTCCCCTTAGGTGAACTCACTGGGTGACTGGTTGAGCAGGGTCCCTGCACCTGGCTGTGGCCCCTGCAACTGCCACCCTTTGCCAGGCTGGAAGGCTGGATACCACCTCTGCCACCCATTTCCCCATTCTCTGTGTGGTTTAGATTACACTCACCCCCGGGATCAGTGTCCTAGAAATTTCTGTCCATTCCAGCTGAGGAATAAGGAGAGACAGACACAGCTAGCCAAGCAAGGAGCCCCGGGAGGGGCGATCCGTTTATTTCAATTGCAATTGGGTTCGAGCTCATAAGTCAGCAAGAACAAAGAAAACACTTACACCAAAGCATTATATGCAGTCGCTTATGATAATCTATCACTCGATGATTGGCCAAAATTTTCCATCATTACCATACATAATTAGCAAGCTACATGTATCTGCCCCTCTTATGACCCCTTATTGTTCATCTATTTGCCCCCTCCTCCTTGCTTATTTTGCAAACCAAGCAGTTTGTCTACAGGACGCAGGCACAGAAAAGTCCATTGTCTCCAGGTTTGGAGTTTGGCTACATTTCCTCTTGAAGGAACTTCCTGACTACCTATAGCTGACCCTGCATTTTGTCCTTCTTCTTTCTCCCATGTGTACATGACAAATTTGCCTCCTGGCAGTTAAGCAGAATAATTTTATATTAATTTCCCCCCTTTGATCATGACCCATATAATGGGCTCATGATCACACTTTTCACAGCAGTAGGAGTATTACAGCAAATATGTAGGGGTCAGAATATTAGCATCTGGCGTGGTTTCCGCCTTTGCCAAAACCTGTCTTTCTTGTAAAGAGAGAAATATCCCCTTCGATTTGCTAGTTGTCCTGGCACATTTAGACATTTTGCACATCGACAGTTTAAACACACACACAAAAAAATAAACACAATCATCAGTAAAATCATAACACCGTCTTTCAGGAGTCCCTTTAACCAGCCTGGTAAGGAAGGCGACCAGGAAAATAAACCATTAAACCAATCATGTGTCCAGCTACCTTTATCAGACCTGTCTCGGACGATGTCTTTTAAATGGGCTGCTCTGTCAAAGGTATCTTTGGTGTCATTCACAAATACACAACACTCTTGGCCTATAAGGGCACAAGTTCCTTCTTGAGCTGCTAAAAGAATATCTAAAGCCATATGATTTTGTAAAGCTGTTTAAGTTGCTTAAGCTCAGTGGCTTGACTTGTAACTATTGTAGCAGTTTTATTAGTCATAATTTATAAAATACCCTGGAGTCTTATAACCCCTCTCCTAAGTCTGCCATTATTAGGGAATGCTGTCCATGTCATTGGTTCAAGGGCTGCATCCTCTTCAGTTTGAGGTTTGCTAGTGTCCTTTACATTTCTAATCTTGCCTTTATGTAATTGCTTTATAATACGAGTGGGGGGGGGGGTAACAACCAGGCAAGATAACAAGAACCTGAAAAGTGTACTGGAAGGGTATTATATGCTTTATTCCCACACACCCAGTAAGAACCGAATCCTGATGGAACAGGGCCGGGAGGAGTGTCCCATGTCACTCTCAACGCTTTTTGTAACAGGGATGTAAAATGTCCCATAAACCCAATAGGCCCGTGCTTCGAGGAGATGTCTCCGTCTGTACATTTCTGCCTGCATACAGACATTTTCCATTGGAGTTTTCCCATACCATAGTGCAGCTTTCTTAGTGGACACTATTGGCGCAGACACCCTTGTGGTTAATGTCATCAGTGGTGTCAAAACAATAAACGAGGGGAGTGACCCACTCTCCATCACCATCTGGGCCCACATAGTATTTGCAAGTACTGCTCCCTAAAAACAGGCCTAGCCCATTCCCCTGGAGACACCACTCACCCTGCGCCTTGAAGGTTAACAAATACCCGGAGTTAGGGCTTATACCTTCTTGTTGCTAGGTATGAGTCGTAGCCTGATGGGGAGTAACATACGCCTATGAATGAGTAATATTTGCAGCCATCAAAAGAATAGGAAGGAAAGAAAGTCCTCATTCAGCATCGGGAGGCACCAAGATGCACACCCAGCATGAGTCATTCCTCCATTCTGGGATTCTATTCCTTACCACATGGCTAAATTTAATGAAATTATTATGACCATAAGAAAGGGAAGGGAAAAACAACAAAATCAACAGAGGAAACATTTTCACAATAGGTTAAAATACCAACAAATAAAAGAAAAAAGAGCAATAAACGTTAATCCAAATCTTCTATATCCATTGAAAACTGATATCAGTTGTTTAGGGCCTTGGCTGCCCTGTAGTCATCTACTTCGGGTTGGCCTTGCTGGTCAGCCAACAAGCATTGCATCCTCGCTGGGGACCTTATTTAGAGGTTCCCTTTCGAGTGAATTTAAGTTTCAGTCCAGGCAAGGTCCACACCATCCACTGATCCTCTAGTCAATCTTTCATTAGTGAAAGGTTGGGTATTTCATTAATTTAGAAGGAGAGTAACAGCATGTGGAACTTTTACCACTAGGTGATGTCTCTGTACCAACTCTTGAGCTTTCTCAACTAACAAAACTGCAGCAGCTAGGGCTTTAACATTCTACTGCTTCTCTTGCAACAGGATTCAGTAGTGCTGAAAAAAAGGCCAAAGGCCGTTGTTGTGATCCTAACGCTTGCATAAGAACACCAGAGGCCACTCCCGCCCTTTCATGAACGAATAAGGTAAAAGGTTTCCTATAATCCAGGAGTCCCAAGGCAGGTGCCAATGCAAGGGCTGTTGTGATACTCTCAAAGGATTCGGTAGCATCTTTAATTCATTTCACTGGGTCAGGTTCATCCTTAGTGGTCATCTGCACTAGTGGTTTTGACATTTCCCCATACTCAGGAATCCAGGACTTACAGAATCTTGCCATGCCGAGGAACCCTCTTAACTGTCTCTTTGTCTTGGGCTGGGGTACATTTAAAATGGCACTTATTTTTTCCTGAGCAAGGCTTCTCATTCCTGGTTTTAGTATGTGCCCTAAATATTTCACCTCCTGTGAGCAAGATTGAATCTTTGAGGGTGACACCTTGTGTCCTTTCATTGCTAAGGCACATAAAAACTCTATCAAGTCCTGCTCATTAGTCTCTTGTGTTTCTGAGCATAATAAAATATCATCCACATACAAAAGCAACATGGACTGTCCTGGGAGAATTACATCTTGTAAATCTTTATGCAACACAGCTGAAAATATAGTATACCCCTGAGGGAGATGCCCCCATGATATCTGGGATGACCCCCTAAAAATGACTCAATTAAGGAGTCAGTCCCTCTATTGCATCTTGTGGGAGAGGGTATTGGGGAATGCAAGGGGGGTCTATGTCTGTCCTAACACGTATCCGAACTGGCTCAGCTGACTTTAGTAATTCCACTTTAGTGTTTTTTGTTCCCCATACCCAAGGTGGGACAGCATTTTCCAAATCCCTGGGAAGCATTGCTAAATACAAAGGAGTTTCGGGATTCATTAGAGCCATCAAGGGGATAACAGAGTCATTTGGCAGGCTCAAAAGAATGCCTTGGTCAGAGCAGTGAATAGTAGCCCGGAGTTTACACAGCAAATCGTGTCCCAATAAACTGGTTGGTCCTTGGGTAAGTAGGAAAGCGTGTTCCTCAGACAGGGGCCCTATGTGTATGTTTAAAGGTTGGAAATCTGACAACGAAAAGGATTTCCTTCAATTCCCATAACACGTGCAATTTTGCCGCTTTTAGGAAGATCCAGATCAGTAAGGGTAGAGAGGGTGGCTCCTGTGTCTAATAAGCAATCATACTGTTTTCCTCCAATCATCAAAGGAACTAGGGTATCATTGCGGGATAAGGAAAACACTGGGCAACATAACAACGTGGAACCCCCTTCATCCCATCAGTCATAAAGTCCCCCATTCTGCATTACCCCCTGGAAGGGTTGATTAGGCGGTGTCCAAGCTGGACCTTGTCCCTTATTGACACCTTGAGGAGGTTTAAGTTGTCCCTGGGCTCTCAGTTTACAATCTTTCTTCATGTGCCCTTCTTGATGACAGTAATAACAAATTAAAAGTCCTCTGGACCCCCCTTTACTGGGTCCCACTCTACCAAAGAACCCTTGTCCTCTTCCTCAGCCTCTGCCAACACCAGGCTCCGCTCCCTTCAATAAAGCCACCAACATTCTTATATTCCCTTTTTTCTTCCTTCACCCTCTCAGCCTTTCATCGGGCTTCTCACCCATTAAACACTCTGGTGGCAATAGCCACTATCTGAGAGAGAGAGGCATCCCTGCAAATTTTTCACATTATTTAATTTCCACCTTATATCTTTTGCAGCCTGGTCTTTAAACAATCCAATCCTCTTATCACTGGCATATTTGCCTCTGCTTCAGGATCTAGACCCCCAAACAACCTAGCAGCTTTCATCCGTCTTTCATAATAGTCTGAGGGGTATTCATCTGGGCCTTGATGGACAGAAGTTACTTTACTCCAATTAGTAGTCCTCTGCCCAGCCTTCTTAATTCCATTTAAAATTACAGTCTTTAAAGAAGTTAACTTATATTGTTCTCCAGCATTGCTGTAATCTCAGTTAGGATCACCCCCAGTTACATCTCCTGCTGTCAGGGCATTCCGTCCTGGTGGCGGTGCGGGTAAATCACCTATAGACTCCTGAGCTCGATTGAGCACTTGTTTCCTTTCTTTCAATGTCCTATGTACAGATTCTGGGTTGTCCCTGACCCTTGGGGTGGTAATCTTTCAATTCAGTAGGTCACCGATAGAGAAAGTAGTATGGACATAGCGGTCAACAACCTGACCCTCTCCATTATGAGCAGGGTACTGTTTTAAGGGCAATTGGAGTACCGGAGGGTCCTGTCCTTCTTGTTTAATTAACTTGAAATTGATGTCTCCAGGAACACACTCGGGAGACTAACTCCATGAGCCGGTCGAGGAGTCGGGCAGACTTCGCCTGCGAACGTGGCTTCAGGTATTATAGGCCACTGGCAGATCAGGATACAATATGGCTCGGGGTCGGGATAGGGTTAGAGGCAGATCCTACACCGATGCAGAAGTGGTCCCTGGGACCACCCTATTTACCTGAACGGGAAGGGGTTGAGGGGACGCAGCTGGTGGAGGAACAGGCCTATAATCATCTTCCTCTACTCTACACTGCTGGTAAGCAGGAGGTTTAGTCTGTTGTAACATGAGAGTGCACTCTTTATCTTTGCAAATTGGAGCAGCGCTGTAAAACAAATACAAATAATTCATTCGTTCTGGTCTTAAATCTTCCAGGATGGTTCTCAAGGTTTTGAGGTGAAGTCTTCCCCAATTCCTGAGAACACATCCCAGAAGTGTGCCGGCATCGAATTTCCCTGACAATTTCCCATGTCTGTCTTGGGTTTCCTTCCAGTCCATGGGCTCCCTTGGGGCAGCTCTGCCTGTGCTTGTCCCCTTTCTAGCAAAGGTATAGGCACGTGAGCAGCAAGCAGCACACAGCCATGAAACAGTTACATTTTCCTTGCTCTGTCCCTCTCCCAGGAGACACCAGGCTTGCTCTAAGTGAAAGGAGAGGAGGGTCCAACACATGCTGATGTTTATAACTCCTCATTCCTAGGTGGTGAGTCATCCACCATGCTGACTGCTTTTCCAGCAGCTGTATGCCTACCCTCATCCCACCAGCCAGAAAACACACTTCCTGCTTAAAGTGCAGGGTGGTGACTATGAGCTTTCCTTGTTATTTTGTACTTGCATATTTTGCATCTTTGTCAAGTCCCCTTACCTGATTGCAGCTTGCAGCCTGCCTATGGAAGAATTGCAAGGCCAGCTGGTACACGAAACAGTTAAAGTTTCCTTGCCTTGCTCTATCCCTGCCCCCCCATGCACTTTGAATTCCTTGCTTTGCAAATGCTGATTGCTTCACCTCCCTTGCAAATTCCCTGATTGCAGCTTCTAGCCTGCTTGGGGGTGAAAGAAACTGGGGGGATGCTAGTTCCCCTTTGCACTTTCCCCTTTCTGTGAAATTTGCCTGTGCCTGCACTTCCCTGTCTCTGGGGAAGGAGGGGGGTTAATAGCTCCCCTGTTTTCCTGAGCTTACCCTTCTCCATGCCCCTGGTACCATGCTGTTTGCTGGAGCAATGCTGCTTCCATGTGGTCTTGAAGTAAGCCTTAGAGCCCCAGCCTGTTCTTGTTCTGCTGGCTTCCTCACTGCTTTTACATAGAAATTTGCCCCACCCAACTTTCCTACATTTATACACATTCTGGGGCGGGGGAGGGGGGAGTCATTGAGGCAAATTTGAGCACTGAGCACCTTTTGCAGCAGTTTCTGATCTTAGATTATCAGGGTTGGAAGGACCTCAGGAGGTCATCTAGTCTAACCCCTTGCTCAAAGGGGGCCCAATCCCCAGACAGATTTTTGCCCCAGATACCTAAATGGCCCCCTCAAGGATTGAGCTCACAACCCTGGCTTTAGCAGGCCGATGCTCAAACCACTATCCCTCCCACCAAGCAGAGCTGTCCTTTTGTGGGTAAGCCCACACAAATTCTGCCCCACCTTTAGTTGTGGTGCAGTCATTTTTGCTCCAAATAATGAGATTGCCCAGATGTAACTGGGAGGCATTATTTTTCCTTCAGAACCTTTTGTTATTGGTGATGACCTGTCAGAAGGAAAGAGCCTAGCTTCACTTATAGATTCCAGGTTGTGTGCAAAGCTGGGAATTACGAAAGAAACTTTTTACTTGTGAACTAATAGGGAAATCATTGCAAGATAATGCACCTGGAACCACATAATGCCATCTTTATAGAGTAAAAGTGTACTTTAAGGCCCATGTGCACATAATTTCTGAATATATAGTGGCAAGTTTTCATTTAATTTCTAATGTTGTATTGCAGATGTACACTTAAAAAAAAAAAGAGAGAGAGAGAGAGAGAGAGAGAGAGAGAAAGAGAGATGGGCAGCCAGGCACCGGATTCCAGATTTAGATACACATGCTACTTTCAAAGTGACCAGTGAGTTTACCCGTTACACATGACTCTTTCTACACTGCATAAAGATAAGTGGAGGGAAAATTGAGCTATCAGTTATAATTGCACATTTTAATTTTCATGGTCAGGCAAATAGAAGCTAATGACAGCATTGACGTAGTCACATTTAATAATACAGAATAGTGAGCCAAATTTTGAAGTCAATGGAGTATTCTAAAATTATACCCATGTAACTGAGAGCAGAATTTGGATGAATGTATGTGTAAATAAATCAGGAAATCCTCTGTTCTTCCTTTAGATTTTCTATGATGATGATTCTAGGAGTGTGAATTAAGAAAAAGATTCTTAAAAGGATCACAAGGTACAAATGAAGGAGGACAAGTTGATACATAAGATAGCTGCCCCCTTTTAGGTCACACAGAAGAACAATTTTAGAGAAATCTATACTAATCAGATCTATAAGTGCTACTCATTGTAAGTAAGGTTGCTGGATCAGTCCCTGCATATAATTCCTTAACATTTACTGCTGTAATAGTAATGTACATTATAAATAACAAACTCAAGTGAGCACATAGCTCATGCCATTATAAAGGATGAAAATCCACCAAGTATGAGCCTGGCCCAGTGGGTTTCCTTAGCCTTGGGAAAATCACACCTTACCTTTTGTACCTAAACTTCCTCATTTATAAAATGAAGATAATGCCCATCTATGTTATCGGGATGTTATAAGACCTAATGAATTAAAACATGTAAGGCACTTGGAGAGTCTAGGATAGAAAAGGCAATACAAAGTTCAAAATTATTTATTTAGCGCACATATGTCTTTGCTAAACGGAGTGTGTGTTTAAACTCAGTGAATAAGCAACTAAAATACACACTGATTTTCTTTTGAAAATTATTATAAAAGTAATACAGTATAGGGTTTTTGTTTTGTTTTGCTTGCTTTTTTTGTGATATGGTAGAAAATTAACATGCATAAGAATATATCAGAATTCAGTTGTAAAATCTTGGAAAACAAAGTAAGTTTTTCTTGTAAAAAATGTGTATGTGGATTACAGGTAATGCTGGGCAACATGTCTTGTGCACCAAAATTTGAAAATTTTGGTTTGACCTGTGGTGAAAAATGTTAAATGGTCCTTTGTACTGTGGTCAAATATTTTTTTTTTCTGTAAAAATAGTCCTAAAGTAGAGCCAAAGACCTCACTTGTTACTATTCTTCTCTTACTTTTGACTTGGCATTGTAAATGTGCTGAAATGAACAGTCTAAAAGCCTTGGGCACATTTTTTTGGATGATCACAAAAGTCAAATGTTAACCCTTGACATTTTACTTACACTAAAAATTGAGAAACCTGTAGTCTGTATTGTTTAGAGTTCAGATGGCTGAGAAAGTGAGATTAAGAATAAAGTACTTTGCTTTTTGTAGAGCTTCCATTAGGGTTCAGGATAAACAGAACTTAGTGACTTAAAATGAAATGAGAAACAACATGTGGCTTGAAATGTGGTAATGATCCATGATTGAGTACACAGAAACAACGAGGAGTCCTTGTGGCACCTTAGAGACTAAAAAATTTATTTGGGCATAAGCTTTCATGGGCCACTTCATCAGATGCATGGAGTAAGTAGGTATGAATGTACAGCACATAAAAAGATGGGAGTTGCCTTACCAAGTGGGGGGGTCAGTGTTAACGAGGCCAATTCAATTAGGGTGGATGTAACCCATTCCCAACAGTTGACAAGAAGGTGCAAGTATCAACACAGGGAAAATTAATTTTTGTAGTGACCCAACCACTCTCAGTCTTTATTCAGGCCTTAGTTGCTGGTATCCAGTTAATTCCAGTTATGCAGTTTCTCATTGAAGTCTGTATTTGAAGTTTTTTTGTTGAAGTATGGCCACTTTTAAGTCTATTACTGAGTGTCCATGGAAGATTGAAGTGCTCTCCTACTGGTTTTTGAATGTTACAATTCTTGATGTCTGATTTGTGTCCATTTATTCTTTTGCATAGAGACTGTTCGGTTTGGCCAATGTACATGGCAGAGGGGCATTGCTGGCACATGATGGCATATATCACATTGGTAGAGGTGCAGGTGAATGAGTCCCTGATGGTGTGGCTGATGTGGTTAGGTCCTATGATGGTGTCCCTTGAATAGATATGCAGACAGAGTTGGCAACAGGGTTTATTGCAGGTATTGGTTCATGGGTTAGTGTTTCTGTTGTGTGGTGTGTAGTCCCTGCAACAAACCCCATTGCCAACTCTGTCTGCAAATCAGCCATTAGTTTGGTTCAGTTTAATACACTGAATAGAAATGGTTTTGTAATATAACAAAAATAAGTTTATTAACAAAGAACAGATATTTAAGTGATTACAAGTAAGAATGAAAGAGACAGGAAAAGTTACAAATAAAACAAAACACACTTTCTGGAGATTAGAATTTCAACTTAATTCTAGCAAGCTACAATCTCTGCCTAAGCAGTTTTCTTATTTTCATCAATTTATCAGCATCCCTAGTCCTCCAGACCAGGGTACCCACCTTTCATAGGCTCGAAGAGTACCTACCTATCATCACCTTAGTGATGGATGACAAAATGGCTTTTTGCCTCTGCTTATATCTTCTCCAAGTTTTTTAACTGAGTTTCAAGAAGCAGGAGAGTTTTCTGGGGATGCAATCTCCATCCCCCATCAAGATTGTTCAGTGATCATCTTCCCCCACTTGCTTGCCTGAAGGCTTTGTTTATCTTGCATGTAAAAGTTCTTTTCATTGTCTTTGGTCACACATTGCTTAATTTACACTGGAGACACCATCAAGCCTCGGAAACAATGCTCCTTTGTATAAGACAGAGATTTACTTCATCACACATCTATAATTCTTTATACACCGCCTGTTCATACATCACACAATCATATTAATGAGCAGTGTGTTACCAGTTTGTATATGATACTTTACATGACACTTTTAAAATACAGATTATGACAACATTTGGGGCAATGGGTGTGTGAAGCCTGATGAGAGTTTTGGTCTGGTGTGTCCTTTGCAAGTTAGCATTAAGGGACTTCCTGGGTCACAGTGTGCCTATTAGTAATAAATAGAATGGGATTTTTTTTTAATGTACATTATTTACACACACTGATCCACAGTACATCTGCGTAGAGGACACCTACTGTGTTGCTGAATGAAATAGACCTTTCCTAACATTCCACTGATTTCAACAGCATTTTAATAGGTGATGGCACCACAGTGGAAGCAATGGCCAATGGATTAATAAGGAGGGTTGAAAGTGTTAGGGGAAAGAGCAACAAATGGGATGTCAGAAATATTAGGGAGAGAGGGAATGCAAACATATAAACAGACTATAAAAAGATTAATGTAGCATGTGACATTTAAAAAATAGTATTCAATGTAAAGCTTAAGAAAGTTTTTTTAAATGCACAGCAAAACAGGCAAAAGGGGACTAGGGCCATTGGGGAATGAGAAGAAAAAAGCAACAAATAAGTTAGATTATTATGTGGGCCAAAATAATTTATTTGTCTTGCAGTTGATAAAAGAAGCAGAAAGTAATGGCCCGGTGACAGATACATTTTCCTGGGGGGGAAGCAAACTGTAAAAGGCATTGTTGTTACGCAGGAGCAAATAAGGCAATTAGAATTGTTACAAGTTGCAATGAATTTGATCCCAGAATTCTGCAGAATGTAGCAAAGGAGATAGGTAAAACTTCAAAGAAGTTTTGGATGATTCATGGACAGTGGTTTGGTGGCTCAGTTTAATCTTTGACACTGAGACTGCAAAAAAAAAAGACACCAAAGAAAGCAAATAACAGTTTAAAGGGCAATGCTGTTAATTATTTCACTTCTGATCATCTGGGTAGAAACATCTGGCTAATTTATTTATCCTCACAATCCCGAAGCACTTCTCCAAATGTCATAATCACAGATTATATCTGATACAGATGCCAAAATCTCCATTTTAACCCTTGACAACTTCTGCAATGAATTTACATGTTTTCAATACAAAATTCCTCACCACATCAAAATTAAAAATTTAGGGGCAGCATGAAATTTATTGACTGTAATATGAAATTAAATAGCTGCACTGAGTATATGACATTTTCATACATAATTCAATAAAATATTAATGTATACTTTTATCTAAACCTGCTGCAGAATTCCCAGTCACCTATACTAGAATGCCTCAGAATCCTGGACCCCAGCCATGGAATTTAGGTCAAGCTTACCACAGAGTACATGGATCTTTGCTTATAGATGCTGAGTTCCTTTCTGAAAAACTGATTATTAGAAGGAAACCCCAGCTTTGAGGAATCATAGAACATCCCATGATTTCATGGGAACACAGTAAAACAGAAATCCTGTCTGTAGAAAAATCAGTATAGCTGGAGAAGAAATTAGCATCTGCACTTCTATGGTGGCAATATTTTGACCATTTTAGGGAGTATGCACAGAAATAATCATCTCTATTGGAGTATATCCTACAGAGAGTGGATCGTATAAAAATCGGTAGTTCTGGATAATATTGCTCGGTCTGCCACTATTTTGCCTCTACAATCTTGGGGAAATCACCTAATCTCTCTGTTTCAGTTTTCCCATTTGTAAACTGGGGACAATAGCTATGTAGCTCATAGGAATGTTGACAGGGTAACTGAATCAGAATCTAGATATTAGACACATTATGTAGCATAGTTTCTATTCTTACAATACCCTTTGTGCACTTTTAACCAAAGCATTCTGTCTTTTTGATGACTCTTTGGAAAGTTTTACTGAAAATCAAACTCAGGTATTTCAAGCCTGAGCTTTATTTTTTAATAACAGCTCCCAGTCAATCAGAGAATACTACACAATTAATTGGTGCACAAATCATTATGTTTACCACATACAATCATGCAAGCATTTTTAAAAATAGAATTCAAAATACTATTAAATGACATTTAAACAGAAATTTTTAGGCAAACCTTATCTTTCCTATATTGAATTGTATAAACACTCTTCTTGCTGTCTGTATGTACGGTACACATATAGACTAAAATTATCACTGGAACTTCTGCATCACAATATATAATCCTCAGTCTAATGTATTACACTCCTTTATTTCAGAACACACACCCATCTGTATTCATTCTTTTCCAATATTCTCCAGAGTCCATATCTAATTTATTGCATAGCTTAAAATACCTGAGTTCTTTGACTGTCATTTCTAACTTACATTTACTTTTCCTCCCCTACATTCTCCATCACTGGAAATTTTTAAATGAAGATTGGGTGTTATCTAAAAAATATGCTGTAGTTCAAAAAGAATTAATTCAGGGAAGTCCTGTGGCCTGTTTTATGCAGGAGGTCAAACTACATGATCACAGTAGTCCTTTCTGTCCTTAGAGTCTATGAATCTATGAGAATCTGTACTGAGCTGGGTGTACAATAAATATTTCCCCCTAAAATCATCATATATGCTATTGTGCCTATAACAGAAATTGGCTAATATCAGACTGCAATGGACACTTCAAATATGGGCATAGGGATTTCCATATTTTATTATTGTAATAATAAGTATATTTGCACAAGCTTTTGGGCCATATTCTTCACTTTATCCACATATGCATTTTCCACTGAAGTCAGTGGGAGATCCCTGTAAAGACTGAGGCCAATATAGCCATTAATTTGTTACATATACTTTGTACCATATTTTCCATGGAGGAGAATCCTGCCTGAGTATGTTTTGCTCAGGAACTGCTTGGGCTAGGTGATTTAGGGAATTTACAGTATTGAATACAGTATCGACACAAGTAACCCTGACCTAATCCACAACATGTAATTTGGTGGTGTAATAAGGGTGAAACAGTATCTACACATTATAGATGGGCACCGTGCTCACTTTGGCTCGAAGTAAACCAAAATCCTGACTGCATTGTGATATTCCATTGTGCTAAAAACTATTGATTAGCAGACTCCTTCATCATAATCTATGTATCTCTGTCAGAATAAGGGGACTCTTAAACCCCTAATATGCCAGTGATTTGCATGCAGTTAGATTTCAGAGTTAGTTGATTGTCCCAAATAATGGCACAACATGGCCTTCAGTAAATAACCCATGAAATTCAAATTAGAATCCGGGTCTGATCCCAAGTCCACAGAGGTGAGTGGAAAGATTTTACCGTTCACCTAAATGGGCCTTGGATTCCACCCATAAAGAATTCCATAAATATGTTGTATCTGCCTTCCCATTGGCTTTTTCAGTTCTGTTTTATTCTTTATTAAAACTTTAGTCATTCTGATTCATTTAATTAAGTACTGTGGGGTTAATGAGATTACTAAATGAAGTATTTATTAATGGAAGAGAGAAAGAAACATGCTTTCTTTTTATTAATTATGTCTTGTGTTCTTTATATAATTTAATTGCAACATTTCCTAGGTTATATCTTTGTCATGTCTTTTAAATACATGTGGAAGTTTCATTGATAGGTGATATGTAAGGCAGAACAACAAAGTTGTTAAAACATAAAAAAAGGTTTTGCAAATAATATCAGTGGAGATAGTGTGTTGTAGAACTTTGGTCCATAATGGATTCTGGATGAAAAATGATAAAATGGCCAGTATTAAAATGTTAAAAGGTACATGCATTAAGGATAAAAGAAAAACACTTGAGACAATCTTCTAAAGTGTGCTTGGAGACAAATGGCTTTTATTTTGCAGTGAAGTCAAATGTGGTGTCTGGTCCACATGCATTACAAGCATGTTCTGGGAAATGTGTTTTGAAATATTAATATATTTTTCTTTAAAAATGAATAATTTACCAGCATTAGCTTTTTTTCATTTTGAACTTGTTTTGAAAAAAGTATATGTTTCAAAAAGTGCAAAGACATTGTGAGCCATAAAATCAGAGTAAATTAATAAATTGAACACTATTTAGGTCACACTCTTTGTAAACTAGATGGTCTGACTTATAAGGCTGTTAGTGGCTCTGCACAATTCTTATTGGAACATACTGTAATTACAATTCAGCAGTTTATTGAACTATTATTAAAAATAAAAAACACACAACACTTTTAATATCCTATTAATCAATACCACTTACTTAGAATTTTTCTTAAGCAGCTTCATATGCATCAGCCTTTGCTTTGTGAAATTGCAGATAGAGATTTGTTGGAACGTTCAATATTGTACTTTTGTACCACAAAATAATAGAATATTTTGGTCCATTTCTGTGTTAGTTCAGTAAAAAGTTTCCAGTGTATTGTCTGAAACTGTATCTATAAAGTACTGGATCATATTACATCATTCACTTATATAATATATTGTATTTCATTGCACTGGTATCCGAATGTGTATTGTATAATGTAACATTATTCCTACATTTTTCTGATTGTTTATTTGATATATTTACCATGAGAGAGCAGCAAATTTAAACAGTTTGAACAATATATATGTGAATTGTATGTGTGTATATATACACACACATATACATGCACAGATAAGCAAATAATTCATAAAAATACATTTATCTGAAACATTTCACCCCTTTTCTCATTTTCCAATTTCTCTGTAGCATATCATTATTTTCTCAGATTTATTCATTATGCAGAATTATTTGGTGAAAAATCTCTGTAAATAATTCTTGGTCTTGTACGTTGTTTGTGAGCTATCCTCGTTAGTTTCGATTGGCTGCAAAAGCCACGTAATATGTGTTCTGTTTTCTGCTTTCAGGAACATAGTTCTTGTAATAATATTTATGATGTAGATAGGCTTTTGAGGGTAAAATCATGGTACCAATGGGAGTTTTGACACTGATTGCAATGGGCCAAGACTCCTCCGTCAGAACCTTAAAATTCCTCCGGTCCTGTTGGGAACATAAGAAATGTCTTTTTAAACAAGCAGTGTTATTCAGTGGCATTCATAGTTTCTCTGCTCATTGGAAAAGTGGCTTGGTTTGGATGCCATCCACATATTGTGCTTAGGACAAATATTTCAGAGAGAAACTATTTTAGAAACAGTTCAGAGTTTTAAATACTTATTGATTGATAATATTTTAATACCCCTCTATCTGTTATGCCAGGTGATCAGGAAGAGAATAATTAGTATTAATACTTTCTTATACCTTCAAAAGTATATCTGTATTAGTGAGATATGACATCCTCAGCTATTCTGCGTACTTAACTAAACCTAGATGCTCTTTTTATGTTTTTTACAAGACACTGCATTTTGACTAAGTCCTACTGAAGTTCTTTATAAATTTTTCCTTTTAGATGTCATGTAAATATATACTACAACATCTTTTGCTTTTTAGGGAGGAATTATTATAATTGCTTTTGATTCCATTTTAGCACAATTGTTCCTTGCAGTGGAATCCTAAACCACTTCTACTTAATATAGCCGAAATCTGATAATCTGTAAATTCAGACCAGTTTGCCAGCTCCAAGTGGTTCTATGGCGTCTGGAAATCACATGGGATCAGAGACGCTTCATTGCTGGCACTCTGGCAGTATGCTAGCATGTTGAGCTACTGCGCCAGATGAAATACTGTCTTAAGGTAACATTACAAAAGACAAGTTTTACCATGGTCTAATGTTAAGGTAATATAGCTTCTGCAGTAGAACATTGATAGAGTAGTGGCTTAGGTCCAAAACATATGTTTCAGAAGTCAAATCCTTGGGAAGGGAACAGAGGATCCTGGAGGAGATGTGGTAGAGGGGCTTTCAAAATCTGAGGACAGCTGTGATCCTGTGATCTCTCAAGAAAGAAAGCACTGGCCCTTATAGCTGGGCTATCTCTTCACAGACATCCCCTCACCTCCAGGAAATACAGCTCCCTTAAATTTGTGCTTCCATTAGCTCTTCTACTTGTACAGTACCTGAGATGGGAGCAGTCATGGACCAAGAGCTAGATGCTAGAAATAACTTCCACGTGGTTGTCCAGGAGGTTTCAAAGGGGTTTCAACATACAGTGTTGGCCTGTGAAAAGGTGCCTTTCCCAAACACCCTCAGACAAAGTGCTTGATTCACAAGGGGACTTAGGCATTGCAATGCTGAGGAAGTGCAGGAGTCTGCCCACTTGCTATATAATACTAGATTGGGGAGAAGGTTTTAACAAGAGGCTCACTCAAAACATTTACCATCCCTGGGTACAATACATGTGACATCTCTCTCCTTCCCCAAATCCTTCAGTTCCATCTCCTCTCCAAATGCATCAGTCATATCACTCAATCATGCCAGTTCATCAATCTTTCCACCCTAACCTCATAGCTGAACATGGTTCTCCCTCTGCAGCACCTCATGGGGTTTCTGCTAAGCATCAGCTATTCCTAAACTGTTCATGTTGGTGACAGATTGGTCACTTTATGGCCTCTGCTGGCACCACTGCTGATAGGTAGGTTCTCCTGTGGCCTCTAGTCATGGGATGGTTAATTGGGTAGAATCACAGAATCATAGAATATCAGGGTTGGAAGGGACCTCAAGAGGTCATCTAGTCCAACCCCCTGTTTAAAGCAGGACCAATTCCCAACTAAATCATCCCAGCCAGGGTTTTGTCAAGCCGGGCCTTAAAAACCTCCAAGGAAGGAGACTCCACCACCTCCCTAGGTAACGCATTCCAGTGTTTCACCACCCTCCTAGTGAAATAGTTTTTCCTAATATCCAACCTGGACCTCCCACACTGCAACTTGAGACCATTGCTCCTTGTTCTGTCATCTGCCACCCCTGAGAACAGCCGAGCTCCATCCTCTTTGGATCCCCCCTTCAGGTAGTTGAAGGCTGCTATCAAATCCCCCCTCATTCTTCTCTTCTGGAGACTAAACAATCCCAGTTCCCTCAGCCTCTCCTCATAAGTCATGTGCTCCAGACCCCTAATCATTTTTGTTGTCCTCCGTTGGACTCTTTCCAATTTTTCCACATCCTTCTTGTAGTGTGGGGCCCAAAACTGGACACAGTACTCCAGATGAGGCCTCACCAATGTCGAATAAAGGGGAACGATCACGTTCCTCGATCTGCTGGCAATGCCCCTACTTATACAGCCCAAAATGCCATTAGCCTTCTTGGCAACAAGAGCACACTGTTGACTCATATCCAGCTTCTCGTCCACTGTGACCCCTAGGTCCTTTTCTGCAGAACTGCTACCTAGCCATTCGGTCCCTAGTCTGTAGCAGTGCATGAGATTCTTCCGTCCTAAGTGCAGGACTCTGCACTTGTCCTTGTTGAACCTCATCAGGTTTTTTTTGGCCCAATCCTCTAATTTGTCTAGTACCCTCTGTATCCGATCCCTACCCTCTAATGTATCTACCACGCCTCCTAGTTTAGTGTCATCTGCAAACTTGCTGAGAGTGCAATCCACACCATCCTCCAGATCATTAATAAAGATATTAAACAAAACTGGCCCCAGGACCGACCCTTGGGGCACTCCGCTTGAAACCAGCTGCCAACTAGACATGGAGCCATTGATCACTACCCGTTGAGCCTGACGATCTAGCCAGCTTTCTATCCACCTTACAGTCCATTCATCCAGCCCATACTTCTTTAACTTGGCAGCAAGAATACTGTGGGAGACTGTATCAAAAGCTTTGCTAAAGTTAAGGAATAACAAATCCACTGTTTTTCCCTCATCCACAGAGCCAGTTTTCTCATCATAGAAGGCAATTAGGTTAGTCAGGCACGACTTCCCGTTCGTGAATCCATGCTGACTGTTCCTGATCACTTTCCTCTCCTCTAAATGTTTCATAATTGATTCCTTGAGGACCTGCTCCATGATTTTTCCAGGGACTGAGGTGAGGCTGACTGGCCTGTAGTTCCCCGGATCCTCCTCCTTCCCTTTTTTAAAGATGGGCACTACATTAGCCTTTTTCCAGTCATCTGGGACCTCCCCCGATTGCCATGAGTTTTCAAAAATAATGGCTAATGGCTCTGCAATCTCACCCGCCAACTCCTTTAACACCCTCGGATGCAGCGCATCCGGCCCCATGGACTTGTGCACGTTCAGTTTTTCTAAATAGTCCTGAACCACTTCTTTCTCCACAGAGGGCTGGTCACCTTCTCCCCATATTGTGCTGCCCAGTGCTGCAATCTGGGAGCTGACCTTGTTCATGAAGACAGAGGCAAAAAAAAATCATTTAGTACATTAGCTTTTTCCACATCCTCGGTCAGTAGGTTGCCTCCCTCATTCAGTAAGGTGCCCACACTTTCTTTGATTTTCTTCTTGTTGCTAACATATCTGAAGAAACCCTTCTTGTTACTCTTAACATCTCTTGCTAACTGCAACTCCAAGTGTGATTTGGCCTTCCTGATTTCACTCCTGCATGCCTGAGCAATATTTTTACACTCCTCCCTGGTCATTTGTCCAATCTTCCACTTCTTGTAAGCTTCTTTTTTGCATTTAACATCAGCAACGATTTCACTGTTTAGCCAAGCTGGTCGCCTGCCATATTTACTATTCTTTCTACACATCGGGATGGTTTGTTCCTGCAACCACAATAAGGATTCTTTAAAATACAGCCAACTCTCCTGGACCCCTTTGCCCTTCATGTTATTCTCCCAGGGGATCCTGCCCATCTGTTCCCTGAGGGAGTCAAAGTCTGCTTTTCTGAAGTCCAGGGTCTGTATTCTGCTGCTCTCCTTTCTTCCTTGTGTCAGGATCCTGAACTCGACCATCTCATGGTCACTGCCTCCCAGGTTCCCATCCACTTTTGCTTCCCCTACTAATTCTTCCCTGTTTGTGAGCAGCAGGTCAAGAAAAGCTCTGCCCCTAGTTGGTTCCTCCAGCACTTGCACCAGGAAATTGTCCCCTACACTTTCCAAAAACTTCCTGGATCGTCTGTGCACCGCTGTATTGCTCTCCCAGCAGATATCAGGGTGATTAAAGTCTCCCATCAGAACCAGGGCCTGCGATCTAGCAACTTCTGCTAGTTGCCAGAAGAAAGCCTCATCCACCTCATCCCCCTGGTCTGGTGGTCTATAGCAGACTCCAACCACGACATCACCCTTGTTGCTCACACTTCTCAACTTTATCCAGAGACTCTCAGGTTTTTCTGCAGTTTCATACCGGAGCTCTGAGCAGTCATACTCCTCTCTTACATACAACGCAACTCCCCCACCTTTTCTGCCCTGCCTGTCCTTCCTGAACAGTTTATATCCATCCATGACAGTACTCCAGTCATGTGAGTTATCCCACCAAGTCTCTGTTATTCCAATCGCATCATAGTTCCCTGACTGTGCCAGGATTTCCAGTTCTCCCTGCTTCTTTCCCAGGCTTCTTGCATTTGTGTATACGCACTTAAGATAACTCATCGATCGTCCCTCTTTCTCAGCATGAGACAGGAGTCCTCCCCTCTTGCGCTCTCCTGCTTGTGCTTCCTCCCAGGTTCCCATTTCCCCACTTACCTCAGGGCTTTGGTCTCCTTCCCCCGGTGAACCTAGTTTAAAGCCCTCCTCACTAGATTAGCCAGCCTGCTGGCGAAGATGCTCTTCCCTCTCTTCGTTAGGTGGAGCCCGTCTCTGCCTAGCACTCCTCCTTCTTGGAACACCAAGGTATAAAATGGGTCCTCCAAATGGTGGGCTGGCTTGCTTTACAGTCACTTTGTAAAGTTGTAAAAGACTGCACAAAGTGCAAAGCAGTGGAGAATCAGGTGTATTGGGCCAGAATCTGCTGTCATTACACCAGTGTGATCAAGAATAGTTCCTCTGAAATAATTACTCTGGTTTGATTCATTCACTTTTATTTCATGAATTACTTTAAAAATAGACACTCTTGAAATGGAAATATCCACATCACCATACATTATTGCTACAGAACTCAGTTTACTCCAGCCTGCCATAGAGCTCTCTTATCCATGCCACAACAATTAGCTTTGTTCATAAGACTATACTAATGAAAGCTGAGAAAATCTTATTTGTGCCAAGCAACCAAAAGAGCTAAGTAACAGCTGGAGGAAACCCAATGCAATAATAATGCTACAGAGAGAAGGGAAATATATGTGACTGAATATACTACCCCTCTGGTTCTTAGACAGCTGTGTACAGTTGTCCAAACAGGGCCAGACCACATAACCCAGTTTTATATGTATGGTAGGAAACAAGACCTGTGGGGATTAAGTAGGAGCTGTTCAAAGGCACAGGTATCAGGTGCCCAACTCCCAGTGACTTTCAATGGGAGTTGAGTGCTTAACTTTCCATTTGTTCCTTTGAACAAAGAGAACCGATGCAGCTGGAGATTATCTAAGCTACAGGGCCCAGCTGCCCAATGTAAAAGAGAGGAATTTGTAAAGAGTGATTGGTTGGTGAGGGAAGAATAAAGGGGTCCTTAAAAACAAAGTTCTCAAAAAATTTAAATCCTGGAAATGGAAGAAAGAACTTAGTAAGTTTTGTTTCCTTGTTTGTTTGGTGAACCGTCCTCAGTTGTGGGTGAGAAGAACCCAGATGTGCCTTCAATGAGAAATTGACAAACTTGAGATTTTATTATGGGCTGCAACTCTGGAGCCCTGTGTCCCCACACACACACCTGGAGTGGCATCCTGACCCCACTGAAGTCAATGGCAAAATTCCCATTGACCTAAATGAGACCATGATTTCACCCTCTGGTTTCTCTTGCTAAAAAAAACACAAATGAAACTCTTAAAAAAATAGAAGCTGACATCTAATTTCATTTTATTTTTGATGGTTATCCATCAGGAAAATTATTTCTCCCTTTTAAATGAATTCTGATGACAGCAGGTCTTAAGATTCACGAGTCTCTTCTTTGAACTCATGCTGGCAGCATCCATCCTTATTGCTCCTCTAACCTCTTCCATGGTTGTGGCTGCTGCAGTCATGGCACTTGTGGTACTAATCGCTATAAGGATGCCAAAAGCCATAAGATTTTGCAAGCAGTCCTGAGGTTCCAGAGAACCTCCCCAGGCCCTGAACTTCAGACCAAAAGCCTGATGTTCTGTAGGTTTGGGAGAAGGCAAGGCCACTTAACTACTGCTGTGATTGTGATAAAGCCTCAACCTATCTTGTTGTACTGCATTTAAAAATAAATTCCAATACAATACCTTAGTCTATTACAATTGAACTAATAACCTCAACTAAAACAAACTTGGAAAACTTCACTTTTAATACACTTGTAGGTGATAGAATAATGTTACAACTATGGCCTTGTCTACACTACGAGAGTAGTTCGATTTTACTTAAATCGAATTTTTGGAATCGATATTGCAAAGTCGAACGTGTGTGTCCACACTAAGGACAGTAATTCGACTTTGTGAGTCCACACTAACGGGGAAAGCGTCGACATTGGAAGTGGTGCACTGTGGTCAGCTATCCCACAGTTCCCGGAGTCCCCGCTGCCCATTGGAATTCTGGGTGGAGCCGCAAATGCCTTCTGGGTAAAAAAAATGTGTCCAGGGTGCTTTTGGGTAACTGTCGTCATCCGTCCATCACTCCCGCCCTCCCTCCCTGAAAGCGCCGGCGGGAAATCAGTTCGCGCACTTTTCTAGTCAGTGACAGCGCGGACGCCACAGCACTGCGAGCATGGAGCCTGCTGCAACCATCACTGCAGTTGTGGCCGCTCTCAACGCCTCGCAACTTATCATACACCTTTCCCTGAGGCAGATGCAGAAAAGTCAGGCGAGGAGGCTACGTCAATGCGGTAATGGCCTGAAGTCTGAGAGTAGCACAGACCTCTCAGAAAGCAGGGGACCCAGCGCCGAGAACATCACGGTGGCAATGGGTCATGTTGATGCCGTGGAAAGGAGATTCTGGGCACGGGAAACAAGCACTGAGTGGTGGGACCGCATAGTGCTGCAGGTCTGGGATGAATCCCAGTGGCTGCGAAACTTTCGCATGCGGAAGGGAACTTTCCTGGAACTTTGTGAGTTGCTGTCCCCTGCCCTGAAGCGCAATGACACCCGGATGCGAGCAGCCCTGACTGTCCAGAAGCGAGTGGCCATAGCCCTGTGGAAGCTTGCAACGCCAGACAGCTACCGGTCAGTCGCGAACCAGTTTGGGGTGGGCAAATCTACCGTGGGGGTTGTTGTGATGCAAGTAGCCAAGGCAATCGTTGATGTACTGCTGCCAAAGGTAGTCACCCTGGGAAACGTGGAGGTGATCATAGATGGCTTCGCAGCGATGGGATTCCCAAACTGCGGTGGGGCCATAGATGGAACTCACATCCCTATCCTGGCACCGGAACACCAGGCCAGCCAGTACATTAACAGAAAGGGCTACTTTTCCATGGTGCTGCAAGCACTGGTGGACCACAGGGGACGTTTTACCAACATCTACGTGGGATGGCCGGGCAAGGTTCATGACGCTCGTGTTTTCAGGAACTCTGGTCTGTTTAGACGGCTGCAGCAAGGTATTTACTTCCCGGACCACAAAATAACTCTTGGGGATGTGGAGATGCCTATAGTCATCCTCGGGGACCCAGCCTACCCGCTAATGCCCTGGCTCATGAAGCCCTATACTGGCGCCCTGGACACTGAAAAAGAACTCTTCAACTACCGGCTGAGCAAGTGCAGAATGGTGGTGGAGTGTGCTTTTGGCCGTCTCAAGGGGAGATGGAGAAGCTTACTGACTCGCTGTGATCTCAGCGAAACCAATATCCCCATTGTTATTGCAGCTTGCTGTGTGCTCCACAATCTCTGTGAGAGCAAGGGGGAGACCTTTATGGCGGGGTGGGAGGTTGAGGAAAATAGCCTGGCTGCTGATTACTCACAGCCAGACAGCCGGGCGATTAGAAGAGACCAGCGGGAAGCGCTGTGCATCCGGAAGGCTTTGAAAGCAAAGTTCCTGAGTGAGCAGGGTAACCTGTGACTTTAAAGTTTGTGTATTGAGAAGCTAAACCTGCCCCCGTTTCTTTACCCAGTTAATGTTGACTATCCTATCCAGTTACATACCCCCTTCACCCCACTTCCAACACACGTTTCAAAATAAAAATAGTTCTACTTTGTTAAAGCACACCGTTTTCTTTAATACTGTATTCGCGGGAATTTTTTAAAACTGGGACGCAGACTGTGGTGCGGAGCGGGTGTACTGTAGTGGCGCGAATGCAGCTTCTAAACTCAAGGATTGACAGGCTCCGCTGCGGTGGGATGGTTGTTTCAACGGAGCCTGTCACCCCTCCTGATAGGGACTGTGTGTATGGGGGGGTCTATGTGACTTTGTGGCAGGGGGAGGACGGTTACAGATCCCCTGCTGTGTGGCTCTGTGATCCTGCCTAAGGACCGCCGCTTAAGATCTGTAACTGCCCTCCCCTGCCACAAAGTCACAGAGCAACCCACCCCCCACCACATAACATGAAAACAACCTCCCAGACTAACCAGGGTAACTAGTCACTGCATCACTGCACTATGTATGTGCCCTGCTGCTGTGCCTGCCCCCGACTATATACCCTGCCAAAGGTGACTGTCCTGTCGAATTACCAACCCCCTATCCCCCCCTCCTCCAAAAGAACATGATGGAAACAGTAGTTAACAGAAACGTATTTTTTATTATCAACCAAACATGGAACTGGGAAAGTGAAACTTGGACGGGGGCTTGTGTCAGGCGGGAAGGAAAGAACTTGTCAAATTTTGGGGAATGAGAGCCTTCTGCTGCTCAAGCTCTCTGCAGGGGTGGAGTGAGAGTTAGCAGGGACTCTGCCGCCTCTCCTTCTGTGCACTTTGGGTGAGGGGAGTATGGGACTTGGTGGCGGGGGAGGGCGGTTAGAGATGGACTGCAGCGGGGCTCTGTCCTCCTGCCTCCGTTCCTGCAGAACATCCACAAGGCGCCGGAGCGTGTCCGTTTGCTCCCTCATTAGTCCAAGCAGGGTTTGAGTCGCCTGCTGGTCTTCCTGACGCCACCTCTCCTCCCGATCCATGTTGGCTTGGTGCATTCGGGTCAAGTTCTCCCGCCACTGGGTCTGCTGTGCTGCCTGGGCTCTGGAGCAGGCTATAAGCTCCGAGAACATGTCCTCCCGTGTCCTCTTCTTCTTATGCCTAATCCGCGCTAGCCTCTGGGAGTGTGATGACAGGCTAGGTTGTGAGACAGTCGCAGATGGGGCTGTGGGAATGGGAAAAAGGGAGTGAATTCCTCAGAAAGATAAATGTAGTTGTGAACAAAGAACATAGTCTTTCTCTGTTAACAAGACCATGCACAGCACCTATCACATGCGCACTCAGCACAAGGTCGAATTCTCGGCCTTCGCATTCAGTGCCTGGGGTCTTCTACAGCACATTTGAGAAGCCTCTCAGGAGAACGGAATTTCTGTTGCAGGCAGACATGGTAAGCCGTAGACTTGTGGCAGCTTAAAACTTTAATATTAGCAATGGCCTCATTTCACATTGAAATCAATGTCGGTCCCTGCTGCCAGCAATTCGGCAAGCAGGAAGTCTGCTCCTGTCCCACACCCTCGCGGCTGTCCCCGGGAACGATCCCTTTTGGCTGCCCCTCTCCCGCCTCCACCGCGTGGCTGCAAACCAGCGGTTACAGTTCTGTAAAGGAACGGCAAAGCAGTCCCAACACTAACATTCCCCTACCTCATTCAAAGCAGGTCATCATGAGCGACATCACCCTCATGAGGATCTCTGACAGCGAGAAAGAGAGAATGCTCCGGGAAAGCCTGCAAAGACCAGGGCCGTATGCCGCCATGCTGTGCAGAGCAATGATTCCAGAGTACTTGATAGTCTCGTGGCGTGGCAACGTGTCCTACTACGGAGGACCCAATAAGGCCGCTCTCCCCAAGAACCTAATGCAGCGGATTTCCAATTACCTCCAGGAGAGCTTCCTCGAGATGTCACAGGAGGATTTCTGCTCCATCCCCGGACATATAGACCGCATTTTACTGTAGCTGCTGTAGCAGTGACTAACCAGTAGAGCGGCTTGGGCAGGACAATCATGCAAAACCGGACATTGCTAGATTTTTTTTCAATAGTTGCACTGCCCATGACTGAACCGTTAAGCTAATCAAACTAATCATGAGAAACCCATTTTTTAAATTGTTAATATTCCTGTTCTGTTACAAATAAATGTTTAGATTTTTACAACACTTACTGGCTGATCCTTCCCCAGATTCTGTGTCCGGGGTAACGGCTGGGGAGGGTTGGTAGGGGATCTCTGTAAGGGTGATGAAGAGATCCTGGCTGTCGGGGAAATCAGCATTGTGAGCGCTGTCGACTGCCTCGTCCTCCTCATCTCCTTCCTCATCTTCCCCGTCCGCTAACATGTCCGAGGATCCAGCCGTGGACACTATCCCATCCTCAGAGTCCACGGTCACTGGTGGGGTAGTGGTGGCGGCCGCACCGAGGATGGAATGCAGTGCCTCGTAGAAACGGGATGTCTGGGGATGGGATCCGGAGCGTCCGTTTGCCTCTTTGGTCTTCTGGTAGCCTTGTCTCAGCTCCTTGATTTTCACGCGGCACTGCGTTACATCCCGGCTGTATCCTCTCTCTGCCATGTCTTTAGAGATCTTCTCGTAGATCTTTGCATTCCGTCTTTTGGATCGCAGCTCGGAAAGCACGGACTCATCGCCCCACACAGCGATGAGATCCAAGACTTCCCGATCAGTCCATGCTGGGGCCCTCTTTCTATTCTGAGATTGCACGGCCATCACTGCTGGAGAGCTCTGCATCGTTGCCAGTGCTGCTGAGCTCGCCACGATGTCCAGACAGGAAATGAGATTCAAACTGGCCAGACAGGAAAAGGAATTCAAATTCAAATTTTCCCGGGGCTTTTCCTGTGTGGCAGTTCAGAGCATCCGAGCTCGTACTGCTGTCCAGAGCGTCAACAGAGTGGTGCACTGTGGGATAGCTCCCGGAGCTATTAGCGTCGATTTCCATCCACACCTAGCCTAATTCGACATGGCCATGTCGAATTTAGCGCTACTCCCCTCGTCGGGGAGGAGTACAGAAGTCGAATTAAAGAGACCTCTATGTCGAACTAAATACCTTCGCGGTGTGGACGGGTGCAGGGTTAATTCGATGTAACGGCGCTAACTTCGACATAAACGCCTAGTGTAGACCAGGCCTATGTGGGAACTGAACAGTTTAGCATAAAAATATATTGCCTTAAAAGGAGTATTGACTTAATTATATCTTGTTTGATTTTGATTCTGCTTATCTCCTCCGCAGGCAGCTGGGAAGGAAATTAGAAATGTTACAGTACATAGGAATAAGATTACCACAATTGGAGGTGGAGCATTTTCCTCATTGGGAATTAGAGTAACAGTTTATTTAAATAAATCTCTTTTTCAGCCATTATATTTAACCTCTTAAGAGGAAATATGTCTTTCTCAGTGTGTGCTTTACTCGAGTAAAGGATTCAAAAATGGGCTTTGAGAGAGAGCAATATATTTGAACAATATTGGTGTTTGAGAGGGAGGGCAAAATAGTCACTAAAGCTTAAGCTCTGGTTTTGCTGTCAGTTACACCAGTGTGACCAGAAGGGACCATTGTGACCATCTAGTCTGACCTCCTGCCTGGTACAGGCCATAGAACTTCTCTCAGTGATTTCTGTGTGTAACCTGATATCTTGTAGTTGAACTACAGCCTATCTTTTAGAACAGTGGTCTACAAACTTTTTTGACCCCGCACCCCATCGAACTGTCAAAGCAAAAAAAAAAAAAAAAAAAGCCGCTTGGACTCCCGGCTGAATTGCCGAAGGAGGGGAAAAAAGAAAAAAAAGCCGCTCGGACTCCCTAGAGTTCCCTAGAGAATGTTAATATAGCCCTAGCCATATTATCTTTCCACCCTTTGCACTGGGAAGTCCCCTTGATGGTGCTAGCAATGGCAGTCCTGTTAGATCCAAAGCCCACTGAAGTCAAAGCCCACTGGATCAGGCCCTTCCAGCCTCCCACTGTGCCTGTGGGAAATCTGCTGAATTTGTGAATCCCGTTCTATAGGGGCCAAACACTACCTACCTGAGGAAACAATTGAGGAAATGTTTGCCTCCCTGTTCACCTCCCCCTGTGAGAGGAGGTAGCTGGGCACAGAATCAGACCCTATATATGGATGGCTGTATTATTTATCATTATCATATATTTTGTATTGCAACTTTAAACTTAAAATTCATTTCAAAATCCAAAATTTTCAAATGGAAATTATTCAGATAAACAGCACATGAAGAGACCTGTACTAATGGCAAGTGTCCATCAGTTTATTGCTTTACATTAATTTGGTATTAAGATTTTTTAAATATCTTTCCAATTATTTTCTTACAAGTCACTGTTAGAATAGTTTTAGTATCAAATTTAGAAAGCCAGATTCTCAACTGCTGTAAATGGGTATCAATGGAGCTGTGCCAGTGGTCCTGAAATTGTCATTCAGGACCCCAAAGTGGGTCATGACCCCTTTTTAATGGGGTCGTCAGGGCCTTGCTGAAGCTGAAGCCCGAGCTTCATCCCCACCTGGGGCAATGGGGCTCGGGCTGTGGTCCTCTCTTCCCCCAGGGTCATGTAGTGACTTTGTTGTCAGAAGCGGGTAGTGGTGCAATGAAGTTTGAGAACCCCTGAGCTATTCTAATTCATACCAGCTTAGGGGCTGGTCCACAGTTTTTAATACAGTTCCATAGAAAGAAATGTTGGTAGGAAAAGGGATGGTCCTATAGTACAGTTATATCTGCATATAGCTATAGAGGAAACATGAATACATCATTCTTTGACAAAATCTTCCAGTTAGAAATAACACTTTCTTTATATCACATTTTCTATTTCCCTCTCTCATTTTTATTGCAAGGTGCACAACAAAGTAAGAAGCAACAGAGGGTCCTGTGGCACCTTTAAGACTAACAGAAGTATTGGAGCATAAGCTTTCGTGGGTGAATGCCCACTTCATCAGATGCAAGTAATGGAAATTTCCAGAGGCAGGTATAAATCAGTATGGAGATAACGAGGTTAGTTCAATCAGGGAGGGTGAGGTGCTCTGCTAGCAGTTGAGGTGTGAACACCAAGGGAGGAGAAACTGCTTCTGTAGTTGGATAGCCATTCACAGTCTTTGTTTAATCCTGATCTGATGGTGTCATATTTGCAAATGAACTGGAGCTCAGCAGTTTCTCTTTGGAGTCTGGTCCTGAAGTTTTTTTGCTGTAAGATGGCTGCTACCTTTACATCTGCTATTGTGTGGCCAGGGAGGTTGAAGTGTTCTCCTACAGGTTTTTGTATATTGCCATTCCTGATATCTGATTTGTGTCCATTTATCCTCTTGCGTAGTGACTGTCCAGTTTGGCCAATGTACATAACAGAAGGGCATTGCTGGCACACGATGGCATATATAACATTGGTGGATGTGCAGGTGAATGAGCCAGTGATGTTGTAGCTGATCTGGTTAGGTCCTGTGATGGTGTTGCTGGAGTAGATATGTGGGCAGAGTTGGCATCGAGGTTTGTTGCATGGATTGGTTCCTGAGTTAGAGTTGTTATGATGCGGTGCATGGTTGCTGGTGAGAATATGCTTAAGGTTGTCGGGTTGTCTGTGGGCGAGGACTGGCCTGCCTCCCAAGGTCTGTGAAAGTGAGGGATCATTGTCCAGGATGGGTTGTAGATCACTGATGATGCGTTGGAGAGGTTTAAGCTGAGGACTGTAGGTGATGGCCAGTGGAGTTGTGTTGGTTTCTTTTTTGGGCTTGTCTTGTAGTAGGAGGCTTCTGGGTACACGTCTGGCTCTGTTGATTTGTTTCCTTATTTCCCTGTGTGGGTATCGTAGTTTTGAGAATGCTTGGTGAAGATCTTGTAAGTGTTGGTCTCTGTCTGAGGGGTTGGAGCAGATGCGGTTGTACCTCAGCACTTGGCTGTAGACGATGGATCGTGTGGTGTGTCCAGGGTGGAAGCTGGAGGCATGAAGGTAGGCGTAGCTGTCGGTGGGTTTTCGGTGTAGGGTGGTGTTATTGTGGCCCCAGCTTAAACAAGGTAAGGTTTATCTTATAAGAGCCCCTCCTCCATTCCTGCTGCTGAATCTCTTACATAACATTATAAATCTTTTCTGTGGTTTCAAATTCCTCTTCACTACTGCCCATTGTGATGTCAGAATCAGCATTACAATTCTGAGGGGGGAACAAATTACCCAAGGAGCTGCACAACGGGAAAATCCTGTGCACTGTGCATGGGCTGAAGTGTTAATATCTTAGAAGAAAAAAATGAAATATCTGACATAGCCATAATACCAAGAAATGAATTGATTTCTAAGGAAGATAAGTGCTTTCTCAATGTTTCCATGAAGCATCAACAGATCTTTAAATTATTTTTAAATCATAAACAAATCATTTAATAAATAATTCCCATTTGTTATCAGTGAAACAGAGAATAAAGGGGTAAAATAATTAGAGATGGCCTGGCTCTGCTTGTAAATTATATACACAATGGGCCAGATTCTGCTCATAGCTAAACTGGTGTAACCTGATATAACCCCAAAGAAGATAGTAGCCCAGATAATCAGAGGGTGCAAACTGGCATAGTTTCATTGACTTCAGTTGAGCTATGCCAATGTACATCAACTGAGGATCTGGCTAAGTGTGTGAAGTCAATGGACTGTTTCTGGGTTTATACCAACATAGTTGAGAGCAGAATGTGGCCCAAGATCTTAAATTAAAAGTAAGATTGTTCACAGCAGGATTTCTGGGGCTTTTGTGCCATGAAATAACAATGTGAGGCATGTACAGGCCCAGATAGTGCCCACCCCAAATAGGTGCACAAAGAAAAAAGAGGGCACAAGGAATTTCTCTTGCCATTGGGCCCTACATGTGGAGACTAAGCCCAAAGAGAGTCCTTGAACTCAAGAGAGTGGCAGAGCAATGAAGGGTTAGTGATCTGGCTCAGACTGGGCTACCAGACAACAAGGCTAGTGGGCTTGTTCTCTGCAAAGCTTATCTGCTCTCTTTCTTTGTTGTTGAGACCACAGGTCTTTTCAGCTCCTCCTGCCTCTGCAGCCATCCTGTGGTGGTAGAGAAAATTGGATTCAATTGCTTCAGTTAAGCCTAGGAGGCAGTGCTGTACAACCAGGCAATAGGGAATGTGCAAAGTCACCCCCAGCCCAGTAACTAGTGGGAGAGACTCCTCAGGGTTCACGTTTCCATTGCAGCCTAGCAGAGCTGCTCTTTGAGACACAGAGTCCCCTCAAGATGAGTGTGAATTTGGGTGAATGTGACAGACTGGGGAAGGGAGATGAATCACTGTGGCTGAGGGGGACATAAAATTTGACAGTAATGGGCCTGATTCCCCTCCTTCCCACCAGTTTTACACTGGTGTAACTCCATTGACTTCAGTACCATTACTTCTGGTTTACACCAGTGTAAATGTGAGGAAAATCAGGCCTGAAAATATATATAGATATGGCACCAATTATGTATATGGTTCTGTGCAATAGACATTATAATTGTGCCATGGAAGTAAGAAAGTTCACCAGACAGAAGATACTTCAATTTAAATGACAAATTGAAGCAAGGATGTGAGAGGAGAAATTGCCAACATCAGGTGGAATTTATACCCATTGTCTTTATAGATATTGATAAGGATGACAGTTGGTCCTGGGTCATATAGCATGATTTTGTTTTCCAGGGGAATATATCTCATTGTACAAATGGAAAGTCCTTGAGGAGAATAGCTTTGGATCCACCTTGCTGGAGTTTTTACTGGGTCTTTCCCTTTCTCCTCCATTCCCCCTCCTCAATCTACAAAGAATGTAATATATTTCTAGTTTGCTATAAAGATAGTGTCTAGTCTGTGTGGACCTTCTTGCCCACCCTGCTAGTCTTCACATCCCCTTGCCCAGCTCTCAAGGCTAGCTTGTACAAAATGGATGGAGATGAGGTGAGACCATGGCCCAGAGGTTGCTAGGTATGGAATGGAGTGTATACTGCACCACCAAAGTATGTCCTGGAGTCTGCAGTTTCCGGTAGAGGCCATTATGCTTATCTGAAGCCCAGTGCCACCTGAAGCTCTGTTTGTGGTGCTGCATATCTGCATTACCAGTATTATAGAAGTGTGGCTTAATGCCATGATTTAAGCCACTTTGTATTCATGTAAATGTAAAAGCTTAAGTGAAGTAAATAATCTTAATGGCTCAAATTCAGACCTGAGGTAAGTGGGTATATCTCCAATTACTTTAGTGGTGTTGGACTTCCTTTCATTGTGTCTAAAGGACTATATCAACATGACACAACTCTAATTCCAGTGGAGATTTGAATGATTCTATATATTTATATTAATTGTAGAAATTAGGATTCCTACTATCTGTAATATTGCCAAGAATAATATTTAACACTTATGCTTTATAGACATGAACTAATTAATCCTCGCAGCATCTCTGTAAATAAGGCAATTTTTATTTCCATTTTAATGATGGGGAAATGTGGGCAGAGAGGTAAAGGTCCTTTTATGCAAGATGCTGAGCACTTTTAGTATGGTACTAAATGTTCTCAAATCTCATTGACTTTACTGGATGCATCCGAAGAAGTGGGCTGTAGTCCACGAAAGCTTATGCTCTAATAAATTTGTTAGTCTCTAAGGTGCCACAAGTACTCCTGTTCTTTTTGCGAATACAGACTAACATGGCTGCTACTCTGAAACTTTACATCTTGTGTGATTGGACTTGTGTTGTGTTTGGCCTAAGGAACAAAATTAGAATTTAGGATTTTCTGACTCCCCAGATTGTGCTTACAACAGTAGGCAATGCCTCACTCTAAAACACACACACACACACACACACACACACACACACACACACACACACACACACACACCAAACTAGGATGGGAATCAGGAAAATTAGACAAAGATTTAGTGTTACATACATGTCACAAAATAGCAGTGTAATGGTCTCCATACCAGTATTTGTTACAATATAACAATACTAGCATCAATAAAAATGCTAATCTAACATAGAAAACTCTTGAAAAATATCTTACCAGTTTAAAGACTCCCCCTACCCACATACACACATATTTTGTTGTCATCAAACTGTTGATATGAAAAATCTTTAACTTAAACTCCCAAATTGATGTGTTGAAATTACCCTGACAAATACATTTATTGGTGGTGTGAGAAAGCAAGCAAGGAAACAAGCAAGGAAGGAAGTTCTTAAATAGTTTACTATTGCATATGTCTTTTGGTGATATATATTCCATACTGTTTTGTTCACTAGACAATATTCAACGCTTTTAATGCAATTTTTATTTTAAAAAATCAAAATAAGATATGCTAGTTTAATGGGCTACTATTTTGAATGGTTATTTACACAATTAAATGTTTAGGGCCAGATTTGTGGCTAGCATAAATCAGTGTAGCTTTATTGCCTTCAACAGATTAGTCCAGTGTATACCAGTTGACAAGTTGGACCTTAGTATAAACCAAAGTCCTGTATTCAGAGACATGGAGCCTGCTCCCAGGCATATTAGCTTCAGAATTCCATCTGAGTTTAATAAATTCAGAGCTGGCCTGCAAGTTCATTTGTTGTAACTACATATATCTTGAGCTAAATAGAGCAGGCCAAAAAGAATCTCAGAATATCAAGTCATCCCAATATTAGGGTGACCAGACAGCAAATGTGAAAAATCGGGACGGGGGTGGGGAATAATAGGCACTTGTATAAGTAAAAGACCCTAAAATCAGGACTGTCCCTATAAAATCGGGACATCTGGTCACCCTATCACAATATTGGTATCTTGTATACATTTGTATTACAAAGAAGGAGACTAAAGGTATAATACTATTTTAGTAACTCATTTATTTTTTCTTTAATTTGCTTTTTTTATTGTACTTAATAGGAAGGAAACAATATTTGCACTAAAAGGAATTAGACTATTAAATAGAATTCCTTATAAAATAAGTCATTTTAACAAACAAAAGATCATTACAATTTACAATAGAGAATAGGGAAAAATCTTTATTTTATGGAATGGGAAGTTTTTCGTTTTCTCAATGGTCCTCATATAATTTGTGGATCTTGCTTTTTTTATATACGGTATATTTACAACTAGCATCCTCCTATCCATGCTCATTTCTTTCATTCTTTTATTTTCCTAAATGCATGTAATGGATATTATGCATCAATTGCACTTTTATGGCAAACTGAAGTTACAGGCACAGAGTTTTTACAAGTTTGAGTTCATGTATGTATGGAGAAGATGATTTACAGTAATTTCAAATGAACAGTTTGTCAAGTATGTTCTCTGCTTATATGGGCATAGAAATTTCATTAAAAATAATGAGCTTTACTATGAATTCAGACAGGACTAAAACCCTAAATATTGGATGTTCATAATGGTTATTCTTAAATAGTGGCAACCCGTACAATGTAGTTTTAAGTATATGCATCTCATGTGCTGGAATAAAGCAGTTTATAAAACAACACAACATAATGTATTTGTACATAATATAATTTGTGAGATTTTTAATATTTTGTGGAATATTAATTTATAGAAAACATGATTATGAAAGTTTAAGCATTCTGAGATAGATCATGAGCTGAATTATTAAAACACACTACTGGGCCTGATTTTGTTTAATTCAGTAGAATTGTTCCTGATTTGCACTAGATCAAAATCAGGCCCAGTTGCGTCTCTTAACATATACTTAAAAGTTAGTTCCATCAAAAAGACTCTCACTGAAAACAACCATTTATAATGGAACTGGGTCAAATCCTGCATTCCCCACTCATTCCTTATTCTGCAGCAAGGGCTTGTGGAACTCAGGACAAGTCAAAGACAGGGAGAGCTCTAATAATCCCACTTTTCCTTTTTTTCCCCTCTTCTCCCACCTTAGGCTCCCTCATTGTCTCTTTTGGCTGGTCTACACTTGGGGGCAGGGTGTCGATGTAAGATACGCAACTTCAGCTACGGGAATAGCGTAGCTGAAGTCGCCGTATCTTATTTCAACTTATCTCCCATCCTCACGGCATGGGATCGACGGCCGCGGCTCCCTCATCAATTCCGCTACCTCCGCTCACCCTGGTGGAGTTCCGGAGTCGACAGGAGCGCGTTCAGGAATCGATATATCGCGTCTAGATGAGCCGCGATATATCGATCCCCGATAGATCGATCGCTACCGGCTAACCCGGCGGGTAGTGTGGACATACCCTTTGTTACTCCTCAGCTCTTACTTCCTTTCATCAACTTTGTTCCCCCTCCTTTCCCCTGTGCATCTTGTCTTCTCCTATCTCCTCTGGTACCTTCTTACCTTCTCCCATCCTCTTCCCAATCAGAATCAAATTGGGCAGCAAAGAAATACTCCCCTAAGCTTCCTCCTCAATGGAAGAGCTTGAGGGATGTGGAGGTAGATCTTCCCAGACAGGGTAGCATGCTGCACCTGCTCATTAGTTCCAACTCTCCCCTCCGACTGACCAGCTGGCAGACAATCCAAGCCCCCACCTCCCCACATAGGTTTTGGGGAAGCTCTCTACTGAGTGCTGGCTGCTCCCCCAATCACTGTCAGGCCTGAGACAAAATGTCCAGTTGTTGCTAGCTGTAGCAGGCCTTAATTAGGCACAGATTCCATTAACTTCATCAGATTGCAGGATCTGGCCTATTAGGCATGAATCTGTAAATACAATATAAAAGGAATTTGATGTTTTAAAAATCACTATATATTTGTGGGCATTGTGCCTTTTACTGATTCTGCCAGGCCAAAAATCGGGATTAATTTTAAGACTTGTCTTATGTCAATAAATAATGGGACCTTTTCTTGCAGTCCTTGCTCATTCCACCAGCTTCACTGGCAATTTTGCCATATTTGATTACATGATTTGGCCCCTTGACTAGAATGAGAGATTTGGCTGAGTAAAGATTTCAGGGTTAGGCATGTTGGCTGTTCTAAATGTTTCACAGCATATTGTAAAACCAAAATTAGCTAGTTAAATCTGTTTAAAATATTCTGCTTTATAAGGCATTAAGAAAAATTCAAAATGGGAAAACACAGGAAAATATAGTTAGAATTCCCATCACAGCAGTTTTTAATTATTTACTAACTAAAGACCTATGAGAAGACGTTCTGATTAAGTAAGTAGAACTTGCTTCACAAAGAGCTGCAACAGATTCTTTACAATTTCTTCACTGAGGAAATAGAATTATTTTGTTTTATATCATGTAAATTGTCTTGAATAGAAGAAACACTGCTTCCCTGATGCTTATGTTTTCCCCTTCGGATGGTAGCAATGGAGCACTTGCATGTTGTGTTGATGCCTTGCATGATGAAGACATGCAATGGCAAGTTCCAGTCTGCATGCTGCTTAATGAATGTTTTCCTTTTCTCTCCTTCCCTATTATGTGCTTTCAGAAGACAACTATGTGGAAGGTGGGTGCTTTCTACCTTATTTTCCTAAGCTCTTATTTTTCCCTTGTGCTTAGTGTGTTTCCCTTCTGCTTAGTGTTATTATGGTACGCGTATCATTAAACACGGTAAGTTGCATTTTTTCCCTATGCAGATTGTCAGGTTGATTGGTTCAGTGTGATTTTTTTTCCATATAGAACATAAAACAAATCCAAATTCCTGATTTATTATACTGTGTAAAGCCAGAATAACTCCACTGAATAATGGAGTTACTCAGGATTTATGCGTGTGTGACTGAGATCTAAAGTGTGAATTGCTCTCCAAATTCACCCATCAGGTTTACAGAAATCTTGATTGTTCTGTATGAAAAATGATACAAGATAAAGTTTGTCTGATCAATGTGGAACATAATTCCTCCTCATCATAAAGAATTTAATGCATGTTAAAGATATATTTTAATAACTTAGGAACATAAAAAGCTCTTTTCTTTTTTATATTACAAATATCAGTTATTGTATTATCCTTTTCAGTACAATGCTTTAGAAAAGCTTGATTTGTCAAAGATTCCAACATAAACAGCTCTGCCTTGTCACATGGGGAAAATAAGAGGTGTGTGTTTTTAATAATAACATTGGTATTTAATAAAGTCCCCTTAAAGAAAGTAAGACACAGGGCAATGGAAACTAAGCACAATGGCCATCTAGCCAGAATATTGGTAAGTAAATCTGTTAGCTGGTAGAAATGTGTACATATGTGTCATCATAGTATTTAAAGATACAGTATGTTAATACATTGTTTGATACCTCCGTTTGTTGGCAGTCATTTTTGTCATCTGCATTATAAACCAATATTTTCAGGTGCTTTTTTACCTGTAAAAAATTCTCTCTGGGCTTAATCTTTGCATACAAGGTTCATGTCCAAGGTTATTTATTTTAAAAAGAGTTGGTCTATTTTTAAATTCAGGAACCAACATTACAGATATTTATTTTCTTTTAATACACTTTTCAAACTACTTTTAAAATCTGTAATTTCTTAAGGATGCTTGGTATGCAAAGTGACTGGTATTGCGTGGATCTGTGGCATAATGTCCCTGCAGTGTATGTATGCAGAGAGCCATCATAGTGATCTGATCCATACAGAATCCAAGGTACTGTGGCCCTCTGTATCTGTCCATGTTCTACATCAAATATATGGCAAGGTGCTCAGAAATTCATCAGGTCTGGATGCTTTGGGCATTTTTGTGTAAACATATGATGCCAGTGTAAGAAACATAACAGTTCAAGAAAATATTGGATCAAAGCTTGAATCGAAGAAAGTATCTACTGAAATTGTGACAGCTTCTCTCTCTCTTTCTCTCTGAGCTCCATAATAGGATCTTTCCTTTATTCTTAATTATAAATGGATGTTAAATAAAAATTCATTAAAGTAACATTGGTATTGGCACCCAGATTGAAAAAAGCATGGGAGTACAAAAATAAGGACTCAATTCTTTAGCTGATCCATGCATGAAACTCATTGAAGTCAATGGGAGTTCCAGATGTGGATCAGAATGATTATGCCTAGGTGATGAAGAAGTACAATTTATCTATTCAGATTAAAGTCAGAATAACAGACTTAATCCAGATTTTTCTTAGATTATTTGATCAAAGTTGCAACCATAAATTTACTCCAACATAGCCTTGGATGTGTTTACATACTTTTGGTTGAAGTACATGGGGGCTACACATGTAGACATAGATCTAAGTTTGTCCAGTGTGCCTATTGCTGTGATATCTGAGCACCTTACAAAATTATTAGGTGTATATACAGACATATATTTAGTTTTAATAAGTTGAGACAAATTTATCCATGCTATCAACTGAAGAAATTTTATTAATATTACTGAAGTTGTACCAAGGCTAAATATGTTCACTGAAGATTTATTGTGCTCTAAATTCTCTGTGGTTTGTGCTCTGCATGTGACTTACTCACTAAATTATGAAAATGTCCTTTCTTTCATATCCACTTTCCCTGACCCATTCTGCATACTTTAAATGTGTTTTTCTAGTGCCCAGCTTAAAATGAAGAGAGAAGCAACCACTTAAAATGCATTCCTGGTGGGCATTTTATTCCTAATTCACAAAGAAAAGGCTTTTACAATTTTGCTTGTAAACTTGTGGTGCACAAGTAATTATTTTGAAGGTATACCTATAGGTGATGACCTGTTTGATTACCATGTTTTATTGGACTCCATTAAAATGTTCTCTATTTTGTACTGACTACAGTTTCGAAAACCTAACAGTGATTGTTGTCATAATTAAATTTACCTGTATTGTATTAGCCTCTCTGCAGATTGTACTAGCAATATAATAACAATACTTAGCTCTTCTATAGCCCTTTTCATTCATATAGCTCAAAAAGCTTTATATAGTAAGGAAAGTATCATCCCCAGTTAGCAAGTAAGTATAAGTAATTTTACTGTTTGATGCAATATTGACAAATACAGTAAAATGCAAATTTAACAAAATACAATCAGTTTTAGAGGAATAAAGAGGCCATAAATAGGACTGGATTTTTCCAATTTATTAATGGCGGTTCTATTTGAGCAGGGAATGTTCATTTTGACATCACCTCCTTTTTAAATTTAAACAGCTCGGTAAGTGACTCTTAAAATTCAGGAAAGTTCTATGATGCTTTCAAGGGGCCTTTCTGTAATTTATATTTATTTAAATTACATGAGAATATTTTATTTGGGACTGACAATGAGACAACCTCTTTTGCATCATATTAGTAAAGATATTGAATCTAAGGACAGCAGTAAAGCTGTTTGTGTGGGATTTTTTTGTTTGTTTGACAAAATCTTGGCCTATTTAGATCAATTAAAGTTTTGCCATGGAATTAATATTTTGTCCTGATAGAAGGCCAAGCTTGTAAAAGAATCTCCCTGTTGCTTTCCCCCCAAGAGCAGGGGAAGGGGTCTTTTCACATGCTGCAGTTGAAGGGACCCAGGTAGATGCGGGTAGCTTCTGGAAAGTCCAACTTCACTCCAGAATAGCAACAGTATCCTGGTTCCTCTTCCCTCCCTGCTGAATGCAGTTGTTGCAGGATCAAGAGTCAGGGATTTCTGATTACTCTTGGCACTACAGTAGAAAAGACAAGGATGCAAACCTAGATCTGAGGTAGTGGGGAAATGGGAGTTATATAGTGCCACATTCCACGGGGGTTCGAACAGTGAAACTTCACTGAGTGAAGTAAAGCTTCAACATAGATCTATCTACATCAGAATTTTTTGGAAAGTCTCACACAGTTGCAGTATGACTGGAGCAGATAGAGCACAACATAGAGGTAGAAACATGTATGCCTTATTTACCTACTACCATTGCTAACATCAACTGTGTCACAGTAGTGTAAGCTACACTTATGGGTCATATTTAGCCTTCATTTACACTGATGTGAATCCATAATAACTCTGTTGATTTTAGTTTAGCCTAGTGTAAATGACAACAGAGTGTGGTTGTAAAGTGAGGGTCAATTCAGGTATTTGAATCCACTAAACAGAGTTTTGCTTTAACAGATTTCACTGTGAGAAGGTTCACATATTAAAACTGGTATTTCAGGAAGACTTTCAATTTGGAAACCATTGTTCATTTAATGGGAACACTGCTTGTGATTTAAGCTGACATGCCTTGAATTCTTCAAATAGTAATATGGATTGATTGTAGTCAGAAGTATCTTCTTTGAACTCCCCCAACTCCTGTAATACAACTCACTTGTGCATCTAATTTTCTTTGTGAATTAGAAGTAGCAGGAAATCTCTAGGAAGTCCGCTTTCCAGTAAAAACCAGCATATTCTATTGCACACCTTCTTTGTGTGAATCAAGCTTTATAACTGCAACAGGAAAATAATATACTATATTTTCTATAGTTGTTGGAGAAGAAGAGCACACTATTAAAATTGGAGCTACTCTATGTGAATAATACATTTAAAAATGAGTCCCAGCAAAGCCAATATTATGAAGAATGTCTGTTTTAAAAATTAGATGTAAAATTCAAAATTCTTTAAATTTCAGAAAAAATGAATGCTATATACTGTCTATATATTATTAGCTCTTTTCTTCTGTATCAAAATGTCCTTTGTGAGGCTGCATGCAGCTTTTCCTTATTTGGCTAAATAATTTAATATTATTGGCTTGGAGGCTCAGAAATCAGACCCTGACAATGATTAAAGTTGCAAGTCGCTTGACTGGAAATGCAACTTGACCTGTACAAGTCTGACTGAGTATGATCTCAAATATGTAGTTGAAGCACAACTTATTTTCACAAATTTTAAAGATCTCTAACCTAAAATGCTATCACTTTAATTTTGTTTTTTAAATCTTCTCCTGCATATTTAATATTTAAGTTGGCTCCTCTGGAATAAACTTATTCTGCCATCATGTGTTTCACACAAATAAGGAGACATTCCTTGCATTGTCATCTCAGTGTCACAAAGAAGTTATTTTATTTAACGATTTAAAATGCTCATTTTTGATGAGGGGAAAAAGATCAGACCCAGCCCATTTTTCAGGTTTACACTTCTCCACGTTTTTAATGTAATTTAACAGCTAGAGGACAGCAAGTCCTCCTGGTGAAAGAATTAGAAGCAATCTGATCAAAGACATATGAAATATTTAAAGAACTGGTTGGACTTGAAATCATTTTCTTATTATTTTTTCTCATTCTAACTATTACATAAAAGAAATATACAATACAGCATTACCCAGTGTTTGAATTGCAGTTCTATTACTCTTTGCCCCCAAAGCATTCCAACCAGTGGTTGAAAAATGCTCTTTGATTTCCCTCTGTGATACAGACATCCCATAGGAAACAGATGCCTGTCACAAAATATTTTTGTCACTGTGGCAATACCACCTTCCCATGCACCCTTGTTTATTGCTGACTGTGCTCTTGTTTCCCTTCAAGGTCTGGCGCACCTGATGATGGGCGACCAAGGTATGGGCTCTGTTCCTTTTCCACTCTGCTTTCATTGTTTCCTTGTTCCGTAGCTGCTTTGAATCCATCACTGCAAATGATGGGCAAATGCTTGAAAGCTGTCTTTGGCTGCAAATAAACACATAATTTTAGTCACAACTTTCTTCTTTCATTTTATATATATATCTCTATATATATTTGTTTGCTCCTTAAGCTTTGTTCCTTCTGTGCCCTCCCTCCCCTCAATCTCACAATATAATAACTGAAAAAACTGAGAGATAAGAAGGTATTGAGAAAATTCCATGCATTTATCAGAAAATACAATTATGGGTGATTCTATTAAAGGCAAAAGAAGCACAAGAGCACTCACCAGATAGCTTCTGAAAGAAGATACTCAGTTTGTCATATTGTACCCAGTGAAGAGTCCATTTACATTAATGCATGGCTGATTGGAAACTTGTAGAAAGCACCTGCTCCTGGCTTCTGGAATGCTTAGAATACAGTTTTGCAACATAATGAAATCAATGTTTTTCTCCTCTTCAGCCATTGTTTGTCACTTCTGTGTCACACTTTTTAAAAAAAGCATGGGTTACTTCTGTGTTCCTCTGCATGTTCATGATTGGAACAAATAAACTAAATTCCCAATATGACACTGATTGCATCTCCATTTGTCTATAAACACTTACTTTAAGCTTTCTCTTTTCATGTTCAGATACTATTGCATTTACATATACTCATGACTCTTACGTTGTTTCTCTCCTCTTCTTTATTCTCTCTTTGTCTGGAAATGCTTTCTTCATGGAACCATTTCATCAAATCCATAGGTAAAAGTAAAGGTACTACATGATTTTCTTTCTTTTAAATTCCATCTGTATACTTTAAATTATGTCTGAGTTATGCAAATGTATTTAGAGCTTTTTGCACTGATAATGTGAGGTAGGTATATTTTTACAAAATTATTTCCTGAACATCAAGGTAAGGAAAAATAGTGGTTTTTTTTAAAGTTTGACCTGCTTTTTGAAGTTTGTCTTTTATTTACGAGAAATTTAAAGCAATTGTACATAGCCACACTAAATGAACCTAAAATTATAGTATATAGTCAGGATGAATTAACAGTCATCTTTTGAGGTATGAATGCTCCTGTTCTCAGTGAATAGTAGTCTACACTATTAGACCGACATAAGCACAATGTCGCCAAACACTGACACAGTGGAGGTAATCTGTCCAGGGCCAATCCATACCTTGATGTAAGTCTAAGCATGAATAGCACTGACTTCAAGAAGTCCCCGCTATGAGCTGGTCACCTGTTTATCTGTAAGATTTTTCTTATCAATATTAGCTTTGTACATACTGAAGTGAGAATGGGACATGGAGAGATGAGGAGGAGCAGACAACAGAGCAAAGTACGGTTTTATTGGATTTTCTTCCCCCTTCTTTTTCTTGGTATGAGAACAAATCAAGCCAGGTATACTGTACTTCATTGCGTCACTTGGTAAGTCTGATGTAGAACATATGCAATAACATCAAGAATTTTAATATTCTAAAGAAATACCAGCTTCTGCTCCCAGTGTACTAGTTCAGACCATCAAGTATGTATTTTTTTATTTATATTGAGAAATTAGCCTGCACATACTAAATGCCCCTAAATCTGTTCTTATTGATCATTATAATATAGTTTTACTCATTTTGGTGAGCATGTGTCAGGAAGTGCCTGTTCCTGCTATTCGTCCTGTGCTTTGGCTTTCTGGTTGTATTTTACAGTACAAACTAGACAACACAGAAGCATGTTGAATGTGTTTGCACTTTGTGTGCCTTCGAACAAAGAGTGTGCATGTAACACAAAAATGTAATTCTAGCACCATTAGTTCTATGGTGTGCATTATAGTTCTTCACATCGGCCTGCTTGAAAAGAGTGTGCATCTGATTATACACGGAGCCTAATATTTAATGGGTTATATGAGTTCTGGAGCTTTGAATCTTGTTGTTTTAGGAAATGTTTCAAACCAATGGAAGAAGAAACTGTTCTTAATACTTTGCATTACAGTTTGTACCAATTACCTTGTAACTCTAGCTTCCTTGATCAGCAAATGGTAGCTGCCTTGGGCATCACCTGTATCACAATACAGGTTTTACAATACTGGAGCGTTTTATGTGGTCTTTGAAACATACACCTCTACCCCTATATAACGTGACTAAATATAATACGAATTCGGATATAACGCGGTAAAGCAGCGTTCCGGGGGGGTGGGGCTGCGCGCTCTGGCGGATTAAAGCAAGTTCAATATAACGCGGTTTCACCTATAACATGGTAAGATTTTTTGGCTCCCGAGGACAGCATTATTTCGGGGTAGAGGTGTATTGTTAAGAAAATCATTCCATAGACTACCCTGCACACAGTATGCATCATGCAACAAACACCACAATGTTGTGATATATATCTATATATGTATATATGATGCATATAAATCATAACTGACATGCTAATACAGAAAGTAGAACATTTAGCAAATCATAATGGATGATTTCTGGGGGGGAAAAAACAAAAAACATGATGTTCTTGTACCTATTTAGGCAAAATATCTATTATTTTTTTTAAATTATATTTACAAAAAATGTAAAGTTAAAAGTTGCATGGAGAAAAGCTAGATTTAATATCTAAAGATGTGCACTATGATACAACTAAAATATCAGAGCCATCAAACCTAGTAATTATTTGCCTGACTGTGGTATTCTTATGCCATTTTGGTCTTTTATTATATTTATTCTGTTTATGTGGGAGTATTTATACTGATCTATGTTTTGATAGTTTCACCAACATTTGTTCTCCAAGTATAGTATATTAGGTAAAAATGCAAGAAAAGGGAAATAGGCACGTTCAAACATTTTTAACATACAGTAGTGAGTAGCTGTATACATTGGGTCAGCTGAGGTAAATTGGCATAGTTCAATTGACTTTTGTTGAAGCTACACTAATTTACACCAATTGAAATTTGGGCCTTGAAACATCAGATGTATAAAACTGCTATGACACAACACCTTACAGCAGTGGTTCCCAAACTTATTCCGCCGCTTGTGCAGAGAAAGCTCCCATTGGCCTGGAGCAGCGAACTGCGGCCAGTGGGAGCCGTGATTGGCCAAACTTGCGGAAGCGGCAGGTAAACAAACCGGCCCGGACCACCAGGGGCTTTCCCTGCACAAGCGGTGGAACAAGTTTGGGAACCACTGCCTTACAGTATAACAAACTTCAACCTAACAATTTGATGGGGCTTTTCATTGGGAAATTCCTTAGCCCTATTTAACTTTCCCATTCTAATTTGCATTTACATTAGTGATAGCTACTGGCAATGATTGCAGACTTCTTTGTGCTAACATCAAGACCCAGCCCTCTCATATTTTAATTAAATATTTTGCTTTAAAGGTCAATTGGAAATGCAAGCAAAAATATATCTTTTAGAAACTATGCAAAGATTTTCACTCCAAGAAGCCTGATTGAGGAAGCTCAGGCCTATTTATCCACCATTTTAGGACCTTAACCTGTGTTTCTTGTAGACCTTAAAACACTCAGTTAGTTTTATTGTATGGGGCTGGGCAAATCAAAATCAAAATAGTTTAAATTAACACCTTAAAAGAAGAAATAAAGATTTCCAAGTGTTTACACTGACCAAGTAATAGCTGAGATAATGGCCCAAATTTTGCTCTCCTATATAAGCATAACTCCCAAGAGGGGACTGCAAGATCAGACCCAAAATGGATTTTAAAAAATTGAAACACAGTGGTTAAGATTTTTAAAGCAGATTAGGTGATTTAGCGACAGACCTCCCATTGAAATTAATTGGAAAAGTGTGGGTAAGTCCCCTAGTCAGCTTTGAAAGTCTCCACCATTATTCTTTGCAAAATTATAAATATTCTCAAAGCAGTCACTGTCCTTTAGAGAAAGAAGGAGAACCTTGACAGAGGTCACTGCATTAGGTAAATGTCAGTACTCAAGGCCACATATCTTGATCCATTCACACAGCTGGTTGACACCACCAGGAACTGCACACAGATCAAGGGCCCTGTTTTACATTATCTATGATTCCTTTTTTTCTTTCTTTCTTTCTTACTTTTTTTTTTTTTTTTTTTTTTTGTAAATGCTGTGTCAAAACCTAGCAGGAGCTGAGAACTTGCAACTCATACTGAAGAGAGTTGGTGTTGGCTTATTTACTTTAATGAGCACTGCAGATGTTCACTCAGCTCTTTTTAGGATTTCATACATTGTGAACAACCAAAGTGTATAAAAGTGTTTGTATATTTAAAATTTATCTAACTGAATTATTATGTGGTACACACTAATATATATAAGGTAAAATAGCAACTAGGTTTGAAACATAAAATATTTACAGTTTTTGGTGACAAATCCTAATATAGTCTAGATCAGTGGTCACCAACCGGTCAATTACGATCGACTGATTGATCCTAGAGGATCTCCCAGTCGATCATGATCTCTGGCGGCGCAGCTTGGCTGCTGCTAAGGCAGGCTCCATGCCTGCCCAAACCCCACGCCGCTCCCAGAAGTGGCCAGCATGGCCCTGGGGGTGGGGTGGCAGGGGTCTCCCTCCGCGTCCTGCTCCTGCCTGCAAACATTGCCCCCGCAGCTCCCATTGGTCGGGAATAGGAAGCTTTGGCCAATGGGAGCTGTGGGCTTGGTACTTGCAGAGAGGGACAGTGCATGGAGCCATATGCCCCCCACCTCACCCCCTGGGGCCGCAGGGATACGTTGGTCTCTTCTGGGAGTGGCGTGGGTCCGGGATAGGCAGGGAGGGTCAGCCATGCTATGCCACTGACCGGGAGCTGCAGGAGGTAAGTGCTGCCTGGTGGGAGGCTGCACCCCAAACCCCAGCCCTGAGCCCCATCCCGGAGCCAGCAACACAAACCTCTTCCTGTACCTCAACACTCTGCCCCAGCCCAGAGCTCCCTCCTGTACCCAAACTCCCTCCCAGAGCTTGCACCCTTCACCTCCCTCCTGCACCCAACCCCCTTGCCCCAGGCTCAGCCCAGAGCCCCCTCCCACACTGCAAACCCCTCGGCCCCAACCCAGAGTCAGCACCCTCTCCCAAACCGCAACCCCCTAGCCCAGTGAGTGAGGGTGGAGGAGAATGAGTGATGGAGAGAGGGGGGGAATGGATTGAGTGAGGCGGGGCTTTGGGGAAGGGGTGGGGCCTTGGGGAAGGGGCGGGGTAGGTCCTGGGACGCCCTTAAATTCAAAAAATATTCTTGGACATAAAAAGGTTGGAGACCACTGGTCTATATAGATTATTTTATCATTTTTTTTCTGAACTTTCATCTTATCTCCTTTTGGTGAGACTTCCCGCATACATAGTTGATCAAGGCTTATTTTGTATATTCCTACAAGCTATTTTGCCTGTGAACATAAATTAATGTTTTATTTTTCACAAGGAATGAAATGGTCATAACTTTTAGTTATTGAAAGGAGTCACAAAGTGGTATTTACAGTGTAGTTACCACAACAAAATAAATGACTTCTGTGACCTTTGATTAATATTACTATTCTCAGAACCTATAATATGGATTTCTCATCTATATTTTGTTTTATGTAAATATTCTACTCTTCACTGTGTATTTTATTTAGAATAAAATACTTTGTTCCTACTGCTGTTCTATTAGATTATTGGTTGAATACAGCTTTAAATCATGTATATTAGTAGGGCTGTCGATTAATCACAGTTAACTCATGTGATTAACCACACTTTTAATCACACTGTTAAACAATAGAATACCAATTGAAATTTATTAAATATTTTGGATGTTTTTCTACATTTTCAAATATATTGTTTTCTGTTACAATCCAGAATACGAAGTGTACACTACTCACTTAATATTATTTTATTACAAATATTTGCACTGTAAAAATAATAAACAAAAGAAATAATATTTTTCAATTCACCTCGTACAAGTACCATAGTGCAATCTCTTTATCGTGAAAGTGCAGGAGGGGGCATAGGGTGCTAGTTCTGGGAGGGGGCTCAGGGCTGGGGGCTGGGGTGCGGCCTCCTACCAGGCAGCACTTACCTCCAGTGGCTCCCGGTTGGCTGACTATAACAGTGCCATGCAAACACCTGTTCTCACTTTCAAGTGATGTAAACAAGAAGTGGGCAGCATTATCTCCTGAAAATGTAAACAAACTTGTTTGTCTGAGTGATTGGCTGAACAAGAAGTAGGACTGAGTGAATTTGTAAGCCCTAAAGTTTTACATTGTTTTATTTTTGAATGCAGTTATTTTTGTACATAATTCTACATTTGTAAGTTCAACTTTCATGATAACGATATTGCAGTGCACGACTTGTATTAAGTGAATTGAAAAATACTATTTATTTTATTTTTACAGTGCAAATATTTATAATAAAAATAAATATAAAAGTGAGCACTGTACATTTTGTATTCTGTATTGTAACTGAAATCAATATATTTGAAAATGTGGAAAACATCCAAAAATATTTATGTAAGTACTATTCTATTATTGTTTAACAGCGCGATTAACTTGTGATTAATCACGATTTAATCATGATTATTTTTTAATTGCTTGACAGCCCTACATATTAGTCATTTAAGTCCATAAGAAACTAATATATGGTATCTAGCTAAGCAATAGCTGTTTCTACAAAGCCTAATAGTGCAGCTGACACTTTATTAGATTACAGATTTTTGATTTGACTGGCACAATGTATGTAAATGCAGAGAAAGGACTTCAGAGCGTCTAATGTTTGTGTCTATTTCCTAAATAATGTCAACTAAATTCTGCATTGAACAATCCCATACACAACCCGTATAATGTAAATAGGATTCTGTTGGGTGTATGTCAGTGCAAAATTTGGCCATTTTATAAGGCCAATTCAAGAATACAGTATAATAATCATGAGGGCAAAAAGACCATGGAGAATTTAAATACTTCAAAAAAGTCCTCATATAAATGTCAGTATTGTATGAATTCTATTAATTGCTATTGGTAAATTGATACTTTGTTCCTGCTGAATAGTATTTTACTGCAGTTATCTCCACTGAAATCAGTTGCTGAAATCTTGACTCTGTTGAAGTCAATACTAAAACTCTGTTTGGCTTTAGTGGGGACAGAGGTTCACTGGTAGAATAAGTTGCTACCCAATATGATTAAGGGTATTAGAATATTGCCCTGTGTGGTTATCCTGCATTTCCTTTAATGAGGTTCAACACACTTGGGTGTGAAATCCTGGCCCCAGTGAAGTAAATGCAGGTTTTGCCATTCAAGTCAGCTAAGATTTCACTCTGGATGTGTTTCCCTAAGTTTTTCCTTTGCCTCCAAAAGAGAGAGAGAGAAGTTTTGGCCTCTTACTTCCAAGATATTGTTAGCCTTCTGTAGGTCTTGGAAAGCCTACTTCTTAAATCTGCTAGTGACACTATGTTGAAAGATAAACTATTGTTAAAATTTACTGGACTCAGTGCAGATGCATTACTTTAAGAGTTTCAGACAGAGGGGATTTTCATTGTTTGAGAATGTAAACAATTAAAAACTATGATATGCTCAACTACTGAACTTCATGATTGTCTCTATTTACAGGAAAGAATAAATCACTGAAGTTTTAAAATTTATCAAATTTATTAAACATGTAATGGGACACAAATATTTTGACAGGCTTAAACATAAATAGGACCTAAACATCATGGAACTTTTAAAACCATTCTAAGTTACTTTTCTTAAAAGTATTTAACACTAATGAACTTTAAAAATAAATAAAAAATAAGGAACTTAATGTAAAACATCTGAAAATGTGTGCGTTCCATACGCATGCCAAAATGGAACAAAGTCTTTATCTGTCCCTCAGTGGGAAGTATCTGCAAAGTATCAGTTTCCAATGAGAGAGATTCACAGTTATGGAGAGACTATAATGAAACAGTGACAGGTATTTCTAAACGTTGTGAAAATTACATTTGTGTCTATGTGTGTGAATTTCTCTCTCTCTCTCTCTCACACACACACACATACACCTTTTTGTGTGCACACTCTCTCTCCTGTAAATATTTATCTTGCTATCCACATGACTTATAGCTAATCTCTCCAGTTTTCCCTGAAATATCTCATTGAAATATATTCCAAAGTACTTCATCACAAGAGTGAGATACTTAACTACATAAAAATTGCATTACATTAAATCAAAATGAGTGACTCATGTTTCAAATGAGTGAGAACTAGCAGGTCTATAATGTTGAAGTTGAAGTTGCAGTTGAAGATGCATCTTTGCTGAGTTATGAACAATAAATGTTCCATAAAGAGAAAACCAGCAGCATCAAATGACAGTTCTAAGAAGTTTCTGGATAAATTATGTGGCTAAGGAAAAATCAGTCATTATCAGAAGCAGAACTGGAAGTTGTGTCTTGAGACTCAGATACCCACAACATGAACTTAAAATATTGGAGTCATGATCAGAAGCATGAATGAGAGAGTTTAGGGATATGATGACAATTTAGGAATGTTTAAACAGAAGACAGAAAGAATTTAAAAAAAATAATCTGGGAAAAGTCAACACACAGACCATCAATCCTAGCACTTCTTCACCACTGAAATACAATATTTCTCTTATTGCTAAGCTTCCTGATCTTATTCACAGCCATCACTATATTTATTCTAGGTCTCATTCTGGTCCATTCCTGGAAAGGAGACAAGATCGGGCTGGGACTGCTAGGGTTTTCAAGTCAAAATATTTTTTTATTTGGAAAAAAAGGTAGTTATGGGTGTGATCTAGAAAACATTGCAGAAAAAGTTGGATGTATTCAAGATTTAAGCTTCTTGAAAGAACAAATAACAAATATTTCAGAGTGAGTTGAGCAGACCAAGCATACAGTATCTCAAAACCACATCAAAGCTCTTTCAAGAAGGAAGATATGAATTCCAGTCCAAAAAGTAGATTGGGATTTAGTGAAGTCAGGAAAGAGAAAAACTATCAGGGTGGAGAGCATGAAAACCTTTCTGTGCAGTTAGACAACAAAGAAGAATTTTAAAGCAGCAAAACTAGGTTTTTTTATTCATCATTGCATACTTCGCTTTTGTAATTTATGTTGGAGAAAAAGAGTTGGAAGGTACATCAGATACAAGATAGCAATCCTAGGGTTTTCTGTTGGCATATGCTTTTCATGCTTACTTAACCTCTTCTTCCAGCATTTGATACAAATATTGAGCCAAAAGCATCCCTCATGTAACTGCAATCTCTTCAATAGAGTAGCACTAGGATTAAATCTGGCCCATTAGGTCTACTATAGCAGCAAGATGAACTGAAGCCAACAAATGTGAGGTCATATTCGGATCTCAATTACACTAGCGTAAACCAGATGTAACTCATCTGAAATCAGTGGATTTATTTTTGATCTCACTTATACTGCTGAAATTCAATTCATTTTGATGTTAAAGAAATCAGAATCCAGCTCAGTGGAGTTAAACCGGTGTGAAACTAAGTGAACTGAAAGGAGAACTGGGACCAAGGTAGTTGCTCTAGGGGTGGGATTTTAAAAAATGCTCAGGATTGGCCTAATTCTGATGCCATTAAAATCAGTGGTGAAAGTCCCATTGTCTTTCCTGGCAAAAGAGGCAGGCCATGTTGAGTGATTTTGCAAATCCTAACCTAAATTTACACTGGTGTGACTGAAATCAGAATGTGGGCCCAGGCTCTGCAAGTACATACTTACATGTAGAATGGATCTTAAACAAAATTAGAAAAATATATTTAAATAGTGTGGATAGGGTCAGATTATTCTTAAAAAAATAGGTGTGTGCAACATTTATAACATACTCTGTAGCTGTACTACACTGATTTTTAAGATGAATGGAGCTTGCATGATAAGTCACCAAAGACAAAACAGTAGGTAAGGGGTGGGGTTGTTTGTTTTTTTGTTTTGTTTTTTACTGGCAACAAATTCCTTTCCTTTAAAATACCTAGTTGTGCTGAGTGTAGTAATAAGGTCTCACTCCTCACATCAAAGCCTTCCACCTCAACATCAGCCCTAACTATTTGAGATGTCTTCTGTTTCCACTGCTATGATCCCCTCAACAGCTGTATTCCTCTGGAACAAAGAAATGGTGAAATAATCAAGGCAGGCTTATGAGCACAGAAGACAGAACTTTTGCAGGAGCTTCACAGGATTATGGAACTCATTACATTCAGAATTCCTAATTTCACTACATTCAGAAGTAAAAGCAAAACTCACATATTTGACTTAGGTTTCCCTCTAAGGCCTGGTCCACACTAACCCCCCATTTCGAACTAAGGTACGCAAATTCAGCTACGTTAATAACGTAGCTGAATTTGAAGTACCTTAGTTCGAACTTACCGCGGGTCCAGACGCGGCAGGGAGGCTCTCCCGTCGATGCTGCATACTCCTCTCGCCGAGCTGGAGTACCAACGTCGACGGCGAGCACTTCCGGGATCGATCCCAGAAGATCGATTGCTTACCGCTGGACCCGGAGGTAAGTGTAGACCTACCCTTAGTTCTCCACACTCACTAAAAATGACCAAACTATTTTTTCTACAGATTGGGAAAAGCGAGAGAGAGAGATTTGGCCTAACTCTTTTTGAGCTCATTTATTCCATTAAAGACAACAAAGTCATATGATGGGGAAAATGGTGGAAAAGTGTGGAGTATCAGCCCTATTTGATTCTTCTCCCACCACAGCCAGCTTTACGCTGATGTAACTACTCTGATTTCAGTGCAGTTGCCTTGATTTACACCACTATAAGTAAGAGGGGAATCAGGGTCATGTTTTATATTACTTTGCCATTGACACTCATTTATACCAGTTTTCTGATCATCATGTATTTGACATTTAATTTACAGCACTGCCTGCATCACTGGTGAATTTGACAGAGTCTTCTATAGGTATTGCCTCTTCCTTTCAGGATTTTGCCCCTAAGAAACAGAAATACCTAGACCCAATTCTCTGATCTGCTCTGGCTTCTTGTGACAGACAGCCAGTGCATCTGGCAATCCAGTGAACATGGAGCCTCATGTTTCTCCTACATTGAAGGAATCTCCAGTTAGAGTGAGGCCACCCTAGCAATCTTTGGGCCCCACCATAGGTGCATGTCCTCACAACCTAATGATCTTTGACTGCTTTGTCTCCTGGCAACTGGTCATAGATTAGAGTAGCCTATTTATGGTGAGACAAGCCTCACATCAGGGGTATCCAAGACTGGCAAAAAGCCATTTTTGTCTCATCCATCTGGGCAGTCACTGAACACTCCTCAGACAGAGCAGGGAGTGGGGGATAATGGCCCCCATTGTCTTAATATATCATCACATCACAAGTATTTACATTTACAAATACTTTACTTATTTCCACCTTTATTGGACCAGTGGTAAGGCTATGTATCTCCACTGAAAATGGCTCAAGTAGTATCTCAAAAGTTCCATACAAGTGCCTGGATAATTACTGCCAAAGGGTAAAACTGCAGACTAGAGAGTACAAGATCCACCCCCATCTCTATTTAACTTAATCTACCTAATCTCCAACACTGCCAGAACTAAATTCAACCCATCCCTCCCATGTGGATTTTACTTAACAGTGGTGTGAACTTGGAGTAACTTCATTGTACGTAGTGAACTTACATTGTTGTGAGACCATGAATTCCAATGGGAGTTGAGCCTGCTTCAATTATGAGCTGAATTTGATCCTCTTACTTGACATTCCATCACTGGAGTTCTCTGTCGTGGATTGAATCTTAACCGTGATATCTATGTGCAGCTTTGTGAGAAAATTGCTCTTCAGAACAGAATTACAAAATGTATTAAAGGGTGCAGTCTTTGGGGGAGGAGAGAGGGCATTATTATTTCAAAGTAAACCTGGGCATTGGAAAGTTTCTTTGACTTCCAGGACATGTTCTGCATAGCTGTAGAAGATTTAAAAAAAATATGTAAGAGATCTTTTCCCACTACCAGATATTCTAGTCCCCAAAGATAGAGGAAAAAGAGGCTATGTTCTCAATTCACTGAAATGTCATCATAAAACCCTGTATCCCTATGATTCATTCCCAGTCCTAGAGGAAAAACTCTTCTTATTTCTAATAGCATAAACACATTTAAACAAAACAAAACGAAAAAAAAAAAAAAAAAAAAACACCTCACAAAGGGTTCTGGAAACCATCCAGACCTGCTAGGCCTCATGAGTTTATACCTCAGAATTGTCACTACCTGGAGTCTTCTGGGAGATGCGGGGTGGTGGTGGGGGGGGAGGGGGGAGTAATAAAAGGCTGCCATGTCTGAGGCCATAAATCATTTAAGCAAGTGTGTCATATCATCTGTTCTTCCAGAAAAAAAGAAAAATGATGTTATTCAGTTTTATTCATTGCTCTCAGATAGATAGGTGTTTGGAGGTTTTATTTTTTATTTTATTTATTTTTTTATTTATAGGTGGATTCTGCACTGTGTTGTCCCTGAAATGGATAACCCTTTTAAAGAAACATGTTTTTCAGAATTACTGTTCCTATTGGACTGTGATACAAGTATTACAACCAAAGGCATAACTGATATAATCAGTCTCAGGACATGTACAAAATCTGTATGTCCAGTCTTTCTCTTCTTTTAAATGTGTTACCCACAAAAATTTGCATATTTCTAAATCATGCTAGTTACCCACTTTGTGATACAGGGATGTGCCTGTACATCTCCACCTAGCTGGTATTCTCCTGAGTCAGAAGAGCCAGAATCAGAGAATCTAAAAATACATATTTTAGACTCCAAGAAGCTAATCTACATAATCTTCATCAAAACCAATTATTTTATAGGCAATAAAAGCACAGAATTTGTCTCAAAGTTGAGTTATTGACACCCTTTGAAATCCCATTGATGTCAAAAGTATTGCATATGGTGTATTTCAGCACATAATATGACTGTTTGGATTATACACCTCTACCCCAATATAACACTGTCCTCAGGAGCCAAAAAATCTTACTGCATTATAGGTGAAAATGCGTTATATCGAACTTGCTTTGATCCGCCGGAGTGCGCAACCCCCTCCCCCCCCTGAGCGCTGCTTTACCACATTATATCTGAATTATATTGTGCCGCGTTATATTAGGATAGAGGTGTACTAGGACCACATTATGCCATTAATGAAGTATGTGCCAAACTGGAGTAACTCCTGTGATTTCAATGGACTTACACCCAGGTAACAGTGATCAGAATTTCCCCCTAGACCCTTCTGTATTAAGTGTATGTGAGGTCGGAAGTGAGGGAATAAAATGAAATAGGCACAATGTTGTCTACAATATCAATAAAGGAAGGCCTTTTTTTGCTGACAGCCAATTTGATTCATCAGTGTTTTATACTTCAAAGGTCATTTTGTTATCAATATGGTAAATAAAGGAGCATGGAATGAAATAACTCTGGGTAACAGACACCCTCTTAAAATTTAGGAAGGACTAGAATTCCATTATTTGCTATGACATCCTACATACTATTCTTTTGTGTATGCTCCTTTAAAAATCTTTATCTCAGAGATCAGATCAGATAAGTATTTCTTGAGGGGAGTAGAGAGTAGTTTCCTCTAATAAATTTAGCAGATTCAGAATGATAGTAGCAGCCAGGGCCGGCTCCAGGCACCAGCTTGTCAAGCAGGTGCTTGGGGCGGCCACTCCGGAGAGGGGCAGCACGTCCAGCTATTCAGCGGCAATTCAGTGGACGGTCCCTCACTCCTGCACGGAGTGAAGGACCTCCCTCCGAATTGCTGCCACAGATCGCGATCGCAGCTTTTTTTTTTTTTTTTTGGCTGCTTGGGGTGGCCAAAACCCTGGATCCAGCCCTGGTGGCAGCCCTTAAAACCTACAGCTACAGTTTTATAAAGCTTGGCCTGGGGTCAAACCCCAACACATGGTAAATTTCAGAGCCTCCAAACGCCTAAGTCCCATAGTTTTAGTTTAAAGGCTGAACACAATGTTACAAGACTTATGAACTTTTCCATTCACATTTGTCCTTCACTTATCAATTAAATAGCCTTCTGTAATCATAATATGCTCAGACAGAAGATGGAAAGAGTTGAAGGCTGTGCCAGTGCAGGACTTATTTGTTCAGTTTCACAAGGGCAAAACAATGATCTTTATTCTTCAAACTTCATACCAAAAGTTAAAAATCAGTTTTACTATAGCCAAGAAATGATACTTCTATTCATTTGCTGAATCTCAAGAGCACAAGAGAGAGAGAGTTTGCAATTCCTTGATCAAAGTCTTGAAAATCTGACTAAAAAGCAACCTATATTTTTTCTGTAAGTCAGATAAGGTTTGATGCACCAAGGAAAGGTGGCTTTCTTCATGCATTACATATACAGTGAACAATAAGCCATTAGGTGTTCCTGAGTAAATTCAACATGGGAAGTAGCCACTTCCTGAACATTTGTATCATATCCAAGAGAAGAAGGAAAGTAACTTGATCTTAGACAACACTTTTATAGGAATATGTTGTTTTTTCCTTTATGGAAGAAAATAAGTTATTTATGTTCTATCATTCACCAGTAACTTCTCTGGCAGGCTATGTGTAGAATTCTGTTTCCAGCTCTGAAAGTCTCACTGCCTGATTTCAGACACATCACAATCAGTGGTGGATTACCACATGGGCCAACGGGGCCCCTGCACAGGGGCACCAGCCAATTTGGGGCCCCTGGAAAAATCTCCCCTCACCATGGCCCCGGGGCTGGAGTGGCCCCAGGGCACATAGCTTCTCCAGTCTTAGTGCCACAATGGGGGCGGGGAGGGAGGGGATGAGGACTGAGTGGGACTGCAGGGGGGGGGGGGCGGAACAGGGGCAAGGCTGTGGGGAAGGGACGGGGTCGCAGACAGACGGGGTGGAGCAGGGCCACAGTTCTGGTGCCAGGGTGCCAGCCAGCCACCCCCCTTTGCTCTGGCCCAGGGCCCCAGGAGGATCTGTGATTGATCCCAATTTATCAGGGTCTCAGGGCTAGATCCACAAAATGACTTAGGTGTTGCAATGCTCAGCATTACACCAACTAACTTTTAGGAGGTTTGCCACCTACTAGCATCTGCAGATCCAAGATGCTGGCCAATAAGAAACCTAAGGAAAGGGGTGGGTCCTAACCTCTGCCCCTCAAAGGGTCTTTAGCACCGAGACTCAGGTCAGAGGGAGGCACCTAGCTCCATTTGGGATTCAACACCTAAGCCTTGCTTTTATGAAATGTTTTCATTGCTGCCCTTATAACCTTTAGCCCAGAGGTGAGGGCACTCACACAAGAAAGAATGTGGAAGACCTCAGTTCAATTCCTCCATCTATCTCATGTGGAGCCACAATTTGTGTGTGGGTCTCACATTTCAGGAAAGTGCCCTAACCACTGATCTATGGGATATTCATGTGTGGGACTTTTCTCCTGTTGAAGCTGTTCCATTGTATATAAATAATTAAAGACCTATTGGGCCAGAGAGAGACTAGGAATGACTGTATAGTCCAGTGGTTAGAGCAGTTACCTTGTCCTCCTCCTCCCTTGGCCATTTTGTGTAGATTTAGGCATGCTCAGAGCATGCCTACTGAATCCGGCTGGAGGCAGGCCAGAAAGGCGGGGGTGGAGCTGGGAGGTATACGGCTGGCTGCAAGACTGATGTGCTTCCTGGAGTTCCTCTCTGACAGAACTGTCTGTTGTGCATTAGCAGGAGTTTGAGGAGCCTATTGGGCTTAGGGATGAGATAAACACCGAGAATAAATTGGCTCTGCATATACTCACTGGCAGAAACTTAGGATCCTAAAGGACTTTAATTGTTGAAATTTAGATGTCTAGGGACTTCAGGCATCTCCAGGATTAGGCAGCAGTTCAGCAGGGATTTTGAGGAACTCAGAGGGTCCTAGACTCCAGGTTCCAGCCCGCGTCTGAACCTTTACACTGCAATTTAACAGTCCTGCAGCCTGATCCCTGCAAGCCTGTCAGTTGGTATGGGCCAGCTGTCAGTTTTTAACTGCAGTGTAGACATATCCTTAGATTTTTAGCAGCTAACACTGGTAGTATTTGGAAGGAACATTGCAGGGAGGGATGTGTGGGGAAGGTGGTAAGCAGTAGAGTGATGAGAATGAGATGGGGACGAGACCAGAGAGAGAGAGGGAGAAGAGATTAGTGACACGGACGAAAGAGAAAAACCAGGACATGAAATGAAGAGAGTATGTCCTACCCTAAAGACTGCACCTCTTTTCAGTCAGACAAGAAGCACTGCCCTCAGGAAAGACAGTTCAAGCAGGACTGAGTTCGGGGAACATCTAACCTAAGGTTAAAAAAATAGAAGTAACATGTTTACTTATAAACTTTGCCCCCAACTTTTCAGTGTGGTCCCTATTTTTTGTCATTGGTGGAAGGAAGTACAATTGCAATCAATTTCTGAAATGGACCTTGAGATAGACTAAATGCTTTAAGATTCTCCAGTGAAAAATTCTGTCATCTGGGCCAAATTTTTAAGCCCAGTTACAACCTTTTTTGCATCACTCAGGTGGCATAAAGGGGCTCTATCCAGTTGTTACTGCCCAACAGACAATTCTGCCAGAGGGGAACTCCCTGCTAGTGCATCTGTATTGTTTCCAGGCCCTATTCCTGTCACCTCCCCCCGTGCCTAGAAGGTGGGAAAAGGACATGCTGGAGTTCTTCTATGCTACACTGAGCTTTCACTACGCTGGGATCCAATAAGGACTCTGCATGAGTTAAAGCTGTTTCTTAGAGTGAGTTTGTAGTATATATTCTTCATTTAATCTTTCAGTTTTGCTGACTAGCACTGTAATTCATTATTAAACTATGGGAATAAAAATAGAGACTGCCAGGGAGCAACTTATACTCAGAACAAACAGCTTATTCTCTCTCCTTCCTGAGAGGAAGTATTAAACAAAATACTAAAAATCTACAGAAACCACAGCTCTGATTCTCCACTGCCTTATAATCGGCAAAGTCATTTACACCTGTGCAACATGGATATGAAATGTTGCCATCTTTATTGGGTAGCATTTTACACACTGGTTTTGCACAGGTGTAAATGATTACCCAAAGAGCACAGCAATAGAGAATGAAGGATTGGGAGTTAGAGCCTTAATGAGATGCTGAGTGCCTATGTGGTGCCCCAGTGAAGTCAGAAGAGCTCAGAGCAGGCAAAAGGGTCACCTGCTTGGAATTTACTGCTAGATTGAGGCCTAAGTTTGCAGATATCTTTTATTATGGGCCAGATTCTAGAAGCCGTCTCTGCCCATGGCTCACCAAAGTCCATGGAAGTTCTGCCTAAAAGAAGACCTGTATACATTAGTACTCATAAGATTATTGTACTTACTATTGTTTCCCTCAAGCAAATAATGTTTCCTATTTATTCTAAAACATGTGTAACTAAAAGTACAACACCTGGCTTCAAAACAGAAACCTCAATTAGAAAATATTTGCCTGTTCTTACTATCTGGTTCAGCATTTGGAATGTTTATTATTTTCAGATAATTAATTTAGTAGACAACTTGATAATTATGTATCCTAAAGTATCACTCTAGGTGTTCTATCATGTTTTGAAGACCGAAATACATAATTGACAGCATTTCCCCCCCCCCATAGTAGTAATTAGAAAATTCTGTAGATTTTACATGAGATTATAGTAATTTTAACACAGTTTTGTGCCTAATAAAAATAAACAAAATACCCTTTGTTATATTGTCTCCCATTTTGTCAGAACCTTTCCTGCTAGGAAACAATGATTCTCCACTTTCCCAATGTATAAAATATTCCTGGTTGCAGAGTCTACATCATCATGCTAAGTGATTGGCAGATGAAACAGGAGCATTCTGTACTTTTGGGAGTGGTTCTCAACAGTATTCAGGCTGGTTATCAACAGGTATTAGGAGTGGTTCTCAACAGGTATCAATACCATCAAGAGTATCAATGACTGCAAGATATGGTAGTGATTTGCTGATGCACACACCTGTGCATATATTAAGACGTACATTTCAGTATTCCAGAGTCATTGTATCTTTGTATTGAAAATGGTGAAGGTTCCTGTACTTTAAGGAGCCCTGCATGGCAGATCCAAAGGTCTTCCTGCATGGATCACAGTGTAGAAATGTGGCCTACATAGTCACTAAGAAAAAATTAAAACATAAAGCGTGCAGTATTAAAACATAAAGAATGCTATGTTAGCAGGAAGCAACACAGAGCACAAAGGGAAAAACCAGAGATTTTTAAGACTGTTGTTGGGGAAGGTCTTGTCTACATTACAGAGTTTTGTCAACACAAGTTACGCAAATGATCAAAACCCAGCATAATTACATTGCTTGTGCATGTTTACACAACACTCCTTCTGCCGGCAGAGCACATCCACAGTTGGTGCTCTAGCATTGACAGAGAGAGCAGTGCACCGTGGGTGGCTATCCCACTGTGCAACTCGCCACCTTCTGCAGCTAGGTGTTGTGGGATGGTGGAATGGATAGGGAAAAGGGTTTCCATGGGGCTCTTGGCAGTGGAAGTGGGGTCGCTGCCAAGGATGGCATCCAGCTCCTTATAGAAGCAGCAGGTCTTCTGCTCAGCACCAGAGTGATGGTTTGACTCCCTTGCCTTCTGGTACACCTGCCTCAGCTCCTTTATCTTCCCATTTCATAGCCCTTATCCAACATGCCACAAGAAATCTGACCATAGGTATCAAAGTTCCCATGGCTGGAGTGGAGCTGGGACTGCACAGCCTCCTCTCCCCACAGAGCCAGCAGATCCAACAACTCAGGTGTGCTCCAAGCAGGAGAGCATTTGCTTCATGGAGATGCCATGGTCAGCTGGGAAGATGTGATGTGAGCTCCTCACGCCAAGCAAACAGGAAGTGGAATTTCAAAAATTCCCGGGCCTTTAAAGAGGGAGGGGCGGATGCCTATGTACCAAGGTGTAGGGCAGCAGAGTTCAAACTGCTGACCAGACCTGTCAGGATGGGCATTGTGGGACACCTCTTGGAGGCCATTTAGAAACATAACCAAGCACAGTGTCTACACTGACACTGTCAATACAACTTTGCTGCAAAAAGCTCTGTGCCTCCTGTTCAGGTGGTTTTATTTTGTCGGCAAAGCAGGAGAGTTTTATTGGTGGAAAGAGCATTGTAGTGTGTACACCTCCACTGTTTTGTCAATGAAAGCTGACTTTGGTCGAAAAAAACTCTGTAGTGTAGAAAAGGCCTAAGTTTCATTGTTTATTTTTCTCAAGGATAGCACTGTTTTACTATTCATATTCCACACTTTCATTTTCTGCATAATCTATTCAAGATTTTATCTTAGAAAATAATGAACAGGTTTCTGTGCAGTGGTTTGAAAATAAAGCCACTGCAGGTGTGTAGCTACATGAGGTGTTAATTGGCTTACAGATGCACTTAATTATGGAAATACAGGGAAGGTGCCTAGTTTTTCATGTGATGAAGGGAGCAGTGTGAATGCAAGGAGGTTTGCTCCTTGTGTGGGTGGGGCTGTAGAGTAAAATTCCTAGCCAACATTTATAGAAGAAGGGAAGGTAACCTTGTATGCTTCTTTCCTGGAAAAAAAAAAAAAAAAAAAAAAACATCTGCTTCATCTTCTGTTGTTCCCTTTTGCTGAAGTACAGTGAGTTCCTTCTAATATAATATCTTATACTTATTTTAACAAACTACTTTACAAATTAAATGCCTGTAGAACCACTGAAACACACCTACTGTGGAAGGGAGGGGAATTTTGGCAAAGAGTAGCAGGATAAGCTCCTTCTGAACTTTTGTTTTTAAAAGATGCTTCTGAAAAGCCATACACGCAAGTAGAGCCACAAGGTGGGTGAGTCCGGTAAGTCTGGTGGCACCTTAAAGACTGCATCTGAAGAAATGGGGTTTTTACCCACGAAAGCGTATGCCCAAATAAATCTGTTAGTCTTTAAGGTGCCGCCGGACTCCTTGTTGTTTTTGTGGATACAGACTAACATGGCTACCCCTCTGAAGGTGGGTGACCTAATATCTTTTACTGGAACAACATATTTTTATGAGAGAGACATGTTTTTAAGCTTAATCCCATGTGGAAGTTTGAAAGCTTATGTTGCTCACCAACAGAAGTTGGTCCAATAAGAGCTATGACCTCACCCAACTTGTCTCTCCAGTATCCTGGGCCCAACATAGCTACAACAGCACTGCATACACACAGATAGAAAACTGCATTGTGGAACTTTGTTTATCAACCTTAGAAGGGTGAAAAGCTGATGTGAATCTGTTTTCAGGCACTTCTGAATGGTCCAAATTTGGCTTCAGGGATACAGCCATGCATGACCCGTACTTAAATAATCACTTTCCCTTTTTTCCCTACTATGTGTCTCTTTCTTCCTCCATGGTGAAAGGTGAGGTAACTGCTATAAAAATATTTAAGCAGCAGCTATATCTCCAAAAATATCTGCTGTTAACCTAGACTCTTTTTTTTTTATTTAAAGCGCTAAGAAACTTTTTTGCTAAACTTCAGTAAAAACCCTTAGAATTTTCCTTTCTGCTGAAAGAGGCCAAAATGAGGCGCTTGGAAGAAATAAAGGAGGAGATACAAAGACAGTGAATCTCCTTTTAGGGGGAAAAAGGAACCTGAACATAAGGTAGCCATTGCTGAAAAGTGCAGAGCCCAGCCATGGCGATCTTTCAGAGTAGGTCGTTACTTGTCCTAAGAGTGTAAAGAGAACTGCTTTTAAGACTTTCCAGAGTTGGTTCAGTGATACAGCCTGCATCCATGATAGGGAAGAAATCTACAAGGAGTGGGCAGGGACCTCTTCTGAAGCTTTCATTATACACCATAAACACTAAAGGGCACATGCCCAGTTTTTATTGTTTACAGGTCACTTTAAGTTCTTCCTTTGGTACTTGCTAAATTAACAACTGACACAGGTTAAAGGCTGGGAAATATGGGGCATTGATTTCCCCCCTGACCTGATCAAAGTCAGCACCTACTTGCAATTTTCCCATTCCATAAGGATTCCTTTTAAAAAATATATATCTTTAACTATTTGGCAGCAAGTTCAGCATATTTAATGAAAGCATAGTATTCACTTTATAGTACTAACTTGTTACTATTTAAAAGAAGTTAACATTTTCAAAAAAAATTAGTGGTAGGGTAGGAAATTGAACTATTTATGACCTGCTCTGCTATGGACTTGCTGTGTGATCTTTAAAAAGTTGCTTGGTCTCTCCATGCCTCAGTTTCCCTATCTGTAGAATGGGTATAATAACTTACCTATCTTTTAAAGTGCCTTGAGTTCTTTCTGTGAAAATCACTTATTATTCTGGAACTCTCACCTCTGGTTCTCTGTTTGTAGAAATGATGTATGTTAAACGAGCACAACATATATTTTGCAAAGTAGATTTGGTTTATTCCCTTGAATAGCTGTGGTTGCAAAGTTTAAAGTACTAGCAATTTATATATGAGTGTCTTTATTCAGAAATGTGGTACGGTGAAGGCAGCTCCATCTTGAACCTTAACCAAGGTAGAAATTCTCTAGGGATAAGATGAAATTTATTTTCAGTGTTTAACTGCCTTGGGCACAAACAAATGTTGTCAGTATTCCAAATGTAAATGCATTATCTTAATATGTGATGGAAGTTGTTATACATTGGAATCTAACCAGACACCCCTGAGCAAACTTATTAATTATCTGTTTTTTCACATACACATGTAACTCCTGTTGCTGTTAATGGAAACTCAGTGTGCACATAAAAGGAAAATACTCTCTTTAATACTTTTGGTACTATCACAAATCCAGAAAGTAAAAGGACAATACTCCACATTCTTTCAGGGAATAGAATATTTTGCAATCTTAAAACTGTACTGAGTGAAAAACCTTAAATATGACACACAGTTATATGGCAGACAAACAGGGAGGATGAGTTTGTGATATATCATAACTGCCTATTTTATTTATTTCTTTTTCAGTATTTTGTTGGGAGAAATGTCTACAGTACTTCTTCCGTGTACTACTGAGTAACTCCTCACTTAACGTTGTAGTTATGTTCCTAAAAAATGCGACTTTAAGTGAAACAATGTTAAGCGAACCCAATTTCCCCATAAGAATTAATGTAAATGGGGGGGGGTTAGGTTCCAGGGCAGCTTCCCTACTCTGCAAGCACCAGAGGGGGGGGGGGGGGGTTCAACCTTCAGCCCGCCCATTCCACTCCTTCCCCAAAGTCCCCACCCTTGACCTGCCTCTTCTTCCCCCCACCTCCTCCCCCTTTACTTCTCTCGCTGTGTCCTGGCTCCTCCCCCCCTCCTTCCCTTCCCTTCTAAACGCCGCAAGTCAGTTGATTGCCGAGTAGGGGAGGGAGTGGGGAGGCACGCTGAGTCCTCGCTCCTCCCCCCTCCCTTCTGCCCGGGGCAATCAGCTGGCTTGCCATGTTCGGGAGGCAGGGGAGGGAGGGGGAGCCTGCACGCCGAGTCCTCGCTCCTTCCCCCTCCCTCCTGCTTCCAAAATGCCGCAAGCCAGTTGATTGCCCTGGGCAGGAGGGAGGATGGAGGAGTGAGGACTCGGTGCGCAGGCTCCCCCTCCCTCCTGCCGGCGGCAATCAGCTGGCTTGCGGCGTTCGGAAGGGGGGGGAAGGGAGGAGGTGTGCCGAGTCCTCACTCCTTCCCCTTCCCTCCTGCTTCCAAAACGCTGCAAGCCAGCTGATTGCCCTGGGCAGGAGGGAGGCGGGAGGAGCGAGGACCTGGCGCGCAGGCTCTCCCTGCCTCCCGAACGCGGCAAGCCAGCTGATTGCCCCAGGCAGAAGGGAGGGGGAGCCTGCTCGCCGAGTCCTCGCTCCTCCCCCCCCCCGTCTCCAAAACGCCGCAAGCCAACTGATTGCCCTGGGCAGGAGGCGGGGAGAAGAGGGGGAAGGTGCTGATCCGCAGAGTCTGCCAGTGGGCGGGTGGCGCTGGGGGGAGGGGGCCTTAGGGAGGCTGCCAGCTGTGGAGAAACAGGCAGCCCAACAACATAAGAGTGGAGCATTGCACAATTTTAAATGAGTATGCTCCCTAATTGATCAGCAACATAACAAGGAAACAACGTTAAGCAGGACGACTTTAAGTGTGAGTTACTGTAATGTGATACTTTGTAATTCTAAAGCAACTTTCTACCACTGGAAGGAGTATTATCCCCTCTCTGTATCTGATTCTCTACCTGTTAAATGAGGATAAGCCACACAGGAAATTTTGTGGTGGAGTCAGGACTAGAAAGAACCCCAGTCTCTCAGAAATCAAGGGATCAATGACCATGATTTGTCTGGACCCCAAATGCCAGCCCTGAGTGATGGTGAGGGAACATCAATGTTAGAAAAGCTCAATGCCAAAATTTCAACCCTAGAGATCTGTGTGCATCAGTTTCTATTTCAAAGGTAAGGTTAAGGGCTAGAAACTGAGACTCTTATATTGTTATAGGGCACCAAAATTAGAGGCCTGTGGCTGAAGGCTTTATGGTATCTCAAAGCCTGCATAATGCTGTGTAACTTTGTACTCTGTGGCCATCACTTTGCCTCTTCCCTAGTTAGGCTCCAATCTTCTATCTGTGCTGGACTATGCAAAGCTGGTGAAGGGCCCAGCTATTCAGAGCATTTATTGTTCTGTTCTGTATCGGGTTAGCTGCTGTGTCAGGGTCCTTTGACAGTCCCCATACTTCAGGGTGAATTTCATTCTCATGGGTTACATTTTCAGTACAGAGTGTAAAATCACAACTTATTCCACTCTAAGAGGGGAAAAAATGTGTGCTGAACAGCACAACTTCACCCAATCTCAATACTGATGAAAATTATCTAGTCATAGATATAATCTTCAGGTACTGGATTCTTTATTTTAATAAAAGTCTGGTTATGCATCTGTCACTTTTGATGTATGGAGGAGTTCAACAACACTATATATTGTCAGAGACATTTAAACTCCTACACTTTCTTATCTTCAATTTTCATAATTGATTTAATAATAAAATTACTTATTTTAAATTCATGACAATATTTTTTTTTGAACGAGGAAAGGCTTTTCCCCTCTGCTTATTATTTCATTTTAAATTACAACACTAAAAGTATTACCTAACTACTTAAGGTGAGGGCATGATTTTTATTCTTGCTCATGCTTCACTCACAGGACTTTTATCAAATAAGCCTACTCAGTGATAGACATCTGTGGTGCATGTTTGTATAATTTATCAAACACATGTGAGACAAACTGATTGGTGGAATGGCTTGTTACGTAGATCCAGACCAGCAGAAGAAGGGTAATAAAGACAAAATGGGGTGAGATGGAAATGTCAGCATAATCTGCTAATGTTTTCATCGACAAGGATTGAACCAAACACCACTAGTTCCAATGCAGAAACCTCTACCACTTGTGTGAAAAAATTAAGGGCTTGATCCACAATGGGAGTTAGGTGTGTAAGTGAACCATTTAGGCACTACTGAGGTCTTCAAAATCCCATGTTCATTTGCCATTTAAGCTTGTAGATGCCTAAATTCCCTAGTTGCCTAAGTTTCTGCTGGTGGGCACATACCAAACAGTCTAAGTCCTGATGTCACTGATCTGTTCCCATCTAAAACCTGGCAGGATTCATAAACCCAATTATTTTACCTGTGGGCCCCAACCTGGTATGTGTTCTACAGCACCATAAAAGAGAGCTGGATTGAGCAGAATGTGCATGTCTGTCCAATAGCCCATTGGTTAGGGAAGGTTTGAATCATTGCTCCTTTGATTTGGAGCAGGGACTTGAAACCAAGTCTCCCACCTCCCAGGTGAGTGCCCTAACCACTGACTGGGCTGTGGTGTGATTCTTGAGTTCTTAATGACCAAATTAATACTTAATTATTTATATGAATATAGGGAGCCTGGTCACTCAGCTCAGGGCTGTGAATTCCACTGAGCATCAGGACATCTAAGAGTTAGGCATTACAACTCTCATTGTTGCAACATCCAAGTGCCTTTCTGATTCTAGCCCTAAGTTCATGAGCTGGAAGCAGTAGTAGGCTCATACCCTCTAATGTCTCCAGTCACTAGATGGGGGACAGATACTTGTGCTTCATAGGATAGTAGTATGAACTTATTCATAAGGCAAGTAGTTCTTGCTAAGTCTGACTCTAAAATAACTAATATAAAATGGCCAAAAGCAGCTTTAATTGACTCCTTAAGCCATTGACACCAATTTAAGCCCAAGTCTTCCCTCCATTTTCACCAACAAGTTTAGTGAGCACCGTCTAGTGTATTAATTTTTAACCTATGCAAGCGAAGATAAGTGAAACATAGAACATCTTAACTATGTAGCAAAAGCAAGTAAGGAGGTAAAGGTTATAGGTTTGATCTTGAAGATAATTTTCAGGTCTGTCACTTTCTGGAACCTAATAAGTCACATTACTATAAGCACTGAAATTTTAGGCCATCTTAAATGCATAATGCATAGCGTCCAAATTAATTATGTGCTGTGTAATAAAAAAAAAGTGATCCGTATGAAGGTAAAAGTTGTTGTTTTTCCATAAGGCGATAGTGGGCTGGCTGGATAAGGTGTGTAGAAACTTAAAATCCTGCTCAAACTGGGGCATTTTATAGACCTGAATGTGAGAGAAATGCACACACAAAAATTATCTAAGAACATACACGGGAATGAAGATACACATGTAAAAAATCTGCAATTTCTCTGAAACAAAAAATATTAATTTGTCATCTCCCTCTACTTTGATAAACTCCAGAACTACCATGTGGCTGTAGTGTAGACTGAGGCTACGTGTACACTAGAGACCTTACAGCAGCACAGCTGTACTGATGCAGCTATGCTGTTGTAAGATCTCTTGTGTTGTCATTCTACGCCAATGGAAGAGAGCTCTCCCGACAACATAGTTAAACCACCCCCAATGAGTGGCAGTAGCTATGTCGGTGGGAGAAGCTCTCCTGCTGACACAGCACTGGAACACTCCCGCTTATGTCGCTCAGGAGGGTTTTTTTTTTCATACCCCTGAGCTTATGTAAGTTTTGCTGATATAAGTGGTTGTTTAGACATGGCCTGAGAGTTGATAGTGCTTTGAATTTATCAGTAAACTCCCTTTATGCTATATCTACACTAGATTCAGGGTTGTGATTCCTAGCTCATGACGACATAATCGCACTAGCTCTCATCTGAGCTAGCACACTAAAAATAATAGTATAGCATGGGAAGCAGCAGTGGCAGCTAGCCATGCCAATACAGGCACATTTCTACCCGGCACAGCTCACCCCAGGCCTTGGTTATGAATGGGCTACATGTCATCCAGCATGATAAATGATATCTCCCAGAATGTGGAATGTGTTTAATGCAAGTAGCTTGTCAGCTTTTTAGCAAATAGGGGTAATTTTAAGTTACATTTTTGAGATACTTCAAATTGAATTATAACTCTAGAGGGAATACAGATATAAAATTTCTCAAACTGAGCTTTTTTTTTTTTTAAGAGACATTTTCCCTTGGAAGACAAATTAGTATAAAGGTTCTTTATTTCAAGGGATCTTAGAAAATAAGCACTCCTGTAATTATAAGAAGAGCATGAAGTTGTAAATGACTATTCTGGTCTATATTATCTGGTTTCACCTGCTCATTAAGGTTAAAAACAAACAACAAAAAGTGATATTTAAAATAGCACATATTGCTGTTTTGTTAATTTATAAATATTGGGCAAGGTCCCAAGCCAGGCTCTGACTCCTTTGTACTTGTCTGGCACAAAGGAGTTATAAAGCTGGCCTAAACAGTTGAGAATTAACCTGGATTGAGGAATTTCTGGCTAACATGGAGTCAGAGTAGGTGTCTTCTGTATGCCACAGCTCAGGGTTCTATCCCCTTTATCATGATCAGTGGAACTGGACTTGGAGGGCCCAGGTTCCCTTCAGGGACTGTTGTAAACAGGACACCAGTGGAATAGGAAACATGAGGAGTTAGACAAAAAGCAACTTAACCACATGGATAGAGCAGTCCACAGGGTTTAATAAAGTTGAGTTTGTTCAGAATACACTATGTTCATCTTCACACTTTGTGAATGAAAGATCTCCTACCCCAGGCACAGGAGGCATGCCCATGCTGTGGATGGAGCACATAAGTGTGTTTTTCTAATTGGTGTAAGAACCCGTTCAGAGACATTAGTTTTTGCTGGCTACTCAAGTGCGTTTATGGCTGCTCTGATTTATACCAGGGGCTGAACTTGCATCTGGTAACCAAGGATTAGGAGAACACAACAATGGTATACAGTCAGAGTAGAGGTTGGTAATGCTAGAAGACCAAGGCCATTGTAATACAGAATGCATTATCAAGTCTTATAGACGAGTGCTGGACTTTTTTCCACAAAACATTCTGTGAATTTGTTTTGGTTCTGCCAAATTGTTGGTATTAGGGAGATCCTAAAATTCCCAAAATGCCAAAACATTTTGTTATGACTCTCTTCTGAATGAAATGTGTTGATTTTTCTTTTCAGTTTGAAACCATGTTTTATTTTAAAATTTCCTTTCTTTAATAAGATTAAAATCAAACCTCTAAAATGGGTCAAAATTGAAATTTGGTGTCAAACTAAATGCTTTGTTCGAACCCAAACTATTATTTGTTTAATGTTCGTGGAATTGCCAGTGAACCAAAATGCTTGTTATTTGTAGGTCTATGTACAATAGAGCTATGTGAATGATTTAAAATATTTAATAGTGCTTAAGTAGGATCAGTGAGGTAGATGTTGTATTTCTACTTCTACTGTTTGAAACAAGTCCAAAAAAGGTAGGAGATTTCTTTCTGTTTTGGGAGTGTGTGGAACATAAAATCACTTTCAGCCTTCCCACAATTTGAGCATTATATAATAATAACCTCTTAGGGCCCAATCTGCCTCCCATTCAAGACAATGGGTGACTTTCATTGGCACTTTAAGTGAGGTGGATTAGGTGCTATACAAATCACTTTATATAAAACTCATTTCTTCATGAGCATTAACATACAATAGAATGAGGTCTGAGGTTACACTCAGTAACTGCATGACTCAAAAATGTGGGTTTCCAATATTAAGACCCCTTTTAATGAATATTGCTGAAAAAATTTGTCCAGAAATTAAATTGTTTTGCAAAAAAAATTCTTTTTTCACAAGTGATATTAATGAAAGTCATGAACTACTTTTTCTTTAAAATGGATGCTTTGTGCACACAAAGGAAAATTAATGTTTGGACATCTTTTCTCTTGAAATGAAAGCGGATGGCATGTTTAGCTGCCTCGTTGCAACATATCACCTACAGCTTTGAGCTGGCAGCTGAAATCTAAGAGTGAGCTTTCCTTCTGAGTGCCTGGTTTCTCACTTTTTCTTTTATAATGCTTCTGTGGAAATAGGGGGCAGAATGACAAAAGTAATGGTATAAGGCAGGAGTGTTTAACTGGATTATTTTACCCCATCTTTTAAATCCCTTACCTAACTTTTGCCATTCTGATCCACTTTACCTTTGAGATGGACATAGAACCAAGTGACTGAAGTTACATGGTTTGACCCTATTGACCAGATGCAAGATAAAATCCCAGTTCTTTCAGTAGGACTTCTGCCTGCATGTGGTACATAGGGTGGGGCGCAACAGATTTGGTGTTAATGCATTATTAAAGCAGTATCAAAATTATTTTGTGGCTACTCTCTTAAGTCAAGAATGAACAGTTTAACATCTGAGATCAGAGAGGACTGGCTGAATACTGATGTCACTGGCTGGAACCCGGCACAGACTCCTGGAATGGAAAATCCACTCTGGGAAGTAAAATAGAGGAAAAAAGAGACAATGATTCAGCACCAATCCTGAGTAATTTCCCCCTGCAGAGCTGCTTCCCTGGCAGGAAGTAACAGTGGCCCTGGCGGCTGCCCTATCTTGGTAGTGAATGTACCTGCTGGCAGAGAGAAATTTGTCCTGTCTCTTGGGAATTACAACAGTGTGGCTGCCCTACTGGAGGGGAGGGCTGTGGTGGGTTGTTTGGATATTTTTTTTAAAACAACCATTAGATATAAATGTATAACAGATCTCCTCCCCTGAAAGCAGTTATGTCATTTAATGGCCTATTTGCTTATAGGACAAACCCCACCCATTTCTATTTGTATCAGACTACTTGTATTGAGAACAGAGTAATTCCCAGGCTGCTTCATACAAACCACATTAGTGAATAGATCTCTGTCCGCTGTGGCCTTTGCAGCTGATGTGACAGAGCTCTGTTTTGTGGTCAGAGTGGTCATTTTAAAGAGTGCCATCAATATTGCTAAAATTACTATTGATTTAGGTTTGTCGCTTTTATTTTTCTTGCAGCAGTGTAATATAGCATAGCCATTGCTTTATTATAGTTACTTGATAGCACATTTTCTGTCTGCTTCTTTTTTCCTATTGAAAGATAAAAGTATACATTCTTCAATATATTACTAAGACAATCCTGAGACAATCAAGTATTGCTAGAGGAGTATTTCTAGCTCAAGCTTTTCACCTAGAACAGATTATCTCATTGAAATATATAGATGCCTATAGGCCAAAACAGCAACTTTAGGACTTGTATTTACAGTAAATGGGTATATGCTGTTTAGATGCATGTTAATGCAATAATCCAGATACTATAGAATAGTTTTCAATCATTAACTTTGTATTAAAAAAAAAACTATTCTCACTGACATTGGGCTTTTTATTGGACCAATTAAGGTTCTATATGGTAATAATGATACTTTGAATACATTTAGCACTTTTCAGCCAAGGATATGAAGGTCAAAACTTTCTGACCCCAGCCTATTCCTGTAGTAACATGAAATGTGCAATTCAATACTCACAAACTGTGAACAAACTCAGTTTTGGCTCCAAGCTTTGTGGCTCAGTCCTAACTCTAATTTAAATCAACATTCTGGCTGTTGCTAAATCTTTGTTGGTGGTTAAAAAATATGAGAGGGTGAAATCCTGGCCTGATAGAAGCAAGTAGCACAATTACTATTGACTGCAGTGGGGTTAGGATTTCATTTCAATTTTTTTAGGAATGCATAATTTAAGATTTGAATGAATAACTTACTATATAGCTCTTCTGGATAAATTTTAGCCTCTTTCTGTACTTATAGAATTTACTGCAGCAGAAGAGCCAGAGTCTGGTCCTACATGAATAATTATTAACATTATTTTCAAACGCAAGCAAATATCTGGTAGCAGATAGAAGTAAATGCCATATAGTGAATAGAGTTGTTATCAAATTCAACAGACACTAGAAATAATTTCTTAATCAAGATACTCTGCCAATAGTAATTTATTTATCGTACCCAAATTACAATAAAGACAACACACCAGGGCTTTGATATTTTAAATGCATATTTTAATTTGGGCAATATTAAGATTATTTCTGTAATTAGGAATATGTTAAGACAAAGTTATTCAAAAGTAGCTGAGAGTTCAGTTGGTTATTAATAACACTTTCCCATAAGCTAATGGAGTACATAGTCAAGCACAGCATCAGTAATCAATGGCTCCATGTCTAGTTGGCAGCCGGTATCAAGCGGAGTGCCCCAAGTATTGGTCCTGGTTTTATTGATTTATTGGGGCTGGTTTTATTCAATATCTTCATTAATGATCTGGAGGATGGCGTGGACTGTACCCTCAGCAAGTTTGCAGATGACACTAAACTGGGAGGAGTGGTAGATACGCTGGAGGGTAGGGATAGGATACAGAGGGACCTAGACAAATTAGAGGATTGGCCCAAAAGAAATCTGATAAGGTTTAACAAGGACAAGTGCAAAGTCCTGCACTTAGGTTGAAAGAATCCCATGCACTGCTACAGGCTGAGGACCGACTGGCTAAGTGGCAAGAAGGCTAATGGCTTAGAATTATGGAATCATAGAATATCAGGTTAGAAGGGACATCAGGAGGTCATCTAGTCCAACCCCCTGCTCAAAGCAGGACCAATCCCCAACTAAATCATCCCAGACAGGGCTTTGTCAAGCCTGACCTTAAAAACCTCTAAGGAAGGAGATTCCACCACCTCCCTAGGTAACCCATTCCAGTGCTTCACCACCCTCCTAGTGAAAATGTTTTTTCTTAATATCCAACCTAAACCTCCTCCACTGCAACTTGCTGAGGGTGCAGTCCATCCCATCATCCAATTCATTAATGAAGATGTTGAACAAAACCAGCCACAGGACCGACCCCTGGGGCACTTCGCTTGATGCTGGGTGCCAACTAGATTGTTCTAGTTGGGAGGAGAAATTGATGATGGAGTTAGGATCTTTGATGCAATTTTGTTTATTTTCAAAGAATGTACAAAGTTTTGTTTCTCTGAACACAGGAGAAAACAAAACACAGCAGACATCTTCCTTGCTCATAGCACCAAACTCTTTCAGCAGCTTGTTCAGGCTGTGTGTGTGTGTGGCTTTCTTTCTCTTCCTCTGTGGATCTTCATCTTGTGCTATGTCTGTCTTTCACTCACATCCCTGCTGAGAAATAATGCCCCCGTCCTCTAAGTCCAGATTACTGGGCAGGTTTGCATACACTTCTATTTTAGGCAGGGCCACTTAGCTGTTTGTTGCAGCTATTTTAAATGAGTAGAAGTCACAACAGTTTAGATGAGGTTTATGCCAACTCACAACAGTATATTGCTGTCAGTTTGTGCAGTGATCTCCCTTTCAAAATCCATATGTGTTTCAAGGGGGTAAAAGGCAGAATGATTATAAGGGTAATTCTGGCTCTTGGTTCTACTGGATGCTATTCACTCGAGAGCAGTCATTGAATCTTTATGCTGAAGGCTGCATGATCATTTTTCAGCTACCAGAGCTGCTTTCTCTTCAGAGGGAAAAATTCCCATTCAAGAGTTACCATGTAAAACTTCAAGTGGCTGCTTGTGCCCTCCCTTTTCCAAGGGGAGAAATGACAGACCCCAACCTATCTGATTATTAAGGACTAGTGGTGAGCATGCTTAGTTTGGCTTGGCATCCCACAAATGGCAGGTCCCCTCCTGTTCTAAGTGGTTTCTCAGCCCAAACAGAGGTTATCTGGCATGGGCCCAGCGAGCAAAAGACTCTCTACCAACAACAGTTGTGGTGAGGAAGAGGATAAATCAGAGCATCATGGAACTATAGGGTTAAAAGGGACTGCAAGAGTTCTTCCTTCCACCAGCAAACCCACTCACCCATCACTCGGTGGTTTTAAATCACTGGGCAAGTAATCTGAGCAGAAGCTACAAATCCTCCTCTAGAACTGGTGTCCTAGGGCGAGCCTCTTGTATATTGTCTTAAAGATCTGTTCCAGGGCCTTGTTTGCTTCCTATAGCATGCATTATTGCTGAACACTGCAAACTCTAACATTTGGAATCTTCAAAGTAGCATTTTTTCATACCTGTAGCTGTTCAAATATTTACAAATCATTTTTAATTAAAAAAACAACACATAGTGTGCACTACAGTAATCAAGGAAAATAAGAACAATGTTTTATTGAGAATGATATCATGGGGAAATGAAATGCATTCCCCTCTTCAAAGAGTAAATGTTGTATTCAGTAGCAGTGAGCTTAGTGAATACATTCCCATTGTGGTTCATCTCCTTGGAGCTGAAAGTACTAGTGTAATTAGTGTAAAATGAAATTAGGATGATATTCAGAAATGCCTGGGCACTCTATTTTGGTACAATAAGGGTGCCTTTTACTCTGTTTAATACTAGAATTACTGTGACATGTACTTGTTCTAAGGCTTTGCAAGAGTAATGATAAAAGATGCTGGTATGTACGCTGTAGTGAACATAGTCACCCATGCTTGCTTGATTTAGTTAATTCTGAGTTAGATCCATTTGAAATTGCCTGAGTGGATCTTCTATTAATACAAGCCCTGTAATTTCCCTTTAGATTCTCTCTAATCTATTTTAGGCATTTAGGCAATCATTGCAGTGTCTAGGCACTGTGTTGTCTAGACTGTGGTGTGACCATTTTGAGAGTCTTACTCAGCTGTTTGTTTTATATTTAACAATTATGAGCTACCAATTTTGCAGAGCTTCTTCCTCAAGAATTTTAGCATAAGCTTCAGTTAGTACTCTGAGCATACTTACTTCTTTACAATGGTACTGCTTTTCACAGATGGCCAAATTTTGAGCCATAGTCACAATGGGACTTCCTCCAAAAATGCTCATTCATCAATTTAACCTATAAAACTGATCCCTTGCATGAATTAAGGTACTTGCATGCTCAAATTAGTAACTGGAATCCTAACTGTTTGCTAACAGTTCTTCTTTGCACATGAAAATGAAGGGTGTTGGGACCTAATAACTTAGGACAAGAGGGGATGACAAAGGTGACTTTATGCCACCTTTTACAGGTCTATTTATTCTAAGGCCACCAATTCCATCCTCAGTGCAATTTAGTGCAGCCTCACAGTGGCTCCAAACCACAGCTGGCTCCAGACACCAGCTAAGGAAGCAGGTGCCTGGGGCGGCCATTACAAAGGGGCGGCACTCCATCCGCTATTGGGGTGGCACATCCGGGTCTTCGACGGGAATTCGGCGGCGGGTCTCTCGGTCCCTCTCTTCCTCTTTGAGCTGTTGCCGAAGTGCCACCGAAGATTAAGAGAGAGAGTGAAGGACCCGCCACCAAACTGCCGCAGAAGAATGGAGCAGAGCAATTGAGCTGCTGCCAAAGAGCCACCGATCAGCCCTGCTCCAAACTATACCCAATTGCCTTTGATCCTAAGGGCCCATTCTGGCAGTCGGGGATTAATGAGACACAGTGCTTCTCCAGCTATGCCGCTTCTTCCTGATCATCCCCCTACATGGGGGGGGGCTGTTGATATGGTAGCATAGAACTGCTATGCCAGTTTTCTGCCATCTGGGGACTTCTTCCATGTTGGGAGAAAGCTCAGAAATCTTGTTTACACTTTTGTGCTACCAGAGGACTGCAAAGGGCTGAGAAAATGGCAACTTTGTGCCCATGGCTTGAAATCTGGTCCACACTGCAACTTGCTTCCCCCAAGTGGGGTAACTTTGAACTAAAAGTTGGCATAGGAATGGTGGAGATTACACCGGGGATCATGGCTCCCCTTTTTCTTGAAAGCCCCAAGTAACACTGTGTCCTGCATTTATCATATAGGCATGTGTATCTGCATCTAGTGGCAAATCTACCCTTGAATCAAGTTGTCTTATTTTAACAGGGTAGCCAGCATAACTGTAAATATTAGTGCTAACACTATTCAAATGTTAATTCAAAATATACATTTGTTGCTAGTCCTATTAGCACTAGCAACAAACTTTTGAGTCTTGTCTATATTAGAATTGCTCTTGATTTAGATGCATGTTCACTAACATGACTCAAGACAAGTGTAGACATATCCTAAATGTGTGTGTGTGGATAGTGTGCTGTATTTCTTCCCCTTCATGCACCCTCAACCCATTTGGGTCTAGTCTCTCTAATAAGGTTGTCTGTCCCACACCAAGCAGATTGTTCTCCCTACCACACTGTGAGGGATCTGGCAGAGAACCCTCTCTTCATCCCTCTTTCTGTGTGTTCAGCCAGTAGGAAAGAAGCTGGCCTTTCCCCTCAGTCCTGCTGACTTGCATCTGGTACTTATCACTGCCTTTCAGCTGGTGAGCTCAGCTCTTATCTCTGCTAATCAGCTGTTAGGAAGCAGGTATGCTGACCAAGCTGTTGCACACAGCAACACACACAACACTACTAGTGCTGGGGACAGCCTCCCTTCCCTCTTCCACACTCTCCCCCTCCCTCCAGCTCCAACTTCCCCTCGAACACAGGCTTAAAGTTGGTATGCAGTGGGGGGAACATTGTTGTGCCCCCTACCTGAAACCAGGGGGAAGAAATATCTCTCCATTCTTCCCATAATCATGTCCATTTTAATCTCTTCCATATACCAAATAACTCCCATTAATGAATGTCATTCTTCACAAAAGTAAGTTCCTCTAATTTTCCATTTCAGAAAAAGACACTTGATATATTTTTAGAGCTGTTGATTAATCGCAGTTAACTCATGTGATTAACTCAAAAAAATTAATCGTGATTCATCGCAGTTTTAATTGCACTGTTAAACAATAGAATACCAATTCAAATGTATTAAATATTAAATATTTTTGGATGTTTTTCTACATTTTAAAATATATAGATTTGAATTACAACACTGAATACAAAGTATACACCACTCACTTTATATTATTATTTTTGATTATAAATATTTGCACTGTAAAAATGATAAACAAAAGAAATGGTATTTTTCAATTCACCTCATACAAGTACTGAAGTGCAATCTCTTTATCGTGAAAGTGCAATTTACAAATGGAGATTTTTGTTACATAACTGCACTCAAAAACAAAACAATGCAAAATTTTCAGTCTACAAATCCAATCAGATCTACTTCTTGTTCAGCCAATCATTAAGACAAACAAGTTGTTTACATTTATGGGGGATAATGCTGCCCACTTCTTATTTACAATGTCACCAGAAAGTGAGAACAGGCATTCACATAGGACTTTTGTAGCCATCATTGCAAGGTATCTACGTGCCAGATATGTTAAACATTCATATGCTCCTTCATGCTTTGGCCACCATTCCTGAGGACATTCTTCCATGCTGATGGCACTTCTTAAAAAAAATAATGAGTTAATTAAATATGTGACTGAACTCCTCCGGCTCTATTTTACCTGCATTCTGCCATATATGTCACGTTATAGAAGTCTCAGATGATGACTCAGCACATGTTGTTCATTTTAAGAACACTTTCACTGCAGATTTGACAAAATGCAAAGAAGGTAGCAATGTGAATTTTCTAAAGACTACAGCACTTGACCTAAGGTGTAAGAATCTGAAGTGCCTTCCAAAATCTGATCAGGACAGAATGTGGAGCATGCTTTCAGAAGTCTTAAAAGACCAACACTCCAATGAGGAAACTACAGAACCCAAACCACCAAAAAAGAAAAGCAACCTTATACTGGTGGCATTTGACTCAAGATGATGAAAATGAACATGCGTTGCTCTGCACTGCTTTGGATTATTAACAATCAGAACCCACCATCAGCATGGACACATGTCCTCTGGAATGGTGGTTGAAGCATGAAGGGACATATGAATCTTTAGCACACATGGCATATAAATATTTTGCGACGCTGGCTACAACAGTGCCATGTGAACACCTGTTCTCATTTTCAGGTGACATTGTGAACAAGAAGCGAGTAGCAGGATCTCCTGCAAACGTGAACAAACTTGTTTCTCTGAGTGATTGGCTGAACAAGAAGTAGGACTGAGTGGACTTGTAGACTCTAAAGTTTTACATTGTTTTATTTTTGAATGCACTTATTTTTGTACATAATTCTATATTTGTAAGTTCAACTTTCATGATAAAGAGATTGCACTACAGTACTTGTATTAGGTGAATTGAAAAATACTATTTCTTTTTTTTTACAGTGCAAATATTTGTAATAAAAATAAATATAAAGTGAGCACTGTACACTTTGTATTTGGTGTTGTAATTGAAATCAATATATTTGAAAATGTGGAAAACAGCCAAAAATATTTAAATAAATGGTATTCTATTATTGTTTAACAGTGTGATTAATTGCATAATTAATTGTGATTAATTTTTTAAATCAATTAACAGCCCTAGTAGTTTTTTGTTTGGTTTGTTTTTGAAGATGAAAGTATACCCAGGCAAGCAAAGGGATAAGGAAAGCAAGGGGCAGCTGAACCATGTGATCTACTAGCTCTTTGATAGAACACAATACTTTCACTTCTGTTGAGGGTGACACAAAAACAAGCTATGGGTATATGAATATCTTATGGTCACAGTTCCAGCCATGAGTGTGTGCCAGGGATTTCTGGAGAATAAATATCTTCTTACACTGCAGTCTAATTTTTTTTTTTTTTGGTGCCTCTGACTTTTCATTCCAATATAATCCACACTTGGTCCTGATACTGCTATCGGAACCATGCACATGGACCCCCATTAATTTCAGTGGGACTCCTCAGAGGCATGGGGCCCTCTGGCTTGGAGCCAGTTGCAGTATCAAGGCCTTAGTTACCCAACATAAAGGTATTTTACTTGTCTGATGTACATATAAGCCCAAAACCTGTATGTTCTGACACCCTAAAAGGCATATTTTTTTCTTATGGCAGTGTTGTGGCCCAAAAAACCCTTTCGATGCTTCAGCACCCCTCACTTTAACCTTTCTTTCTTTCTGTGTGTGTGTGGGGGGGGAAGGGTTGGCGCTTAAGAGAGAGAAAAAAACAATGTATTGCTCCAGAAGAGGTCAAGATGCAAAGCCATTCACAATTAGACATCGTGTGAAAAAGAACACGAATCAAATTAACCCAGACCACTTGATGCAGATTGCCTGGTAACCTTGCCATGAAACATGTTTTAAGGATAGTAAAATCTATTTTATTTAGTAAAGGGGATGCCTTGAGAATTGTTAATGATGAATTCTCTTGATTGTACCAGCTTTCTTACTGAAGTCCTCTGGGCCAGCTGCACTTGCAGATAATCATTTATTAGTGCAGTTTTTATGCTTTGTCAGACCGAAGGGATTTATTACAGAAGGCTTTGCTGTGGCCATGGTCATATTACCTTGATTAGGCTTGCTTTAATGATCATGTAATAGCTATTCAAAATAAGCAATGAATAAGCATTAATATTTCATAATTTTATTTAAAACACAGTATAGGCAAAGCCAACATTATTGTTACTTTCCTCATGGCAATTTATGGTTACCTTTCATTTTAATTTTCAACATTTGCATTTCAGATGTAACTTTCTTGACTGTTAATGAGTGAGGCATTGGTTATATTTAATAATCCTATGCATTGCGGTGTCACAGCAGACCAAAAGATAGTACATGCTGTCACATTTTGGATGATAGATTTTATAAAACTCTGTTGCATAAAAATGAACTCTTTTGTGTTACCTTGCAAGGTTTCCATGGTGACAGAGCATTGATTCATGGGAATTTCACTTTTCTTGGTAATGTTAGACACTGAACCCAAAGCTGCTTCTTTAGATTGTTTTTAAATCTCTTTTTTGGCTACGGTATCATTTTGTAGGCAAGGGCTTATGATACTTTTTATAATTTTTATTTTGTCAAAATATCTTATGCTGTGAGAAATAAAATACTAAATGTTTTAACCTCCCAGTTGCTAAGTACAATACATAATTTCAGTATTTTTTGTTGTACGTGTACCATAGTATTGGTTTGCTTTGTGAACATTTAGCATTTGTGATGCAGTCTATCACATTCTCTAAACTGGTTTGTTGGTTTGTGGGGTTTCTTTCCCTCCTTGGGTGGGGAATATGTGATAGACTATTTTCAAGTGACAGCAACTGTTATAAACTAGATTAGAAATGGTGTGACATTTGATTTTAAACTGAAACTTTGTTAGTTTAATTTTTGATTAAATGCATGGAAAACCTGTTAGGTTTTGTATGTGAACTTAATTATAAAAGATAAGTTCTTTGGGGCAATCATATTTCCCTATAATGCATATTTGTTGTACTGAATCAATAAGAAATAATAATGCTGAAACTTCAGTAGATCCTGCCATTTATATCTATCTATCTATATGTAAACAAAAAAATGGAAAAGCCCCTTCCCTCACCTTAACATATATTTCTGCATATTCAGCTGTGGAGTGTTTTCAGTGCTGATTCAGCCACATCTGTAATACACTGCAGATACAGCCATCTTTTTGACATATGGCAGGAGATATCTAAATGAATGTAATGGCACCATTTGGTACTCAGTTGGAGCTACCTAACCAGGCTTATGAAATGCACACAAAGGAATATTTTTTTCTGGAGGAAGGATCTCTTGCTGTTTTCATTTGAAAACAGCTAAAAGAAAATAGGCCCCAGTACTAAAGGCCTTCCCTGGGGAAAGTGTTTGAAATTATTATGCATGCTTTTTTGCCCCATTCCTATTAACTATTTTCTCCCAGAGGGCTTGTATTATTTGTTCAAAGCATATAATAGAGACTGGCAAATATGTCACAAACTATTGAACTAATTGAGAATGGGCGCTGAATGAAGTGAGAGCCTTTTTCTAAGTGTTTTTGCGTGGTTAAGGGTGGGAAAATACTCAGTGTACTAATTAAATATGCCTTTCCTTTCAGTCCTGTGTTCCATTAATGGTGATCTTGAAACAAAGGGCGATGGAAACAGCCAGAAAATAGCTATCTGGTGGGGGTACGGAGAAGTGAAACAAAAGAGTATTTTGCAAAATACTTAGAAAAACACAAATGCAGAAAAATAATTACTTTTATAACTTCTCTTGGTAACACTGGCCTGGATCCACAAAGCTACTTAAGTCCCATTTTTAGACATCACTGAGATCCACAAAACTCGTGCTCAGCCACAGTGAAACCCTGTAGGTGCCTAAACTCACTCAGCACCTAAATGTTTGCATTAAAAGTTCCCTAGGCACCTAAGCTTCTGCCTCTGAACATGTACATTGCTGCCTCATGGTACATTGCTGCCTCATGGCACGTATCTTCTGCCTTAGCCCCAGATTGATCCATGGGGAAGATAGGGTCTCCTCTGCTTTATTTGCATGCATGACCTGATCCCACTAGGCACCTAACTTTGCACAAAACAGCTGAGGGGGGAGAGGAGAGAGAGGCTGGCCTTCCTTATAATCTTTAACTAAGTGGTTAGGGTTCTCACCTGGGTTGTAGAGACCCCTGGTTCAAGTCCCCTCTCTGCCTGCTGAGGAGAAGGGATTTGAACAGGGATATGCTGTCCTCTAATCACAGGGCTATGGACTATTCTTATGTGTGTATCCCTCGGACTCTCCTGTTATTCCTCAAAAATAAATAGTTTAATAATTAAATATTAGCTGGGCCAGAGAAAGAGTTAAAATCCCTCTCTATAACCCAGCAGTTGCCTGAGAGGTGACAAATACCTGTTCAAATCTCTTCTCAGCCAGCAGAGGGAGGAACTTGAAGTGGGGTCCTGGGTGAGTATTCTAGCCATTGGGCTAACGGTTACAAGGGAGATTTGCCTCTTCTCTTCTCCCCCACCCAACTGTCTTCTGTGGAGTCAGGCGGCTTCTGAGCACACCTGCTGGATTAGGCCCCACACATGAGATACGTGGAGCAGTACCTGTCTTCCCCTAGTTAGTGGATAGTTAGCAGAGATAGATACATCTCTGTAACCTGGACTTAGATGCTGAACTCTGCGAGAGGGGTGGGGCTTAGCACACATCCCTTTCCTTGGTATCTCCCATTGACTAGCATACGTGGCTCCCTGCGTAGGATTTTGGCTTTGTGGATCATGGTCTTGAGCATATCTTTCTCCCCAGTTCATTGTATAGGGTGACCAGGCTTTGTGGGTGCAGTGTTGTTCCTGTGATGTAGACATTGCAACAATCAGCAACATAATGCCCAAGTCCCTTTGTAGATCCAGGGCCCTGTATAATAGGGTTACCATATTTAAAAAATAAAAAAAGAGGACACTTCATGGGTCCTGGCCCTGCCCCTTTCCCACCTCCGGCCCCGCCCCAGCCCGCCCCTTCCCCTCCCCAACTCCACCCATTCCCCGCCCTAACTCCCCCTCCTCCCTCCCAGCCATGCAAAAAGGGCTGCCCGAGTGCTACCGGCTTCACGGTTTGCCGGGCAGCCTCCAGACCCTGTGCCCCCGGCCGGCGCTTCCCCAGTGCAGCTGGAGCCCGGGAGGGGAAGCGCCCAGCTGGGGGCGCAGGGTCTGGAGGCTGCCTGGCAAACCGTGAAGCCGGTAGCGCTTGGGCTTCGAGCAGTCCCCATGCCTCCGGACCCTGCACCCCCGGCCGGGCACTTCCCCTCCCGGGCTCCAGCTGCTGTGCTCCTCCCCTGACTCTTTGGCTCTGTTTAAGAGCTGAGCTGCCCGAGCGCTACCGGCTTCGGGCAGCCCCCTTGCCTCCAGACCCTGCACCGCCAGAGCAGAGCAGCTGGAGCCCGGGAGGGGAAGTGCCCGGCCGGTATTTTTCCCGGACATGTTCAGCTTTTTGGCAATTCCCCCTGGACGGGTGTTTGATTACCAAAAAGCCGGACATGTCTGGGAAAAAACGGACGTATGGTAACCCTACTGTATAAGGTTGCCAACTTTCTAACTGCAGAAAACCAAACACCTCAGCCCCACCCCTTCCCTGAGGCCCCACCCCTTCCCCAAGGCCCCATCCCAGCTCACTACATTCCCCCTCCCTCGGTGGCTCACTCTCTACCCCCACTCACTTTCAGTGGGCTGGGGCAGGGGGTTGGGGTGCGGAAGGGGATGAGCGCTCTAACTGGGGGTACGGGCTTTGGGGTGGGTCCAGAAATGAGGGATTCAGGGTGCAGGAGGGAGCTCCACACTGTGGAGGATTCAGAGTGCGGGTTGAGGCAGGGAGTTGGGGTGTATGGGTGGGGGGTATGGGCTCTGTGGTGGGGCTGTGGATCAGGGGACTGGGGTGTAGGAAAAGGCTTCAGGTTGCGAGTCTCAGAGCTCGGGGTAGGGGCTCGGGGTTGGGGTGCGGGCTTTCCTCGGGCAGCTCCTGATCAGTGGTGCAGCAGGGATAAGGCAGGCTTGCTGCCTGTCCTGGCACCACGCTGCACCCTGGAAGTGGCCAGCAGCAGGTCCGGCTCCTAGGCGGAAGGGCCCAGGAGGCTCTGTGTGCTGCTCTCACCCAGAGGCACCGCCCCAGCTCCCAGTGGCCGTGGTTCCCAGCCAATGGTAGTGCGGAGCCGGCACTCGGGGTGGGGGCAGCGTGCAGAGCCCTGGGTGCCCCCCAACTAGGAGCCGGACCTGCTGGCCACTTCCAGGGCACAGTGCAGTGCCAGGCAGGACAGGTAGGGACTATCCTGCCTTAGCCCTGCAGCACCGCCCACCAGACTTTTAACAGCCTGGTCGGCGGTGCCGACCAGAGCTACCAGGGTCCCTTTTTGACCAGGCGTTCCAGTCGAAAATCAGACACCTGGCAACCCTACCCCTATACTAAGGGTCTGTCCTATTCCCAATGAAATTTTTCACTCTGTGAGAATTTCAGCCCTTTGCAGTTGTCCAGCACAAGTGAGATTTAAGTGGGCTACAAGCTTTGTGCTGGTCCTTGATGCAGGGCTGAATTTCAGCCCAAAATGGGAGTAGGCTTGGATCTGGTGGACAATTTCAAGAGTTCAGCTCCCATTGTGACCCCAATTTCCAGAGTTACAAAACTGCTGAGTATTTCCAAAACTCTGTTCCTAATGCATATGCTTTTCTCTCTTAATACAATGATCTTTAAACAGATGTTTTTGTGGTGTAAATTTCTTCACTACAGTTTGCCTTCTGGAGGATAGATATGGTAACACTTACAGATTCTTAAGTTACAAAATCTTCACCCAAGTGTGTGTGGGTTTCTTAACAGATAAATATTTATCTGATGTGAAATTTATTAAGCTAATGTCATCTAAGGTAATGCTATTGTTATGTCTCCTACATACCTCCCTGAATGACTTAAGTTTCTAACATGTTCCTTCATAGAATCCCTCATCTTTTTTATTATGACTGCTGCCATTGGGTGGTTGAGTTTGAGTTGTTAGTTCACTTTTTGTAAAGATCATTAATTACCACAGTTAAAAGTGGCATTGAATTGTAACAGTGCTAATTAGTAGTAGCAATTATTCACTCTGCAGCTGTGCAAAGGGAAAAAAAAACAGTGGTCAGTTCTTGCAACCCTTGAAGTCAATGGAAATACTCAAGGTAGTAAAGTTAATTATGTAAGTATTTTTTTTTTAGGATTGGAGCCTAAGCCCTTAAAAAGAAATAATATTTGCTATGCCTGCTCTAGAGATGGGTGATAAACCCAAACCATGAATATATAGCCATGTGAAGAACCTAAGGTTCTAAAATATTAGTTTATTAGCTAATGGTTTGGTTCTTCTGGCTGTGGTCTGAAATACCAAAATGCTGACCCCTTGTCACTCTCGAACTGAAGTGGGGAAGTACAACCATTCCCTTGACTACCTTGTCCATAGTCCACAGTCCTCCCCAGAACTGGACTTCCCTGGCATCTTGTATCAAGGAAGCATCAGGTGTCTTCTACGTCTCTCAGCATATGCAGGGTTTAACCCTTTTTCTGCCTGCAGCTTTCTAGATTGCACTTGTTAGCCAGCTATCCCTGCTCATAAGGGATACCATAAGTGACACAGATAAGTGGCCCTCCTCCTCTGCAACCTCAATCCCAATGGAATCATCATCAGGAGCCAGCCCACCCTGCAGCAGCAGGACACGGCCTCTTACAGTCCCACTGCTATAGCTGTTTAGCCCTATATGACAGGTGGTTGGTGTATCAGCAAATCTACAAAACACAAGTAATAATGAAGGTAGGAGATGGAAAACACTTTAAAGTGCTATTTAAAAAAAACAAAAAGATCAGTGAGGGCCCCTTATCCTGCCAGTTCCATGGAACTGCATGACTTAAAGGAATCTTCTCCTGAAACAGTTTAAGGGTTTTTTTTTTTTTTCAGAATAAATCAGTATCTCTTATAGCTGGAATTACTGTTTACCCTGACAAGTTTCAGAGTAACAGCCGTGTTAGTCTGTATCCGCAAAAAGAAGAACAGGAGTACTTGTGGCACCTTAGAGACTAACAAATTTATTAGAGCATAAGCTTTCGTGGACTACAGCCCACTTCTTCGGATGCATATAGAATGGAACATATAATGAGGAGATATATATACACACATACAGAGAGCATAAACAGGTGGGAGTTGTCTTACCAACTCTGAGAGGCCAATTAATTAAGAGAAAGAAAAAAAAAAAAAAAACTTTTGAAGTGATAATCAAGCTAGCCGAGTACAGACAGTGTGATAAGAAGTGTGAGAGTACTTCTTATCACACTGTCTGTACTCGGCTAGCTTGATTATCACTTCAAAAGTTTTTTTTTTTTTTTTTTTTCTTTCTCTTAATTAATTGGCCTCTCAGAGTTGGTAAGACAACTCCCACCTGTTTATGCTCTCTGTATGTGTGTATATATATCTCCTCATTATATGTTCCATTCTATATGCATCCGAAGAAGTGGGCTGTAGTCCACGAAAGCTTATGCTCTAATAAATTTGTTAGTCTCTAAGGTGCCACAAGTACTCCTGTTCTTCTGTTTACCCTGACTCGTGGTTACACTGTCCTTTTAGATCTAGCAAGCATGATGCATTCCTGGAATAAGTCTGCTTATAGAAGCATATCCATCTTGGCTTACTATTGCTGAATTTCTTACTGTGTCTCCTTGCACTGTGCACATGAGTCTGCTGCTGAGTGTTGATCCTAGGCGTGATCCCCTGCTCTCATTGAAATCACTGAGAGTTTGTCTCTGACTTCGATGGAAGTAGGATAGGCATTAAACTGCAGCTCTTCCTGTTTCTGAAATTAGCAAACAAGATCCTCTTCATTTGAGCAGATGTTTGTGTGCTGTGGTAGATCATTACAATCATTCAAGTCTGGTTTTTATCCACACCACTCTCCTTTCCCATGAACAAATACTGTCAAAACAAGTATTAAAGTTTGCAGCTTATTACCTTGAATAAAATTCCTATCTGGTAACCAATACCAGGACTACCACTCTTAGTATGCAAAGAGTCTATTAATTACATTGGAGTATCAATATAATCACTGTGCTGATTCACTAAAGTGCATCCATGACTTTTTTCCTGAATAGCAACAACACCCTTAAGGTTTTGTTTTTTTTAAAATACAGTGATGTGGGATCCTCCTCTCCGCCATCTGCCATGTCTGACAAAGCGAATGCCAATTTCACTTTTAAATTTTACAAAAAACTAATCTTTTACTACTATACATGTGCATGAATGTGTGAGATAGGAATATGTGAGAATGCTGTTATAAACTCTTAAGGGGCACTCAATCCTGGCTACTTCGTTTATTTTATTTTTTTTAATTCATTTTGTGGAATTGCTTTCTAAGATACAGGATACGTATATATCTTACAGCTCCTTTATAAGATTACTTTTAAGCTAGAATTGACCAGGAAGTGAGACTTGAAAGATTGTTTTTTATGGCGTTGAAGGCTTGCAAAGAACTGCATTGCATGTTTGCTCTCTGAACCAACATGGTCCTCATGCATTTATCTGAAGCTGGTTCAGGCAGTGAAGCAAACCAATGCCAAATACAAAGGATAAAAATTATCCTTATTTTTGTTGGCAAAACCACTGAACATTTCAATTACAGGGTGTAAGAGTGACCTGCCATCAGATATTAGTTGTCTGATTTTAATTTCAGGAAGGTGATTTATAAATTCTTTTATCTAACCTTAAATTCTGAGCAATCCAATTGGTTCACTATGGGGGAAAAAAGCTAGACAGAAAATGACTCTGGGCTAAATCCATGTAGTTATTACTTCTGTGTTATGCCTTTATTTTGTCATTGGGCAGACATTACCAAGTTACTCTTTATTGAGAGATAGGGGAGAGAGTACCTTAGGAAAGAGACTGAATTACTTAAGTAATACTGAGAAAAGCTAATAAAAATAATACACAGCTTTCTTCATTGTTTTCCTCTGTACCTAAATGTTGTTGACTCCTTTTGTCAAAAGGCAATGATCATAAATTTCACAATTCAGTAATGATCAAATCTACGTCCCTTTAGAGTCAGTGATGAGACTTCAAGGACAAAATTTTCAAGTTCTCAGCACCCACAATTGGGGATAGGGTCCCCCCCCAAAAAAGTACCCAGCATTTAGCCCCTCTGATTGTAACACTGATGATGACCAGATTTTCAAAAGACCTCCCCACCCTATATGCTGGCCCCATCTGAAAATTTGTCCACTTATTGTGGCACTTCAGTGGAAGACAGGAGGCCTGAGTGGTTTTCCTTCCTATGTAATCTTGGGCAAGTGCCTTAATCTTTCTCTTCATCCATTTCCTCATTTTAAAATGGAGTAAATTCTGAGAACCACTGCCCAGGTTTCGCTGACTTCTCCTGGCCTTGGCTGTCAGCAAGTCACCTAGAAGAATTCATAAGATGATCACCCAGATCACCACATGCATCTCTCAGGACTTGCCTACATGACAAGTTAGTGTGTGGCAAGCTAGAGCACTGTAGATTCGCACCCTGGCTCGATGCGCAGTAACTCACTATGTAGACAAGTCCTCGGGCACTGCATTGGTGGGGCTCCTATGAGTTTACCCCTACCTTCCCCAGGGGTAAGTTTCTGCTGTCACAGCATCCTCATAGAAAACAGAAGTAGCATATTGCACCTGAACACCTGCTGGGTAAATCAATCCTAGTATTACTTGTCTTACACCTACCTCAGAGGGTTATGAGACTTAATTCACCTTGTGGAAGATACTATATGGTATGTGCAAAGTGTTATAACAGCCTTATTCTGTTGCTCAAGGGAGAAAATATAGTTTGTTTACATTTACACGGCTGCCCGCAGCTCCCAGTGGCCACGGTTCGCCCACCACTGTTATCTTGTCTCACTGATAACCAGGTATTTCAGAAGTTGTTTTATCCTGATTTATCTGCTTCATTTAACTTGGATGAACTTAAGGATCATGAGGGGCTTTACTTATTTCTTATGTTGACCAACACACAAAATTAGTCACTATTGAGAGCTATGCTGTCCTATCAACTGTGCTCTGATTCAGGCCTTGCTAGAGTGCTAGAGGAACTGCATGCTTTTATTATTATTGTTTTTTTACTGTTTGTTAATCTTGAAAAAATATTTTGTCAAGTTGGGGCCAGAGTTTTGACTAGTGTAAATGGGGCTTCACTAATGTATACTAGTTGAGGATCTGTTGTAAAGGATCTGTTCTAACCTATTTCCAACTTAACCTACATAGTCTTTTTTTGATGAGGATAAGAATTAGGTTTCTTAGCCTCCAGTTTCTTTTAATAATTTGGTAAACTAAATGTGATCAGATCATCTCTTTCCTCCACCTTGAGAGTATCCCCTACTTACATTAATTTTTGCCGCTGTTGGGTCTTGATATGATTGTGCGTATTTGTATTGCCACAAACTAAGATGATCATTCTTTGTATCTTTATACTGACATATTGGCATAGTTCCTGTAAGGTACTTGTTGTTGCAGTGAGTTTGGTGTAAATTAAGTAGGTTCAGAATGATGCTACCAGGTTCCTAGAAAGCGTGAGAAGGAGGCATTCTGAACATGATGCTGAAACAGCTGCATTGGTTGCATGCTAAACAATGCACTTATTTCAAAACTGCTTCATTTGTGTTCAGAAGGCCTTGGTTCAGCACATCTCGCTGATCATTTAAACCTTTAGATTAGAATAGGTTAAAAAATAATTTCCATCCCATAGGAAATTCCAAGATTTCAGAGTATGGCTTTGTCCACAACTGGGACAAAAAGTCATAATTTCAGACACCCGCAGCAAAGGATAAGAGGAGTCCCACCACTGCAGCATGCTACTTCAGCTCACAGAACACCCGCCAAATAACCTGTTTGGAGTTTTAGCTTCCTGGGTAAAAGTTGGGGTTGGAGGTGAATGTGAAGTAGAGTACAGGAGCCAACTGAGCTGCTCTGATTTCTCCTCCTCCTATGCCTGAGAAGAAAGCAGGTGTAAATTAAAGCAGCCCCCTGAGTATTCATGAAAACACTCAGTTATCCTATAAGCTTAGTGAACTTCACATACATGGTTTACTTTGAAAGTTGAACCAGGAGTGTGGTATTTGTATTTATTGCAATTCTGTTTAAAATGTTTCAGTCTTCCAATCAGAGAGGAGAACCTAATCCATATGACTTAAGTGACCAGTTCCAAAGTATTATTAGCAAATAGGCAGTGAAAAGTTTGCAAACAGTCTAGTCTTAAAATTCTCTCTCCTGACTATTTGTCAAACACATTACAGTAAATGGATATATGGGGGGATGGGGAACCTACTAGTTTTGGTTCAGGAATAATTCATTAAGGAAACAGAAGTATGCTCCTGAGCCTGCATTGAGATCTGCATGGGACGGGCCCCTGTGGAACCCACTGACTTCATGTGGGCATCATATGAGCGCAGGGGTGTGTCTGCCCCTGTGGGTCTTATTGCAGAATCAGGATCTATATTTGTTGCTAACAAATGATAGTCCAACCAGAGCATTTTCATGGTATATTAACAAATGCACTATAGTATACTTCCTAAAAATGATGAAATCACAGTAATATGAGAACTTGCTGCAGCATCTATTATATTTTTGCTGAAAGGCAAGGGCTACTAACTTCTTGTGCAGATTTTACCATTTGAACTCTAGTGAAGTGTGGCTTAGTGAGATTCTATTACGTTGGGAGTTGTGACACCTGGGTTAAGGTGTATATAACAAGTTGTGTATGCTTCATTTTATAGGCTTCTAGAGATTATGTACCCGATGGGAAAATGAAAAGTCAAATCCTATGACCCAGTCTGACATTGACCTTGCACTTCAGGGACAGTTATTATATAAGGATGAAATGTTCTCAAGCTATTTCTCCATGGCAGTAGGCTCAAACAATTATCATTCAACAGAACACACACATGACTTCCTGTTCAAGCACTTTATTTCTGAAATAAAGCCATTGGAGAGAATCCTGTTCTCTTCTTATAAACCCGTCGTACATCTCTCTTCTTTAATGCCCTTTTAGTTCTATTGATGTACAGCAACTGAGAGAATGTAGTGACTGTGGACATCCAATTAATCTTTTCATCATGGTGGGAAGAGATACATTTTCCTTTTCAGTATTTGAATATTGTTGGACTCTTACTCTCTCAGCTGAAGGTGTGAGGGAGGGTGTTACACGATGGCTATATCATTAAAAAAAAAAAACCTTATGTACCATATATCTGTACCTTGGGCATTGAAATGGATGAGTGCATTGTTGTATAGTTAGGATTTGTATAGGATATATATAATTTAGTCTTTTCTATATTTATTATATTGAATAACATCATGATTGGAGCAGTACATACCCTGTTTCCCCGAAAATAAGACATCCTCCGAAAATAAGGCCTACTTACAGTTTTGCCTCTCGTTGTAATATAAGGCATCCCCCCGATAATAAGACCTCCCCGATAATAAGGCATCCACCGATAATAAGGCATTTTTCATTTCTGAAAAATAAGACATCCCCTGAAAATAAGACCTAGCGCATCTTTGGGAGCAAAAATTAATATAAGACACTGTCTTATTTTCGGGGAAACAGGGTATATTTAACACTTAATTTCCAGTTGTAAGACTGAGAGAACTTCCATTTAACTAAAACCTATGTTCAAGTACCCTGTAATCAAAATCTGATCCTTTGTACCTGTTCATGCAGAATTACAAAGGTTCTCCCTCCTCCCCCAGAATATAACACTGTTTATGTCCTAGGCTGCTCCCAGAGAAAATCTACATGGGGACAAAAAGGATGTAGCTTGTGGTTTTTCAAGGTCTTTAAGGACTGAAGTAATTAATCTGATGTATGTTATAATTATTTCTAGCTACCAAAATAGAAAGTATTATGGAGCTATTTTTTCTAGTGCCAAAAATACAAATGCCAGCAGTGAGGTCATTGCAAATGGTTTCCAGGAAAATTCTGTGTTAACCCTTCACTAAGGGCCATGTAGTGCCATTGATTTACAGTTAGGACTCTCCACAGAGTTCTATTACAAAATTGATAGCAAAATATGGTCCTCTCTTTGGAATATCTTCTATAATTAGAATAACTGGTTCATTAATTTATAAGGTAGGCTAAGGAAGATAACTGGTACAGTTTTTCTGTTAGCTTACCTGATATATAGTACAGCAGACTGCAAATTATTTTCAAGTATAAAGGCTTTGAAACCTATTTGTATGACATCTGAGTTCAATAAGCATCATCACTGTTCAAGCATTTGTCTCTGTGTTAAAAAAGTATTGTAATTTTAAATGTATATTTAAAAATACTTAACTGTCATTTGCTTCCAATGAATGGCCAAATTGCTATTTTGGAGACTTTAGTCATGGGATGTTCTTTTTTGTGGCAGAAGGACAGCAGAATGTTTCCTTGGTGTGTGTCCTTTGGCAATTCTCAAAAAAACTTTGGGAACTGGAGATGGCAGCCATGATATGTGGCCTCCGACAGAAAACTGGTAGTCTCCTACATTTCCTTGTGGATCACCATATTCTCTCAGCCTTCAAAATAAATAGTAACTCACATTTATCAAACAGAGTTCAGACCCTTGCAAGGAAAAGTAGCTGTGTGCATAGAGCTATGTGATGTCAACTATGTCTGCCAATATGTATAACATAATACTTTTCTCCTAATTTGGAGATTTACTGCCAGAAACCATACTGCATCCAGGGCTGCATCCAGACCTTTTTAGAAGATAGCAGTTTTTGGGTAACCAATGAGGGTACTTTTAAGACTTTTAAGACAGCTTTTGTATATGAAGGTGTAAATATGGGGTAACTATAATGATTTCACCTGTGTAACTGACAGCAGAATTTTCTCCTCACCCTCCCTTGCGTACCTGCTATTCTAAACTGCCACCCAAACCCGGAATGTGATCCCAAATGTCATCCTAGATGTATGAATGTGTATCAGAAATGTCTTGATCCTCTTGATATTTCTGGAACTAGGAGTCTGGTGGCACCTTAAAGACTAACAGATTTATCTGGGCATAAGCTTTCGTGGGTAAAAACCTCACTTCTTCAGATGCATAGAGTGAAAGTTACAGATGCAGGCATTATCTGTAACATTATCTGTGGAGAACCAGTGTTGACAGGGCCAATTCAATCAGGGTGGATGTAGTCCACTCCCAATAATAGATGAGGAGGTGTCAATTCCAGGAGAGGAAAAGCTGCTTCTGTAATGAGCCAGCCACTCCCAGTCCCTATTCAAGCCCAGATTAATGGTGTTAAATTTGCAAATGAATTATAGTTCTGCTGTTTCTCTTTGAAGTCTGTTTCTGAAGTTTTTTTGTTCAATAATAGTGACTTTTAAATCTGTAATAGAATGACCAGGGAGCTTGAAGCGTTCACTTACTGGCTTTTGTATGTTACCATTCCTGATGTCCGATTTGTGTCCATTTATTCTTTTGCGGAGGGACTGTCCCATCTGGCCAATGTACATGGCAGAGGGGCATTGCTGGCACATGATGGCATATCTAACATTAGTAGATGTGCAGGTGAATGAGCCCTTGATGGTGTGGCTGATGTGGTTGGGTCTTCTGATGGTGTCGCCAGAGTAGATATGGGGACAGAGTAGGCAACGAGGTTTGCTACAGGGATTGGTTCCTGGGTTGGTGTTTCTGTGGTGTGGTGTGGTGTGTAGTTGTTGGTGAGTATTTGCTTCAGGTTGGGGTAGGGTTACCATACATCCGGTTTTTCCCAGACATGTCCGGCTTTTTGGTAATCAAATCCCCGTCCGGGGGGGAATTGCCAAAAAGCTGAACATGTCCGGGAAAAATACCGGCCGGGCACTTCCCCTCCCGGGCTCCAGCTGCTCTGCTCCTCCCCTGACTCTTCGGCTCTGTTTAAGAGCCGAGCGCTCCGGCTTTGGGCAGCCCCCTTGCCTCCAGACCCCGAGCCGCCGGCCGGGCACTTCCCCTCCTAGGCTCCGGCTGCTCTGCTCCAGCGGCGCATGGTCTGGAGGCAAGGGGGCTGCCCGAAGCCGGTAGCGCTCGGGCAGCTCAGCTCTTAAACAGAGCCAAAGAGTCAGGGGAGGAGCAGAGCAGCTGGAGCCCGGGAGGGGAAGTGCCCGGCCGGCGGCTCGGGATTTCGGAGGCCTGGGGGCTGCCCGAAGTGGGAGTGCTTGGGCAGCTCGGCTCTTAAACAGAGCCAAAGAGTCAGGGGAGGAGCACAGCAACCGGAGCCCGGGAGGGGAAGTGCCCGGTCGGGGATGCAGGGTCCAGAGGCATGGGGACTGCCTGAAGCCCGAGCACTACTGGCTTCACGGTTTGCCGGGCAGCCTCCAGACCCTGTGCCCCAAGCTGGGTGCTTCCCCTCCCGGGCTCCAGCTGTGCTGGGGAAGTGCCAGCCGGGGGCGCAGGGTCTGGAGGCTGCCCGGCAAACCGTGAAGCCGGTAGCGCTCGGGCTTCGGGCAGTCCTTGCGTGGCTGGGAGGGAGGAGAGGGAGTTAGGGTGGAGAATGGGCGGATTTGGAGAGGGGAGTGGGCGGAGTTGGGGCGGGGCCGGAGGTGGGAAACAGGCGGGGCCAGGGCCCGTGGAGTGTCCTTTTTTATTTTTTAAATATGGTAACCCTAGGTTGGGGGGTTGTCTGTAAGCGAGGACTGGCCTGCCTCCCAAGGTCTGTGAGAGTGAGGGATCATTTTCCAGGATAGGTTGTAGATCGTGGATAATGCGCTGGAGAGGTTTTAGCTGTGGGCTGTATGTGATGGCCAGTGGTGTTCTGTTATTGTCCTTGTTGGGCCGGTCCTGTAGTAGGTGATTTCTGGGTAAGTGCCTGGTCCTTTGGAACAGGGAGTAACCTGACTATTGTGATTTTTTGGTGTAAGGGACCATCTATCACAAAGGCAGGCTTGCCTGGGTGGCAAGATAGCTGGCATGCCCAAGCGGACTATCTGTGACTCCCTGTTAAGGCTGTTATAATGCTTGAGAAGTTCACACTTGTTACTTGGTTGGTGAAATCTAATTATAAAACACACAACCAGTTTGGGGTTTGTGCCCTAGCTTATAACAGTGTGCCTTGAGGGTGGCACCCACGTCCGTGAGCCACTCTAGACAGCTTGACAATTACAGAGTTTAACCTCAGGGCTGTTATATGTAAAACCCTGATAAATGGAGGTTAATAATTCCCAGTCAGTTTTCAAGGAGAGAACACTATACACTCTTTGTGTACAGTAAATGTTTGTTTTATTAACATATCCTAAACAGTATAAAATATTGTAAATAACGTGAAATAGTATAAGTAACTTTTAAACAAAGCTATTAGACAGTAAATCTACTGGCGTTCCTTATACACACTTCCACTTTGTTTCTGTTACAAACATTCAAATATAAACTTTTTACATTATAGTTTTCTGTAGTTTACCACACATCAAAACAAAATCCCCTCTGATCTTCTCTGAGATGATTTCCTATGTATATAGTGTGACCATATTATGAAGTGTGTGTCCCCTGGACTCCTCAGAGCTTTCTTTTTTTCAGAGAGAGGGATAGCTCAGTGGTTTGAGATTGGCCTCCTAAACCTAGGGTTGTGAGTTCAATCCTTAAGGGGGCTGTTTAGCGATCTGAGGCAAAAATCTGCCTGGGGATTGGTCCTGCCCTGAGCAGGGGGTTGGACTAGATGACCTTCTGAGGTCCTTTCCAGCCATGATATTCTATGATAAAAGGTAGCATCTCAGTTCTTCCAAACACTTCATGACCCTGTCAGCAAACAGGCTGGAGAATGCCCACAGCCAGCAACATTCCTGCTCTTAGGTTAAGAACTCACTGGTCCTCTCAGTTGCTGGTAAAACAGAAATCTGTAGCCTATACCCAAAATGAGACAGGGATCAGCATATAAAATATCAATTTCCTGGATCTCTATAAGGCTTTTACTCTATAGGATACCATCTTCTCCCCATTAGATCAGATAAGTCAGGCAAGAATTCACAAACCAGCGCGGCTCTGGCTTTTTTGCCTTGGGCAGTGTCAGGACTGAGATCCCCACTTTGAACTTTAGGGTACAAATGTAGGGGCCTGCATAAAAACTTCTAAGCTTAATTACCAGCTTAGCTCTGGTTCGGCTGCCACCATTTTCAATGGATTCCCTCCCTGGGAAACCTTGAAAAACCTTCACCAAATCCCTGGTGAAAACAAATCCAACCCCTTGGATTTAAAACAAGGGGAAATTAACCATTCCCCTCCTTCCTCCCACCAACTCCTGGTGAATCAAGATCCAAAACCCCTTTTGATCTAAAACAAGGAAAAAATCAATCAGGGTCTTAAAAAGAAGGTTTTTAATTAAAGAAAAAGGTAAAAATCATCTCTGTAAAATCAGTATGGAAATTAACCTTACAGGGTAATCAAACTTAAAGAGCTCAGAGGACTCCCCTCTAGTCTCAGGTTCAAAGTACAGCAAACAAAGATAAACACTCTAGTAAAAGGTACATTTACAAGTTGAGAAAAACAAAGGAAAACTAACACGCCTTGCCTGGCTATTTACTTACAAGTTTGAAATAGGAGAGGCTTGTTTAGAAAGATGTGGAGAACCTGGATTGATGTCTGGTCCCTCTCAGTCCCCGAGAACGAACACCGTCCCAAAACAAAGAACACAAACAAAAGCCTTCCCCCCCCAAGATTTGAAAGTATCTTGTCCCCTTATTGGTCCTTTAGGTCAGATGCCAGCCAGGTTACCTGAGCTTCTTAACCCTTTACAGGGAAAAGGATTTTGGAGTCTCTGGCCAGGAGGGATTTATAGTACTGTACACAGGACAGCTATTACCCTTCCCTTTATAGTTATGACACGCCCCCCAAATCACAGATAGTGTTGGATGTTCGGTTCCACACTGGCTGTGATTTCTTCCTGGAGTTCTAGGAGAAAACAGAGTTAATAAGACACATGTACCTTTAGACATACTACTGATTATATAAAAACTAACAATATGTTTCATTCCAAAAACAATTGTTAACCAGTTAACTCTGGGAAACTTTCCCGGGAGAGTGCATCAGCCACTTTGTTAGAAGCTCCCGAAATGTGTTGTATTTCAAAATCAAAATCTTGGAGAGCTAAACTCCACCGAAGAAGTTTTTTGTTATTTCCCTTGGCGGTATGAAGCCACTGTAGCGCAGCATGGTCTGTTTGTAGTTGGAAACGCCGTCCCCAAACATATGGGCGTAGCTTTTCCAGCGCATACACAATGGCATAGCATTCCTTTTCGCTGATTGACCAATGGCTTTCCCTCTCAGACAGTTTCTTACTGAGAAATACGACAGGATGGAATTCTTGATCCGGTCCTTCCTGCATTAAAACTGCTCCCACGCCTCGCTCGGACGCATCTGTGGTTACTTGGAACGGTTTGTCAAAGTCTGGGGCCCTTAGCACAGGGTCAGACATGAGTGTTGCCTTAAGCTGGTTAAAGGCCTTTTGACACTCATTAGTCCACTGAACTGCATTTGGCTGTTTCTTTCTGGTTAGGTCTGTCAGCGGGGCGGCGATTTGGCTGTAGTGGGGTACAAATCGCCTATAATATCCAGCCAAGCCTAAGAAGGATTGGACCTGTTTCTTAGACTTTGGAACCGGCCACTTTTGGATAGCATCCACTTTGGCCTGTATGGGATTTATAGTTCCTTGACCCACCTGGTGCCCCAGGTAAGTCACTCTGTTTTGGCCTATTTGACACTTTTTAGCCTTAACATTTAGTCCTGCCTGCTGGATGCGCTCAAAAACTTTTTCCAGGTGCTCCATGTGCTCTGCCCATGAATCAGAAAAAATGGCCACATCATCGAGGTAGGCAACTGCAGATTCTCCCAATCCCGCTAGGAGACCATCTACAAGTCTTTGGAAGGTGGCGGGTGCATTTCGCAACCCGAAAGGGAGTACATTGAATTCATACACCCCTGCCTGGGTGACGAAGGCTGACCTTTCCTTAGCGGGTTCATCTAGTGGTACTTGCCAGTACCCCTTGGTTAAGTCTAAAGTAGAGATGAATTGGGCATGTCCCAATTTCTCCAATAGCTCATCTGTGCGTGGCATTGGATAGTTGTCAGGACGAGTTACAGCATTTAGCTTACGGTAGTCCACGCAAAAGCGTATTTCCCCATCTGGTTTGGGAACTAGAACCACTGGAGATGCCCATGCACTCTTAGAGGGGCGGATTATACCCATCTGTAGCATGTCCTGGATCTCCCTTTGTATAGCAGTTTTGGCATGAGGTGAGGTTCTAATAGGGTGAGCATTACCTGTGTCAATGGAGTGGTATGCCCGTTCGGTCCATCCTGGAGTGGCTGAGAAAATTGGTGCAAAGCTTGTGCACAGCTCCTTGATCTGCTGTCGCTGCAGACGTCCAAGGGTCATGGAGAGGTTCACCTCTTCCACGCCACCATCCTTTTTTCCTTCGTAGTAGACACCTTCAGGCCACTCCGCGTCATCTGTTTCCTGGGCTGTAAACTGGCAAACGTTTAATTCTCTGGAATAAAAGGGCTTAAGAGAATTAACATGGTATACTTTAGGCTTTATGTTGGAGGCGGGGGAGGCTATGAGATAGTTAACAGCTCCTAGGCGCTCCTGGACCGGGAATGGTCCTTCCCACGACGCTTCCATTTTATGGGCCTGGATTGCCTTTAAGACCATGACTTGGTCTCCTACTTTGAAGGACCGTTCTCTGGAATGTTTATCATACCAGGCCTTTTGCTCTTCCTGAGCATCCTTTAGGTTTTCTTTAGCAAGGGCCAAAGAATGTCGGAGGGTGTTTTGTAGGTTGCTTACAAAGTCTAGAATGTTTGTTCCTGGAGAAGGCGTAAACCCCTCCCATTGTTGCTTCACCAACTGTAATGGCCCCTTAACCTCACGGCCATACACAAGTTCAAATGGTGAAAACCCTAAACTGGGATGTGGTACAGCCCTGTAGGCAAAAAGCAACTGCTGCAACACTAGGTCCCAATCATTGGAGTGTTCATTTACAAATTTACGTATCATGGCCCCCAAAGTTCCATTAAACCTCTCCACCAGGCCATTGGTTTCATGGTGGTAAGGGGTGGCAACCAAGTGATTCACCCCATGAGCTTCCCACAGGTTTTCCATGGTTCCTGCCAGGAAGTTAGTTCCCGAATCTGTAAGGATGTCGGAGGGCCAACCTACCCTGGCAAAAATGTCTGTTAATGCCTGGCACACACCTTTAGCCCTGGTGTTGCTTAAGGGTACTGCTTCCGGCCATCGGGTAGCAAAATCCATGAAAGTCAGTACGTACTGCTTTCCTCTGGGTGTCTTCTTTGGGAAAGGACCCAGAATATCCACAGCTACGCGCTGAAATGGGACCTCAATTATGGGTAGTGGCTGGAGAGGGGCTTTAACCTGGTCTTGGGGTTTTCCCACTCGTTGGCACACCTCACAAGACCGGACATAATTAGCAACGTCCTTGCCCATTCCCTCCCAGTGGAAGGACTTCCCCAACCGGTCTTTGGTTCTGTTCACCCCAGAATGGCCACTGGGATGATCATGGGCTAAGCTCAAGAGCTTTACCCGATACTTAGTGGGAACTACCAACTGCCTTTGAGGATGCCAGTCTTCCTGGTGCCCACCAGAAAGAGTCTCCTTGTATAAAAGTCCTTGTTCTACAACAAACCGGGATCGGTTAGAAGAGCTGAGAGGCGGTGGGGTGCTCCGCGCCGCCGCCCAAGCTTTCTGAAGGCTGTCATTTGCTTCCTGCTCGGCCTGGAACTGTTCCCTTGATGCTGGAGACATCAGTTCCTCCTTGGACTGTGGACTGGGGCTTGGTCCCTCTGGAAGCGATGCAGGTGCTGGGGCTGTTTCCATTGACTGTGAACCGCTGTCCGCTGGTGCACTATGTGGTATCTCAGGCTCTGGCTGAGCCTCTTGGGTAGGGTTATCTGCTGCTTCTGCCAGTTCAGGCTCGCTGGTGCCCTCTGGCGTTGGAGTTGTAGATGGGTTTGCAAGGGCTGGACTCAGGGCTGGCAATGGTTCTGGTGCTGGTTGCGTTGCCAGTTCCGGTTCTGGGACTGGCTTTGGCTGGGTCTCTGGGATTGGATCCACTACGGCTGTTGCAGTCGTTGGCAGAGGATCCAGTTCCACCACCTTTGTCTGGGTCTCCGGTAACACAGACGGGGCCCTGGTGGACGGCTCAGGAACAGGGATGGGGGTGAAAGCTTGCTTAGCCTGGCTGCGGGTGACTATTCCCACCCTCTTGGCTACCTTCACATGGTTGGCCAAATCTTCCCCCAGCAGCATGGGAATGGGATAATTGTCATAGACTGCAAAAGTCCACATTCCTGACCAGCCCTTGTACTGGACATGCAACGTGGCTGTAGGCAAGGTTACAGATTGTGACACGAAGGGTTGAATTGTCACTGTAGCCTCTGGGTTGATGAGTTTGGGGTCCACTAGGGATTGGTGGATAGTTGACACTTGAGCCCCAGTGTCCCTCCAAGCGGTAACCTTCCTTCCGCCCACTCTCAAGGTTTCCCTTCGCTCCGAGGGTATGAGAGAGGCATCTGGGTTTGGGGATCTTTGGTGTGATTGGGGTGTAATGAACTGTAATCGGTTGGGGTTCTTGGGGCAGTGAGCCTTTATATGTCCCAGTCCATTACATTTAAAACATCGCCCTGCTAAGGTATCACCGGGACGAGGTTGGTTGGTGGAGACTGGTGTGGTGGGGTGAGAAGGCGTCTGGGGTTTCCCTTGGGATGTGGGTGGGGCCTTGGGTTGTCCCCGGTGGTAAGGTTTTGTTTCGGCTTGCCCCTTCTGATATTCGCTCCAACTGCTACTAGTTTTTTTCTTTTCTGCCACCTCCACCCATTGGGCTCCAATCTCCCCCGCCTCAGTTACAGTTTTGGGCTTCCTATCTAGGATGTACCTTTCTATTTCCTCAGGAACACCCTCTAAAAACTGTTCCATTTTTACTAGGGAAAGCAGATCTTCCAGAGATTTAACATTTGCTCCTGATACCCAGGCATCACAATTTTTGTCAATGTGGTAGGCATGACGGGTAAATGACACATCCGGTTTCCACTTTAGGGCTCTGAACCGCCGACGGGCATGCTCGGGTGTTAGCCCCATTCTGAGTCTGGCCTTGTTTTTAAAAAGTTCATAACTGTTCATGTGTTCCTTAGGCATTTCAGCCGCCACCTCTGCTAAGGGTCCACTGAGCTGCGGCCTCAGCTCTACCATGTACTGGTCTGCAGTGATGCTGTATCCAAGGCAGGCCCTTTCAAAATTTTCTAAGAAGGCCTCAGTATCATCGCCTGCCTTGTAGATGGGGAATTTTCTGGGATGGGAAGTGGTACCTGGAGGGGGGTTGTTAGCATTGGCTGGTGCATCCTGCTTAGCCTTTGCTACTTCCAGTTCATGCTTCCTTTCTTTTTCTCTCTCCTCCATCTCTTTCTCTTTCAGCTCCATAGTTCTCTTGTGAGCCTCCTCTTTGGCTTTTTCCAGCTCCATCTCTCTTTCATGGGCCTCCTTTTTGGCTTTTTCTTCTCTTTCTCTCTGCTCTGTCTCGAGTTTTGTTAATTGAAGCAGTCTCTGATGTTTTCTTTCATTTTCTTCTGCTTCTAGTTTGGCCAGTTCTATTTTGTTAGCTACTTCTTTGGTAGTCATTTTCCTGTTTTCTTGTGCTGGGTAACCCCCTTTGCAGTTGACAAACTGGGAAGCTCTCAGCTCTGGCTGCTGCAGAGTTAACAGTAACTTTCTAACTAGCTACTCCAGAGGATGTAAAAAGAAAAAAAAAACAATTCAGCTTGTAAATACCTTTTACCAGTCATTTGCTAATTGAACCCTTCTCTTAACAAAGGACCTGTAAAAAAAACTTAACACCTCTGCCTTCAGGCAAGGAGAGATAAGATATGCATCTATCTACTTCCAGCTCGGCTTTCCAAGCAGCTAGAAGGAAAAAAAAAATCACTGGCTTTTGGGTTTAAAATGATCCCACCGCTATTCACCATGTCAGGACTGAGATCCCCACTTTGAACTTTAGGGTACAAATGTAGGGGCCTGCATAAAAACTTCTAAGCTTAATTACCAGCTTAGCTCTGGTTCGGCTGCCACCATTTTCAATGGATTCCCTCCCTGGGAAACCTTGAAAAACCTTCACCAAATCCCTGGTGAAAACAAATCCAACCCCTTGGATTTAAAACAAGGGGAAATTAACCATTCCCCTCCTTCCTCCCACCAACTCCTGGTGAATCAAGATCCAAAACCCCTTTTGATCTAAAACAAGGAAAAAATCAATCAGGGTCTTTAAAAGAAGGTTTTTAATTAAAGAAAAAGGTAAAAATCATCTCTGTAAAATCAGTATGGAAATTAACCTTACAGGGTAATCAAACTTAAAGAGCTCAGAGGACTCCCCTCTAGTCTCAGGTTCAAAGTACAGCAAACAAAGATAAACACTCTAGTAAAAGGTACATTTACAAGTTGAGAAAAACAAAGGAAAACTAACACGCCTTGCCTGGCTATTTACTTACAAGTTTGAAATAGGAGAGGCTTGTTTAGAAAGATGTGGAGAACCTGGATTGATGTCTGGTCCCTCTCAGTCCCCGAGAACGAACACCATCCCAAAACAAAGAACACAAACAAAAGCCTTCCCCCCCCAAGATTTGAAAGTATCTTGTCCCCTTATTGGTCCTTTAGGTCAGATGCCAGCCAGGTTACCTGAGCTTCTTAACCCTTTACAGGGAAAAGGATTTTGGAGTCTCTGGCCAGGAGGGATTTATAGTACTGTACACAGGACAGCTATTACCCTTCCCTTTATAGTTATGACAGGCAGCAAAAAAGCCTCCCCCTCCCGCCCCCCAGCGCGGCAGGGGAGGGCGCCGACCCCAGCCGCGGGGCCCCGCTCCCCGACCTGCCAGAGCACCGGGGGGAGGGCGGAGAGCCCGCTGCGGCTCCGCTCTCCCCAGCGGCCAGAGCACCAGGAGAAGGGCGGAGAGCCCGGCCAGGGCTCCGCTCTCCCTGGTGGCCAGAGCTCCGGGGGGAGGGCGGCGAGCCCGGCCGGGGCTCCGCTCTCCCCGGCACAAGCTTAGTGGGCTGGTACCTGGAGCCGGCCCTGTCACAAACTCTTACCTTGCTAAGTGCTGCCACGTTCTCTCACTCTGAGACAGAATCCCAGTTTAGAGCCATTAGCTGATAGCTAAAGTTAAGTTCTACAGGCTCTCTAACCCCTAAAGTTAACAAAAGCCCTTACTCCCCACCCCTTCCTCTAGGTACTTAAAGCACATTGTGGTGGATCAAACATTACCCAAATTGAGAGCTTCTCTCATAAGTAAAGCTGGAATAGCACTGTATCCAAGTGGTACAGGAACTGGAACTCACAGTAGGCATGCCTCTTGATCCTGTGTCGTTCAGCCCCTGAGTCCACAGCACTTCTCTAACACCTCTATTTATAAACTTTCATGCTTGCGCTCTGATTGGCTCAGATCTCAAAAGGTGTGTATGACCTGCCAGATGGTTGTCTGCAATGAACATTTTGTATACAGCCTCAGAACGGGTACTGAGCATGTTGGACAATTCCTACACTCTGTTCTAGAAGTTTCTAGGTTATCCTAAACTGAGCTGTCCTGCCCTGCTCTGTGCATGTGTGCAGACACAGAATATCAGTGGGGAGGATCCATGTTTCCTCCCCACTGCTTCTCTCCTACTCTGCAGGAAGAAACAAAGTCAAATGCTGAAGTAGAAAGTGTGTGGGCTACAGTAGCATAGAAGGGACAGCAGCCAGGTAGGTAGCAAGTGGGTGGACAAGGGTGGAGAGTGTGCAAAGCCTTGGCTCCTGCCTTACACTTCCACGAGACACCAGCCAGCACATCTGTTTTGGTGCACAGAGGAAACCAATTTGCACCATGTAAAAGGCTGGTCCAGAGGGCTCTGTGTTTAATTTATTAGAACAGCTGCTACCCTACTCTGAGCAAGGAGGGAATCTGAATCTGGAACCAAACTGTGATCTTCTGTGTCATGAGTTAGTCCATGATCTGCTCCTGGGGCATACAGCTTTGTGCTGCTTTTTACTCTGTGCTTGTGGTAAAACTGTTATCGAGCAGTTTTTGAAGATGTTAGCAAGGTGATATTGGGAATTTTTTTTATAAACACATTTTGTCCAAATGTAAAACTGATTTGATACACTGGATTTAAACAGCACAGGTTTATCATCAACTTTATACTTTTTGCTTAGCCTGGGACTCTGTGTGTGGAATTAAGGTATTTTTCAGATTTTGTGACTGTCACTAAAGGTGTACTCTGAAACAAACTTTGTACATCAGTTTAATAATTATTTGAAGCCACTCCCTTCTATGAAATGTATTGTCAGTTCAGCATTGTGTTTCATAATCTGCCATAAATCTTTGACGTCCAGCCCTCTAGGACGAAGATGGAATGGAAATAGTTTTAGATTACATACTATACGATTTTCGATTTTTGCAAAAGCAAATGAAAGTTATGAACCATGGAGTACAGTTGCTTACCAGACACTGTGCTAAATGAAAACATTCAGTACTTGATCTTTCTGCCACATATAGTTACAAACTGACTTGTCTGTATTGTAAAACCTCTCAATGTAGTCCTGCAGAATTTTGTCCCATTCAAAAATACTGTTTGTGTGTGTGTCCACATAAGTGGCCTTTTAACTCTCTCTCTCAGTTACGAATGTTATTCCTATCAGAACTTTAATCAGGTTGGCCCGTAATGTGTTTCCTTGCTTTGCATGTCATCAGACTTCAAGAGTTTTTCATGTTTAATTATTAATTGCTGACCAATAAAAGGATTTCATAATCCATATGGTCATATTTTTTTTCCAGAACTGTATGTCCTCAGCATCAGCAATTTCCACCTTTGTGGTTAAAGTAACTGTACCATGTGAAACAGCACAAAGTATACTTCTAAATTAATTCTGTGATATGCAATTAATTTATTGAGGGTAGAAATTAACACTTGTGGTATGAATGAATATATATGTGAGGCGAAGGGTAAAAGGTTAGATTCTCCAAATGGATCCATGCAGATGCAGCCTGGCTTCTGTTCAAATCCCTTTGGAAAATCCAGCCCTACACTTTTAAATGACTGGCCTCAAAAAAGCATCTGCACACTTTTTTGAATCTGCAAATGAATTTTAAGTATTAGCATTGGTTACACTTGCGAGGGGCTAGACTTGATTATCTAGTATTTATTTATCATCAGCTATGATCCTATGTGTGAACACTGATTTGACATTTACTCATATTATGATCCTCATGCTGCCATTTCTGATGCCTGGAAAACTGGTATTGTAGTTCCTCTAAATCCACAGCAATTGATGAACACTGAGTTTAGACACACCATGATAAATTAGTTCTCAACTGATTCATGTTATCCAAGTGCACGTAGCATAAGAAGTTATACTATTACACTGAAGTCCTGAGGTTAAATTCCACACCAAGACATGAGTATGAGACCTACCAAATCAGAATCAGGCCTCACTGTAAATTGTGAGACAAATGAAGATCAATCTTGTGGTCTTTCAATACCTGGCAATAGTATAAGTTGAGTAGTGAAGAATGGGACTTTACTTGCTTTAGTCACATCTAATGACTACTTAAAGCTAAAATATTATATGATAGTCATAGTCCAAGGAGGGGGAAAAATCTACCTGTCACCCTACCCGTGCAAGGAATGTTCTCATAAAAACTGTATCGACTATCTTGAATGGAAGCACTTGTTCATACATTTTTTAAAAAAAATATGTAATATAAGTTTGTGAATGTCTTCCTTGGGAAACAATTAGCCTTACATTGCTGGCAAGGTCAGTGTAATCCCTGTATTTCTGCCAAGGTTAGGGTGTACTCCAAAGTATCAATTGCAAAAGCTAAACCTGGGGAGGAGTGCAATTAAACAACAAGAAAAACTGAAGCCTCTTTTCCGTAACTCAGTGGAGCTGTCCATTCATTCCAGAGCACACTGATTTCCAAGGCTTGGCCCTCTTTGGACACTGACATCTCCTTTTCTATCCAAAGAATATGATTTTTAAAAGGGGTTCCACGTAGACCCTGCAACTTTTCTATATAAACAATGCAAAAATCAGCCTGTTTTAATTGATAATACTTCCTTTCTCCCACTATTAAGATTGTAAACTCTTTGGGGCGGGGACTTCCTGGGTGTTTGTATAGTGCCTATCACAGCATGGCACTGATCTTGGCAGGGAGCCCATGTGCGCTAACATAATACAAATGATGAATAATATATTAAATGCCTCATTCATTCTTCTAATGTTTGTGTATTCCTTCTTCTGTACAATTACCTGTGCCTGTGCTTTTAAATATGCTATTTTACTGGTGACATTTTCTCCAGTATTGTTTTTAAGGAAATTTAATATGACAAAAGATCAAACAAGTTATTTTCTCATGTTGAGTGAATCATCCATTATTCCTGATCCCTTTGTTTCATGAACAGTAATTTCAGCCCTTTAACCTTAGAGCAGAAGATAAATGTAGTAAATTATTTCGTCCTCTGCTAACAGAAAAGTCTGACAAGTCCCATAACTGATTTTGGACCTTTAGTAATGGCTCCTTTCCTGGACCCTGTTCACTCAGAAAAGGTCAAATGTGAGCAAGGAAAAAGGACTCCATGCTTGAAAACAAAGATGAAATTGTGCTCTTGGTTTCTCTGTGAGATGAACAGTACTTAAGAAACCGTAATAGAGATATTTGACTGAGATTTTTATTTTTATCGAAAATGTGTGCTTCATTTTTATTGTTTTGGAGTTTTTAAAATGGAGCATTTGAGTTGCGTGTAACATTCCATTTGAGAAAAGATTATAAATAGAAGGAGGATATGTGAATACTTCACTGGAACTGTTCTGCAATAGTACTATTAATAACTGTGCTTCTAATAAAGTGTAGCTATATTTTTAGTTAAACCTGAAGAACAATTACAAATTATCTGTGGTTATGAGAGGAAAAAAGGCAATTAAGCTGTGAAAGCAGCAGCAATATACTTTTAGTTCCATCCCATTGCAAACGCAAGAGCCCCTTCCTGTATACACTTAGGCCTAGTTTGTACTGGTTTAACTGTTAGGGGTTGATTTTTTTTTAACTGATTATAGTTATATTGGCACAATCCTAGTGTGGATGCAGTTATACCTTTATAAAGGGGCTTTATATTGAATAATCTCCTACACTTATGGGAAAACTATACCAGTACAAGCACTTATATCCTGATAAAACTGCTGTAACTAAAAGGAGTTCTAGCACCAACCATAAGTTTAAAGTACAGGTCTGTCGCATCTTAGGCACATTTAACATGTGCGATTTCAGCTTTACGCGGTCGGCAAAAACAAAAACAAAACCCCAAAAAAGAGAAAAATAACAATTTAAATACTGTTTCTGTGGTGCGGGCAATTCCGCCCGCCATTACACTCAATGTAATTTTGACTATACGCGATTTTCGCTTTAGGCGCTGACTGCGTAACCCCAGCGTAAGATGAGACAGACCTGTATAGCTTTTTATGTGTAGACAAAGCTTACCATAAGTAATTTTGTTTGCTGGGTTAGGTGTATCTAATAGCATAGTAATTAAGAGTTGTTCTCCACTTGGGAAACTTGTCCAAAGCCAAAAATATCTGTTGGAATCCAAGTTAGTACTGGAGACTCAGGAATTCCTAACGCTCACTCTTCTGCTTAGAGCTGTCCAATCATCCATCTCTGAACTCTACCATTCTCTCTTTCCTGAAAACAAAACAAAAACCTATGTCCACAAACTGATAAATGCTAGGAATACCATCAAAGCAGGGAAACAGATTCCCTATTTGTTATCCATTTGCAGATTTTCAAATGTAAAAGATAAGGTATAAGTTAAGAAGGCAGCGTCAGACTTTTATGCCCACTGAGGACATGGCCCTAAATTGCTTGGGCTTGGTTGGCTTGTGTCGCAACCTCAGTGATCTTCTTCAACATAAAGAACTTAATTGAAGAAAAAGGTTATTTTTTTACTACCCAGTTAGATGTTGTAGTTGGAGTTATTTTCCCTTGATACATGGATGTAGACTGGAAACTGTTTGTAATACTTTATTTTAAAAAATCATTATAAATAGGAAGCAGTTTAAAAACTCTACTAGTTGTTTTAATGAAAAATGATGGATCTGTTGCAAGGATGCCCAAGATAAGGTGATCATTAGCATGAGACGATCGACCTTGTCAAAATGGAGTGCCCTTGGTTTTGCCTAGGGATTTTTCAAATTCTAGTGTGGTCAATTATCTCCTGATAATGACCAATTCATCAGGTGCTAGTGCTTAATTAATCATTTTTACTGTAGGAAGGCTGTAGTTAAAAAGTGTACAAGTCATAATAATTTATTCAGACTCACTTCATTTTGAAAGCAAAAAAATTAAAGATAAATGTTAACCTCACTTTGCCTACTTTTCCCTTCAGAAATAAATCACACAGAGATGCACATCAACCACTTTCAGTGTGGCAAGTCTGAGGTTATCCTTTTTATATATAAAATGCCATTCTACAGCAGAAACACTAGTTTAACACAAATTTCATTTGTGTTACACTTTTCATTCTATCACTCTCCTAAAAGAAATCTAATTGGGATAAAAAGAAAGACACAAGTTAAAGGGGAATTCTCTAATAAAATGGGTTCCAAAACTTAAGTTCCATAAAAAAATAAGCTCTTACAAATCATAGCTAGTAGAAGTATTTCTCATAACATTTTATTTTAATTCCAGTGAAAATGGGGCTTTTTTTAACTTGTGAACAAATAAAAATTTCCTCTGTAAATTTATAATACAAATCATAGAATGTTTTATACACACACACACACTCACATACTCAGCACTGTAGGCCAGATTCTGCTCTCTTACCTTACTGGTAATGTGAAATAACTTAATTGATGTTGGTAGTGATCTTACGATTAAACCACAGTCGGGGAGATACTTAAGTGGGCCATTAAGGGCTAAATCCAGAAATGGACTTAGGGTCAGTGTTGCAATGCCTAACTTCAGGTGTCTTCCACCCAGTGGAATCTATAGCCCTGACTTTGGGCTCCCTGTACAATACATGAGGAAAGTTAAGTGCCTAAGAATGGGATTCACAAAAGCCAGAATGTTGTGCATGGAGCCTAAGCTAGCTGATAGGAAATGCTAAAGAGAGGGTTGTGGCTTAAACCCCACCCCCAAAGGGAGTTAGGTGCCTTCTCTCAGGATTTGCAGTTGCCAGCCTTTTCTTGCAAAAAACAAAACAAAACTGCTGTAGAGGGGCTGCTGATACTTTATACTCTCTATTCCAGTGGTTAGAGCACTCACCCACGATAAGGAAGACCCGAGTTCAAATCTCCACTCTGCCTGATTCAGAGTAGGGACTTTGAATTTTGATCTTCCACCTCCCAAGTGAGTGCCCTAATCACTAGACTATGGAGCACTCTGGGGTGGATCTCTCAATCTTTCCTGTTGAAACTGTTCCACTTTGTATAAACTCCTTAAAATTCATTGGAGCAGGGAAGAGAACCTGACTCTTCCACATCACAGGGAGTCCCCAATCATTGAGCCATAGAGTCAATTTCATTTTCTCTGGTCCTGCTGGGGCTTAGATGCCAAATTCTGAATATAGTCAGGAATTAGATGGCTCTGCATATGCCCACTAGTAGAAAATTAGGTATCTAGGAGACTTCACTGTTGGAAATCTAGCTGTCTAGGGACTTCAGGCACTTAGAGGGTCAGGTGGCAGCTGAGCAGGGGTTCTGAGGATCTATGTTTTGGGTGCCTAAATTAGCAGTTAGGCACCTAAATCTCTTTGTGGATCTAGCCCTACGTGTGTATTGAGTGACCATAGTGTCTTGTGATCCTATTAGTGCAAGGACTGTGAATAATTGTTCCTAGTCCTTGTGTGGAATGTGAGATGGGGAAGGTTCCTTGAATCCTGCCTTACTGACTTCCTTCCTGTGCAGAGGCCTGTTGCAATGTGGTCCATAATGTTTGCACAATCTCCATGAGAACTTCAGATGGAAGGTGATCTACAAGTGCTGCATAGTAACTACAGACTAATATATATTCATGTCTCTCACAGTGCAGCAGATGCCACCACATGACATGTGTCCTCTGTGACACTCAGATCATCAAACTATTACCACTAAATAGTGTGCTGTCATCCTTAAATGAAATTTTGCACTCTTCATTTTCATCCTTAAGTGAAATTTTGTGCTGGGAGTGAGCACAAAAGACCAGCATATAAGGGTAAAAAATATCTAAACTGACTACTTCTGGTACATTTTGATGCTTTGTCTCATGCCGGGTGGGTGGAGAGTCTTACCATCTATATACTAAATAAACAACAAACCAAACTGTTAACTCTAAAGGTTCCCCAGGACTCCCAGTTGCTATTTTGCACAACACAACAGGCCTTCTCTTTACACTAAGCATCTTCTTCACATCTTTCAAAAAGTGTTAAGAGGGTACACTAAGGTTTCAAGATGATGTGGGGGTGGGGAAGCGAATCCTTGTCTACACTAGAAAGGATTTACCAGTATATTTGTACTGGCAACCCCTGTTGGAGATGCAGCTACACTGGCAAATTAGTTCTGTTGCCGGTATAAGTAGTACTAGTTCTCCAAATGAAATAAGCTATAGTGGCAAAAGGACTCTTTTTGCTGGTATAAATTGCATCTCCACTAGGGCTTTTTGCCAATTAAAAAATAGACATAAAGAATCACACCTCTAAACAATGTAATTGTGTCAGTAAAATTTCCAGTGTAGGACTGGCCTGATTGAAGTATTTGGGAAGTAAATTGGCATCAGAGCTGAGGTCTGCATAGTGGAGCAATGGGGTTAGTTCAAAAGTATGCTGGCCTCTTTTTGGTGTCAGTTTTTTGTTTGTTTTTTTTAAATGTGTGAGATCAGTAACTGCAGTATTGCGACGTCTGACGTTTGTGCTGCTTCCTCAGTGCAGCGCCAAACAAATGGCTTTATGACACTTTCCTATATTAGATGTTCATTTGTTTTTTAATGTATTGAGCACCTGAGTCAATCTGTTCTCTAGCCTACTGGGAAAACACTGCAACTTCAAAGATGTATTAGTAAAAGGACAAAAGCAGCTTCTTCAATTTCCTACACCTCCGTCTTTATTGCACCAGTGTGTCTCTTCTTTTTTCAATGATCAGACTATAAATGTCTGCAATTTCCAATTTCCTAAGTTGAATCCTTTTTCATTTTTTGATTTATCCAAAAAAGTATCTAAAAAGTAGGTTAAATGCTGCTGTCCTTGAAGCTATGGTTTTGAAAATAAACTGTAACCATGCTAAATAATTTCTCTTGGTGGGGTGGGAAACCTGACAATTTTGGTTGAATGTACGTCACATAATAGCCTAATCTGTCAGGAAATATCTAGAGCATTTGGAAATGTCAAATATATCTCCACATTCATGGTGACATCAGAGCTACCGTACTAAAGTGTGCTGATCCTCAGTTCTGTCTAGGGCAAATTACAATGTAGACATTTTGGTTCCTATACAGTGAATCTGCACCCCCAGCTCCACACAAAATATATATATATAAACCTGTACGTGAAAACTGACTGTAAAATAAAAATTACATGTGAAACATATAGGAAAACAAAATAGCACTTTGTATATTTAAAACCAGTTTGCCTAAGGATGGCTGTATACATGCTGGGCTTCATGGCAGTTTATACTGATTTGATTTCTTGAGAAATCCTTGATTCCATCTCACTGTAGTGTTTGGGGTTATATAGTAAAATTGCATATAGTAAAATATTCTGTAGGACCAACTTTCAATACAAATGTGGAAAGATATTTCAAAGGAAGGAAAAAAAATAATTCTTCATTGTGTGGTTGAGAAATCTGTGTACAGATAAAAACAGACAATCTTCACTAATGGAAAAGAATCAAAAGCATCAGTCGTGTCCAACCCAGCTGAATTTCTGTTAATCCAGTTGATAAATAACAGGTGCAGCTATCTGACCTAAAACTGGCTCAGACTTCATTTAATTGTGCTCCATTCAGGAAAGGCCACCTAATTATCAGATGTGAGAATAATAAGCCTTGAAGTATTCATGTGCATTGCACCAATTTCTATAAACCCTGTCCTCCGACTGATGCAATTGTAAATTAATAAAACTGTCACATGAATTAAAATGTACAAAAATGAAATAGAATGTTTCCTAATTAATCTGTCAGAATAAGAAAAGAGCTGTGTGCAAATGTATCTCAATTGCTCTGTGATAAAACCTAAGTTCTTTTTTTTTAATGAAGGATTAAACCTGTTACAGGAATAGACTTGCCGTCTAGCGTGTGCTTGGAAGAGGTCTCTGTTGTATAATAAACAGCAAGAAATAACAGAGGATGTGGTTAATCACTATGAGATGGAAGGAGTAGTTGAGTGCCTCAAGTACTCTTGGGATGTGATTATTTCGTACTAACCACGCCCCCTCAAATTGCTTTATTGTCATTTTTGAAATGTCATTGTTCAGATATAAATTACTGATGCAGATTACTGGAGGCTGGCAGAAAGCCCCTGTATCTATGGAAACTTTTTTTCTCCTCTAGTTTCTTGGGGATCTACTATTAATGGGCACTGTAATGGACTCCGCAATGGGTAAGGTATCCTAGTGGTTAGCACACTTAGTGCCACTTCCCAGTGGGTAGATCTTGCAGTACAAGCACTCTTTTAATCAAAGGTGCAGTGAGATGGGCAGGTGGCCTCTCCTGTAGCAGAGCAATGGAAATAGTAAGTATAAAGGGACACTGTCAAGTAGAATTTGTAAAAATTAATCCTTTACAAACTAAGAGGCTTCTGTGAACTTTAAAGCAAATGTTTGTTTAGAGAATTTTTTTTTAACAAAATGATTATTCTGCATCAGTATTTGAAACTAGGAATGGGCAAAAATGTTCATCTAAAAGATTTTTTGACACAAGTGCAGATTTGGGGTGACCCCCGCATACATATAATGAATTTTGGTTAAAAAACAAACAAATCCTGAAAATTGAAACATTTAATTTGAAATGACTTTTTGAATATTACTTCTATTTTATTTTTTAAAAAGTTAAAGTCAAATGAAACAAAACATTTTGTTTTCAGTTAAACTAAATGTTTCATTTGATGTGATTGAATTATTTTTAGTCCAGCTTGCAAAATGAAAAATCAATTGTTTGCACAGCTGTATTTGACTCCATGCAATAAAGCATTATACTAGTGCATAAAATTCTGAAAGTGAAATTGATTAGAACAAAGGGTTACTTACTAGCATATTTTATTGTCTAGAATTAACTAAGCCAAACATTGTCACTTATTTCACTTCTAAGTTTGTTTGCACTCTGTCTGTGCAAATCTCTGTCCCTCTAAATTATTCTATTTCTTGTTGTGTTCCTCATTCTGGATATTTGTCAAATTTTAAAGGCCAGTGTCATATTTCTGTGTATTGGCAAGTGCAGAAGTGTGATCATAGTGGTGAGATCTTTTAAAAAATGTTTGAAAGTGTTTTTGTTTTTGTTTTAAATACCATGGCTAACCTCATTTCTTTAAAAAAATAGATGAACTTTACATGCTCACCAGGGAGACAAAGTTTTAATTTTTGGGTCCACTGTCTCTGTTTTCCTTGCAGCAGAAGGGGATGTGGCAGAGGTGGCATGCAGATGAAGGAAAGTAGAGCTGGTCAAATTTTTTCCATCAAATGATTTTTCAATACAAATGCAGTTTCTGCAAAACTGCAGGTCTCTTCTCTGATCGAGCCAAGTGGTGCATCATGGAAGATGTAGTCTGGTCAGGAAGCCCAGCCTGTAAGGAAGGAGGGGGAGGGGGGGGAAATCAGGCACCCAAACTACAACTCCAATGAGTCAACGTGCTACTACAGGGAGATATAGTTTAATGTTGAACTTAATCAGAACTAACCACTTCAACTTGGGGAATATCCAAGTGTTTTCATTTTGATCAAAAATACTGACATGAAACATTTCACCATTTCTGAATCAGTGCTTTTTAGAACTTTTTATTCCACATAATTTTTTTGATTTCAATGTTTTGTCCCTAAATATGACAAAAACAAACGTTAAATGTCTGAATTTCCCACAGGACAGAAATTCAGATTTTTGTTATTATTATTATTATTTTTTGGTTCAGCTCTGGAGAGAGAATTTTGAAACCCTCTGTAATGAATGTGGGGCCAGTTTGGGAACAGCATTCGGGGTTCTGTATCCCTACTGATAGCACTTCTGCCAGGCCAAATAATGTGGTGTGTGATTTTTTTTTTTCAAATAAGATTATAAAGTGTTCCAAGCAAGACAGATTTATATTTAGTTAAAAGTTATTGCTGTATCTAGTTGATTTTCATGGTGAAGGAAGTAGTTTTTAAGTAGCATTTGATGTATGTGTTTGCATTCTCCTGCTCCATGTTTGCTGTTAGGTTATGTTTTGTAGTGTGGAATATATCCTTTTGTCTCTTGTTTGAGAGAACTGCTTCTTTACCAAAACAGAAATCTCAATACACTTATGTTTAATATGTGTGGTTTTCCCCTTTGTATGTTACTACTTTTCATCATCAGGTCCAAAGCATAATATTAGAATGTTTTAAATAATACAGGAGTTTTCCATGTCAGTGTTATCATTGGAAATGATAATTCTTCATTTAGACATGTAAATGTTCAATGGTCGTGAAAATTCATACAACTCCACCATTGATATAATTTTCTTGGTCTATTAATGTTGCCTTAAGCAGCTCTAAAGCGATTTCTGAATATAAAATAAGTTCTGAACTATGTGCTGCTAGTTATAGAGTTGGGAACATGGAATGCTTATGTACTAATTTATCAGTACCTTGCTGATATCCACTACTGGAAAAAAATAATCCCCAAAGCAGGCTTCAAGTATATAATATAACATGGTACTTGCATCAAATTACATCATGTCATAGAAGATTAGGTTACAGATCACCCAGTATAATGTGTGGCTAATAATACAGATGCTATGCTTTCATTTGGCTATTACACTGTCCAGAGCCGGCTCTAGGCACCAGCAAAGCGAGCAGGTGCTTGGGACGGCACATTTGCAGGGGCGGCAAGGATCCAGCATGGGAGCTGAGAATCAACAGGGGGCCTTGGGAGCTGTAGTTCCTTGGTTAGATCTCTGCCTATAGAGCCAGCCCCGGAGCAGGGAAAGAACTACATTTCCCAGCATTCCCTTGGCAGCGATCAACAGGAAAGGGACGGGGAGGGAGTGAGGTAGCTGAGACCTCATGCTGCAGTTTGCTTTGAATGGAGAGCTGGCTGCTAGAACGGGGTGGCAATGTGAACAGGGGAACAAGTATGCCCAAGGTGTAGAAGGCTTTGGCCCAGATATCCCCTTCAGAAGACATCCCCAGTCTGGATTAGGGATACTGGTGTGACCTCACCTTGCAGTCTCCAAAGAAAGAATTGGGTGGACTAAATGGACAATGCACCTCTCTATCTGAAGCCTAGCAAGGGAGGTACATGGATCCCACCAGAATTTAAAATAAAAAGTAAGGTAGGGGAGGCTCTACTAGAGGACCTAATAATAATAAATGGAGATATAACTATCTCATAGAGCTGGAAGGGACCCTGAAAAGTCAGTGAGTCCAGCCCCCTGCTTTCACTAGCAGGACCAAATACTGCTTTTGTCCTAGATCTCTAAGTGGCCCCCTCAAGGATTTAGCTCATAACCCTGTGGTTAGCAACCCAATGCTCAACCACTGAGCTATCCCTCTTCCCTTGAGCATCTTCAGAAACAGTACCAGGCACACAGGAGGATTTCCACTTCTGAGCCATGGAAGCAGAAATTGAGTTTTCCTTTCCAGATTTAGCTAATATTCATAAAGGGAATCTAGCACCTGCCTTCCAGATTTGAACACCCTCAAAATTCAGGAGTGTTCAGTCTCAATTTGGGCAGCTGTTATGTCATTTCTCCCAAATAAAATATACTGATTCACTGTAACTTGCTGTAGAAAAAGTAGGATAAAATGGAGCAAGAAATGCTTCCCAGTGGTTATTAGGACTGGAATTGCTATTTTCAACAGCCATTGCCATTTTTGTTTTTTAGTTTTAGTTGTTTAAAAGGAAGACAGTGATACTGCATTGGCAAATTCCCCATAGAAACAAAGAGTTGAACAAAACAATAATAAAGGCACCTCAACTTTTCCTCATTTATGTAGGACAGTCTTATAATATGCATCCAGATATCCCTTGATCACACAAGCAAAAAATTGTTCCACTTTACTGCAGTTCTGTAACCATATGGGAAGCAATCCTGTCTGTGTTCTGTGCACATCCAAAATTCCTGCTGAATGACCCGCCCTGGGAGCGAGTTACCAGTGACCCAGGGCTGGGGTGGCAGGAGGGTGCAGTTGGGGGAGGGGGAGACCAGGGCTGGGGCAGCAGAGGGGTGCGTGTGGGGGGGCAGAGCTGGGGCAGCAGGGGGTGGGGGGCCCAGAGCTGGGGCAGCAGGGGGTGCGGGTGGGGAGGGGAGAGCCCAGGGCTGGGGCAGCAGGCGGATGCAGGGGGGAGCCCAGGGCTGGGGTGGGGGGCAGCAAAAAATTGTTTTGCTTGTGGCAGCAAAAAACCCAGAGCCGGCCCTGGCACTGTCTAGTCAAATGCCCTGTACTGTACTTTTTTCCTCTTCTTAATCTTGTGGGTACACCAAAAACCTTTGTCCATTAAGTGTCTGTAGGGTGATCAGATGTCCTGATTTTATAGAGACAGTCCTGATTTTTTGGGTCTTTTTCTTATGTAGGCTCCTATTACCCCTACCCCTTGTCCCGATTTTTCACATTTTCTATCTGGTCACCCTAAGTGTCTGCAAGATAAAATAAGTCGTCGTTGGAGGTAATACTCTGTCTCCTTGCTTGATTTTGCTCCCTCCGACTTTTATGTATTAAAATATATATAAAGACAAATGATATTGTGAAAATGTGTGTACATAACATAAGCACATATAGTTACCTTTGGTTCCTTCCATGACTCACACTCTCTTTCTGCCACATCTTGCTGGCTTGTGTTTACCTTGGGGTGAGATTCTGAGAGATACTGAGCACCTGCATCTCCTCTTGTAGATGTCATGTTGAATAAGCACTCAGGAGGCAGATTGGTAGTAGAGAAGGCAAAGTGTGTCTGGGTAGCCAACTCAAACTGCTTGGTCTTTTAGAAAACATCTAGTTCCTACTTGCCACGCTCAGAGGCTTAACATGGGTATTGGTATGGTCACTCCTGTACTATCATTCTACACCATACCCTGTCATATGATAACTTTAATTACAATAGTGGTGGGTGCTCAGCATCACTCAGGATTGTCACTGGGCAGGTTCTGATCATGCAAGGAGATCTTTGTGGGCCACCTGTGTGGAGCTCTTTGCAGGGTTGGGTCAAGGGGCTATCTTAAATTTGTCTCTACATGCCATGCACATCTGTTGCATTGCAGAAATAATGGTAAATCCTGCAGTATATCTTGCATCATAAAAAGTTAATTCGCAGCTAATGCAGCTTAGAGACGCAACTGATATAACAGCTCATAGCAGCGAGGGAAGGTTTCCATGCAGCAATAAAGCACCAATGGAAGCAAAATGTGACTATGTATTATACTGGTCTACAATTTTTGAGAAGTCGTCTGCTTCAGAGATAAAATGTGCTATTTATTATGTATTTTGATGTGCTGAATTCAAATATGACAATTAAAACAACTGATTGGCTACTGTTTCTAAGATATTAAGTTTTTACATTTTATGTCTATGTGTATTGTGTAGATAGAGTTTTAATCATAAATTGTAAACCTAGGTCTTTTCATGTGTTTATGGTTGCTTTACATGATAATATTTCACCTGTCCTGTTTATGTAACACTTTAAAAATCAGCAAAAGGATTATATAAATAAAATTTATTATGAAACAAAAGGCAAAAAACTATTATGTAGATAGTTTAAGTCCTATTCAGTGTCTACTCGGCGCTTCTTGGCTTGTTTCTTGTATTCATTAAATGGAGCAACTCTTCTCACTGTCCAGCAATAGTCTGCAAGCATTGATGGGCTCCATTTGCCCTGATAGCATTTCTCCATGGTTGCAATGTCCTGGTGAAATCGCTCGCCGTGCTCATTGCTCACTGCTCTGCAGTTCGGTAGAAAAAAATCTAGATGAGAGTGCAAAAAATGTATTTTTAGTGACATGTTGCAACCAAGGCTTTTGTATGCCTAGAGGAGGTTTTCCACCAACAACCTGTAGTTGTCTGCCTTGTTGTTTCCGAGAAAATGTATTGCCACTAACTGGAAGGCTTTCCATGCCGTCTTTTCCTTGCCACGCAGTGCATGGTCAAATGCATCCTCTCGAAGAAGTTCACGAATCTGAGGCCAACAAAGACACCTTCCTTTATCTTATCTTCACTTAACCTTGGAAATTTTCCACGGAGGTACTTGAAAGCTGCTTGTGTTTTGTCAATGGCCTTGACAAAGTTCTTCATCAGACCCAGCTTGATGTGTAAGGGTGGTAACAATATCTTCCTTGATTCAACAAGTGGTGGATGCTGAACACTTTTCCTCGCAGGCTCCAATGATTGTCGGAGTGGCCAATCTTGATGTAGTGGGAATCTCTTGCACAACTATCCCATTCACAGGGAAAACAGCAATACTTTGTGTATCCAGTCTGCAGACCAAGCAAGAGAGCAACACCCTTCAAATCGCCACAAAGCTGCCGCTGATGTTGGTCATAATTTATGCACCTCAAAAGTTGTTTCATGTTGTCATAGGTTTGCTTCATATGGACTGCATGACCAACTGGAATTGATGGCAAAACATTGCCATTATGCAGTAAAACAGTTTTAAGAATCATCTTCGATGAATCAATGAACAGTCTCCACTCATCTGGATCGTGAACAATGTTGAAGGCTGCCATCACACCATCCATGTTGTTGCAGGCTAAAAGATCACCTTCCATGAAGAAGAATGAGACAAGATCCTTTTGACAGTCACGGAACATGGAAACCCTAGCATCACCTGCCAGGAGATTCAACTGCTGTAGTCTGGAGCCCAACAGCTCTGCCTTACTCTTGGGTAGTTCCAAATCCCTGACAAGGTCATTCAGTTCACCTTGTGTTATGAGGTGTAGTTCAGAGGAGGAGGATGGGAGAAAATGTGGGTCCTGTGACATTGATGGTTCAGGACCAGAAGTTTCATCCTCTTCCTCGTCTGACTCAAGTGAGAATGATTCTGGTGCATCAGGAACCGGCAGTCCTTCTCCGTGGGGTACTAGCCGTATAGCTGATGGAATGTTTGGATAATGCACAGTCCACTTTTTCTTCTTTGACACACCTTTCCCAACTGGAGGCACCATGCAGAAGTAACAATTGCTGGTATGATCTGTTGGCTCTCTCCAAATCATTGGCACTGCAAAAGGCATAGATTTTCTTTTCCTGTTCAACCACTGGCGAAGATTTGTTGCACAAGTGTTGCAGCATATGTGTGGGGCCCACCTCTTGTCCTGATCTCCAATTTTGCAGCCAAAATAAAGGTGATAGGCTTTCTTAACCATAGTGGTTATACTGCGCTTTTGTGATGCAAAAGTCACTTGACCACAAACATAGCAGAAGTTATCGGCACTGTTCACACAAGTACGAGGCATCTCTGCTCACTTTGGCTAAACAGAAATGTGTCCCTTTGCAAAATCAAACACTGACAAATAAGAGAGCATGACACTGTATGATTTCTAGAGCTGATCTAGGGCAATTTGTTCAGCAGAGTGATGTAAGCTTCGTTATGATTGCATCATCCATGACTTCTAGGAATAACATGATGCAATTCGTATCATGTATGACGCAATACCAGCTTCAGATTGCATCATTCATTGTTTTGCCTAAAAAGCAAGTACTGTCCAAACCCAGTCATAGATTTATTCATAGATCTAGTCAAAGATGTATTTTAGTCATTTATGGTTGAAATTGAGATCCCTTCCCTTTATAACTCACTTATCCTCCGCCATTCCCAAGTCAAGGGTCGTATATACTGACCCAATAGCATATCTTGAAAACTAGAGCCAATCAACAATTTTAAGCATCATTTTCGTTCTCAGTGACCCAGAATTAGTAAAGTTTGACTACATTTATTTCAGAAGAATTTTGGCTGTAGAACAGTGTTATTAACATAATCTCTGGGTCATCACTGCTCTGAACCAAACTGTCTGTGCATAATTATTCAAGAGCATTAGGAGCTTCTGGCCTATAAACTGAGCATTCCGAGTAGTAGTCAGAATGATGTATTGGAAAAGCTATTTTTATTTTTGCATCTGTTTTGGGGATGCATTTATTTACTTAAGATATATATATATATATATATATATATATATATATATATATATATATATATATATATATATATATATATATATATATAATTCTAATTGTAAATTGTCCCATGCAGATGCCTGGTCATGTGTACATATTACAGCACTTAAAAATGTTATAAAAAACAAATGGGACCAATAGCCAAACTTGTTTTAAAAAAATACTGCTAGACCACCTCATAACACAGACTTCCACCACCACTCCCATTTCCCAAACACTCCTCTCAGGGAAAAATACCAGACAATAGGTGGAACCTTTCAGTATGACTCAAAAGCCAACAAATTTGGCGTGATTGGAATAGAAAGGGAAGAATACTGGAAAGTTTAAGACCCCTTACTGACTATGCCCAGTGAAAAGCCTTTCCTACTTAAATGGGGGATGCTGTCTAAATTGCTTCCTTGAACTCAATTGGTACAATAGTAGAGATACAAGAAGCAATTTTCAGGTAATAAATATGTTAAGGCTGTATAGGTTAAAACAAATATCATAAATTCTTCTTGGAAACAAAGGAAGCTAGTGCAAACAATAGAGCACAGGTCTGATGTGCTACCAGTGAGACAGACCACTGAGTTAGCAGGTAGCCTTATTCTGCACCAGCTGAATTTTCCAAAAAGTCTTAAGGAGCAGCCTCACATAGAGCACTCTAAGGTATTCAGATGACACATGCATGCATCACGATGTTAAATTCCACATCTGGAAGGAATGTAGACGATAAAAGACATTTTTTAGCCATTGATAATAGCTGAACATCCAGAGGCAGCTGAACATCCAAAAAGATTCAGCTGAGTAACAAAAGGGGGACAAACACCTTTAAAAGTGGAAAACAGACCACTTCCACTGTTGGGGAAACAAACTGCCAGTATCAGCATTCCCAATCTTCTCTTAGGAGATTGAAAACTAGACAGGACAAGACACTAGGAGACACTAGACTGGGAATGCTGACACTAGAAGACACTATCTTGGCAGGGAGCTGGACTCCGTGACTCTGCAGGTGGCTTTGAAAATTTCATTCTTAATTTCTCTATTAATCTTTTCACGTACATCTCCTCCTTTCTGTGATTCTGAAGAAGCATGCATAGCTATTTAATTTGTATTCACAGCCATATTCTCTATAATGTGCAAATAAATTTCCAAAAAATCAGAGATAATGACCAACATAAGGGGAAAAATAAGGCTGAGATTCACTGCTTCAATATTCAATTGCATTTTCTGTCTGTATCTGCCTACATATTAGTATAATTTTTAAATCTCAAGTTCTGGAAGAGTTAAGAGGCAGAAAGCCCTGTTGTATGGCTGCAAGCCCAACAAAGATTTTCTTTGGGTAGCAAATCTGATTGCACAATTCATATTCTCCACAATTAAAGAATCCCTTTTTATTATTGTTGTATGGGCTGAAGGCATCTATTTTTAATCACTGGAAATTTAGAATTAACTTAAAATAAGCTTGTTTGTTAAATTTTGTAAATCTGTGTGTTCTTTTAAAAAGGACATTTGTTTTGACTGAAAAATATCAAAGCTTTCAGTGAAGACTGTGATCCCCACAGAAACCTTTGAGGGATTCCTGACTAAAAGAGAACCTCAGCTACCACACCATTCACTGAAACCTTTTACAGTAATTGGAAAGAATGAATGTCAGAACTGGGAAAAATGGATTTGAATGCCACCCACAGAGAAAAGGGGCTGGTGGCCATTCCACCATGGTGGTTATTCTATTTCCTTGTCTCTGTGAGGTTTTTCTATGGGGTTTTCAATAAGTGGTTTAAAATGTGTAGGGCATTCTCCCAATGCAAAAATGTTAAACCATTTGTTTACACTGAGACTACTGATAGTATGGGCCGGATTCTTCAGAGTCATGTTTTATTTCCTCCTCCCCCCCCCCCCCCAAAAAAATCTGTGGACATGGGAGTAAAATACTACTACAACCAAATGTTCACAAAATTGTCACTGTGCCTCATTGGGTCACAGCTGAGAATACCAGATTCAGGACAAACTGCAGAGAAATAGGGCAAACTCACCCCCAAACTGGTGATTATTCTATCATAAGTTATAATGAGCCAGTAACAAAAGTAAACTTCTGTCTCACCACACTGGTTAATAAGAAGTCAAAAATGCAGTCTCATTAGGCATTCCAGCCCTTGTTTCACCACCCAGACACTGGACTGTATGATGAGTGGTTACTGAAAACCAATTTCATCACATATAGGATTCTCTAGTCCCAAGAGATCAGTCACACAGCCAGGTCAATATATAACTCAGATCTTACCCAATAATCACGCTGTTGCCAATCCTTTAGTATCTAATATCTAAAGGTTTATTTACATGAGAAAAGAAAGCGGAGAGAGTTCAAATGTTCAAAGAAACCACATACAATCATGCAAAGTTCTCGGATCCGTTTTGTAGTAGTGATGTTATGGACTGCTGGCTTGTCATGTCTCTGGTAACTTCCAAAAGATTGGTCCATCGTCAATATGCTCCCTTTAGTGTAAGTCCATAGTCCAGATATCAGAGCAGGAAAGAGGCAAAATGGAGATGCTTTCAGGTTTTTTATACCTTCTCCCATGTGGAGGGACTGCTCTCGGTCTTTGTGGAATATAACAGGCACAAGATGGAGTCCAGAGTCACATGAGCAAGTCATATCCCATTACCTGCTTTGATGATTCACAGGAGCAGTCATTACCCATATTCTGGCTAAGGTGTCTACTGGAAGGCTCACCAGGCGGGGAGAAGCTTCTTCTGTGGCCCACTGTGAGAGTTAAGTGTTTTTTAACAGGCCATCAACTTGAATGGACCATTCACAATGTGTTGGCTAAACTGGATGTAAATTATTATGGGTGTTACCGCAGGAGCAAACACATTTGAAATACTGGTACATAGTCAATATTCATAACTTTAGATACAAAGATGATGCATGCATACAAACAAATAGGATAATCATATTTGATAGACTGTAACTTTTCCATTGATATCTTACATGACATGCTGTATACGTTTTGTTGCAATTGTCTAACAATGGCAATATTAATTATATAAATGGTCATGATTCAATCATACAGAATTGGGGGAGGGATAGCTCAGTGGTTTGAGCATTGGCCTGCTAAACCCAGGGTTGTGAGTTTAATCCTTGCAGGGGCCTCTTAGGGCTCTAGGGCAAAATCAGTACTTGGTCCTACTAGTGTAGGCAGGGGGCTGGACTCAATGACCTTTCAGGGTCTCTTCCAGCGCTAGGAGATAGGATATCTCAATTATTTTATTTATTTATTTAATCACAAATGGGTCTAATGGATTGCTGTATTGGGGGTGAGGAAGGAATTTCCCCTAAATCAGATTAGCAGTGACCTGAGGGATGTGTGCTGCCTTCTGCAGTGTGGAGCACAGGTCACTTGCCAATATATCTCAACCAATTCCTTGCCATTGCTGGGGCCTCAGGCATTGGTGCATCTCAGTCCCTCCTATTCTCTGTGTATGGCAAACAATAGCTTAGGGTTAGTCTACACTAGAATGGCTACATCAGGGCAGATGGACTGATGCAGCTGCATTGCTGTATCATATCTGGTGAAGACACTCTATGCTAATGGGAGAGCTCTCCTGTTGGTATAATAAATCCACCTACATGAGAGCCTCTTCTACCGACATAGCACTGTCCTCACTGGCGTTTAGGAGTGTGTAACTTATGTCACTTGGGGGTCACTTATTCGCACTCCTAAGTGACATAGTTATACTGACTTAAGTTCCTAGTGTAGAACAAACCTTAGCAACAGTAGCATTTTATATCCGTTTTACACAGGTGTGAATATACACACAAGATGCAAAGCACTGGAAAATCAGGCCCCAGAGCTGGGCTTTAACTAGGGTGGAATGAAGCTATGTGGGTATATGACACCACCGCCAACTCCCATGAATTCCCAGAACCTCAACTTTCAATTCTAAAACAAAACAAAACAAACAAAAACATCTCTAACCTGTATAATTAATCAGATAACTTTCAAGGGCTTTACCTAGAGCAGGGTTCATGACTCAGTTGTAACTTGAGTTAAATGATTGCCAATTAACATGTATGGAGTTTTTAGACTAGCACTTGCAAACAATTATTCCAGGATGCAAATGTTTGAGGTTCACACCCAGCTTAGCCCAACAGGGTTACAGTTACAAACACTACCTTAAAAAAGACAACATGTGACTTGAGTATCTCTAATGTAGTGATATTTATTTGAATCTGCATAAGGTCTGAATTGACAGCTGAGAGTTATTTGTCCCATTCATTGTAAGAAAGGGCATTTACTCAGAAACTTAAAGATTGTAATTTTAATATTTCACATTAACAACTTCAATGCTGATCAAAGCATATATAAGAAAGGAAAGGGTTCTACCACAAAGATCTGTTATAGAAAAAATAAATCTCATTTTGGTGGTACAGATTGGTATAGCTTGGGAGAGTACCACCACTAGAGCTGGTCAGAAATTGTCTGAATAGAACGTTTCTCTGTCAGAGAATGCTGCTTCATTGAAAGGAAAAAGTTCTGCTGTAATGCAAAGATTTCAGTTAGTCTTTTAAAGGAAACTAGTCAGGTTTTTGATGGAAACCTGCCTGGTTTCCTGCCAGCTCATCCACCTGCCTGCTTCTTCAGCAGCTCACCTGGTGGGATACCGTGGAGCCGGACCTTCTAGGTTTCTAGATCCTCTGCAGCCACCTGGTGGATGGCTGCAGAGCCAGAGTTTCCAGTCTCCTGGAGAGCCTGGGAATCAAGGAAGCATATTACATTTTAGAAACACTGAAACATTCCAGTAATGAGAGAGTTTCACTGTTCCCAAAACTTCATAGTTTGCTGCACTAATGAAATTTGCTTCCTGGACAGCTCCACTAATTTTTTTACCTGCTCAAGACTGGAAAAAGCTGAAGTACTCAATGTTTTTTTGCCTTGGTCTTGACAGACAAGGTCAGCTCACAGACTGCTGTACTGGGCAGCACAGTATAGAGAGGAGGTGAATAGCCCTCACTGGTGAAGAACAGGTTAAGGACTATTTAGAAAACCTGGCCATGCACAAGTCCATGGGGCCGGATCTAATGTATCCGAGGGTGCTGAGGGAGATGGCTTATGTGATTGCAGAGCCATTGGCCATTATCTTTGAAAACTCATGGCGATTGGGAGAGGTCCCGGACATTGGAAAAAGGCAAATATAGTGCCCATCTTTAAAAAAAGGAAGAAGGAGAATCCAGGGAACTACAGACCAGTCAGCCTCACCTCAGTCTCTGGAAAAATCATGGAGCAGGTCCTCAAGGAATCCATTTTGAAGCACTTGAAGGAGAGGAAGATGATAAGGAACAGTCAACATGGATTCACCAAGAGCAAGTCAGGCCTGACCAACCTGATTGCCTTCTATGATGAGATAACTGGCTCTGTGGATATGGGGAAAGTGGTGGACGTGACATATCTTGACTTTAGCAAAGCTTTTGGTACAGTTTACCACAGTATTCTTGCCAGCAAGTTAAAAAAGTATGGATTGGATGAATGGACTATAAGGTGGATAGAAAGCTGGCTAGATTATCAGGCTCAAAAGGTAGTGATCAATAGCTCGATGTCTAGCTGGCAGCCAGTATCAAGAGGAGTGTCCCAGGGGTCGATCCTAGAGCCAGTTTGTTCAACATCTTCATTAATGATCTGGATGATGGGATGGATTGCACCCTCAGCAAGTTCTCAGATTACACTAAACTGGGGGGAGAGGTAGATAAGGTGGATGGTAGGGATAGGGTCCAGAGTGACCTAGACAAATTGGAGGATTGGGTCAAAAGAAATCTGATGAGGTTCAACAAGGACAAGTGCAGAGTCCTGCACTTAGGACGGAAGAATCCCATGCACTGCTACAGACTGGGGACCGACTGGCTAAACTGCAGTTCTGCAGAAAGGACCTGGGGATTACAGTGTTTGAGAAGCTGGATATGAGTCAAAAGTGTGCCCTTGTTGCCAAGAAGGCTAATGGCATATTGGGCTGCATTAGTAGGAACATTGCCAGCAGATTGAGGGAAGTGATTATTCCCCTCTATTCGGCACTGGTGAGGCCACATCTGGAGTATTGCATCCAGTTTTGGGCCCCCCGCTGCAGAAAGGATATGGACAAATTGGAGAGAGTCGAGCGGAGGGCAACAAAAATGATTAGGGGGCTGGGGCATGACTTATGAGGCTAGGCTGAGGGAACTGGGCTTATTTAGTCTGCAGAAGAGAAGAGTGAGGGGGGATTTGATAGCAGTCTTCAACTACCTGAAGGGGGGTTCCAAAGAAGATGGAGCTCAGCTGTTCTTAGTGGTGGCAGATGACAGAACAAGGAGCAATGGTCTCAAGTTGCTGAGGGGAAGGTCTAGGTTGGATATTAGAAAAAACTATTTCACTAAGAGGGGTGTTTAAAACTGGAATGGATTACCTAGGGAGGTAGTGAAATCTCCATCCTTTGAGGTTTTTAAGGCCCGGCTTGACAAAGCCCTGTCTGGGATGATTTAGTTGGGGTTGGTCCTGCTTTGAGTATGGGGTTGGACTAGATGACCTCTTGAGGTCTCTTCCAACCCTAATCTTCTATGATTTTATGATTCTATGACAGAGCCAAACCTAAGGAGTTAGGCAGAGCAAAAGTAAACAACTGCACACCTTACTGTGATTGAGTCCCCAAGTGAGTAGAGCTTGGCATGATGATATGCTACTTAGAGAACCATTTCTCTGCAAACTGTTAGACATTCACTGTAGCTTACATTGTGAAAAAACTGAGACTAGGCCTACACTACGGGGGGGGGGAAGGGGGAGGTTGACCTAAGATACGCAACTTCAGCTACGTGAATAGTGTAGCTGAAGTTGCGTATTTTAGGTTGACATACCTGGCTGTGAGGACGGCGGCGAGTCAGCCGCTGCCATTCCCCCTCGACTCCGCTTCTGCCTCTCACCGCGGTGGATTTCCGGAGTTGACGGCAGAGCCATCGGGGATCGATTTTATCGCATCTACACTAGACGCGATAAATCGATCCCCAATAGATCGATCGCTACCCGCCGATCCGGCGGATAGTGAAGACGTGCCCTGACACCTACAGAGTATTGAGATGGTAGGCAGCCCTTATATTAATATATACCTGCGTAGTCCTGCTTCATGCAAAACATGCCTGTTTGCTGACAGAGTTATATTAATATAGTATATGAATTTTGAGAGAATTATAGTCTTGTTTCTAGTACTGAAGGATATGTGAAATAGATCTTTACCTAGATAGCTTAAGAGGGAACAATTGCCTCCTTCCCTTCCTCCCATGAAAGTATGTTTATTCTTATTAAACAGAAGGTTTCTGAATTTAAGATTTGTACATATTTTAACAATGTATGGAAGTGCAATCAGGCTTTTGTAAGTGTGTGAGTATAGATTTTTGCTTGTTACGAGTGTATGGCTTGAAAAGAAAGCTTAAAAAAGGAAAGAGTTGCTGGAATTTCCAGGAAGAAAACCTCTCTCAGGAAAGCCCCTGTAAATTCCTACTGCCTTTAGTTAGAAAGCTAGGCATTAAATAAAGACATGGAGGGAAGGAGTGAGAGAGCTTTCTGTAAAATTAGTTGAGTTTATATTGGCAGGAAGTTTTGATTCTTTTCCCTTTTAATCATGGGTAGCATTTTCTCATTATACTGCTCTATTTAAAGAGAATTATAATTGACTGACATTCAAAAATAATAGTGGCAAATACAGATTAGCTGCATATATGTGTGGATAAGTACTTGAAAACTGAAGCACTTAGAAGAAGTAGATCAAAGCAGGGAATAACTGAGCCACCTAGTCATAGGTGATGAAGGAAAACCAAGCCATTTAATTTCCTCATTGTACAAAGAGGCTGAACAAAAATCCTCTGTTTTTTAGCTAAGCTGCCCCAGTCACTTTTAAGGCTATGGCTGTATTGCTGGGAGGAAATAGCAGAGTTTTCTGGTTAATCAGGCCCTGGGGTTTTTAAATTGGGATGCTTTGCTGCTACCAGTGGCCAAGGAGATTATGGGTGGAAGGGAAAGATTCCTATTAACTGTGCGACTCAAGTGGCCTCTGTAATATGGGGAGCTATGCTAGGCTGGAGCAGTCTGCCCTTTGCCTCCTACCTGCAGGAAGCTTTTATACTTCTGTGCTATGGAGGGGCAAAGTGTTGATTACCATGGTGGCTCACATGCTGACTGCTTTCTGACACACTCCAGTGGCACAAAGCAAGTGGAAAGACAGCTTAGCCAACTACCTAGATGTTTGCCTTCTGTAATGCCTATGTGGTGGAGAGGCAGTTATGTGTCTGTGTGACAACCCCCAGCTGGACAAGGAGTGATCCCAGAGAAAAAAAGAGGACATGTCCATGGCTTAACTGCCTTCCAGCTATCCCTCACAGCCAGAACAGCTGATTGGGGCTAGGGGTGGGTATAAGTTAGACCAGCCTTTCTGCTGCTCTAAAGTATGCCAGGAACCTGATTGGTCACTGGCTAGTCTCAGGATAGGAGTCAAGAAAGCATCATTAAACAACTGTTGCACCTACCCCATTTGAACTAGAGATTCTATTCCTTAATTTGTTTTGTTTTAAATAGACTATCCATTACATTTTTCTTTTTGTGGAAACAGGACTGGGTCCATAACATATATGTAATGCAGCAGTATCTGTGCTGTTTGTAATAGACTCTTGTAAGATGTTTGATTTAGTACTACATTCTGACTTTTCTTTCTTTTTTTTTTTAAAGCACTTATACAATATTAGTAAACTACATGTTAAATAGATTGAGAACTGGCTAACTGACAGATCTCAAAAAGTGTCATCAATGGGTAATCATCATCATATGAGGTGTTTTTCATATGAATCAGCCCAATGCTGTTGACTATTTTCTTTAGTGATCTAGAAGTAAATATAAATTTATGGATGACACAAAGATTGGAGGAGTGGTAAATAATGAGGACAGAGCAGTCATACAGAACAATCTAGATCACTTGGTTAACTGGAGCCAACCAAATGCGAAGTGATATATTTAAGAACAAGGAAATGCAAATGACAAAGATTTAGGGGTCTCAGTGGACAGGCGACTGAACATAAGCTCAAATTGTTGTGGGAAAACAGGCTAATGCAATGTTTGGATGTATAAACAGTAGAGTAATGAATGAGTAGGGAGATGATTTATGTCTGTATATGGGATTGGTGAGACTTTTACTAGAATATTGTGTCTCATTCTGGTGACCATATTTTTAAAAGAATGTTGAAAAGTTGGAGAGAATGCAGAAAAGAGACACAAGTGATTCAAGAGCTACAGAAAATGCCTCACTTTGAGATATCAATCTGTTTATTTTAACAAAAAAGATGGGAAGGGTGCTCTTTAATCCAGTGAAGGAAGGCACAGGAATGAGTGGCTGGAAGCGGAAGCAGAAAAAATCATGTTGGAAATAAGGCACACATTTTTAATAGTGAGGGGGGATTAACCACTGGAACAAAGTACCAATGGAAGCAATGGATTCTCCATCTCTTCATGTTTTCAAGTCTGGATGCTTTTCTGGAAGATTTGCTTTAGTCAAACCCAAATTACAGGGTTCAATTATGGGGTAACTGGATGAAATATAAAGGTCTATGACATACAGGCCAGACTGGATAATCTAATGGTCCCTTCTAGCCTTAAACTAATGAAATCTATGAATGCTCGTTTTCCTCTTCTGTATACTGCAAATTGTTTGGACAAAGGTAGTCTCCATACAGGAGGCTGAAATTATTACTGAGATTTTTAGTCCACATTTGAGGGCAAGTGAGACAATGGGGATCATGAGGAACTAAAGGACCTGGAGACAGTTTCACATGGATGAAATATTTTTGACACACACTTTGAGTCAGAAGGTGTGGTGGTGGCCAAATGGTTTGGGGACAGTGAAGTACATCTTGCTCACTGATGAAAAACATCCTAACTCTGGTCAATTAATGGTGAATTAATTACATTTGTGTAATGACTCTTTATGTTCATTCTAGTGCTAACTTTGCCTTTTTTTGACATGTTCATTTAAGATGTGATTTTTATGTTGGGCTTTTTTGTAGGAATTGTTCTGTCCTCCATAATGAGTGTGTGCAGCAATGATTTAGGAGTAGCTATGAAATTAGTGTGAGGGAGACAGAATTTTTGTAGAAGACAAATTCAATGCCTAATTTCACAGCTCTGTGTGTGAATTGGTAGGGATATATACACTGTACAATATGGTGTCTATTTTATACATACAATGAAATAACAAAATGAAAAACTTTTTTATTTCTGAAACCAGTAAAGGTTCTTAAGTGGCAAACAGTATACTTGCCTATCAAAGCCCAAGCACTTAGAAGTAAGGAAATGACTAGCTAAGGACATTGTCAATCTTATACAGATAAGATGATAAACACATTATTCATATGCATAAAGAAATGCATTTATCATCATAACTCACCAGACTTAACTATGACTGGTTGATGTTGCTAGTTTTTTTTAAGTAGAACTGCAGTGTTTGATTTCAAAATCTAAAATATTAAAGGGCTGAGAGGTGGGAAATATCAGGTAACACATTTATCAATTTAGAGTGGAAATGTTTTGGTAAAGTATTCATTGCTATTTTTTAAGAATGGTCTGCCCTTATGATCAGAGACCTGAACAATCCACATAGAATCATAGAAGATTAGGGTTGGAAGAGAGCTCAGGAGGTCACGTAGTCCAACCCACTGCTTAAAGCAGGACCAACCCCAACTAAATCATCCCAGACAGGGCTTTGTCAAGCCAGGCTTTAAAAACCTCTAAGGACAGAGATTCCACCACTCCCTAGGTAATCCATTCCAGTGCTTCACCACGTGCCTAGTGAAATAGATTTTCCTAATATCCAACCTAAACCTCCCCCACTGCAACTTGAGATCACTGCTCCTTGTTCTGTCATGTGGCATCACTAGAAACTCCTTTTTGGAACCCCCCACCCCCTTCAGGTAGTTGAAGGCTGCTATCAAATCCCCTCTCACTCTTCTCTTCTGCAGACTAAATAAACCCAGTTCCCTCAGCCTCTCCTCATAAGTCATGTGCCCCAGCCCCCATTTTATCTTTTCTGCCACACATTGTGTGTAATTTTATACATACATTGGATTGGCCTGAAAATTATACATATAAATTACATATATAGTTTTAATAAGAAAAGATATTGCTTTATCATCAAAGTATGTGTGTAGACTTGCATTTAAGACTAATGTGTATATGTACATTATCTTTTCCAAAGGTTTTTGTTCTTTGTATTTTGACATTACTGATAAAAATAAATTTTGGTTTTTTAATCAGATTTAAGATGTAATTAAATGAGGTTTTTGGTTTGTATGGGGTGGGTGGGGAGACACGAATTCAGCCTTGTTATCGTAAAGCAGCTGCCATCTTATCTACAGAGTGGTTATCTCCTCTCCATAGCAAAACACACACCTGCAGAGCCAAGACTGGTACCCTCTACTTCTTGATCCAGTTGTAGGAATATTGTTATGTTCCTTTTAAGACACAACTAGCTAGTCAAAGGCAGCATGCGCTTTCAAATACAGAGACCTATGTTTTCAAAAGAAGTCACTCATTTTTAGGTGCCCAGTTTGATATACTTTGGGCCTGATTTTCAGAAGTATTAAGCAACCATAGCTCCCACTGAAATCAATGGGAAATGTATCTAATGGATACCTCTGAAAATCAGACTCAAGTTGGGATGTGTAAAAATGAAGGCACACAAAATCAGGTGCTTCTCTCAGACTTTTAGCCATAGTGCCAAATCCTGCTCCTACTGAAGCCAATGATTAAAAACTCTTGTTGACTTCAGTGGGAAAAGACTAGGTCCATAACTTTTATTAAGAATAAGGATGGATGCTGAACTATTTACAGCAGAAATTTTCTGACTTTAACTGTAATATAGATTTATGAAAAATAGCTGGCACCCAAATTTACAGAGATTTAATTATATGGAAAGCTTAGCGGTGATATGACGATTTTGAACACAACTGGTACAAGAACCATGTAATTTTCAGGCCAATACAATTTATGTATAACATTACTCACAATGTATGGTAGAAAAGATAAAATGAGAGCTCATCGTCAGGTTTGCTTAGGTCTTGGATCATAAAGGCAAACCATAGCAGAGCCCAGGCTAGAAATATATCCTCTCAAGGGAAGAGGGTTGGAATAATAGATGACACCGGAGCAGTGTGACTCTGGGTATGATACAGTAGCCATGAAAGTCCTTCCATTGACTTTAGTGGGTTTGGATCAGTCCTTCAGTACTTTGCTGAACTGGTGCTCTAATAAATTATTTGGGGGTTAAGCATGTGCTTAAGTGCTTTGCTAAATAGGGGCTAAGAACCTTGAGTTATATTTGAACGTTTGTGAATGTGCATGCTTTACTTACATTAGAATGTGTATATATATATGGATGTTTATAGTGATACTGAAGGGGACTTACCACTTGCCAAGTTTTATGAAGCTGTTTAAAGTTGGCCTTTTGGATTCTTTTCTTTACAAATACTTACTTTAACAATGAAAATGCTGATACAAGCAAAGTGCTATTATAGTAGACATTTACTACAATAACCACAATTAAAATCCTCAGTACTAAGGCATTCAGGCATTAGAGTATCATGTTGTTCGAAGGCTTTTGCCAGAGTGACTGGTGGGGGGGGGGGGGGGGGAGGGGGAAGGGAACAGAGGTTGTTTTCTTTTTTTAGGTGACTTTTGTTTTGAGTTCTCATTAGTGCTGGTCATTCTATATTCAGTACTTTCCGACTGATTTTTTTTTCTCACCTAATTTTAAGATGCTTTCTGTTGTGTAAAAGAGGGCACCAAGCTGTGTGCACAGTGAAAGAAAAGGAATGCCTACTGTGATTTAGAAAGCATGCTTATGTTCTCCGCTTATATTTTAGCATATGTGAGATACCAACATAAGGTGGCATGTAAAGTTTTTAATGAGAAGTATAAACCTAGGGTTACCATATTCTGTGCCTCCAAATGGAGGACACTCCACGGCCCCCGGCCCCGCCCCGAGCCCCGCCCACCCCCCCCGCCCCAACCCCACCCCCTCCCCAAAGTCTCCGCCCCCTCCCCTGCTTCCCGCGAACATTTAATTCGCGGGAAGCCTGAGCAGGTAAGGGGGATGTGGGGGGGAGGAGGCGCGGCCCAGGCTGGCCCCCTGGCGGCTCCAGCCTGGGTCGGCTCGGGCCCTGGGGTGCCGGCCCCGGCCCCCGGCCGACCACCCCCGGCCCGCCCAGCACTGCCGGCCCCCGGTGCACCCCCCAGCTCCCCGGCTCCCCGCCGGCCCGGCTCCCCGGCTGACCGGGCTCCCCGCCGGCCCGGCTCCCCGCCGGCCCGGCTGACCGGGCTCCCCGCGGGCCCGGCTCCCCGCGGGCTCGGCTCCCCGGCTGACCGGCTCCCCGCGGGCCCGGCTGACCGGCTCCCCGCGGGCCCGGCTGACCGGCTCCCCGCGGGCCCGGCTCCCCGCCGGCCCGGCTGACCGGCTCCCCGCGGGCCCGGCTCCCCGCCGGCCCGGCTGACCGGCTCCCCGCCGGCCCGGCTCCCCGCCGGCCCGGCTGATCGGCTCCCCGCCGGCCCGGCTGATCGGCTGCCCGGCTGACCGGCTCCCGGCCCGGCACCGCGCCCCCGGCTCTCCCTCCGGCCCCGCGCCCGGCCCGGCACTGTGACCCTGGTTCCCGGCCCGGCACCATGCCCCCGGCCCTGCACCGCCGGCCCGGCCGAGCACCACCGAGCCCTCCCGATTTTCCCGGACATGCCCGGCTTTTGGGGATTTCCCCCCGGACGGGGATTTGAGCCCCCAAAAGCCGGACATGTCCGGGAAAATCCGGACGTATGGTAACCCTAATAAACCTACTATATTGTCTCTTTGGAAGATATATAAGTTTAATTCAGCCTTGCAAAATATTATCAGCCCAGATACAGAATTTACTTGCCAGCCCCTACCATCATGATGAAAAATTCATTGCTACACATGCCTGACCAAAAAGGACTGGATTCACGTAAGTGGATGACTAAAATTCTGCTTGGCTGGTTCTGTTACAGAACAGCTACTGAATGGCGACAGGATCCATGAATCAGATTAAAAAGACAGGAAGACCACAGCTTTATTATTCATAATGCATAGCTTAGCTCTTGGGGAAAAAATGTGTGTATGGTAGGTAAACCACGTTCGTTTACAGCTCAGCCACTGTCTGGCTGCTAGAGTCCACTCTGTATCAGAGAGGTTCTTGGCCGACATGCACTGGCAAACATGCAGTATCTTAAAGAGCATAGCAAAGTATCTGAATTCCTTAGACCCCCAAAAGCAGACTGCAGCACTTACATAGAATGAGTTAAGATTAACTCTTGAGACTGTTAAAATTCGAAGGACTAAGGCAATTTGTTACTTATGCAAGAACTTAATAAATTATTTTCAGCTTGAAGTCCTGGTCTCGCAGGTAAACTAAAAGTTGCACTGTTTGTGGCTTTTAATGAATTCCACCAATTAAGAAGAAAACAGAAAGATATTAATCTGTTTTTTCTTGAATATTCTACATTCCCTAAAATGGCCACTGCGCCATGAATAAAATTCTGTAATTTTTTTAAAAGAAAAAAAAAAAAGGAATAATTAGGCTCTTAAAAATCAAAGCTATTAACCCTCAATGAAAACTGCCATTAGCACTTTCACACCAGACTGCAAGCCATTGAATTCAGTGACTGTTCTTTTGACTGAGCAGTGTCAATCTGTCAACTTCCTAGGGATTATGTTTTGAAAGCGTGGACAAATTCAATAAGAGTGGTTGATTCTATTCCAAAATGGCAGACTGAAATGCCCTAAACAAGGGTTTTAATCCCATTAGCTATGAGGGGGAATGCTCCACATGTAGCTCCGAAGATGCACATATTCACTCTCAAGAATTCACATTTCTTCACTCACCCTCTAGGACTTCACAGACATCCTTAAATTTCTGGGACAGCCTACAAGTCTAAAATGATCTTTTATTCCCCACGTCTTATCAAATCCTTGGCATATCTTCCATGACTGGCAAGAAGGGTACCAACTGGGACCATGCCTCTTTATGCTATGGAATCCATTAGAACTTTGATTAAGAACATCAAATCCTTTCACATAGCTCACCAAACAGCTGTCAGATGGTAATGATTGTGGGTATTACCTACATGAACCATAATCAAACCAATAACCTAGAGATGAAAAGCTCCATATCCCATTGATTGCCTGGTCAGTGATGTGCTGCCAAGATCATCCTCAAAATATTTCACTTCACTTGGCAATATATGCAACATTCCCTGGGATGAAATACCCTTCATTCCCTCAAGTCCCCACCAAAATCCTCTATCTCATACCTTTACCTTCCCCACACCCCTTCAAAATCCAAACCTTGTCAATTCTCCTCTCCCATATCAATCAGTGAGGTAATGAGTGGTTCTTTTTTGGGTTATTTGGAGTGTATCCCTGTGTGCTGGTTTGGGGGGAACAGAACTCCATGAGTCTTCCCAGAACCAACTCATCACACCTATGCTAGGACTGGGCTGGTAGCCTGTGGTGAGAGGTAAGATGCAGTGAGTACAGGACTCTTATGTTACCCAGAGAGTAGTGGGCTGGCCTCAAATTCACTCTTCCTCATGCTTACAGTGGTTGCAAGTACTATGTGAACATTAAAATAAAACAAGCAAAATGACTCTCTTAGAACCAAGAGCTTTCTCATTTTGATTAATGTCCCATCGGCAGCTCTGATTTCATATTTGAATTGTCTTTTAGCATTTTGTCTGTTTTTGTATCCGATCCTTTTTTTTTTTTGTAAGACAAAAAAACTCAGTGTGGCTTATAACTCCAGTCTGAGGAAGTTTACTGAGGTACTTCAGTATGTAAAGAAAAACCAGAACTGCAGTCACTTGCTGAGGCATTTCAGCTTGAAAGACTGTAGGGATTAATCCTGCATTCCCTTATCACCCAAAATTCCCTGTAGATCAGTCACATAGAATGTAAAGAGAGTGAACTATGAGATGTGGGGGAAAAAAGGAATTGTGAAGACAGGGAAAAACTATTGGACAAAGTGAGTATTCACCCACGAAAGCTTATGCTCCAATACATCTGTTAGTCTATAAGGTGCCACAGGACTCTTTGTTGCTGTTTTTAAATTGTTCTCCTTCTATCAAACCGATAGTTAGTGCGCCAAATTCTCCTTTCTTACATACACTGATGCAGCTCATCACTGATTTCAACAGGGTTGTAGTGGTATAAATGAGAGGAGAATATGAGCCAGTGTCAAAATATAAAGATCATTGGAAAAAAATTGTGTGGGAACAATAGGTCTCTTCTTGATAGACAGTATGTATTCAGGGTTTCAGTGAAGATACCCATTCAGGGTGAAGAAAACTGAAGACTTGATTGTTATTTGTAGGTAAAATTAAAATAGTATGTTTATTTATGAAAATCAGAACCTCTAAAATGCTATGCTTTAGAAATAGAAACGTTTCTTTTTGCAGGGGTAAAGATGGCACCAAGAGGTGGGGCCACATTAAGAAGGCTGTTCCCTTGGCCTCTCAAGGATTGGAGAGCTCACAAGACTCTAATGATGTCATTTAAAATATAGTAAATCCCATCAGATATCTGACTTTTTAGATGTTATTTTGTCTCGAAGTTTTGGAGTCCAAAAATGTGTAGGGAATATAGGTTCTTAAGTTCATAATCTGCCTCATTCCAGAGAGGAAATGGAAATACTATATGTAGGCTGTGCTGAACGTGTTTATAGTTCGCTAGTTTCACTCTTACTTTCTTCTTGATTTTTACTTTCAGCTATTTTGGAATTGCTTTTCTTTGTATGCTACCAGGGCACCTGCACTACATTAGATGTATTCTTATATTTTGAATGATACACTCTAGAGCTTCTTTTCTCTTTCCTTCCCCCCTCCTCTCTCTTTTACTGGCCAGGTATAGAGTAAAGTGATCAATGTCATGAAATAACTTGTTCGGGGAAAGAGGGAAATCAGCTTAGTTGACTTTACAAGCAGTTGCTTCAGGGCAAGCTACAATTACGTTGTTTTTTTTAAAAAACTGCTCCTTCTTTGCCCAGTCTCTCCTCATACACCAAACCTTCTAGGACATTTTTTGCTTGACAGGGATGCTTATAGAAGACTGGCACTGAGAAGTTTTGGTCTGTATTCTGTGTAATTTGAGTCCTGTTGCATCCGGTTCTTCAGTCTTTCTAGAAGGTACATCAGGAGGAATTCCACTGAAATCAATAGAATTGTACCAATGTAAAACTGGTATAAGCGAGTGAAGTATTGGACTCTTGTGTGTTGTGTAGTTTTCAGAAATCTTTTGTAGAGGGTGCAACTACTGGAGATTTTAGAAAAGGAATTTATGCTATGATAGGTATACTCGAGTACTTTCATTGTATGACGGAGCTAACACTGGTAGCCATCTCCTCACTAAGCTTACTAATGGTGCTGTGAGAAGGGCTACTGATAAGGTCTTAGTGGCATTCTTTTATCAGGAAGTTCTTGAGAGGTGGTGTGGAGCTTCAAGCATGGAGCTTCAGCATTTCTTCGCGTGTACATATAACATAGCTTGTATCTGCCTGATAAGAAAATTATATGTTGTGATTTCCCCTTTGTTCAGTTTTCTTCCCTAACTGAGGACTCTAGCATGAAATGCAACCATCTGCAGAGAGCCTATACAGCACCCAAGTCCCACTTAAGCCCTATTTTGATGGTGTAGCTTCATGTGGGTCCTCTGTTAGGGTGACTTTCACCTTCAGCAAAACACGAGATAAGAGGAAAATAATAAGGGAGGCCAAATTCTGTACTCAGCTATGTGGCTATGCCTGCAAATCCTATTGTTTTCAAAGACAATTGCATGTGGACAGTCACTTAGAGACCACAGCAATTAGTGCTGCCTCATACCTAGATAATAGAGCTGGTCACTATTTTTCAGATGAGATTTTTGATTTTGATAAAACCACACTTTCAAATAGGAGAAACAACTCAATTTCAACAACTTTTTTTTCAATTTTCCAATCAGGGAAACTGAAATAAAAAATCATCTTGAATTCACACTGACATGTCGAATCACTTCAGTGGACAATGTCAACATTTTCTATTTCTATTCAAATTAGAAACTTTTTGGAATTTCTTTTTGCACAAACTTTTCATAGTTTTACTGTTTCACTCCAATTTGAAAGGAAAGGTAATTGTAAAATGTTGAAATTTCCAGTGAACAGAAAATTAATTTTTTGAACAGCTGAAATTACAATTTTATAGAAGTTTGGCCCCAATGCGTTTCTTTTGGCAATTACAATTAGTAGTGCTTGCTTGCCCCACTCATATGTTTCAACTCTCATTTAAGATATTTAACATAAATTATAGTTAAATAAACTTTGCCTCCTGTTCTTCAACCCCCCATACCCACCCTCAACACACATATATACCTCCTCAATTGCTTGTCATCTGCATTGTTCTTTGAGCAGCTGTTTTCAAGCCTGTAAAATAAATCCTATGAGAGCACTTCTGTCAATGCATTATCCACCCTGGATTATTTGCTTGCTCCTTTCACTATTAATTCATGAGACTGTTTCCCCCTCCTTTGTACGGAAATATTAACATATAATTAAGATACAAATCCAAATGTGAGCACATAATAACAGGAAAGCCATTTGAGGGAAACAAAATTGCAGCAGTGACAAGTTCCAGAAGAGGGCTGCAGCTGAAGATTAATTGGTGAGCACTCATACTGACAACAGATAACTTGTATGTATTACATCCACAGAGGGAGTGAAAGAGCTGGAGTCAGACTAACCACATAATTGAGGGAGACTGCTTTTGCCTAAAGTATTCCTAAGTCTGCTTAACCCTATATTTGAAATTATTCCTTTTGTTAAATATTAGGCCAGTCACAATTGGTGTAAATCAGAATAGCTCCACTGACATAAAGGGCACTGCAAAAGTTGACAATTGCTCAGGATCTGGGTCTCATATGTCCGTTCTAGGGTCCACCAGTAGTTAGGACACAAGGAAAATTGCGTAAAGGTCAAGCTACTGGATCAGCAAAAGAGCTAATGGCATTGTGAATTTGTTTGTCATTTACCATTAAAATCTTATGAGGCATACAACCAATGAAGGCAACATCCCATGGGTGTGGTTTCAGGTGCTGTGGGTTTTTTTAACTCATAGAATCATAGATGATTTGGGTTGGAAGAGACGCTAGGACGTCATCTAGTCCAACCCCCTGCTCAAAGCAGGACCAAACCCAACTAAATCATCCCAGCCAGGGCTTTGTCAAGCCAGGCTTTAAAAACCTCTAAGGATGGAGATTCCACCACCTCCCTAGGCAACCCATTCCACTGCTTCACCACCCTCCTAGTGAAATAGCGTTTCCTAATATCCAACCTAGACCTCCTCCACGCAACTTGAGACCGTTGCTCCTTGTTCTGTCATCTGGCACCACTGAGAACAGCTGAGCTCCATCCTCTTTGGAACCCCCTTTTAAGTAGTTGAAGGCTGCTATCAAATCCTCTCTCACTCTCTCACTCTTCTCTTCTGCAGACTAAACAAGCCCAGTTCCCTCAGCCTCTCCTCGTAAGTCATGTGCCCAGACCCTGATCATTTTCGTTGCCCTCCTCTGGACTCTCTCCAATTTGTCCACATCCTTTCTGTAGTGGGGGAACCAAAACTGGATGTATTACTCCAGATGTTGTCTCACCAGTGCTGGCAACGCTCCTACTAATGCAGTCCAATATGCGGTTAGTCTTCTTGGCAACAAGGGCACACTGTTGACTCACATCTTTACATTTGTTATGAAAATTGTATCTATTGTTAGTGAGACGAAGCAGAGAACAGAATTTTAGTTTTACCAAAAATTGTTTGATGTTGGTACAAAACAAAGGATTTCCAAGCAGAGATGTTAAACTGTGGGAGATGTCCTTTGACAAAAACAGCTCATTTGCCATAAGGAGGGGGGAGCTCACAAAGGGAGAATTTCATCAATTGTAGGTAGTAGAAAAAGGAAACCTCATGAGGATAATTTTAAGTAATGAGTCTGCCAACAGCTGCATATTAGCTTGAGTTGATACTGCAGTGAAATGGGGATCCATGCAAAGTTAATTATACTGAGAATAGCATGGGAATGAAGAGCACAATTATTGTGATTTCTATGAGTAGATTATCAATAAATGGAGCTATAAAGATGTAGTTAGGGTCTAAAATATTCACATTCCTGTAACAAAGAAACTGTCATTTTTATCACACACACTGATGTATGGAGATAAATTGCCTGTCACTTACACTGCTTAAACTTTGTATTGTATGCATATTAAGTTGTGTGGAAGCCCACATTTAGTCTGTCTGCTTCTTCTAGGTGATGCCTCTTATTCATAATGCTGTTGTCTTGCATGTTTTGAATTCATTATGTGACTATGAAGTTGAGTTGTTCAATGGCACAGTATAAGGGATGGAATAAAGGGGCACTGACTGAGCCCTTTTGGGGAGGTGGAAATCACCTGTTCTTCGAGAGCAATTCAAACACAATTATCCCAGTTCTCGAGAGCCTGCCCTTGACTTTTCAGAACAATGTTTGCAATGTAAATACAATCCCATCTCCTTAGGCTGGCATCAAATACAGAATACAAAACCAACAAAAAAGTATTAAGGCGTTTGTTTGATAAACCAGTAGTAACTCAGTAGACATGACTTGGCAAAAATAAATGACAAAATATCTGTCAAATAACCAAGTCTTGCTTAAATTACAACCAAGTCAGACAGGTGCAGAGATATGATCCACATACTGAAGTAATTGACATCAGATAAAGGTATTGATATTCTGTTCTATACAGGCAATTCAGTTAGATTATAATACTCATGTAGGTCTCATTTTGCTAAGGAACACAGTAACACAAATAACTGGCATCTAACTCTTTTGTGAGATGAATATATTTTATGTGCACTATTATATATTTTATGTCCAGTCATTCATGCTGAAACCTTGTGAATAAATGTAAAGTCTCGCTAGATAATTCTTAATACAGAGCTAATGTGTAAAAATGAATAGAGTTAGTCATTTGAGAGTGCTAAACCCTGATGCATCCGTACATGGCAGTAGGACATATGAATCCCCTTAATTCTGTACAACTGCCTAGCAACTTTGAAACCAACTCTGACAGTCCAATGCCAAAGATGGATAACCTGTCCCCATTGTACTACCTCTGTCCACACCCACTAATCTAGAGGTCAGATCCATTTTGCTACTAGGAGGAAGGGAGGAAAAAAGACAGAGCTCATGCAAATATACTTCATAAGAAGACAACCCTTGGATCTTCTCTCTCTTCTATGGAAGGAATAGTAGGGATTGGGAGTGGTTGCTAGGGAACTCTGTTCCTTAAGCCTCCAATGAGTGGTGAGGTCTGGATTTGCACCATTGGTTTTGGTTCACAACTGCTAGCTGGGAGATGATTCTCATGGGCTACACATCCCATTTAGTCTTCCTGATTGAACACATGCACAATGCTTCCCTTCTGTCTTCCACATAGTGAGACAGAATGGTGGTTGACATTTTTGAAGCCTAATTTTCAATAGCATACCAGCTGTGCCAAAACAGCTTTGTTGCTTTTCTACAAAGAACAGAGACTTAAGATGGCAGAAATCATTCCATGATTGTGTGGTAGGCTGCTATGATGGACTAGTCTTTCAAAGCAAAGAGACACACAGAACACCAATCAACTATGTAGGCTGTGGAGAGAGGTTTGATTGCCATGTTGGTGCTTACATCCAGAGTTGCGGAGTGTTCCCAACTCCATTTGCCTGCAATGGGAGCTCTGGTGTTCACCACCTGAAAATCAGACCCCAGGTACTGTATCAACTTTTGAGAGGTACTTCTGCTTGACTCCTATCCAGCAATCTTCATCAGAGCCCAGCCAGGCCATGCATACCAGACACTCCTCCCCTCAGAATAGCCAGGGCCTGATTTTTGGTCACAGTGAAATAATTGTCTCAACAGAGAACTGTGTTAATAAACCCTGTCCTTTCTTTCCTCTTAAAGTACATTGGAATGTGTGGGTTTCCTTTCCTGCTATAGACCAGTTACCTGCAGGTGTACTTACTGTATGTCCTATGTAGTGAAATAACAATGTTCACGTGAAACTGCTGATCTTCTCATCCACCCTTAACCACCTCCATCTTCAAAATGCATTCATATTCAACTAGTATCAAGTTAGACATTGTCAGTTCAGACTGAATATTGTGTTCATTTTCTGTTTTGTTATTTTGCAGAATTATATTTAAAAAAAAATAGCATTGGCTTTAAGAAGCCTTCATTCAACAGGCCCTTTTCAGTCATCATCTTTAGTCATCCTTTCTGAACTAATGGAAAATATGTAATGGTTTAAAAGTAATAAGCAATAGTCTTTATGCTAATATTGACTGTTTGGACACCACCAATTCTCAGTACTTGTGTTCCTTTCAGAGTTCTAGCTACCTAGCAAATGTGAAACCAGCTCTGTGATATTCTGATGGAGAAGATGTATCACTTCAGTACGGTGCTACTATAGCTAAGCGGGCAATATAAATGAAATTGCTGCACTACAAATAACCGTTAAAGTCTAAGATGTTAAATTCTGATTCTGTATCCTGCATCACAATATAAGCAAAGAACCACAAACCTCTGCATATATCAAATATACTTCCTTGTTTCTTTACGAAAAAAATTGTCAGGACAGGTCTAGATAGGGAAAGCCTGCTTATAGAAATGGCATATCTCATATGTTCAGTATCAGTCAGGTCTCTTTCAGTATTCTAATCTCATAATTTTCAGGTGATAGATAGATAGAGACTAATATATGAATTGTATGGTCAGAATAAAATCTCTGAAGATGTAAATATGAGTTCCATTTGGATAAGCATCTGAAGTACAGATGATCTGTGTATTTATATGACCCTATGTAGGAGGCTACATCACTAATCTTGTGAGTTCCACAACAGTCATTGTTTCCTCAGATATTTCTTTGCAGGAGAACTTTGAAAATCAGTGATAGGGTTCATTTGATCTGGCAGTTTATCTTTTAGGTGCAGCTACATTTGTTAATACTCTGAGTTATCCCTACCGATGACAGCTCAGAATGAGATGCACACTTCTGATAGGGAACCTATCTGTGAGACCGTGAGAGGGAAGGTGCCATGTTGAGACTAAGGATATTTGGATTCAATTCCCAGCTCTGCCACAGATTGAGACTTTGGGCAAGTAATGTAATTTTTCTATTTCTCATTTCCCCAATTGCAACTGAGAAGGATACTTCTTTACATCACAGGGGGTTAATATAAATGAATTGATGTTTTGTGAGATGATCTGGTACTATGGAGATATTTGCCATAAAAAAAAGCTTAACACTTTGTCTCTGTGCTCTGGATTTAACAACAGGCCTCTTCCAAGATTGTCCAAATTAGTGAAATTACAGTTCTAGTTTGATGTGCCTGATCATGGGTGAATTTCCATTTCTTAGCAAATTTAGTTAGTAACCAAGGCCACTCTGTTCAAACTTTGACAGTTGAGAACTAAATCCTTATTATAGTTCAGAGTAAAAGTTGTCCCCACATATCCATATCAATAATTTAACACATGTTAAAATATTTGCAATCCAATAAGCTTTATAGAAATATGTTCTTTGATTATTTTTGTGATATCTGTAATACACCATTATGGCTTGAGCAGAGGGATACATTCATTTCCTGACACATCAGGAAAACATCCACTCACACTGAAGGCTTCCACCTAATCCTAACTCAGTATTTGGAAGATTATTCTGATTTTTGTCAAAGCAATTCTAATAGTACTTGTAATATTCAAAGGTCCTGAAATCATTTTGATGACCTGTGCAGTGTAGTCATATTGCAGTGTGATATTGTGATAGTGTGGTGTCTTGATGCAACATTTTACACTGGATTACTGTTTTAACACAAGTAGGCAGTGATCACACAACCTCCCTTAACTTTGTGGCTTGATGATACATTAGAATGATGAGCCAGCTGGGTGAATATTACAAAAAAAGTATTCATAGAGTTTAAGGCCAAATGGGGCCACTAGATCATCTAGTCTGACCTGTATATCACAGGCCACCAACATCACCCAGCATCTGCACATTAAACCCAACAACTGAGATAAGACCAAAGTATTACAGTGCACCAGAGATTAGACCAGTGGTGGGCAACCTGTGGCCCATCAGGGTGATCTGCTGGTGGGCCACCATACCATTTGTTTACATTTGCACGGCCACCCGCAGCTCCTAGTGGCTGAGATTCGCTGTTCCCAGCCAATGGCGCTGCTTCACGCAGCGACCATTGGCCAGAAACAGTGAACCTCAGCCACTGGGAGCTGCAGACGGCCGTGCAAATGTAAACAAACGGTCTGGTGGCCTGCCAGCAGATTACCTTGACAGGCCATGTATGGCCCGTGGGCCACAGATTGCCTTCCACTGGATTAGACTATAATGTGCCACAGGCAGAGAATAGGAGGTACTGAGGTGTACCAGTGCCCACAATGGCAGGGAAACGATTATGCAAGATATACTTAGATGATACTGGTAAGTGCCCTGCACCCCTGTACTGCAAAGGAAAATGAAATCCGCCCAAGTTCATTGCCAATCTGACCTAGGGGAAAATTCATTCCCAACCCCGCACTGGGCAATCATTTAGACCCTGAGCATGTGAGCAAGAATCAGCCAAGCACCTGAGAGAGAGAATGCTTGATACCACCTGGGAGTCCTGACCTTCCCTGTCCAATGTCTCATCTGTTGGTCCTGCTTTGAGCAGGGGGTTGGACTAGATGACCTCCTGATGTCTCTTCCAATCCTAATCTTCTATGATTCTATTATATCTCCAGTTTTGGCCACCCTGGATGTTTCAGTGAAAGGACATAAAGATGCACCCCTTCCAGAACACAGGAAACAAATTAAAAGCCATATATTTGCTCTGTCAGTATTTATGATCAAGGACACTGGAACCTTTGTAGAAGAGGGGGTACTGGTGCTAGAACTGGAGGGACCCAGGGGGCCATGCTTCCCCCCACTTTTTAACACGGGTGTAGTTTGGGGGGAAAGGAGTGGTGTTGCCCCTCCAAACTGTAAGGCTCGGGCAGGCGCAGAGTGGTGCCGGCAGGGGCTGCACTTCATGGTGGGGAGCTGATAAAGGTGATCAGCTCCCCTGTTGCAAAGCATGCCCCTGCTTGCACCATTCCACTTCTGCCCGAGGCTTGCAGTTGGGGGGGACAATGCCGCTCCCTCCCCCTAAACTACACCCATGTTAAAAAGTGGGGGGCATGGCCATAGACCTCTGGTCCCCCCAAGTTCTGGCACCATTGTTTGTGACTCTGATTTATTTTCTGCAGACTTTGTTTTCCTTAGACTGGGTGATCACAAAAATTACACCAATCCATGTGCTGTGTTCAATTGGCCATTTTGATACCTACTCTTGTTCACCAGTCTGTCATGCCATTAAGGAAGGAAAAACACTATCATCAGACTTAGCTGACTAGTCATGACAGATAGTCGGTCTTGACATCTTTGAGACAAATAGCTGTCAAACAACCCAGAAGCTGAAATATGTTAATGTAGATGTGGATCTGACAATTCTGAATAAGCAACAAATTCATAATCAGTCTCTTCAAATGTAATTTGAAAACAGAAAATAGTGATAAATTAATGCTACGTATAGGTCATCTAACTGTAGTCTTGAAGAAGCTACATGACATGATGCAGATTTAGAAAGAGAGCTTCCTTATTTGTGACACAACACAAAGAATGCACCTTAGAATGGTCTCTTCTACAGTAGGGTAGCTGCAACCACACCACTGAATTAAGAAGTGTAATTTTTTTCTTCATGTATCTTCATCTAACATTATCTCTTGTTTGAGATTACAGGTTTGGTTGATAAAGTACTGGTGTTGATGTAATATACTTGGAATAGAATGATGTCAGATTGGAGGAAGGTCTTAAGTGAGGGTTCCACAGGGATCTGTCCAATGTTATTTAACCTCTTTATTAATTACCTGGATTAGAGAACATACTAATCCAATTTGCAGATGACACAAAGCTGCCAACATTTTAGTGAATAGAGCTAAAATTCAGAGGGATCTTGATAAATTGGAGAACTGGTCTGTAGATAACAAAATAAAATTCAGCAAAGACAAATGTAAGGTGCTACATTGAGGGAAGAAAAAACAAACGCAGAATGGGGAATAACTGGCTTGGCAGGGACACTGCTGAAAAGACTCTGAAAGTTATGGTGGATCACTACCTCAATATGAGTCAGCAATGTGATGCTGTTGCCAAAAAAGCAACTGCAATTTTAGGTTGCATTAACAGAGACATAGCATGCAAGTCATATACCACTCTACTCATCATTGGTTAGGCCTCAGCTGAAATACTGTGTCCGGTTTTGGTCACCAATGTATAGAAAGTATGTAGAGAAACTGGAAACGATCCAGAGGCAATTATCAAAGATGATCAAAGGGATGGAATGCAAGCCATATGAGCAAAGGGTGAAGGAACTGAGTATATTTAGTTTGGAAAAGAGGAGACTAAGTGGGGGACATGATAGCAGTCTTCAAATACTTAAAAGGCTGCCATAAAAAAGATGGAGAAAAGTTATTCTTTCTTGCCACAGAGGGCAGGACAAGATGCAATTGGTTCAAACTACAGCATAGCAGATTTAGATTAAATCTCAGGAGAAACTTCCTAAATGTAGGAACAGGAACTGACTGCGTAGGGAGGTTGTGTAAGCTCCTTCACTGGAAGATTTCAAAAGGAGGCTGGATAGCTTTTTGTCTTGGATGGTTTAAAAACAACAAATCTGCATCTTGGCAGGGGGTTAGACTACATGACCCTTGTGGTCCCTTCTAACCCTATGATTCTATTTAGACTTCTGTAAGGCACTTGACTTCATAGAATGCAACATTTTGATTAAGAAATTAGAATGATACAAAATCAATATTGTAATTGTAGATGGGGAATCATTAACAAGTGTATTTCTATTGGAGTCCTGCAGGAGTCAGTTCTTAGTCCTATGTTAATTAAAATTTTTATCAGTGACCTGGAAGAAAACATAAAAACATCTCTGATAAAAATTTGCAGATAACACAAAAATTAGGGGAGTGGTTAATACAGATCACTGGGTTGCTTGTTAAACTGGGCACAAGCGAACAATATGCATTTCAATATGGCCAAATGTAAGATTATCCATATGGAAATAAAGAATGTAGGCAATACTTACAGGATGGTGTACTCTAGCCAGGGAAGGAGACATCCTTAAAAAGACTTGGACATTGTGGTGGATAAGCCACTGAACATGAGCTTCCAGTGTGATGTTGTGGCCACAAACATTAGTGCGATCCTCAGATAAATAAATGGGAGAATATTGAGTTGGATAGAGAGGTTATATTATTCCTGTATTTGGCACTGGTGCAATTGCTGTTGGAATTATGCATTCAGTTCTGCTATCCACAATTCAAGAAGGATGTTGATTAATTGGAGATGGTTAACAGAAGAGCCATGAGAATGATTCAAGGATTCGAAAATATGCCTTATAGGGACAATCAAGCTCAGTCTCTCTAGCTTATCAAAGAGAGGACTGAAGGATGATTTGATCAATCTAGATGTACCCATGTGAGGAACAGGAATTTAATAGCGGGCTCTTCAGTCTTATAGACCAAGATATAACAAGATCCACTAGCTGGAAATTGATGCTAGTCAAATTCAGACTGAGAATAAGGCAGTGATTTTTAACAGTGAAGGTAATTAATCATTGGAACAATTTACCAAGGACTGTAGTGGATTCTTTAAATCAAGATTGGAATTTTTTTTTCTAAAAATATGCTTTAGGTCAAACAGGAATTAATTTAGTCAAGTCCTATGGCCTGTGTTATGCAGGAATGCGGACTAGATGATGATATTCCCTTCTGGCCTTAGAATCTACTAATCTCTCTCTATAAGGTGCATTAAATCTCATGACTTTCTCATATCTTTCTTTGGCCTTTTGCCTTCTAAGTTTTTTGTATTTAATTTTTTTGTTTTAATCTTGCTGATGGGGTTACAGTAAGTTTCTCTGTCTATTGTGTGAATTTGCGGTGAGTGATGTGGAAAAATACTTTTTTGGTCACTGAATTACCATTTGAATTTTGTTTTGGGGATGTTTAAGTGATAGCATTGCTTATTTTAATTAAGACTTGAGGCAATTGCCTATGAGTTAAGACTATCAATAAGTGATGAACTGCATTCTGAAGTGCAACTTAATTTGTGTGTATTTTGGAATTTTGCTACTGCTCTAACTGCATGAAAACTGAGCTGCATTCCACACCCCCAGAAAACTTGTATTTCATTGGTTATATAATTCCATTAGCACCTTTGACATCTCAGTCTTTAAGCTGTTAATAGAAACGCTGCTGTGCTGAAGTAAAATTCCATTGGGTGAAAGACATACTTTCTTTTGAAAAGTCTGCATATCTGAAATGCATAACTTTCTGTAGTGATCAGAGGTTTTTGCTGCTTAGCACATAGGTAGTTTTTATGGTAGAATTTAGAAAAGCACTAAGCTATTGATTTGATTGTCTTAATATTTGTCTCTAGGTCTGTTTGTTTAGGATTTAAAGATAATTTACATGAAAAACAAAAGAGCTTGGAATATTTTATAAGATGCAGTTCCATTATTTAAAAGGCAGCAGTTTAGGGGACTATTGCTTATTATTTGTATTATACTAACACTTCAGTGCCGCAGTCATGGCCTCATTGTCCTAGGTGCTGTACAAATACAGAACAAAATGACTGTCCCTGACACGATATTTTCAATAACACTGTATGTGTTTCATTTCAGTATGTCAAAGTGTAGTGTGCAGCTTGTGGGGGGGGGGGGGAGAGGGAATAGTGTTACCTTTTTGAAGATACATCATCAAGGGTAAGCTTTGTACCTTTGAAACATCAGAATGAGATGGTACTCATGCAGATGTTCAAAATATGATTTCCTTTGCATAGTCTCTTCACCCTCAGTGGAACTCGAACTCAAATCAAATGCTGCCCTATGTACTGAAGTCTTGCTCACCTGCTTGCTGAGACTTGGATGCCACTCACAGTAGATTGTGAGGGGAGGAGGGAAAATCTGGGACAGAGGTTGGCACAATTGATTAAAAGAGCTTTAAACTAGGATTTTGGGGGACACGGTTGAGAGATGCTTATATAATCTCCATGCCTGATTCTAACATTGAGTGGGAGGAAAATGAAATAGGAGAGCAATGAAGAAAGGAGCAACAGAGGTAGGAGAATGGACATCAAGAGGAAAGATAGTGCCAGTACTAATGACACTAATAGTCAGGAAGGTGATACTGGCAATAGAATGACTGTAACTAATCAGGTGAGGAATCTTGGTAGAGCCAAGCAGAAACAATGAAGATGTCTATGCACCAATGCAAGGAGCCCGGGAAACAAAATGGAGGAACTAGAATTACTGGTGCAAGAAGTGAAACCAGATATTATTGAGATAACAGAAACATGGTGAATAGTAGTCTTGAATGAAGCACAGATATTGAAGGGTATGTGTTGTTCAGGAAAGACAAATAAAGGTAAAGGTGGTAGAGTAGCATTGTTTCTTAATGATGAGATAGACTGTACAAAAATGGAAATGAAAGAATGTATCAAAAATTCTGTTTGGGTCAAAATCATTTTGGGGGAGAAAGCTAACAGAGGCTCCCCTGGGATAGTGCTTTTGGTTTGCGACAGACACACAGGATCTCATTTGGATATTGATAGAGACCTTTCTAATATGTTTAATTAAATAAATATTACTGGAAATTGTGTGATTATGGGAGACTTTAATTTCCCAGATATAGATTGAAGGACAAGTGCTACTAATAATGGTAGGGCCCAGATTTTCCTGGATTTCTTCACCAAATAGTCACTGAACATAAAAGAGGTGATGCCATTTTAGATTTGGTTTTGGTAAGTAGAGAGGACCTCAAAGAAGACCTGATTGTAGTGAGCAACAGAGGGTCCTGTGGCACCTTTGAGACTAACAGAAGTATTGGGAGCATTAGCTTTCGTGGGTAAGAACCTCACTTCTTCAGATGCAAGTGGACAGCCTTGGTTCAAGTGATAATGAGCTAATTCAGTTTAAACTAAATGGAAGGAAAAACAAATATAGATCTGCAATTAGGTTCCTTGATTTCAAAAGGGCAAACTTTAAAAAATTAAGGCAAGTAGTTAAGGAAGTGGACTGGACTGAAGAATTCAAAGATCTGAATGTGGAGGAGGCTTGGGACTACTTTAAGTTGAAGTTCCAGAAGCTATCTGAAGCCTGCATCCAAAGCAAGGGGAATAACCATACTGGATGAGCAAGCATCTCAAACAGGTTGTTAAGTAGAAGCAGAAAGCCAACAAGGAATGGAATATTAGAAGTATCAGCAAGAAGAGCTACCCGTTGGAGGTCAAGAAGTGAAGGGGTGGGGGGTGAAAACTGCCAAAAGCCTAGCAGAGTTGGAATTTGCAAAGGAAATTAAAACAAATACTAAAAGGTTCTGCAGCCATATCAATAAAAAGAAAACAAGGCAAGAAGTGGGACTGCTAAGCTTGGCCCAATACCTGAATGTGTACTTTGTCTCAGTTTTTAATAAAGGTAATGAAGAATTTAGGTGTAGTGGCAGGATGGCTAATGGAAACAAGGACACTGAAGTAGAACATACCACATCCGAACTGGAAGTCAAATGTAAACACCTTAATATGACCAAATCAGGGGGCCTGGGTAATCTCCATCCAAGAATATTAAAAGAACTGGCACATGACATTGCAGGTCCAGTAGCAAGGATTTTTGATGACTCCATAATCTTGGGGCTCATACCCTATGACTGGAGAATTACTAATATGCTACCTATTTTTAAGAAAGGCAAAACAAGTGATCTGGAAAACTACAGGCACATTAATTTGACTTTAATTGCATGTAATGTATTGGAACACATTTTGAAAGAGAAAGTAGTTAAGGGCATAGAGCTAAATGGTAATTGAGATAAAGTACAACATGGTTTTACCCAAGGTAGATTGTGCCAAACCAACCTGATTTCTTTCTTCGAGAAGATACTGATTTTTTTAGACAAAGGAAATGCAGAAGACCTAATATATCTGGATTTCAGTAAGGCATTTGATAGAGTTCCACATGGGAAATTATTAGTTAAATTGGAGAAGATGGGGATTAATATGAGAAATTAAAGATAGATAAGGAATTGGTTAAAGGAGAGACTACCAAAGACATGCTGAAAGGTGGACTGTCAGGTTGGAGGGACATTTCTAGTGGAGTTCCTCAAGGATTGATCTTGGGACCTATCTTATTTAACATTTTAACTCATGACTTTGGCACAAAAAGTGAGAGTGTGCTAATAAAATTTGGATGACACAAAATTGGGAGGTATTGCTAATACGGAGGAGGACCAGATTATCATACAAGAAAATCTGGATGACCTTGAAAATTGGAATAATAAAAATGGGATGAAATTAATAGTTCAAAGTGCAAGGTCATGTACTTAGGTACTAACATCTCATTTGGAAGTGACAGGAGGAGAAAGACCTGGGTGTATTGGTTGATCACATAATGACTATGAGCTGCCAATGTGATGTAGCCTTGAAAAAGGCTACTACAATCCTAGGATGCCTCAGGGGAGGTATTTCCAGTAGAGGTAGGGAAGTGTTACTGCCATGGGGATTGGTCCTGCTTTGAACAAGGGGTTGGACTAGATGACCTCCTGAGGTCCCTTCCAACCCTGATATTCTATGATTATACAAGGCACTGGTGAGACCTCTTCTGGAATACTATATGTATTTCTGGACTACCGTGTTTAAGAAAGATGAATTCAAGCTGGGACAGATGCAGAGAAGGGCTACTAGGATGATAAGAGGAACGGAAAATCTACCTTACGAGAGGAGACTCAAGGAGATTGGCTTGTTTAGTGTAACTGTATGAAGGCTGAGGGAAGATATGGTTGCTTTCTATTAGGGCTGTTGATTAATCACAGTTAACTCACGTGATTAACTCAAAAAAATTAATCGCGATTAATAGCAGTTTTAATTGCACTGTTAAACCATAAAATACCAATTGAAATTCATTAAATATTTTTGGATGTTTTTCAACATTTTGAAATATATTTATTGCAATTACAACACAGAATACAAAGTGTACAGCACTCACCTTATATTTTTTTTATTACAAATATTTGCACTGTAAAAATGATAACCAAAAGAAATAGTATTTTTCAGTTTACCTCATACAAGTACTGTAGTGCAATCTCTTTATTGTAAAAGTGCAACTTACAAATGTAGGAAAAAACATTTGTTACATAACGGCACTGAAAAACAAAACAGTGTAAAACATTATAGCCTATAAGTCCACTCAGTCCTACTTCTTGTTCAGCCAAATCGCTAAGACAAAAAAGTTTCTTTACATTTATGGGAGATAATGCTGCCCACTTCTTATTTATAATGTCACCAACAAGTGAGAGCAGGCATTCGCATGGGACTTTTGTAGATTTTTGTAGACATTGCAAGATATTTATGTGCCAGATATGCTAAACATTCATATGCCCCTTCATACTTTGGCCTCTATTCCAGAGGACATGCTTCCATGCTGATGATGCTTGTTAAAAAAATAATGCATTAATTAAATTTGTGACTCAACTCCTTGTGGGGAATTGTATGTCTCCTGTTCTATTTTACCTGCATTCTGCCATATATTTCATGTTGTAACAACACTACAATTCAGAAACTGGAAAACCCAAACCACCAAAAAAGAAAATCAACCTTCTGCTGGTGGCATCTGACTCAGATGATGAAAATGAACATGCATCGGTACACACTGCTTTGGACTGTTATCAAGCAGAATGCATCATCAGCATGGATGCATGTTTTCTGGAATTGGTGGTTGAAGCATGAAGGGACATATGAATCTTTAGTACACCTAGCATGTAAATATCTTGTGATGCCAGCTACAACAGTGCCATGTGAATGCCTGTTCTCATTTTCAGGTGACATTATAAATAAGAAGCGGGCAGCATTATCTCCTGCAAATGTAAAGACTGTGAGGGATTGGCTGAACAAGAAGTGGGACAGAGTGGAAATGTAGGCTCTAAAGTTTTACATTGTTTTATTTTTGAATGCAGCTATTTTTTTGTACATAATTCTACATTTGTAAGTTCAACTTTCATGATAAAGAGATTGCACTACGGTACTTGTATTAGGCGAATTGATAAATACTATTTATGTTTTTATAGTGCAAATATGTGCAATAAAAACAAATACAAAGGACACTGTACACTTCGTATTTTGTGTAATTGAAATCAATATATCTGAACATGTACAAAACATCCAAAAATATTAAAATTAATGGTATTCTATTATTAACATTGTGCTTAATCGTGCGATTCATCATGATTAATTTTTTCATCATGCGATTAATCGTGATAATTTTTTTTAGATTCTTGACAGCCCTACTTTCTATAAATACACCAGAGGGATAAATGCCAGAGAGGGAGACAAGTTATTTACATTAAGCGCCAGTGTTGACACAAGAACAAATGGATATAAACTGGCCATCAGCAAGTTTAGGTTTGAAGTTAGATGAAGGTTTCTAACCATCAGAGGAGTAAAGTTCTGGAAAAGCCTTCCAAAGGGAGCAGTGGAGGCAAGAAACCTAACCGGCTTCAAGGCTGAGCTTGACAAGTTTATGGAGGTCATGTTATGAGATTGCCTACAATGGCATGTGGCCCATCTGTAACTGCTAGTAGCAAAAATTCCCAGTGGCTGGAGATCAAGCACTAGATGGGGAGGGCTCTGAGTTACTACAGACCATTTTCCAAGGTGTGTGTCTCTTGAGTCTTGCTGACATGCTCAGAATTAATCTGATTGCCATATTTGGGGTCAGGAAGGAATTTACCCCCAGATCAGCTAGGCAGAGACCTGGGTTTTTTTCACCTTCCTCTGCAGCATGAGGATGGGTCACTTGCTGGTTTAAATTAGAGTCAATTGTGGATTCTCTGTAATGTGCATTCTTTTACATCATGATTTGAGGACTCCAGTCAGAGATTATGGGTCTATTATACAAAGAGATGGGTGAGGTTCTGAGGCCTGCAATATGCAGGAGGTCAAACTAGATGATCGTGATGGTCCCTTCTGGCCTTAAAGTCTGAATCTATTCCTTTCCTTTCTTTGAATACTTTAACAAACTGGCCATTGGTTAACACTGACAACTAACAATGCTAATTTCAGTGCCAGAATTAACACCCCATTGAAAGCAGAGCTATTGTTTCAGGCTGTCTTCAAACTCAGGCAGAGATCACAACACTGGCTATACTCCGGTATATTTTAAAGGTTTACTTCACATCTATAAGGGATAGAGAATTTTGTATTAAAATCTTAGATTGTGAAACTCAAGATTGCAGCCACCTGGAAAGGATACAGGCTCACCAAGTCGCCCCAAGTCATCTCAATTTGAATTGAATTAGGAGGGAATCTCCCACTATCACAACAAAATCTTTTGGGATGGGAAATGAAACATATTGTGGTTCTCTTCAGTGTACTGTGAATATTTCCTGGGAGGAGCAGGGGGGATAGCCGGGGGAAGCTTGCCTCCCACAATTCTCCAGTGGAAGATGCAGGTGGTTCAGTGTCCAGCTACCCCAGATCTATATGAATCTCAACTCACTGGCTGCACTGTTACTGTAACCATGCTGGGAAGTACTCCTTATCCTGGAATATTATTTAAAGGTACATTCCATGGTCTAGAGGGGAGCCATGGAAAATTTAACGCAACCTTGGGATATGTTCATTTTTCTGTGGATTCCCCATTGCTTGGCATGCAGGGAGAAAAATGAGTACTATAGTAAACCAGTCTCTCCTAGCCTCACCACTTCCCTGTGCATGGATTCTTGTGCCCTCAGAGGGTTCTCCTTAGGTTTGGAGGGACAGTGCCATAGAGGCAGCAACCCCATCCCTCTCCACGTGATGTGAGGAGATATGTTTGAAGGGGACATGAATCCTCCCACACAAGGTTCCTGTCTGGACAATTTCCCACACACTCATGCCTTCCTTTGCATTTTTCTTAGTAGTAGTAATAGTTATTCAGGCTGTCAGCAAATGTGTGAGTGACTATTTCACTTACGATTTTTCTTCTTTGTTGAACTTAAAGTGTAGCTAGCTAATTGGATAACAGTGGCCATAAATATTCAGCAAAGTTAGATCCATACTATAAAGTGCCTTGTGTTAATTTGAATACAAATGCCAATCGCAAAACAAGAGGGGAGTCCTTAAATACCAAGAAAACATTTAGAGAAAAAATTAAGATAGTTCTTTTAAATAAAAAACAATAATTTTGATGTGGGATTGGCAGTGCCTAGGGTCGGTAAGAATTTAATATTTATAAGATATAAAAATATAGTTAGTCAAAGCATTTTAAAGCTATGTGATAAAAGCAGGTACATATACATAAAGATTATTAAATAATAAAATATAGGTTTTAGGATTTTTCTTTTTTTAATTTGATTTTGTTTGTTTTTAAAATAAGGTTTCAAATCAACGCTGCTACTATAAATTTGTTTAGTGATACCCTACTGTGTATTGAGTTTGATTTACTCTTGGGTATAAACTGACTGAAACAGGTTTTTGCAGTGAGATTCATCGGTTTTCTGAGGTTTCTGAACACAATAATTCTATCGTAATATTAAAGGATCTTGAGAAAACTTTGCAAACAAAATCTGCAAAATCAAAACATAAGTAATGGACTAAATTCTGATCCCAGAGACTGTGATTTACACCAATTGAAACCAAAATTTGACTCAACATCTCTAAATAAATCACTTTCACAATAGCCAAAATTCAGTTGACAGAAAGTATGAAAGTTTAATCTTTGAGAGTCTTTATTCGTTTGAGAACCTTGTTCTGGTGGGTGCTAAGCCCTGAAGTTTTAGGAACTTTCCTCCTTCAACACTTGCACAGATCAGTTTTGGCTACAAAAATTAAAATGCTTCCTAATCCAGGGATGCAAGGAACCACTTTGGTCATTAGTGTAAAACATTATATTAATAGCATTGTTCATCTTTGATTTTTAGGGACCCTTTTGCTGATGGGGCTGGGAATGACCATTTACAGTCCCCTCACCGTTTTTTGATTCTCTTTCATTTCTGTGTTATATTGACATTCCTAAATTATGAGAAAAAAATGTGTATTATACTGTCTCATATCTGTGTGTGTACTCACAGTTTCAATGGTTATGCAAACTGCAGCATAAAATCTATGAGTATGAGTCCATAAATCCTTATTTATGTGAGTACTGCTAATGCAAACAGTGCTGTAGGACTTTATTAGGACTACTCAAATGAATAACTGTTTGTAGAATCTAGCCTAAGAACTTATCTTCGAAGTATATGGTTAACAAAGATAATGAACTTATGAGATGAAAGATAGATTGGCCTTATTCTTGTCTGATTTTTCTATACACAGAGCAGCCATATACTTTCAGTCTCAGTTCCTTTTTGTATTAAGAAAACAGCCAGGAAGAAAAGTAAGTCTGCATAAGTGAATATGGTGTGTACAACCTCTCTGTATAGTCTTCAACAACTCTGAAGACAAGAAGGTTGTGTCTTCTGCAAAGTTCTAAGCAATTTAAAGATGCAGTACACACAAAAAGAAAGGCATCACAGTTTCATAGCTATTTACATCACTGATAGGGCTCTGTCTCACTTTTTGTAGTTTGCAAAAAGGCTTGCAGTCTTCAGACTGGTTTTCATGGGCTCTCCATTCCCAACTGGCATCTCATTTTAATCTTTAGAGACAGCAATGGATTGGAGGAGAGTAGGAAGTTGGGTGGGGGATGGGAGACAAAACCCAGCTAAGATGTAAGTGAGGAGTGAAGCTCTGAAGAAGAAGTAATTTGGATTCCATGCAAATAACATAGGGAAGTCAAAAGAAGATTCAAGAGAGTAAGAAATGTGGTAAGAGCACTCATATGTTTAATTTGTGTTTTATAGGTGCTGCAGGGATATTTATAACATAGATACATGGCACATGCTTTCTTCTTCCTCCGCACAAACGTATACACCGAAATGTTTGACAATCTCATGTCAGTTGTGCTACACAGTGAAGTTTTTCATCTAATTATATGGAAATTCTTAGTAAATTTCTGGTCATATTTTTTTTCAATGGATGCCATAGCCTAAGATCTAGGTGACCATATGAGCATTTGGCTGTTTGCATCCTTTCTTTACAGCATGTAAAGTTGTGCAGTTATGCTGATGGCTTTTAATAATTATTTTAATTCTGGGATGTTAATTTACAAGAAGGATTACATTTAATTATTTTTAAGTTTTAATTTTGAATGATAATACCTATATTTCCCCCAGAGAAATTTAACATCCTGAAAGTAAATGTCATCCGCTAGCATGTCAATTACAATAATTATTTGAAACATTTACATTTTCTTTTTTGAGACACAGGCTTAATTTACTCTGATGGAAGTTACTTTATCTTTAGAATAAGATCAAACCCTCATGTAAAATATCATTGGTTTCACAGTGAAATATCATGAAAGTTATCACAAAGAAACTTTAGAAACAATAAACATATTGTTGCTATGAAAATGGCAAAAGGAAAATGTTTAAGTACTGATTTAAAGAAAGATGGCCAAATTGGCTGCAATTTGATTGACATAACTAACACACAAGAGCAAGTAATTCTTGCAAGGTTTAACCTTAGGGTGGAGTCTGCCCCACTCCATGGCCCACTACACAGTTTTCTATATTGTAGAGACCATGTCCCTCAATCATCAATACAAACATATACATGGCCAAATTGTCACACTACATCTATGCTTGGAGGTAGAGGTGAAATTCCCAGCTCACACAGACACATTTGTGCTAGCTCTCATTGAGTTACCATGCCAGAAAGTATAGTGTAGCTGCAACAACACTAGCAGTGGCTAGTGGTGACATGGGCTAGCTGCCCTGACTATGTACCCAGGTGGTCTGTACTTCGGGCAGCTAGCTGAGAGACACCTAGGGGGAAAGAAAAGAGGACAAGGAAACATGTGAACAATCATAGAATCATAGAAGATTAGGGTTGACCTCAGGAGGTCATCTAGTCCAACACCCTGATCAAAGCAGGGCCAACACCAACTAAATCATCCCAGCCAGGGCTTTGTCAAGCCAGGCCTTAAAAATCTCTGAAGATGGAGATTCCACCACCTCCCTAGGTTACCCATTACAGTGCTTCACCACCCTCCTAGTGAAATAGTGTTTCCTAATATCCAACCTAGACCACCCTCACTGCAACTTGAGACCATTGCTTCCTGTTCTGTCATCTGCCACGACTGAGAACAGCTGAGCTCCATCCTCTTTGGAATCCCCCTTCAGGTAGTTGAAGGCTGTTATCAAATCCCCCCTCACTCTTCTCTTCTGCAGACTAAACAAGCCCAGTTCCCTCTGCCTTTCCTCGTAAGTCATGTGCCCCAGCCCCCTGGTCATTTTCATTGCCCTCTGCTGGACTCTCTCCAATTTGTCCATATCCTTTTTGTAGTGGGGGGCCCAAAACTGGATACAATACTCCAGATGTGGCCTCAACAGTGCCAAATAGAGGGGAATAATCATTTCCCTCAATCTGCTGGCAATGCTCCTACTAATGCAGCCCAATATGCGGTTAGCCTTCTTGGCAACAAGGGCACACCGTTGACTCATATCCAGCTTCTCAACCACTGTAATCCCCAGGTTCTTTTCTGCAGAATTGCTGCTTAGCCAGTTGGTCCCCAGCCTGTAGCAGTGCATGGGATTGTTCCGTCCTAAGTGCAGGAGTCTGCACTTGTCCTTGTTGAACCTCATCAGATTTATTTTGTCCCAATCCTCCAGTTTGTCTAGGTCACTCTGGGCCCTATCCATACCCTCCAGCGTATCTACCTCTCCCCCCAGCTTAGTGTCATCTGAGAACTTGCTGAGGGTGCAATCCATCCCATCATCCAGATAATTAATAAAGATGTTGAACAGCCAAGATGGGGAACTCAGAGCTACTCATCTTGTTTTGTTTGGAGTTTACTGCTTTGGAGTTTGCGGCAAGTAGTATGCCTTTGTTAAATGAGGACCTGGATATTTTTCAGATCTCCAAATATGAGGATCCAGTAGGCTCCTTCAGTTTCTGCTCCATCCTGGTCCTCCCCTTGACTTCATTGGGAGCAGGATCAAGTTGTAAGTGGGGGAGAGACCATTATGTTGGCTACATAAATTAGTTATGCAATTTTAGTTTGTGGGAAATAAGAGCAGGAGAATAACCTTAAAATATTAAATACCAGAAGAATAAAAATTGGTCACAAGAAAAAAGTACATCCAACAAGCTGACAGCCTACAAAATACTGTGGGGAACGATGACGATACCTATATGCGCACCTTAGATCTAGATGAATGTGTTTTCAAAGTGGTGAAAGATTCTGTCTTGATTTATTTATAGTAGATAGCAAATGATGGAATTCTTATTGAAATTTTTGTATATTTAAAAGTTCTTATGTAGGTATTGAATTAAATTAGTGATTAACAATGAACAGGTACTAAATATAGAAGCACTATTCATGGTTCCATAGTTTAAAACTGAATTAAATTTTGCATTGAAAGTAAGGATTCAAACACTTGAAGTATGAAGAATATAGTGCATGCTGCCCCAAACTGCAGCACGGACTCTTTGAGTTCAGAATGTATTTCCTACTACTTTAAAAGTAGATCTGTTATATTTTTTAATTGAGTCCTTTAAAGAAATTTAGCATACTGTAAGACTTCTTTTTTGTGTGTCCCCTGAATTATCTTAATAACGGAAACCCTTGAATTTTCCCATTGAGCTAAAACTAACTAAAATCTACTAACTTGGCTACATTTGAAGAAAAAATTAAGATTACATGTTTTTCCCCATTACTCTTTGTAACTGAAACAGAGGAGCAGCATAGAATTTCACCTCTGAATTCAAAGCTTGACCTTTCTAGGCTCAGGCTCTCTTAGCCTATGGAGAAAAGCGAATTCTAGAGAGATATGGGCCCTACACAGAGAACACTTTACCACTAGCCTTTTTATCTACAAATCTAGGGAGAATATTCCAGCTGCTCTCAACTCAACAGGGCCATATACAAAGAAACAGAAGTGTATCCAGGTCCCATACTATAAAGGCCTTTATAGATCAAAACCATCACCTTGAATTGCTCCCAGAAATAAACTGAAAGAAAGTGCAGTGTGTGGAATATAGGTGTAATGTGCTCCATGCACAAAATGTATCTGAGTGAGCAGACAGTCACACCATGCATTAGCTTAAGTTTACGGTTGACATGTGTTTACAAACACATTTCCAATATATTCTTCTACCGCTAATATGTAATATTGTATACAAATTAAATTAGTATATTAAAATCTCAAAGATGAAACTGAAGTTTGGTGTATATCAGCCAAAACATTCTTTCCAGGGAAAACATTAATTTCAAATGTGAAAATCAACAATACTGTGGTGACATTTAAAAATAAGTCTTTAACAGAGTTTGCTTTCTCTAATGTTTCTGGAGTTTTGTAGCTGGAGGGTTATATTTATTGCTTTTAACAGTAACTCCATTTGGTGCTGTTGCTATCAAGATACATTTCCCAAAAGCACATAATAAGCATAAGCCAAGTATCAGAGGGGTGGCCATGTTAGTCTGCATCCACAAAAACAAGAGGAATCAGGTGGTACCTTAAAGAATAACAGATTTATTGGGCATAAGCTTTCATGGGTAAAAAATCCACTTCTTCATGTCTCCAAGCATCTGAAGAAGTGGTTTTTTTACCCACAATAGCTTATGCTCAAATCTATTAGTCTTTAAGGTGCCACCGGACTCCTCGTTGTTAATAAGCATAAGTTATCTCCTGTTTAAGAATTTCTGTTGTTAATTTAATCTATTTATTTTTGTTTATCCACATCTAATATAATGAATCCCTATCAAGTGATATCACATGATTAGATTGCAATCCAACAAGGAAACAGTACCTGCATGTAAACAGTTGGTGTTTAAAATTAGTGAAGCAGCAATAAGAGAACACTGCTGTACTTGCAGTAACATGACGTGAATGTTTAAAACTGACAATGGGTGTCAGCATCACTTCATTTGCACTCAGTGCTGAAAATACTGTAGCTGCAAGTATAAACCATGATTCAGAAACTGTGGGTGAGTCCAGCTACATAGTTCAGCAACAGTTTGTGAAAATGCATAATGTAATCTGATCCTGTGTATGCTTGCAAAACCCTTTTAAGCGCTAAGTCATCTGTGCACTATGCCAAGAAGAGGTAAAAAAAAATGAAGATGCAACCTTAAACCCCAATCTGCAAAGATTTACTCATGTTTATACACTGTGAATAATCCCACTGAATTCTTTGCAAGATTAGATCCTTAGGTACCTTGTACTATAATTCTGCTTTTTTAAAATTAAATATTTCATTGTATTTATACTTACAAAGATCTTGGATACTTTCTCTAGTAACAATAACCTGTAATTACTGCATATAATAGCTATCCACTGAAGTTATGTATTATCTGCAGGGTACTGCACAAATATGTTAGCTTCACTTAAATAAAATAGACTGGTATCATTTTTGTGGGAGATTCACTGAATTGTGAAAATATTGTATCTACATCAGTTGTGACGTTGCAGTAGGTTATTTAAAATGTAAAATTCAAATTTGCTGCCATCCTATTCCTGGTTCATTTATTAATTGGTTTCTCAGCAGCAGAAATAAATTAAAGTGTGGGCAGCTGGGATGTTTTTACAGGATCATGTCTATAATGGAACAAGAACCTCTACCGGTTTTATGAAATCTTTTACTTTTAGGTAATCTTTAACCTGCTGCCAGTCCCTTATTCTGGAATTAATGTGAACCTTATCACTCAGTACATATTTTTAACAAAATCTGTATGCTAATTATAGCTCATTACTGTAGTCAATGAAGATTACGGTCCAGGTTAATTTATGAGGTGCCGAGATAAACTGTTCATCATCAAATACATTTTTCTTAACTAACTCACCAAGCTGTGCATGTATCTGCACAAACATTGAGAGGAGAATAGTACCCTGGGTTGATGAAGCTACGAGTTACACCTGTATATCAAGGAGAGAACAGACACCATAGTGTCTGAGAAGACCATCTGTGGTACCAAAACACAGCAGTGCAGTCAAATAATTAAGTTTCATCTTCAAGTTCCCTTGCATTTTAGTGTACCTCTTGGATTCAAAGTATATATTATTAACTTCTTTACATTAGCAATTAATAATGAGATTTAAGACACAAATAAGGCTAGGCGCCCAACTCTCAGGCTATGTCTTCGCTTCAGAAACAGCTCAAGTTATCTGCATTTGAGTTAACGCCTGTCAACTTAGGCCAGCTCAAGTGAGAGTGGCCACATTGCAAAATAACACTTCAGCTGCATAGATCAATTGTATTAGCACACAGATTGATAGTGTTAGCAGCTGACAAGTTGTGCTACCCTGAGTTTTAACCTGGCAAACCAACAAACTCAAGTTAATAGCACCATCACACTCAAATTCAGGGGGTTTGAGTTTGGATGGGACTTGATTAAGGGATTGTCTACATTTGAAACATTAAAGCAGCACAGCTGCAGCACTGCAGTGTAGGCACTACCTGCACTGACAGAGGAGTTGTCCTGTTGACTAAGGTAGTCCACCTCCCTGAAAGGCAGTAGCGAGGTTGACAGAACTCTCTCCACATGGGGACTTAGGTTGGCTTAACAACATCGCTTTTTCCACACTGCTGAACGATGTAGGTGGGGCAACTTAACTTTTTAGTGTAGACCAAGCCTTAGTGGCAATACTTCAGTTATAAAGACAAGCTCTAAATGACTTTCAATGGCAGTGGAGCGCCTAAGTGCCCTTTTTGCCTTTGAAAACTTACCGCATAAGTATCTTTGACACTTCATCATAGTGGACCTGGTTTTTCACTCACATTTGTGTAATTCAAAAGGAATTCCACTGAAGTCAATAGAGCTGCATCAGCTTTTCATTTATGTGAGTGGAGAATCTGGCCCTGTTATTTCAAAGGAGCTGTAACTCTTACCTTGTTTTCTTTTGAGTAGTTATAAATGTTTAGTTCACTGTAAGATGAAACCGTAATTGTTTCATTAGAGTCATTTCTCACCACCCTATCTAGGCCTACTTGCTAAATGTACATTTGCATTATTGGCCCTGATTTGTATGAGTTTATGCTTGTGTACTGACACTGATTTGTATCAGCCATTTCTGATGTTTAAGAGCATGAAAAATAATCTAAGCTCTCCCAATTCTGAGGTTTTGTAATATTTTTACTTCTGTAACTGTATTGGCTGAACTGGTTTGAGTCAACTCAGGTACTAAAAAATAATTTCCAAACTGATATATGGGAGGTTTCAGCCCGAGAAGTAACTTTTACTGCCAAATTGTGAACCCTTAAAATAGGGGCTTCTAATTGAAATGCAAACAGATCCTTAACCATAGTGGTGCTATTGGGTGCTAAAATTATGCTAAGTAAATTGTGTAATGTAATAACTTTGGTGGTATGACTTAAAGCCCAAGTTAACAAGGTTGCTAATTATCTGAAAGGATACAGTGAACACATTAACCCTTTTTTCATGTTCTCAAATAAATTCATTGACCAGATATGTAGTAGATTTTTTTTTTTTTACTTCATGCTGCATATCAAAATTTGACTAGCTTTTGAAGTTTCTGCCACTAAGGAGTCTTGAAATATTAATTGCACCTTGTGATAGCTCACACCAATACCAAATGCATGCAATCTGTAGGTCATAGAGTTCTAATGTGGTAATATATTGAGGTTGCAGCAACAGAAAGATGTTTAACATATGCAGTGTTTCAAATTGATAAGTTATGACTCTTTCCTGTAGATAAAACTGGATGAAGCAAGTAAGCAGCAAGGTCTTCCACAAATCCAGCACATGAATAATTTCTGAAGTGGCTTTAGCTATATTTAACAGATTGGAACAATCACATGGAAATCCTTAATAAACACAAGTGTATTTTTTAATGTTTCATATTATTTATATTACAGTAGCACTTAGAAGCCCCAACTGAAATTAGCCTCATTGTGCTAGGCGTTGTACAAATAGGTAGTAAGAGAATTTCTGTTCTAAAAAGATTATGACAGAGTAGAGAAAAACTGAGTCACTGAGAGAGAGTGACTTGCCCAAAGTCACGTAATAGGTCGGGGCAGCAGTGGACATAAAACCAAGGTCTCCTGACTCCCTTTCCAGAGTTCAGCAGTCTTCAAGAGGAGAAACTGAGAGAACCCCACATCAGAAATCCCATAGCCTTGTGGTTAGACCTCTCCCCTGAGAAGTGATAGAGCCTTGTTCAAATCCCTTCCCTTGGGTGCAGGAGGTACTTGAATTGGGGGCTTCCCACATCACAGGTAAGGACCTAATCACTGGTCTAAAAGTTGTAAGGAAGCTTCTCAGCTGTTTTACATGAACTCACCTGAGGGGTGAATCTGGTAGGTGGCCTCTGAGTATGCCTACCAGATTGGGCCCAAACACAGCTTAGATGGCCAAAGACCTATCCTCCCTGGTTTGTGAATTGTTCTTGGGCTTAGGCATCCAAATGACATTTTGAGGGAGGCAACAATGTACATGATCAGAGGAAGAAACCTAGGGACCTTTTTACTGCAAAAACTTAGACATTGCGTGAGTTTAGGCACATAGATTCCCACAACTTGGTGGGAGTTTTGTGAATCATAGTGAAGCCTAAAACTGGAGTTTAGATATCTAAATACTTTTGTGAATCTTGGCCTGTGGTCATACAGGAGATCTGTGACAGAGCAGGGAAGTGAACCTAGGCATCCTAAGTCCCAGGCTAATGCCTTAATTACTGGGCCAGCCTTTTTCTGACATAGCGTACATCCTGGAATCAGAACTGTAGCAGAAGTAGTGCATTTTTGCTGCACCAGGGGGATGAGGGGCTTGTAGCCCACACAACAGTTACATATTCATGACATCTCATGGAATATACTTCCAAAGGGAGATATGAAGTCAACCTCTATATAATAAATGTTTGGAAGAAATTTCCCCTTTTGATGGTTATACCATGATTGTACACTGTTTCTTTCACTTTTTTTTTTTTATGAAGCATCTGGTGCTAGCCACTATCAGACAGGATACTGGAGTAGATGGACCTATGTCCTATGGTACAGTACTGAAGGTCTTTCTGCAATACCACAGGTCTGCTGTCTTCTCAGGCTTATGGCTCAGACTGGGGAGAAGTGAGGGCAGGGTCAGTGGTTCCACACTGTGCAGATCCATGAGCCTTTCTTTGTCTATGTATTACTGCAGCCCTGTAGATGCACTAATAGCCGCAGTGTGGCTGTGCTGCCGCTCCACAATCGGGAGAATATTTTTGTTCCCCCAACTCTGCAGAGCAATCCTGCACCAAATCCTTGTGCTGGTACTTTGCATGGGAAAAAAGCATTAGAACCACGATGCATAGACTGACATGACTGCAAGTCGCTCAGCTGACTGGTGTGAGCTGAATTTTAATTTAAATCCTGCAATCCTTACTTGAACAAAATACCCTTTGGCTTTTTGAATGCAGGCTACAGGTTTAAGTGCTTAGTTTTGTCTTTTAACTGTTTGTCTGCTTATATATAAAGTGTTTGTACAGACATAGCAGTACTGTGCTATTTAGCAACCTGCAACTGAACCGGGAGTGGATAGTAATGACAGAGAAACAAATCCAAAACACACCATGCAATCTTTTCCTGGCAGTTGCAACCACACCTGACATACCTGACTTTTCCCATACTTTGGCAACTCTTGTGTAGTTGTCATGCCAATAAAGTCTCATTTAATTGAAATTGCATGTGGTCTAAATTTGTCACAAATTTAAAGCAACCTCTGCTAAACTTAAAACACAAATTAGTCTGGTTATAACATACCGTATATACTCATGAATAAGCTGAATTTTTTTAGTAAAAAAGGGAAGCACCAGAGAAGGAGGTCAGCTTATGAATGGGTATAGCGAGGGAGAGGTGGGACACAGCTCCTCCCCCTAACAAAGGGAGCAAGGAGAGGCAGCACAGAAAGCAGAGCCAGAAGGAAAGAGACAAGGACAGAGTCTCTCCACTTCTGGCCACGCTGCTCTCCCCCCAGCCTCCGAAGCATCTGCAGCTCTGGGGCTGGCAGGCTGCAGCCGTGCCACTTGATCCCCCCCCCCAGAGCAAGCTGTGGCTGCGCCGCCCGGGCACTGGAGCACGTTGCAGCCATGCCGCCCAGCCCAGCTTGCTGGAACATGCTGCAGCCGCGCTGCCTGGTCTGGCCTGCGGGAGCAGCCTGTGGTTGTGCTGCCCAACCTGCTGGAGCAGCTGCAGCCAGGCCAGAGACATCCTTTCCTGGCCCTCCCCAGATAAGGTGAGAAGGGATGGGATGGGGAGAGTGTGAGGGTCCAGGGCTAGGGGTGGGGTCATATGGGGGGTGGTCACAAGGTAACTTCCCTGACGCCCAGCTTCTCCCCCCCAAAAAAATTCCCCACCAGTTGCTGTCCCGTAAGTAGCTGGCACGCCGGGACACTTTGTTTACTTAGGTTTACCTCCGGGCCTGCAGACGCTTGAGGTAAACAAAACATTTCAGCCCACCAGCAACTTATCCTGATGGCCTGGGAGCCAAAGTTTGCTGACCCCTGAATTATAGGGTCGGTTTATGAACGGGTCATAAAATTTTTCCCTTTTTACTTATCCATCTTGGGTGGGTCGGCTTATAAATGAACCGGCTTATGATCAAGTATATATGGTAACTAAACAGCCTTCGAGAAGTCTTTCTTAATGTAAATAATACTGTTATGTATATGAAATAACACCATTTAAATTTCACCCAAAGAATCCAAAAACACTCAGTGATCTTCACTAATATATACAGAATGTAAAGTATTTGGGGTTCCATCTCAATAGATGTGGTTCATATAGTTTGTTTCCCATGGTTTGAGTTGTATGCCCTATGATTGCCTTCATCAGATGGCTGTTTTTTCATAAAGCTACTTCTGTTTGTTTCAGTAGGGTGCCTCTGACTAGCAGTATGCCAATCTACATTTAAAATTGGGTTCCAGAATAGAATAACGTCTTGATGTTTTGTAGCTCACCCAGCTCTAAATTGTATGTATTCGGTTGTATGTATGATTCTTTAGAAGATGGGCCCTGATGCACTGAACATTTTTACAGGAACAAATAAACAAAAATTAAGGCTGATAAGATGCAAATATGTAGCAGGGTGGCTGCTGCTTACAGTTATTTAATATTTAATTACCAAAGTTGTATTTTTTTTCACATTCTGTCCTATTGTAGCAGTGTGGTTTTTTTGCTGGACATCTATGGTGCCAAATTTGTAACACAGCTGCAAAATCTCTTTTTTCCTCATTAGGGACCATAAAACTGGAAACCTCAGTGGAATGAGGTGTTTAAACACTAGAAGAAGCTCTGCTAGTCTACTGTTCTTCTTCAGGCTCATTGCTACAGATAGTAACTTTTTTGTTAGGTTCACAGGAACAGAAAATGTGCTGTCTGTATCTTTTTAAAAACACTTCCAATTTCCTTCTGACCTTACAGAGCTGACATGAGCTTTCAGGAGAACAAGTTTGTTTCTGGCTTTAATTCCTGAATATCTGCATCCTGTAAGATATTGTGCAAGATAGGGCAACTTCCTGCAATATCTTTGGGGTCCATTGTTTTAAATGAATGGTTTATGTAAGTTTATGCTCTGTTCCATGGTGGATGGCTACTACAGATCATCTAGGAGCTATAAACAGTGATTAAGGCAGATCAGCTAGGTAACCTCCTCCAACTCTCCCCCACCCCCCTTTCTCAAAGTATCACCTTCTGGGGAAGCTCGCATAAGTGCATTTTCCAGAGACCAACTGATAAACAAAGGACTTCTGGCTAAATAGCCTGAGTTGAAACTGACTCAGGACCTTCTTTCTGATCCAGCAAACAGCTAGGAGTTTCTGTCCCCTGGATGGGTGGGAACAATCCTTGCAGAAGCACTTGATCTACTAGGGCTCCATAAGACTGATGAGTGATCTATGGTAAGCTTTTGGCATGTATGTAGGTTCTTTTATTGTGTTGATTTTTTTTCTGTAATGCTTTTACCTTAAGAATAAATGTGCTTGCTTAGAAGGAACTGTGTGGCGACTCATAACTGTAGGCAATATACTAGTCATAGCCTTTGAAGAGTAAGCAAAATATGGGTGTTCGCCAGGTTAGGCAGTCTGTCTTGCTGGGAATATCATTGTGTAAATCCAGAAGTTCCACAGTCATAAAAATCCTCAGGAGGGAGTGAGATGCGGGTTTCCACCCAAGAGAGGTAACAGCTAGGAGACAGAAGCCTAAAAATGGGTGGCCTTGATGGACCATGGAAGGGCAATACAGATGCAGTTGCCCTGGAACTGTGGCAATACCATGCTTAATGATTATCAAACAGTAGAATATTGAATGTTCCCTTGTGTTTTAAGGTTAGCATTTATACATTATAGCTACCAGGCTGGATTAGAGGTTTTAGACAAGATTTTTTTTTTCTAAATTTGGGTTGTGATTTAGTCAGGAATCATTGTCAGATTCATTTCTGATTTAATTCCACTGAAGTTAATGAGATTTCACCAGTGATGAATTTGGCCTATTGCCTTTTGCCTTCATTGTGACATGCTGACACACCATCAAAATGTTTGATTAGAATGACTGATGGTCAGCATTCTGTAATGATGTGATGAGTGGTACAGACACTTTGAGACTTCAAAATTTCCTCAGTCATGGTACATTTATATAAATATGTATAATAAAGGTGATATAAAATTATTCTACTTAACTGTCAGGGGGAAAATTTGTCACGTACACATGGAAAACATGCAGCGTCAGCTACATCTTAACTCAGGAAGTTCCTTCAAGAGGAAATGTAGCCAAACTCCAAACCTGGAGACAATGGACCTTTCTGTGCCTGCATCCTGTAGATAACTAACTGCTTGGTTTGCAAGTAGATGAACAATAAGGGGTCATAAGAGGAGCAGATACATGTAGCTTGCTAATTATGTATGGTAATAATAGCAAAGTTTGGCCAATCATAGAGCGATAAATTATCATAGTCAACTGCATATAATGCTTTGGTGTAAGTGTTTTCTTTGTTCTTGCTGACTTATAAGCTCGAACCCAATTGCAATTGAAATAAACGGATCGCCCCTCCCTGGGCTCCTTGCTTGATTAGCTGTGTCCGTCTCTCCTTATTCCTCAGCTGGAACAGACAGGAATTTCTATAACAAAGGGAAGTGTACTTAACCACAAGAAAGAAGGGTTCTAGGGGATGCTAGTATCCAGTGAATAGAGATGGTCAGAATATTTTCCACAAAAATTCATTTAATTTAAATATGCTGTTTTTACTGAAGCTGAAATGTTCTATGGAGACATCTGTTTTGACCAAGTTTTTGTCTGAAAGTTTTCTTTTTTTGAGGGGAGGGGAGAGGAAAAGATCTCTTTTATCCATGCACACTCTAGCCTGGAATGTGGGAGACGCAAGTTCAAATCCTTGCTCTACCTGATTCCGTGTGCTCAGAGATGAAAACTCTAAATCAGGTAGAGCAGGGACTGGGATCTGAGTTTCCCAGCCCAGTGCCCTAACCACCAGCTCAGAGAGAGACACAAACACACACTTTCCCAAATCAAAAAGCTCAGTTTTGGATCCAAAACAGATATTTCAACACAACTGATTTTTTTGCAAAAACATCCAAAAGGCTTTGGGTTTACTTTAGTGTGGAATGAAAACAAATTCTAAAACCTCAAAAGTTGCCATGAAACTAAATTGTCAACTTCTGGTCAGCTCTACTAGAAAAGCTCCTCCCTCCTCTCCGGCTGGTAAGAGAGGACAGTTAAATCTCATCAGAGCCATTTGCTGTCTCCCTCTTAAGCATCTCTGAGGACATTAGTGAAGTCATAAAACGTCTGTTCTACCTGTCACAGGAGATGAAATCTGAAATGGCTTCCACTTTATTTGGTGAATGGTCTTGCCATTTTTTATAACTGTCTTATTTCTCCTCGTGAAGTTTTCCTTATTTTGTTTTCTATTGCTGTTGATGGACCTATAGAGCACGAAGGAAGAGTTTTAATTTACTGAATAACAGTTTCTTCCTTTGCTGAGCTGCTTTCTTGTGAGAAATCCTCTGTTGGAAAATGTTTTGCTGGTTTGGTAATTTCTTGCTCAAAATTGTGGTTGGGTGAGTGTGTGTGTGTGTGTGTGTGTGTGTGCACATATGTTTCTTGTAATTCAGTTTTATTATTTTGTTACTGAACTTTTCACTAGAAATAAACACAGCAGAGTTTAAGAGTAAGAGGGTGAGAGTTCTAAAATGGCAGACTGGTTATGTGAAATCATTCTGATAGAATGGAATACTGTTTTGGAGACCCTCTCTCTATTTAATTACATCTTTACTGCAGTACGGCGTGTACCTGCTTTGGTGATTCAGAATTTGGAACATAGTTCTATTATGCCCACAATTTTTTTGCTTTGAGTTGATTTGTGTAGCTCATCTACAACTCCTTTAAAATGTTTCTCAGATCACATTGCAAACTATTGTGTTGTCAGTGAAGTGTTTGAAAATATGACCCTTAAAAGCTCAGAGCAGCAGGCATATCAAAAGAACTGCAGATGTGTTAAACAACCCCCCCCCCACTCATGTGTTTTGGGGCGTGACTTGTATTTGAATTCTTGATGTTGGTAATAAATAGTATATTAAAATTAATTTAGTTCAGTATTTGTGGTATTCATGGTATTCCTTATAAGTGTAGGGAAGCTTAGATAATACTGGATTTAGGCCTCTATTCTACAAGCTGATACCTGTGGATGGACCTATCCACCTACACAGTTTAGATTCCAAGGTTGGTGTCATAATGAGGTAACCCTACCTTAGGCAAAACTGGCCCTTTTTAAAAGGGTTTGGTCCCTATACATGTATATTATCTTGCTCTCTGCTAAGCAGTAGAAGATGTCAGGGTTGGGGGAGCTTTGCAGATCAGCTTCTCGTTGGAGGAGAAATCAGTAATAGACTCTAGGCATATTCTTAGTGCAACTTGTTTGTTTTGCAGATTTACACACCAGTCCTTGAACAAAAGTGGTTATAAAGAGCACATAGGTAGTCTACTCTTACAGGGATCTCAGCTCAAATACCAGTGCCCAGTTGCTAGGGAGCAACTCTACCTCAATAATTGACTCTAATTAAAGAGATTGAGGCAAAAAGCAAACCCTTTGTTGCTTCTCACAGCTCCCCAGGAAGGAAACCACATTGGAAAACTCACAGCTAGACAGCATTGTTTCAGACAAACCAGTGACTGCATGCTATGAAAACTTGTAAACTCTAGGTAACAGTGCCAGCTGGTGATTCCTGCTATAGCAAATACACAAATAGACAGGAGAGCGGGGGATATAATCTACAGGTATATGAAGGATGTTAAAACAGAAAAAAATAGCTTAAATCGTAAAGATGGGCTCAGACCACACAAGTTTGCAGGAGTTCAGAGCAACAGGATGAAATTCAAATTTTCTCTTTTTTAAATTAATAGCAGAAAACTTCCTTACACTGAGGTCTTGTAAGAAAGGAAAGGTTTAGAAGTCCTCCTTTCTCAGGTGTAGACTCTAAAATTAAACCAAACCCAAACTGGAGACAACCCAACACTGGCAAGGAAATGAATGATTTCTAGGACTTTTCCATCTAAACCCTCTGTGTTTCTATACAGTCATAGCTGACCGTAAGTTCAGTTTAAAATTACTAAACTGTATTTGAGTTATAGGAGTTAAAACAAGCTTCTGAAACCACAAAAAAGTTTACCTTAAAAAAATTCTATAACCTGAAAACTTCTGAGCCAACATTTTTCAATATATATGTAAAAAAAAAAAATTTAAAAAGCTCTTGGCTTTAGACTACAGATGATGAAAAGTTTAAGCCTGGAGCAAGTTTTCTGGGTCAAGTTATAATACTCTTCAAAACAGGAGGTCAGATTCTGAGCAGTTACGCTGGCATAAACCTAGAGCATCTCCTTTCAAGCCAGTGGAGTTATTCTGGATTTAAGTTGGTATTGCTGAGGTTAGAATTTGGCCCAGGGCTTTACAGTGGAAGTACAGGTATTAAATAAATGTATCCATGGAAAACCTTCATTTAATCCTCTCATTTTAACTGCCTGGACACATACTGCTAGTAAAATTCAATGTATTTTATGGGAAATGTTTCATGAAATTTCTGTATTTAAAACTATATTACAGCAAAATGACGTTTCAAGCTTCTTAAATACAGCAGGAGAGAGATGTGTGACAGGGATTTGACAAAGGAGAGGAGTAGACCATGCAAGCTTTACTTTTGATTCAGACTTAGTTATGAAGGATGCTTTATGGTTTACATTGATTAAAAATTTGCAAAGAATGCCTGATGTTATATTAACATTGATGAAGAGCTTGCCTGCTACATTTTGAATGCAGTTGCCATGGCAACTGTACTATGGAGTGACCCAGATTCATTTTCCACCAGCCAAACTTAGTGCCTTGTCAGTTTTTCTTCTTGTACTATGGATAAGCAGGCTAGAATTTATTTATTTTTTAAAAGAGGCATGCATTATGATTTCCTTTCTTTATTCTTGACAATAATGACTGAGCAGCTTTAATCAAACAAAAATATATAATTGACTAAAGAAATTTAAGGGAAGTTTGCCATTTAATTTATACTATCATACATAGGAAAGCATTTGAATGAATAATTACTAATGGAATGAAAAAGCCTCATATTTTCAGTCTTTCCTTGATAATTATGGTGGCTAATATAATGTGGTCTCATGGAACCGAAAGCTCAGGCTTTTGACTATTCTGGAATTGCAGCATAAATTCTTTCTACATTTTCCATTTGTGAGCAAATTTTTATCATGCCTAATCTGAGCAAAGGCATAGCATCCCTACCAGATTCCATGCAGATTCCACCACACTCCTTGAATAAAAGGCTTTGAGTTACTACAGAGAATTCTTTCCCAGATGTCTGACTGGTATATTTTGCCCATATAATCACCATATCTGCAGTCGGGAAGGAAGTTTGCCCCAGGTCAGATTGGCAGAGACCTTACGTTTTTTTCACTTTCCTCTGCAGCATGGGGCACAGGTCATTTGCAGATTAAAACAAATGTAAATGGTGTATTTTCTGTCTTTAAACCATAAGGACTTCAGTAACTCAGACAGAGATTAGGGGTCTATTAAAGGAGTGGGTGGGTGAGGTTCTGTGGCCTACAATGTGCAGGAGGTTAGACTACATGGTCTTGATGGTCCCTTCTGATCTTAAAGTCTGAGTCTGAATTTTGTGAATGAGGAAAAAGCCATCTGACAAGGAGAGAAAAGAAAGATACAAACTTTTAGGCTATTTCTACACTACAGGCTAGGGGTGTGATTCCCAGTTCACATACCCATATTCATGTTAGCTCTCATTGAGCACGTGAGCATAAATAGTAGCTGTGGTAGCACAGGCAGCAGTGATATGTAAACCACTGTTGGTTAGTAAACCATTTTTCCCCCTTTACTAACGTCTGTATTGGGGCGGGGGGGAGGATGTTTACTTCAGCCTGAGGCCTGGCATAGCAATTTTCACAGCTGAATTATAAACAGCTGACAAATAGGTTTTATGCTAGAAATGCAGACAAAGCTGTAACCGTAATAGTGCCACCAGGCAGAATAATATTCCCTGTCACATGAGACCTGAGGGCAGCTTATCTATAATTACTGAAGTGGCTGAAAATCAAGAAAATGCTTTTGGAAATGGTTAAAACGATAAACTTTTGTGTATAAAATTGAATAATGTAGTTAAAATAAAAGCTAAGTAATGCTTCTAGTGATGTGTCTATGAATTTATAGGGCTCTATAGGTGAATTAGAGGAATCATTCATCCAAAATGGCTCAATACTTTTGGCTAATAATCTGACCCTTTCACATGAACTTGCTGCCCTCAGTACATCAAATGCTTTAAAATATCATGAGGAATGTTTGTATTTTGTTTATATTGAATCCCTATACTCTCCCTATTCCAAGATATAATTTTTGCTCACAGAGGGGGGGAGGGGGGTATAACACTGACAGAACCCAATCATTGGCTGGCAGGATCAAACCTGGGATCTCTGAAGCTAAATGCATGAGTCTCTAGTGCATAAGCTAAAAGCCACATGGCCCTTAGCTAAGGCCATAGCAGACTTAGAGCACCAAAGCCAGGAGATCTGTGGGTTACATGTGGAGAAAAAGAACCCAGTGTTACTAGTAGGATGTGCACCTCCACCCCTGCCTCTGTAACATAATGAAGAGACAGCAGGGTTTAACTGGGCATGGCATACATCAAACTTTTGATTGCCTTATACTTTTTCTCTAATGTCTAACTGAACTTTTCCCTCGTTGTATAGTAACATCTTTCATATTTCTGAGCCCTATTTCAAGGGAACCTAATAAACACACTGTTGACTGTGAAATATTAATTTCAATAGAAGCCAGATTACTTAATGGTAAAGAAAGAGCTTCCAAATATGACCTTTTTGGAAAGCTTCATAAGACCGAGAGGTACAATACATTTTACCAAGTCACATAAAAGGTTATACAGAGGCTTTCATGGCTGTACAGTGGCTTTTATATAGAGTTTATTGTCTTAAAAAGGGGGAGTTTTGCACCTTCTCCATTTTGATGCAAGGAATCAAACTAGTGCAGCTTCATTCTGCTGCAAAATCTTGTGATCCTAGATCAATTTGTAATGAGTGCACATCGCTAAATGTCAGCAGAGATACTGACCAGGAAAGGCAAGAGAAATGCAGGTCAGGAGGAAAACAATGCACCAAGAATGCAGTATCACGTACAAAACTACAAACTCAGAAGGGGCAAGTTAACTACGGTTACCATACGCCAGGTTTTTCCCGGACATGTCCGGCTTTTCGGCACTCAAACTCAAACGTCCGGGGGGAATTGCCAAAAAGCCGAACATGTCCGGGAAAATGCCGGCCAGGCACTTCCCCTCCCGCAGCAGCTCTGCTCCTCCCCTGACTCTTTGGCTCTGTTTAAGAGCTGGGCTGCCCGAGCGCTACCGGCTTTGGGCAGCCCCCATGCCTCCGGACCCTGCGCCGCCGGAGCCCGGGAGGGGAAGTGCCCGGCTGGGGGCACAGGGTCCGGAGGCAAGGGGGCTGCCCGAAGCCCAAGCGCTACCGGCTTCACGGTTTGTTGGGGTGGGGTTGGTTGTGGGGAAATGGGCGGGGCCAGGACCCCGTGGAGGGTCCTCTTTTTTTATTTGTTAAGTATGGTAACCCTAAAGTTAACCTACTGTTGTGTGTTGTTCTGTAGCTGATGCACCAAAGATTACTTCCTGTTCCATAGACTTTTAACGGAGGTGGTGGTGCTCTGTGTTGCAATGCCAACTTGGTTGAAACTCAGTTGTTGGTCCATGCTGGTAGTCCAGCTTTTAGAGAAGTGAGACAATACAGGAGAACTGTGATGCTGAGCAGAGAGGTTGAAAAGGAGCTGAGGCAAATTTTAAGTGAGACACTGGGATACCTGAAGACATACTTAAGGGCAGTAAAGAGACTGCTCCATCACACCAGTGTCCTGCAGTTTTCTGTAGCCAGACATGATTTTGTAATTCCCCTCTCCATTCCGTGTACATGGCCGGCTTTGCTCTTGCTCTGGGAGTGATGAGGGTGTCTTTCAGGGAAGGATGCTCCTCCTCACTGTGCTCTTGGCTCCTGCTATGGGATTTTCTTATGCTGTGATTAATCTTTAAAGCAGCAGTCAGTTTTCAGGCATGTGTTTTCTCCTATTGCCTTCCCTGTTTATGATATCAGGAACTGTTAGGAAGCTCCTCTTCCTAGAACAATGACAGTATTGCCAACCCCAAAGTTAAAATTCTTGTCAGTGTCCCAAAAATCAAATAATTTGCTTAAAAAACATGAGATTTGATAAAATAACTCCATGTTGGTGGGGAGCAGCTAGGAGGGTGGCTAACGGATAGTGTAGAGACGCGGCTAGCGGAGCAGATAGCAGGGTGGCTGGCAGTGAAGACTGCAGCAGAACCCCACGGAGAGGTATGGCAATCAGCCATCAACCCGAGCAGTGGAGCATGTAAGGTGCCCTCTCTCTCCTCCCCCCACCATACCTCCTGTTCTTCCACCCAGGCTGGGAGGTAAACTCTGCAGATGAACTTCTGAGCTCTGGGGGGCTGCACTGACCAAGAACAGAAACTGTGGGTGGGGGTAACTGTTGGGTTGCTGGACTTAAGACCCTGAGGGGAAAAGGACACTGCCAAACTTACTTGGGGGTGGGTCTTTTGCTCATGGTTTGTGTTATGAATCCTGTTTGTGGTGTTTCCCCAACATAATGCCGCATTGTTTCCCTCCTTTATTAAAAGGCTTTTGCTACACTCAGACTCTGTGCTTGTGAGAGGGGAAGTATTGCCTCTTAGAGGCGCCCAGGGGTGTGGTATGTAATTGTCCCAGGTCACTGCGTGGGGGCTTGAGCCAGTTTTGTATTGTGTTATTGAAACGGAACCCCTAGATACTGAACCCGGCCCGTGTTGCTGCCAACTCTGTTGGGCAGAAGGGTTACACTTACGAGTGGAGTATTTTAGTTAGTATAGGAGTGATCTTGTCCCAGTGGTTTTGATCACTTATGTCAGTGATTTTTATAAATGGAGTGCACTGTAAATAAAAATGGAGATTCTCATGAACTAACATGACTCCCAGGAGCTGAAGCTTTAAGAAAAAGATCAAATATCACCCCACTTTCAATAAAATCATGAGAGTTCACAACACTGTATGAATGAAGAAAAGGAGAGTTTTGGGCTCACATACAGTAAAAGTTAACATTAAAAAAGGAAATATAAGACACAGAAAAACCCCAAACAGCATTGCACTTAGTCTCAGTCGTGCTCTCAAAATCAGAGCTAGAAAAGAGTGCACTCCAAGGTCTAATTGTGAAAATCTGTTTCCCCATGATGGGCTAATAATTTCTCTCACCCTGGTCCCAGATTAAAAAGGTTGCCTACCGTATATAATTTTGTCGGTGGAGGAGCTCATACAGAGACAGCTCACTGTTACGATGCCAGGGCTTGGCAAACAGAGAGACGTTAGTGTGAGCACCGAACACAGTGAGGCAGATCTTCAGCTGGCATCAGTTATTGCCAAGCCCCATTTGGAGCTGGGATTTGTACTAGCTGAGCAACTGCACCATTGTTCATATGATCAGAGAGCATCAATTGTGGTAACACTTGCCCTAGTCCGATGAAGATGAAAAAATAATAACTTTATAATACATCATCTCCCTTTCTGAACATTGCCTGTTTGCCCTCATTTAGGGTTCAGTCCTGCAAGGGATTGAGCACACTGGGCAAATCCAGCTAAACATTTAAGCACATGCTTACATTTCAGTACACAACTAGTCCCATGGAAGCCAACTGGGCTTCTTGTGTGCTTAAAGTTAAATATGTGCTTAAATGTTTTGCTGGATTGAGCTAGTGTGCTCAGTACCTTGAATGATCAATCCCTTGATTCACAAAGGCATTTAAGCATGTGCTTAAATCCATCCTTGTTTACCAAAGTATTTAATGTTTGTTTGTTTTTAAGCATGTGCTCAAGCACAAGTTGTGGAGTAACTGTATACCCTTCTGAGTCGAGTCCTTACGTTTGCATTAGGTTGTAGTCCATATAGGCACACTGTTTCTCCTTTAAAATCTTGTTATCATCAGTCTTCTGAAGAGGAAAAAATTGTTTGAGGTGCTTGACTGAACAAACAGATGTGCTAAAGAATACTTGCAAGGGACTTCACTCCTCCCAAATGCTAACTCTTAAATTGAACTCTTTTGTCTAGCTTGTAATATTGTTCTCGCATGGAATTAACTGGAGTCATGGAAGGATGCCTGTCCTCCTCTGTACACAGAGCAATGCATTCTTTATTTGCAAAGAAATTTAAAATAATTGTGTCGCTGGTGTTCACAAACATTGTATTATTTATGAGTTCCCAGAATACAACAGCAACTTTAAGATTTCTTGTTTCCCAGTTTAGTGACAGGAATAATTTTTTTTTCCTTCAAAGGGGGGTACCAGACCTCCCCCACTAGGACAAACTTATCAGTCAGGGGTGACCCCATGACAGACCTAAGTTTCACCAACAAAAGTGCCAGTGCGGACAGTGCTATATTGACAGGAGAGCATCTCCCACTGACATAGCTACCGCCATTCATTGGGGATGGTTTAATTATGCTAACAGGCGAGCTCTCTCCCATCGGCAGAGAGCGGCAACACGGAAGACCTTACAGTGGCGCAGCTGCAGTGGTATGGCTGTGCTGCTGTAAGGTCTGTAGCCTAAAATTAGGTCCATTATATTGTTTGTGGTCCTTTGCAGTGTCATGCTTTCCTTTTCAAAAAATTTATTCACTAACCTAGGATGTGTACAGATTTATTGAATTCAGACTTAAGGTGTGTATTTATTAAAAAAGACACTAGAAAATGCAGCAGAGCTGATCGCTAGTGAGTCCTTGTTAGTGAGAATTGCACAAAACATGCACAAGCATTCTCCAAATCCTTATCAAAAATTTACTTTGGAAAATTCTTTCACATAAATATAAACCTGGTAAAGCAGTTTTATGGCCACACTGAAACAAAGAGGGGAAATATTCAAAGTCATCCACAAGATTGAAAATGTGCAATACTAACCTCCAAAAGAATACAAGTGGCAGATCCTCTGAAGTCTGAGAAACGTGTGCAGCAAATTTCATTTTTCAGGATGACTGTACCTTCCTACGGAGAGTATCAGCAACTACTTATTAGTTTCAAAAGGCTCTGTCAAGGTGTCTGGAGCACAATCTATCTACACTAGAGTCAAGGAAAAGCACCAGAACATGAGGGAAACCAGTAATGGGATGGGGGTGAGGTGAAGGCAGGGAGGGAAAGTATAATACTTTACAGGAGGTAGGGCATGTGTGTGTAATACTTGCGTAAGTGTTTAAAACAGATAGACATCATTACCCTCATTTTCCAGCCAAGTGAAATAATACTTTGTATTTATGTTGCACTCTTGTCTGTAGGTCTCAGTGGTGAGGAGGAGGAAGATAAACATTTGTATGTGAATATAACAAAGGAGGTAATTGAAGCCCAGAGAAGCTAAGTGACTTGCCCAAGTGCATCAATGACAAAGTCAGGCATAGAACTCAGGTTTTCTGACTGCCACCTGATGGTCAGTTTACTACTCTGCAAATGCCCCTAAGAGTATGTCTACCTTGCAGCTGGGAACAAGCATCATACATGAGATAGACAGACTCACACTAGCTCTGCTGGAGCTGCTGTGCTAAAAATAGCAGTGTGGACATTGTGGCATAGGGGACAACCCAGGCTAGCCTCCCAAAGTACAAACCTGCCTGACCCCCTGGGTCCGTACTTGAGTGGCTAGTCCATGCTGCAACATCCACATTGCTATTCTGAGCATGTTCCCAGCTGCAGTGTAAACATATCCAAAGTGAGTTACCCAAGGCAACTGTGACAGCCTGCTCTGTCTCTTGAAAATATTTTTGGTGTGTTGTTTTTTTTTTTTTTAACAGTGCTAAATTCTTCCTTTGTCTGTTTTCTTCCTGACTCATCGCAGCACACCTACTTTCTTTACCTGTTTTCTGGGGACGGGCAAGTGGACAAACAGGCAAATGCATACTCCTGAGTAAAGGTTAATGTAGGTCAAAGAGCTGGGATGCCCACATGGACCATGGCCCAACCACTTTTTGGCCAGGTTAAACCTGAGTGGCACAGCACCCTGATGTGTTGGGTCACAGTGCCACTCACTCAGATCTGGAGGGGGTGGCTCTGGGCCAGGAAAATCAAGTTGCTGGTGGTGGAGGGTGGGGGTGTCTGAGAATGGAAGAGGAGGGTTTGGGGATTGTGTAGCAGTTATGCACACACTTTAAAGTGGTGGTCTGCAGCTCCTCATTAATGCTGGTGTTGCTAGGCTGACAATGACTGGTAGAGCCTGAGCCATGGGAAACCTGATGAGAAAGTTGAGGTTTGGAGCTGGCTAGTGTGCTCAATACCATTTTTTTTTTTTTGGCTAAGATTCCTATGCCTTTATTTTATCTCCTTTGTTATTGGGGCTACTAACAGATCTAGATGCTATGGAGTGATCTATTTACTTATCTTTGGAGCTGTGTGTATTTATATTTTTATCATGGCACTTTTATTGATTATCTTAAAGTAATTCCCAGAGGATTAATTCACAAACAATTTGTTTGCAAAAGAAGCAAAATTTTGTAATATGCAAAAGGAATAATTTGAGCATCAGCAACAGAGACATAAATGTCTCAACAATAATCCCTGATGTAGTCCTGATTTCTGTGAATGTATTAGTTGAAATTGTTTGAAATACTCAAACACATTTCAGCCTGAGGATTGTTTGTAAACTGTTCATTTTAACTGTTAGTTGACTGGACACGCAACATGAATAACAGTCACATGGTGTTTTTTCCTCTTCATGACTGAATGACTGAAATGGGAAGATTGTGAATAATACACTACCAGTATGAATGTTTGATGAATAAACATTCCGCTGCTGGAACAGAAGGCGATGGAATCATGGCAATAGCACAGAGCAGCCATATTTTAACAGGAGGTAAGGATGGAAGGTCATACAAGCAAAGGTTAAATATTAGTACAGTCTGTAATTTATTGGACTCAGTAGTGTTCCAGTGTTCTGTACTGTGCAGTTACATCATGGATGAATTTGGCAACCCATGTTTCTTTGAAAAGAATAGCTTTCCCTAGTGTTTTGACCAATATTCCCACTCTCCAGAAACAAGTTTCAACATCCACTGTTGTCTGAGCAGTTGCTGAACACATAATGGCTGCTCAGTTTGACTGCACAGTCACAGCACCACTGGCATTTAACTCATTAAGATGTAAAGCTCCTCTTCAATACATTAAGCAGGAAACTCTCAATATACAACACAATTCTGTTCTATTCTTCTGAGGACTTTTCAGCAGAGACTGGCATTGTGTCATTTCATGTTAAAAGACTGTATCGTGTTATGTGGCACAGTGAGTGACATTCTCTGCCAAAATAATGAAATGGAAGTTTACTGTCAAAGATATGAAGTAGGTTTATTTTCCACCAGTGAAAACCATCATTAGCTGATAAGTGTTTTCTTAGCTGCAATCTTCAATTCAAACCAATTCATGTTGAGCTGATGGTAATGAGTTTGACCATCTTCAACTCTTAAGCAGTGTTTGGAGCACTTCTAGAGCAAATTGTCTAGAGGTAAATAGAGCATACATATTTTCTGCTACAGTCAGTCTAATCTACTGGGAGGCTTTCAGATTATTAACTGTCTAATTTATATTATCTTTCATTCAAAGATGTCTAGATAATGTTAGTCATTGCCTCCTGTTGCCATGTGTATTGTGGTAATGCCCAGAAGAGGCAGTCAAGATCAGGCTACGTTGTAGATGCTGCACCAAGATGCAGGAAAACATGGTCTCTGCTCCCAAAGAGCGTTCAGTCTTAATTGCAGTGGGCTATGTGTCTTCCCATTTGTTCATCTGGAAACTGAACATGTCAACAGGATGCACAGTATATTCCTCTCATGCCTGTTCAGCTCTAATAGCGCTCACATGGCCACTTTCACTGTCTGGGCTTGCTAGTACTGCTGTCAGGCTAGATTTTCCTAGACCCCTCCAGTCCCTGTGTGAGGGCTGAGAAGAGATGCAGGAGAGGTCCTTGTCCCCTCTCTCTCCTATGTATGGCTAGGTACAAACTAGCTCAGAATATATATGTGAAAGTTAGAGTGTTAAGAAGGGACAAAAGAGAGTGTTTATTGGGTGAGCTTTAAAAACATGAATTGGTGACTCAGTGAGGAAAGGAAGAAGCAGCAATTAAGACCAATTTCCAGCACTGGAAATGAAGGAGGAAGAAGAAGGAAGGAGATAGAAGTGGTTAAAGTGAAAAGAGCAGAGTGAGCAGGAAAAGGAGTAGCTGGATATGACGTCAGAGAGAATGGAGTGAGTCCATGGTGAGTTTTGAAGTCAGAGGATAATTTTGAATGCAATCATTATGATCCTTCATCTAAATTAAAAAATTGTTGCAAACTTTGCAGATATTAAATAGCTCTCACTAATTAATCTCATAATTCAATGCAACCTTATAACACACTGTAGGTTTTTTTTAAAGGCTTTTGAATAAGGAACAAGTTATAGCTGAAGTCATATGCTACCTTTGTAAATTTAATTTTAAAGCACTGATGTGTTCTCTGAATGGGACTGAATCATAGAAATAACCAAATCTAGGAGCTGTCTGTGTATGCCAGAAGAAGGACAGGAGATACTGGATGTGGTTTAATTAGCCTGCAATTTTATTCCTAAATGTCTGGGAGTACCCAGCAGATAAAATTGTACAGTGCAGGTAATCCTATAATCATTTACATATACCCGGGGGTTGGAGGTCTACTGTCAGCCCTCCTCCTTTACTCATCCTGGTCCCCAGCTGCTGTGACCTTGGTAAACACCCTCGAATGAGGGTTAGGGTGGGGTTGGAGCTACAAAGGCGAGTGGAGGTTGGCTCCCTGCATGGCACCATTCATAGAAGTGCTGACTATCTCCTTTAAATCTTTTACTAATCCATTTATCTGATCACTGTATGCCATCCTTACAGTATACCTGGACTGGACATCTGCTCCCATCCACATACTGTGACATACTGTACCTCAAAATAGCATCCTGTAACCTCCATATTCATAATTTGTATATGGTGGTGATATATTATACAAAGCATACCATGTAAGATATCATAGGAAAAGTCACGGTCTACTAAACCCATTGTTCTGTCAAAATATGTATATCGTTAGTGTGTATGAAGTTATGAGATTTTGCTGTATGGTTGTTATTGAAATATCTGGGAGTCGTCCACGCTAATTCTCCAGTGACAACAATGAAGGCGGGCATTAAATGACCATTAATCAGCAGGGGAGTTGTAAACTATGGATTTACAATTCTGCAAGAGAGTTTGGCAAACACAACACAATGGGATATGCTCAAATCTATGTCTGTGAATACACAACGGGCCTTACAATGGCACAGCTGTACCACTGCAGCTGCGCCGCTGTAAGGTCTCCCACATTGCCGCTGTATGCTGACAGGAGAGAACTCTCCCGCCGGCATAATTAAACCATCTCCAACGAGCAGTGGTAGCACTGTTCACACTGGCACTTTTGTCGGTGAAACTTAATTCAGGGAGGTGGATTTTTTACACTCCTGACCAACAATTGTTTTACCAACAAAAGTGCTAGTGTAGATAAAGGCTATGACTCAGTTGCACAAGACCACACCAGAAGGTTTTCTCAACTTTGGGACAAGCCCAAAGCCCACCAGGACAAATCTGGGCTACTGTTTTCCAGGCCCTTAGACTGAGGATATAAAATAGGGGACAGTGGCATCATACTTTTACCTTTCTCCTACCCCTGCCTATGCTGAAGGCAACAAGAATGCTGGGGAGACAAAGATTTGAACTGAGGATACCTATCCTAGGCTTAAAGGGAAAGCCTGCATATTAAGGACTGTAACCTACCTTCAAACATCCAGTGGTGAGGAAAATTGCTTCATCCAAATGCTGCTTAGTCTAATAAAGTTTAGGATTTAGACAGTGTGCTTACTTTTTACTTTCTTTGGTAACTGTCTCTGCCTTTTATGCCTACCACTTATAATAACTTAAAATCTACCTTTCTGTAGTTAATAAACTTATTTTAATGTTTTATCCTTACCAGTGAGTTTGTCTAAAGTGTTTTGGAAATCTGCTTAGGTTACAAAGGCTGGTGCATGTCCACTTTTCCTTTGGTGAAGTGGTGAACTAATTAATAAACTCAAGGTCTTGAGCAATTTAAGATGGCATATTCCTTGGGTGCAAGGTTGGGGCACTGGGAGATTTGTTTGCCTTTTTCTGTGTATGATTCATGAGGGACTTGGGGAGCCTTCATGCAACTTAGCTGGTTGTGCTTATACATGCTGGTGGCTGAGTGATAACAGCGCTTGGATGGGTTCACTGCTTGTCACTGGTAAAGCATTGGGCGAGACAGGGCTGTGGGCTGAAGGGACGGAACAGGAGACAGGCTCCAGTCACAGAGTTCCAGTCAGGGCCAAAAGTTCTGCCGTGGTCCCTGCCAAGGCCGAGAGCTCAACTCTGGCTGTGGTCAAGCTCTCAGCCCCCTTCCCCTTCCCCAGATGGGGCCATTGGGGGGGGGGAGGGCTTAGACCAGCGAGTGGGGGTATGACCTCAACTAGAAGAGGAGGGGCAGTGGGCTAGCCTTCCCAAGAGGAAGCTTCACCCATTGCCCATAGAGACAGTCCAGGCTGGAGAGTGAAGGGAGCACAGTGGTCCCACAGTTCCAGATTGTACCCCGGGGATGTTGTCACACTTATGTCATAGATTGCAACATCATAGCCTAAACTCTATTTCATTTTTTGCCCCAACTAAGCCTGCAAATGACTATGAAGAAAGTGGAAAAAAAAATCTCGCCTTGGCCATTCTCCTGTCCCCTGATAAAAGAGCGACAAACATGATACCCACAGTGGATCATGACAAAAACCTGATATTTAACTATTTTCATGGGTGGGCACTGCTCTTCCTGGTCCAGGTAAAAGAGGTCTTTGTCTGCACTGATGTGGATATAAGTAGCCCCCCCGTCTTTTCTGGTCACCTGGGGAGGATGGGTCAGTGTCCTTACGCTAACCTGGTATCAAACTGCTGTACCAAGTAACTCTCTGGCTCTCTAGCCATTACAGGGGCAACACATCTTTTTGGAAAAGCCAGCAGCGGCCCCTAACACTTAATGTGTGGTGAGTCATTCTCAATGTGATCTTTCATTATGTGCCTTTGATGCCTAATAGTGACTAATTATAAAAGCAGAAAGTGAGCTGCCTACCAAAATCCTCAGATAACCTCTCATATACAAGATTCTCAAACCTGTAACCTAGACCTTAGAGGAACTCAGGTGAAACACTTTGCGGAGCTGACCTCAAAAAGCTTTTCTTGCTCCATTAAACACACTGTCCCCATTGGCAAAGAAAATACTGAGTGTTTTCCAAACTTCGCTTTCATACTGTGCCTGCCAAAAAACTCAAGCACAATGAAATTCAAACTGTGGTAAACAATGACACAGTGTATAATAAGTCAAATTAAAGACCACAAGTACAAGGAGATGTAAATTAATACACTCCAGTAGTCTTTAAAAGTTCTGAAGGAATAACAAAGCACATTTTGTGTGAGAGAAAAGGATGTGTTATGACCACTTCCTAGAAATTAATCCTCTCAGACTGCTTTTGGAATGAGTGTACAGATTGGAAACAGGAGACAGAAATGTGAAAGTTTTCTTTCCTATGCTTCCCAAGCAGGACTTCCTGTACAATGTCCAAGAGGTGATTCCTGTTACATTAGTATCTGTTTCTTCACTGAGAAATGTTGGGTGCTTTGAACAAACCTATTAGTTATCTGTGTGTCGTTTTTCTTTTGTGTTAACATGTAATTAATTCAATTAAAGGAAAAAACAAGATTAATAAGATTGGTAAGCAGGAAAGGAATCCATTACATATGACTTTGATAAAGGGTTGCATTCTTTGCAGTGAGGAGAGTCTTTATGATGTCCCTTACATCAATGTAGCCCCAAGTACACAGCTAAAGCGAGGCTGGTAGACTTGTGTGAATCCTTCATAGAGGAGTGATAGTACAGTCTAAATGGAGTCTTGGGTTGCATGGATCAATGTTCATGTTGCACTTCCCATCAATACCAGGTCAGAGAAGCTAATGATCCAGCCAACAGACCAAATTTGGTGATGAATCCTGGTCACATGCTGCCTGAGGCACATTGCACATATGCTAAGAAGAATGGGGTCTTGAGAAATGATGAGGGAGGCAGCAGGCACCCAAGCATCTAGCGCCATGGATAAGCATCTTTATTGTTTTAAATCTAAATAAATAAAATGTGCGTAATCTTTATTCTCATGTGCTATTGCCGTAAGTACTTGCAAGCTGGTGATCTAGACATGTCTGCTGCATGTGCCATTAACTTATGTTTATTACTAATGAACAATGGGTACCCATCATGCTAGATATTGTATCTGCCCCAAGAGCTTAAAACCTATTTAGACTAGACAGACCTGGGATGGGGGAAGGGGTTACAACACAGAATCAGAATGAACAGACTGACTGTGGCAAACATGTCAGCTACATGATTGGGGAAGGGGTTAGTTAGGAGGGGTTATTCTAAATGGAAAGAAAAGTGAAGGGGGAAGAGATGTTGAAAGGAAGGAGGTGAGGGGTACTGGGCAAAAGAGTAAGAGGTACAGGTGTGGAATAGAGATGATGAGAGAGGGGGAAAGGGAGGGGAGAGGGTTGGAGCAAACTGGCAATCAGCACAGGACAGAGAAATTCTGGTCAAAATGGTAGAAAATTCAGTGAAGGACCGGAGGTCTCTGCTTTGGCTGCTTCTGCTCCTACTCTACTGTCGGGAGTTTCTGGTTGGTTCCTCTTTGCAGTTTTTTCCCAAGACCACATGACTGGGGAGGGGAGAGGCCACATTGGGCCCCGTGTACTGAGAGTGGCGTTAAGGTTGCCAACCCTCCCGGATTGGCTGGGAGTCTACCCGAATAGGCATGATTTCCCGGTGACTATTGAAAGCAATCCGGGAGATTTTAATAGGCCGCTAAAAGTCCAGGTGGCATTGCAGCGGAGCTAAGCCAGGCTCCCTACCTGCCTTGGCTCCACGTAGCTCCCATAAGCAGCCGGAATATCCAGCTCCTAGGTCCAGGGGTGGCCAGAGGGCCTCTGCAGTGCCCTGGCCCCAGAACCACGGCCAATGGGAGCTGTGGGGCTGGTGCTGCGGGACGGGGCAACACGCAGAGCTACCTGGCCACCCCTGAAGCTAGGAGACGGAGGGACACGTCAGTCACTTCCGGGAGCCGCCCAAGGTAAGTGTCACTCGATTGGAGCCCACACCCCGCACCCCTCCTGCACCCCAACCGCCTGCCGCAGCCCTGAGCCCACTCCTGCACCCCAAACCTCTCATCCCCAGCCCCACCCCAGAGCCTGCACCCCCAGCCAGAGCTCTTACCCTCTCCTGCATCCCAGCCCTCTGCCCCATCCTGGAGCCACCTCCCACACCCTGAACACCTCATTTCTGGCCCCACCACAGAGCCCACATCCCCAGCCAGAGCCATCACCCCCTCCTGCACCCCAACCCCCTGCCCCAGTGCGGTTAAAGTGAGTGAGGGTGGAGAAGAGCGAGTGACGAAGGGAGGGGGATGGAGTGAGCAGGAGGCAGGGCTTTTGAAAAGGGGTGGGTGCGTGGCCTCCGGGAAGGAGCAGGGCAGGATTAGAAAGTTGGCAACCTAAGTGGGATGGGGCTCCCCTACTTAACTGTTAACCATGGTAGGATGCATAATCTATCATTTAATGTATAATTTAGGTATGTGCATATCTGTGCATGCAGTTGGGCAAGTAAACATCTCAATATTTATGCATATGTCACAAACACATTGGAGTACTGAGGACAAAAGAAGCAGGCAGGGCTTATTTGTAAAACTCATGTTTTTGTGGAGCAATGACAACAATGGGGTAGTTTTGATTTTAATGACGATCTAAAAGACATGAAATTGCTAATTAGTACTCCTGGTTAGTGTCAGGAAGATCAGTACCCTAGGTCTAAAATGTGCCAGTCTATTAGATCCTGTGATCTTGAGGGAATGTTCATCTCAAATAGCTGTTGTCTGACATTTTTTGCTAGTTCCACTGAGGTATAATCCTGATGCCTTTAAAAATTCACCCTTGCTGTAGAAAGAGAATGCCCTTTTTCTTTTTAATATAGGACCTCAATGTTATTCAATGGAAATCACCCTGCAGGATTCAGGGCCCCTGCAAGGCAGGTGGAATTTTTAAGACTCTGGGAGTGCATACATGCAGTTCAGACCCTGTTAATTTAAGAGTCATATTCAAAGTGCTCATATTGGCATAAATCTAGTTCCATTGAAATCAATGGGAGCCTTTCCGTTGATTTAAATGAGTTCAAAGTTATGCCAACACTGAGTATTTGAAAAATCCCACTCTAAATATTTAATTTATGCCTCCTGTACTATCTATATATCTCTCTATAGTGTGTGTGTGTATGTGCATGCAGAGGTGGATTAAGATTTACTGGGGCCTGGGGCACAAAGAACATTTGGGCCCCACACCCTGGAGGCCTGTGGGAGATGCCAGGAGGGCTATGGCCCACCCACTTTTTAACATGGGCATAATAGCCTGGGGCAGGTGCAGAACTGCAGCGGCCGCTTGAGACCCCACCCCTTGGAGTGCACTGCCCAGGGCATTAATCCGCCCATTCATTTATCCACTATTGTGTACATATCTTAGAATGAAAGTTGATCTTATAAATATGAATGAATGGTTCTGATATGCAGTAACTAATGGTTAAAATGCAGGAAAGTTATGTCTTGTCTTGAAATGTGTCTAGTAATCTAGAAAATTAATTCCCTACCTTCACAAATATTAATCAATACTGAGACATTCTGTTACTATATTCTTGTGTTATCATTTACAGTTGCTGACCTCTTCCTATCTAGAAACAAAGTGTGAAATTCTACTGTAGACCTCAGAATTAATCTTGTCAGTACCCTCCTGCTCTATTTTACTTTATTTTAAACTTTTGATCATCCCTTGAGACCCTTTTTGGTGTTCAGTTTTTGCAATGCTTACATCACATGTTGCCAGAAGGTCTGAGCAAGCGAATTGCTTATGCTAGAAAATGAATGATATAGCACAGTGTGACCAAAAAAAGCTAAACATGCTCTTTTATTTGTTAGTATAGAGCAGTCCTTATTCCAAGAGAAGCACTAAAAATATTATTTTGTTGTTCAGTTTTCTATTTTGGTGCATGGCCATGTTGTGAGTTCTAGTTATCCAAGGGTGTTCACCTTGGCTTCTGTATTTAATCCTATCTCTGGAGGAAAATTGAAAGTATCAATTTCTAACTGCAAAAAGAACAGGAGTACTTGTGGCACCTTAGAGACTAACAAATTTATTAGAGCATAAGCTTTCGTGGGCTACAGCCCACTTCTTCAGATGCATATGAATCCGAAGAAGTGGGCTGTAGCCCACTAAAGCTTATGCTCTAATAAATTTGTTAGACTCTAAGGTGCCATAAGCAGGGCCGGCTCCAGGCACCAGCTTCTCAAGCAGGTGCTTGGGGCGGCCGTTCCGGACAGGGGCGGCAGTTCCAGGTATTCGGCGGCAATTCGGCGGACGGTCCCTTACTCCACCTGGGAGTGAAGGACCTCCCGCTGAATTGCCGCCGCAGATCGCGATCGCAGCTTTTTTTTTTTTTTTTTTTTTGGTTTTGGCTGCTTGGGGCGGCCAAAACCCTGGAGCCGGCCCTGGCCATAAGTACTCCTGTTCTTTTTGCGGATACAGACTAACACGGCTGCTACTCTAAAACAATTTCTAACTGCTTACTGGAAATGTTAAATATTCACTCTTTTGGAAGGGAGTGTTGTCTAGTGGTGAAAGTGAAGAAGTGGAACTCAGAGCTTTGACTTGCTCTGCAACCTTTGGCAAATGTTTTATGGCTCAGTGCATAACTAGTGCAGGGATGGGCACTTCAGAAATATCTTTAGATTGCCACTCAAACTTCTCTGTGACTCCCTTTATCTGTAATGTGGGAAGTCTAAGGTCCTCACAGGAAACATGTGAGACTTTATTATTTTGAAAGAGATTTGAGATCCTTAATTGAAAGGCAATATGTTTAATGTGCTTTTTTTAATCTGATTGCTATGAAATCTACAAAAATAATAATCCCCAACTGGTCTAAAGCATAGCTCTAGTGTCTACACGAGTGTCTCTAAACCTTTACAGTCAAAAAAAGTCACAGCCCCTTCTACATTTACTATCAAATTAACCGTGCTTAAAAAAGGAGAGAGAACCCCACACAATGTATTTCTCTGTGCTAACCAGGCTGCAGCTTGACTATGGCCTGTTGGCTATTCAGTGGCCAGCACTGTAATGATGGGGCTTCTCATATGACACCTCTGTTTATTCTTTATTTCCTATAACCTCCCACTTTCCAGTGTTACAACAAACTCAGAACAAAGCTTCACCCTTCTATCAGGACTATAAACAACTGTAAACAGAGGCTCTACTCACTCCCTTCCCACAGCTTCTCCCTTACCCATCACCCAAGCCTTTCTTTTCCTTACTTCCCTTATTTTCCCTTCCCCTCCATTCAGCTTTTTCCTATATTTGTCCATCTTCACCTCTTAAGTTCATCTTAAAGAACAATGGTTCTCAACTGGCTGTGCTGGGTGCCAGTGATTGTGCTGGCACTAGTGCAGTTTCTTCTACTGTCGTCCGAATCACAGAGCAGTGGCACAGCAAGCTGTTGATCTTCAAGGTGGGGACACCCATTGTGAAAACAGGAAGGGAGGCATTAAGACATTGGTGGGTATCCTTATCCTTCATCAATGTCAAAAGGAGCACTGGACTGGGGAAAGAATTTGCATGCCTGTATGCTAAAACACGCATTTTAAACAGTTGGTACAACACATTGCAGATTTAATACAGCATTTCCCCTTTTACTCTACTTCTTGTTAACATTTATGGCAGTCAGGACAGTGTGCTGCTTGTTACATACATTATAGTCTTCTGTTGTGTGGAAACAAATTACTCTGTGCTTAAAAATAGGTAATTGCTTCTTGTGTCTAATTGATTTTTAGAAATTACAATGCAGATTTGATTGAAGAAAGCTTGTGTGCTACCTGCAGTTGGTTTCATGCAATGTATTTGTATAAAGCAGAGCCACACAGCCTAGGGTTACCATATTTTGTGCCTCCAAATGGAGGACACTCCACGGGGCCTCGGCCCCGCCCCCAGCCCCGCCCATGCCCCCTCCCCAACTCCGCCCCCTCCCCAAAGTCTCCGCCCCCTCCCCTGCTTCCCGCGAATATTAAATTCGCGGGAAGCCTGAAGCTGGTAAGGGGGGGTGTGGGGGGAGCAGGCGCGGCCCAGGCTGGCCCCCCGGCGGCGCCAGCCTGGGTCGGCTCGGGCCCTGGGGTGCCAGCCCCGGCCGACCACCCCCAGCCCGCCCAGCACTGCCGGCCCCCGGCGGCCCAGCGCACCCCCCCCGCTATCCCGGACCGGCTCCCCGCCCGGCCCCGCGGCCCGGCGCACCCCCCCGCTACCCTGGACCGGCTCCCCGCCCGGCCCCGCGGCCCGGCGCACCCCCCCGCTACCCTGGACCGGCTCCCCGCCCGGCCCCGCGGCCAGGCGCACCCCCCGCTACCCCGGACCGGCTCCCCGCCCGGCCCCGCGGCCCGGCGCACCCCCCCCGCTACCCCGGACCGGCTCGCGGCCCCGCGCACCCCCCCGCTACCCCGGACCGGCTCCCCGCCCGGCCCCGCGGCCCGGCGCACCCCCCCCCCCGCTACCCCGGCTCGCGGCCCCGCGCACCCCCCCGCTACCCCGGCCCGCGGCCCGGCGCACCGCCCGGCTCCCGGCCCGGCACCGCGCCCCTGGCTCCCCGCCCGGCCCCGCGCCTGGCCCGGCACCATGCCCCCGGCCCCGCGACCCCGGCCCGGCCCCGCACCGGCCCGGCCAAAGAGGCCCCGCCCGAGCCCTCCATCCCTCCCTCCCGATTTTCCCGGACATGCCCGGCTTTTGGGGATTTCCCCCCGGACGGGGATTTGAACCCCCAAAAGCCGGACATGTCCGGGAAAATCCGGACGTATGGTAACCCTAACACAGCCTTATACCACCACTTTGCCTGTGATTTAGTGGGAAATATTCAGGGTTCTTTATGGCTTCTAAATCTGGCAGAATGTATCTTCTCCCATAGAAGCAGTATGACAATGACATCTATTTTACTGCAGTAACATGACCTGACTGTTAAATTGTTGGCTATCTTTCAGCAATAGATAAAATGGTGGTAGATTTCAGGTTAGGAACTAAAATGTGTTTGGTAAACAAAGGATACATATTGTTGCAGTGGATTGAGTTCTGTCCCCCGTGCAACCTCTTACTGTCACTAGGGGCTTGAACAGGTCAAATTGAAAGTAGGATTTGGCTCTTTTGCTTTCAACTCAGTATTTAGACTGGCTTGCTTATATTACAGTCCCACTCTTGATGATTGAGAATTGTTCACAAAAATGTGGATTATTATTATCATTAAACATTTATATTGTGGTGGTTTCTAGATGCTGCAGTAAGGTTGGACTCTCTTGTGCTGGACCCTGTGCAAAGAGAAAATGACACTCGCTTGCTAAAGAGCTTTGTAATCTAAATCATAATGATAAGAAGTACAGGATACAATTAATCTAATTAATGGGTGAGAATTTTAAGTGTGTTGCTCCCTTCTCTATACACTGGTTTCGGTACTTTCATGCATAAAATCCTGCTATCCTCATTTGTAATCCAATGCTTACCTCTACTGTGTCTAATTGTAAAAGCTACAAACCATCTCCTGTTGACAGGGTTATACTTTTCTAATTTATAAGTAGCTAAAGGAGATACTCCGTATTAATTATTTTCATCATATAAGAAAGACAATCAGATGAAAACATGCATGCAACTTGCACTTTGATAGAGAGAGTTCAGGTCTGCTTCTCTGTCCCTTAAATGGCTGAGAAATCCTGCAGCTGCCATATTGTAGTGATCACACTAGAATTCATCATCTACATTCCCTGCAGAGTTCAGTTCTTCTACTGCTGTGCTGCTGTGTCACTGCTTGCATGCACAGTACACTCTTGAAATTCTGATATAAATTTGGTTAGAGTGACTGCTTTGCTTTCCTCATTTTTTCTCTTTATCTAGCAATTTTATCAGATTTGAAAAATAAATTAAGAACCTGAGTTTGACACTATTTTCCCCAAAGACAACAAGTGAGTGGGCATGAATGTATCTCCCTCCTCCCCCGATACGCCTGTGATTTATTTTAGTATACTGAGTTTTCCCTGGGCTTTATCCTCCATGAGTGTGGTTTTGGTGTAACCCCACCGGAATTATGCTGATGTAGATGGAGCAGAAACAGGCCCTCCATTTCATTGAAAAAGGAGAAAACAGCAATTTTTAAGGGGTAAGGGAAAGCACAAATAAATAGAACAGGGTTTCAACTGACATGTTATGCCTTGCTTTCTTCTGTTTTGTAATATTCTGTACTCATGAGCTCTGGTCTTCAGTTCAGACCTAGGGGATGAATCTTGCTCATGTGCGCAGTCCCATCTAAACCAATGAGATTGTAATCTTATGAGTATGAGATGTGTATGGTAAATTTACTCGAATGCCTGCTTCCCCCCCAAAAAAACATTTGTTCTCTAAATGTGATTCTGTTGCCATTTAAACTGGTATGAATCAGGAAAAGCTCCATTAACCTTATTGGGTTACACCAGTATAAAACCAGTATAAATAAGATAGGAATAAGGCCCTGTAGCCTAAATCTTTAAGATAAAGTCAAAGATCACTTGAAAATATGTAGGGTGAAGTGCTGGCCCCCGTGAAGTAAATGGGAGCTTTGACATTGACTTTGTAAAATTTCATTTTTTTAAATTTACTATACAGAATTTGTAAATGTTAACAAGTTATTTATATAATTGATATATTTATCCTACAATACAAGGGGGTTGATTTAATTTTTAGTGGAAACTAGAATCAAAATCCACATAAGTTAAAGGAGCAAATATGTATTTTTTTCTTGATTCTATATTACTGTAAATATAGAGTAATTAAAAAAATCACTAGGGCTAGACTCTCAGCTGGTATGAATCAGCCAAGGCTGTATTCTTCCATGAACATTGAGGAATAGGAGCAAGTCTCCCCTCTGGGTAGGATTAGTGCAGTGACACATGTGTAGGGGAGGGAGGAACATAACCCTTTTTTCACAGAATCCTTTCTTCTTCCACAGACTCTCCCTGCTAATTTTGTACCATGCATTCATTAGAATCACCAGGGCCTATTAGTTATCTTTGCACTAGAGGGCATTTGTGAACAGAAACAAGAGGAGATTTACTTGTTTCTTGCTTTTCTAATTATTTTTTTTCAGAACAATTATTTTCTCTAAGAGTAAGTGGAAGCCATACAGTTATACATCTGAGGGGGTCTGCAGTTTAAAAATGAGTGACAGACAAAATTAAATTTAAATATTTACCAGTTATAGGAAATGTCTTAACAAGTAGGTGTAATTGAAATTTTATTCCTTCTTTGTGTTGCTCTTAACATGACTTCGTCATTTGATAAAACCCAACTCACATAGCTATCATACACATTTCAAGAAAAAATAGCTTTTAGGACCTGATTCTGAATTTCTTCTTCAGTCAACACAGAATAAAATGGACTTGGGAAGAGAATCAGGACCATAGTTTACTGTCCATTTTCCTTATAAGCACATGTTGACAATTTGACAGACATAAAGTTGTCTGATGGTCTTAATGAGAGTCCAGTCCAGTTCTCGTGATAGGGGATCTTAACTAGAGTGAAATATGGAGGAACAACTTGGCCTGGGGGAATGGGAGGAGAGAAGGTGCACCCTCTCAAAAAGACACACCTTTGTCTTGCATTGTACAGAGCAAATCAGGACAGGATTATGTCTTTTCATAAACTGGCATAACTTCATTAGTTTAAATAGAGTTGGATCAATTTATGCCTGGGGTTAATATGGGCATTAGAATCTCTCAGCCAAATTTTAAAGTATAGTTAAATTTACCAGTATTTTTGTATACCCATTCTGCTTACAAATATCTGTTTGCATACATGGATTTTGAGGGCACAATGAGTGCTTGTGCCTTTTGGCAGGCTCACCTCTTCAGCTCAGATTTGAAAATTTGGCTTTATGTTCTTTTAGAAACAGATTTATCTCATGAAATAAAGAATTTTGCTAAATAAATCTCAGATCTGCCTTGTCATGGAAATCTTCCCTCACATTTATATATATATAAAAATAACATGTGTTTATCAAACCAATACATGTATACTTTAAATGTGGTCATATTGTGCTCTGAGTTGTTAAATTGCTTTACAGTTTGCATCACTACACTGGTATATAGTAATGTTTTAATTTTTGTCAAGTGATGAAAGCTGTAGGAGTCATTTGGTTTTATTCTTCATTGTCCTGTAGCAGAAATGGAATATATTTAAATTCCTACAGAAATGAAGGAAGAGGTTTTAATGGATCTCGGTTAAATTCTGTCATTTAATAGAATGTTAACCTTATCAGCAGTAGCAGATTTTTCTGCCATGGCCAACTACATTTAGTTACTTATATACAGTTTATGATAAATAATAATGACCTGACTCATGGAGGAGTTTGCACACAAGTAATTAAAAAACAAAACAAAACAAAACAAAATAAAACCCAACCAATAAATATTCTATTCTCACTGCTAGGAGAGTCTAATTTTTGAAATGCTTACAAAGGAGAATGGAATGAAGTAGTAAGTTTTGCTAGAGATAAGTTTCATTGAGACGAATACACATTATACTTAAAAAGAAATAATTGAAAATTGATAATGTCATCCACATTAGCTAAAATAATTATTTGGCCATACACATAGAAGTAGGATTTATGTAATTTTAAAATATCAATGGATTTAAATGGTATTTTAGAAACAAGTGTCTTTACAAGCTCTGTGTGGGTGTCTGTATGTAACAAATGTCTATATTTAGAAAAAAATCTCAAATATCTATAAACAGGAAGCTAAGATCTGTTCAGCTGCATATTCTAGCACAGGCTAGCACAAAAGGCTTAAACTAATTATTTTAATATAAATCATTAATTCAATAAGACTCTGGAACTTGTTTAACAAACTGTAAATGATTTATGAGCCTCTAAACACATTTTTAATGGAAGAATGGTATTATAGCATATTGTTCCTTTGGAAGCAAACAAAGTTTTCTTAAGCGCCTATTCCCTGTGTTTTAATTTATAAGATAAATGGAGAGAGAGAGATAGAGAAAAAGAATGAATTGGAAACTGAGCCTGCAACTGATTCCATATGGAGCCCCACTGAAATCAGTAGAGCTCTCGACATGTGTTCAGGTCTCTGCTTGAGTCAAGTTATTTGCAGAGCTGGGGCTTAGATTGCTGTTTTCAGGAGTTTTAAAGTTATCCTAAGTGTGGCACATGAATTCATAATGTAATTTTGCTTTACAAAATTGATAATATTTAAAATGTTTTAATTCAAGGCTAGGCTTCTGAAAATGGAGAATGTTTCTTAGAAAATGATAACATTCTGGGGCATCTTATCTGAAACACACTTTTAGGTATCTATTGGGCCTGATCCTCACATTGTGTAAATTTGGTGCACCGCTGGTGAAGGTAATGCCAACTTATACCAGCTGAAGTTATGGCCTTAAAATATTCTTGGTTCAGTTGTTTGAAAAGATAGATTTTGTATGGGGAAACAATACTTCCTATAAGAAAACATTTTAAACTGTGTCCACATGTACCAAAATTCTATGTTGTTTATATTACTGTGGGATATATTCTTCCTTGTGTGGTAACAGAAAGTCATTGAATCTCCTAAACCAACAAAGTCTTGGATCTGAGGATATCACAGTAGCCTAAGGTTCTACAAAGTTATCTTGAGGCCACCTTCTCCATGGCAGCAGTGGTCCTGCAAGTTGTGTTCTCTCTCGTTGGTTGCCTTTCCCCACAACTATGCTGTAGAAGACAGGGAAGGAACCCAGCATGAGTCAGCAGGTTTTCTAACAGCATTAACTCCAGATTGGATTTGCAGTGTGAAATCTGGAGTTAGGGGAGCAAGCTGGTGAGATCTGAGGCTCCGAGCTCTACATCTCCCATTGCTGCCTCTTCATCCATACAAAACTCTGATCCCGTAGAACTCTGGGGGAAAGGTTTCCACATAGTCCCACAGAGTGAGAGACAGTGATAACATGTAGGCACAATACCATAGGCTCCAAAAGTTCTAGTTTTTCTATACTTATGAAAGTCCAGGACAGAATATAACTCTACATTACAACTGCAGCTGTGAGAGTAATACATGATAAATGTTATCCTTATTTAGGGATGAATATGCTAAATCATCAGTTATCCAAGAAAAACTTATCACCTATCTTCTCAAGGAGTAGCTTACAAAATGGAAGATCATGGATGATAATTTGTCCTTTCATCTAGATATTAGCCGTAGAGTTGTCTGTCTTGATTCTTTACTTCTGCAGGTTGTTGTCATTGTTCATACATACATACTCCTTGTGCCCATGTCAGGCCTTCCTCTCTCTTCCTCTTCCTCTCCAGCTTCTGGCTTGAAACGAAGTCAAGGTTTCCTTCTAGATTTTTTTTTTTTTTTTTAATAATTTATATAGAACAACTACAACAGATGTACTGTTGAAGTAAAGGAAACTTTGGCTGGTGCTCTTCCACTGGAAAAGTGGAGGTGATGATTTTAAAAAGTTTCTCCCCTACTCCTCATCTCGTGTTTCTGTATCCTTTAAAAGCTGATGTCCTGTTCCACTGTGTTATGTTAAGATAAATTGACTTGTCTAATTCTTGGGAATGTTGGTTTACCATTTGTGGTTCTTGCACAGACATTAGTCAGTATAATTAAAATGTGATGACATCTGGATATGAAAAACACAGATGTAATGCATTGCAGTGAGAGAGACAGAAAAAATACACATATTTAGTGCACTGATGTGCCTACAGTAAATAGATTCTTATGCGGAATTAGCTCTTATCAGCTTCTTCCTTCATTCATAGGAATCTCATGTATGAGTCAGATCCTGCACCATTTACACCAGTAATTTACACAAGTTTTAAGACTGACATCAGTGGAAGTGCCTATATAGGGAAAAAGTACACTGATATGATTAAGTGTAGTAGATATGATTGTATACTAACACGTGCCTTTATGAAAGTGGCAGAGTGGCATTCAATAGTAATCTCCTGGTGACTTTGATATCAAATTTTTGACCACACTTTGTGTAAGGTCACATTTTTGAATGGTTTATAAGGATTAAGAAATGTTACAAGCATGCAACAGAATGAGAAGTGAGTGCTATAGATGAGTATAAGCACATCAGTAGGAAGAGTTGGATGATTATAAGCCACAGTTGTAAGCAACCTGTTGACCTCTAAAACAACTAATGAACCATTTATTAAATCATATTATTTATCAATCCTCTTAAATGATTGATAACAAAAATGGTAACATTTTATATTAAGAGTTTCATTTAATTTTACAAGTTTTCTCAATAAAAGATAAATTTCTTTCTAATTGTCAGTACTGCAGATTTAGGGCATAATCCAGCTCCCTTCTAAATCCGTGAGAATTTTGCCATGGACTTCAGTGGGAGCAGATCGGGTGCATAAAATGGGATCTGAAAATTAACCTGTGTTTGGTTATTTTACCTCTCTTGCGTCATTATCAATAATAAAAAGATGGTGCTGCTGGAATTCTGGTTGATGAAACAAAACAGTGGCTGTACAATGCTGAAAGTAGCACGTTTGGTTTTGGCAGTCAGATATACAGTGATTGTTTAGACACACGCAATAAGATTAATCCTGGCCATAAAGCGGTGCAAGCACCTGAGAGGACATAGAACATAGTGGTGGTTGCAACTAGTGCTGGACAAAATGTTTTGAACTAAACTTTTTTTTGTGAAAAAATGTTGATTAGTCAACATCAGAACATTTTGTGAATTCATGTCTGTTTTGCCAACCTGTTTGTATTTGGGGGAGACCCAAAATTACCAAAAAAAAAAAAAAGTCAAAACATTTCATTTCAACACTTTCTACAGAATGGTTTGGGGGTTTTTTTTGGTTGGAAACTACTTTTTGTCATTAAATTTATTACATAAAATTAAAAACAAAAACTCAATTGAAACAATGTTACATTTTGGGTCAAACTAAATCTTTTATTGTACCCAAAACAATTATTTCCCCATTGCCAGTGAGCCAAAAAAAAAATTCTTTGCACCACTCTGACTGCAGCTGCTCATTTCCTGTCTTTTTGGTCCTCTCTTTGGGAGTAGATATGTTAAGTAAGAAGGCATGATTGTTATTTATTCACTGAAATTTACTACTCTTTACACATAAGAAAACAGATTATGCTGATTCATGCCTTTCTCAGGAGTGTAGTATGTCTTTGCCTCGTGCCTACAATACTCCTAAAATTTGTGTTAAATGTTTATAACCTGAAGTGTCCTACTGAGATTGCAAAATAGGCATTTAAAAAAAAAAGACTTACAACTATTTAAAAATCAAAATTCTGTATGAGAATGGTTTACCCATCACTGTCTCAAGTAATCTTTCAGTTTTAGTCATTTTAGGCATAAGAAGGAGGAAAAAAGTTTTCTCTATTTTTTCCAATTTGTTTACTTGGTGCATTTGATAACACTGCTTATAATCAGTTTCACCTTTTCCCAATAGTCAGTTTCCCCCATCTCACTAGATTTCAAATGGACAGAGTCCCTTTAAACAAAATGTTCAAATGCTATGTAAAAGAGTACATGAGTTCATTTTAATAATAGATTCCAAGGTAGAAGGAAAATTGTGATCATCTAGTCTGCCCTCCTATAAACACCAGGCATAGAATTTCCCCAAAATAATTCCTTCTGAATTAGAGCATATGTTTTTTTGTTATTTTTAATCCAATCTTGATTTTAAAAATGCCAGTTATGGAGAATGCACCAACACTTTTGTTACATTATTCCAATGGTTAATTACCTTCACTATTCAAAATGTACGCTTTACTTCCATTCCGAATTTGCCTAGTTTTAACTTCCAGCCATTGTATCTTGTTATTATTTAGTACGCTAGATTGAAGAGCCTTGTTATTAAATTTTTAAGTACAAATTGAAAATTGTTTAAGACACTACATTCAAATTGCTGATTTTAAGTGTGGATTTGTGGTGGCATTTTTTCCATTCACTGAAACTTTTTTCTTTCCTCCTCTCTTATCCCCTCTGCTGCCAACCACAGTGGGTGGAGTAGCCCTATCTAAATATTGGAGAGACATTAGGATGCATGGTTGAATAGCCTTTCATCACAACTAGGAGGACTTGGTGATTAATACAGGTCGTCATGTTAGTGGTCATAGTAGTCTCCTGGGTGCTGCAATGCTCGTTGGGTCACTAAAGAAGCCCAAAGACTTGGGAGAAGGTGCTATCTAGCTTGAGGTGGGGATTGTGGCAGCCAAGGGCTGCCACAGCTGCTGTATTTACTCAGTTAATAAGTTTGAAAACTACTTTTCCAGCCCTTCTTGTTGAATTGTAAGTCTTGAATGCCCATTGATTTACATGTCTAGTGACTCTTTTTCCACCAAAACATTCAGTTAGCAGTGAAGCTGAACAGCTAACCCAGCTTGTGATATTTGTGCTCACCCCCACTAAACTTTAAGACCAGAGTCACATGGCTTGGTTCTGGGTTACAGGCAGGGCTGGCTCCAGGCACCAGCTAAGGAAGCAGATGCTTGGGGCAGCCAATACAAAGGGGTGGCACTTCGTCCGCTATTGTGGCGGCATGTCTGGGTCTTCAGTGGGAATTCGGTGATGGGTCCCTCAGTCCCTCTCTTCCTCTTTGAGCTGCCGCCGAACTGCCACCGAAGAGGAAGACAGGGAGTGAAGGATCCGCCACCAAACTGCCGCCAAGGAATGGAGCGGCTTGATTTAGCTGCCGCCAAAGTGCCGCCGATCGGCTTTTTTTTTTTTTTTTTTCTCACCACTTGGGGCGGAAGAAAACCTGGAGCCGGCCCTGGTTACAGGAAGTTGTACAGTACCTTTTGCATAAAGGGCACAATGGCCAGCTAAAGCCGCTAAATTAAGAATAGAACCAGCAGCTAAACCACAGCCCCTCACTTCTTGTGCTAGAGGAGAATCTTTGCTTACTGCCAGGAGGAAGAGGAGAACTCTTATTCTCTGCAAGATCCACCCTGCCATTGGACAATAATGTAGTTAAACTTGCAGATGTTGAATGAGGCCATTGTTCATAGTTCATAATGTGACATACTGACAATATCCTGGACAAACCTTAAGGAATTAAGATAAACCTTATTGAATTAAATTTAACCTTATTGAATTAGGTTTAGTACCTTTGGAGTCAATTGTATGAGTTGTTGTGGAATTGCATGCAACTCCTCTAGGGGGAGGGGGATGCTAATATAATGCCCCTCATTATCAGCTCTTTGAAGCTACTCCTCTGGAGAGGTTTGCATATACTAGTTCAAAATGGATTCTCCAGGGACCAACAGACCAAGAAAGGATTTTCGAATAAGTAGCCTGGTTTCAAACAGGCTTAGGGCCTCTTTTTCTGATCCATCAAACAGACAGGACTTCTGGTCTAAGTTAGGCCCCAATCTTTAGGGAAAGGGAAGGACTAATCACTAGTCAGAACCCCTATCAGAATGAGAGGAGTGATCTCTGGTAAGCTTATTATCATGCATTTCTATTTTTATTGTTTTCTCTGTAGTACTTTTACCTTCATAAAAAAATTTACTTGCATAAGTAGTGCTGTGTGGTATCTGTAAGTGTGAGTAGTCACACTATTAACTGTTTCTGAAAAGAAAGAAAGCAGGTGTTCTTGGGAAGCCAGTGTCTGCTGGGAATAACACAGTGAAGGCAGCCTGGAAATACCCAGTCAGAAGAGAGTGAGGTGTAGCTCTCCACCCAAGAAAGACAAAGGTTGGGAAGCTGGAAGCCTGAGAGTGGGTTCCGTTGCTGTACCAGTGAGGGAAAATACAGGTGCAGTTGCTCTGAATTATGACACATAAGCTACCCAAGCTGGTGGTGAATTCATGATCTCTAGTGGCTACGCACATGTATTCATATGTCAGAGTTTTGAAGACATGGCTAGGCTGGTGTTGCAGGAGTATTGGTTGTGGTGTTTGGAGTTCTATATAATATAAGAACTCTTGCACTTTTAAGAAATGCCTGCTTGCTTGCACTGTCATTCAAATTGTTTAGCAGTTGTTGTATGTGTGCATGTTGCCTTCTGCTCCCTGTTTTTTCCTAGTTCCTGCTCCCTGAACTCTGTGTTCGTGTGTACAGAGCATTAGGTGTATGCAGTTACTCAGGGTCTGCTGCTACATACCTGCAATTTGGCTGTTATGTTTTGTCCAGATTGGTACTGACTTAACTGGTTAACCATCACAGAGTATGGAAGGGACCTCAGGAAGTTATCTAGTCCAACCCCCTGCTTGAAGCAGGACTAATCCCCAGACAGATTTTTGCCCCCAATCCCTAAATGGCACTCTCAAGGATTGAACTCATAACCCTTGGTTTAGTACGGCCAATGCTCAAATCTCTGAGCTATCCCTCCCCCAATAATGGTTGTTATATGTTTTGATTGACCACCGACCTGTGTGTCTCTGGCTTTGATTTTCTTGTATTTTGGAATTGCTGCTTTGGGGTACATTAGAGAATAACATTATGGCAATGAGAGCTTCTATTCTGCAACCCATGCTGCCTGAACATCCTTCAGCTGTTGACTGGCGAGACTTTATTCAGAATTTTCAGAATTATGTATAGATCCTTCAACTCTCTGATGTTGCTAGGTTATCCTTGTTACAGAACTGCTTAGGCAATGATAGCATTCATAGTTATGATGGACCCTAAGAGCCCCTCCTTTGATGTGGCTATGCTGCACCTCAATGAGTATTTGGAGACTGGAGATTCTGTTTTGCTAAAGAGGAAAAGGTTTTTTGAATCTTGCCAGGGAGCCCAACAAAATCATGCATGAGTTTGCATATTGTTTGTGGCAGTTGGCCCAGGACTATGAATTTGGGGATGTTATAATCATCGTGCTCAGGGAAACATTGGTGTAGCCAATGACTGTCTGGGTGAATGGTTACTGGCTGAAGATGTTAGAATTCTAACTTTTGATGCCATGGTTGCTAAGAGTGAGGCATTTGAGAGGTCTTAAGTTGAAAGGGGTTCCTCTATGTATACACTTAAACCGAGAGCTGCTCCTCTTGCTTCCATTGCCCAGAGTCATATGATGTTACCTACTCCCACTTCACAGCCTCGGCACCAAAAGTTGTCAGCTCCTCATTGTTTTTGCTGTGGTAGTATGGGTCATTGGCTAGTTTCCCTGCCTGCCTGGCTAGAACTGCTATGTGCCAGACTTGTGGGAAGGAATGATACGTGAAGTTAGTGTGCCATGGTACATTGGTTCACAATGATGGGAGGCCTGAAGTGCATACAGTAAATGTGGAGCCACATGAGATCACCTTTAACAGGGACTCTCATGTCTCCTTTAGGCTGATCTTCTCATGTGGCAAGGCGCTGAAGCTGATATCCCATGTCATAGAAATTAATGGTAAACCAATTAAATGCATGGTGGATATGGATGCAGTGTTTAATGTTCTCCCCCCTGTGTTAGTTCATACTCTGTACATTTGCCTGACTATAGTGATTATAAAAGCTTGGAATTTGCATGCTTTGCAGACAGTGGGTGAAGCTGTGTGTTCTGTGCTCTACAAAGGCACAGCCTTGACTTCAAAGTTTTATATTATTATAGGCACAGCTGCAAATGCTGTTCCATTATTGTCCTACAATGAGTGCTTACAGCTTGGTATTATGCATGAATGTGCACAGGACACCTTGGGTGTGGCTGTATCAGCTAGAACAGAAGGGGATACCAAAGTAGTATTCAGAAATACCATGATTAATTTAATGGTGATAAAAACAACAAGGAGTCTGGTGGCACCTTAAAGACTAACAGATTTATTTGGGCATAAGCTTTCGTGAGTAAAAACCTCACTTCTTCGGATGCATAGAGTGAAAGTTACAGATGCAGGCATTATATACTGACACATGGAGAGCAGGGAGTTACTTCACAAGTGGAGAACCAGTGTTGACAGGGCCAATTCAATCAGGGTGGATGTAGTCCACTCCCAATAATAGATGAGGAGGTGTCAATTCCAGGAGAGGAAAAGCTGCTTCTGTAGTGAGCCAGCCACTCCCAGTCCCTATTCAAGCCCAGATTAATGGTGTTGAATTTATTCAACTTGAATAGGGACTGGGAGTGGCTGGCTCACTACAGAAGCAGCTTTTCCTCTCCTGGAATTGACACCTCCTCATCTATTATTGGGAGTGGACTACATCCATCCTGATTGAATTGGCCCTGTCAACACTGGTTCTCCACTTGTGAAGTAACTCCCTGCTCTCCATGTGTCAGTATATAATGCCTGCATCTGTAACTTTCACTCTATGCATCCGAAGAAGTGAGGTTTTTACTCACGAAAGCTTATGCCCAAATAAATCTGTTAGTCTTTAAGGTGCCACCAGACTCCTTGTTGTTTTTGTAGATACAGACTAACACGGCTACCCCCTGATACTTAATGGTGATAGAGATGCATACTTTTTGCAGTTGGATTCAAATGCAAAGCCCTTTGCACTGCCTGCACATCGTGTACCATCTGCACTTGTAGACAAGACCTGAGTAGAATTGAGGCATATGAAAGGTAATGGTGGGAGGTGGAAGGGCCTACAGATTAGAGCTTACCCTCGGTGATCATATACAAGAAGAATGGTGACATTCGATTGCACAGATTTTAGGGTACATAATAAATATGTGAAATGTGAGCAGTTTTAATTGCCAGCCTTCAAAGAGTTGACATGCCCAATAAGTGGATCTTGGATTTCCTGTGTGCTAGATTACTGATCCGGTTACTGGCAAATATCTGTGGCTGAAAGATCACAGTTGTTATTGACTTTCAGCATGCCATTTGTGTACTGCTATCAACAACTCCCATTTGGTTTAGTTTCTGCTCGCAAGGTATTTCAGAGAGTGATCTTTCAGCTCCTTGATAATAGCTGGGTTCATGTTGCTATTTGCATTACATACTTATCTTTGCTAAGATCCTTCCGGAGCATAATGCTGGTCTGGACCAGGTGCTAACCTGACTCCAACAAGCTGGCATGAAGTTGAATCAAGTGCAGTTTTGCAAAAGATGCTGTAGAGTTTCTAGGGCATTTTCTGTCGGTCAGCGGTGTGAAACCAATAGCTGAAAGGCTATAAGTTGTTGCTTCCCTACCATTACCCATTGATCGTAGCAGTTTACATTTGTTCTTAGGCCTACCTCAATAAATAGGTAGGCAGGCTCTGCCCCATTTTAGTACCCCTGCCAAGGCGCTGTGATATTTAACCCAGGGCCTGAAACAGTAGATTTGGACTAAAGAGAGGAAGCAAGGTTTTGAAACCCTGTGTCAAGCCCTCTATCGGATCCAGTCCCATGCTTATTTTGATACAGTGATTCAGACTGATGCCTGCAGTCAGGTCCTGGGGTTCAGTTCTGCTCCAGGAGAAGACACTGTTATATTTGCATCCTGTACTTTCACTCTGATGGAAGCAAAGTATTCCCAGATTGATCTAGAATCTTTGGTGATGGCTTTTGCTGTTGTATGCTTTAAAGTCTACTTAGTAGGAAGACATTTTACATTAGAAACTGATCATTTGTCTCTTTTGGGCTTCTATTATAAAGCCATTGACCTGCTGAGTATGAGGCTGAGGTGGTGGACTATTCAGTTGCAGCAGTATGATTTTGATTTGGTGCATATCGAAGGAAGATATAGTTCACTTGCAGATGCTCTTTTGAGAAAATTCTGCTGAGTTATCCCCCTCGTATGCAAAAAGGGCAAAGTATGCTGCTTTTTATTGAAAGTTATGCCAGTTGACTAAAGGCAGACAGCTGATGCCACTCTTCAAGATGCTGAACTGCGGAAGGTGATATGTGCCATACAAGGGGATCTAACGGACCCAGTCCTTAAAAGAACTTTGTCTATGTTATACCAAATACATTTCCGAGCTCATAGTGAAGATATGCTACTCGAAATATCTTATGCAGAGGAGCCCAGGTGAACAGCACAGCAGCATTGCAACAAACAGCCCTGGATGTGGCTCACAAAGGAAATTACAAAGATGAAGGAACTTCTGCATAGTTATACTTGGTGGCCAGGGCTGTACTCAGACATTGAGCATCATATGAAGGCATGCTCAGCCTGCACAATGCATAAACTACTGCTCCTCTGGTCCCTTTGAAACCAGTATAGAATCATAGAATATCAGGGTTGGAAGGAACCTCAGGAGGTCACCTAGTCCAACCCCCTGCTCAAAGCAGGACCAATCCCCAACTAAATCATCCCAGCCAGGGCTTTGTCAAGCCGGGCCTTAAAAACCTCTAAGGAAGCAGATTCCACCACCTCCCTAGGTAATCCATTCCAGTGCTTCACCACCCTTCAATTAAAATGTTTTTCCTAATATCCAACCTAAACCTTCCCCTCTGCAACTTGAGACCATTACTCCTTGTTCTGTCATGTGCAACCACTGAGAACAGTCTAGACCGATCCTCTCTGGAACCTCCTTTCAGGTAAGTGAAAACAGCTATTAAATCCCCCCTCATTCTTTTCTTCTGCAAACTAAATAATCCCAGTTCCCTCAGCCTCTCCTTATAAGTCATGTGCGCCAGCCCCCTAATCATTTTTGTTGCCCTCCGCTGGACTCTTTCCAATTTTTCCACATCCTTCTTGTAGTGTGGGGCCCAAAACTGGACGCAGTACTCCAGATGAGGCTTCACCAATGCTGAATATAGGGGAATGATCACATCCCTTGATCTGCTAGCAATGCCCCTACTTACACAGCCCAAAATGCCATTAGCCTTCTTGACAACAAGGGCACACTGTTGACTCAGATCCAGCTTGTCATCCACTGTAACCCCTGGGTCCTTTTCTGCAGAACTGCTGTCTAGTCACTTGGTCCCTAGTTGATAGCAGTAGAATCATAGAATACCAGAGTTGGAAAGGACTTCAGAAGGTCATCTAGTCTAACCTGCTGCTCAAAGCAGGGCTAATCCCCCAGACAGATTTTTGCCCCAGATTTCCTAAATGGCCCCCCTCAAGCATTGAACTCATAACCCTGGGTTTAGCAGGCCAATGCGCAAACCACTGAGCTATCCCTCCCCCCAAAGTATATGGAATTCTTCCATCCTAAGTGCAGGACTCTGCACTTGTCCTTGTTGAACCTCATCAGATTTCTTTTGGTGCAATCCTCTAATTTGTTTAGGTCCCTCTGTATCCTATCCTTACCCCTCAGCATATCTACCATTTCTCCCAGTTTAGTGTCATCTGTATAGTTGCTGAGGGTGCAAACCATGCCATCTTCCAGATCATTAATGAAGATATTAAACAAAACCAGCCCCAGGACCGACCCTTGGGGCACTCCGCTTGATACCAGCTGCCAACTAGACATGGAGCCATTGATCACTACCTGTTGAGCCCAATGATCTAGCCAGCTTTCTATCAACCTTATAGTCTATTCATCCAGCCCATACTTTAACTTGCTGGCAAGAATACTGTGGGAGACCATATCAAAAGTTTTGCTAAAGTCAAGGAATAACACATCCACTGCTTTCCCCTCATCCACAGAGCCAGTTATCTCATCATAGAAGGCGATTAGTTCATAGTTATCACATGTTTTGACTGATCACCTATCTGTGGTGTCTTGCTTTGATTTCCTTGTGTTTTGGGTGCATCATAGCATAACAATGGAACAACATTGTTCAGGCCAGAGGAAAGCAGATGTACATTTTTCAAAGCATCAGCAAGTATTTAGTAAATGTTTGTTTTTGTAGTTGCTATATGATGTACTGTATGTTTATAAAATAGGAATTAAATCTTTACTCCTTGGCACCACCAGATATAATCTGGAATGACAAAAGCAGAAGAGATGTACAAAACAGTCAGGGGAAAATTTAAGGACAGGAAAAACTTTAACACAAAGAGCTTTATGTCCTTTACTGGGCTGCACCACCCTGGGGAGAGCAAGAAGTGGAATTGTGCTTCCAGGGAATGCAATCCTCTCTGAATTCCAAAGCATGGAGGAGGAATGTGCATGCTGAGTATGGGTCAATATGGATCAGTATTTGGGGTGGGGGGAGGGAAGGGAGGTTGTTAATCCTAATACCCTATTGGAAGATGTGTATCCCTGAGGTCAAACTGAGGAAGAAGTCTGTGCACTTCTCCAAAGGGAGGGACCTCCTCTAAAGTGGGCCCACTTATGAAGTATGTAAGATGGGGGAAGACAATTTGTACCCTCCTTCATCTTGCGTACCCAGGGCTGGCTCCAGGGTTTTGGCCACCGCAAGCAGCCAAAAAAAAAAAAAAAAAAAAAAGCCGCGATCGCGATCTCCGGCGGCAATTCGGCGGGAGGTCCTTTGCTCCCAGTGGGAGTGAGGGACCATCCGCCGAATTGCCGCCAAATACCTGGACGTGCTGCCCCTCTCCAGAGCGGCCGCCCCAAGCACCTGCTTGCCAGGCTGGTGCCTGGAGCCGGCCCTGTACGTACCCATACCAAAGCCAAGGGAAGTTTGTCACCAAGTGTTATTAGATCACCATGATGCACACAAAGGCCATTGCAAGCTTTCAGGTGATGCTCAGGATAGAATTTTGACTCAAAAGCAAAGGATTGTAACTCTTGAGCTAAAGGAGAATCTTCAGTGTTAACAGTATAAAGCCTCTGGCACATAGTTCAGCAGTCCCGATTCCACAGTAGAAGACAGAGGTGATTTACACATTAGTCAGTTATTTGAGGTACTTTTGAATGAATATTTATGAATGTTTGTTATATTTTTTGATCCTTTGCTTGTTTGTTTGTTTTTAATTGCTGTGTTGAAATGACCTAAATACACAGGTTCCAAGTTTTGTGGCAGTGCTAGTGACTCACTCTCCTGCTCCTGGCTTTCACAACTGAGGATTTTGTAGGCGGCCATAATACTATTTTATTTATCCTATTAAATGTTTTGAATGTATGGAGGAAAACAAAAGAAACTACAGCAATTGCAATGAGCTAGGGGGGATGCCACATTTGTCATAGTCCTACAATAATATCCTTTTTAGCAGAGGCTGTTTTCTTTCAAGAGCTGTTTGTTGTTGTTGTTGTTTCCCCTCCCCCCACCCCCGGTGAGAAGAAAAGACCTTATGGTATGCATGACTGAAATTGTAATTGTAAAATGCTTTGGTTTTTCTGAATGATCTCTCTGTAGTCATCTTTTATAACATACTGATGCAGGTCAGCTAAGCTGCAGAAAATAAAAGCTAACTGAACGCTTTAAAGATACATATTCTTATGTTACACACTCCAGAAACTGAAAAAGGAAAGTTAAGCACTGCCAGATAGGCTGTCGAGTTGCTATTAATCTGGGTTTTATTTTTGTCGCTGAGGGTGGCAGCCAGTGATATTAAAAACAAAAACAAAAAACAAGCACACAAACTACCCTTGCCATTATCATGCTAATGAACATTTTATCCATTATTTAAGAATCTCTTCCCCAGGTTTTAGTAAATTTGCTGTATTGTTTTAAATATCAAACTTTGGCTCTCTGTTCAAAGGTAGTTTCTAAATGGCTGAAACAAAGAGAGGACTTTATGTAAATGTATGCTTGTTTGGACTGAATGCTATTTGTGGCATAAAGATCTTCTCTTATTAGTGATCACGTAAATAAGAACATATTCACAATTGGAGCCCGTCATAAACAATAGCAATTGAAATGCTAACTAGATGGTTACATGTAGCAATTTGAAAAGATTGGAGAAAGACATGTAAGTGTGCGGAGGTGGCTTGGTATTATTATTTGACATTTTAGCATTAAAATACCGGGGAACAAGAACCACTGAGTAAATTTTAGCATTATAATATATATTTTTTTCGAATTCTACATAGAATAAAGGATTGGTACTGTGTGAGCATGTGTGAACATGCCTGTGTGTATATCAAATGTTTTCAAAACCATTAAACTTGTTGGATTTTTTTCACTATTCTAGCATGACCCCATTATTTAATTACTGTCAATAGCTTCTTGTTTCTCTGTATATTCAGTTTAAAGCTTAATTCTTGGTATTTATTCAGTACATGTGTAACCTTTTATTTAAAGTGAATTTAGTGATATATTACACTACTCTGGGTTCAGTTCTGATTGTTACAATTTCAAGTTCAAAAGAGTGAAAGTCACCTCTGCTATTTGTTTCAGATTTAGAGCCCCTAGGAACACATGAAGACCAAGGATAGTGACTACACATGCATTCACTAGTACAAAGTCTAGTCTGTTTTACAAGTTTTATGAAAGTTACAATTAAGGTTATGATTACCTGTGCATAAAGAAATCATATGAAAACCTATGCAAAAGTTACAAATATAGGCATACTCACATCCTTACCGATATTCTTAGGGTCTGATGGATACCTTGCCAACTGATCATCAGTAAAGGGATGGTTCCTGCTGGAGTTTTCCTGAGGTAACCCATAGGGTTGCCAACTCTGACTGAAGCTATTCCAGGAGATTTTTTTTTTCCAACATGACATAATGTAATTTTCTCAAAATAGCCTATTAAAATCTCCTGGATTGCTTTCAATAGTCACTGGGAGATCGATGCCAATTTCAGGAGACTCCGGTCCAAACCTGGAGGGCTGGCAACCTTAGTAACCCATTTTATCCAATCCAGGAGTCCTCTTTTATCATGTGATTCTGACTGCACCTAATACTCCGCACATGTGCTTCTCAACCCTCTTTTTCTTTATCTGCATTGCACCCCCCCAATATTGGGGTGCTCCATTTTTGATAGGTTCTTTGTAGTTCCTTTTATTCTCATTAGCATCTATGCAGAACATGTACACTGCGGACAGGACACATGTTAGAAAAAAACGTTACAAGAAGGTATTTCATGATTTTGAATGGTACATTGCGGTCACTTTTTGATAATACTACCTATCGGCACATCTTGCTCATGATCTTGGGGCATCAGGTTATTCTTTGGTCACTTACTTAGGTCGAGCATTTCTTAAGCCTATGGCCTAGTATGGCTAAGCTGACACCTTACAGGCCTCAACCTCTAGGCCTTGCATTTCAACCCTTCTTTACTTAGATATCTAATACAGACTTATCACTTCTAAATACTTGTTGATCTTATACTTCTATAATCCTACAATTTAAATCTATTTAACATACAACAATAGAATATTAGATAATCGTAACAAAATAAATGAATGATTAAGTGAACTAATTATTTACACTGGTATGTAAAAAGTTTCATCATTCTGGTTTCAGGACACTCTTTCCATAATTTTAAAAATGAGATAAAAATTTCCGCAAACAAGGCCATATGTTGTTTGGCCCTCCTTCCATAACCATAAAATCATAGAATCATAGAATATCAGAGTTGAAAGGGACCTCAGGAGGCAGGACCAGCTCCAGGGTTTTGGCCACCCAAGCAGCCAAAACCAAAAAAAAAAAGCCGTGATCGCGATCTAAAAAAAGCCGCGATCGCGATCTGCGGCGACAATTCGGCGGGAGGTCCTTCACTCCCAGGCGGAGTGACGGACCCTCTGCCGAATTGCCGCCGAATACCTGGAACACCCGCCCCTGTCTGGAACGGCCGCCCCAAGCACCTGCTTGAGAAGCTGGTGCCTGGAACCGGCCCTGTCAGGAGGTCATCTAGTCCAACCCCTTGCTCAAAGCAGGACGAATCCCCAACAAAATCATCCCAGCCAGGGCTTTGTCAAGCCGGGCCTTAAAAACCTCTAAGGATGTAGATTCCATCACCTCCCTAGGTAACCCATTCCAGTGCTTCACCACCCTCCTAGTGAAATAGTTTTTCCTAATATCCAACCTAGACCTCCCCTACTGCAACTTGAGGCCATTGCGCCTTGTTCTGTCATGTGCCACCACTGAGAACAGCCTAGTTCCATCCTCTTTGGAATCCCCATTCAGGTAGGTGAAGGCTGCTATCAAATCCCTCCCTCACTCTTCTCTTCTGCAGACTAAATAAGCCCAGTTCCTTCAGCCTCTCCTCATAAGTCATGTGCCCCAGCCCCCTAATCACTTTCATTGCCCTCCACTGGACTCTCTCCAATTTGTCCACATCCTTTCTGTAGGGGGGATAGCTCAGTGGGTTGAGCATTAGCCTGCTAAACCAAGGGTTATGAGCTCAATTCTTGAGGGGGCCACTTAGGGATCTGGGGCAAAATCAGTACTTGGTCCTACTAGTGAAGGCAGGGGGCTGGACTCAAGGACCTTTCAGGGTCCCTTCCAGCTCTGTGAGATAGGTATATCTCCACATATTATTATTATTATTATTATTATTATTATTAAATGGGACACAGTACTCAAGATGTGGCCTCACCAGTGCCGAATAGAGGGGAATAATCACTTCCCTCGATCTGCTGGCAATGCCCCTACTAATGCAGCCCAATATGCTGTTAGCCTTCTTGGCAACAAGGGCACACTGTTGATTCATATCCAGCTTCTCATCCACTGTAATCCTGAGTCCTTTTCTGCAGAAATGCCAGTTAACCAGTTGGTCCCCAACCTGTAGCAGTGAATGGGGTTCTTTCATCCTAAGTGCAAGACTCTGCACTTGTATTTGTTGAACCTCATCAGATTTCTTTTGGCCCAATTCTCCAATTTGTCAAGGTCACACTGGACCCTATCCCTACCCTCCAGCTTATCTACTTCTCCCCCCAGCTTAGTGTCATCCACGAACTTGCTGAGGGTGCAATCCATCCCATCATCCAGATCATTACTGAAGATGTTGAACAAAACCAGCCTCAGGACCGACTACTGGGGTACTCCGCTTGATACCAGCTGCCAATTAGACATTGAGCCATTGATCACTGCCTGTTGAACCTGATGATCTAGCCAGGTTTCTATCCACCTTATAATCCATTCATCCAATCCATACTTCTTTAACTTGCTGGCAAGAATACTATGGGACACCGTATCAAAAGGTTTGCTAAAGTCAAGGTATATCATGTCCACCACTTTTCCCATATCCACAGAGCCAATTATCTCATCATAGAAGGCAATTAGGTTGGTCGAGCATGACTTGCCGTTGGTGAATCCATGTTGGCTGTTCCTGATCACCTTCCTCTCCTTGAACTGCTTCAAAATTGATTCCTTGAGGACTTGCTCCATGATTTTTCCAGGGACTGAGATGAGGGTCACTGTTCTGTAGTTCCCTGGATTCTCCTTCTTCCCTTTTTTAAAGAAGGGCACTATATTTGCCTTTTTCCAATCATCTGGGACCTCCCCCGATTGCCATGATTTTTCAAAGATAATGGCCAATGGCTCTGCAATCACATCAGCCAACTTCCTCAGCACACTCGGCTGCATTGCATCCGGCCCCATGGAGTTGTGCAAGTCCAGCTTTTCTATATACACCTCTACCCCGATATAAAGTGACCCGATATAAGATGAATTTGAATATAACGCAGTAAAGCAGTGCTCCGAGGGGGCGGCGCTGCACACTCCAGCGGATCAAAGCAAGTTCGACGTAATGCAGTTTCACCTATAACGCGGTAAGATTTTTTGGCTCCCGAGGACAGCATTATATCGGGGTAGAGGTGTAGTCCTTAGCCTGTTCCTTCAGCACTGAGGGCTGCTCATCTTCTCCCCATACTGTGCTGCCCAGTGCAGTAGTTTGGGAGTTGACCTGGTCTTTGAAGACCGAGGCAAAAAAAGCATTGAGTTCTTCAGCTTTTCTCACATCATCTGTCACTAGGTTGTCTCCCCCATTCAGTAAGGGTCCCACACTTTCCCTGACCTTCTTGTTGCTAACATACCTGCAGAAATCCTTCTTGTTACCCTTCAAATGCTAGCTGCAACTCCAGTTGTGCTTTGGCCTTCCTGATTACACTCCTGCATGCTCGAGCAATATTTGTATACTCCTCCCTAGTCATTTGTCCAAGTTCCACTTCTTTTAAGTTTCCTTTTTGTGTTTAAGCTCACCGATGATTTCTCTGTTAAGCCAAGTGGGCCGTCTGACATATTTGCTATTCTTTCTGCACATTGGGATGGTTTGTTCCTGCACCCTCAATAAGGCATCTTTGAAAAACAGCCAGCTCTCCTGGACTCCTTTCCCCCTTGTATTAGCCTCCCAGGGGATCCTACCCATCAGTCAAAGTCTGCTTTTCTGAAGTCCAGGGACCATATTCTGCTGCTCTCCTTTCTTCCTTTTGTCAGGATCCTGAACTCAACCATCTCATGATCACTGCTGTCCAGGTTGCTACCCACTTCTACTTCTACCAATTCTTCCCTGTTTGTGAGCAGCAGGTCAAGAGGAGCATGGCCCCTTGTTGTTTCCTCCAGCACTTGTACCAGGAAGTTGTCCTCAACACGCTCCAAAAACCAAACCAATTTCTTTAAACAGACTAGAGATGATGAAAATTTTATCCCGGGAAGCTATCATCAATGGGCTTCATTGCTTATAGTCATTAAAAAGCCTGGATAGGGGGTTGTATTTTGTATCTCGCTCTAACAGTAGGTAGGTGCAGCTGACATATTTGGGAACAAATTTTAAAGCTGAGTCCTGCTATTGAAAACCATCTGAAGGCGTCATGTAAATTCAGCCCTGCTAACTTGCAACCAAATGTAGGTATCCAGACAGTTCATAAAAGGAAATTTGGCCTCTGAGATAAATGGTCCTTTTATTGGTAATATGCACAATAAATTTGCAGCCAATGAAAAGAAATATGCACAACATGCTCCAATATAACTTCTCTACACATAAGGCAGGTGGTTGCATTTTGCATTAGGTGAAGCTTTTAAGTGGCCTTCAAGGTCCAGGGTAGAGCTTGCTGATCAAGTTTGAGATGAGAAGCTTGGATGATGTTAAGGACAGGGATAGGGTCAAACTTGGGTAATGTTAGGTTTGGATTCTCATTGTGTGTCCGTCACAGGCTGGCTGGCCCTTTAAGAGGGGTCAGCTCAGCCTTCCCTGTGATCTGGCAGTTACCCCCCCACCCCCAGCTGATCCTGATCTGGATTCTGTTACAATTAGTGATCCTGTGAAAAGGTCAGGGAGACCCACAGACAGAGGGAAGTGGGGGGATTTGATAGCTGCTTTCATGTACCTGAAAGGAAGGTCCAAAGAGGATGGATCTAGAGTGTTCTCAGTGGTACCAGATGACAGAACAAGGAGTAATGGTCTCAAGTTGCAATGGAGGAGGTTTAGGTTGAATATTAGGAAAAACTTTTTCACTAGGAGGGTGGTGAAGCAATGGGTTACCTAGGGAGGTGGTGGAATCTCCTTCCTTAGAGGTTTTTAAGGTCAGGATTGACAAAGCCCTGGCTAGGATGATTTAGTTGTGGATTGGTTCTGCTTTGAACAGGGGTTGGACTAGATGACCTTCTGAGGTCCCTTCCAACCCTGATATTCTATGATTCTATCCTATGATTCTATGAAAGCAATGAGAGAGAGAGGAGCAAGGCCAGTTGAAGTCAGGCTGGAGAGAACACCCAGGAGAAGGTTAGGCTCCTGTGGAAGGCCCAGGTCTAGGCCTGTAAAAAGCAGGGAGGTCCCTGTGAGAAGCTGCCAGAGTCCTTGGAGAAGGGCAGCATGGGGGAAACCTGCTAAAAAGAAGGGCTTCCAGGGAAAATGCCTTGGGAAGCAGTGCTCAGCCAGGGGAACAAAGAAGGAACTGTGGAGTGCCCAAGAATAGCATGAGGAACAGGGAATTTCAGTGTAGCCTGAGAGGGCCAGAAGGATCTTCTGTTTGGATGTTTGGGTGGATTCTTTAGTTGGATTTTGGTTGCTCTGGAAAGAGGTGACCTGTCTGGAGGAGAGGATTAGGGCATAGAAGACATTGCCAGAGATGGGCCAAAGAAATGGTCAACGGGCCACTGGCTATGAAGACCCTTTTGACACCACACTCTGACATGGATGGATCTTACTGTAGTGAGTGAAAACACTCACATTCTCCAAAAAGGGAAATACCATTAAGAGGTTTGCCTACCATACTGAATCACTTCAAAGGAAGGCCAGTGGTTTGATGTTGAAAGTCCTGAGTTCAATCCTCGCTGACTGTTGTGCCTCTAGGTATGTTTGTGGTTACAGTCATGGGCAGCGCATGAACCCCCCTATTTGGGGAAGCTAGCCCCACCCCTTGTGTCTGAGGCCCCGTCCCTACCCCCTTCTACCTTAGGCCCCAGCCTCTCTTTGATCTTTCCCCACTTTCAACCGCTGGGGCCAGAGGAGCTCCAAGCCCCTCACCGCAGTTCAAGGAGTCCTGGCCAGCCCTCCTGAGCTGCCCCGAGCCCTGCCCAAGCCCTGAGTGCTGGCCAACCCACCCAAGCCACCCCATGTGCTGGTCCACCCGCCCAAGCTGCCCTGATCCCCAGCCACCCAGAGGAGCTCTGAGCCTGCCACAATCTGGCCCAAGAACTGTGGCAGGGAACATTAGCACAGATTTGGGGAGGCTTAGCCTCCCCCAGCCTGCAACATGTGCTGCCCATGGTTACAGTGGTTTTCTGTTTAGCATTGCAGTAGTGCTTAGGAGCCCCAGTAACAGACCAGGGTCCCAGTGCGCTAGGTACTGTGCAAAGGCATAACCAAAAGACAGTCCCAGCCCCAAATAGTTTACAGTCTTAGACAGAAGGCGAATATAGACTAACTGACGGGAACACCAGGACACAGTGAGACAATATTGGTCAATGTGATAGGACAAGGTCTGCCTTTCTTTCATCTAATACATCATCTAGATGGAAAGAACATGGTTTCTGCTCACAATATATGGAAGATATAGTACATAGGTCAGTACATTTGGGGTAAATTGCAGTATTTGACATTCATCTCTTTAAAAGTTCCCCTACTATTTGCTATGTAACAGGCCAATTTATATGCCTTGAATGCATTTATATTTAGCCTTAAAAGCAGTTATAACCACTCTGCAGCTGTAATCATTAAAAATGTTCTGGAAATAGTCTTTAGTTCACTCTGTGTGCAGCTCAGATTGTTAAATATCATAAAGTTGCTTTTCCAGCCACTAAACAGTTCTAAACATTAAATATGGCTTTTCTAGTCAGTTAATTTTTTTTTTTAAGTTCAAAGTACTGATTAGCTGAAAATAAGCCCCACCTGGGCCAGATCTTCAGCTGGCTTACATCTATGTAGGCTCATTCACTTCAGTGCTTCTATACTTATTTAGAACAGCTGAGGATCTGGCCCTTCAATTGTCTTCCTCCGTATTTTCCCTTAATCTACTTTAAATTTTGTTTACAAAAATAAGTTCAAGGTGTCATTGCCACGAGGCCACTCATTTATTTTTCTTTGCACGGGTAAATAATTGATTAGGCTCTCTTACAGCTACCTTATAAAAACAAATACCTTGGTAGAAAAACTAGAACTAGATATTTCCTGGCCTATAGTTAACAAGCAAATATTAATTATCTGTGAATATAAATTATTATTTGAAATTGCAAAATTTGTCTAGGGAAATATAAATGATCTTCTAGCTTCCAAACTAGATTTTAATGGAAAAAATTATTTGCCTGGTGTGGTATTGTACTGGACATGTAAAAATAATAATTTGTGTCTTACTTAACTCCTTGAGCACTACACTTGAGTGATGTGGGATGTAGTTCAATTGGCTTTCCATTGGCTTCTCTAGAATGTGGTAATGGAAACATACAGCAGTAATTGATTCTCCATCAAATAACCCTAGGGCAGCTTGTAATGAAAAGGGCTTTTTAGAAGGCTCAATGTACATAATCATTTTTAGCTGTATTTCCCCATATCACAAAGTCACCATGCAGTGTGGCTCAGCAAAACTAGACCAGCTGTCTCTGCTGCACAAAGGTTCAGCATCAGAAAAAACAACTAAATTGCCACTTTACATTAAGATGAAGTGACACAATCTTTACGAACAAGTTTCCCACAATCTCTGCCTGCACTCTGTCTCACTGAAGCTACTGTACTGTCAGCCCCTTGCTTTGATGGACACTAAAAGTCACCCCATCTCCTCCACATTTCAATCAAAATGACTAAAAACTCTAGCCATACAAAGCAATGTTAGAAAGTGAACCTCCATTACTGGGTTGAACACAGTCAGATTAAATGGGCAAGAGAATTTTCCAAGCACAGGATCTTGAACATGGCAAGATAAACAGAGCAGTGTCTGAGCTGGGTTTAAGTAGTGTTCAGAGATGTGACTTTGGTTTATGCCCACCTTTATTATTAGACAAAAACCCCACAACAGCAGAAACAAAGATACAGCAGTAGTGGGGAATAATCTAGTAAAATTTGCTGCATCTCAAAAGGATTATAAAACCTCTCCTGCGACTGACACTGTCTGCCATCCCACACTTATGAAAGCAATAGCATTGATCTTTAACACACCATATGTTAGATCACTTGCTCTATTTTGTGTGGGAGCTGGGGTGGGAATAGTATAACCTTATCTTTAGCTGTCTGATTATTAAAATGCATCAGTTATAACTTTAACAGGACAAGGCAGCATGGTTGAGTGGTCTGAGTGCAGGGTTTGAGAACTCAGAAGTTCCTGCACCCCACATTCTAGCTTTGACCTGGACTTAGTGTGTCTTTGAGTAATCTGCCTATGACTCCATTTGTAAAGTGGAAATAACACTCATCCTTCAGAATCAGTTGATGTTTGTACAGTGTTTTGAAGGTACAAAATAAGAGATAATATGTATGCATTGATACTGCATATTTCTATAGCATATATATATATATATTGAATAGCTAAATATATTTGGAATAGATATTATAATGTATCTGTAGTGAGGAGGCGTGGCCTCCCTCAGATGCAGAGGGAATACCACAAGATTCCTAGTGGGTGGAGCCACAAGGGCCTTGCCCGACACGCCAGAAGCAGAGAGGCGTAACAGGAAGGGGAAGCATAAAAGGCTGTCCCAGCCTCTGAGCTAATAGGGAGCTACTGAAGGAGACAGACGCTTCTTCCCCGCTGCTGGAGTGGGATGCCAAGGAGAACCACTGCTGCCCCGGAGACCAGCCTGAGCTTCCAGAGAGCCCTGCCACTCCCGATGCTGAGAAGCTGCTACCATTATCCTTCGGAGACTGAGGATGACTTCTGGATGCAGATACACCCAAGAGGAAAAGTAGGCAGCAGCCCAGGGAAACCTGGCAACAGTCTGGTTGAGAGCTGGCCTGATACAAGATCAGCATGTTGCGGGCAGATCCCTGCTGACCCAGTGGCAGACCATTTCTCCACTGTTAGAACCTTGGGCTGGGACGCAGTGGAGTTGGGCGGGCCCTCGTCCCCCCTGCCACCGCACCCCTCCTTAGGCCAGAAGGCTTATGCTTCTCGGACATCCCTACCTGAGCTCCATATACTGTTCTTGGCCCTCATCCCTACCTGAGCCCCAGACTGGGCTGGTGCTACAGCTCTGCCTGATTTCAGGCCAGAGTCCTGACTGTTTACAGGCCTGCCCTGCTTGAAGGCCGGGGCCCATTGAGAACCACTAATTCTCCCCCTTTTTTCCCTTTGTGTGGAGAAGACTAGCAGATCAAACTGCGAGGAGGCATGGCCTCCCTCAGATGCAGAGGGCCGGCCGCGCCAGATTACATGTAGTGGAGAATGGGGGCAGTGTCCGCCCCCCTGAACATAAGGGGGACCATGTTGCTTCTTAACCCATCCCCAGCAGAGGCCACCATGGATTGGGATCAGCTGGTGAGTCGGTGGGCCAGGAACCAGCAGCGAGAACATGCCACTCAGCTCCAGTGGCAACAGCGGATGCAGCAGAGACTGGAGCCCCAAGGCCGAACACGGGTCATGCGACACTAGCCCCCCACTCTGGCTGCGGCAGTAAGGGGGACTTCCTGGTGGCAGAAAGCCCCAGCTGTGCGGTGCCACCCTTCAACCCTTGGCCGACTGAGAGGCTGGGCCTGCCTTGCAATGACAACCTTTTTGGGCTGTTATAGGGCAAATGGCCTGTGAGGATTGGATCCTATGGCTAGGTGTGCACTGGAGAGACCCACGCCACCAGCACTTTGGCCCCAAGGTGACAATCATAGAATCATAAAATCATAGATGAATCACAGAAGATTAGGGTTGCAAGAGACACCAGGAGGTCATCTAGTCCAACCCCCTGCTCAGAAAAGGAGAAACCCCAACTAAATTATCCCAGCCAGGGCTTTGTCAAGCCGGGCCTTCAAAACTTCCACAACCTCCTCAGGTAACCCATTCCAGTGCTTCACCACCCTCCCAGTGAAATAGTTTTTCCTAATATCCAACCTAGACCTCCCGCACTGCAACTTGAGACCATTGCTCCTTGTTCTCTCATCTACCACCACTGAGAACAGCTCTGTAATCCTGGGTAAGCAATACCTTGAAGCCTTAGTTGACTTGGAGTGTGGACAGACTTTGGTACGCCCGCCAGGAGCTGATCTTCCCCCTCCCTCCCCCCAACCAGATACCAGGTCAGATTAGCCTCCACTGCATGCATGGGGATGTAAAGGTGTACCCCACAGCCCAGGTGGCACTGACAGTGGCCGGACTGACACAGGAAATGCAGAGGGGGGGTCGCCCGAGTGCTGCCCTATCCCATTATCCTTGGCCAAGATGGTCCTAGGTTTCCCCCAGGTGCTGCTCACTGTCAGTCTCTGAGATACCCCCAATGAGATGGTTCTCGAGGGGGACAATACCGATGATATGGAGATGGAGACGGAGACCAAGGAACCATGCCTAGGGGACCTCGAGGGGGACATTCCTGATGATAGGGAGGTGGAGTCAGGGGAACTGGGCCTTGGCGGCCTTTCTGCCCCTCTGGAGGATCCAGTTGCCAGGGTCAATGGCACGCCAACCCCTCCCGAGGGTAGAGATGTCAGAGTCCGACTAGACACAGTGACAGACTTATGTCAGGACCAAAGGGACAACCCCACACCGAACCGCGCCTACGAGCAGCTGTCCTGCATGGATGGGGTCGTGGTAGATGGGCAGAGGACCAACCAGTGGCGTCAGTTTGAGCTCACCCGGGATCAGCTATACCGAGTTGCGCAGTACCGTGGACCCGCAAGCCCTGGTCCCAACTACTAGTCCCTCGGTGCCATTGACAAGCCGTGCTAAGGCTGGCGTACGACATCCCGGCAGCTGACCATCTCGAGCTGGAGAAGATGTTGGCCCTGGTTCTGTCACATTTATTTTGGCCAGGTGTACACCATGACACTAAGGACCACTGCGCCTCCTATCCAGAATGCCAGCAAGCTGCTCTGTCTGTGGGGAACACCCTTTGAAAGAGTAGCAGTGGACTTGGTGGGTCCTCTTGCAAAGAGCGCAGCTGGATTCCAGTATATCCTAGTAGTGCTGGACAATGCCACACGGTTTCCTGAGGCTATCCCCCTGAGAAGTGCCACTGCCCATACCATAGGCGCCAACTTTTCCCGGCGCTGGTGGCCGATGACATAGTAATCTACAGTTGTCACTGGGAGGATCACCTAAACCAGGTGGCAGCCGTCTTGAGAATCCTCTGGGAGGCCGGGCTTACCGTGAACCCAAAAATAATGCTGAATTGGGTGGCAGGAAACAACCTATCTGGGTTACACCCTGGGATGAAGCAAACTGTGCCCACTTATGGGGAAAATTCAGGCAATCCAGAACAACCTGCTTCTCACTACTAAAAAGCAAGTCCGACAATTCCTAGGACTCGTGCGCTACTTCAGATGCTTCATCCCAGATTCATCACTGCTCCCTTAACCAGGCTGCTCACAAAAGGCCAGCCCCTGCAGGTACGATGGACTCCAGACTGCGAGGCAGCCTTTTGGTAGCTGAAGTGCCACCTGTGCCATGAGCCCGTGCTTTACAGTCTGGACTTTACGAGCAGCTTCAAAGTCCAAACCGATGCATTGGCAGTCTGTTTAGTGGCTGTCCTTTTGCAGAACATCGAAGTCGAAGAACACCCCATGCTGTATATTAGCCAGAAGATGTTTCTGCGAGAATGTAATTCTTTGATGAACATAAGAACGGTCATACTGGGTGACACCAAAGGTCCTTCTAGCCCAGTATCCTGTCTTCAGACAGTGGCCAATGCGAGGTGCCACAGAGGGAATGAACAGAACAGGTAATCATCAAGTGATCCATCGCCTGTTGCCCCTTCCTAGTGATCAAAAAAGAAGTTCTGGCCATCAAATGGGCACTAGAAGCCCTCTGTTACTACCTCCTCAGGAGCCCTTAATTATTGTGACTGACCATCTCCCCCTGAAATGGTTCCAGCAAATGAGATACCAACACCTGGCTGATGTACTGGTACCTGTCTTTCCAACCCTTTGCCTTTATATTCAACACCGTGCTGGGAAAGGGAATGCCAACGGGGACACTCTGTTGCAGTTCGGAGAAGGGGACCAGACCAGCTCCGAAGATCGGTAGCTGGGCTTGGGGGGGGGTGTAGCAAGGAGGCATGGCCTCCCTCAGACACAGATGTGGAGGGAATGCCGCAAGCCACCTGGTGGTTGAAGCAACGAGCTCCATGCCCCACATGCCAGAAGAAGAGGGGTGTAACAGGAAGGGGAAGTATAAAAGGCTGTCCCAGCAGCTCAGTTGAGAGGGAGCTACTGAAGGAGACAGACGCTTCTTCCCTGCTGCTGGAGTGGGATGCCAAGGAGAACCACTGCTGCCCCAGAGACCAGCCTGAGCTTCCAGAGAGCCCTGACACTCCCGATGCTGAGAAACTGCTACCGCTATCCTTGGCGGTGTATCCTGGGGCGACGGAGGACAAACCCTGGACCCAGGTACACCCAAGGGGGAGAGTAGAAAGCAGGCCAGGGAAACCAGGCAACAGTCTGGTTGAGAGTTGGCCTGATAAATGGTCAATGTTTTGCAGGCGGATCCCTGCTGACCCAGTGGTGGACCACTCTGCCACTGTTAGGGCCCTGAGCTGGGTCATGGTGGAGTTGGGCGGGCCCTCCTCCTCCCTGCCACTGCACCTCTGGGGTGACAGTACTTCCCCTCCTTAGGCCAGGAGGCCTGCACTCCTCAGGTGTTCTTACCTGAGCCCCATAGACTGTGTTTGGCGCTCACCCCTGCCTGAGCTGGTGCTACAGCTCTCCCTGACTGCAGTCCAGAGCCTTGACTGTTTGCTGCCCCACCCTGCTTAATGGCCGGGCGAATAAACTACTACTGCTCTGCTTGATTGCAGGCCAGAGCCCAGACTGTTTATGGGCCTGCCCCGCTTGAAGTCCGGGACCCACTGATAACCGCTAATTCCCCCCCCTTTTTTCTTTGTGTTGAGAAGACTCTAGTCGATCAAACTGCAAGGAGGCGTGGCCTCCCACAGATGCAGAGGGCAGGTGGTGCCAGCATACAGTATCTCTATAGCACAATATAACTACTGAATAGTATAAAGAAAAATCTGTAGTCCTTGTCACTGCATTGTACACCATGGAAGTCTGATCTAAACGACTTGAGGAGGAACTGGAAGTCAGATTGTATTGCTTGAGAACACAGATCCCCATTGCCTGACTTAAGGGGACAATTGTTTGCCTTTTAGCAGTATAGGCCTTATGACAAAGTTGAGCAATTTAATAGTGTATTCTTATTCATTGTCCTTTCTACACAGTACTAATTAGTTTGAAGGAAAGAGAATCCTTAAAAGGACTCAGCAAACTTAAACACGTACTTCTATTCAAAATAATTGAACCTACTTTTGTTATTAGTAATAGCTAAGAGGAAGATGGTTAAAAATCATTAGCAGAGAAAGGTTCTCTATTTTTGTTTACTGTGTTCCTTTGTGACTAGTCAGTTTCACTGTTCACCTATATCGTCAGTCAGTTTCCTCTATTTTTTGTGTAGGTATTTCACATAGAGACAAGAACATGATAAAACAATTTTAAATAAAATAGGAAAATATAATAGGAAAATATCAACATTTGACAGGAGGAATCTGCAGTAGTACTTGAAAGTATTTTTAATTCATTTTTCTGTAATTGACTAAATTTTGGTTGAGTATCTCTTTAAAAGTATTGGAAAGTTTGGGAAATTGAATATGTAATTAGAACTGAGTGCGGTTAGAATAATAAAAAGGGTTTAGTATTGCCAGGGTTTCAATTACTACAACATTCTTATAATCCAAAATGTTGGAGAAAAGATGCAGTTTATCCATCAAAAATGCCTGATATAAAGATGCCCTCTGTTGAGAAACTGGTACCAAGTTCTAAATGCTTTGTGAGTATTAGTTGCAAATACTGCAGAACTGAGTTTAGCAAAAGGATTAAAAATAGGAAAAATCAATGTGTCTCACTTAAGAGAGAACAATGGAACAGTACAGACCTCAAGGCCTTTAGCATATGGCCTTTAGCTTCACACATTTTAAAAGCTGGAGTTTTATTTTAAAACTTATGTACAAATTAGGGCTGGGAGAAAGGCAGATTGAAGTACTAGATATCTGTATTTGGAGCCTGCTAGTTAGAATGTTAACAGTTGCCTTGTGGTGTTAAATAGAATGACTTGTCTGCCTTGCTGCTTCTCTTCATAAGATACATCCTTTCATAACCTACAAAGCAACAAATGCCAGTGGCAGTGGGACTGCTTTTTTCCAGCATTGTCCTGGGATGACAATTGCATTCTTGTGAATTTAGCAAGGATATGCTTGCTGAGCAAGGTATATCTCCAGCAGTGTGTCACAGCTCAGGGACACTAAAATGCTCCTTCATCTATCCATTTTCCCTTAGCCTGTACCTGGGGAGAAAATGATCGGGAAAGACCGACCCCCACCTGTATGATGAAGTTAGAGAACAGGCGGATTTTTGGTAGCAATCCTCACCCCTATGAACAAGCATGAAGGGATTTGTGGTGTTGGCCTCAGAGAACACAGGATTAACTCACTTACTTGATGCTATGCTTAGCTATTATATTCCAGAAAATTTCAGCTTCGGGTTTTATTAATTCTCTGCATAAACCATTGGTTTGTTTTTGATTCTTTTTAAATACCTATTTCCTGATCAGAGACAAGATAATTCATATCAACTCATTAGGATCCAGTTTTCAGTTCCACTATTTATCTTGAAAATTGCAGTGGGGTTAAGTCCCTTAGAAACTTCTTTAAACCTTTGTTATCTTGGGTAGCTGGTTAAAGGATATTGGTACACTGGTTTCCTGGAAAAGGCAAATGATTAGAGAGAGGGTCAGGAGGTCTGACACATAAGGAAAGCCAAAGGAGACTGAATACTATTGAAATTGATAAGAGGTGGATCTTGTATAGGTAATATGTTTTTTACGAATACTGAAGAAGTTACTGAACAGCATAGAGAGTAGATGCCTTAACAACCAGGGAAAACAAGCATTGGAAAGATTTGCTAAGGCATATCTGAAACATGATCATGAGGAGGTGTATTTGTTGGCTAGGTAAAATACTTATGAAACCAGAGCAGATGGAAATCTTGCATGATAAAGGACAGATGAAGTATATAATTCAAGAGGTCTCTTTCTGTCCACCATCTAAAACTCTGATATAGGTAACTATCTAATGAAATGCTAATTGAAGGCCAGATTGTGCCACCCTTATTAACACTGAGTTATACTTTGCTCTTATTTTAGTCGCATTGGTTTCAGTGAGATTACTCATGGAGTAAGGGTCTGTTTCATATAAGTAAGGGCAGGAGAATCTGGCCCTGATTAACGCCTTGATGGCCCTACAGCCAGGCCGTGTAGCCTTATATTTCTGCTGCAACTTCATCTAAAAATGATACCAACATAAGGCATTCAGAATGAAATGAATTTAATCTGTTGTTGTAGGAAAGAGCTATTAGATAGGGAGAGATAACAACAGCCACCATCACTCTTCCCCTTCCTCCCTCCCCTGGATGAGATTACTGGGTATTATTTTTTATTTTAACTCCTCAACCCTTTTTGGAGATTTTTTCCTTCTGTTACATTGCACCTGTGAAAAGCTGGCTAAATGTCTCCAGCCTGTCAAGGCAAAATGAAACAAACGGGTGTTCATTTCAAAGCAGCTGTTAATGGTAATGTCTGATTGAAAGTTGTACTTTAGATGTACATGTAAGTGCTAGCTAAAGGAGCACTGCAGCAGAATACAAATATCCATTATTAGTTCTTCTCTCTGGCTTCTGTTGGTTTGCAGTGTTAGCCACTGCATTCTCATAGATTATTTGCTGTAGACTGTATCTTGGCCCCTCGATTCCGAACATTCCTGGAGTAGGGATACTGATATGATTTTTTTGTTGTTCTGTTTGACTTTTGGAAAATTCTGGTAGTTCTACCCTCAAATATTTAAGTTTGTTTCTTCCAAAGAGAGACAGTAGTCTTGGTGGTTTTATTCTTATTTTGGTGTAAAGGTTTGACTGAAGTGTAAATTTTCTTGTCACCATGATGAGCCTTGGCAAATGATCCTAAAAACTCAGGTAGAATTTCCTCATAGTCTACAGTGGCTGCTGTAATCAGGCAGTTTCCAGGCAACTGGATCCTGTGGTTACTTGTTTCTCAATTTCTGCATAGCTGTAGACTCGTCCAGCTGAAGAATGTGGAACATTATGAAAAATCAAATATGGAGAAGGCAAATTTCTGCTCGCCTTTTGCCATGTATTTGATTATTTTTAATCAACATGTTTATTTCCATTTTATTTTATCAGAATGCAAAAGTTCCTTTGAGATCAGGGGCCAAATAAAATGTGATTTAAACCTTGCGGGAGAAAGTTTAATTTTAATTTAATGAGAAATATGATCCTATCTTATTGCTTAATATGCAAAATCCAAATATAACCTGATCACATACCTATATTGGAAGACCAAATATAACCTGACCTATTAAAACCAGGAGCTTTTGGAGCAGATACTCAGTGTGATAAATGCTTTGTTAAAAACAAAAAAAGAAAGATTAGCTCCAACAGGTGCACAGTCAATTTTTTTCTTTATGAGCAGTTGAATGATTCAGAAAACAAACTTTTGTTACTGTAACAACCTATTCTTCTGCGGACTCTCCTCTGTAGGAGTGGTAGCACCTCCTGTGCCTGGGATCGGAGAACTTTGGTAGCAGTGCCCATTGGGCTGGACATGCGCTCCTCACTGTCTCGCACTGTGAGTGGTGTCTATATAGCGCTGTGCGATCTAACCGCCCTCAGTTCCTTCTCAACCACCTTTTGTCTAGGACAGAATCCTGAGCAGAGCCCTTGTCATCCTTAGACTTTAGTATTAGCAGTGATAGTAGTGTTTCTATTATAGTTTGGTAAATGGTCAAGGCCCCAAGATGCCTCCCTCTGGTTCAGATGCTCCAACCATCTTCAACAGACCATCTGTTTGTCAGCTGTTTGACCCATTTCTATCCATCATGGCAAGAAATCACCTCGGAGAAGTGGATCTTGGAAATTGTCAACAAAGGGTATGCCATACAGTTAATCTCTCTCCCTCCCACCCCCTACCTCTCCCTCTTCAGGGACCCTTCTCATGAAGATCCACTAAAGGAAGAGATAAACCACCTTCTGCGACTGGGAGCCATAGAACTGGTCCCATGCCAGCACAGAGGGAAGGGTTTCTATTTCCACTGTTTTCTCATCCAAAAGAAATCTGGCAGGTGGAGGCCTATCCTAGACTTGAGGAACATCACAAGTTCATCAAACTACAACAGTTCAAGATGGTCACTCTATCAACAATTTTTCCAGCAGTGGAACAGAGGGACTAGTTCTCGTCCATCAACCTCCAATATGCATACTTTTATATTACCATACACCCTTCCCGCAGGTGATTTCTCAGATTCATCATGCGGTCCAACCATTACCCAATACAAGGTGCTGCCTTTTGGCAGCACCTAAGGTATTTTCCAAAGTCCTCACTGTGGTGGCGGCGCACATACGCAAACAAGGGATTGTAACATTCCCATATCTGGATGACTGCCTCCTCAAGGCTCCATCCAGAGTCAAAGCTGTTGAAGCCTTGAGAAAAACAATGGACCTTTTCTCAAATCTCAGCCTCCAGATAAACATGAAAAAATCAATACTGACTCCAGTGCAACATCTGGAATTTTTATTGGGGTCCAGTTGGGTACTATTCAAGCCAGAACCTTCCTCCCAACTCACAGATTTTCTGCAGTCGTGAATCTTATTTCCACAATAAGAACTGGCCTACAGATCTCTGCCAGGACATGCGTCCAACTGCTTGGCCATATGGCAGTGGCCATGTTCATGGTAAAACATGTCAGGCTACACCTGCGCTGTCTCCAGGTACAGCTACGAACAGTGTACATGCCCCACTGACACTGGGGCAAACTTCTATCAATACTAATCAATATCAAGGACTCATTAGACTGGTGGACATAACCCCAAGGGGGGGGGTCCCTTTTCTAAACCCAACACCATCCTTGATACTGACAACTGACACCTCCTTAATTGGTTGGGGAGTAAGTCTACAGACCCACACTGTGTAGGGCAGATAGTCCCTTTCAGAATCCACATTGCACATCAGCCTCCTAGGACCATAAGAATAATAACGGACATCATTGCCTGCGTGTTCTACATCCACAGACAAGGGGGAGCCAGGTCATGATCCCTGGGCTCAGAAGCCCTGAAATTGTGGAACCAGTGTATCCAGCATGACATCAAACTCTCGGCCACGTACCTCCCTGGACATCAGAACTCCAAGGTAGACAAATTGAGCAGGAGTTTCTCATAAGACTATGAGTGGAAATTAGACACAACGGCTCTGCAGCATATATTCCACCCCTGTGGGTTCCTGAACATCGATCTCTTCACTGTACCCAACAAAGCCAGATTCCAGAATTCTGCTCAAGAGTGGGACTAGGCCACCGGTCTTGAGGGGACACCTTCCTCATCACATGGAGTGCACCCCTACACTATGCCTATCCACTGTTTCCATGTTGTTCAAAGTACTTTTTGACCCTGTAAACCAATGCATAATATCTGTAATTTGTATGCAGAACCTAGGCACTTCCCCCCCCCCCAACTATATCCCTCCATTTAAATTGCATGTAGACAAAATTATTCCCTCCGTTACACCCATGAAGTCCTCACTGAAGTCATTGGAGGTTGCATGGGTGTAACAGAGGGACGAATTTGACCCATATATGCATCTTCAGTCATTTATATTGGAAGGATATTTCTGAGTTTGCAAAGGGGTAGCAGAAGACAAATATAAAACTGTTTGGGGAATATGAGCCATGAAGAGATATTAGCCAACACTGGCCTACAACACATAGCTTATAGGAAAGATAATAATAGGAGATCCAGCACACATTGACAAGATCTTTAAAGAAAACTGTGGATTCATAGAGACAGTATATAGAAACATACCACCATGTGAAATATTTTTCCACAATTCTGTATTTTTAGCAGAAAATACTTATTTTCTGACTCTACTTTTTTGACTGTCATCCGCAAGCTGTTATTCATGTGCCAATATGATATTAGTAGGTATGTTAAAAGCTTCAGTCACTACTCTCGAATGGGATCTAGAATGTGACAACAGGTAACTGTTCCTCCTCCCCAAAATTGCTCACTTGCAAACTCCCACAGGGATCTATCTTACTTCCCTTCTCCTACTCAACATATACATGAGAACTATTGCTAACTGAAATCATCATCAGCATTAAGTAAATGGTGTGAAAACTGGGTGGAATATTGTTACAATATGAATGCATTAGGGCAGCAACTGTCTTATTTTCATGTTTGTGCAGCACCTGCACAAATCAGACCCCGATCCTTCACAGGAGCATCAACAAGTAAATAGATATATAAATGGGGTAAGCAGCTATGTTAAAATCAATAGTGGCACAAGGGCAGACACTGAATACATTTCGGAGGTTCAGGTGAACAAATTCATTTAGATATGCTGAGAATTAACTTAAACCATTACCCAAAACTCAAAGTGAACCAAAACTGAGCATATTTTAAGGTTTGAAAAATAAAGTGGCACCTTTATTTTATTAGGTATGTGCTGAAATCATTATGTGAAGACAGCATGAGAAGGGCTGACTCCCATAGTCTCCTCCAACCAAGATCAAAATCTTATTGTTAGATTTCCAGAATAAATATCTTTAGAAAATTCTACAGATAATTAGAAAATGAAGAAGTTTTCAGGAAATAAGTTTAAAATGTGGTGTTAAAAAAGGTTAAGGTGGGGGAAAAAAGGTTGTTTGCTTTTCAAGGACAGATCTTAATCTTCTGGCCTATGTGGGTAGATGTTCTAAGAGTTGGTTTTTAAAGGCAGCTGGATAGCTCAAAGTCATTGCAACACTTTCAGCCCATTAGTGCATCAAAAGTTAAGAAAGAGTGTATAAAAGGAAGAGTAATCAGAATCAATACAGAGACACTGGCAACGTTAATCAGAGTAGCATTTAAACACTTAAATCAGAGTGATTCTAGTGTGAAGTGCAGGTGTGTCCTTCCCCGTGTAGGTGCTCAAGGTAGGGACAGGTTACTAGGATATGTTGACAAAAGGAAAAGTTAGAAACCCGGTGATGAATATGGTTTGATGTGCATATACTTGATGCTGAATCATTTTTAACTCTAAGCCAGTGGAGAGTTCCCAATACATCAAATCAGGTCCAGAACAGAACCAGAATTTCAGTCCTTTTCTTTAGGGATGGATTTATTTTCCAACACCAAAACAATACAACACAAACTAAAACAGATACAGCAGGCCTTGCAGCCTGGCCCCTCCTAAAGCCTCTTCCTCATAAGGCTTCTGCTGCTGTCCGCACTGCAGGAATCTCCACCAGGTGGTCTACCTACCTAGCTGGAGTAGGACCAAGGGTGGTGGAGGGATCCTTTCCCAGTCTTTTCCCAGGTCGTAGGTCCCCTGCAAGTTTCTTCCTGGTCCTTGCAGGCCTTCTCACCTAACTTTGCTGCTAGCTGGCTTGTCATCTAAGTACCAAGCACCCTATAGCATATCCTATAACATAGTGAAGTCCAAAAAAACCCAAACATTTGGCTTATTGATTGGAAACGGGGAAAGTCAATGAAATGAAACATTTTGTGGTGTGAAGAGTAATAAGTGGAGTGGAGAATGGATCAGTAATAGAAACAATTTTGTTTATTTTGCACTCTTGACACTTCAAGGGACTCCTTTAGCAGTACATGAATAAGGACTACTTGCTTGAGTAACAGTAGCAGTATTAGGTCCTTTGCAAACACTTGGTAACTCCCCTTTAACTAAGGTGTATATTGCTCACTGTTTTATAATCTTGATTTTGTAAATGTTTTCAGCAGTTTCTTCTCAGTTAAAGTATGTAATACTACAGCTATATATTGTGTATCCTCTTCTCAAATATGCCAACAGATGCCACTGCACATCTATTGTTTTCCCTGACCTTCCTGATATTCAAGAATATTCTACAAAGCCTTTTTAGTGTTCCTTACATCTTCCTATGAAATGTTGTCATGTAGTTCACGTGGGCCTTGTGCTTGAATTATGTACTCATATGCAACGTTTAATTCCTTTAAAAATATAACTTGAGGTTCCCTGAGGACAATGTATTTTAGTTTCTGAGATGCTGCCTTCTGTTTCTTGTGTCAACAATAAAAAAAGAAGTAATTTAAGGCATCTGTGACGACAATGCACCACCTTCATCTAGTGTTTTATGAAGAAAACGTCCTACTTTATTTTTTTACTTATTTTTAAAAATATTCCATACTCCACTTCAGGAAACCTTTTGGTTATAATTATTTTTGGACTGTAAGTCAGATATCCAAAACATTTGTGCTGTTTGGCTTTAGTAAGGACTAGTTAAAAAGAAAACCTGTTATTAAGCAGCCACCTAACAATTTGATACAAACATTAATTACTATCTGGTTTTGTTCTTTAACAATATCTACTCAACTTGGATTAAAACTTCCAAAGACGTCAACTGATCAGTCTTTCAGTCACAGCATATTTTTGTTCATGCTTTTAACAAACGATTCAAACATTGGCTGCAAAATGGATATGTAAAAAGGGACTAAATAAGTGTTTCAAATCAAATATACTGCCTTGAAAGTTCAGTAATCCTCTATTATTTTAAATAGAAAGTGAGCAGACTGTTGATTTTGCTTTTCTTTCACATTAGCTCCAGTGAATTTTATTCATTACAGTTTAAATTATAAATATAAACAAAACAAAAATGAAAAGCTGTAGATATAGTTCTCTGCTAATTTCATTTTAGTGGGGAAAATTGTCTACTTTTTTTTTTTTTTTTGGTTGGTGGTTTTTGTTTTTTAAGTCTTGTATTCCCAGGAATAGCAATTTTAAGATAATGATTTTGTTCTCATCTCTGATAAACATTTCATATGACAGTGGGCAAATATAATTTGCTGCCTGTTTCCCCAGTATGAATTAAAATGATATGTAGATATGAATCTAGTAACAGAAGAATATCTGACATGATAGACTAAAATTGTTTTAAAACCATGTACCTATAAAATGATTTTAATTTGTACCAAATATACCAAAGTATGAAAGTTACTCAATATAAATAACATTTAAAAAAAATAAAATACTATAGCTAACAAAAGTTCTCAATACTAGAAGATTAAGGAGCCATTTCGGAGAAGTTTCTTCACTGGATTTTTTTTAAAAAGATGGGGACAGTGGAAAATAAAGAATTGAGGCCATTATAAATGAAGGGCAGCATTTATTCAGATCTGGTCCCTCAAGACCCTTATTAAATTCATTGACTGCTTGTGGAGGGAAGGTGACAGGATTTGTGCAAGACAGAAAAAATAACTAAAATTGTGCAAGGAAAAAAAGTTGTTTTTTCTTCTATATCTTTGGAACCAGCAATGAGAACATGACTGCATGGATAGAAGAGTGCAGATTGGCCACAGAAAGGTTAGCAAGTTATAAGAACTGGTCTAACTTTATTCTAGTAAAAAAAGAAGCCCATGGCCATTATGGAACAAAGTAAATAAAGCTAGTCTGGTGGAGGTTTTTTTTACTTATTTCTAAATAGCTAGAAAATCAATGTTTGGACAGCAGGTGAGTACTACATCCCTAGAAGCACCATGCTAGAGGCTGTGAAGAGGGTAATTATTTTGTTTTTGGGTTTTGGACTTCGCTATGGAAGAAGAATTATACAACAACAATAAAAATACACAGTATATTTTTTCAGTGTCTTGTTTCAAAGTTACCTGAACCATTAATGTTAACTGCCAAGTCATTCTGATTGTTCAAAATTTGTGAGAGCACATAAAGCAGGTTTCCATCAGTTGAAAAACCAATACTGGTCTGTCATTTGCATATTGGATTGTGTGATTCATATGCTGTAAACAACAATGAATCATATTTTTTATTTGCTTAGAGGCAATATTTTTACCAGCCTTGAAATGGGAAAATATTTAAACCCTTAAAGTGTTTTTAAATCTCCCAGTAAAGCTGTGACAAAGTTGGATGTGTGTGTTATATATAGATTGTGACAAAGTTCCTCCTCTATCTTGGTGGGTCCTGCGCTTATTGGCAGATTTTCTTGCCTCAGAGATTCACCATGTGGGTTGGGGAACAGCCCAGAGACCTTCCCCTCTGGGAGAACCCACAGTCCAGGTCGATTGGGAGGTTTTGGGGGGAACCCGGGCCCGCCCTCTACTCCGGGTTCCAGCCCAGGGTCCTGTGGACTGCGGCTGTCTATAGGGCCTCCTGTAACAGCTGCATGACAGTTACAACTCCCTGGGCTACTTCCCCATGGCCTCCTCCAAACACCTTCCTTATTCTCACCACAGGACCTTCCTCCTGGTGTCTGATAACGCTTGTGCTCCTCAGTCCTCCAGCAGCAGCAGCAGCACACCCTCACTCTCAGCTCCTTGCGCTTCTTGCTCCCAGTTCCTCACACTCCCACCACAAACTGGGGTGAGCTCCTTTTTAAAACCCTGGTGCCCTGATTAGCCTGCCTTAATTGATTCTAGCAGCTTCTTCTTAATTGGCTCCAAGTGTCCTAATTAGCCTGCCTGCCTTAACTGGTTCTAGCAAGTTCCTGATTACTCTAGTGCCGTGCCTGCTCTGGTCACTCAGGGAACAGAAAACTACTCATCCAGTGACCAGTATATTTGCCCTCTACCAGACTCCTGTACCCCACTGGTCTGGGTCTCTCACAATATATATATATTTGCTGACAAGTATTTGTCCATGGAAAGCATTGAATGAATCTAATTTATTCTAAGGGAAGTTCATTGTTAATTTTGCCAGCCTTTTTGATAGATTCAGCAATGAATCATCGAACTATTACATTTAGCATAAACAGTAGGAGTTGATAGTGATTCCCTTTGTTGACCATAACCCAAAGCATGGGCCAAATCTGTGCTGACTTATACACTGTTCCACACACTGAGGGCTTGTCTATACTTACCGCGCTGGTTCGGCGGCAGGCAATCGAACTTCTGGGTTCGATTTATCGCGTCTAGTCTGGACGCGATAAATCGAACTCAGAAGTGCTCCCCGTCGACTCCGGTAATCCTGCTCGCTGCGAGGAGTACGCGGAGTCGACGGGGGAGCCTGCCTGCCGGGTCTGGACGGGGGTAAGTTTGAACTAAGGTATGTCGACTTCAGCTACGTTATTCACGTAGCTGAAGTTGCGTACCTTAGTTCGATTTGGGGGTTTAGTGTAGACCAAGCCTGAGTCAAGTGTTGCAACTTTGAGTTTGTCAGCCCAGAATTTGGATCAGTCTTTATATGGCTCACCAGCCAAGGGCTAATCCTGCAGGGTGCTGAATACCTACTATGTTGTGTTTGAATGCACTCTACACCTTTCAGGATATGCTCAACAGCTGACTGGATTGATCCTCTTGTATACAACAGAGTGATTCAACAGCAGAGGAGTATATCCTGAGATATAATAAAAGAAACCAAGTGGAAAAGGCATCTCTAGAGGGATTAGTGCATGGCAATTGGAGAATGTCCATTGGAATGTCACAGAATGGACAATCCTATGAAAGCTGTCAACATTAGCAGGAGATGGTTAAAGCTGCAAACAGTGCCTTAATCCCTCACATTCAAGAATGATACTGACAGTTTCAGAAATGAATTATGAGGTTGAGATTAGCTCTTTAAAATATCCATTTTCAATAAATATCAGACTGACTTCTTGGTGAAAACAGTCACTTTTAATATAAAAACAACTTGACATTTTTCAGTAATACTTTTAATGAGCATTGCTCTGAGCTATAATATAATGAAATTTGCTTAAAAGTAGAACAGGCTGGTGATGCTTGGCAGAACAAAGTGGCATATGGTAAAACAGTTGTGATTTATTGGCAAGTGCTTTCATTTTTTGGAAAGCTAGCAGCTTTCACTACGGTAGACTGCATCTTGATATTCAGTGCTGAAAAGAAACAACTGCTGAACAATACACACAGGTTAATTTAAAATGGCATGACTGTTTAATAAATGCAAGTGAAGAACTTTGTCTTATAAATTATCCTTTGCATTCATTATTCTATATGTGATAGCTAACTTTGTCTACCACTGCATCTTAATAAAATATTCCAGTATTTGAAACATATACAAAACTTTTCAACTGTCAGATCCTCAGCTGGCATCAATCAAAATAGATCCAGGTACTTCAATGTAGCTATTTACACCAGCTGTGGATCTGGCCCAGAACATCTTTACAAATATATGTATTTCACAATAACAACTATGGTTAAGGCTCCATTGGGACTTCTACTGTTGAGTCTCACAAAGCCCAAATAGCAAATACAGGAGGAACTGTTGGGAAGGGATATGCATCTCCATGTAATTCCAATGGAGCTCAGGGTGGAGTCTGATGTAGCCTATGGGTATATTACACATCCCTGTCCCCTTGTTGCTCTTTGCAGAGGGATAGCCACCTTTAAGAGAAATTCTGGAGGCAGCTGCCAACCACTTCTCGGATGGGGAAGCTAAAACTTGCCCTTCTTTTGGAACAAGGAGAGAGATTCCCTCCTTTTTAGCCCCTCTAACAGATTTTCTGCAGAAGTAGAGAATCAACACATCAAAAAGCAAACAGCTCAAATGCATTAAGCTTGCTTCTTGGTTGCAGAGAAAAGCACGCACACTGTCATCTTGTAAACAGTGTATGATGCTCAGGTACTATGGGGATGAGGGCCATGTGACAACTGGATGCATGGCATCAGTTTTGCTCATTTCTTATTCAGGTAACATTCCTATTGAATTCACTGAGAGTTAGGACTGAGTGAGGACTTCAGTTCTGTGCATGCCTCTAGTTATTGAAAACAATTTAGAAATAAGATAAATATAAAAGTAGCGAAGATAATACAAAAGTTGAAATCAAAATAGTGTTAATAAATTGTCTGCTGCCTAAATTAAAAAAAAGTTTGTTAAATCTTATTGTAAAGATTCTTCAGTTTGGCAGTAGTTGTCTCACCTATATATTTTCGTTGTTTAATGTTGTACACTAAAAACAAAAACAAAATGAGCTCCAAAGGGGCATTTTCCTTGAGTAGAGTGCTTTTTAATTAAAAAGTAAATTATGCTTCCAGGGAATTAGCCCTCTCCACTCTAGCTATTCAAAATTTACTGAAATAGGGGAAATGGTAAAATGAGTTACTAAAATGGCTTGCTTCTAGTCTTGTGAATTTTGACTAATTGAATTTTTACTATATAGTCATGCAGATAGAAATTATTGGCAGTTGCTGAGGAAAACTGCATCACTACCATTGTTGAAGATGACTTTGGCATAGAATACAGTACAGGAAACAATTGGAAATGACGTCATGTAAGGGCATGTCTGTGTTCTGCTGAAATATATATTAAGGCTTGTCTTAAAAAAAATTTCCTTCAAAAATTACCATTGTAAAATCTGGAGAAAGGATAATACTGGTTGATTGGAATTTAAGAAAGGGGATTTGGCATGGGGTGATATTGTAAGGTCTCAGTGAGCCCTAAGTAAAGGGCTGTGCATAGCTGCATCAGCCCAGGAGGAAATTGTGATTCTCAGTCACAAAATCCTGCTTGGTTATTCCCTTGTCCTCCCACGCTTACTCAAAAGGAAGAGGGAATCTACTATTGGTCTACCCCAGTCACCAATTACTTACCCTTCCTGAGTCTTGATTTAAGACATAGATACTGCAGGCATGTGCATAGGGCCTCAACTCCTGGATTCATTTGATCTCAGCCTATTGTATTTTTAATGAAAAATTCTGCCCTTCGTGGTTGCAAAGAATAGCTTGAAAATGTGACATGGGCATAATGGATGCGGTGACATCTGCCTGGGTCTGCAGAGAGCCTGAAACAATAGCTTTGAAAGAGATGAAGTGCCTCATTCATCTCAATGAGTTATGTACATATGCGAGTAGTGGAACCCTGCCAATGCCTCTGTGCATGTTTGTCTACACAAAACTGGACCTGAAGTAACTAACCTGGGTTGAATTCACATCTGTAGGTATTGCAGTGCAAGTCTTCGTGTGGACATTTATTTTGAATTAAGAGGTTTGTGCATAGACAAGTCTTGAATGTGTCAGGAGAAGAGTTTAGTAGCCTTAGACCACCTACTCAAGATGATACAGCCCAGTTTCTGGGCTAAGTGTTGGTGGGAGCCCTGCTGACACTTCTGTCTCTCTCCAGATAGCGGAGAGGCCCTTGCTGCCACTCTGCGTCCTCATGCTGCTGCTCTGCCTTTCTGGGAGCTAGGCCATCCTGCTGTGTAGTGGGCATGGGCACACAGTGCAGGGACAGTCCTGTGAGGGTGGAGTCGATGAAGGTCCCTGTTTCATGGCATGCCTGGAGCCCTGACCCACCATGCTGGCTCAACTCAACTGGATATCGTGTAGTTATATGTACAGGGGAAGGAGCATGAGGGGATGCTGGCTGGGAGTGCCAATGTGTATTTTGCGAGGGGTCTTCAGCCTAAAAATTGTTCGTTCTTTAATTTTTTGCTGGCTATGTTTTTTTTAATGTTCGCCTTGTGCAGGAAGCTTTCTGGAATACAGATTTTGGGGCAACTCTTGTACTCCCTGTGATGTTGCACTCCATATGCTTTATGAAAATATGCTTATGAATGTGAATGTGATGTAACCGGAATATGCTTTATGCAAAAGGTCTCTTGTAAGGGATCATTACAAAGCTCATAATCTACTGAGTGTGTTCATCCTATTTGTATGCATGTATCATTCTTATATCTGAAACTAGAAATATGAAGTATAACTCTAAGGTCCTATTGTAATTATGAAAAGTGTGGGCCATTAATGGTGGTTTAGAATCTTGATGGCTCCCATTGACTAGGACAATTGGTTGTAAATAGTTTATTTGCCTGCAAACCTTCCTGTAGACATGTGGCCCAACCCAGGAAGAATGGAGACTAGGGGTCTTACAGTGACATGTGACATGATACTGGAATCTATCTTAAATCTGGTACTTTTCCATTTAGAAGGAGGGGTGGGGACCCAGAAAGACAAAAGATTCCTGCCTTGTGCCAAAGCTATAAAAGTGGGTGGAGCAGGACAAAAAAGGTGGCCAGTCATGAGAGAGCCCCTGCTTACCACCTGAGATGTTTGCTGGAACTAACAAGGACTGCACCAGGGGAAAGGATTGGGCCCAGACTAGGAAGGAGCCTAGTCTGTGAAAGAAGCTTATTGGAACATCTCTGAGGGTGAGATTTACCTGTAATCAGTTTCATAATGTATTAGGCTTAGACTTGTGTGATTTTGTTTTATTTTGCTGGGTGACTTACTTTGTTCTGTCTGTTATTACTTGAAACCACTCACATCCTACGTTTTATACTTAATAAAATCACTTTTGTTTATTAATGAACTCTGTGTTGCAGCAGGCTAATGTGTCTGGCTCAACAAGGCAGAGTTCTGGAATCCCAAGCTGGCAGGGAAAACGGGTTCAGAGGTAATTTCAGCACGTCAGGTGACAGTCCCAAGGGGGTCTCTCTGACTGAACCCATCACACTCACCCTCTCTGAAGAACACTGAATAAACCTGAATGCACATACTCTAGCTTTGCCTCTGCCAATTCAGTATTCATTCAATTTGCTTAACCTGTTTGCTAATTTAACTGGTACACCTTCTGAATTGAATATTTGGTGCGGTATTATGCAAGCTATGCTGTTTTGTCAGTGGAAACATAGCACACACTTCTAAACATATATCATATACATGCTTTGTGTAAATTCAAGCAAACCACCTCTCCCCCACTTTTTAAACTCTTCGGGATAAGAATAAACTAACACTATTATGTTTAAATAATATTGTTTTCAAAAAATCTTTTCAATTTTATAATTCATGTCAGCAACAACAAAATGTAGCTGGCTGATAATATTATGAGGGGTATGGTGTTTAAATTAGAATTAAATGCATGTAATTAACAACTATTTATGTTGTTTTATATGGGGCAGTTTTTAAATAAAATGCAGCCATTTCCTTAGCATGTATTAGACAAATTACAAAATACCTGAAATTCACTGAATATCCTCACTGCCACTGTTGATCAAAATGTTTTAATACCTAAGTGCTTTCCTTTTCTGAATGTTGGGGAGAATCTATCATTTTTTCCCATTCTCCCTGGAAATACCCAGGATTTGTTATATTTTTAATGTTATGGTGAAAAGCACAGAGTTGAATAAATATAATTTGGAGACATCAGTTCTGAAACTTAAATTAATGAGTGCTTCCCTTAGTAATTTGAGCAGTACATACAAATTGAGATTTTCCCCCTGCCCCCAAGAGTGCGGTGGTGAAAGGATATTCTGATTAGCCAAATGGAATAGATTAGTTATGACTAATCTCTGGAATTCAGCTACTTGAATTCCTATAGTTAGTATTGGGTTTTTCCAGTAAGATTTTATGAGTATCTACTTGGTGTTTGGCTATGATACTATGTTAGCTGGGTCCAGACACTTTTTTTCTAGGTAGGCACATTTTCATACTCTAAATAATATGGTACAGGATGAATTATGGTTTGTTTCCATTGGCGTGTATTTAGACTTCATACTGTGTGGTTCCAAAAGATAGATGATGATAACATGACCAAAAATAGGGCAGAAACTGATTTTATAAGTGGCAGTTAGAAGAGGGTAATTCAGTATACAGTATTTTGAAATGCTAAGAAAAAATTCTTTTAGGCATAGTTTATATGTCTAGTATATTCCATGTGTGTATCGAGATTTTCAAAGAAAGAGAATGTATTTAAATGCTGAAGGGCCTCAAAATCCTTATAACTTTTTTATATATATTGTGACAAAGTTCCTCCTCTACCTTGATGGGTCCTGCGCTTATTGGCGGATTTGCTTGCTTCACAGATTCACCCTGTGGTCAGGAAACAGTCCAGAGACCTTCCCCTCTGGCAGAAGCTATAGTCCAGGTCAATTCCTCCTGTGTTTGATCAGGAGTTGAGAGGTATGGGGGGAACCCGGGCCCGCCCTCTACTCCGGATTCCAGCCCAGGGCCCTGTGGACTGCAGCTGTTTAGAGTGCCTCGTGGTACAGTTGCACGACACCTACAACTCCCTGGGCTACTTCCCCATGGCCTCCTCCCAACACCTTCTTTGTCCTCACCACCAGACCTTCCTCCTGATGTTTGATAAAGCTTGTACTTTTCAGTCCTCCAGCAGTACACCTACTCACTCTCAGCTTCTTGCACACCTCTTGCTCCCAGTTCCTCACACACACACACTTCCTCTCCTCTGGCTCCCTGGCTCCCCCTGGCTTGACTGGAGTGAGCCCTTTTATAGCATCAGAGGGGCCTTAATTAGAGTCAGGTGCTTAATTGCCTCACCTGTCTCTTAGCAGGTTAATTGGAGTCAAGTGGTCTATTAGCCTGGAGCAGCCCCTATTCTGGTCACTCAGGGACAGAAAACTACTTATCCAGTGGCCAGTATATCTCCCTTCTGCTACTCTGCTGTTCCCAACTGGTCTGGGTCTATCACTATATATATATATATTACGGTAGTTCCTTAGGCCAATGGAGAAAGGCACCTCAATGTGCTAGGCACTGTACAGACTTAGGGTAATAGACATAAGAACATAAGAATGACCATACTGGGTCAGACCAAGAGTCCATCCAGCCCAGCATCCTGTCTGGCAACAGTGGCGAATACCAGGTGCCCCAGAGGGAGTGAACCTAATAGGCAATGATCAAGTGTTCTCTCTCCTGCCATCCATCTCCACCCTCTGAAAAACAGAGGCTAGGGACACCATTCCTTACCCATCCTGGCTAATAGCCATTAATGGACTTAACCTCCATGAATTTATCTAGTTCTCGTTTAAACTCTGTTATAGTCCTCGCCTTCACAACCTCCTCAGGCAAGGAGTTCCACAGATTGACTGTGCACTGTGTGAAGAAGAACTTCCCTTTATTTGTGTTAAACCTGCTGCCCATTAATTTCATTTGGTGGCCCCTAGTTCTTATATTATGGGAACAAGTAAATAACGTTTCCTTATTCACTTTCTCCACACCACTCATGATTTTATATATCTCTATCATATCCCCCTTTAGTCTCCTCTTTTCCAAGCTGAAGGGTCCTAGCCTCTTTAATCTCTCCTCAGATGGGACCCGTTCCAAACCCCTAATCATTATAGTTGCCCTTCTCTGAACCCTTTCTAATGCCAGTATATCTTTTTTTTAGATGAGGAGACCACATTTATACACAGTATTCAAGATGTGGGCGTACCATGGATTTATATAAGGGCAATAAGATAGTCTCCGTCTTATTCTCTATCCCTTTTTTAATGATTCCTATCATCCTGTTTGCTTTTTTGACTGCCGCTGCACACTGCGTGGACGTCTTCAGAGAACTATCCACCATGACTCCAAGATCTCTTTCCTGAATAGTTGTAGCTAAATTAGCCCCCATCATATTGTATGCAGAGTTGGGGGTATTTTTTCCAATGTGCATTACTTTACATTTATCCACATTAAATTTCATTTGCCATTTTGTTGCCCAATCACTTAGATTTGTGAGATCTTTTTGAAGTTCTTCACAGTCTTCACAGACATTCCCTGCCCCCAAAGGGCTGACAGTCTATTGATAGTTTCCCAGTTCCTTCTCTATAATTCTGAAGTTGCTGATGTTGTTGGTAGTGCTTGGGTAGAGTTTAATTGTCTTTGGCATTTGATAATTATATGACTGTTGATCCTTTTGGAGTTATCTGCTTTATTAATCCGATAAAATGAAATTTTGAATCTTTTATTAAAATTAGACCGTGGATAATTTGTGTTCATTATTTTTCTGAAATTAATTATTGTGCATTGTTTAATTAACTACACTGCACTGTTCTTCTTCCAGTTAGCTGTGTTCTTTTGTTTTTAGTTGTTTTTTATATTGCCACTTGTTTGTGCCCATCACTTTTTCCTGGCCTGGGAGGAGATGATAAAGGGATGGCACAAGGCAGAATGGAAAGGGCACCCTGCTGGGGATTTTGTTGATGGGACTTATTCTTGCTGCCAGGGTATTGTGATCTGGGTTGGGGGTGGGGATATACTGCAAGGGTATCCATTGGAAGAGCACTTTCATTTATAATAGCAGAAATCTAAATAAATGTGATCATCTTCCCTTTCCAAGTGAATTTCCTTTGTATTATGGCCCTCTAATACTGGCAAGTGACAGTTTTCTATAAAGAAGCGTGAAAAAGCTTCATTTGCGTGTATACATTAGTAATACTTAAAGTAGCACTTTAAAGTTGGAGATCTTTAAACCTTATATAAGAGCTTCCAAGCTGTATATTGAGTAGGTAAATATCAATATTCCCATTGTGTAGATAGTGTACATACTGGAAATCAATGACAAGATTATAACTGGGCTTGTCTACACTACCGCTTAAATCGATGCAACTCACTTTGCTCAGGAGTGTAAAAAAGCCACCCCTCTAAGTGACATAAGTTAGATTGACTTAAAGCTGTGTCCACACAGCATCGATGCATCTGCGCCAATATAGCACGTCTGTTGAAGACAAGCCCTCAAGCGCTTGACTCCTCTTCTGCCTATTCTAGGCAATTCAAGTATAATAGAATAACATTGTTTAAAATTGTAATGTAACACTTTTGTAGTGATAATCAAGATGGCCCATTTTAGACAGTTGACAAGAAGGTGTGAGGATACTTAACATGGGGAAATAGATTCAATATGTGTAATGATCCAGCCACTCCCAGTCTCTACGCAAAAGAATAAATGGGCACAAATCTGACATCAGGAATCATAACATTCGAAAACCAGTAGGAGAACACTTCAACCTCTTTGATCACTCAGTAACAGACTTAAAGGTGGCAATTTTGCAACAGAAAATCTTCAAAACCAGACTGCAATGAGAAACTGCTGAGCTTGAATTAATATGCAAACTAGGTACCATTAAGTTGGGTTTGAATAGAGACTGGGAGTGGCTGGGTCATTACACATATTGAATCTGTTTCCCCATGTTAAGTATCCTCACACCTTCTTGTCAACTGTCTAAAATGGGCTATCTTGATTATCACTACAAAAGTTTTTTTCTCCTGCTGATAATAGCTCATCTTAATTAATTAGCCTCTTACAGTTGGTATGGCTACTTCCACATTTTCATGTTCTCTGTATGTGTATATATCTTCTTACTATATGTTCCATTCTATGCATCCGATGAAGTGGGCTGTAGCCCATGAAAGCTTATGCTCAAATAAATGTGTTAGTCTCTAAGGTGCCACAAGTACTCCTGTTCTTTTTGCGAATACAGACTAACACGGCTGCTATTCTTAAACTAGTCTTTAAATAGACTCATAATGATCAATGTTTGTTTAATTATTCCCTACCTTGTGTAACTATTTACAGCTGTGCACAATAAGTGGCTTTTTCCTCCACTTTGCACAGTTGTAAAAAAGTAGAATAGATTTAAAATTGTTATTAAAGCTATGGAGGAGGAGTTAGCTAAGATTGGTCTCCATGTTTCATGGTCAAAGACAGAACTGCAAAATCTAGGACCAGGTCCACCAGCGACTCCAATCTCTTTGAACAATGAAATTGTCAAATCAGTTTCCAGCTTTTTCTATCTGTGTTTTATACTTACCACCTCCTCCAATTCTCACACGGAGGTTCTCCATCGGATTGGCTTCACAGCATCTGCCATGGGCCATTTACAATGGATATAGAATCAACATCCTCTTAATATGACAACCAAGTTCAGGATTTATTCGAGCTATATCCTTCCCATACTGCTGTATGGCTGCAAAACATGGACATTACACTGCACAGACTGGACAAAGCTGGAGGCTTTCCGCACAAAATGTCAACATCATATACTGGGCATAAAGTGGAATGACTTCATCTGTAATGCAGATGTTTATGGTCACTTGTGTCTACTGACTACTAGGGTCATTGTCCACAGGTGGCACCTTATGCTTTTTGGACACGTTGCAAGGATGCCACAAGATGTTCCAACGAACGCCGTTCTCTGGGTGGCTTGTAACATCCAGAATAAAATTCCACCAACTGAGGGGTGAAGATGGCCCAGAGGCAGACCCCCTATTACATGGGTTCATCAAGTCTGTTCCGATGTTGGACTCTCAGGTCCTCAAGCCTTTGCAGTTGTGCAGGAATGGACCAAATGGCTAATGATTTCTATGGCCAACGTCTGGCTAAGCGTTGAAGAAGAAGAAGCATCATGTCAGCTGTGTAGGAGTTTTGCCATTGATTTCATTGGAGCAGGAACAAGCCTTTAATTTCAAGTATGTAAATTTAATGCTGGACTATTTTACAATTGTCGTGTACGTTCTCAGTGGTTTGTAGATATGAAAACAGTTGACTGTGAACAATCACTTCATGATGAAAAGTAAAATGCAAAATTGCTTATATAGCATCCATATGTAGTGTGCATCTTTCTCTGTATTGCTTCAGTTAGAAACATCCCAGATGTACGTGGTCCTGTATGGAACAAAATTCCTGAGTCTTTAATTTTTATTATGATTTTCTTTATTTCTGTCCTTAGTTAATAAACAGAACATATAACAGTAGATGAGAGCTACATGGGGGATATAATACATGGGGATATAAATATCCCTACTTCTTGTTCATTTATGACCAATATGAGCTCCCAAATATGGAAATAAATGTCTTCCCATTTACCTAGACACATTTCTTCCCAACACCTGCATCTTCCCCCCCACACTTCCACCCGCATAGCTACATGCATGCAGTAAAAGGAAAATAACTAGGTCGCTGGGCCAAATTCTCATTCCCTGTCCAAATCAAAAGTAAAAGGTCTTTTATATGAGGGGTGGAGTGACTGGAACCTTCTCTTTAGTCCAGAGCCATGATGTGAACCCCCTAGCGGCAATGAAGCCTCTTTGAGAATAAGACTGCAATTTCTGCATTGCAGTAGCAGCTGCTGCCCTCCTAACACCCCCACATCACCATGGTTTTGGTCAGTGGGTCAGTGTGGTTAGCTGATCTGTTGACCATGTCTTCAGCCACATTCAATCCCTCTCTGACCCTACCCTATAAAGTGCTGCTGTGGAGTCATCTTGTGCAATCTCTCCCCAGTTAGCCTGTAAGACAGCTGGAGGAAGGGGGGGGGGGGGGAAAGGAGGAATTATAAGGGTGTTTTTTTATATGCCTATAAAATGTATGCTATGATATTGCTACTGGTATTGTTTTTTCTGTAGCTATTGTTCTATCATTTAAAAAAAAACTGGCTCTGCTAGATGTACATTAGTCCTGTTTTTAATTTTTTGGACACAACATTGCAAAACATTTTATTTTCTCAAGAACAGAACTGTATTGGCTAATGTTGGATGGCTATCTTTGTGCAGTGCTCTTGTAAATGCCCTCCCAAACCCTTCTATGGCAAGGCAGCGGCCAAGAGGAGAGCACTGATCCCTTTGAGATTGCTCAGAGCTGAGAACAGAATCAGGACAAGCAGCCAGATGCCAGAGAGAGCACAGACCATTATTCCTTATAGCGAGAAACAGGAATTGAAACAGCTGCTTTTATACTGGGTAGAAGCCTATGGATCAGTAGTGCTTTATGATGTACACTGATGTGGAAATTCAGAAAAACAAATAGGAGTCAGTTGGAAGGGATGAGGGTTTATTGCCAGAATTTGTTGAGAGTGTTGCCTCCATTACGCAAATAAGGGCTAGAATAGCGCTTCAGGGTGCTGAGAGACTTGTGGACCTTGTAAGCATTGAGGGAGAAAATGGCCTCCAAAAACGCTGCAACATGAATCGTATCTTTTTAAAAACAAACTTTGAAACTATGTCTTAGCCAAGACACAGTGCCATGATTTCAGTAAGCTAGACCACACCCTGCTGGGATCTTTCTTAATAAGGTTTGCCATGTAAAGAAACTTTCGAAATGCAACTTCCTTAAACAGCTGAAAGTGGAGACTGAGGGCATGGCTACACTTGCAGATGTAGAGCGCTGTGAGTTAAACCCGCCTTCATAGAGCGCAGTAGGGAAAGCGCTGCAGTCTGTCCACACTGACAGCTTCAAGCACACTGGTGTGGCCACATTTGCAGCACTTGCAGCGGCATTGGGAGTGGTGCATTGTGGGCAGCTATCCCAGCATGCAAGTGACTGCAACGTGCTTTTCAAATGGGGGGGTGGGCTAGAGTGTGATAGGGAGTGTGATGTGTGTATGTGGGGGGAGAGAGAGTGGGTTTTTGGGGTACTGATAGTATGTCAGCATGCTGTCTTGTAAGTTCAGACTTCCCTCCCCCCCCCCATCCCTCTCTCACTCAGTCAAAGCAAACAGTAAATGTGTGCTTTTTCCTCGGAGCTGATAAGCAGCCGGCTTCTCCGAAACGGAGCTTTGAAAGGGCATTTCCGCATTCCTGCAGCCAATTTCACAACAATGACAAGAGTAGCCATTTGACTTAAGGGGATTATGGGACATTTCCAGAGGTCAGTCACAGTGCAGTAACGCAACACCTCATTCACACTGGCGCCACGGCCCTTCAGCGGGGGCACAGCAAACATTATTCCACTCACCGAGGTGGAGTACCAGCAGCGCTGTAGCTGCGGAGTCAGAGCGCTCTACGTGCCTTGCCTGTGTGGATGGGGAGTGAGCTAGGGCACCCGGGGCTGCTTTATTGCACTGTAACTTGCAAGTGTAGCCAAGGCCTGAGATAAAATTAGTGCTATCTCTAGAGCAATATGCTGAACAAATAATTGAAAGGCTAAAATCAGGTTTTTAGGAATCTGATCCTAGGTGACTAATTATTTTTTTGCCAACCAAAGTCTTGACTCCTATTTTGAGTATCTGTGCAATTAAAAACATTTTTTGGAGATGGAGTTACAGAGTAGTTGCCTATAGGTTAAAAGCAGCCTTTTTCTGCTTCCAAATCAGAACATGTCCTAACAATGCATCTGATGACTAGTCACTAGCAAACTATCTAAGGAATTCTTAGATTATTTACAATTTGCTAAGGAACTTCTGTTGTATTGATTATAACTTTCCATGCTTATGGGGATTTATTAATAGGGCTAAATGTGAAAGGCTACCAGCTAATTACATTAAGAAGTAAAGCGAGCCTTAATTATGATACATAATTGTCAATAATTGTCCAATGGTTATTCTGTAATCAGATTCTTCTGAGGCTACATAAAAAAGAGACTTTTTTTTACATAACGATATTAGCACTCCTGTGGGGGTTTAGTTAGTTGTTTCACTGCTTAGGTGCTGGGAGGTATAACAAGCACATCATCAGTGGAATATGAGTTTTTGCAGTACTACCAGACTTATTTAATACATTCCAATGTTTAGTGGAATAAGATGCAGGGAAGTTGTGAAAATCACTTTAAATATTTCAGTTGATACCACACCCATTTAGCCAGGATGATTCTGAGATGATCATCCTCCATCTGCTTCCACAGTAAGCACCTGAAGTTCATGGTGTTTTGTGAAGTCAGTCCAGGTGACCTGTGCTCTGAGAGCCCAACGTTGGATGAAGGAGAACATCATGATGTGTATGGACTTCACTGGACTTGTGACACTGAATGACCATGTCATGCTAGAGTGTATTCAGTTCAATTCACTTGTGTATTAGTATAGATCAAAGCAATTAGTGATTAGGGTTTAAAATGTCATAAAACTAATGGAATGTTACAAACATTGTTTTCACTTATCTGTTCCTGTTATAATGTAATAGCAAACACTTACATGGTAAATACCCTATATAACTAAATAACTTATCGCACATCAAAGAAGCCAGGGGGAATGCTAATGAAGGACTTTATCAGAATGGCCATTGTGATGATGACCTGAGGTCAGAAACTCAAAGTGCATTCCTCACTCATCACCATCAAAGGAAAAACTGACTTGGGTAGAGAGATTGTCAGCTTGTCTTCTGTGAGAAGAAGATATAAATATGGATTCAAAGAACAATCCTTTATCTCTGTACTGTTTGGATTCTAACAGGACAGAATAAATGAATGAGAAGATGGAGAGCCCCAGAGTTATTCTGGGTAGCCCTGAAATACTTTTGGAAAACTGGCAGTTTATTACAGAACTGCCACCATTTGGACTTACAAACTATGATTCACCTGTAGATATATTTTACGTGCTTTAACCTATCAATAATTCTCATTCTTTTTTCTTAGCTAATAAAGCTTTAGTTAGTTTACTATAGAATTGGCCACCAGCATTGTCTTTGGTATAAAATCCAGAGTATCGATTGATCTGGGGTAAGTGACTGGTCTCTTGGGACAGGGAGAAACCTGTTTTGTGTCATTTTAGGTTTAAGCACCCTTTTATCACAAAGTCCAGTTTGTCTGGGTGGCAAGATAGACTGGAGAGGCTAAGGGGACTGTCTGTGACACTAAGATGGTATAGTGATCCAGGAGTTCACATTTGTTGCTCGCTTGGTAATATTTAATTATAGAACATACCACCAGCTTGGGGTGTCTGCCCTTGTTTTCTGACAGTATGCCCTGAGGTAGGCACTCACAGCTGTGAGCCACTGCAGATAGCATGACAAGGCTGTCAGTGTAATATGATTGTGCTTTTTTCATGACTTGGTATAGGTTCAAGTTTATTTGTATTGTGATATTCTAGAGGCGCCTGTCACAGATCAGGACTATATTTGCTAGGTAGTGTACATGTGAAGAGACTGCCGCTGCCCAGTTTATAATCTAATTTAGGTTTAGGCTAATTTTAGGTTAATTGAATTTTGTGGGTATAAACCTGAAACATACCTAGTTTGCACATATCTAGTCTAGTCTAGCCAAAAAAAAAAGATTTAATTCACTTTCTATTGCAAATTGGAGCAGATAGTTTTACAAGGACTGTGTGAGGGTGGTGAATTCTGAAAGAGCCTAGGCAAACCTGATATTAAAGGGATTCACTCAGAGCCTGTTTGTAGCAACTGGTAAATATCATGCTGTATTGAACTCAAAACAGAAATGCTTGTTGTCCATCTTGAGGAGGCACCACTGGACATTATTGAAAGGATTAGAGAGTAACGAGTCTTGGTTACTATGTCCCACATTTAAACCTTGTGGTGTTGTCTAAGTTGCACCGAACCTCCTCTTCCCCAGTTGGACATTGGCCTTTTCTTCAAGCAATCTCCCACAGATATGTAATTGATAGGGATGGTCCCTGTGCAGATGTGTGTAATTTCACTAAGGTAAAAGAGGGACAAAATTCTGTAATGATATAACTCTTGTTCTATTCCTTGGCAACATTTCGAATTTAAAAAAGTGGAATGTCCAAGAGTGCAGTAGTTTATCTGAAGCTTAACACAAACAAAACCCCAACAGAAACAATGAGGAGTCTGGTGGCACCTTAAAGACTAACAGAAGAAGTGGGGGGTTTTACCCACAAAAGCTTATGCCCAAATAAATCTGTTAGTCTTTAAGGTGCCACCAGACTCCTCATTGGTTTTTGTGGATACAAATTAACACGGTTACCCCTCTGATACTTAAAACCCCAACACAGTCACATGACAAAAAGTAGAATGTGGGTAAACTTACAAACCCCTTTGTTGCTAGAATTCGTGTATCCTGCACCAACTTCTCACCACCAACTTGCTGCACGTATTCTGGAATTAAACTATTTCATATACCAATAACTGTATAGTCCCTCTAGCTAGCTTGAGTTTAGTATTTATTGGTTCCTTTTGGGACAGACTGGATGTTTCGGGTAGTATTTTCAACAGCTTTCGGCATTGGTTTGCTCCCATTGATGTTAATCAGAGTTCCACCCGAGTTAGGTTAAGGGTGAACACTTAAGAAAATCCAGCCCCTTGATGTCCATCAAGGTTTTGTAAGAATCCTGTCTAATTATTAAGAAATTTAGTCTTACACTTATAACGTTTCTTTCATTTATAGTTTATAAAGGGGTAATTTATAGTCCAACAGATTAATAGGTTGCTTATAATAATTTAAACACCTACAGATGTTCTTAGAACATCTATAACACAATTTTTTGTTTATAATCCCTTAATAATTTAACCCATCATAAACACTTTATAAACAGAACTTTATGTTAGTGTGACTGAACTTATGTCTATACATAAGAAAAAAGATTCTCTTATCCTCCATCAGCATTTTTTTACTTGGGAAGTTATTTTGAGAAAGAAAAACCACTGTCAAAGGACAAATGAAAGCTGATATGGTTAGTGCCTTCTCTAGAGGATTAGATGTATGTTTGGCTTTCACTGAGCAATTCGAGAATTTTTCTATCTTCTGGTCCAGGTTTATTTTTTCATCAGGATGTACCTCAGCATTACCTCCATATCACAGTTGCCAGCAACTGTTTTCTCATTGATATTGGTAGGCTAGTACTTCTCAGAAATTCTGGGAAACAAAACTGGTGTCTTATTTGAGGAGTGGTGGAATTTTCAGTCATCCATATATATTATCTTTCATGCATCATCTAATCTATACTGTACCACACTGGACTATGCATTCTTTAGCATCCTGTATTACATAAATTTTAATATAACAGAGCATAAGGATGCTGATGTAAGGGGAAAAAACAAAAGGTGATCACTAGTTCGGAAAAGAATGTAAGTGTTTTAGGTTAATACAATAAATATATATAGTAGTACAAACACAGAAGTTAACATTTTTATCTGATTGAAATATGTACCATATCACATAGTAAATTGGGATATTTTCCTTCTATAACATGCTCTGGTACAGAGCAGATCTTACTTTATTTTGGTAAATCTCGATGTTTTAATCTAGGACCCTGTATTTTAAATATATTGGGGAATACTCAGTACGATACCTGGTCATGCATTGCAAGGATATTAACACAGTGGTGGGATATAGGATTCACCATTGGGTCATGATGGTTGAAGCGTGCCTCTAACAGTGGCCATCAGGTACATTAGAGGCAAACCTGTCCTCCAAGTATTTTTTCCTGACCCTTATGATGGTCAACTTCCCCCTATGAGATTTCATTGCTACTATTTTGGCACATGTAACTACAAAGCTTATTAGTGGCCACAAAATAATCAACCCCCTTTTAAAATCCAGCTATACTATTTGAACCACATCCAGCCCGAGGGTAAGACAATGCAATTGCCTTGAAATCAGTGGAGTTTTTCAGTTATATGAGAAAATTTATTTCTTTTTATGTGCTTGAAATTTACCTGCCATTAATCTCAATGGAAAATAATTTCCTAATGTATGTTAAGAGTCATTTTTCTGATCAGTTTTTCACCCCCAAATTAAATACCCTCTAATATTTTTTTCATGCTACTGAATCTTAGTTCTTTTAATTTGTTATTATCCACTATGCACAGCTCAATCTAACTCTAATGATTTTTGTTGCTTTGCTGAGATCTACTGTGATTCAGTTGAGTGGAGTTATGCAAGGTATATGTGTATAACAATGAAGTAGTAAACCATGAAGTGGCTTTAGCAGCAATCCACAGATTAATATAAAAAAATAGTCCATGGAGCTCTTGCAGCCAGCCCTCTTGCCCCCATTCATTTACTACCACAGGGGAGCTGTCAATAGCCTTCATGCTACTGTGTACATAAAAATGGATTTCTTGTTGCAGAAGTGGTAAGATTGCCTGTATGGTGTATTCATCAAATAAAACTCTTGATTTGCAAAAGAACAAGGCAGCCTAGGGAGCTAGTTGGCAGCCAAATTATTTGATAGTCCCAGAGACTTCTTCAGAGGCTATGGCCTGAACTATGATAGGCCTTAGCGGGGAGCCAGCTGTGATTACTAGCACTGTAAGATATCTTTGCAACTTGGCATATGAGTCATGTGACAGTTCTATATTCTCTGCAGAAGTACCAATTATGTCAACCAGAAAACCAGTCAAAAAGGGACCCTGGTGGCTCTGGTCAGCACCGCTGATTGGGCCGTTACAAGTCCGGTTGGTGTGGGCTGGAGCCCTATCTAGCTCCACACAGTTCACCAGAAGTGGCAATATGCCCCTGCAGCCCCTAGGTGGAGGAGCATCTAGGGGGCTCCACGTGCCTCCCCACCCCAAGTGCCGGCTCCCCAGCTCCCTTTGGCCAGGAACTGCAGCCAATGAGGTCTGAAGGAGCAGCACCTGCAGGTAGAGGCAGTGCACAGAGCCACCTAGCCCATGCCTCTACCTAGGAACCAGAGGGAGATGTTGCCGTCTCCGGGAGCCGCCTGAGGTAAGTGCTGCTCGGAACCCGCATCCCTCACCCCTCTCCTGACCCAACCTGGAGACCCCTCCCAAACCCTGAACCCTCATTTCGGGCCCCATCCTGGAGCCAACACCCCCTGCCCAGAGCCCTCTCCTGCACCCCGAACCCCTCATCCCTGGCCCCTCCCCAGAGCCTGCACCTCCAGCCAGAGCTCTCACCCCCTCTCGCACCCCAACCCGTGCCCCAGACCAGTTAAAATGAGTGAATGAGTGAGGGTGGGGGAGGACGAGCAACAGAAAGAGGGGGAATGGAGTGAGCAGGGGTGAGGTCTTAAGGAAGGGGCAGGGCTGGGCCATGGCCTCGGGGAAAGTAGAGTCAGGGGGCAGGACAAAGGTGTTTGGTTTTCTGCAAATAGAAAATTGGCAACCCTGGTACCGATGAATGTTCTCCCTAGCACTGCGGGGAGAGAGCCAAATAAGATGAGGAAAGTGTTGTTATATTAATTAATATTGACTTTTGGGGTATGTCTACACTACGGGATTAATCCGAATTTATATAATTCGAATTTGGGAAACAGAAGTCGAATGTATGCGGCCACACTAAGCACATTAATTTGGCGGTATGTGTCCAAGTACCGGGGTTAGCGTCGATTTCTGGAGTGTTGCACTGTGGGTAGCTATCCCATAGCTATCCCATAGTTCCCGCAGTCTCCCGCGCCCATTGGAATTCTGGGTTGAGATCCCAGTGCCTGATGGGACAAAAAACATTGTCGCAGGTGGTTCTGGGTACAGCCTCACCCCTCCCTCCCTCCCTGCATGAAAGCAACGGACGGCAGACAACCATTTCGCGCCTTTTTTCCTGGGTGAACACTGCAGACTCCATACCACGGCAAGCATGGAGCCCGCTCAGCTCAAAACAGCAGTCATGAACATTGTAAACACCCCGCGCGTTCTCGTGGAGTTTATGCTGAGCCAGGACCAGAAAAACAAGGCTTTGGAGGCAGCGGCGGTGGCAGCGCAGCGACAAGCGTGATGAGGACATGGACATGGACATGGACACGGACACAGAATTCTGTCAAACCGTGGGCCCCGTGCTTTGGAGATCATGTTGTTAATGGGGCAGGTTCTATCCATGGAACGCCGATTCTGGGCAAGGGAAACAAGCACAGACTGGTGGGACCGCATAGTGTTGCAGGTGTGGGATGATTCCCAGTGGCTGCGGAACTTTCGCATGCGTAAGGGCACTTTCATGGAACTTTGTGACTTGCTGTCCCCTGCCCTGAAACGCCAGAATACCAAGATGAGAGCAGCCCTCACAGTTGAGAAGCGCGTGGCGATAGCCCTATGGAAGCTTGCAACGCCAGACAGCTACCGGTCAGTCGGGAATCAATTTGGAGTGGGCAAATCTACTGTGGGGGCTGCTGTGATGCAAGTAGCCAAAGCAATCACTCAGGTGCTGCTACGAAAGGTAGTGACTCTGGGAAATGTGCAGGTCATAGTGGATGGCTTTGCTGCAATGGGATTCCCTAACTGTGGTGGGGCGATAGATGGAACCCATATCCCTATCTTGGCACCGGAGCACCAGGGTACCCAGTACATAAACCGCAAGGGGTACTTTTCAATGGTGCTGCAAGCACTTGTGGATCACAAGGGACGTTTCACTAACATCAACGTGGGCTGGCTGGGAAGGGTTCATGACGCTCGCGTCTTCAGGAACACTACTCTGTTTAAAGGGCTGCAGCAAGAGACTTACTTTCCGGACCAGAAAATAACTGTTGGGGATGTTGAAATGCCAATAGTTATTCTTGGGGACCCAGCCTACCCCTTAATGCCATGGCTCATGAAGCCATACACAGGCAGCCTGGACAGGAGTCAGGAGCTGTTCAACTACAGGCTGAGCAAGTGCAGAATGGTGGTAGAATGTGCATTTGGCCGTTTAAAAGGTCGCTGGCGATCGTTACTGACTCGCTCAGACCTCAGCCAAACCAATCTCCCCATTGTTATTTCTGCTTGCTGCGTGCTCCACAATCTCTGTGAAAGTAAGGGGGAGACCTTTATGGTGGGGTGGGAGGCTGAGGCAAATCGCCTGGCTGCTGATTACGCGCAGCCAGACACCAGGGCGATTAGAAGAGCACACCAGGAAGCGCTGTGCATCAGAGAAGCTTTGAAAACCAGTTTCATGACTGGCCAGGCTACAGTGTGAAATATCTGTTTGTTTCTCCTTCATGAAAACCCGCCCCCTTTATTGACTCATTCTCTGTAAGGAACCCACCCTCCCCCTTCCCCCAGCTTGCTTTCAAACCAAATAAAGTCAGTATCATTTAAAAATAATTTATTCTTTATTAATAGATTATAAAAAGAGGGAGGGAACCCGGGTGGGGTTTGGGAGGAGGATCGGTGGGAAGGAAAAGGCCACTAAAAAAAGGTTTAAAAAATGACAGCCTTTTGCTTGGGCTGTCCACTGGGGTGGAATGGGAAGGTGTATGGAGCCTCCCCCCGCCCGCGTTCTTACACGTCTGGGTGAGGAGGATATGGAACATGGGGAGGGGGGAGGGGGGTTATACAGGGGCTGTAGTGGCACTCTGTTTTCCTGCAGCCGTTCCTGAAGCTCCACCAGACGCCGGAGCATGTCTGTTTGCTCACACAGCAGCCCCAGCGTTGCATCCTGCCTCCTCTGATCTTCCTGCCGCCACCTCTCATCTTGAGCGTCTCTCCTGTCCTCATGTTGGTCCCTCCTGTCCTCATGTTGGTCCCTCATGTCCTCATGTTGGTCCCTCCTGTCCTCACGTTCACTGGCTTCTTTCCTATACTTTGAAACCATGTCCTTCCACTCATTCAGATGAGCTCTGTCACTGCGGGTGGACTCCATGATTTCTGCAAACATCTCGTCTCGCGTCTTCTTTTTCCGACGCCTTATCTGTGCTAGCCTTCGGGACGGAGGAGGGAGGCTTGAAGAATTTGCAGCTGCTGTAGGGAGGGAAAAAAGAGAGAATTTTTTAAAAAGATACATTTTGCAGAACAATGCTTATACTCTTTCACGATGACCAACACTATTCACATTACATAGCACATGTGATTTCTGTGCAAGGTCGCATTTTGCCTCTTAATATTGAGTGCCTGTGGCTTTGCTGCTAGAGATCACAGGTCCGGGCAACAGAATTTGGCTTGCATGCGGCCATGGTAAGCCATTGTCTTTCGGCTTCTGCGCCCTCCTTTCCCACATACCAAGCAAAGCCCGTTGAGTGCTGTGGTTTTCCTGTTAACATTCAGCAGCAGCAGAAAACAAACTAACCACCCCCCCCATCCAATTCTCTGGATGATCGCTTTATCCCTCCCCCCACCGCGTGGCTGGTATCAGGGAAGATCCCTGCAGGAACCAAACTAACCCCCCCGTTGCCCCCTCCCACCATGAATTCTCTGGGATGATCGCTGTACCCCTCCCCCCACCGCGTGGCTTATAACAGGGAAGATCCCTGCAAGCCAAACGCGAAAAGCTCAGGGCCAATTTCCCCCCCGCGCTTGGCTAACTGCAGGGAAGGATTTCTTTTCAGCCACAGGCAAACAGCCCAGTAGGAACGGTCACCTCTGTCCCCTTAATTAAGTTCCCGTATTTCAACCAGGTTACCATGAGCGATATCACTCTCCTGAGGATTACACAGCGAGATAAAGAACGGATGTTGCTTGAATGCCAGCAAACACCGGGACCATACTCTGCCAGGCTTTGTCAGGCAATGATACCAGATTACTTGCTGCAAGCATGGCGTGGTCAAGTGTCCTACCATGGAGGATGGAATAAGGCTGCACTGCCCAGAAACCTTGTGGCAAGGCTTTTGGGGTACCTCCAGGAGAGCTTCATGGAGATGTCCCTGGAGGATTTCCACTCCATCCCCAGACAAGTTAACAGACTTTTCCAGTAGCTGTACTGGCCGCGAATGCATCCCAAGTCCTCAGGGCAAAGTAATCATTAAAAAACGCTTGCTTTTAAAACAAGTTTTATATTTTAAAAGGTAAACTCACCTGAGGTCCCTTCCATGGGGTCATGGTCTTGGATACTGGGTTGGGAGGATACTTCAGTCAGGCTGAGAAAAAGATCCTGGCTGTTGGGGAGAATGGAGTGCTAAGTGCTCTCTGCAAGCTCGTCCTCCTCCTCCTCCTCTTCCCCATCCGCAGAATCCTCAGGTGTAGCTGATGAGACTATCCCCGACCCGGAATCCACGGACACAGGTGGGGTAGTGGTGGCGGCCCCCCCTAGAATTGCATGCAGCTCGGCGTAGAAGCGGCATGTCCGCGGCTCTGACCCGGAGCGACAGTTTGCCTCCTTTGTTTTTTGATAGGCTTGTCTGAGCTCCTTGACTTTCACGCGGCACTGATCTGAGTCCCTATTGTGACCTCTCTCCATCATGCCCTTGGAGATTTTTTCAAAAGTTTTGGCATTTCGTCTTTTAGAATGAAGTTCTGCTTGCACTGAATCCTCTCCCCATATAGCGATCAGATCCAGTACCTCCCGTACGGTCCATGCTGGTGCTATTTTTTGATTATCGGACTGCATGGTTACCTGTGCTGATGAGCTATCTGTGGTCACCTGTGCTCTCCACGCTGGGCAAACAGGAAATGAAATTCAAATATTCGCGGGGCTTTTCCTGTCTACCTGGCCAGTGCATCCGAGTTCAGATTGCTATCCAGAGCGGTCACAATGGTGCACTGTAGGATAGCTCCCGGAGGCCAATACAATCAAATTGCGGTCACACTAACCCTAATTCAAAATGCTAAAATCGATTTTGGCGCTACTCCGCTCGTCGGGGTGGAGTACAGAAATAGATTTAAAGAGCCCTTTATTTCGAATTAAATGGCGTCGTTGTGTGGATGGGTGCAGGGTTAATTCGAATTAAGGCTGCTAAATCCGAATTAAAGTCGTAGTGTAGACCAAGCCTTGGTGTCAATTTTACGTAAGCTGAGGCATAATTATGCCGCAAGTGTGGTAAGTCACACTTCTGCACAGTATTTGACAGAGAGAATGAGTATTTCAGTGGTAGGGCTTAATTGGTAGTGGAGTTAATGTGTGATCTCTAATTGTTTCCCATGTAGCTAGCATGACTAAAAGAAAGTTATTAGAAAGACAAGGTGGGTAAGGTAATATCTTTTATTGGACCAACTTCTTCAGGTACTTCTTCAGATCTGAAGAAAAGCTATGTGTAAGCTCCAAAGCTTGTCTCTCTCCCCAGCAGAAGTTGGTCCAATAAAAGATATTACCTCACCCACCTTTTGTCTCTAATATTCTGGGACCAGCATGACTACAACACAGTATAAAACAAGGTTAGTGAACTGAGCTATGAGAAGGTATTGGCTTTGAAAGTTCATCTAAGCCAGGGGTCGGCAATCTTTCAGAAGTAGTGTTCTGAGTCTTCATCTATTCACTCTAATTTAAGGTTTCGCGTGCCAGTAATACATTTTAATGTTTTTAGAAGGTCTCTTTCTATAGGTCTGTAATATATAACTAAATTATTGTTGTATGTAAAGTAAATAAGGTTTTTAAAATGTTTAAGAAGCTTCATTTAAAATTAAATTAAAATGCAGAGCCCCCCGGACAGGTGGCCAGGACCTGGGCAGAGTGAGTGTCACTGAAAATCAGCTCGCATGCTGCCTTTGGCACACGTGCCATAGGTTGCCTACCCCTGATTTAAGCAGTCTGTAGGAGTGCCCTATCTTGTGCAGCCCATGGAGACTCCAAGGTCAAGGACTGTGATTGTGCCAATGCTCTGTGCAGCCCCTCCTTTCTTACGTACAGTCTAAGCGTAATATCTCTAGGCCAGGTTGTGATTGGCATTGTACAGATGAGTTTGTTCTTGTCAGATGAATAGACCAGGTATAAACAAAGACCCAATTATCCAGAGCTTCTGATGAGAATACTCAATGTACAATATCTAGATCCTGAACCAAAGCCTAGTGAAGAAATGGAAAGACTCACATTCACTTAAGTGGGCTTTGGATCAGGCCCTTAGTTGTCATATTAGAGAATAATATGAATTATCCAGAGACTGATGATGATTATATTCTCAGATTTATAAAGTGTTATAACTAGTACTAAGACATATTTACAAGAAGGTGAGATAAATGCAGATAAAATTGATTAATCTTTTTAATGCCATGGAATTATGCTTCACTTTAGTGGATTAGATGTTCAGTTTCATTAGATAATGAAGGTATATTGCTAACCATACAAATGTTTACCCCATATAAAATCTCATAAATAAATTGTTTAATTGATTACAAATGTGCACTCTCAGATATTTAAAATACACCTTTACCCCGATATAATGCTGTCCTCGGGAGCCAAAAAATCTTACTGCGTTATAGGTGAAACTGCGTTGTATCGAACTTGCTTTGATCTGCCAGAGTGTGCAGCCCTGCTCCCACCAGAACACTGCTTTACCACGTTATATCCGAATTCATGTTATATCAGGACGCATTATATAGGGGGTAGAGGTGTATGGCATTTTATTTTTCTATTATTAATCACTTAATAAACATCCGTAAACATGGATTTTTAAGAAGTTGTAATACTTTTATTTTACTTTTGGTAAAAAAAGCCCAAATTATTTTATTACTATTTCTAAATATTGCATATAAGTATTATAGTAATAAACACGGTGGTCCAATTTTCAGAAATGGGCACCTTTTAGAAGGACATCTAGATCCTAATTTGAATTCTTAAATCAGAATTTAGAAACACAATGTAGGCATTTTCTTGCTAAGGTGCCAAATTTCGGATCTGAATGTCCTTTTGAAGCACTGATATTTTGAATCTTTACATTGAGTGTTAGTCTGTATTCATATTCCATAGCTGTCGAATGCACGTCCAGTGTGCATGCACTAGAGAATTTTCTAGTCAGCACTATCTATCAGGACAGCATATGCACCCTTCCTTTCCTGATGCACTGTGTGAGGATATAGAGGGCAGAGCTGCCCCACCACACCCAGTTCCTTCTCTACTGCCTATTGTGCATGTCAGATCAACTCTTGTCAGGATTTACCTCCGTGTTAGCAACTGCTTGTTTAGCAGTTCATTTAAGTCTACAGACTATGTGGTCACGGGCAGTATTAGTGGCCAGAGATGACCAGGTCTTTAAGAACTCCCAAACTACTAGGCAGTCATGCCTCTGAATGACAGACACAGAAGGTTTCTGTTCTGCCTCACTGAGGGACATGTCACAGAGCACTGTAAAATCTGCAGGCCCTTTTCAAAGAGGACTAGGTGCTTGAGGCAGGTGCACCTGAGGGCTTTCCTTATGGAGCTAATGATAAGGCTGGTCTCTGACTCCTAGCTCCAGGTGTCTGCATCTTTGGGAGACTGGAGGCTGTCAAAATCAACCCTGGCTTCAGCATTGAAACTGGCTGAAGGGACACTCAAGTCTGCAGCTTCCTCCTCTGGGAAGCAAAGATACAGATCAGACAGGGACCGTAGGTCCTCAAAGGAGAAGAGATGAAAATTACCCTTTCTAGGTCCAACTTCAAGGCTACATAAGATCAGTAGGCTGTCGGACATTAAAGGTGCCTCAAAACTTAGGAAAACTTCCCTGAACACCAGAGCCAGTAATAGCTGAGCAGACCTGGACATAATAGATGCTCTGCCTGATGCCTCAACAGTCATTTTAGCATTAGCACTGAGGCAACCGGAGAAAAGGTCAGCCAGTATGGTACTGGATAGAAGCCTGATTCTGGTGCTGGGCATTCTATTGGTTCCTGCATTGGCTCCAGCGTGGTTTCCTCCGCAGCAATTTACAGGCACTCCACCACTTCAGGACATGTTGGTAGAGATGGAGCCCATGTGGCTACTGGAGCCAAATTCATCCCTGATGCTGCCCAGGTTCCTGGACCCAGTGACTTTGTTGATTCCATCATCCAGACAGGTTCCCCTACACTAACAAGGTGAGTACCACCATTCCTGGAGAATTGTTCCCTCTCATCTTCTGACTGGCAGGAAAGCCATTAAATATCCCTGGTCAGATCTCTAGACTCAGCAGTATTGATCTCACGGTGGGGAATAAGAAGAGCAAATCCATTGTTGATGGCATAGTATTTTACCAACTCAGCCCAATCCTGGGGACTATTGGTACCAAACATCATGGGGTCCAGTGCGATATCATCATTGTCTGTGTAGCATGCGACCCGCTGAGGGGCTCAGTACTACCTCAAGACTGGCCTTTCCACCATACTTGTGGCACAGACAATAACCCCTGCACCAGTGATTGGATCCATGCCACAGACCACAGCCATGAGTGGGCTGCTCTCGTGCAAAAGGTCCATGGTGAGGGACGGACAGTTCCGGCCATGACCTCATCATCTCTAGATGATGCCCTGGCACCAGATCACTTAGTTTACCATTCCTGAGGACTACAAGATGTTCCAAATCCTCATGAGATGGGTAGTAGTGGCCTTGGCAATACCTGTTGAGGAGGTGCAGGATATGCTGTACAATCTCCTTGATATCCTACACTTGTTATGGGAACACACAGTGATCCTGATCAATGAGGGGCCAGAACCACCAGTATCGTTGGCATAGGTGTCCACATGAGCAGACAGTTGGTACCAGATCCTGACTACCAGATATCACAGTCACAGAGTCACAGAATATTAGGCCAGAATGGACCATTGTGATCATCTAATCTGACCTCCTGTATAATACAAGCCATAGAACTTCCCCATAATAATTCCTAGAACAAATCGTTTACAAAAAACATCCACTCAATATAAAAATTGCCAGTGATGGAGAATCCACCATGACCCTTGGTAAATTGTTCCACTGGTTAATTATGCTCAGTTTTAAAAATATTACACCTTATATCTAGTCTGAATTTGTCTAACTTCAACTTCCACCCATTGGATCGTGTTAGCCATTTCTCTGCTAAACTGAAGACCCCATTATTAAATATTTGTTCTGTGTGTGAATACTTTTACACTGTGATCAACTCACCCTTAAATCTTCTCTTTGATAAGATAAATTTAACTCTTTGAGTCTATCCCTATAAGGTATATTTTCCAGCCCTTTAATCATTCTTGTGGCTCTTCTCTGAATCTCTCTGATTTATCAACCTCATTCTTGAATTGTGGATACCAGTTCTATCCGCTCCCAGGATCAGGGTGAGTGGCCAATGAGTGAACCCATCTGTACCCCTAGAGAGAAGGAGATGAAGCACCTCAACTTGCTGACAAGAAAGCTTACTCCGCTTTAAGCCTCCAAATGAAGATATTGAACTACAAGGCAGTTGTGGCAAATATGGAGTGATTTTCAATAAAAATTTGTAAAGATTGCAGGAATGATTTCCAGACTGTCCTATTGGAAGGTCCATGTAGTGGCCAGAACCACATTGCAGGTGGCCGTGGCAAACACGGCCACAAGGGCATTGACAACAGTGGTCACGATGTGCCATTCCTCCTAAATAGTTATAAATAACGTTTGAGGACCTGCTATTTTAAGGCTGCTCACTCTTCCACAAGAAGACTGTTGAGATAATGAGATCCTTTAAAAGATCTAGTGCCACCTCCAGAACCCTGGGGATCTATCCTACAGAAGAAGGTACTTCAGACCACAACCAGTTCAGCAACTGTCAGTCTTCTGGCATGTGCCATGTGAGCCCCCAGGCCACAAGCACAGGCCTTTGAGAAGGAAGTCCACCAGAGGTCTATCAGTTGCTTCACTCTGCTTCAGCACTGACCAGGCAGTAAATTTGGCTCACTGTTCAAGGATGGCATACCATTCATTCCACGGTCTTTGCCCTCTCTTCCTCTTGCTAACTGTCTGACTCACTTCCAACATGCCTTGTTCAGCATAGTCTCAGGCCACTGGTTATTGGAGGTGGTCCAGAGATACAATGCCATTTAGTTCCTCTCCTTCCCCCCGCACACCTGAAGCCTTCCACATCCCTCTTTAGGCACCCCTCCTCAAGAGCCTGGTTGAAAAAGAAGTACAGTCCTTCCTTGCTTTGGGCATGAGGCGAAGGATGTTCTATTTGAGGGACTTCATTACTGCCAAGAAGACAGGTGAGCTTCATCAAATATTCAATATGAGAGCCTTCAATGCCTCAGATTTAAGAAGGTCTCCTTTCTGTCCATCTTCCCCTCCTTAGATCAGAAAGACTGGTATGGTGCCCTTGACCTCAAGATGCATAACTGTGGTATACCCATCGTGGAAGCACTTCGTGGAGTTTGTGTGTGATAACAATTACTACCAATATTAGGTGTTGACCTTTGGGCTCTCTGCAGTGCCCCGTGTATTTATGAAGCAATTCTTAATTTTCTTCTATCCCATGGCAAAGAGGTTTCTGAAAGGCATATCAAGACTGTAGCCATCGGTAAAAGATCTGGACTTAGTGTGGGACCTTAACCTGGTCCTCTTGAAATTGATGAATGCCCTTTGCCTTGTCTCTCTGAAAGTAGCCTTCCACTTCATAATCATGTCTGCCAGAAGAGTGGAGAGCTGCAGGCTCTGATGGCAGAGGCACCTAGCACTCATCCATAGGGGAAAAAAGTAGCCATGAGGCTACATCTCAGTTTTCTTCCTAAGGTGCTGTCAGAATTTCACATCAACGATGTCCTCCATCTACCTGTGTTCTTCCCCAAGCCTCATGCTGGGCGAGAAAAGTTTGCACATGCTGGACATACACAGAGTCATATTGTTCTACCTAGACAAGATCCTTCTGGAAATCACCCAGGCTGTTTCTGGTTTACACCAAGAGAGTCAACGGACAAGTTGTGTCTATGCAGAGAATATAAAACTGGATTGTCCAGTGCCTCAAGTCATGTTACCAGGTAGTGGGCAGACAGCTGCCCAGCAGAGTCGGATGATTTAGTTAGTGCTTTGAGCAGGGGATTGGACTAGATGATCTCCTGAGGTCTCTTCCAACCCTAATCTTCTATGATTCTATGATTCCCCGAGGGTGCAGTCCACCTTGGTGCTGTGTCTAACTAACTTGCCAATCCAGGATATTTGAAGAACAGCAACTTCATCCATACATGTGCTCACAAAGCTTTATGTGCTGGTGCAATCAGCCAGGGATGATGCAAGAATTGGAAGATCCATGTTACAATTCATATTTATAGAGACTGCACTCACCCGCCTCCAATGCTGGCTACTACTGGGGAGTCACCAACTGTGGAATACGTGTATGACTAGCATTCAAAGAATAAAGAGGCTACTTACCTGTGCAATAACTGATATCCCTGCTACTTTGGAGTCCTGATGTCCCATGCTCTTGTGGTGGCAAAGGAATGGGGTTTGCAGAGTGGCTCTGCCTTTTATACCCTTGGAGAAGCTCACAAGGAGAGGAAGGGTGTGTGCACCTCCCTGATAGATATTGCTGATGAGAAAATTCTCCATGTGCACCCTGGATATGCATTCACCAACTCTGGAATATGTATACACACTAGACATCTTGAAGAATACGAGTTCCTCTACAGGTAAGTAACCTCTTTTTCTTGTGACTGCACTATATGTAGAACTGCAATTCCCAATGAACTATTCAGAGAGGAGTTATTCAATACCCCCTTCTGGAATTAACTTTGCTCTCTTACAATTTTTAAATTGTAAAAAATAGAAATATTTGCCTTTTGAAGAATACTTGGTTGGATAATGTCTGTTCCTTACATCAATTATATGGAAGAGTTCATCTATATTTTAGGACACTGGGACAGCATGAGCATATTTAGCAGTGTTTTCTGCTAGTACTATGAATAGCAGGTGGCAACTGAGTTAAGCAATCAGGGTCTTGTATTTGTATTGTTGTCATAGACTGACTTTTTTAAGTACATCCAGCAGCTTCTGGAGATCAGGAATCCTTCAATATTATGATGCTAATGGAACCTGTACATTCACATATAAAATGTTATCTTTGTCCTACTTTATCTTATTTGTATTTATGTGAGAACTGTGTTCCATGTTTTAATTGTTTTAATGCCACTACTAAGTAGAGACTCTGAATGCATTTGATCGAGAGGTTTCCTTTTGTAAGTTACTATCAGCTGTACTCTTGTTTATCTGGCTTACAAAAGCTGTTGTTGGCATGCCAATACAAGAAAACAATATAAGCAAGATGTAAAAAATACTGCTGATACTGACAATTCCTACAATAGAGCTCATGTGCTTTGTTTACTCCAATGATAAAAAAAGGGTTTTATAACTATTGTTTAGGCAGCTGTAGCTTCTGTACTTACTTTCCTGGCATAATGGATCTATTTTTTGCGTAAAAATTCTTTTATTTTGAATAAATTAGACATTAAATGGCTCTGAATTGTTTCAAAGTTGCCTGGGAGCAACAGTTCTAAACAGAAAGTTTCTCCTTTTCTTTATTAGAAGACACATAATGGTTTTACTTACAAAAGCCCAGGTATGTTTATGGAAATTGTAATGAGGTCAGAAGTACTTTGGAATTTCTTCACGTTACCATTAGAAAGAAAAATCAATACCAGGCTCGCCAATAAAGAGACTAAAAAAAATTGCTCATGTACGCAGAATTCTACTGAAACTAGTTATATAATGCCATTAATGTGAAGATGGACATGAATCAGAGACTCCATGTAGTACCTTAGGGACTTGAATATTACCTATCTATTTTATGTGCATTTTATCTTATTCAGCAATGGGCACCAATACAAAATCCTAAGGTAGTTAGATCAGTGTTTCTCAAACAGTTGGTCGTGGGAAGTTTATAGATGAGTTGTGGGCCCAGGTGGGAGGGGAGTTGGAGAGCAAGCTCCCCCTGCTGCAATATCTCCTGCCCCACAGATCTGAACCCAACTCTTTTCCCTGGACACTGCAACTTGGTGCATAATATCGCATAATTTGGCCTGGCTGCCCCTCATCATGAGTGGTGGCTAGGTTGCAACACCGCTTATTCAAATTTGACCTGGCTGCCCCTCTGTCTGATGGAGGGAGAGTTGGGGCAACTCTGAGTGATGCTATGATCCTTTGTGGCAGGTTGTAATGCCTGGACTGGGGAGGTGGGCCAATCCCCTCAGGACAGGAGCTGCCCCTGGCGGGTAGATGTGGGATGAGTTCACTCTCCAAGCCCCCTTCCCGCAGGCATGGATTAGGGTTATGGTGTTGGGGGAAGGGTGCTGCTGTGCCATGGAGCGAGGAGGGGGCAGCAGCGGAGGAGGAGACTGGCCCATAATTTTATGCCCCCATGAATTTATGCCCCCAATCTGCATTGGTTGCAAAAGACAAAATGCAGCTGGTGAGTTGTCTTAGTAAAAATTTTGGAACCAATGAGTTACATTAATGATAAATAACACTGCACTGTGGGAAGGTGTTTAGGGGGTACTCAGTGATCATTGTGAAGTCCAGCTTGATTTGTCACCTCCATGACACGTGGCTCTGTATCCCCCTACATGTGGAACGCACTCATTGCTCATCACAAAGAGCTTGATCCAAAGCCATTGAAGTCAATAGCTGCTAGTGAGCATTTTTCTTCAGCTCTCTCTTTAAACACTTCTGTGAGGCCCAGAAAACGGAATTTATAATTAAAAAAACAAACTAAACTCAATTTCCCAGTGCATCAACATCTTCTCCTTTGTGCATCTGCCTTTTAGCTTGTAACAGCTTCAGGACAAAGACATAACTTTGTCTATTGGACAATGCTAAACAAAAATTGGTCCACAATGTGAAGCCCATACTATTAATGATGAGCAGTTCCCCTAATGAGTACTCCAACTGAAAGGATCTGAGCAACTGCTCACCAATATGGCTTTATTGCTTTAGAATCTGCCCCCTACTTAATAATAAGGCATGATGAGGTATCTAGTGTGGTGCTGTAAGGCTTCTTTTTTTAAAATCTTGGATGATGAGGTTCAGGGCAAATATCTGTCAGGAAAGAGAAACAGTGGAGGAGGATCTAAGCAAGCTTGCAATATGATAGGAAAAAATCAGACTGGTACATTGGGATTAAAATAATCTGAAATGGTGTTGAAGGAAGAAGACACCTGAAAAGAGAACATTCTGAAAAAGACCTACAGTAGGAGTGATAGTGGACTGTGAATTATATCTGACTTTCAGGAGTGATATGCCAATAAAAAAGGCCAATTGAGTTTGGGGCTTTCTATCAGTCTTGGAGCAGGGAGATGATAGTCTAGCCATCTCAAAAATTGTTTTTTAAGACATTGAAAACCATGTTTTACTTTAAAAGGCAGTTACTCTTATTCAGAACTGATCTTGTGATTATGCAAGATTTAAGAAGCAAGCAGGGTGTTATAAGTTGGCTTTGGTAAAGTTTCTGGGGCAGATCCTCAGCTGGTGTAAATGGTTATTGCTCCACTGACTTAAATGAATGCAATGACCATTTACACCAGCTGAGGATCTGCCCTTAGGTGTTTGTTCTCAGCTCACAAGTGGCAGCTCAATGAGTTTCAGTTGATATAGTTGGTGTATTGGTGACCTGAGTCCAGCAGAAATGCAAGGTGGGAGGCTTCAAGCTTTCAGGCTACAGTCCATACTCTTCCAAGTTTACATATGGTGGGACAGATCCTCAGCTGTTACAAACTGGCCTATTTCCAGTTATGTCAGTGGAGCTAAGGATCAGACCCTATAATGTTGGGTGTTTGGCTAAGTGAAGACTACAGAATTTCGGTCCTTTGGTATCCAAGTAACATTGCCGAACTCAATACCCAGGAGTTGGACAGAACTAGTCTTCGTTCCATACTGAAAATCTTGCTGTTTCAGCTTTATATTAGCTACCAAATAATTTGAATGGTTTGATTGCACTACTTACAAATGTCCAGAAATGTCTCTTCACTCATCTCTGCCACCAGAATAAGATAGTATCAGGGGGTAGCCGTGTTAGTCTGTATCTACAAAAACAACAAGGAGTCTGGTGGCACCTTAAAGGCTAACAGTCTTTAAGGTGCCACCAGACTCCTTGTTGTTTTTGCAGAATAAGATAAGCTTTTCCAATGAAAGATATTGTAAGTGCTTAGATACTCACAACCAGAAAGAGCATTTCTCCATAGCTCATTTGTTTTATGTAGTCTGTCCTAAGTGAATTAAGGTCCCTCCACTGATAGCATGCATTGGACCTTACAGTTTTTTTTAATATATATAGATGCTTGATGGTTCATTAAAACTATTCACTGAATGATTTTTTTTAAAAAAAGGAAGTTAAGAGAATTATAAATGTATCATATGTCACTGACTTGTTCTTTATGTAAATGAAGCATTAATATAGCTTGCATCATCCCACGTGTTCCAGCTTTTGTTTAACAATGCAGTGTTATTCTTTCACACATGCTGCCTTCCCATAACGGTATTCACGATATTAGCTGCATGACTCTGTACATACAAATGTCATATTAACCCAGTATATCATTTATAACTCATGTAATTTTACAGCACTGTATTTATAAGAACAACAAGGAATCCGGTGGCACCTTAATGACTAACAGATTTATTTGGGCATAAGCTTTCGTGGGTAAAAAACCCACTTCATCAGATGCATGGAGTGAAAATTACAGATGCAGGCATTATTATACATGAAGAGAAAGGAGTTACGTTACAAGTGAAGAACCAGTGTTGACAGGGCCAATTCAATCAGGGTGGATGTAGTCCACTCCCAATAATTGATGAGGAGGTGTCAATACCAAGAGAGGGAAAGTTGCTTTTGTAGTGAGCCAACCACTCCCAGTCCCTATTAAAACCCAGAATAATTGTGTTAAATTTGCAAATTAATTTTAGTTCTGTAGTTTCTCTTTGAAGTCTGTTTTTGAAGTTTTTTTTGTTGAAGTATGGCTACTTTTAAATCTGTTATGGTATGTCCAGGGAGATTGAAGTGTTCTCCTACTGGCTTTTGCATGTTACCATTCCTGATGTCTGATTTGTGTCCATTTATTCTTTTATGTAGAGACTGTCAGATTTGGCCAATGTACATGGCAGAGGGGCATTACTGGCGCATGATGGCATATATCACATTAGTGGATGTGCAGGTGAATGAGTCCCTGATGGTGTGGCTCATGTGGTTGGGTCCTCTGATGGTGTCACTAGAGTAGATATGGGGACAGAGTAGGCAACAAGGTTTGTTACAGGGATTGGTTCCTGGGTTAGTGTTTCTGTGGTGTGTAGTTGCTGGCGAGTATTTGCTTCAGGTTGGGGGGCTGTCTGTAAGCAAGGATTGGCCTGCCTCCCAAGGTCTGTGAGAGTGAGGGATCATTTTCCAGGATAGGTTATAAATCGTTGATGATGTGCTGGAGAGGTTTTAGCTGGGGGCTGTACTTGATGGCCAGTGATGTTCTGTTATTTTCCTTGTTGGGCCAGTCCTGTAGTAGGTGACTTCTGGGTACCCATCTCTCTCTGTCAATCTATTTCCTCACTTCCCCAGGTGGGTATTGTAGTTTTAAGAATGCTTGATAAAGATCTTGTAGGTGTTTATGTCTGTCTGAGGGATTGGAGCAAATCTGGTTGTATCTGAGGGTTTGGCTGTAGACAATGGATCATGTGATGTGGTCTGGATGAAAGCTGGAGGCATGTAGGTAAGTATAGCAGTCAGTACATTTCCAGTATAGGGTGGTGTTTATGTGACCATCACTTATTTGCACTGTAGTGTCCAGGAAGTGGATCTCTTGTGTGGATTGGTCCAGGCTGATGTTGATGGTAGGGTGGAAATTGTTGAAATCCAGATGGAATTCAAGGGCCTTCTTCCCATGGGTCCATATGACTAAGATGTCATCAATGTAGCGCAAGTAGAGAATGGGCGCTAGGGGATGAGAGCTGAGGAAGTGTTGTTGTAAGTCAGCCATAAAAATGCTGGCATACTGTGGGGCCATACGATTACCCATAGTAGTGCCGGTGACTTGAAGGTATAAGTTGTCCCCAAATCTGAAATGGTTGTGGAAGGGAACGAAGTCACAAAGCTCAGCCACTAGTATTTATAAGGTAATATGGAAAAACCTCGCCTTAAAAGATATCAAATACATTTGGGGTCAAATCCTGCCTCTCCCATCCTTCCAAGAAGAGGTCCTTTGACAAAGCTGTAACCGAAATTCTGCTGTATGGGATGATGGTGAAGGATTTCCATTTTAGGATTCTATACTGCCGCCCATCAACGTAGAATGTCAGCACAGATGCTTGGTGGAAGCAAGTCCCAAGGAGCCTGCATGGGGCTTTTTGAGATATGGTGGGAGGCAGCGCTGTATTATTGCCTAGGCCGACAAGGCCTAGGCCTAGGGCGGCAAATTTGCAGGGGCGGAACTCCCCTCCGCGCCCCGCCCCCCTGCTCCAGCTCACCTCCGCCTCCTCTGCAAGCGCGCCGCCGCGTCCTGTTTCTCTCCCCTCCCAGCACTTGCGCTGCAAAACAGCTGTTTCGCGGGGCAGGGAGGGAGGGGGCAGAAGGGGGAACGCCACGTGTTGGGGGAAGAGGCGATGCTGGAGGTGGGATTTGGGGAAGGGATCCAATAGGGGAAGGGAGGGGGCGGAGTTGGGGAGGGGACTTTGGGGAGGAGGTTGGAATGGGAGCGGGTTAAGGGCGGGGTCGGAGCGGGGCCAGGGCGGCAATTATTTTCCGGCCTAGGGGCAGCAAAATTATTAATCTGCCACTGGTGGGAGGGCATAACAAAAACTAACAGATCCTTGATTTATGTGAATCCATTGGCTGCCAGTCTGAAAATGGGAGAAGAGGCCGGGAATGGTGTCATGTTGCCCATCACTGCTACTGCAACCCTGGGGTAGGGCTGCTGAATTGCCTGTCTAGGGTGAGTGCAGCACCCCTACCATTTCCTGGTTACACAAGCTGTGTGTTGCATCCAGAATTTGGTTCTTTATGAACAGCACACTGTGTTACATGCGGAACTGTTTCTTGGGGTAGATTTGGTCATCAATTTCTTCTTCCTTTGCAGAATGTACACTTATATCAACTTAGCCCAGACACCCATATCGAACTGGAAGCAGGGTCGGCTCTAGGTTTTTTGCCACCCCAAGCAAAAAAAATTTTGGCTGCCCCCCGTCCCAGCCCTGGGCTCCTCGCCACACCCCCCTGCCGCCCCAGCCCTGGGCTCTCACCTCCCCCACCAGCATCCCCCTGCTGCCCCAGCCCTGGGCTCTCCCACACACACACCCTGCTGCCCCAGCTCTGGGTTCCCCCTACCCCCCCACCATTGCCACACACACACACCTCCTACCGCCCCAGCCCTGGGCTCACCCCGCCCCCCACCTGTACCATCCTTCCGCCGCAGCCCTGGGTCACTGGTAACTCGCTCCCACGGCAGGTCATTCAGCAGGAATTTTAGATGTGCACAGAACACTGACAGGATTGGTTCCCACATGGTTACAGAACTGCAGTAAAGTAGAACAATTTTCAGCTTGTGTGATTGGAGGATATCTGGATGCATATTATAAGACTGTCCTACATAAATGAGGAAAAGTTGAGGTGCCTTTATTATTCTTTTGTTCCACTCTTTCTTTCTATGGGGAATTTGCCAATGCAATATCACTGTCTTCCTTTTAAACAAACAAACAAACAAAAGGAAATGGCTGTTGAAAATAGCAATTCCAGTCCTAATAACCACTGAGAAGCATTTCTTGCTCAATTTTATCCTACTTTTTCTACAGCAAGTTACAGTGGATCAGTATATTTGATTTGGGAGAAATGAAGTAACAGCTGCCCAAACTGAGCTTGAGCACTCCTGAATTTTGAGGTGTTCAAATCTGGAAGGCAGGTGCTGGGGGAAGGGGGGAGCACGGCAGCATGTATGCAGCAGCGTGTCTGGTGCTGCATGAAGCCAGACACGCTGGTCTGAGTGGCACGGTAAGGGGGTTGGTGGGTTGGAGAAGGGGTTGGGTGTTCTGGGGTGGGGACAGTAAAGGGACAGGGAGCAGGGGGGGTTGGATGGGGCGGAGGTTCGGGGGGGCAGTCAGGGGCAGGGAGAAGGGGGGGTTAGATGGGTGAGGGGGTTGGGGGGGCAGTTAGGGGACAGGCAGCAGTTGGATAGGCATGGGAGTTCTAGGGCGTTGTCAGGGGACAGGTAGGCGGTGGGGTCCTAGAGGGGAAGTTGGGGCAGGGTCTCAGGAAAGGGGAAGTTGGGTACAAGGACCAGTGGGGCTTAGATAGGGGGTGGGGTCCTGGGGGGCAGTTGGGGAAGGGGTCCCGGGAGGGGGTGATCAGGGGACAGGGAGCAGGGGGGTTGGATGTGTTGGGGTTTCTGTGGGGGGCAGTCGGAGGGAGTGGATGGGGGCAGGGTGGGGCTACCCTCCCTCCCCGTGGAGTGTCCTATTTTTTGAATGTTAAAATATGGAATCCCTACTCACAGCACAGCTCTCCATTCACAGCAGGCTACAGCATGAGGTCTCAGCTTCCTCCCTCCCTCCCCCTCTTTCCTGTTGGTAGTGGCCAAGAGAATGCTGGGAAATGTAGTTCTTTCCCTGCTTCAGGGCTGGCTCTATAGGCAGGGAGCTAACCAACGAACTACAGCTCCCAGGGGCCCCTGTTGGTTCTCAATTGCCATGCTGGATCCCTGCCGCCCCTGCAAATGGGCTGCCCCAAGCACGTGCTTGCTTTGCTGGTGCCTAGAGCCGCCCCTGACTGGAAGCTACTGGTTCTAGAAGTTTTGTTGCTGTCTTTAATTACACATTTACGGTGCCTTGTGGGATGTAATCAAAGAACACACACAGGAATAAGATAAATATTCTTCTGTAAGCAGAGCGTAAAGTTCACACCTACAGCTCTGACAACTTGTGCACTGGACTAACTTCCAGCTGCACTGGGGTTCACAAGTTTCAATACAGTAGCATTAAGGAACAAATCTGGTTAAAATTTTCTTGTAAGAGGTAAAAGAAAGTATCCTGGTTAAAAGAGAAAACATATTGGCACATCATTGCTAACAAAACCGCTTAGTTTGGGAGAAAAACAAAGAACAGAATTCAGTACACTTGATGTTGGTTATTTATCAGTTAAATTCTGTGCATTGCATTTTGTTTAGTAAGCACAATGTTCTTAATCCACAGCTTTCAACTTGTTTAAACTCAATAATGCAAGTGTGCAGATTACACCTCGTGGGGTTCATGAAAATCATGGAGTAAAAAGTGAACATTGACAAGAGTAGTAGTGTGCTAGCAAGTACAGATCCTTCTTTTCCCCCACCCCCACTCCTTCAAAATCTGTTACCATCTACTGTATCTTTGACCAGAAATGACAGAATAAAAATAGAGAAAAGTGGCCTTTGAAAATATTATTGTCCTGCTTTCTTCTTATTCATTCTATGGGCCAAATCCAGCTTCTAAGTAGCATAGCAATCAATGACGTGTATAACTGGGAAACCGAGAGACATTCAGTTGAAAGGATTGTGTGGCGTTCACTGATCATTCAGTGGTGCTAAAGGTACTTCCAAGAGATCTGCTTTATTCAGTGCCTGGTTCCAACTGGCTGTGCATAATAACAAGAGCTTCACAGTGCCTCTGTGCCCCTCCCCCTGATTCTTTCTGTGAAGTTCAGCCCTTAAAGGCACAGACCCCCCAATACCACATCATCACTTCCAAGCAAACTAAGGGCTTGTCTACACTACAGAGGTTACAACAGCATACCTACAATGCCACAGCCATGCTGCTGTAACCCTGTAGTACAGACACAGACTACAGCAACAGAAGGGGTTTTTCTGTCACTGTAGTAACTCCACCACCACGAGTGACGGTACATAGGCCAATGGAAAAATGCTTTTTTCAACCTAGCTGAATGTACACTGGGGATTTAGGTCAGCATAGCTGCTGCATTCAGATGTAGATTCTTCATGCACCCCAAACACTGTAGCTATGTGGACCAAAGTTTTAAGTTTAGACCAGGCCTTAGTAACAAAATTTAAAAACCTAACATTAATAAAAACATACAATTAATAATAAGCCATTACTTTTTGAGGTGCCCTGCACTGTCACGTGGACCTTGGGGACTCTCTGGAACATCAGCACTACTGCTGTTAGGAGGCAGCAAGTCCACTTGTTCTTGTGGCTCATGTCTTCAGGCTCTTTGTCTCAACCTGGTGAGTTGTTGCCTGTCTGTCATGTTGTCTGAGAGGATCTGAGACTCAAAGACCTTATTCTTTTTTGGAATTGGAGAAGGTGTTGACCATTCCTCCATGGTGTCTCTTGTATCAGCTGATAATCTCATATGGCTGTTTGGCAGCCTCTTGTGACGCCACTGTTGTTTGCAGCCATTGTTTCCCTTTGGAGATGTTCAGAGCATAACTTTCATGAACTGATGGCAGGTTCCAGGATTCCCAGATCTTTTTTTAAAAATTTTGCCTTACCTGCCACTTTATACATCTGTGTGTCCCCAGTGACTCTGACATTAGTTTGACACTGCAGACATTCTTGTTTTCTGTTTTCTATTAAAATGTCAGCTGATGACGTCCCATGCTTCATTGGTGCCATTTTGTAATTTAACAGTGCTAAATACAGATCAGAGTCTGACACCACAGTGGGTGCTTTATTATTTTGATACTGTATTCCACCATCATGTTGGTTTCGGTTAATAGGGACTAGCAATTATGTGTCTAAACTGCTTAAACCTATGCCTACTAAACTGTGGCCCATTGTCAAACATTACTATGTCAGATATATCATGTCTCGCAAAAACAGTTTTGATATACACAATTACTTATTTAGCTTTACTATCTTCTAGTAAAGCTATTTCAGGGAAGTGAGAATAATAGTCTAGGACAAGTACATATTTATTTCAGCCAACAGAAACAAGTCTATGCCTTCTTTGCTTGAGGGGTGAGGAGAGGACTGCAATTTTTCCTATGCCACCAACATATGGGTTCTTTCAGTCAAGCGGGCTTGTATTTGTAGCATATGTGACAAGCCTTAACAGCTTCCTCGATGACATTGTTCATTTCAAGCTAGTATAAGGCCTGGTCTACACTGGGGGGGGGGGGGGATTGATCTAAGATACTCAACATCAACTATGAGAATAAAGTAGCTGAAGTTGACATATCTTAGATCGACTTAGAATTGCTTACTTCACATCCTCGCGGCACGGGATCGATGGCCATGGCTCCCCCATCGACTTTGCTTCCGCCTCTCACCGAGCTGGAGTTCAGCAGTTGATGGGAGAGTGATCGGGGATCGATTTATCGTGTCTACGCTACATGCGATAAATCGATCCCCGATAGATCATTCGCTACCCCCTGATCCGGTGGGTAGTGTAGACGTACCCTAAGAGATCTGTGTCCATTCTTAGATTTTTTTCAGTCCCTAAATGACTTTCATGTATGATCTTCAGGTATTTAATATATTTTTTCTGTAAAATCCTAAGTTTCACCATCTTGGTGCCTTTCAATAAAATTCCCTCTAATACTGACAGCTCCCTCTTGAACTGATATTAGGGGATGCTCTTGCTGCCTTGTGCTAATACCCTTATTTGCTTCTTACAGGGTCTTGTCCCTTGCAGTAGCTCTGGTAATCATAGTCCACCTTTTTTTTCCACCAGAGTGACTTGTACAAAATCTAGCTCTGACTTTGCTCCTCTGCACTTTTGTCAAGTGCTCTAATGAGTGTGTTTGTATCCCCCAAATCTTTCCTAGGTTTGTATTCAATTTGAAAATCATGCACTTATAACTGAAAAAAAAAAAAACCCTGTATTTTGAGCAGGTGATGTTTCCTGCCCCCTTTTGGCAATAGCAATACGTGATTTATGGTCAGTTTCAGCTAAATAAAGACATGAAACTATTTACACCCATGGACTAAGGCCACAGCCAACTCCTCTGTTTGAGCCCATAGACACTCAGTTTTGTTTGTAATATGCTAGCTAAAGATTGATTAACTAAAAAAAGGAAATAAGACAGTTATTTACAATGTTAGAGCGGGCCAACACACACACAAATGAATTAGTCTTAGATGCCAAAAGATAATAGAAACTTTTATAATAAGCAAAGTCCATATGTCCTTTAGGGCTAACTCAGGCAAAACAGCTGAGATCTTTTGCTTATGCTTAGTGATTCTTGCTCGTTTAGAGTCCAGGCAGCAAAAAGAACCAAGTTTCTGTTTGTCAGGGATTTTTATCCCCTCCTCCCCAGAGCCTAAGCTGATGGGATGAGTTCATGAGCTGGTCTCCTCTTCCTGGAGGAGGTTAGGGGTGCAATTTAAAAAGTCTTTGTTCTTTTGATGTCTCTCAATAGCTCATTTGGTTTCAAAGGTCTTATTGTTCCACAGGACCTAACATCTTCAGTCAGAAGCTAGCATTTGCATTTGAGAAGACTTCTTTCCTCTTTGATGTGTTTACACAGTTACCAAGGTTCACAATGCAAACATTTGCTATGGCTTTATAACATGGGGTACAGATAAGCAAGCATAATACATGCAGCATCCTACAAGCTATTCATAACGTCTAAACACCGAACACATTCTTACAAATCTAATATCTATCTTAACAATACTAACATAAGATGAGCCAGACTAGTTTCCAGCTATGCATTTGTCAGTGCTCAGTGAGGTCTGGGGCCTTGGCATGAGCTGGCATCTAGTCTGCCAGTGCCACAGAGGCATCCATGGACAGCTTAATTTTGCATTTAGTCATAGTACCTCAGGACTGGGGCATCTTTAATTCCTTCAGTTTCTCTAAATCTTAAGATTTGCATACAATGTCCATTGGATATCTTTATACAGTAGAGCTCTGTTTGCTGGATTGGATGGCTAGGTTTGGCACAAATTTCCCTACATAGTTCACTGTTCCAAGGAATCACTTGTTTGTTGGAGCAGGAACATTAGTGATGACCTCAGGCGTACTGTGGTCTACCTGTGCATGCTGAAATGTTAATTTCTGCCCAGCTAAGGTATTCCTATTATGTAGAGCTTACATTTTTGTTCAGCTTTAGCCAGCCGATATGGCTCTTTCCAGAACTGCTCGGGGAACCCTCTGGTCTGTTCCCCCCCCCCCCCCAGAGTAAATCTGTGTAAACCTTTGTAATCTCTATTCAGTCAAAAATTGTTGTAGTTTCCTCTGAAACACTGTGGGTATCAAACACAACCCAAGCAGCAGTCTGCAGAAATCATGTCTCCCAAAGGGGGTGTTGAACGTACGCAAACGTGGGCTCTGTTTTTTCTAAAGGCACCTGCAAGAAACCTGCTGATGAATCAAGCCTAGAAAAGCATTTGGTATAAGCCATATACTTCCTCCCCTCTTCCCCTACATTTCTCCTTCTTACTGGTAGTGGAAAGTGTCCACTTTAACATTTATTTGGGGTCTATATATAGGGTTCAGTCTTTTTTCCTAAAATGACCAGCAAGTGTACCCACTTTGTTAGTTCTTCTACTTACTAAATGATTCCCAGAGCAACAACCCTCTCCAGCTACTCTTTTTGCTTCTTCCTTAGGGTGAGGTCAGTTTTCCTCTGGGCATGAATTGTGGGATGGTTAGGCTGTTTCAGCTCTATTCTGTATTCCTACCTTTTGAAAGACATCCTCAAACTCTTCCTCAGTTTTTTTGGACCATACCCCCTCCAATTAGTTCACACTCTTGATGAGACCAAGGGCTTGACACATTTTTAAGTCATTAATGTTGTTTTCCTAGTATTATTACAAATTGTATCTTTTCCCAATTTATTTACCCATATGTTTATTTCCCATACTCCATTAGTGAAGAGAAGCTCACCTCTATAAGCCCTTACCTGTTTACCTTCTTCTGCTTCTGGCTTTTCTTTCAGTGCTATTATCACTGTATCAACAGTGTCCAAAATCAATAAATGTCCCATTTGCTTTCAGGGTGATTGGCCATATATCTTGTGCTGCAACATTGTCTATTGTTCCTATGAAGAATTCCTCTGGGCCAGTGGATCATCATCATCCTGTTTATCCATGTTTTGCACTCTCTTGGCACTTGCCAACTCTTGCAAAGTGAAGTAATCCATTTCAGTTTTGAAATTTTTTCCCATCTTCCAGGCATAGTCTTGGCTTGTGTTTGCCATGGTGTACAGCTCCATGTGCTCTTTTTCCTGGACTACAGTTCTGACTGCTGTGCATCTTTCAAGTCTCTTTCCTTATAGTGTTTTTGGGTTCTCTATCAAGTCTCAGAGTGAGAGCACTGTTGACCCTTCTTAAACTTCATTCTGTGCTGGGTGACATGTCAAGGGTTAATGCAGGGTCTTCCAGTAGTCTGAGTTGTTTGACTGTGATTCCAATCATGATTTGATTTCTTATCAGGGACTCTAACACCCCAAGATTGTCTCTTCAGCCTTAAGTCAGTCAAAAATTCTTCTATAGTTTTTCTTTCTTTTCTTTTCTTTTTTTTTTTTTTGGTACTGTTTAAAAACTTCTCTCATTTCATTTTTAAGTTTAGTGAAATTTTCAAATATTTTTAATGTAGTTTCATAGTTAGCCTCCTTTGCCTAAGTTAACTGGAAACTATTAAACACCTCAAGTGCTTCAGAACCAGCTATTGTCAGAATTTATAAGGCTGCCATCTGACTGTTTTCCTTTTTTCCTGGCAGCCATTGCTTCCAGATACAGAGAACAGCAGTATTTAAACCTTCTCCACTTGTCTTCGACGTTTCCAGAGCGTTTCAAATCTGGTGGGGCTTTTAACTGCTCCATTATTCCACTTGGGGTATTTTCTTAGTTTGTTTTACTCCTGGTACCATGTGGTGTAGTGCTTAAGGTGCTTTCAGGGGCTCTGTGTTATTCTGAGTGCGGTTCCAGCTGGCTGTGTATAAAAATAATAAAAGCTTCAGAGTGCCCTGCCCAGACTCTCTTGTAACAAAGCACAGCCCTTAAAAGCACAGACCTGCAATACCACAGATTGCATGTGCCAAAAAACTGTTATTACCTTCCCCATTATGTGTCAGTCCTTTTTGCTAAATATTATTAGGAATCATTGTTTCATTGGGAACTGTCCTCATTAAGTGGATTTCCTGATTATCTGTGACCTGATTAACTAGAATGTGCTCTACTAGTATAGGATGCAAAACAATGATCTGTGATTTTTTTTAATTGCATTGTTTTTCAATTTGTGAGGCTATCTTAGTTCAGGAATACAGGTCCTTCTATATTAGGCTGGTTTTCAATACCAGTAAGAGTTGCTTTCCAAAGGGACAGAATACCATAAAGTCTAAAGCACTTATTTCACAGGAACAGGCATACAATCATTTTATTCATAGTTGGAGGAATAGGGAAAGACTCGTTTCCTTATGCTGATAGATTTTCATTCAGAATGTGGCATCTCAGAGCAGGTCTGTCCATGAGGTAGCATGTAGGTCACTTATAGTAGGGAGTAAAACAGGAAAGAAGGATATGAGGCAGCATGGTCTAATAGGTAGTGGACTGGGACATAGAAGACCTAAGCTGTTTTGGGGTGTGGAGAGAGGAGAAAATTGGGAGGACTATGGCTACAGATTTACAGTAGTGCTAATGTTGTCTTGGATAGTTATACTGTAAGATATAAAAACTATTTTTAATACCATCCTCAAAACACTGTTCTGCAATATCTACTAATATTATGTTAATGTTATGGAAAAATCAGGCTGGAAACTTCATCTGATGAGATAGTGGTTTTGAGAGAAGAGGTGTATATACTATGCTAGCCTGAGAAGCCTGTATTAGGGCAATGAAATCTTACTTGGAACCAGAATCAGGATAAGGGATTCATGTCTGTATATCATCCCAAAAATTCTATGTAGATTGCAGAAGTGAGCAAACTCAGACAGCCAAAGGAAGTTTGGAGAGCTGTGAACAGAAATACCTTCAGAAGATCATGAATATCCAGGGGAGGGACCAAGGACGGGATGAAGCTATTGAGGGAATGATGAAGCAGAGGGTGTTGTCAGTGGGATCAAACAGGGAATTGAAGACAACATATGGTCAGGATGGAGAAACAGAAGCTTCCAAGAAATGGGTGTGAGAATAAATGAAATAGCCTGATGAACTGAAGTCTGGATGGAGATAATTAACCTTTGGAAAAGACAATTGGAAAAAAATATTGCTTACTGTAGGCTGCATGGCCATGCCTCCTTGTCAGTCTCTGAGGGATGCCATGCCCCCTCGCTGTTGTAAACCTGTAAAGGTGAGCTCAAATTGGGGAATTAGCTTCATCTAGTGCTCCGGTCCTCCGGCCGGACAGAACAGTATGGCAGTCTATGAGCCCTAGGCCCAGTCAGGGTGGGGCAGCAAAACGATGAGTAGGCTCTGGCCTGAAATCAGGGCAGAGCGGCTGAGTAGTCTATGAGTCCCAGTAGGGGTGAGCACCATAAAGTCTAGAGACTCAGGTAAGGGTGAGCACCAAGAGAGACTAGGTAGAGTTGAACACTAAGGGAGCCTATGAGGCTCTGGTAGGGCTGCGTGAGGAGCACAGGCCTCCTGGCCTAAGGAGGGGAAGTACTGCCATCCCAGGAGAGATTCGGGCACACCCAACTGCACTGCGTCGCAGCCCATGGCCCTAACAGTGGCAGAGTGGCCCACCACTGGTCAGCAGGGATCCGCCCGCAACATGCTGACCTTGTATCAGGCCAGCTCCCAACCAGACTGTTTCCTAGTTTCCCTGGGCTGCTTCCTGTTCTCCCCCTCAGGTGTACCTGTGTCTGTTGTCTTGGGGAGCTCTGGCCAGTCCGGAGGTGGCAGCCCCAATAGCTCCTCAGCATCTCAGTCAGCTGGCAGCCCAGGGAGATCCAACCAGTGCCCTGGAAGCTCCTCTGTGGGCTCCAGCAGCAGGAAGGATCTCCTGTGGTGACTCAACCCCAACTGAGCTGCAGGGCCCACCTTTTGTACTTCCCCTTCCTGTCCCACCCTTCCACTTCCAGTGGGGTAGACGTGGCTCACCTGGTTCGGCCAACTAGGGGGAGTGTTATGGTCCCTCCCTGTCACTCTCCGAGGGAGGCCATGCCTCCTTGCTACACTTACTTTTAACATATATGGTGCACTTACACCTAGTGTAAGTGGGTGTAATTCCAATGATATCAATAGTTTCACCTGCATTAATCAAAGCTGAATTTGTCCCAATGTGAGGTCAACTGCATGTGCTGTAGTCTATTAAAAAAATCCTGCTTAATGTATACTATTTTGCTCTCTGAGAGCTTGCTTTTATTATAGTTAAAAAGGAGCAGGGCATTTCAAAACATGTATTTAAATCTATTTACATAATTTACACACCTCAATTATTAGATACAGTTTCATACAGTAGAGTTTAGAGTCTAGCACAGAATGAAATCAAGTTACCATTAGAAAAAGAACAGTGTGTCAAAGCAGAGCATTTTATGCATTTTAATACAGCCAAATGCAAGGAAAAGTTGGGAACCAAGAATGCAAGATGGGAAACCCTGTGTTGGGAAGTAGGGACTCAGAAGGATTTAAGGTTCATTTTAGAAAATCACTTTAATAATGTTCTGGCAAAAAGTTAGAAATAGAAATATAAAAAAGGGGAATATCAAGGAGAAGTAGGGACGTGATCTTGCCTCTGTATACAGTATTGGTAAGACCACTGTTAGACTGCTGTGTACAGTCTGGTGTTCACACTTCACGAAGAATGAGAGAGTTCAAAGGAGGGCCCCAAAGATGATCAAGACTGAAAAGCAAGCCCTATAACATGAGGCTTGAGGAGCTCAACTTATTTAGCTGATCAGCAAGAAAGTGACAGATGACTTGATCACTGTGTATAGATATCTGGAAAAGGCACATGGAAAAGGTATCTGATAGTTCGTGGCTTTTCAACTGTGCTGATGAAGGCATAACAAGATGCAATGGTTGGAAGTTGAAGCTAGATAAATAAAATTTTTAGTTGTGGGCATAATTAAATATTGAAACTGCTTCCCAGGGAGGTGACAGCCTCACCATCATTTGGAGACTTAAGCACAAAATTAGATGTCTTCTAAATAAAAAGAGAAGCTTTAATCCAGTTTATAGGAGAAATTCAACAGCTTGTGTATGTGCGGAGGGGTGTGTGTGTCAAGCTGGATGGTCATAGTGGTTTCCTCTAGACTTGGAATCAATGAGTTGATCCCCTGTTCGTCCCCGTCTTTTGTGGGCTGTAGAGAGAACAAGATTGCCTGCATTACCCTCAAAGTGCTCAGAACTTGCAGCTCTGCTTTCAGATAATGTCAATAATCAAATTTCAAGCTTCAGGGTTTCAGCAGTTGCTTGTAGGTGTCAGGAAGGAATTTTTTCTCTCATACACAATTGGCTAGATGTATTCTAGTGGTGGGAGATGGGAGGTTGCACCTTCTTCTAAAGCATTTGAGATTATCCACAATTGGAGATGGGACATTGTTCAGACTGGGCCAGTGGTCTGAGGTGATACAGAGAATCCTCTTTCTAGATGGCTGGCTGGTGTGTCTTGCTCACGTGCTGAGGGTCATACTGATCTCAATATTTGGAGTCAAGAGGGAATTTTCTTCTAGGTCAGATTTTTCAGGGACTGTGGGTGGGGGCAATTGCCTTCCTCTCCAGTATAGGGTGCAATTCACTTGCTGAGATCATCTGGGCATATCTCACTTAATCAAATCCCTGCCATTGCAGGGATCTCTGGCATTGGTCTCTCCAGTTGTCTGCCTATTGCTCCTAAAGACTGAAATGCTGTAGCCTAACTAAAGTCATTGGACTTAATATAGGAGTATCTGGGTGAAGTTTAATGGCCTGTGTTATACAGGAGGTCAGACTAGAAGATCTAATGGTCCATCCTGGCATTAAACTCTATGAAACTGAGATTATTCCACATGTCTAATGTTGATACGGATCTTTTTAAGCATCTGATCACATTAAGACACACAATAGGTTGTCTGGGCTGTCATATCCATTGATGTGCCCTGGCTGTGTAATGGGACACATGGGGGAGTTGATAGTAATAAGACAGTCTGGAGCATATTGTTATGAGTAACAAATGTAAAATTAAAAAATAAATACATTTAAAAATATCTACATCCTAATAAAACTGAAGTAGGCATGTTAAATACCTTTGGTTTTGGAACCCAGTCCTGCGTGAGCAGGGCTCTACTATTTTTGCCGCCCCAAACAAAACAACAAAAAAAAGCCGCTCGGACTGCCGGAGCAAAAAAAAACAACCACTTGGACTGTGCCACCCCAAGAATGGACGGAATGCCACCCCTTAGCATGTGCCACCCCAGGCATGTGCTTCCTCCGCTGGTGCCTGGAGCCGGCCCTGCACGTGAGTGCATCATTGAGGTCAGCCAGACTCTCTGAGTATGTTCACACCACACACTAAGCCCAGGCTCTGACTCAGGTTTGAGGCCAAGCACCCTACCCTCCACACACACACACACATCACTCTGACTCAGGTCAGCAAGCACTCACGGCCTGGGTTTTCACAACCTGCTGGGGGGCTGGGTCAGAGGCAGAGTTGTGCTGTGACTCAAGTCCAAGCCCTGTCATTTTGCATCGTAGACACAACTCAAGCCACAGAACAGAGTCAGAAAGTAGACGCAGGACCCGACTCCACTAATTGTAAGCCCAGGTTTACAATGCATTGTGGACGCTCAAGCTGGAGCTTGGAAACACCAATTCCACAAATCCGGGTTCCATGGACACAGGTTTAAAATGCAGTGTAGACGTATGCTATATGGGTGTAGGGGTCTTGCTGACATGGTTCTCTTTTTAGTATCAGGACCTGGGTTTAAATCCTCTGTAGTGAAGGGATGTTGGAAGTTGTGACCACACCTGTGAAAGGGAAGAGGGTGAAGAGCAAGAATCCAAAGTTCACAGATTCAATATATTTTCTTATGCCAAACAGAGACATATCTGTATCTCTCAGTGGTGCGGTGTGTGCATGTGTGTGTTTCTATAAATCCTACTAGTCATCATGCTTTAAGAAATCCACATTTCATTTGTTTTGGGGTAAATGACTGAGCTGAAGTGATTAGGCTCTTCTCTCCATGAACTGAATGTGTGATTGTGAACATCATCATCATCTGGACACATTTTAATCAGATTCTACAGGGGCAATAAGTTAATATAGTTTTATAATTGGATCCTTATGGAGTTGGAGAAATAGCCCTCTGCTATATAATGATCTGCTCAAAAGAACAGTTGTGGGACTCCTATACCTCCATTTATCATTTCAAATGGATTATATTTCTTTGTCTAGGGAACAAAAATTCAGTATAAGCATTTCAGTAAAAATCAATTGGAACCACTTGTTTTAGACCCCGGATTTTAGACTCTTCTTATCTAAATTGGTATAGTTAAGTCATATGTTCAGCTATTTTACATAAAAATTGGTACTTGTCCTCATCTCTTTTTACGTCCTGAATGCTTGGTTCTATTTAACAATAGATGCTTTTGTTGAATAACTGTGGCAGAAATTTTAAGGTAAACAAATCCTGCTTTATCCAGACATGTGATCACTGGGAGCTATACAGAGCATTATGTACTTGGCGCCTGGGCCACCACAGATATTTTGAATTGTTTCACTTTGTCAGTTTTGGGGGTATTTGAGAGGGCCTGACTGAGTTCTGGAGTTTTTTCTATTTAATTTTTTGGTACCAAAGTTTAAACCTAAAAGATAGTTTTCCGAAAGAGACAAAAGAAATAATTAAAGTGCATAAATAAGCACACACTATATTGCTCTGCGATTATAGACCTCAGTCCTGCAATGAGTGCTGTATAGTTGGGTGCCTGCACCCTCATAGAATCCCACTAGTCATAGGGGTTCTGTCCATGTGAAGCACATTGCAGGATTGAGGTGATAGTTACCATAAGAAACTAGTACTTATATATCCCCAGTACCATGAAGTTTCCCACACACAACACACCTATAGGGGGTTGATCTTGTCATTGGAGTCAATAGAAGCTTTGCTTTTTTGATTCATTAGGAGCAGGGAAAATACCAGGGATAAATCCACCCATCCAGTATGAACAAACTTGTTTCTTCATGTTTTTTAATTCAATTTTTTTTTAAAATCTATTTTGTTTAAATATTTCTCTGCAGTATTGGCCACACAACTTTAAACCCATTGTGCTAGTGGCCCAGGTATTAGAAAATGAATGACTACAAACAGAAAAGAAAACTTGATATCCAGATAGTCTGGTTTCATTCCTGAAGTTAAGCAAAATCCCACAAGAAAGCAAACCTTAGTGATTAAAAGTAAATGAATTTATTTTAATGATCTCAAGCAACACAAGTGAGCAATACCTTTATATACAATATTGAAACGGCCAGATCCTTATGCATGCTAAGTAGCATATTGCTTTAAGAGTAATCCCATTTATTTCAGTTATCAACTAATCATATATTTAAGCATTTGGGGTTTTTTTTTTGAGCGGGTGGTTTGGGATGGGTTCTGGATTGGTGTCAGAGCATTCAGTAACTGTCAGGATTGAGCCCAAAGTGCCTGATCTAGAGCCCATTGAAGTCAATGAAAGTTTCCATTGGTTTCACTGATCTTTGGATTAGACCTAAAATGACTGAGTGGTAGAATGTGGTCCAAAGCAATCCTTGAGCATAAAGAACACTGTAGAAATTACCGGACCATTTCATAACTTCAGTTTTCAGAAAGACTTTCTAATTGATTTAAATGGGGAAGATCTGCTTAAAATATGATGGTATGATTTGGCTCAATATTATTTAAATTGCATTAAGACAATGTGGAACAATTTATAAAAGACCATGGTAAATTTAATTTGAGCTGAAGTGCTGATATTTGCATAATTAAGTGTGACTGAAGATTTTAGGCTAGTAAAGGTACTAAATAACATTGCACAGAAACGTATTTGAAGTGCCACCAAATAGGCTTGTATAGCTAGTGTTTTTTAAGATATAGAACCAAATTTACTTTTTTTGAAAGTTTGTCATGTTATTGCTTTGCCTTAAAGTTCAGTTAACAGGCTGAAGCAATATGAATAAACACACAGTGTACTGTTTCAGTTTGAACTAGAAAAAAAACATTGATACTCATTAGATCAGAAACAGGGCTTTTCAGATGTGTACTCTTTTTAAAAAAAAAAAAAAAAGGATTCTTAGTTGGTGTGCTTGCAACGTTGCTACTGCAGGCTTCCCTGTATTGAAGTCTGGACACTGCCAACAAAGTTTTAAGTGATATGTACTGGCTACCCAAGCAAAATTGTTTGGAAGATTTCCTTTCCTTCTTTTCCCCTTTATTTTCAGGAATAACTTTTACAAAGAAAGACCTTCTTGTTTTAGCATTGTAATTCCTGGCAAGTTGCCACAGTGGTGTTGAGACACCTATTGATGTTAGCTATTCAGCTTTCAGTTAGCTATTAATAACTTTGTCAAATGTAGTACACATATATAATATAAATAAATAAATATACACCAATTATTATTAAATTGATGTAGTGCCTTCAGTAATTCCAGATAATGGATAATGGATTTTATTATAGGTGAAACATAATAGGGAAGATTCACAATAGATGATGAAAACAACGACAACAAAAAAGGAAATAGTAAGCAAAAGACACATAAAGACAATGTATTTTGTTACTGAATGGAGGCTGGGGCATCATTTCAGTAAACATCTGTTTTAGAGCTTTTTGTTGAAAGATTGGGATTGTGACTATATTATTTATGGATATTTCTAAATAATGCAATCTCTAGACTGTTTTTTCCCACTTAATGTGCTGATTATTTCTTGATGGTTTTAAAATGCATGCAAATAATTTATAGCTGAAACATTTGGGAGCAGTGTTTGAAACAGGTCAGCAGTTAGATATAATTTTTTGACCCCATAGCTTAGAAGTAGGGACAAATACTGATTTCTCTCAGCAGGTGCAGAGCTCAGTCACAACTCCATACCATTTGGCTCTCTATCCACAAAGAAGTAAGCAAATCCCAGAAGGAGCAGACCCTTCTGTGTTGGCCACAGAACTGTTCTGCAGCAACCCCTATTCGGCCCCTTCTCCTGGAGCAAGATCTAACAGAGAGATGAGTCGGGTAAGATTTACCATCGTCTGGGATACAAGTCCCAGTATGAGTATGAATATAGATAGACCATATCTGGAAGGAGACAGTAGGCTTCCTTTCTGCAAGCCTTCGATGGCCATGTTTAACAACAGATATGAGGCTAGGATTACCTATATGTCCTTAGAATAGACTTTAAGGGACATTGCCAAAATAAAATGTAGTTGTTTTGAAAAAAAAAAAGTTAAAAGCAGTTGCAGGTACTATGTCATCTTTAAAACTAAAATAACATTCTCTCCTGTTTTGTGAAAGATCCACACAAACAAGGCAAACTGACTTCTTGACAAATTAGGGAATATACTGACTTACCTCAGACTCAGTATGAATGCTAAAGTAGAGGAAGGATGGACCTACAGCCACCTGTTTGGCTCAAGAAACCAAAGACAAAAGTTAAGTTCTAGCAGGCTTATACTGCATTTGCTGAAAAATATCTGGAAAATGTAGATTTATAGCATCCAATATAAATTCTGCAATGTGCTAGCAATATTTTCTTTATGACAAAATTCAGAATGCTGTCCCTGATTTATTGGTGTGTATGTCAAAGAGAATGTTATTCCTTACATGATGTTCATCCATGCAAGCAAATATTTAATAGTCATTAATTTCTTAGAGTTCTTCAAGATTTGGGTGGATATGTGTGCATAGGGAGAAGCAGGCTTATTAAATTGATCCAGACATGGCTGCTTGCTCTTGAGTGAATGGTAATGAGGCATGCTTGCAGATGTTATTTCAGATTGAAGCTGAGTATTCTGAATTGTCACTGAAACATCTGTAATAAGTTCTGGATGTTTGCTGCATCTGGAAATCATTCTTATATGCCTGGTTTCATTAGCAATAAGGTTCTTGTGATGTGATACTATGGAAATAAGACAGGCAATTTTGAGGATATAGTGTGAATGTTTGTTTCTTTTCCTGGTTTGTATTTTTGAAGACTTACTTTAATTCAATAACGTAACAACAAGCCTAATTAAAAGCATCCTGTTTAAAAGAGCTGAGAGGAACTCTTGTTTTAGTGGACTGCTTGCTTACTTATGCATTCCTTTGAAATGCATAACTGCTATTTAAAACCAGGAATACCATTAGAACTGAAAATGTCACAAACCACTAGAAACTTTTGAAGTGCATGCACCATCTTGTGCTTTTATTTATTTATTTATTTATTTATTTATTTAAAATACAGAATGCTGGTTAGGAATGAGCCCAGATTTATGCCCTAAAATAAATTAATTCCCAGTTACATACAATAGAATGTAAAAGCTTTTTGCGGGACCCAAATATGCAAATAGGATGTGGACCCCTAACTTTTCTTAGTGCTTTTGAAAATCTGCCTTTGTTTTATAGAATTTCTTTTAATCTGTGGGACAAAGTTAAAATAAATTAAAGCTGTGAGAAACTTGATCTAATTTCACATCCATGATCTACTACGTGGACTCTCCCGGCCCAATTCTGTTCCCTCCCCTTTCTGTCCCCTCCCCATCCTCCACCCATTGATTGTATGCCAGTGTGACTCCATTGATGTGAATGGAGTTACTTCTAGTTTACATTGGTGTAAACTAGGCCTGCATCAGGCCCTATGAGTTTCATAAAAAGCTTGTCAGACATTCCTGTCTTTCAGAAGCCTGCAGAGAAGCTCAGTTGGCTTGTCGTTGAATAAAAAACGAATAATACAAAAGATAAAGCTTTATCTCATACATGCAACAGCTATGTCTTGCTTTCAAAGGCAGACGGGGAATGGAATTTTACTATACATTGTTTGAACAGTGTATGTAAGATGGGGAAGATGGTCTCAAATAGTAAATAATTTTATGTAAGAAATGGTGCCCCTAGCCTCTGTTTGTCAGTGGGTGGAGATGGATGGCAGGAGAGAAATCACTTGATCATTACCTGTTAGGTTCACTCCCTCTGGGATACCTGGCATTAGTCACTGTCAGCAGACAGGATACTGGGCTGGATGGACCTTTGGTCTGACCCAGTATGGCCATTCTTATATTCTTATGTTCTGAGGTTCTGAGCACTGAAATGACCCAAAGATTAGCTGCTTCTGAACTGACCCAGAAGAGGCTTAATTTTCATGCTTGGGAAGACCTTCCTAATTCCAACTGCTTTGCTGCATTAATTGTATTACCACAGGCTATGTACTAGTTAACATTGTCATGCTTCAGGGTTTTTCTTAATGCAGTAGAAATAGGCATTGTTTCTTATGTAGTAACAATTGCCATCCATCTGGTAGTAGGTGAAATAAGAATAAGGTGATAGGCATGCATTTCATGTCAATTATCACAGTTATTTTATGCCTCCTTTTTCTCCAGTGTTTCCTATTCAAGATTCAGTGAAACAACTCTGCTGTTAGTCAATTAATTCAATCCCCTCCCATCTGTACACCAGTATTTATTGTTCTTTCTATGCCCTTGTTTCAGCAAGGAAAGAAAGCTTTTATCATTGATTATACAGATTCCCTTAGAAGTGTGTGCGGTGGGAGATACTTTACAGTGACAGCCCAAACATTGCAATAGCTTTGTTATAGTATGCAGGCCCATATCCTGTCTCTGGAGTTCTGTGGCCACTTTACAGTGAACTGCTGGGTGACTCTGGATCTATATCCATCCCTGGGACGATCTCCCCGGTATAAGGGGATCCTCTGGTGTAAAGGCAGCATAGTGACTTCTATGTCACTTTTCTCCCTGCTGCTGGTATAGTGGGTGTGGCTAGGACTAGGTGGTGTGTTTGAGGCATCACACTGAACTTGTGGTATAGGCACCAGGGCTGGCAGGCAGCTATTGCAATTTAAGCATTGCGGACTGGTCTAGAACTCAGCCATCCCAGGAATGGGGAGCACGAAAGCCACATTGGTGCTCTTTCTCTGTGCTGCTCAGCCATAGCAGGGATCGGTGGAACAGTGTTTGAACTCATAGCATGCTGTGTAATCCTTCTGTTTAAGAGTCCACTCACTGCCTTCTGGCTTGAGGTCCTGCTGTTTAGGAGTACACATTACCACCCTATCCTCATGAGAAATTTTGTTATTGTAAAGTATAACCTTTAATGCCAATGATAATGGAGTTTATCTTCTGTGGCAAATTAAGTTCAACGTTTCATACACTAAATTATCACCCACATTGTTTTGACAATTGCAAGTTATAAAAAGGGTGAATTATTCTCATGAAATACAGTTCTGTTTTCAAATATCTCTGCACCACCAGGGATCCTAAATTGGTTTTTAGTCTAAGTTCTAATTTCACTGAATGTAATGCTTTGTCAGTGCCTGGGACTGATATTCATGATATTTATAGCTGGAGAGGAGTGACACTTGTTAAAAGTTTTACTTCCTTTTCTTAAACTTCAGATATGGGCTGACTTTAAAAAGGAGTATGTGTTAGTTATGAAATGGTTAAGTATTGGACACCGGTAGTGTTTCATGGTATGCAAGGGTTTGGAGGCGTTAGCATTTTTAGCAGTTATAGGGAAATTAAAACTCAAATATATTGTTGCAGTTTGAATCTAAATAGTGAGTGAAGGGGGCTCAAGGCTTTTTAGAATGGAGTCTTTCAAGTCTTTCAAGGTGGAAGCACTTAGCATGGCTCTGCTGTATTTCCCAAGATTGTAAGACTGGAGAATGATATGTTTTGCATAGAACTACTTGCAAAAACATGTGCTACTGGTTCTTCTGCAAGTATTACATAATCTTTTAAATGCAAATAAAGTGGGTGATTTGTATAGTCCACACCTGGTAAATTACATGTATATTGGGTATGATGACGGATGAAAAGAGGGAAAGGACCCTCAGAAGATAAAAGTATATTTAAATTCTACACAGAAAAATGAACCATTTTGCCATTGTGCTCAGCCTTCACCTATCTATCCATTCATCCTCAATGTATTCTCCATCTTTGAAAAGGTACTTTGGTTTTGCTTCACTGATTGCCAGAATTTTGCATTATTGGGGATGATCTGGTAACTGGGTAGAAGGAATAGCATCTCATAGCAGTACCAGTCATACTGCAGAAATAGCAGATTCTTACCAACTCTTCTGAATGCAGATTACAATAAAATGTCTTATCACGCTGATACTGAAAGAAGACAAAATTCCAATAACAGGTTACTTTAAAGTCTAAATTCTAGCATCCCTTCAACCCCTGCTGCTGATCATGAAGGATTTCATTTGCCCTTTGGCTATTTTCAGTGGAATTAGAGCATGGATTGTGCAGTTCGGGCATCCATAGATGGCAATAAAAAGAATTATTTAACATTGACTAAGGTTAATTTAGCTCTTGGAAATATTGTTAGGTAGTGTAAGAGAAATGTCTCTTCAGACTTTATCTATCACCTTCTTTTGTGTGTGCATGTTGGACTGGAAAAGCTCTCAACTGTTAAATTATCTCCAAATACATTATTGTTTACAATTAAAAATGTAAGAATAATACAATTTCCCACTCTAATTAGTAAATTACTTCTCTTCAAATACATCTTATCCAAAAAAATCGAACTCAGGTTTGTAGATATGTGTCAATTTCAGGATAACTGCACCTGTATTCCCTGCTCCATGGGCCTCTCCAGGAGTGCCCAGTCAGGTCTCAGGTCTCCAGCCATCACCTGTCTCTGGGCAGGGATCCTTCTCTCACTCCCTTCTGACCAAGGGTTTTAAATCTGTAAAGCACCCAGCCTTATGCTGTGATATCCCCAGCAAGCCAATCTGCCTAATGTCAACACGTGTTGCTTTCCCTCCAAGAGTTATTAACAATGTATTGCCAGCAGTTAGACGTTACCACACAGCTCTTTCTAAGAAAGCACATTTCTTCTTAAAGGTAAAAGCATTTCAGAGAAAACATATACAAGAATAAATGTTCTTGTACATACGCTAAAAGCTTAGCAGCAGTCAGCCATCAGTCTTATGGGGCCTTAGTAGGTCAAAATTTTTATAACCCTTCCATAAGAGCTTGGGTACTTCTTGGACAGAAGGTCCTGTCCATTTGGGGGATCAGAAAAGAGGCCCAGAGTTGATTTAAACCCAGCCTTTTTAAATCAAAAGTCTTTTTTTTTTTTTTTGCCAGCTGGTCTCCAGAAAACACAGTTTGAACAAATATATGCAAGCTTCCCCAGGGGAATGGTACCTCTCTGGAAGTGTTTACAACCTGAGTGATTCACCTGAATCACCTCTCACTGTTTTTAGTTCCTGGTGGAGTTATAGCAACCCTCTCCCCTCGCCCCCCAAAGTTGCATACAATCCCTTGTCCACAGTTATATATAAACTTAATACATTATGGACCCCAAAGATATTACATGGGATTGTAATGCATCACAGTATGTAAACAGGAGATTAAATTAAAACAATACTCCTGCACATAACCAGAACACATTTTTGTTCACTTGGCTCCTTTAAAGTACTTCAGAATTGATTTCACTCTGGTATTTCCTATAGCCGGTATCTGTACTATACTACGGCAAATGTTTACTTTTTATTTGACTATTTGATTTATCACTTTGTCATTTCTATCTGATACACTAAACGCACAAGGCATGAAGATCTTGTCTGCTGAAGGTGGCTGAAATCTATAGCTGTAGCTGTTGTAAGCAGAGTCAGGATGAGCTCTACCCTGCCATCTGGTGGTGAATTATGGTGAATGTGGAAAAGAACTTCAGGGGCAGATCTTGTTTGCATAGGCACGCCCACCCCACCTAGCATGAGCCCACGGCAGCCCAAAATGGTCACTTTGGCAGCTGTGGGATCCCTGGTTTCTCTGTTATTGGGGCAGGAGAAATAAAGTGTTGTTACCCTGATTATATGAATCAAGGACAATGAAACTGTTTTATGACAGAGGGTCTCACCATCACCTAAGTAGCACTTGCTAGACAAGGAACATAGGTTCCAAAACACAGTGAATTGAGAGAGGTTGTGGGTAGGTATGTGTACCTGATAGTATAGGCCCCTTTTGAGGGTCTGGAACACCAATTGCCCTGCCTCCTCTCTCCACTGTTGAATAGCAGAGCTAATTTTGATTCCATTAGGAGTCTAGATAGAGGCTGCTGAGCTGAATTCACTTTGGGCCAATGGTGCATCAGCACTGGGGCTCCCCTACCACAGCTGAAATTGCTAAAATTACTGAGCTGAGATCACTGAGTGCTGTGTTAACTAGTGGGGGGGCCTGGTCATACTCTTTAAGAGGATTCTGTCTCTCACTCTTGTACAGAATTACTTAGTGTTAATACCCAGTGCTGAATAGCTAATACTAATAGTCCTCAGTGGCCTCAGACAATTACCCATTTAGAATTATTACTGCCTCACTGACTGGCTGCTGTTGTTGTTTTTTTTTCTTCTTCACTTTCATTTTCTGAATGATGTAATTGTCTCCTTGCCTTTGGCAAGGTCTGTGGTGGGGAAGTGAGACAGAGGAAAGAGATGGGAGGAAGAAAATGGTCTCAACAGGCCTTTGAAAGGGGGCAGAATTCTGAGTGAATATTGTAGTTGATCATGGTGTTGGGGAACCTTTACTGGAGTTAATGGATGAGAAAATAAGAGAATAAAAGCAAGGATATTGAAAATGCCTTCCAGCTGAGAGTGCATTGATAGGTTCTATATTTTATTTTAGAAAATCATTTATAGTGCAGATACACAATAGACAATGGTCTGGATCTCAAGCTTTATATTTTTTTCTTCTTAAAGCTCATTTGTGTGTGTGCATGTAAGTATATAAACTAACTGAGAAATGGGGAAGCTTTTCATCAAAATATTGTCTTTTTGTGGAAATGTTTAGATCAGCTCTAATTTTTTTTATTTATAACATATGTGCATATAGATATTGCAGGGGGCATCTAGTGTGCCACTGTCACATTTCACACTGGATGTTTTAATTAGTTTTAGTTTTACATATTCTTCATCATGGATTAAGCTGGAGTTTACTTAAATAAACAGTAAGTGCCATTTTCATAGAACCTAATGGCCCGAGACAGATGGAGTATGAGAGAGAAACAGATTGCTACATCATTGGTATAGGACTGACACTGACCTCAGCTGTCTCCTACGAACTATGGTTGCTCAGAGGCCTGTCTTTTCCTCCAACATGGCACCTACAAATCCATTTTCAGCAGCCTTGAGCTGCGTAGTGAGCCATCTTGAGTGCCCTCACTGGGTCTCCAGAGAATGTTTCTTACTGTGAAGAATTTTCAGTCTGCTCTGCAGACAAAATTGATCATATATGAGGTGATTTTCTTCTGGGACCATGGTAGCTATATCCAAGATGGAGTGAACAATCACACTATTTTTTGCAGTTTCACAAATTGAAGGTCTGAATTCTGAGTGGTCTGTCCTGTCACCTGCAGGCTGGACCCTTTCCCCCAATGACCTGTCCACTATTCATCCTATGATGCACCATTTTCTGCCCTCTTGGTGACAGGGGTGCTGGAACAATTTGTATAGTGGGGGTGCCAATGATGTAAACCGTGTATGTGGTGTTTGTTATTACTACTTCAAGCCAGAGGGTGCAGCAGCACCCCAAACACCCCTAGTTTCAGCACCACTACTTGGTGAAAGGTCGGAATGCATCATAGAAGTCCCTAGCAGTCAGGGCCGGCTCCAGGCACCAGCCCACCAAGCTTGTGCTTGGGGCGGCACCTGGAGGGGAGCGGCGCAGGGCGATGCTCCGGCTCCGGCCACCGGGGAGAGCGGAGCCGCAGTGGGTTCGCCGCCCTCCCCTGGCGCTCTGGCCGCCGGGGAGAGCCGAGCCCCAGCCGGCTCGCCGCCCTCCCCTGCCGCGCTCAGGGAGGTGGGGGGTGGCGGGAGGCTTTTTTGCCTGGGGTGGCAAAAAAGCCAGAGCCGGCCCTGCTAGCAGTAGTGCATCATTGGAGATATAGACCACCTGGAGAGCCAAACGATCAAGAACAATGAAAGCATAAGAAACCTGAACTGCATCTTCTGTGAGGCTCTATGTTACCATTTTAAATTGCTTGAATATTTCTTTTTTTGGGAGTTCAGTTTTTGACAAAATATCACAATTTTTCATAGGTTTTTTTGGCCAAAAATTTCCTTTTGATGGAAAAACTAATTTTCCTTCTAGAAACATTTTGACAGAAAACCTTTAACAAGTCTTATCAAAAACAAAACAATTGAGAATTTTGGAACATATTTTGTTTTTTCAATTAAAACAAAATGTACAAAAATTTAGACGAAAATTAAAACTTTGTTTTCCCCCCTTGTAAAAATGTAGATGAAAGTTAAACTTTTCCAAACCAGCTGTATTTGGATCCCAATCATTTGATCTTCAGACCTGACAGTTCACTTAGTTTGAATAGTTAATGCATCTTTGGGACAATGGAATAAGATCAGATAGTATTATTTGTCAGAATTGTTGATGACTAAACTGTGGAAAATCTGGTAGGGGTAAACATAGCCACTTTAAGATGGCTTTATTCATTTTCTCTAAGATATCCTAAGCAATGTGCTAGACAGTTGATCTTTCCTGAGTGTTCCCACTTTTGAAGTCCCATATATGCATAACTGCTTGATGAGACTAAGGTGTTATTGACTACAATGTTGTTAGTACACAGGAAACAATCATTCAACATCTCCTCCACATTGGGTCCTGACTGAGTGGTTCCCTTTCTCTCTTAACAACCAATCCTGCATGCACTCCATATGTGAAACTTCCTTTGATTAAAACATGAAGCGCTCATAGGTTTAGGACCCTCACCTCCAATAGCTAGAGAGATACTGTACCAAGCTATAACCTTAATTAAGGTAGAAGTGAAATGATGCTTTTTTGCAATAGGAAGGCTTTTGAGGAATTGGGAGGAACTATAATTGCTTTCTTAGTTGAAGATTATAGTTATATTATAGTTTCTGGATTTAACTGAATTAGTCTCTGCTACTAGATTACAGCAGTGGTGAGAAATTCCTCCTCTTATCTTTTGGCAACCCAAGATATTTTCTTCCCTGGAAAATGTGGACCTTGCCACTATTATCCATGCCTTTTTAGGGAGGGCAGAGTAATGAGCATATTATACATATTTTCTTTGCCCTGAACTGGCTGCTAGTGCTCATCAGGGACCCATCAACACCTTGAATTACAAACCATAAATGTTCTAGAATACAGTTATTTTAGAGACTGCTTCTCCCATGTACCCCATTTTAGTTCTTTGAAGAAATTCTTTGGCTGTCAGTTGCCTGGATGGTTGTAGGACGTATTCAGTTGCAGTGCATTGGGTTTGAAGATTGCTCCCACTGGATGTCCTTGAAGCTGGAACCTGGGCATTTTAGAGCAAGATGCAAGGCCTAACACCCAGGTTGTTAACTATCTCGATGTGGAATCCCCTTGGCAGCAAGTCTTGTCTGGTCACTCCCCAGTTCTTTCATTTCAGTTATGATTTTGTCACTGCAGATGTACTAATTATATGTTCCCTATATAAGTGAAAATGCTTTGTTCTCTTGATTGAAATTATGTAAAGAGCAGTCATATACTATAGTAATATGTACTTCAGAAACCTTTATAGTGAATGAACTAGTTAAGGAACACATAATATCTCTTCATGCTGTGTATTGCAATGGTGCACAGGCATTTGGAAATAACCTTCTGGAATAGATTGTAGCTGGTGGGTACTACGTGTTTTAGATATACAAGGTGTGAACATCCTTTGGAAAGTATTATGTCTAGAAATACTACTTTCTATTTAGTATATTAATAAGAATACATTAATCACTTGACATTTTCTCAACAATTTGAATGTGCTGTAAAAAAACTTCCATATTTTAATAGCAGTTGTTCCTAATATAATTATTGGCTCATTTAAATATTTTTTAAAGTTTTAAACCCAAGTTTAAAACTGCTACAGAGAAGTCACCCAGTAAAGACTTTCACAGTGGAGCACTTCAACTGTACAAAGTCTCTTGGACAAAAAAACTTAACATGGTTAGGAATTTCTAGAAGTCCAGCTTAAAGGAAACATAGCAAACGCACTTTTTCCTTGATTCGTATGTGTAACTCCCTCATATCAATAAAGATTACAAACATGAATTATGGGAATAATTAAATCCCTTAGAAAATGCTGGGAATTAGGTTTATTTCAGCTGAGAACTTCCTTGAAATTCTGTCGACCCAAAATACGAGACAAAAAGGAAATGGAAAATCGGTTTGAGAAGATATCAGAATAGGAATGGATTATTCTTCTTTGTTTGGGGACCCGGGATCATTGTCTCATTCATTCTGGATCAGTGTCTGTAGGGGGGGAAAAATGCTGGCATAACAGCAAAGGGAATAGCAGAATTGTAGACCTGTCTAGATGTAGCAAACCTGCCACATAATTTCCAAGTCTGCAGGAGTCAGGCAGGATTAAATCCCAAACTATATTTCCCAAAATGATGATGATAAACCCTGTTTTTGACCACATTTTTAATATGTTTATCAAAAGAAAGCTGTGAGTCCAAGATAACTCCCACATTTCTTACAGAAGTTGAAATAGGTATCAAAGAACATCCTAAAGAAATCTGCTGGCACTAGGTATTAGGCAGCTTTTCCAGCCAAATGCTGGAGCTGCAGTTTCTTCAGAAATAGTTTTAACTAGCTGGAATTCATCCAGCTTTCAATCTTCCAAGACAGCAATTTTTGTAAATGGGAGGTTGCTAATGGATCCAACAGTATCAGCATCTCTCACTAGCTCTGATTAAAAAGACAAGTGTATTGCCATGTCTTCTTTTATAGCATAAAATGTCAGTTAATAAGCAACCTTCTTGTGGCATCCCTATAATTTAATAAAACGAGTGTTGATCACTGTTCCACAAAACACCATGAAAGAGTTAGACAGAGCTCCAATGTACTGACCTAAAGCTGACATATTTTTTTCAGTGATCAGTGAAGGCAAAAAGAGGTATCAAAAGCTCATGTGTGCGGTTGCCACAGAAGAATTAATGAAACTGTTTGCTTGTTTAAACTGGTGGCTATTATTTCAGTACAGTTTTTCATCATTAGATATTACCCTGGGCAGAATTCATGTTTAGTTATGTTTGCCTTTCTGTAATTTGGGATGAGTTGAAATCCAGAACTGAAAGCAAAACTCAGGGAGGCTCAATTTGTAACCAAGAAGTACAGGTAAACGGCCAAGTTTTTCATAGCCCTGTTCTGAAGGGGCTTTGTACCCAGAAAGAAACTGTTAGAAAAACAACTTCCTGCTACTGAATATTTCTAAGACTCCTCTATGGAATTTGAATGCGCCTATCACTGTAATATTTAGATGTAAATAAATTAAAGCATCACTGCTGTCCAATTGTGGTTATAGTATCTGATCTGAATAAATGGAGGCCAGTCAAGACTGTTAGATGAGAGGTAGTGAAGCTGTAACCATTTAAAAAATAATCACACAACCATTCACAAGGACCCACCTATCTGCTGTCAAAAGATGTATTTGAGACACATTAGAAATATGATTGTATTTTAGATAGTTGTAAAACTTGTAGCAAACTACATTTAGTGTTCATTGGCTGAGTCTATACATGAAATAATTGCTCATGATCTGAGATAGCTTGTTGATATTTTAAGAAATACTAGGCCAAAACACTGAGCTCTGTTACAATTGTGTAATGGCACTGATATTAATAGGTCTGTACAGTTGTATCTGAGAACAGAATTTGATCCACTGCTTCTTTCCAAATTGCAAGATTTTAGTGACACTGATCTGATTCTAAACTTTATGCCTTCCATTTACCAATTCACTATTGAAGAACCAAAAGTTTCTTTGAACTGCTTCTAAATAATGCATAATAAAAGAAGGAGAAATAAGTTTTAATTTGATCAAACAGTTGAAACTGAGAACTCACCTGCATCCTTGATGAGCCTCATTTTTTAAAATGGGAGGCTAGAGTTTACTATACATTCTTGCATGTGCTTTGCACACCTACTTCGGTGCCCTTAATTACCATGAATATGTATCCAAATCCAGTGTGTCTACTTCCTCATTGCTAGATTCTTGTCTCTATAGTCGTCAATATGTGTAAATACTTTTTTCGCATGGGTAATTGCAGTAAATTCATGCAAATACATACAGAAATGCATATACAAGTGGGACTCTGCTTTCTAAAAATCACGTCCTTAGCATTCATTCACTAAAGAATAGAATTATTAGGTTAAAAATGTGTACACTAGTTGTTGTTTTTTTTTTAAGTAAGCAAATACCTAGGGGAACAAAGTAGAGTAAGATCAATAAAGATTAATTACATAAGAAAAATGCATGAAATTAAAATCCACATTACCAACAGAGAGAATATAAATTGGAAGTACATATAAGGTTTGACCACGTAAGTGTATTTACTTAGGAAATACTGTGTGTTAACTGAAGTTAAAAGAAATTAATCAAGATTTTTAGATTAGAAGCAAAGTAATGAGAAACAATATCAAATTTATCATTTAACTTTCCTAACACTGGCTTCTTAAGTGCTTTGTTTTAGTAAATCTGAAATTTATTTTATAGATTATCTTGCTTTATGAAAAATGTTATATAAATGTATATAATTCTCTATACCTCTACCCCGATATAACGCTGTCCTCGGGAGCCAAAAAATCTTACTGCGTTATAGATGAAACTGCGTTATATCGAACTTGCTTTGCGCTGGAGTGTGCAGCCTCCCCCTCCCCCCCTCCGAGCACTGCTTCATCGCATTATATCTGAATTCGTGTTGTATCGGGTCGCGTTATATTGGGGTAGAGGTGTACAATATTTTTGTGTTTAAGGTCTAGTATCTAAATCTAAATCTAGAGGGAGAGAGGTATATGTGTGGGTGAGGGATTATGTATGTTGGTGTGTACATACACTTACAATCCACCTGCCCATTGACTGGTGGAGCTAGCTCTGCATGTTTTATGTGCAGGGGGTGCATGTGTGCGCACCCTGTACTGCAGCCATCTTTCCCAGAGCTTTATGGGGTATTATGCTTCTGCCGGAGTGGTGCATCTCCATACCACCCCCATATTAGGCTGTGATTTAAAGTTACAATTTAACCCTTAATCTTCATTTTTAGAGCAGTGCAATTTTGCTTCATTTCTGTTTTGGACTTTATATATCTTCTTCCTCATATCAAGCTTTCGTAGCATAAAGAATGAAGTGTCTCAGAGAGGACTTTGATGTCTAGATACTGGCTCGATGTCTAGTTGGCAGCCGGTATCAAGCGGAGTGCTCCAGGGGTCGGTCCTGGGGCTGCTTTTGTTCAACATCTTCATTAATGATCTGGATGATGGGATGGATTGCAGCCTCAGCAAGTTCACAGATGACACTAAGCTAGGGGGATAGGTAGATACACTGGAGGGTAGAGATAGAGTCCAGAGTGACCTAGACAAATTAGAGCAGTGGTGGGCAACCTGCGGCCCGCGGGCCGTATATGGCCCGTCAGGGTAATCCGCTGGCAGGCCATGAGACACTGTTTACATTGACGGTCTGCAGGCATGGCCACCCGCAGCTCCCAGTGTCTGTGGTTCGCTGTTCTCAGCCAATGGGAGCTGCAGGAAGTGGCACGGGCCACAGGAACATGCTGGCCACTGCTTCCCATGACTCCTCCTGGCCGGGAACGGTAAACCGCGGCCAATGGGAACTGCGGGCGGCCATGTCTGCAGACTGTCAATGTAAACAATATCTCGCTACCCGCCAGCGGATTATCCTGATGGACCGCATGCAACCTGCGGGCCGCGGGTTGCCCACCACTGAATTATAGGATTAGGTCAAAAGTAATCTGATGGGTTCAACAAGTACAAGTGCAGAGTCCCATGCACTGCTACAGGAGCTGGGGATTACAGTTGATGAGAAGCTGGATATGAATCAACTGTGTACCCTTGTTGCCAAGAAGGCTAATGGCATGTTGGGCTACATTAGTAGGAGCATTGCCAGCAGATGGAGGGAAGTGATTATTCCCCTCTATTCGGCACTGGTGAGGCCACACCTGGAGTATTGCGTCCAGTTTTGGGCCCCCCACTACAGAAAGGATGTGGACAAATTGGAGAGAGTCCAGCGGATGGCAATGAAAATGATTAGGGGGCAGGGGCACATGACTTACAAGGAGATGCTGATGGAGCTGGGCTTATTTAGTGAGAAGAGAAGGGAAGAGTGAGGGGGATTTTGATAGCAGCCTTCAACTACGTGAAGGGGGGTTCCAAAAAGTATGGAGCTAGGCTGTTCTCAGTGGTGGCAGATGACGGAACCAGAAGCAGTGGTCTCAAGTTGCACTGTGGGAGGTCTAAGCTGGATATTAGGAACAACTATTTCACTAGGAGAGTGGTGAAGCACTGGACTGGGTTACCTAGGTAGTTGGTGGAATCTCCATTCTTAGAGGTTTTTAAGACCCGGCTTGACAAAGCCCTGGCTGGGATGATTTAGTTGGTGTTGGTCCTTCTTTGAGCAGGGGTTGGACTAGATGACCTCCTGAGGTCTCTCCTAGCCCTAATCTTCTATGATTCTATGACTTGGAGTACACTTGGTGTAAAAAAGCATGTATCTGGCATCGTTTAGCAGACATCCTACATAGGCAGGATGGCTGACTGTAGACAACCCACATCTGGGTATTGCTGCAATTCTGTCATTGCAGATAAGTCGAATTCACATTTTGCAACATTCTAGCAGTCTTAAAATGTGTGTGTGGCTCTAACAAACATTCCTTGAAGACTGGGGAAAATAAATGCTTTTTTCTTGTGTATGACCTTATGGTTCATAGATCTCTAAATTGTTTGTAAAGATTATCTCTGATCACTGCAGTAAAATATCATCTTATTTACAATTAAATGAAAAAACAGGTGTGTCACAGACTTTCAGACGAGCATTTTAAATGTCACAAGTCAGTTTCTTGCCTTAGAAATTCAACGTTTATCTGGCTTATATACCAGTTTTTTAGCAAAAATAGAAAGACTATCTCATATGAGGCGCTGATGCTGAGAGCCTCTTACAAAGTGCCAAGCACTCCCATGTTCTGTTGAAGTCAACAGAAGTGGCTGGCATTTAGTACCAGTAAGGATCAGGACCTTTAAATAGAGACCTCCAGTAAAGGCCTTGCATGCTGTTCTGAAAATCATTGTAATGTTGGCTGCTGGAGAAATAATTATAAAATTGATGACCAAAAAATATATTCACTCTCCCCAAATTAAATATGTTGATTGGTTTGCTGGTTATGAATTCAGTAAACACAAGTGAGAAATCCTATAAAAAAGACTTTTCTGAGCTATTAGGTGACATGAGAACACCAGGAGAATGCACCTCAAAAAAAAGGAGGGGTTTTGTTTGTTTGTTTGTTTGTTTTTTATCCCACAGCTATATAACTTGGCTTGTCTAAATTATTGTAATGTCCTCCTGTTCTAAAAACAAAATCCTCCCCTTTTGGTCCACATTTAAGCATGAGATTTTTCAAGACACAAGGGTTCTTATTGGGGTGTGTGTGGTGTGTGTGTGGGGGTTGTTTTGGGGTTTGTCTTTATGTTGTGCCTTGGTTTTTGTGAGGTTTTTTTTTTTTTTTTTTGAAAGTTAGGTGGTAAAATGTGTGTCTCTTAGAATTAGTCACCTGAAACCTTAGCTAAGGTGACATGACTCAGACTTCATTACGTGGACAAGTACAAATGCATGACAGATTAAATCCACTTGACTCATAATGGAATATGGAGATGTTTAGCAGGTGAAATCCTCCACATCCCACTTCCAACCTCAACCCTCCCTACAGCTGTTTTTCAAGTCTATGGCCTACATTAGCAACCAGAGCTTCTCTGAACTAGTTGTATGCGGTTCTGGTACCACTGAATCCAGAAGCTCTCCCTGTTGATTATCCTGGTCAACCTTCATTAGAACCTTCCACATGAATGTATCAAGGGCTGCCACAGAAATCCTTTCTCTGTAATGAAGAGAATGCATGAGCTCCCCTGCAGAGCCCTATGCACACAGTCCTCTCCACCCCCCATTTGGCATCTTAAATGATAGAGGGGAACGTGATTACCATTTAATTTACTCTATAATGTAGTTTCCCTGTAAAGGCATAAGTCCTTTTTACAATAGTACCAATTCTCTACATCAGCAGTACACAGCCTAGATTCTGGCACTCATCTGATCAGTGAAGTCCATGTATTACTATTGATTTTCATGCAGAACTCTACTCATTACACTTGTGACAAAATTGCTTCCTTGGCATTGTCTCTTCCTGGGTTGTCTTGAGCATTCTTGGGTTATGGGAAAATTGGTATGTACTGGATCTTCATATCATAAAAAAAGAAGCAATCTCGAAGCCTAAAAGTAGAAACTACTGATACAGAGCCTATAATAAGTATGATCACACTTTTGCATCTGTGTCCTGAATGTGGAATCCTCCAAAGATAGCATAACTAATGTAGTAGAAAGTCTTTTTCCTGACAGTCTTCTATGTTTCAGAAGGAACACAGGAATTTGACAGTCATATAGGCCCTGTCATGTCCCTGCACAGACCTGTGGGAGTCAACGTGTCTATGTGCTTATGCAGGAGCCCACTTGCATGGTTCCCAGTACAGGGTTAGAGCCCCAATTTCAATTTGCTTTCATCTGTATGCTAAAATGTGTGATTGTTCAAGAAATAAAAAGTAGATGGTAGAAGATATGCTTTCTGCACTTCCTGGAAAAGAGGTTTAAAAACAGTTCAGCCTTATCTAAATCTTATTCTTATGGCTAAGGTTATTGAGACCTTGAATTAAAATACTATCAAAGTGAAGGTTGTTTAATTTTAGAATACCTGAGGGAAACATTTAACTTGTCAAATATGACATTGAAAATTTGGCACTTATTTTTCAAGATGGATTCTTTCCTTTTCCCTACTCCATGATTTCCTTATTATCTTTTGTACATGTACATCGTACTAGATATGAAAAAACTCTGCTTGCATAGCAAAACACTTTCTGCAATAGACAACAATGATTTACTATAACTCAAATTGGAGAGTGTGCACCATCACTTTGGTATCTGAAGGCTCGATCTTGCAAGGTGCTGAGCACTCTGGCCTTGATATAGAAAATTCCATTGATGTCAGTTGGACTACTCGTGTGCTTACGTATTATGCTGGATCAGAGCCAAAATACTCAGCACCACGCAGGACTGAGTCCTAAATTAACAGTATAGGAGAGATGTCCCTACTGTCAGGAGCAAGTTACATCTTAGCAGTGATGATTTTGGCACTTAGGGAAAAATGGGAAAGTGTAATCCAAGTGAAATAAATTGATTTTCATAATGCAGATTCTTTGTACCCTTCATAGCTGGTAATTTAACAGACTAGCTCTTTGATGAACAGTCCGCTTCTCTGACACCCCACACAACTTAGTATGTTATGGGCTATTGAAATCCTTTCATAGACTTATGGCCTGATCCAAAGTCCGCTGTCAGTACATTCCTATAGAGGGCTTCAAAGCAGCAAGAGTAGGAGTTTGTACTAAAGCTACAGAGAGAATTTATGAACTCCTAATTAATGAGCACGTGCAGCTAAGACAAGTTATATTGTCCCTTAAAATTTTGATCTTGATTTTCCACAACCTCTCAAAATAGGGCTTTGGATTGTAATTGTCCTTTTCAACACAAAAAGTTTATTGGAATCTGTTTTTCTTCAGTGGTGGCATAGTACAGTAAATGGTGGCATTCAAAGAAGTGTAGGAAGCAAAAATGTCTTGCAGCTGGGAAGCACTCAATGTGTTTGCAGCATTGCATAGATTATTATCATTTTAGGTTGCAGATATTGAGATCTGTGTTTTAGGTTAGCATTTAACAAATAATAAATGTGTATTACAGGTACAGTTAAAGGTTATTTTTAAATCTTAATGGTAGATATTAAGATAGTGATGTTTGTAGCAGTGTTTGCATCATAAACAGAAGGAAAAACCTGTGTCTACCACTAATAGCCTCAGGAATGGCCTAAAGATAAAACAAACCATTGTCCCAAGCCCCACAGAATTATGAAACCAGGGATGAAATCCTATTCCTGTTGAAGTCAATGGGAGTTTTGCCATTTATTTCAGTGAGGGCCAGGATTTCACCCCAGGAATGTAGTTCAACTAGGTCATGGCTTTATTATTGCAACCATTTCCTTCACTACTTAGACTGTACCACATTGGGGAGGGCTGCCTCAAGTACCCTATTTGCATTCCTACATCGCCATAACCTGGTCCCAGTACCTTGCTGTCGGCCGGCTCCAGGCACCAGCCTGGCAAGCAGGTGCTTGGGGCGGCCACTCCGGAAAGGGGCAGCATGTCCAGCTATTCGGTGGCAATTCGGCGGACGGTCCCTCACTCCCGCTCGGAGTGAAGGACCTCCCACCGAATTGCCGCCACAGATCATGATCACGATCGTGGCTTTTCTTTTTTTTTTTTTTTTTTTGGCTGCTTGGGGCGGCCAAAACCCTGGAGCCGGCCCTGCTTGCAGTGAATCCTCCATCCTCCCCTTGTACAAAGGTTAAGTAGATGGGTCTGGTGAGGGGGTGGCCCTGTGCTGTACCAGACACTGAATCCCAGCTCTCACTCCCCACTCTCTGTAGCAGGGCTACAATCCTGATTCCAATTCTGGTTTACTGGGGACCCAGACCCCTACTGAACAAGTTCCTGTACTGGATACTAGCCAAGTTGTGAGAACTCAAACGCTTCACAGCCTATAGGTGAAAATCCCCCAGTGGGTCAGGCAGTGAGGAAAGAAATTACTTCCCAGCCCCAGGAAGGTGATTAGAGTGATTCCACAGCAGGCCCAGAAATCTGGTCCAAGGGAGAGCTGTTGCTCTTGGGTGTAGAATGCAGTTAAGGAGTCCCCTTTTCCAAGCCAAGGGGAGGCTGAGTGCCCATGGGCAGTGGGGGAGTAGTACAATGCAATCCTTAAAGGGTCACAGTTTTTTTGCTGTTGGCCCAGACAAAGTCCCCACCACCACCACCTCTGAGGATGCAGGAAGCAGCATTTTAACTGCCTCTGTATAAATGAGCATTGTATGTACAAATATATCCTAATAGCTCTGAATATTAATTTAAATAACATACATGAATCTGGTTATTTCTTGTAACAAACTAGTCCTGCTAACCAAGGTCATGCGCCTAGTGCTTAGACACTGATGACAAAAAGTGGTACAATGATAGAGTAGTTCTTATATGGGACTAATGTAATGTAACCAACACTAGTCATAGCATTTCAAGAGCAGCTGTCGTGGTTTGAGGGCCCAAGCACAAACCTTTGCATTATATAATGTGCTGTGATGATCCTAGTGCAAGTCATTATATTATTTTTCTTTGATTACTGAAATGTAATTGTATTTGATTAATTGCATTTTCACATTATAATTTACTGTTTTTCAGTGAATTCCTGCACAGCTATATTTTCCAAGGTGTATAAAATAACATGCAAGGAATTACACGCAGCTGGAATAAAGCACCAGGCAGATATTGCAGACTTCTAACTTTGTACAAATAGAAATGTTGCTGTAGAGAATAATTTGCAAAACAGCACTGATTTACTATCAGTTGGTATGCAACTGAAAAACAAAGCCTTCTTTTTAAGCAAGTAAACTGCTGAGATTAATTTAAACAGATATAAATCAAAATTAAGTCTGCTTAGTATGAGAAACAAGGCCCCTCAACAGCAATACAGAATAAGCATTGTTACAGAATATAGACACTTTTGTAAATTAATATGTATGGTTGTGGAACATCTTGTTAGATGAATGTTCATAAAAGAACACTCTTAGATGCAAGCATTGTAATTAGGGTTGCCAGGAATCTGTTTTTTCTATCAGAATGCCCAGTCAAAAAAGGACCGTGGTGGCTCCAGTCAGCACTGCTGACTGGGCCGCTAAAAGTCCAGTTGATGGCGCAGCAGGGCTAAGGTAGGCTCCCCGGAAGCGGCCAGCATGTCTGGCTCCTAGGCGCAAGGGCGGCCACAGGAGCTCCACGTGTTGCTCCTGCCCCAAGCGCCGGCTCCGCAGCTCCCATTGCCCAGGAACCAGGGCCAATGGGAGCTGCAAGGGTGGTGCTGCAGGCATGGGCAGCGCGCAGAGCCCCCTGGCCCCTCCACCTAAGAGCCGGACATGCCGCCCGCTTCCAGGAACCACCTAAGGAAAGTGCTGCCTGGCTAGAGCCCATACCCCGCACCCCTTCCCACATCCCAACCCATTGCCCCAGGTCGGAACCCCCTTTTGCATCCTAACTCCCTTCCAGAGCCTGCACCCTAACCCCTAGCCCCAAGCCTGAGCCCACTCCCATGCCCAACTCCCTCCTGGAGTCCACATCCCCTCCCGCCCCACAGCCCTCTCCCATGCCACAACCCACTGCCCCAGCCTGGAGCCCCCTCCCATGCCCTGAACCCATCATTTCTGGCTCTACCCAAGAGCTCTCATCCCCAGCCAGAGCCCTCACCCCCTCCACAGCCCAGTTAAAGTGAGTGAGGGTGGCGGAGAGTGAGCGACGGAGGGAGTGGGATGGAGTGAGTGGGGAGCATGGCCTCAGAGAAGGGGTGGGCAGGGGGCAAGGCAAGGGTGTTCGGTTTTGTGTGATTAATAAGTTGGCAACCCTAATTGTAATGCCAAACAACTCTGGTACTTAACCCATGAATGAGACAATGTGCATTTCCCAAGCTGTACATCAGTGATGATTGTGTGAAATATTTTTGGCTAATTCACATTTAATGATGAATAGTGCAGATGGAGGTAAGGCTTAAACTACCATTAAAATATGTTAAAAAACAACAACAAAGAAAAAAGTCACCATCTGAAAGCCAAGAAATTCAAAGTTAAGGTTGCATTTAAACAAGCAACAATCACTTGAGGGATTGAAATGCAGTGTTACTGTAGTTCAAAGTGTCTTAATATTGCCCAGTTTATTGTTTAACAGTGCGATTAATCGCGATTAATTTTTTTGAGTTAATCGCATGAGTTAACTGCGATTAAAAGACAGTTCTAATTAGGAGGTCTGAAAACCTTGTAGTAGAAGGAGTTAGTGTGGCTGAAGAAGTGAGGTTTTTTACCCACGAAAGCTTATGCCCAAAGAAATCTATTAGTCTTTACAGACACCTTGTTATTGTTGTAGATGTTGTGATAGCAAACCCATATTGGGAGGTTTAATAGGAGAAGCACAGTAGGTGAATTTTGAAAAGTTGTCCCATTCTGACATTTCTACTTAGTTCTAGTGGTACCCCTGTTATACAGGGAATATCTCTCAAACTGTTTTCACTTCATTCACTGTCTAGAATTCTCTCTAGCCTTTAAAAGGAGGGTAGACGTTGTCCCTGATGGAAAAGTGCTATGGCATTTAATAAGGATGAAACCAATAGATTTCTATAGAAATTGTTCTGCAAAGCTGTAGAATTTAACATAGAATGAGAGTCTTGTCATAGAATTTCAAAGAGAAGTTATTGTTCTCTACTAAAATCCACAGGATTTTTCCATAATGAATAAATGCCTTATTTGATAGTTAAATGGGTGGTAAGGAATGTTGGTGGTTGAATATTATATGTGAACATATCTCTTAATTTTAGTAAGATGGGGCAGTGGGCCTGTTCCCTGTTTTGTATATGAAGGGCATGTAGTGAAATGATGATTGACCCATATTTACTGGAGAACTGGAAGAAGAACAGAATGTTGGGTCAATGGCTCCTATACAGTGGGTGACTGGTACGTACAGTATTCATTTGAGTTTGGAACAGTATGTGCTGCGTATTTTGAATGCTGAAGATGTGTGTTGTGTAGGCATAAGGTTGTCTTTTGTATTTGGGTGGAAAGTGGCTATACGGCTGTGTGGGCAGAGTTAAGGTTCTCTGGATTATCTTCCTGTTCTGTATATCTGAACTTTCAGACATTTTTGGACAAAGGGGTTTTAGTTTGGAATTTTTGTTTTCTATCATTTGGAATGTTTTTCAAAAGTACAGCTTTTTAAATTCATTTTCTCTAAGCTACTGGTTATAGGGGAACACACAGTAAACCATTTATATTTAAGTTGCTGATTGCTTATCAGCCCTTGTTCTTGTTTGCTTATAATGTTGTCAAACATTCTCCATTTTTGGTGATGGCAGTTCATCTGTTTCTGTGTACAAAAATGGGGGGAAATAGGCCATTTTGACTGCTTTAACTTGTTCTCTGACTCTTTTGATGTACGCTAGCACCTGTGGGGCTTGAAACAGGAACATAAAATGTGGTGGGGGATTGTACTGTACTTAGAAGAGTATTTTGCTGACTGAACTTGGATACATAAGAGCAAATCTGCAACTGGTGTAAACTGGCATAATTCCACGGCAGTTAATACAGCTTTATCCATAAATGAAGAATATTACCCATGTTATAAGCCTCAGAGAGGTAGAAGAAACCCTATATACATTGATCACTAGCTTTTTTGTGTCATTTATGCGATTAGTTCTCCCCTAGTGCTGGTCATGAAACCACTTGGTGTGCTGGATTCTTTAGTTGCATCTCTTAATTAGCTGTGATATATGCCAAATTGCTTGCAATTTAATTAATACATGTTTGCAGAAGTTTCCGTGCATAGTACTGGGTATTGAGAATACCTTATTCTCAGGAAATGTGTCTTTGACCACGTTGGGGAGATAGGATCTGAATAACTAAGCTTAATTCCTCCCACTTGCTGTTAACCGTATCACGTTTGGGGATTCTTTTTAACAAGCAGATGTCAAAAGTGTGTAGCTATCTCAAGCCCCAATTCAGGAAAGCATCCTTATTCATCAAACTGCTTGAATGGGGCCAGGATTTCACCCAGAATGTTTTGAAACTTCTTTTCTGCTAAATGCCTCTAGCTAACTGATTTCCAAATGTTCCAATGCAACACTGTACTTCATAATGGTAGAAAAAGCATGATGTTCATTGAAGGGTGATGTATCGACTTCTGATGTTGTTTCTATGTTGAACTAATACAAGACAAGAACAAAATATGAGAAGTCGGCTGTGGGTAATGAGTAATTGTTTAAATAGTGGACCAATTGCATAGATCCATGGTTTTTAATTTGTGGTCCATGGACCTATCGTGGGGTCTGCAGACTATCTAAGATTTCCAAAGGGTTCAGCACCTCCATTTGAAAATGTTTAGGGGTCCACAAATGGCAAAAGGTTGAAAACCACTGGCATGGATCACAAAATAGAAATTTCTTTCTCCCTTTTCTTATTTCTGGCTATTATTACTTGGAAATCTAATCAGATTGATTGTGAAATTAACTTCCTGTGGAAGGTTCATAAAATAAGTAAGAAAGTAATGTTAGATGGGTGAATTTCATTCAGTGTGTTAGATTGTATTAGGATGTGGATTTTCACAGTCTGATTAGAATTTTAAACATGTCTGGGAATTAGGAAGAAAGAAGAAATAGCATAGTTTTAAAAAGAGAGAGAAAGAGAGAACCTCCACAGAGCAGCTTTTGCATAGAAAAAAATGTTTTGACCTTGAGAAGATAAAACCAGAACAAGTGTAAAATACAAAATAATCCCCACTATTAACATAGAATACTGTAAAAGTGTTGTGCATAACAAAGCAAAACCAATAAAAGAATAAAGAAACAGGAAGATAAAAAGGGGTAGTTTTCACAATAGTTAAACATGAGGATACATCATTAAGAAGAAATCTTTTATGTTTTGAACTATTATATTTATGAAAGTGAAGCCTAATTTTGAAAATGCATACTATATCTCTGAAAATAAGAGAGTTGAGATGAAGATGAATAACAAGAAATCAAATACTAACTGGGATCAAGATGTATTTTTTTGCTCCCTGTGTATTTTGTCTCATATGGTAACTACAGAAAATAATTACTATATCACATACATATCAGTTTTTTCCATAAGAGAGAGAAATACAGTGCTTGTGTTTTTGCAGGACTGTGCATAAAGCAGTAAAAAACTTTACTGCTGATATAACTTCTAGAAAAGAATTGCATCACACCTATTACAAAAGCATTTTCTAAGATTTAGCTGCCTATATATATTTAGTTAAAGGGAACTTATAAGACTGATTTTTTCCCAGTCCCAACTGATGACACCCTGTGATGTCACAGCTGCTGCAAAGTCTTTGTCCCAAGACAATGGTGTCAGGACTTTTCCTTAGACTGGAAAGTCATGAGGGTCTTGGAGCCACTAGACAGTCAAGGTCTCAGGGCGCAAGATGAGAGATTGGTTAGCCAGCTCTGCCCTATGCCATCATTGTTCCTCTTATTCATGCTGTCAGGACTGAGATCCCCACTTTGAACTTTAGGGTACAAATGTAGGGGCCTGCATAAAAACTTTTAAGCTTAATTACCAGCTTAGCTTTGGTTCGGCTGCCACCATTTTCAATGGATTCCCTCCCTGGGAAACCTTGAAAAACCTTCACCAAATCCCTGGTGAAAACAAATCCAACCCCTTGGATTTAAAACAAGGGGAAATTAACCATTCCCCTCCTTCCTCCCACCAACTCCTGGTGAATCAAGATCCAAAACCCCTTTGGATCTAAAACAAGGAAAAAATCAATCAGGTTTTTAAAAAGAAGGTTTTTAATTAAAGAAAAAGGTAAAAATCATCTCTGTAAAATCAGTATGGAAATCAACCTTACAGGGTAATCAAACTTAAAGAGCTCAGAGGACTCCCCTCTAGTCTCAGGTTCAAAGTACAGCAAACAAAGAGAAACACTCTAGTAAAAGGTACATTTACAAGTTGAGAAAAACAAAGGAAAACTAACACGCCTTGCCTGGCTATTTACTTACAAGTTTGAAATAGGAGAGGCTTGTTTAGAAAGATGTGGAGAACCTGGATTGATGTCTGGTCCCTCTCAGTCCCCGAGAACGAACACACTCCCAAACAAAGAACACAAACAAAAGCCTTCCCCCCCCCAAGATTTGAAAGTATTTTGTCCCCTTATTGGTCCTTTAGGTCAGATGCCAGCCAGGTTACCTGAGCTTCTTAACCCTTTACAGGGAAAAGGATTTTGGAGTCTCTGGCCAGGAGGGATTTATAGTACTGTACACAGGACAGCTATTACCCTTCCCTTTATAGTTATGACACATGCATTTTATATGATGCAATAATTCATCATCTCCCCTTTAAAAGTGATTTTATTATATCTAAAGTGCCAATTTAAACATCTAAGTTTGTTTGCACATTATTAAATAAAATACATACTATTAGCACAGCAACAAAAAAGACATCGTCACAAAATAAGCAACAGCACAACAGTTACAGTAATTATAAAGGAAAACTGCCATCCTTGAAATGAATAATCATAATAAAGATTTTTCCCACTGTCTTTGATGAAAATTCAGAGTGTACATAACAATACTTATATTGACTTCTTTTTTCAGTGAACATCGAAATTGATTGTTCCTAAAGGTAAATATCAACTGAGTCAAAGCATATTAATATTTACGTCAATGGAAAATCAATATTTACAGATTATATTGGTTATATAGTCTTCCTTTGCCTTTTAAATTCTGAATTGAGAGAAAAATCAATACCTTAATGGAGGCAATATAATACTTGACATTTAGAGCTCTTAATACAATTTAGTTAATCCCGAATTTTTTCATTTTCAGATATTTTTTCCTAGTAAATAGGTCTCTGTCAAAGTAGTTTGTAATGGGGAGTTGAGTTAGCAATGGCAAGATCTAAATAATCCCATAACTATGTTTTCCTCTTCAAACAGTGCTTAATAAGGGCATTGCTAGTATAAATATAGCTTGTTAGTCATTGTATTTAAACCTTAAAGACTGCGTAGAAATTTTTTTGGAAAGCACATATTTCAGTTTATATGTTTTTGAAATTATTCAATAGTTTGTAAAGACTGAATGGCAATGTCCAGTTATGTCTTCTCTGGAGAACTTTTTTTTTAAGCCAGACCTCTTATTCTTATACACTTTACTTCTGAGGTAGAGCATTCCACTTATAAAGATCCCTTGGTGTATAAAACTGACTATGCATGACTTTTTCCATATCTTTAAAGTCTCCATAGTTGCAAAATTTGCCTACAAAGAGAGTGAGGCCATTATGGAGTCCTGTCATGCCTCAATCTATAATGTAATCACTGACTTTTGAAGTATCAAAAGAAAATGTCTTCAGAAAAAATGTCACTATAGGGCAGCAAGGGTACTGAAACAGCATCATAAGTTTAACACTATGCTAAATATATCATTTAATGTGTTGCACCTGACTAATCGGCAGATATTTTATGCAGATAGTACATGGAACATAGTTTTCTTCAAGAATTGGTATTATAGAAGAAAAGGATTAATTTAAATTATTCATATGTATGGTACAGTCACAAAAGTACTTAACATATTTTATCTTCAGTTTGCAATACTTCAACCACTGGAATTAGAGTTCTAAGCAGCATGGAGTGTGATATATATGCCTACTATTGTAAGATGACACTTATGATAAAAGTACTTCAAAGACTATGCTTATTCTATACATGCATTAATATACTTTTTTTTACTCCATTTTCTATTCTACTTGCTAGGGAGTATTTTAATATAGTTTATTCACAGGTTGTTTTCAGTTGTCTGGAAAGGAAGCATGATAAAGCATACTCATTGCACATTTTACCTATAAATGTCTTTCTAAAGCCCTTCTGTAACAGAGATAATATTTGATGTGTGGTTAGTATATATAGTCTATTATCCGATGTATTCCAAAGATGGCAATTGAATTCCCAGAGTATACTGCACTGGGTAATCCCGAACAATTACAATGAAAAGGCATATTTATATGCAGATGGAATGGTATTTTTAACACTATATCATCAGGGCCAGATTAACTCTCTTTTGGGCCTGGGGCTATTTGATTTTGTGGGGCCCCTGTATACAAGCTTTTTTCCTAATCTAAAACAAAATGATCACAATTTTGGCATCAAGGCTATTAACACAATACTAAACTTGCCCTTTAATTGACATAAAGTTGTTCTGTGGTTACATTTCAGTCTTAAAACATGTAGAATATAGTTAAGTTAATTCAAAATAGCCTACTTCTTACCTTAGAACAGCTGCTATATTAGTTTTTTTCTGGGAGGGAGTTTGAGTGCAGGAGTGGGCTCCAAGCTGGGGTAGAGTGTTGTGATGCAGGAGAGGGTGAGAGGTGCGGGCTCTGGGAGGGAGTTTGGTGCAGGAGGGGATTCTAACCTGAGGCAGGTGGCTGAGGTGCAAGGTGCAGAGTCCAGCTGGGAGGCACTTACCACAGGCCGGCTGTTGGGGACAGCGTGTCTCCTTGCGCTGCCTGCGCCCGCAAGCGCCTCCCCCACAGCTCCCATTGGCCAGGAACCGGCCAATGGGAGTTGCGGGGACAGTGCTGGGTACAGGGGCAGTGCGCTGAGCTACCTCCCCCCCTCACCAGGGGCCACAGAGTCATGCCAGCAGCTGGCCTCTTCCGGGAGCGACGTGGGGCCATGGAATGCAGGCAGCCTGCCTGAGCCCAGCTGTGCCGGGGCCCCCCTTAGCCCGAAGCCCTGGGCTGCAGCCCCTAAAGCCCCTGTATTAATCTAGCCCTGTGTATCATAACTTCTATATTCATTAATTTGAAATAATTTTGTTTTTATTCTCATAACTGCAAGTTATAAAGTTTGCAAGTGGATTCTGCCTAAAAACTTGTGTTAGCAAATTGGAATGTTTCTGTTATTCAATTTAGCAATATATTTGTTACTTTTGATACACATGTGGAATAAAAGGCTATACAGGCAAAGTGAGAAGTGTGTGAGTTTTGTAAATTAGTCCTCATTCCCACAATAGAATCTCTATTAGTACAGAAGTATGCCTCGTGGTTTCCATTGCAATGTGGGATCCTTAATTTGTTCAGTATATTTACTTATATCTTTATGCTTTTGGGACCACACGAGTATTTAGCACATGATAATATATTATGCTGCATCTGCAAAATAAAATGGAGAAATAATTTATATAATGTTTTATTGACTCTTTTCTTCTGAGAGTTTCATATAAATTTTGCACATTTCTTATGAGCTATATTAATTATTTTTCCCTTATTTCTTTGCTAACCTGTAGAGAAAGAAGTGAACATTGTCTTATGCAAGACTATTGGCAGAGAATATAGCTTGGCAAAGGAGGGGTATATGCTTAATCCACAAGTATCACCAATAGTCCTAACTCCAGATATGAAATCTCTTTGATATATCTATATAAAATGTTTCCTATAGCCTGATTCTGCAAGATGCCCTTGCCTGACTATATGGGAAGTTGAGGGCACTCAGCATCTTGCAAGGTTAGTCCCTTACTCAAATATACCAGTACAGTACTGCGTTAAATGTAAGCTACTAGAAAAATAAAGGGAAAGCAGCATTTTTTTCTGCATAGTAAATTTTCAAAGCTGTATTAAGTCAATGTTCATTTGTAAACTTTTGAAAGAACAACCATAACGTTTTGTTTATAGAGTTACAAACATTTCAAAGTAACGAGCAACCTCCATTCCTGAGATTCTACTGTACATTAGTGGAGTTAACTCAAGCATGAATTTGGCAATCCATTGTTTCAATAATACAAGTGCAAAATCAATTTAGCAACCGGTATACATTTATAAGTGACATAAAACTCAAATTTTCTGTACAAAAAAGGTTCTTGAGCATCACAAACATAATTCACCAAGAAAAGAACCTCAGAAAAGCACAAAATCCGAAGCCATATGTTACATGTTCATGTCACTCAAACATTACTTACTATGCAAGTTTTAAAAACTTTAAATTCGTTTTTTTAATGAGAAAGTGCCCCTGAAGGCCTCCTGTCCCTGAGGCTTCTGTCTTCTCGAAAGGTCTCTGTTTATGCTCTCTTAACACCTGTTCAGCAAAATAACTTGAAGTAGAAGCCCAGACTCTGAACTACAAATCAGTTGTAAAATTGGTGCAGACAGCCAGTATTGAGAGATCCTGTTGTAGTTTTTTGCAGTCTGCTTGGGACTTAACTATCTTGAGTTGTTTTGTATCATCTGCAAATTTTGCCACCTCACCGTTTACCCCTTTTTCCAGATCATTTTATGAATATGTTGAATAGTACTGGTCCCAGTACAGACTCTGGGGAACACTATTTACTGCTCTCTATTCTGAAAACTGGTCATTTATTCCTACCTTTTATCTATCTTTTAACCAGTTACCAATCTATGAGAGGAGCTTCCCTTTTATTTTATGACAGCTTACTTTGCTTAAGAGCCTTTGGTGAGGGACCTTGTCAAAGGCTTTCTGAAAATCTAAGTACACTATATCCATTGGATCACCCTTGTCCACATGCTTGTTGACCCACTCAAAAAATTCTAGTAGATTGGTGAGGCATGATTTAACTTTACAAAAACCACAAATACTCACCAACAACCACACATCACTGAACAAAACCACTAACCCAGGAACCTATCCTTGTAACAAACCGCGATGCCAACTCTGTCCACATATCTATTCAAGTGACATCATCATAGGACCTAATCACATCAGCCATACCATCAGGGGCTCGTTCACCTGCACATCTACCAATGTGATATATGCCATCATGTGCCAGCAATGCCCCTCTGCCATGTACATTGGCCAAACCGGACAGTCTCTACGCAAAAGAATTAATGGACACAAATCTGACATCAGGAATCAAAATACTCAAAAACCAGTGGGAGAACACTTTAACCTGTCTGGTCATTCAGTGACAGACCTGCGGGTGGCTATATTACAACAGAAAAACTTCAAAAACAGACTCCAAAGAGAGACTGCTGAGCTAGAATTGATATGCAAACTAGACACAATCAACTCTGGTTTGAATAAGGACTGGGAATGGCTGAGCCATTACAAACATTGACTCTATCTCCCCTTGTAAGTATTCTCACACTTATTATCAAACTGTCTGTACTGGGCTAGCTTGATTATCACTTCAAAAGTTTTTTTTCTCTTAATTAATTGGCCTCTCAGAGTTGGTAAGACAACTCCCACCTGTTTATGCTCTCTGTATGTGTGTATATATATCTCCTCAATATATGTTCCATTCTATATGCATCTGAAGAAGTGGGCTGTAGTCCACGAAAGCTTATGCTCTAATAAATTTGTTAGTCTCTAAGGTGCCACAAGTACTCCTGTTCTTCTTTTTGCAAAAACCACATTGACTCTTCCCCCAACAATTTATGTTCATCTATGTGTCTAACAATTTTGTTCTTATTGTAGTTTCAACCAATTTGCCTGGTGCTGAAGTCAGGCTTACCGGCCTGTAATTGCTGGGATCACCTTTGGAGCTCTTTTTAAAAATTGTTGTCACATTAGCTATCCTCCAGTTAGTAGTTCTGTAATTTCACATTTGAGTTCCTTCAGAACTCTTGGGTGAATACCATCCGGTTAGTTTATCAGTTTGTTCCAAAACCTCCTCTAATGAGACCTCAATCTGCAACAGTTCCTCAGATTTGTCTCCATGTACGGGCTTTGAAGACCAGAGTGGCTGAACTGGAGGAGCTATTGGAGAGAGAGAGGAACATAGATGAGACTTTCCAGGACACAGTAGAAGGGTCCCACCCCCGGTCTGACACCCTCTGTGCTGTTGATGAGGGTGAAAGTCTCAAGGAAGGAGAACATCCAACTGGAGCAGAAGGAAACGATCCCATAGTTGGGACCCTCCTTCCAGATGATGGTTGTAGTATCCTCTCACACTGAGGATACCTCTCCAGGGGAGGGAACTCCAGTTATTAGAAAGAGACTGGTATTAGTAATGGGTGATTCTATCATTCAAAACATAAATAGCTGGGTTTGCACTGACCGGGAGAACCGCATGGTGACTTGCCTGCCTGGTGCAAAGGTTGCGGATCTCTTGAGACATCTAGATAGAATTATGTGTAGTACTGGGGAGGAGCAAGTGGTCGTGGTTCATGTAGGTACCAATGACATAGAGAATGATAGGAGAGAGTTCCTGGAGGCCAAATTTAGGCTGGTAGGTGTTGTCCAGAATCACCGGTGTGGTGCTCTGCTCTGTTCAATGATGATAACAGTCTGCTGTGTGTGTGTTCCCTCGGTGTGCTGCCCCGGCTCTGCTGACACAGCAGACCCTGAGAGAACCCCCAGGTATATGTATATGTGCAACATCAGTCTTCTTCTTGCCAGCTTCTGTGCCTGCCTCTGGCTCACAGTTTAACTTTGCTTTATGTTAACAAACTCTTGACCATTACTTTAGTTCAGGCCTTAGGCCTCATACCGGACCTCTGATACAAGGGTTTATGTTTCAGGGCCTCATCTTACTACATTCCCCCACTTTTTGTCTTTTTTGGAAGGATGTTTACCCATCTTCCCGGAAAAGCATTATGCGTGGACTAATGATAACTCAGTGAGCTAAACACTGTTATGTGATTACCTTATTTTACCATCCATGCATTCATGCACCACCTGTCTTTAGACTGCACATTCCCTCGTACAACTGATAGACAGATTTTATTATCCAATTATGTTCAGTCCCTTATGGGGAGCCTGGGAATCTTAGGTCCGGGACCTCGACTGATGTGTGGGGTCTGTGCTTGTGTACTGTTAACTTCACTTGCATATGAGCTGGCCTGTGCTGGTATTTGTTAGTCCATACTAAGGGCTTCGTTAAGAAAAACAGATATCTAAACTATCTAGATAACATGAATATATGGACATAAATGAATATATATTATGATTACTTTGTGGATGATAAATGATCCTATATGATATATGAGGGTGCTTATATAGTGAGAACTATATGCTTTAACACCTTGCTTCTTAAAATGATTATTTGGCTGTACCACAGCAGTGTTGATTGCCATTTCCATCCCCTTCTTCACTCAGTGCTGTATCTTAGTTTTCTTGGTCTGACATAACATATAACAGCACATTCCCATGAGAACAACAACTGTTAGGGTCTGAATTCCGATTAGGATTACACTAAGGGTTTGAAGTATCAGAGGGGTAGCCGTGTTAGTCTGGATCTGTAAAAGCAGCAGAGAGTCCTGTGGCACCTTTTAGACTAACAGACGTATCGGAGCATGAGCTTTCATGGGTGAAATGATCCAATACGTCTGTTAGTCTATAAGGTGCCACAGGATTCTTTGCTACTAAGGGTTTGGACCACTGGATGTAAAGTCATATCCTATAGAATTGCCCACCAGGGTGTTTCCACCTCTCTTTGTACATTTTTTATTTCATTCATTTGCTGCTGGATCAATTGAGTTATTGGTATTAGGGATTCTTTGGTATTAGGGATTTTTGCCACCAAATCATGTATATCCAACTGCAAGTGTTCCACCGGGGGGGAAAGGATCAGTAGGGCAGGGGTCACTCTGTGGTTTGAGCATTGATCCCTTAGACCTAGGGTTGTGAGTTCAATACTTGAGGGGGTGATTTGGGGATTTAGTTGGGGATTGGTCCTGCTTTGAGCAGGGCGTTGGACTAGATGACCTTCTGAGGTCCCTTTTAACTCTAATAATCTATGATTCTAAGTCTTGTAAGCATTCATGTGGGATGATCATTTCAGTAAGAGTACCACCTTTGCTTTTTGGCCAGAAAGCACAGACTCTTGTTTGAATTGTGCTGGTGACAGGCACACAGAACCCAGCATCACTTGTAGGGCAAATGTTGCCAGCTATGGAAAAATTATGATAACCTATGTTACATCATCAGGCAGGCCCTGCTCACAGAAGCAGGCAAGAAGAAGGCTGACGTTGCATATATACACATACCTAAAAGGTACTAAGCACTAGTAAGATAACATGTGCCAGGATGGTACCAGAACATTCCGGTACTAACACATTCCATATAGAACATGCTGACTCATCCTAATGACAGGGTCAAAAGGATAATATGATGGATAAAGTTGTTTTGATTAAACCAACATGTACAAGGTGAGAGGTGGCACCCTAATACGTAGAGGGGTTATACCTCAATACGTCAGAAGTGATGTGTAACTTGTTTGTACCTGTATATAAGAATGCCCCCTAAGGAGTTGTCTTTGTTTGGCCACTGACTGAGCTGGTCCATTGTCAGGGGGTACATATTCTTAGTATATCCTGTAGGGTTTGCAGGAAACTATTACTGTGCTTTGTTTGACAATAAACCTGGCCAGGTGCCTTCATACCTTATCGGAGTCTGTGGTCATTGGGGGTTCTCTCAAGGTCTGCTGTGTCAGCAATCTGCAGAGCTGGGACAGCATACTGAGGGAACACACAGGTGCAGCTGACTGTTATCATCATCGAACAGAGCAGAGCACCACACTGGTGACGGCTGACAACATTGGTTTATGTTTAGGGGCCTCATCTTACTATACTAGGTAAGAGATTGAAGTCCAGGACCTCCATGGTAGCATTCTCTGAAATGCTCCCAGTTCCACATACACGGCCAGTTAGACAGACAAAGCTTTGGGGTCTCAATGCGTGGATGAGACAATGATGTAGGGATTAGGGATTTAGATTTATTAGGAACTGGGGAAACTTTTGGGAAAGGGGGAGCCTATACAGGAAGGATGGGCTCCACCTAAACCAAAATGGAACCAGATTGCTAGCACTTAAAATTAAAAAGGTCGTAGAGCAGTTTTTAAAATAAGGGCTGGGGGAAAGCTGAGAGGTGAGGAGGAGCACGTGGTTCAGACAGAGGCATCCTTTAGGAGAGGATCTATTAATGGAGTTTCTCAATTTCCTAGTAAGGAGGAGAGGATGGAAGATGATAAAATACAGGTAGGATCTGATGAGAAACATTCAAATAAAAAAAGTCCCATTTGATTACATCATGCAATGGCAGACAGCTAAAAAGAGACAATTTTTTAAAGTGCTTATATACGAATGCTAGAAGTCTAAATAATAAGATGGGTGAACTAGAGTGCCTCATATTAAATGAGGATATTGATATAATAGGCATCACGAAACTTGAAGGAATGAGGATAATCAATGGGACACAGTAATACCAGGGTCCAAAATATATCGGAAGGACAGAACAGCTCATGCTGGTCGGGGAGTGGCACTATATGTGAAAGAAAACGTAGAATCAAATGACGTAAAAAAAAATAAATGAACCGAACTGTACCATAGACTCTCTATGGATAATAATTCTATGCTCTAATAATAAGAATATAGCAGTAGGGATATGTTATTGACCACCTGACCAGGTTGATGATAGTGACTGTAAAATGATCAAGGAGATTAGAGAGGCTATTAAAATAAAAAAAACTCAATAATAATGGGGGATTTCAGTTATCCCCATATTGACTGAGTACGTCACCTCAGGACAGGATGCAGAAATAAAGTTTCTTGACATCTTAAATGACTGCTTCTTGGAGCAGCTACTCCTGGAACCCACAAGAGGAGAGGCAATTCTTGATTTAGTCCAGAGTGGAGCAAAGGATGTGGTCTAAGAGGTGAATATAGCTGGACCAGTTGGTAATAGTGACCATAATATAATTAAATTTAACATCCCTGTGGTGGGGAAAACACCACAGCAGCCCAACACTGTAGCATTTAATTTCAGAAAGGGAGACTACGCAAAAATGAGGAAGTTAGTTAAACAGAAATGAAAAGGTATAGTGCAAAAAGTGAAATCCCTGCAAGCTTTTTAAAGACACCATAACAGAGGCTCAACTTAAATGTATGCCCCAAATTAAAAAACATAGTAAGAGAACCAAAAAATGCCACTGTGGCTAAACAATAAAGTAAGAGAAACAGTGAGAGGCAAAAAGGCATCCTTTAAAAAGTGGATGTTAAATCTTAGTGAGGAAAATAGAAAGGAGCATAAACTCTGGCAAGTGAAGTGTAAAAATACAATTAGGAAGGCCAAAAAAGAATTTGAAGAACAGCTAGCCAAAGATTCAGAAAGTAATAGCAAAAATTTCTTAAGATACACCAAAAGCAGGAAGTCTGCTAAACAACCAGTGGGTCCACTGGGCGATCGAGATGCTAACGGAGCACTCAAGGATGCTAAAGCCATTGTGGAGAAACTAAATGAATTGTTTGAATCGGTCTTCACGGCTGAGGATGTGAGGGACATTCCCAAATGTGAGCCATTCTTGGTGAATGGTAAATTTCTGTTCTTGGACTCTGTGATCCAAGATCACTGGCAATAAGAGGAATAAAGTTCATTTAGATTATATTATTCAGGTTCCTCCCCATTTCAGCGGCTTCTGGGAAATGTACCATGCCTTTATTAGACTAAGTGACTAAGAATGCACTTTTCTGGGTATTCTGCTCTCCCTCTCTTACATCTAAAACCACCATGTGCTTACTTGTTTGAACAGGAGTATTCCTTGGTCTAAGTTGTAATGCTGGAAATAGATTATTGAAAATATTTTATTTTAAACCCATCCTGTCATAAAATAAGTATGCTAATTAAGAATATAATAACTGTAAAAGGAACTTTGTTAAATAGCAAAGGCCTCATAATTGGAACTCGGAGGCTGGGGGAATAGTCAATATTTGTCAAATGGAAAAATGACAAGACAAAAGGGTACAGAAATGAATGATACCAGGAGCCAATTTTTAAATGTCAGAGATTCCTTGTTTGGATGCACCTGTGAGACAATAATATATGTAGCAATAAGATTTCTTATCACATGGACTGGGAAATAGAAGAATGGGACCCCAGGAGCAGAGATCTAGTCATCATGGGCATTTATAGTAAAAGTCATGGACAGGTCACAGTTTCTAAAAATACCCATAACTAAATCTTAGCCTTACTCATTAGTCACCTGTGGATCCACCAGCGATAACCAGCTATCATTTTATTGGAATCATCCTCGAACTCTGAGGGATCACCAACTGGGGAGATGCAAATATGCATTGTTCCAAGAAGAGACTGTCAAATCAGGCACATCAGATAATAGCTTTTTGTATGTTTTTAGCAGCTGTACATTGTTTGGGTGCATTCATACCTCAGTGGGGATTACAGTGGACAAGAAGCTGGCTATGAATCAACAGTGTGCCCTTTTTGCCAAGAAGACTAAGGCATATTGGGCTGCATTAGTAGGAGCATTGCCAGCGGATTGAGGGAAGTGATTATTCCCCTCTATTCGGCACTAGTGAGGCCACATCTGGAGTATTGCATCCTGTTTTGGGCCCCCCACTACAGAAAGTATGTAGACAAATTGGAGAGAGTCCAGCTGAGGATAACGGAAATGATTAGGGGGCTGGGGCACATGACTTATGAGGAGAGGCTGAGAGAACTGGGCTTATTTAGTCTGCAGAAAAGAACAGTGAGAAAAGAAAAGAAAAAAACGGGGATTTGATAGCAGCCTTCAACTACCTGAAGGGGGGTTTCAAAGAGGATGGAGCTCGGCTGTTCTCAGTGATGGCAGATGACAGAACAAGGAGTAATGGTCTCAAGTTGTGGGTGCGGGGGAGTAGGTTGGATATTAGGAAAAACTATTTAACTAGGAGGGTGGTGAAGCACTGGAATGGGTTACCTACGGAGGTGGTAGAATTCCCATCCTTAGAAGTTTTTAAGGCCTGGCTTGACAAAGCCCTGGCTGGGATGATTTAGTTGGGGTGGGTCCTGCTTTGAGCAGGGGGTTGAACTAGATTACCTCCTGAGGTCTCTTCCAACCCTAATTTTCTATGATTCTAAGTTCTGAAAGGGGAATTTTGTTGTGGATTTTACTGTCATAAAAACTTGTGGTAGACAGCATGGGGTAGTTTATTACAACATGCATATGTCTAATGATGATGGTGGGGGTTTGTTTTGTTTTAATTTTACTTAAAATTAGGATGTAAAAAGTTTAATGTAGGCTGTTCAAAGCTGCTGACAGCAAATGTAAAAAAAATTAAAAAAAATAAAAAAAATAAAAGCCTCTGAGTATGTATAGGATAAAAATATCCTAAGAATCTTTAAATTGTAAGAAATCTAATTATGCAAATTCATCAGTGAACATGGCTTTCAACTCATGAGATATATATATAACACTCCCATTCTCTGAGAAACTTTGCATGCATTGCTGTCTCTGTACTCACAAGTATGATTGTTCACAAGTACTTCAGGTTAAGATAAAATCTTCTGAAATGAGATTTACAATATAAAGTTTAGTATCAGAGGGGTAGCCGTGTTAGTCTGAATCTGTAAAAAGCAACAGAGGGTCCTGTGGCACCTTTGAGACTAACAGTCCTGTTAGTCTCAAAGGTGCCACAGGACCCTCTGTTGCTAATATAAAGTTTTACATTCATGTAAGTTTATTTGCTTGATTTCTAGATCAAAAGGTTTGATTAAGTTTCAGAAAAGCATCCAGAGTTTTGCATTCTTGAGAGGTTTGCCTATTACTATGTTACATGTAACCTCTAACTTTAAGTTCATTGATATCTTGCAGCAATGAAATCATGATTGATTCTGCCAAATTGATAGGTCAAGAACTACACAGACACAAGCCTGCAGGTTATCCTTTAGGCCTAAAAGTTTTTTGCAATAACTTATAGTATCTCAGCCAATAATCAGTTGGAAATTGGTCCTGCTTTGAGCAGGGGGTTGGACTAGATGACCTCCTGAGGTCCCTTCCAACCCTGATATTCTATGATTCTATGAATCAGGCAGTCAGCTAATGTATCTTGAGTATTTCTAAGGTATCACTTTTGTATTTAAACAGCCAAATGTCTCTGTCATTGCCATTTTAAGATCAAACAATGACTTAATAAGTCCAGAAGGTGTGATACAGTGATTTATAATTCAGTCTCCATGGTTAAATTACATAACTGTGGCCCTTTCTCTTTAGGAAGAATCAGTTTTAGCTATCATAGGTTGCCTTAAATTTGAATTCAGTCAGAAGACCAAAGTCAAATCTCACAACACGTTCTTAAGTGACCTCACTCTCTAACCTCTGCTAGTTTTGGGGATGGAAATGAGGCCAGTTCCAAACTACAAGGTGTTTTGGAACAAAATGTCTGAAGCCAAATTTATTGCTAGTACAAATAAGTGTGATTCCACTAAAGTTAGTGGAGCTGACCACACTTACACTAGGGCTGAATTTGTCGCTTGGACTTCAAACAAAAAATATAACTACTATGGGGGAAGAAAAAATGTATATTAAATGAATATGCTTGTTCCCACCATCTGGCAAATAAAGATGGTGTCTGGGTGTCAATAAGATAGATTGACTGACTGATTCAGTAGCCCACAAGAGAGCATAGAAAAACTCATCCTACCTGACTATTGCTTATCAACAGAGATGAGGAACACAACTAGTAGGGCACTGTGACAGGCTATAAATCCACCAATCACATATGCTGCCCATTGGTCAAATGGGAGACCTAACATCAGATTTAAATCCCAAATTGAACTTGTTGGGCCCCACTAAAGTGTGACTCCCAGGGAACTGGTGATCTGAATTTAATTAATTTTTTTCCTGGTAGAGGTTTTTGGAATAATTTGGGGCAGTGGGCTGTGATTATTGCTTATTTCATACATTTCAGAAAATAGATATGTATTCATAGTGAAGCTAGTGTTGTGAAAATCTCTAGTATAGGACTCTTTATCATGCCTACTGCATCTTAGAAGTTCTATTGAATTGGCATAAGTACAATTTACTTTCCTTACTGTCAGAACTCTGAAGGAACTTCAGTGGGAGTTGGCCTGAGCACATACTGCAGATGTACATGAGATGTACTGTCAGGCAAAATACCCAACCACTGTAGTGCAATATAAAGCCTATGGGGAAAAGCCTATAAAGCCATAGGAAAACTTGTTAACATCAGACATATGTACAGTCTTCCTTCATCCCCAACCCCTGAAGAAAAAACCCTGATATGCAAATTTCATATTGTTATTTTTGCATTAAAGAAATCACTTTCATTATTATTCCAACCTCCATGACCTGACATGTGAGCTTGCACCAATTGAAAGTGACAAGTCCTGCCAGCCCGCCCATGGGAATGTGATAGGAATGTGATAGTGCTATCTCTCAAAAACGAGAACAATAATGCGTGTCACCATTGTTAGGCCTGCTTTTACTCTTTATATCTCTGGTGTGACACACAGTCATAACAGAATTAAATACTATAAATTATGTCAATATCATGTTTCAAGGTCCAGCATAAGCCAGAAACATTCAGAGTTAAGGAATCCAGTTTGCTCTCTTATTCTGCCATCACACTGGAGTAACTCCATAGCTGTCAATAGAGTTACTCTGGATTGCACTGCTGTAACTAGGAGCAGAATTCAGCCCAACATTTCTATTGTTACACACTACAGAGCCAAGGTATTGCAGCAGAATGTGATATACAGCACCAGCTTAACTTTTTTTACCTAAAGTCGCCCTCTTAAGTTAAGATATGTGCAGCACAATGTTCTGTGCAACATCATACACTGTTATGAATCCACTGTAAACCAAGTTTCAAGGCTTAGGAAAGTGAATACTTTGGAAGTAGCAGGTGTCTTCTATAGCAGCTCCATTGCAATGCCATAGTATTTTCCAGAATACACAAAAAGAATAAAGGTAGAACGATGAAAAAAATGCATTTACTCTGTAGGGGTCAGATTGCAAAATCTGTACTCGTGTTAGGTAGTCAATACTTATTGAAATTAAGTAGTAAACTTCACTTACATTGAATAATAGCTATCACAATCTGGTCCTATATGAAAATGTGTAATGAAAATGAGTTTTTTCTATGTGTATCTGAACAACATGATTGTCTTTATTTTATTTTCATAATCTTATTAACTAGTGACATCTTGGTTTGAATTAATAGGGATACAATTAAATTTAATGGTGAAGCATTTACTATTAATGATCCATCAAACTTGTTTATACCAAAGATGAGTATCTCAGTGATCTTTTTTCAAGTCTTGCACTCTTATTACTTGACTATTTTTTAAAGAAATTGTCCCATTTTCTACTTTTTCCGATTTTTTTCATAATATATTTTTGATTATGCTCTGATCACTGTGTATATGATTGAAGAGAATGAGAAGAACAGTGTTGTAGTTATAAATGGTTTTTATCTTTCTTTGAAAAGTTAGTCTTGATTGCCAGTCTAAGAAAGGTCAAGGTTATTCAGCTTCCACTTGACCTCCTTCTCTGAACAAGTAATCCACATTTCACACACATTATAAAGTACTGAGCTGATAAGAGGCATTGAAGAGAACAACAAAATTCCAACATATTGCTTTGGCTTGACTGCACAAATTACAGTACAGACACGATGAAAACAGTAATTCTCTTGAGAAGACTACTTATATGAATGTATAATATGACTTCTGCTTTGCTGAGTTTACAGTAGTCAGTGATATTTGATCAGGGAAGTATTCTGACTGAATGTTCATGAACAAATTTTGTTTTTCAATTATATCAGCTTATATTGTGAAAATCTGAGTTACAAAGGCTTCACATGACCTGTAGTTCATGAGTGGAATGTGTGCTATGAATGGAAATTATGTATGTCCTTTGAGAATAAAATAGGTACCCATTTAACCCAAATATAGAACTCTACTTTTAGGAAAAAATAGCCCTGTCTACATTTCAAATACAAGAATGCCTGTTAGGGACTGTGGCTACTACAGCTTAGCTGTTCCTTAACCTGCTTACATACATGGTTGTAACTGGTAGCTAGGTAAACTGGACTGTAGCCATATTTGGTTACCAGGTGGAAACTGAGTGGATTATGAAAGATGGTTAAGATTCAGTCTCTGTTACCAATTGGATGTCTGTAACTAATTGTATGGGGATTACTGAGTTGCAACCAGGTTGCCTAGCTGATGTACCTGTACTGTAGACGGGGCTTTTACTATATAAGGATGAATTTTACAGTTTTCTTAATAATGGGCTTAACGTCTAGCAACGTGAAGTATTCAAGGAACAGTAATACTTGCATAGAATTTCCTTGTACTATGAATTTAACTCAGGTTAATTTACAACAGTTAAATCAATTTGAGTGTATACTGAGGAAAGTAAGCAATGGAGGGTGATGTTAAACTTACCTCTACTTGAACTTTTTGCATCCTTTATTAGATATTAATATTTTTAAGAAGTAGGGTACAGTGCTTGGGTCTCTTAGGGAAGTCATTGAATATTCAACCTTCTACATGATTTAATGTCATTTTAATTAACTAGTGGAACAAGGACACTTTTTACATTAACTGTAAAACTGGATTAGTGGTGATACATTTCAGATAGTTAATTTATTGATCATAATGGGACTTTCCTCTCTTTTAAAATATATTTAGAGTCATTTTTTTAATATTTCAATATATTAAGGTTATTCAAAAACATTCTTGGGTGAAACAAAATAAATTTCTAATAGAATATGCTTAGAGAACATTTTATTTTTTAAATTAAATGAGTTGAAGGTCCTTACAAAAAAGTAAAGTCAAAACTTTGAGGATTGTTTTAGTGGATATTTACTATTTCTAATTTAATATGAATTGACATTTCATGCTTTTTATTAAATATCAGGTGCATGACAGAATAAGAAAAATACATTGCAAGAAAAATTTTCGGTGATTTTGGAATCAAGCATGTTGTCTCTAAATATTCATTGACGTATAGGTTCAAACTTAGTCTAGGACTATCCATAAAACAGGTATTTTCACCAATCATATAAACAATATAAATAGAGGGACTCTGTGAAGAGAAAATAGTAGGTCTCCTGCTTGGAAGTTGAAGCTATGACTGAGTTAGAAATGGTGTATAGACACATCGGGTGAGATTCTGGCTCCATTGAATTCAATGGGAGATTTGCAATTGATTTCAATGGGACTGGGATTTCACCTATAGTTATTTCTTCTTTTGTGAGGCTTGTTCCTCATCAGACCTGTGGTGGAATGATACTGATCAACCCATTATGGTGTATGTTACCCTCTTTTGAAACAAACCTTCTTCCTTTAGTAGATGCAGACGTATTCTATTTAGGTGTGTGTGCATCCAGTATACCAGAGCTGGAGAATTTTGCCTAGCAGCATAGGGGCAGTACTCATGCCCTGCAGCCTTAGCCCCTCTTTCCCCCAGCCATATAAGGGCAGACTCCCTTAGGTCCTTCTCACAACCTGTCGCAAGAGTCAGTGCTCCTTTTGTACAGTAACTCCCCACTTAACATCCTCTCACTTAACGTTGTTTCGATGTTGTCCCTGCTCCATTACAGAACATGTTTAAAGGCTGGGGGGAGGAGCAAGGACACAGCGTGCAGCCTCCCCCCTCCCTCCTCAGCTTCCTGAATGCCCCAAACCAGCTGATTACCGTGGGCAGGAGGCAGAGAAGGGAGGGGGGAGGCTGCGTGCCGCATCCTTGCTCCTCCCCACAGCCTCCTGAATGCTGCAAAGCAGCTGATTGCTGCGAGCAGGAGGCTAGGGGGAGGAGGAGGAGCAAACATGTGGCATGTGAAGTAAAGGGGGATGAGGTGGAGTGGGGGGAAGAAGAGGTGGGTTAAGGGTGGAGGCTTGGGGGAAAGGGTGGAGGTTAAGTGAGAGCACGTTAAGTGGGGAATTACTGTATTAAATTGTTTCTTTAAAATTGTTTAAAACTTATACCTGTATTAAATTGCTTGTTTAAAATTGTTTAAAATTGCTTAGAATGTATATAATGCCTTTTGTCTGGCAAAAAAGAATTTCCCTGGAACTTAATTCTTATGGGGAAATTGGATTCGCTTAACATCGTTTCTCTTAAAGTTGCATTTTTCAGGAACATAACTATAATGTTAAGTGAGGAGTTACTGTAGTCTTTGACATACGCTGTTGGATTCAATTTCTGAGAAATTTTTTCATGTGTATAGTAGTTAGTAGTATCTTAGGTTAAGTTTAGTGTTTATTTATTGTTAATTAGAGCAGTTGACTGCCTTATGTGCTGCCCTCACTAGGATTCAAGCATTGTACATTGTTTACCCATTTCTTGGCTTCAGATGAATTTAACCATTTACCCCCATCAGAGCTGGCTCCTCCGTTGTCACCAGAGAACCTCTGGGACTCCTCAAGATCCAGACTGAAGTCATCCTCACCCTCATTATCAGATAAGTTCCAGAGATTGCCATCAGATCACCAATAGTACTAAAAATCGGCATCTGTCCTGCAGTTAGGCCAGAAGCTCTTGGCTCGCTGCCACATGGCCACCCATGTGATATTCGTATGCTTAATAGCATCTTGGGATACTCCTCAGTCCCTGAGGTTCCACTCCTTGACCCACTTCAGAGCAAGATCATTGATCCTGAGGGTGCGTCCAGCTCCCAACCCATCTCATCTGAGAGTGACTGCCAAGCCCATTCCCTCTGGACTTCTAGAATTGTTCTGACTGGATCCTATGGTGCAAGAACAGCACCCATCATTGGAGCAGCAAACTGCCATTCTTCCTTCCATTCTCTCTTGGTGACTCGACCATGCTGGAATCTTCCTCTCCCTCGATGCCTGAGGACTTTAAGGCATTTCAGGACGACCTGACACATATGACCACTATCTTGGGTATCCAGGCAGAAATCCTTCAGGAGGCTATGCATAAGCTGCTGGAAGTTCTCCAGTCATAAGCTCCAGGGCGAGTAACCCACTTGATAAATAATGCTCTTTTGAAACCTGCAGAGGCCCTCTGGAATACTCCATTATCTTCTGCAGCAAAGCATTTGGAGAAGTGGTACTTCATTCCCATGCAGGGTTTTTTGGGCTTTAACTCCCACTTGGCTCCTAACTGTCTGGTGGTAACTGCAGCAAATGACTGGGCATGCCAAGGAAGGTATAAGTCCATCCATAAGGACAAAAAGTCCAAAAAGATGGATTTAAGGGGAGGAACATTTATACCTCCTCTTCTCTGCACATGCACATAGCAAACCAGCAGGCATTGCTCTCTGTGTATGACTGTCAATTGGGCGACCAAGTCTAAGTTTGTGGAGAAGTTGCCAGAACTCTCCAGAGGGGAATTGATAGCATTCATTGTGGAAGGTTATGTGGTAGCCAAGACCTCATTGTAGTAAGTTCTGGACATGGCTGATGCTGCAGCCAGAATTATGGCATTGGCTGTGACCATGAGGTGAACCTAACAGCTACAGAATTTGGGCATTGCACCTGATGGTGCAGCAGACCATTGAGGACTTTACCATTTGATGGTCAGGTTTTGTTTTCAGAAAAAAAAAAAAGAATCCTTTAAAAGACTTCCAAGCTACTTTGTGTTCATTGGTAGAATATACTCTGGCCATGAAGAGATGCCATTATAGCGATCAGAAGCAACAGCAGCAGTACTCCTGACATCATTTTTTTGACATTTTGTAGACGTTTTGTAAGGCAGGAGGACTAAAGATCCCATGGGAGAAAGTCTGATTCTGGGTTTAACCAATTAACTCATCCTCCTTTTCCCTCCCTCCTCTTTCCCCAGCATCCAGCAAGCGCCCATTCTGACTCATGTGTCAGGACACCAATCCAGTGATGACATCTCTTTCTCCAGCCCTTCTTTTTGGGGACAAACTGGTTTGTTTTTCTGGTGTTTGGGACTTGATTATCATGGACAACTGAATCCTAAGCACTGTCAGATCAGGTTATGCCATTCAGTTCCTCTCCATCCTTCCTTCCGACCCCGCCCCTCTTCTGGGACCAACCTCATGAGATACTGCTCCTCAACTGGGTCCAGTCTTTACTGGCTCTGGGGGCTGTAGAGGTGCTCCCGCTGAAGCAATAGGGACAGGGTTTCTACTCCCAATATTTTCTGGTTCCCAAGCCCAAGAGAATGATGAGATCTATCCTTGATCTCTGCAATCTCAACAAATACATGTGATTCCATATGGTCACCCTAGCAGCTATCCTACCCAGTTTGAATCACAATAACTGATTTGTTGCCTGGACCTGCAGGATCCTTATTTTGATGTAGCAATCCTTCTGAGCCACAAGAAGTTCCTCAGGTTTGTCATAGCTGTACAAACCATGCTGTTTTTTGGCCTCTCTTCCACGCCCCAGGTGTTTACCAGATATATGATTCTGATAACAGCATATCTCAAGAAGAGGGGGATTAATATCTTCCCATATCTGGATTATTGCTTGATAAGGAGCAGGTCCATAGAGGAAGGCCTCTGTCATGTTCACTTTACACTACACCTACTTAGGTGTCATCCTAAACGGCAGGAAGTCAACATTGGTTCCAATTTGAAGTGAGTTCGAGAGTGTTTCTGCTGACTGAGCAATTCCAGGCGATTTGCCACCTTATGGAGCTGCAATCTCAAATCCAGCCCGAGTATGTTTGAGATTGCTAGGATGTATGCACACAAGTAGTCCAATATGCCAGGTCGCACCTACATCCTTTTTTGATGTGGCTGAAGTTGGTCTATTGTCTGAATCATCATCCCTTGGACAGACTGGTCTGACTTTCTCCACCAAACCTGGACTCCTTATGGTGGTGGATGGTTCAAGGCAATGTGTGCCAGGGCATTTCCTTTGCTCGGTCCCCACCAACCAGGACTATGGTCACCGATGCCTCCTTAATAGCTTGTGAAGTACATCTAGGGTTGCTGAAAGTTCAAATCCTACGGTTGGAATGTCCTAGAGCATGACTGTCTGGCCCTTCAAGATCACATTAGGAACTCGGTGGTGCACATCCTTACCAACAATAGCACTACAATGTGAACAAACAGGTGAATGTTACCAATCCTGGGAACCAGCCCAGGAATAACCACAACAAAGGGTGAGCTCGAGCAGCACCGAGGGTTGATTTATTGGCATCCCTTACTTGCTCAATTATACTCACACACAAAACACATTCATGCTGGCAGGCTGCAGGCTCAGATGTTGCTTTCGATTTCACAAGTGGCTGAGGTTGGCCAGGTGACAGCTGCCCAGAGATCGGCTGCAAGGTGACGAAAGTTGCCCAAGTTCCTTTAGATCCATGGGAGGGAGGCTCTACTGCTTCCGGTCCAGTCCCGAGTTTAGCGTGCTGTTACATTTCCTTGTTGGTACCCTACCTGGCCACCCATCTCGAAATTTATACCTTCACTATGATAATACCATGGTTCCATAAAAGGCGATATTTGCTTCTTTGTTTTGCCATTGGCTGTCACTCACACTATCTCACTCATTCCTTATATTAATTGATTACATATTCATAAGCATGAATACAATTGATTATACAGAGCAATACAGTTTTAAGCAAGCATCTAACATCATCGGGGAACTTCCGCTGCTTGTGGCTTTGTAACAGCACAACAGGAAACTATGCAGACTGCACTTGAAAGAGCAAATGGGAGTGGGGCTGCGTCCAGCTACAGGGAGCACAGTCCAACATGCTGTGTCAGGAGGTGATCAGGCTCTGGCAGTTTTGTGTCAGGGAAAAAAGTTACATCTGTGGCCGATCACTTACCCGAGATTCAGAATCATCTGGTGGATCCCTTAGCAGAAATTTCTCCTTGAGTCAGGAATAGTACCTGAAGCCCAGAATCATGCAGTCCAGTTTTTTGCAGTTTGTGGAATCTGAACAATCTACCTGTTTGCCATGAGAGACAGCAAGAAATGCTAGCAGTTTTGCTCCCAGAGGAGTCTGTTTGAGCTTCTTTACTGATGCTTTTCACCTGAGTTGGGAATTAGCACTCCTGTGCCAATTCTGATAATCTTAGAGGCCATTCTCATGCTGAAATTGGGCGGTGTCAAGCTCATTCTCATTGCTCCATCATGGCCAAGAAAATATTGGTTCTCCAACCTCCTCACCTTATTGGTTCGGCGTCCCATCTCCCTTCCTCTTCATCTTGATCTCCTGTCTCATCATTAAGGTCAGATTTTGTGTCCAGCTCTCAGCGGTCTTACATCTCACAGCAAGGATGCTGCATGGTTAGATTAGGAGGAGCAACAATGTTCAGAGGCAGTCCAGTAAGTCCTACTCAGTAGTAGGAAGTCCTCCACCAGAGTGACCTATTCAGCCAAGTGGAAGTGGTTCTTGGTATGGTCATTATCCTGGAGAGTTCATATGAAGCTTCCTTGTATCCAGTATATCTTGGAGTACCTGTTACACTTTCAGCCTTCTCATCTTGCTCTTAGTTTACTGAGAATCCACCTGGCAGTGATTTCAGCATTTCATCCACTCATCCTTGGGAAATCTTTTCAAACCCCATGGCAGTGAGGTTCTTGGAATTAGTCACTTGTCTCCACCCACCAGTTAAAGAGCTGATTCCTTTGTGAGCCTTAATACTATCTTAGCACCTCCGTTCGAGCCCCTGGCAACTTTTTCTTTCTCACTTCTGTGTCAGAAAACTGCCTTTCTTGTAATGATAACATCCACAAGGAGGGTGGGTGAGTTGCAGGTTTGATGGCAGAACCCCCTTACACACAATTTTCTAAAGATAAGTAACCATGTGGCTGCACCCTAAGTCTTTATCCAAAGTGGTTTCCCAGTTACACTTGAACGGAGCTATATGTTTATCAGTGTATTCCTTAAGCCTTATTCAACTCCAGAAGAATATCATCTTCACAGACTAGATGTCAGGCAATGCTTAGCTTTTTATCTAGATGGGACCAAACCTTCCTGCTCATCTCGTGTGTTAGTTTCATCTGCAGACTGAGTGGAGGGTCAAGCGATTTCTTCATAGATGATCTCCAGGTTGATAACTTCCTGTATCATGAGAGCATACAAAGTAGCACAAAATGTGCAAGTTCATTCCATGAGAGCCCAGGAATGTCAAGAGTATTTCTAAATGATTGATGTTCCTATATCAGTCACTTGCAGGGCTGCCTCTTGGTCCTCTGTGCATACTTTTACAAACCACTATGCTATTACTGCTGCGTCCAGATCAGATGCAAGCTGTGGGAAGGGAACCCCGAATTCCTTGTTTAAATAGACTCCCAACTCCACCTCCTACAAGTACTGCTAGTGAATCATCTATGCTGTGTAAAATGGTGCCCCATTCTACGTCACCAGTTGCAAATTTTAAAATTTGACAGACAAAAATCAGTGGAGTGGAAGTTTTACTTGTGTGTAACTGTTTGTTTTATATAAAATGCCTATTTGCATATATATACACACTGTCCAACAGTGTTCTATAAGGTTGTAATTTGTGTGTTTCTAGTCGCAACACAAACCAGAAGACAAACTTCAGTGATTTGCTGTATTTTAATAGAGCAACAAGCTAAATATATACAGCAGTATACAACAATTCACTGCAGTTTAGTACTACTCTTCTGTTGATACACACGAGACTAAATTTGATGTTTTTATTCTGTAGTCAACATTTTAATTTAAATTCTAGTTCTTCAGATAAAAAAGGCAAATCTGTGCCATTGAAGCCTTTTTAAAAAAAAAAATTGAGTCGCAATTGAAACTTGTATTAAAATATCTGAACCTAAGCTTAGATTGTAGAAGTCAGAGATGGAAATATATCTATTATATAGATCATCCTGTCAATCACTCTGTCAGTGTAAGATTGTTGTCCACATTATTTTTGTATACTGTAATGATAGAAATATTGTATTATTACAGAACATGACATTACACTGTTGAACAAAAGTCTGTAAGACAGTAATTTATAAAATTGTGTGAATTTCCCATAGATTATAGGCCAGATCCTTAATTTGTGTATGACAGCATAGCTTCACTGACCTTGGTGGAGTTACACCAGTTTACCTCAGCTGAGAATCTGGCCCAATATAGCTATACAGTAGTATGCAATAAGATATGTAATAATATCAATTATTTTTAAATTGAACTCTCTAGTTCTCATAGACTCATAGACTTTAAGGTCAGAAGGGACCAGTATGATCATCTAGTCTGACCTCTCGCATGATGCAGGCCACAAAAGCTGACCCACCCCCTTTCCCTTGACTCAGCTGTTGAAGTCCCCAAATCCTGTGATTTAAAGACTTCAAGTCGCAGAGAATCCTCCAGCTAGCGACCCCCGCCCATGCTGCGGAGGAAGGCGAAAAACCTCCAGGGCCTCTGCCAATCTACCCTGGAGGAAAATTCCTTCCCGACCCCAAATATGGCGATCAGTAGAACCCCGAGCATGCAGGCAAGATTCTCCAGCCAGACCCTCATTGACCATTGATACTATTTACCAGCGATGGCACGCTGTTGATTAATTGACTAAAATCACGTTATCCCATCAAACCATTCCGTCCATAAACTTATCAAGCTTAATCTTAAAGCCAGAGAGGTCTTTTGCCTCTGTTTCCCTCGGAAGGCTGTTCCAAAATTTCACCCCTCTGATGGTTAGAAACCTTCGTCTAATTTCAAGCCTAAACTTCCCCATGGCCAGTTTATATCCATTCGTTCTCGTGTCCACATTAGTACTGAGCTGAAATAATTCCTCTCCCTCCCTGGTATTTATCCCTCTGATATATTTAAAGAGAGCAATCATATCCCCCCTCAGCCTTCTTTTGGTTAAGGTAAACAAACCGAGCTCCTCGAGTCTCCTTTCATACGACAGGTTTTCCATTCCTCTGATCATCCTAGTGGCCCTTCTCTGTACCTGTTCCAGTTTGAGTTCATCCCTTTTAAACATGGGAGACCAGAACTGCACACAGTACTCCAAATGAGGTCTCACCAGTGCCTTGTATAACGGAAGCAGCACCTCCTTATCCCTACTAGATATACCTCGCCTAATGCATCCCAAGACCGCATTGGCTTTTTTCACGGCCACGTCACATTGCCGACTCATAGTCATCCTGCGGTCAACCAGGACTCCGAGGTCTTTCTCCTCCTCCGTTACTTCCAACCGATGCGTCCCCAGCTTATAACTAAAATTCTTGTTAGTCATCCCTAAACGCATCACCTTACACTTTTCACTATTAAATTTCATCCTATTTCTATTACTCCAATTTACAAGGTCATCCAAGTCTCCCTGCAGAATATCCTGATCCTTCTCCAAATTGGCTATACCTCCCAACTTTGTGTCATCCGCAAACTTTATCAGCCCACTCCTACATTTGGTTCCGAGGTCAGTAATAAATAGATTAAATAAAATGGGACCCAAAACCGAACCTTGAGGAACTCCACTGGTGACCTCCCTCCAACCTGACAGTTCACCTTTCAGTATGACCCGCTGCAGACTCCCCTTTAACTCATATGTTAGAACTGGGTAGCACTAAGTGGAGGTAGGTATTGTGTCAGCAAGCACTGTGCAATCTTTTTGCACACAGAGGGACTATTTCATCTTCTACTTGATGTATAATACCTCTGGCATCCAAGTGACAGGTGACCAGTAAACTGAGATTGCCACTTGTAGCATGTTTTTGTGATGTAGGCAAAGTATCAAACTCCAGTGTTTTCTGATGGTTTAATAGAGATTCACTCACTGCAGAAATCTCAGACAAGCCTTGCATTTATTCCACTCCGGTCCTTAATGATGGGCTTATGTCAGGGTTAAGTGGTGTGCAGGACACAGAAATGTCATCCATTGTTGTGTGTAGTACATTTACCCCACTGTGCCCAGACCACATAGGATATGAGTCTGTAACAGCTTCCAGCTGTGAGAATTATTCCTGTAGCTAGAGGTATTGAGGCTTATGCTTTGAGCTGTGGATGTCCCAATTCAATGCCTGGTCATTATAAAAGCCCTTTGTACATGTGGTGAATTTCATCCTTGGTGCCTAAAGGCTCTGTTCTGAAAATTGACATTTTACTATCCATGACACGAAGCTTACAGTATTTTCATGTTTTTATATAAAGTCAGATAGGACTAGTTTACCCACTCCCGTAGGAGAAGCTGGGGGAAGGGAAACTTTGTAAAGTTACTCTTGCATGATTTCTACTACTGTTCTCTCAGGTGGTGGGGTTTGCCTAGGCATCAAATAGGCAGGGAGTTTGTCCCCCATAAGGCCTCCAGTATCACGGCTTCACTGCCTGATATCCCACTTCTACAAGGACATTTCTGTTGCAAAGAGGGGTTTTGCACAAAAAAAGTAGGGCCTGAAGCTGGATTATGTCTTTAACAGACTGGTTAGTGTCCGGAGAGAGGACAGTGTGCATAACAGCCATTCCACCCAAGGATCCCCTACCTCATGGCATCTAGAAATGGAGCATAGTGCTACAGAGCAGGCTGAACTTCCCCCTAATCCCCAAAGGTTGTGGGAGATCTACTTGCACACTGGCTTCTTTCCATGCATAGATTCATGTGAGACAACCTAGCTTACAGAAACTGTTCTGCAAAAGTTACCAGTTGCATAATCCTTGTAATAATTAAAATACCTTCTCAGTGTTGTCTTCAGGATGTAAGAGGTTGTTTGTATTTGAGCAGTCATGATGTAGAACAAAATGAACCCACTCTGTTAGGAAGCAGCTGGAAAGAAAGTGTTAAATCAATATGCTAGATATATTTTAAAATACAATCCAAAAATAATCTATACAAACTGATAGGGAATGAAGGGGAAAGCAGAACTACAGGGATAAGCCAATATAGGAAGTGGTTGATCATGAGATAGAGATATTGTTGTGGTTGTCTTTTTGTCCAGGGTAACCAATTTCGAAGAATTGGGATTTTGTGAAGTAAGACTATTAATTATTTGTGTGTATTTGAACTTCCTGGGTCTATTTTCTAGGCTCATATGGCCTTGTTATATGCCACCAAAGTACATCCAGCTGTTAGAAAGGCATGGCCTTCTGAAATGGAAGATTGGTTAGGAATATTCCTTCTCTGTCTCTTAATGTTATAAATAAAAATGTCTAAATAAAATGAGAGGTGACTGACAAAGTTCCTATCTGTTCCACTTTCTGCAAACCTAGAATTGGACTGGTCTATGCTATAGCTTAAGTCGATGTAACTTATGTTGTTCAGGGGTGTGAAAAAGACACCCCCTCGAGCAACGCAAGTTACATCGACTTAAATGCTGTTGATGCTGACGCTATGTCAGCGGGAGATGCTTTCCCATAGATATAGCTTCCACCTCTTGCTCTCCTGTTGGCATTGGTGCAGCTGTGCTGATGTAGCACTGTAATGTAGACTTGCCCTTTGATTGAGGGTAGGCAAAAAATAGCATCACCTACCCACTAGTAAGTATGCCCAAGAGCCTGGTCCATTAAAGCATGAATCTACCCATTAAAGTGTGGATGTCAGAGCTGTACGCACCACTTCCGGGTATCAAGGCTGGAATGGGCCAAAGCCTAGTCTCACTGAAATCCGTAGAAATTTTTCAGCTTACTTCAATGGGACCAGAATTTGGCTCTAAATTAAAAAAACCAGGACGCAAGTAGGTGCATGTAACATTATCCAGTGAAAATTAAAGGCCCATGTTTCAAGTTGGAATGTGTATAGTAAAAAAAACAAATACAATCCAGTGTGAGAATAACAAGCTCTCCCTACCATTACGTGCTTGAATTTAAAATATATATTTATATACCTTAAAAGATACTTTACATAGGAAAAAGTGAACTATTGATGTTTTCATTGAACATATGATGCAGAGTCCATAATATATTGAATTTTGCTGGGACAATTCTACAGTTATTCTGTGAATAAGAACATTTTCACGAAGGAAAGTTTATTGTGCATAGCTTTTTCTGCTGCAATCATCTTAGTTGTTAGTAGCTGAAATTGGAAAATTGATTTGAGCATAATTGTCCATTTAAAACTAGACTTTCAAATTTCTTGAAAGTCTAGCTACTGTCAGGCATATCCTGGTGTGACTATCTTATGGTAGTTAATTGTCAGGGTAATGCCTTATATATAGTTCCTGATGACTACATTTTGTATTTGTTGCAATATTTCAAACCATCTCAGCACTGCAAACGTTTTGTCCCCAACTTATTTATTGCTTCTTCAGTAAATACTAATAGAATGATTCCTTTATTTTGTTTCCATTATAAATATAAAGATTAGTATGTGATCATTATGAATTTCTTTGTGCTGAATATCAAACCAGCCTCACTGTAAGCAATTAAACACATCATTAAAGAATGTGTGCAAGATAAAAGCACTAGTTTACTTGACTGGATGAATCCGAAACTGTCATTAATTTCTGCTAGTTTTACTATATTAGACATTTGTGCTTTTTTCCTCTTCATGAAAGTATAGTTGGTCAAATCACATCAAAAGTGCTTTTGTAATATTTTAATAGAAAACAGTATGGAATAAAATCTCATTTAAAAACAAACGGATTTAGTTTCAGCTCCTGAGCTGCTGTAAACTAACCCCAGATTCAGTGTTTTAAAAAAGATTGAGACATTTGCTTGGCTGGAGTGAAGCAGCTTTATGGAACATGGCTGATTTACACCAGTTGAATACCTGGCTCTAGAACTCTCATAAACATATTTCTTGTGATACTGGAAAGTTTTAGGATGTGATTTTGATTGTTAACCACCTCATTAAACTTCATGGGCTTAATCCTGTTGCTTTGATTTGTTCTGGATATAAAGTCCCCATTCATTTTTAATGAGCATTTTGTCCAGGTCAGGGTTGCAGAATTGGGCCCAACACATGGACTTGCAAATTTTCAATAGTTGAAAATAGGTTTCTTTCTACATTAACTCTTAAGATGGGTAGACCACTCATATCCATAACAGTACCGGTTCTTATGAACATCATGACTGGTATTGGTATCTCTTTAATGATGAGCTGTGTTCAGCCATTCAGCCCGGTTTCACCATTGCTAATGTACTCCCAATCAGATATGCTCATTCTCTTCTGTAATTAAGGGTGGGCTGGAAGGAGCTGCATTTGAGAGACTGCTAAAATTGTAGACATTTCTAAATGTGTGCATCTTAATAAGGTGATGAGCACTGGCTGGCACAGCAGAGATCTTAGTTTGGTAACTAGCATTCTTGTTTCAAAAGGCTGGGATTTTGGTGGTAACATGGGCCACATTGGGAAGCTCTTACACTTATAGGTGAATAGTTACTCACATGAGTAGTTCCATTGACTCTAATGAAACTATTTCTACAACGAACTGCTTGTCCATATGGGACCCCAAAATTGGCCTGATGAGGTTAGGGTATGGTTCCCTGTTTATTGTGCCTGAATATTTTTTTGCAGATGAAAATGTATAGATGCAGCAGGTAAGTGGCTAGTGCCCAGATCTCATGTCAAGGTAGATTTTATTAGTTTCTAGTTTATAATACATCCATTGGCTTCACGGTTTGAATTTACATAATAATGAAAGTTTCAGCATATTGTTATAGGTCAAATAAAGAAAACATTTAATCTTCCTGCATTCATCTCTGCATTTTCAAAGCATGTGATGGTCTGCAGAGACTGAAGAAGATTTAAGGCTATCAAAAATGAGCAAAGTATTTTAAGAGAGATTTTAATTCTACCAGTGGTTGCTAATAATTTTTGTTTCTTCTGTAAAGGTTAGAGCAGAATTGGGTCACAGTACATAACACAATTTAACTAAAGAAGAGATGTGTACATGGGATCCAAAACATAGGATTACCCCATATGTGACAACTATGTTATATTTTGAAACTTTCTCTGTGGTATCGGATGCTGGCCACTGGGAGAGCATCATACTGGATTAGAAGGCCCATGGGTCTAATCCAGTATGGCAGTTCCTATGCTCCCAACAGGTGCATGAAAATGGATAGAGCTACAAGATTATTATGTATCTCCTTTAAATATAGAAGTGCTGGGCTGCACAGCATGTGACTTACTACTGTAGTGCAATGAAGTTACTGGGAATCTTTCTATTTACCTTCTGTGGGCTTTGGATCAGCCCCATGATGCCACCGTGGAAACCAGGAGTAAATTTCTTAAATGCGGTAGGGTCTATATCGGAATTGAAATCAAAGCATCCCCATAACATCAAAAACAATCCCCTTTTGGTCCCCTTGGAATAAAAAACAGTGGTTATCAGGGAGGATAGTTTGTATTATAGCAACTCCCTGTTATTTATATTACAGTAGTACCTGAGCACAAGCTGCACCAACACATAAACCCACAGAGTTCACAATACAAATATACAAGACAGAGAAAGAGGGAAAGATGAGACAACAGTGAAGTGACTTGGTCAAGGTGTCACAAACTAGTGGTAGAGCTGAGAATAGAAATCACTTATCCAAACCCCCTAGTCTAGCATGTTGCTGCCTTGTGGGGCAGCCTGCAAAAGTTGCTAAGTAACTCATATTTCATGCTCTTTTTATAGATGGAGACACTAAAGCACAGACGAATTAAGTGATCTACTCTTGGTCTTGCACCAAGCTGGTAATTGGAATTCCATAGGCCATAGAAAGTTTTTCACTTGGTGAATGTTGTCTTCGCCCATCTGTGAAGTTGAAATAGTGTTCCAAACTTTCATTCCATAGCCATGTTAAAAAAAAAAACCACACACACAACAACAAAGAAAAGAAAATCAAGATTGTTTGATTTGAAACAGACTTACACAGAAAGAGATAGGTATGTGGTGCATTTTTTACTTCAGTTGAAATTTAGTTTAATTTGGAACAAGTAGGAGAAAGAGAAACCCTATAATGGTGTGGTAATAATACACAAATGGATAGATCAGAAAGCCACTTTAGGCAGCTTGGTTGGTCAAAAACATTAACTAAAAGATTCTGCTATTAAAATTCTATGTATATACTTGTAGTATTGAAATTCTGTTTTAATTTGAACATTAGTACCAAAACTGAATACAATGAGGATTGCAATCAAAACTCTGTTACAGAATCTGTAGGGAGTTGGAGCCTTGAGGTACAAGGCAGATAACAATTAGAGGAAGCCTCCTTGATTGACAGCCACAATAATTTCTTGTTTCTCTGGAAGTTGAAAAAGGTTTAAATAACTTTATGAATTTAATAACTGGCCTGACATTTCAGTAATGACTGCTAGTATTTTGTGTGAAGAACACTTCAATTTTAATTAATATTAAGGTTTCCAGAGTAGTCATCAAAAGGATTTAATAAGTCTAATGAAGAATGCTCAGTAAAATCAAATAGTGTGTACTGTAAATAAATGGCTTTTACACATTTCCTTATGGTGTTATAAAATGGTAAGAGCTTTTAAGAAAGTAAAAATATTACAGCAAGCCAAATAAAACACCAGCTTGTAGAATGATATTGAATTACTAGCTTATACCTTTTCAAAATACCAACATTTTGTGAATACACACTGGTTCTGTCACTCTGGTTATTGCACCATAGAATTTTCTTAATGTAGCAAGTCTAAGACCAAACTGACCTCTGGGGCTATGTGTCTAAACAGCTGATGAGTAATTACTGGGAACCTTTGAGGCATAGGCAAAGAAAGGAGTAGGCTATTAGGAGCACTTGTATTTGAGTTATGAGGTAAAGCAGATTGTTAGTTATTTTTGCTGTAGGGAAGAACTAAAGTACATCTTATTTCATTTAAAGGATAAAAGAAAATGAAGCTCTTGTACTTTCAGTTTTCTTTGCATTTTTGCCACGTCTATAGCATTTTCAAGTTCTTGTGCCTCAAAGAGCTAACACTGTTTTACACAAAATCATAACCTTGTGCAGAACAGCCATTTGTATCCACACCCTTGTTGTAAGGCACCAGGAGTGGCATTCAAGAGAGTAGTGTACAGTTAATGGGGTTGTCCCATCTGGGGTTCTCTCTGCTATAGGCACTCTCCCCTCACTTGTGTCAGGCTAGCATCTTTTAGACCACCACCACCGATGGCTACATTGAGCGTAGAGGTAGTTTCTCAATTCCACAGCAGCTGGAAGATGGGGGTCATATCTATCCTGGAGAATGGAAAACAGCTTAAATATCAGCTGCTACTGAAGGGAGTTGGTCTGCAGCGGCAACCCCATATTTTCAAACAAGAATGAATAATTGCATGGTGCTTCAGCCAGCAACTGTATTTGAGGCCCTGGCTATGACCTTGATAGTCTACAGTCTTTGGACCACGCATGGAAACCAGATGTAGCAGTATCCAAAAATGAAAACTGATCATTTGTTTTTAGGTTTCCTCCCCTAGGGGTTACGTAATCTTTGTTGTAAAGTTATGGCCTTGCCAGCCACTTTAAATGGATGTATTTTCTTTGTTTATGTGCTTTATATTAATGTTCTTGTTGCAGTTACTTTATTCTTATTTTTCTCTATTTTTCTAGAGTACAAAGCTATGACTCAATTTTATTCAGAAAGATGTTAAGAAAAAGCGTCAAAAGGTTGTATTGGCATTGTTATTTAGGTAATTGAAGGTTGCACCTGACAAATGAAATAAATTAATCAATCCTCCAAATGCATCTTCAGGGCCTTCTGACATATTAAAATATTTTCTTGAACAAATGAGAGGGATGTAAGTAGATATGATTTAAATATGACTGACAGGCATTGTAGAGAAATGAACTAATTCACAACACTATTTTTTAAAAATCTCTAAAAAGTGTCATGTGCTTATTTATCCAGCACTGTCCATCCCTATCCCATGCCCTCTTCTTTACCCTCATTTGTTATGTCATGCCTAAAGTCTATATTGTAACCTCCTAAGGACAGGAGCCTGTCAAATTATCTATCACATAAAATACTGAACACCTTTTAAGGTGCAGCACAAATAATGATACAAATTCTCTGCTGCTGTAATGCTATTGGCTTCAGTGGAATTACATCATCAGAGGATTTGATCCTCGAATGGATTGGCTCTGAAATGTCAATGCTGCACCACAACTCAATTATTTTACACATTATTAATCCTCTTGCATTTTAACAGAATAACTACAGGCTTCTATAAAAAGGGCTATTGGTGACATCTCAGTATGGAAATGTCCTTATTAAGCATTCTTAAAAATATATTTACTTCTGAGGAAACAGGTCAGTAGGTAATACTGAATTTATGAAAAACAGCTAGTTAGTCTTCAAAAAAGCCCAAAGTGCAGAACGTATGTAATCCTGATTACTTTGCCATGTTACAGAGGTTTTCTTAGATTTGATGATGACATCTTTGATTGGAAAAACTATTTAAAATTCATGTATTAACAGATAATTTTTAATATTCTAGATATTTACCTTGTTTTTCATATCCATTGCCTGAAAGTCTGCATTGAAAGAAGGAATGTTCTCCTGCTTCAGGATGCAAACTCAATACAAATACATGTTAATATAAATATCTGGTATTTTCTCATAGTGAATTATCAGTTTGATTCTTCTTAAATATGTATGACTGTGACCATTGATCCATCAGCTTTCTCTACATTTTTTCACCTTTGTTACTCTCGTAATGGTACAGTTCTACGGCCAAGGGTATCACAAATGGATGCCTAAAACTAGGGCACCAATCCTGCAATGAGTTCGCTCCCAATGGATCTGTGCATCCATGTGGAGCCCTACTTGCATTGTGGAATCAAGATCTAAGCAAGTGGCTTGACTTTTCCAAAGTGCTGAGCCACCCAAAAGGGAGCTGCTGGGTATTGCACACTTTTGAAACACTTATTTATGTAACTAAATATGAATTTTGAAGCATGCATTTAGGCATCCTTATTTTTAATCTTGGCCTAAATCTCATTGACAGCCTCCTGAAATAATTCCTGCAGAATTTGGAAATTATTCAGAGCACAATATTTTTATGTTCAAAATACAGGTAAACCTGGACTTTCAAAGCCCCAAATCTGAAATTCCTATCTAAATTCACATTTTTGCCTAAGATCCAATTTCACAATGTTACATATGTCACTAAAACCTTCATAAAATCAGGCTTTACTTGTATACATTATAGGACCAACTATCAGATGTTGTGAACATTTGTAAATATTGATGTTAATGTTACTGCAGTGCAATAACACAATTAGAATGTATTTCACAACTTATTATCATATACTTATATTCGTTACCATGGCCCTTTTGTGGTTAAGTATCACATTTGTTATTTCTGTTCTAAATGGTTATTTCACTTCTTTCTGAGTTCCAAGTTGTGGTGTACCTGTTAAGTTTAAAAGGTATGAACTTAGGAAAGCCCCTATGCCAACCTGCTTTAATGCATTCCCAGTGTTAAAGGTCACAGCCATATATCAATCTTATGCTTTAGCTCATCACCATCTATCTAGGTGAAAAGTCCCAAACATATGTATGCTAACCTTGCCTAAGCTCAACATAGAGGATGCAGGTCCCTTGTGTTACAGCCAAAATATACTCTAATATAAACCTATTATAATAAAACAAATAATCAAACCCATAAGAAAATAAGAAACTTATAAGAAAAGATATATAGACAAGCAAGCAGGCTATTCTTAGATGTATCTCATGTACCTGTTATGGACATCAGTTCATTGCCAGGACACTTCTTTGGTTGACTAATGTACCTGTGGTCAGAACTTCCCCTTAAACTCTCTTTTCAGCTCCACAAATACTTGGGGTTTTCTGTTTGGCCATTTATCTGTGCAAAGTTTATCTGTTCAAAGTTCATAGGCCTCAAGCCTTATGCTAATTTCCTGAAGCTAATGGACACAGGCCTGTAGGTTTCTTGCATTACTGCTGATATAATGTCAAGAAGTAAATATAATAAAGGCAAAGTAGCCCACTGGGCTACAGGCCTCTAGCCACTACCCTCATAAAAATAATTCATAATAATACTATAGTGACCCTCCATACTCAAATATACACTTTCTGCAACCTCATGATCATGTTTATTTGTGGTATATTCCATTTTTAACATAGACACGCAGTAGATAATTCTGTTTTTCCTGGAGAAAGAGGGAAAAACCACATTTTTTTTTTGAGGGGGAGAAAAAATGAACAGCCCACTCCCAAACATTCAGAAACCGTATCTTGTTATGTATAAGAATACTCCTTATTTTCTGTTATCCTGTTAAATACATTACGCTTAAAATTTCTTATTTTCACTGTGTAAATTGTGGCAATTACACGTACAATGTGTACAAAGGTAACATAAATAATTTTACAGGTTGATTCAATGCCAGTAAAAGTCTCCAGTATTGCTTCTCCTTAAAGGACAGCAAATGGAGTTCTCCCCTATCACCATCTCCCTACAGGCGAAAGCTTGTGTAGTGTAATATTTCCAAAAATCCAATCAATGAATCATGCCTTTTACCTTAGCCACACTGACTTTAATTGGATCACAACAAGAAAATAAAAGTACAAAATTATTACATTAGTGTTGTGAAATGTCCTTGTAGACAAGCTATAACTTCACTCTTTAAGTTCAGTTTCTGTTCCAACTCCAGCTGCAGTTGCTTCTAACTGATAAGCCTTTTGAATTGTGCTGCACAATTTCCAGATCTGAAAGGTACAGTATATTGCCCACAGTTGTTAAAGTTCCATACACCATACTGTAAATAGAAAACTTGTTCTTGCTGCCTGGGCTGAAAATCGAAGAAGAATAGATTGCTATTCAGAGGTATTTTCAGGGTCCATTTTTGGGTAGTTGGTTGGGTACACAAAAATGTCATCTGGAATTTACATATGATTGTCACCTGTACAATAGTGTAGCTAATGAAGTCTGTGCAAGCGTCAAGGCAGATAAAGCACTTCCTGAGTCTGCAGCTCATTGGAAATACTTTATCATATAACTCTCTCTACCTGTGACAAATGAAGTCAAATCCCAGACTGAATTTGTGCCTTCCAGAAAATAGACAATGTTACTGCTGCCTATTGTGCTAGGCTCTATTCAAAGGTGCATGTCATATCATTTGAACTGTTAGCCACATGAGACTAAGCCAATATCACAATATGTATTCCATATAATGTCACAGGTTAATGCTTTTTCTACTTTGAGAAGCTTGGGGACTCTATAAAGGCCCTTTACAATTTATTTTCCCAAAATAGTTCCTTTAATATTTTATTCTACAAAATGATTTACAAAGAGAAGACAGTGTTGCAATGGAAAACAGGAGTTGGTGGTTTTGTTTTCACAAAGTCCTTTGTTTTAGCCATTCTCCTTATTTATCTCCATAAAAGCTAGTAATGGGAAAGACCTGTTAGGTCATTCTGCCTAGTACTGAACACCTCCAGCAAAGTCCTTGAATACTTTAAATTCCCATTGAAATTTGTGCTTTCTGGAGCTGCTCTGGCAGATTGAGAACTTTAATCCATCCCCAAGAAGGTATGAGATTCTTTCCTGCATATATTCCTGTAGTACTTCCGTATTAAAGCATCTCTGTGGATTTTCCAGTGGCATGTTGCAGTCAGTATGTGCTTAATCAGAGCGGGAAGGAATACCCTAAGACAGTCTCCCTTTTTTATCTTTGGAATGTAGTTAAGGAACTGTATGCTTTGTTTCCTATGTGGACAGGGCCAAACTGTGTTAAGACCATGTTTGTAACTCATGTTTGAAGCCCAGCACGGATAGAGTCTTGGAGTCTTCCCAGCTTCAGATGGTCAAATCCACAGTGTGAATTCACATGTAGGCATTCATTTCAAGGCCATGTAACAAACTTTAACTTCTCTTTGAAAGAAAGGCATTTGTGGAAGATACAAAATGAATCCTTTTAGATGGTGTCTGTTTACTCACACAAGCCGCTCCATCCTGGTGGGTCTGATTACAAAGAAAGATGCTGCCTCTTCTGTACTATCTCACCTTCTAAAATCAACTTATTATGCACAAAACAGTATTGTATGGGCGATTGTTGGAAGATTTATTGTTATGCAGTGTTTATTTGAACAGTAGTTAACTAGGACCGGAAAATTGCTTGTTTTTTATTATTGCATCCAAACCCCGGGATATGTTTTACTAATTCCATAGTGATGTATAGTACCGAGAGAGAGAGAGAGAGAGATTCAGTTATAGTATAACAGGAACTTAAGCTTTTAGTGTTGGAAATAATGTTCTTTATCAGATAAATGAACTATTTAACTATATTTTTTCATATCAACTAATATAATACATTAGTTTTTAACGATAGTCATATCCCTTTGTTCTCTGAATTACATCTGTTTGCTAGTAATAGCATGTGACTCAAGAAGCAGTTTGAAATAACTTTTATGCTTCCCTGATGATTTATGTTCTATCTTTTTCCCCAATGCTAAAATGAGGAAGAGATTAAGTTTGAAAACAGTATTCTAATTTTGAAAATAATAAAGTCCGATTTTCTTTCAAACACTTTGGGATCTGTGTAAAATAAAGCATGGGGGGAAGTTTTTGGATTGTTTGGTTATTTTGTATCAGCAATAAACTTGCTCACATGGAGTATCATGTGTAGTGTGATTGAGGTCCATGGGACTACCTGTGGAATGAGGGCATTAGTAAATGTGAATAAAGGTATCACAATCACACCCTTAACTTGGGTTTAATTGTGGCTTTGCCACAAGCCCTGAGCCAGGAACCCCACATTGTTGCTCAATCCCTGGAACAAACCAGGAAGCACCTCATAAGATGGAACATGATTTGGTCCATAGCTTGTGTTAGTCAGACACTTGTCATATAAATTACAGAAGGAACAAGGAAACACCCTTAGTTTTATTGTCATAGTACCTGGAAAAGTGATTGTAACCTCAGAATTGTGCATACTCAAATAGGCAGGAAAACAGTGTGTTCATTTTCTTGGAGTAATGCTTTGATTTATGGAAAACTATTCTGTTTCTTGGGGGGACAATTAATACCAGTAGTTTGTTAACTGTTTGTTTGCCTGGCATTTGCAGAAGAATACTGTGACAAAGTTCCTCCTCTATCTTGGTGGGTCCTGCACTTATTGGTAGATTTTCTTGCCTCAGAGATTCACCATGTGGGTTGTGGAACAGCCCAGAGACCTTCCCCTCTGGAAGAACCCACAGTCCAGGTCAATTGGGAGGTTTGGGGGGAACCCAGGCCCGCCCTCTACTCTGGGTTCCAGCCCAGGGCCCTGTGGACTGCAGCTGTCTATAGTGCCTCCTGTAACAGCTGCATGACAGCTACAACTCCCTGGGCTACTTCCCCATGGCCTCCTCCAAACACCTTCCTTATTCTCACCACAGGACCTTCCTCCTGGTGTCTGATAACACTTGTGCTCCTCAGTGCTCCAGCAGCACACCCTCTCACTCTCCACTCCTTCTTGCTCCCAGCTCCTCACACTCACACCACAAACTGAAGTGAGCTCCTTTTAAAACCCAGGTGCCCTGATTAGCCTGCCATAATTGATTCTAGCAGCTTCTTCTTAATTGGCTCCAGGTGTCCTAATTAGCCTGCCTATCTTAACTGGTTCTAGCAGGTTCCTGATTACTCTAGTGCAGTCCCTGCTCTGGTAACTCAGGGAACAGAAAACTACTCATCCAGTGACCAGTATATTTGCCCTCTACCAGACTCCTGTACCCCACTGGCCTGGGTCTATCAGAGTACATGGAGTCTGTGTGCAGCTTTCCAGTTATAACAGAATCTTGAAGGATCATGTCAGGGTCATTTTGTACCTGAACCTGAACATCTGGGGTTTTACCTGCTCCAATGCCCATTGAAGCCATTGAAGGCCTTAGATTGGGCCTTTGGTAAAGTGTATGGCTCCTTAGTTGACCAAACTGCTATAGAATCATAGAATATTAGGATTGCAAGAGACCTCAGGAGGTTATCTAGTCCAATCCCCTGCTCAAAGCAGGAGCAACACCAACTGAATTATCCCAGTCAAGCCAGGCCTTAAAAACCTCTAAGGATGGAGATTCAACCACCTCCCTAGGTAACCCATTCCAGTGCTTCATCACTCTCCTAGTGAAATAGTGTTATCTAATATCCAACGTAGACCTCCCCCACTGCAACTTGAGACCATTGCTCCTTGTTCTGTCATCTGCCACCACTGATAACAGCCGAGCTCCATCCTCTTTAGAACTCCCCTTCAGGTAGTTGAAGGCTGCTATCAAATCCCCCCTCACTCTTCTCTTCTGCAAACTAAATAGCCCCAGTTCTCTCAGCCTCTCTTCATAAGTCATGTGCCCCAGCCCCCTGATCATTTTCGTTGCCCTCCACTGTACTCTCTCCAATTTGTCCACATCCTTTCTATAGTGGGGGGACCAAAACTGGACGCAGTTCTCCAGGTGTGGCCTCACCAGTGCCAAATAGAGGGGAATAATCACTTCCCTCAATCTGCTGGCAATGCTCCTACTAATACAGCCCAATATACCATTGGCCTTCTTGGCAATGAGGGCACACTGCTGACTCATATCCACTTTCTCATCCACTGTAATCCCCAGGTCCTTTTCTACAGAACTACTGCTTAGCAGTCTCCAGCCTGTAGCAGTGCATGGGATTCTTCCTTCCTAAGTGCAGGACTCTGCACTTGTCCTTGTTGATCCTCATCAGATTTCTTTTGGCCCAGTCCTCCAATTTATCTAGGGCACTCTGGACCCTGTCGTTACCCTCTAGCATATCTACCTCTCCCCCCCAGCTTAGTGTCATCTGCAAACTTGCTGAGGGTGCAATTAGTCCCAGCATCCAGATCATTAATAAAGATATTGAACAAAACAGGCCCCAGGACTGACACCTGTGGCACTCCACTTGATACTGGATGCCAAGTAGACATTGAGACATTGATCACTACCCATTGAGCCCAACAATCTAGCCAGCTTTTTATCCACCTTATAGTCCATTCATCCAAACCATACTTTTTAAACTTGCTGTCTAGAATACTGTGGGAGACCGTATCAAAAGTTTTGCTAAAGTCAAGATATATCACATCCACCACTTTCCCCATATCCACAGAGCCAGTTATCTCATCATAGAAGGCAATCAGGTTGGTCAGGCATGACTTGCCCTTGGTGAATCCATGTTGACTGTTCCTGATCACCTTCCTCTCCTCTAAGTGCTTCAAAATTGATTCCTTGAGGACCTGCTCTATGATTTTGCTGGGGACTGAAGTGAGGTTGACTGGTCTGTAGTTCCCTGGGTTCTCTTTCTTCCCTTTTTTAAATTTGGGCACTATATTTGCCTTTTTCCAATCATCCAGGACCTCCCCCGATCGCCACGAATTTTCAAAGATAATGGCCAATGGCTCTGCAATCACATCAGCCAACTCCCTCAGCACCCTTGGATGCATTAGATCTGGAGCCATGGTCTTGTGCACGTCCAGCTTTTCTAAATAGTCCTTAACCTGGTCTTTCACAACTATCTGTGAAGTGCTATGCTTGTTTTGAAGCATATGGCTAAAACCCTTACTTGAGTTTTGAGGAACATCTAATGCAAATCAAACAAATTGCTTGATGAATACTTACGGATATGTATGTTTTGTGTTTGAAATTATTTTCTTGACTTAAAAAGAAAAACCTTTAAAATGATGAGTTGAACTTTCCTGTCATACTATCTGAAGTAATTATATGAAGGATATTATCATTATAAAGTGAACTGCTCATGTAAGACTTTCCAATTTTCTTGTTAATGACACATAGCTATCCATAGACAAAAGTCTATGTACTGCATTTTGTTTATAGAACACTCACTAATAATTAATGCAAATAATAATAATAATCAAAGCAGAAGTGTCCACATAAACACCAACATACTTTACCCTTTTCCCTTAATTATAAGTATCATAACTGTTTTTCAAAGTATGTCCTGAGGCATGTCCTATTTCAGAAAATAACCCAATCTGTAATTAAATAATGGGAGGTGAAAATCAGTGAAGGAATTACATAATAAAACAATGTTATAAATGGCTTAAAACTGCTTTTCTAGAGTAATAGAATTCTTTGTCACTGAGCTGGTGCTTTCTTTTAAGTTAATATGTAATAAAAATACAACTATCATTTTATTTCTTTGAGTTGGGCAAGTGTTCACAAAAGTTCAAGATGGGACAGTTATCCTGCTGAGAATCAGTAAATGAGATATTTTAATAATTTGTGTGTGTATATATATATATTTATGTATATATACATATGGGAAAATATTTTTCTATTTTTAAAAAAGGAAAATTAAATCCAACAAGGTGTGGCCCAGGATTCTGCATGTCTTGTACACCTAAAATGCCTATTGGAGTCAGTTGGAGATTTGAGTATACAAGGAATGCAGGATTCTGGGACCCGGGGTTTGTATAGAAAAGGTGAGGACATGTTTAGTGTCCTCACATGAAATAAAGAATGTAGTAGCAACAAAGGGCCCTATTGCAACCTTTGAGTAGAGACTATGGTTATCCAACATATCTGAGACCAAGGATGAGGAAGGAGCCAGTTTTGTCTCAGCAGAATTGTTTCCTGTTCCCTCATCCCCTCCATAGGGCCCTCAGTTTAGGGTTTGCCCATGGGGAGAGCTGGGGGTGGGGTTAGAGACAGCTGGAGAAACAATATTATCTCCATCAGTTCCACTGAATTTTTGAATAAGGTAATCTATCTGTTGTGTGTAGACAGAGAACGTTAGCCTTAGGGTTGTCAATCTGCTATCTTTCATGAGCACTTTAATAGAAAAGTATAATTGACTTCTCGCAGTACCAATATAAGTTATTTGCACCTCTGACATGCTTGAGCTTATATTAGGCTTGTCAGGGGTGGGGATGGAGTGGAGTTGGGGTGGGGCAAGGGGGCGGGGAAAGGGGCGGGGGACACGGGTACCCACCAGTGCTGGAGAAAGTTGGCGCCTATGGTCAGAGTACTTAAAGGGGCAATGCACGTCTCCCACACACACGGTGTGTGTCTCTGTCTCTCCCTTCCATGCTGTCTCCCCTTCCTCCATTCCTGCTGCCTTGTAGAGTGTCAGGCTACATTAACAACAATGTGTTAACTCTTCAGGGCTCACCTGAGTGCTAATTCATCATTTAGCAGTAAGGTATTCCCTGAGAAATATCCCACCCTCTGACTTCACCACCTCAACCAAGCTTCACAATCATCATCACTGTGTACCAGTATTAAATTGTTTGTTTAAAACTTATACTCTCTCTCTGTGTGTGTGTGTGTGTGTGTGTGTGTATAGTCTTTTGTCTGGTGAAAAGAAATTCCCTGGAACCTATCCCCCACCACCTATTTACATTAATTCTTATGGGGAAATTGGATTCACTTAACATCATTTTGCTTAAAGTCACATTTTTCAGGAACATAACTACAACATTAAGTGAGGAGTGACTGTATTAATAAATCAGCTGTTACAGCCTCAAAACTTGAGAATTTTAAAGCACCTTGAAAACTCTCTAGTACTTATTCAGCATAAAACAATAAAGTGGGAACTTGCATGACTCTAAAGACTGAGCAGATTCATTTACTTAGTGTATTTTAATGCTCTGAAGTTTGTATCATGTATGTCCAGTATCAGGGGGTAGCCGTGTTAGTCTGTATCTACAAAAACAACAAGGAGTCTGGTGGCACCTTAAAGACTAACAGATTTATTTGGGCATAAGCTTTCGTGAGTAAAAACCTCACTTCTTCGGATGCCAAGAAGTGAGGTTTTTACTCACGAAAGCTTATGCCCAAATAAATCTGTTAGTCTTTAAGGTGCCACCAGACTCCTTGTTGTTTTTGTATCATGTATGGTTTCTGTAACATGAGTTAACTACATACTTTTACTATGGAAAATAGGCAGTTCTTTGATATTAAAAAGATATCATGCCACTTTATTAAATGTTATATATACCAAAAATAGATTAGTTTATATAAACTACAGAACTGTCAAACTCCCTTCTGGCAAACAAGTGGTCCTCCAAATGTCTGATTTTTTTTTAACTTAAGCGCACATTCAAGAATTAGATTTGCTTTGATTATATACCTTTGATTTATTATTCTATATCCACTTCAGATATGATTATATACCTTTGATTTATTATTTTATATCCATATTTTATATGCTTCTGTCTCTGTCTTAGGCTTTTTTTTAGTGCCCTTCTCAACACTATCTAAGCCCTGCAAAACTCATGCAATGTTTGTTTTTAATAAACACATGGCTCTATGGTAAATCACATAGTAATTCTTTGAGCTTTCATGTCCATCCCATATTGCTTAGCACAGTACCCTTGCAATCTAAAAGCCTGATGCAAAGTCCATTGAAGTGGATAGGAATATTTCCATTGACTTCAGTGAGCTTTGGATCAGGGCCTAAACACCAGAATTTATAAAGTGCTTAGTACCCGCCGTGCCTTGTAAGGCAGACCATATAAATGACTTTTTCTGTGGCTCATCCTGTTGGAAAGACAAAGCAACTCTGGTTTGGATAGCTCTAACAATGTGTACTTACAGCTTAATAATTACATTAGCAGCAATTTCAGGTTCAATAAAATATTCATTATAATAAATAATGAAGTATGATTATCTTCAGTTTTACAAAAATACTTGATTTTAGAGGTTATGGAAACTCAGTAAAATTGAGGTTATTTTGTTAGATTATTACACCAAAACCCAACAGTACTGTTTTTTTTTTCCTTTTTTTTTTTTTTTTTTGTTCTACAATTTCTCCAGGAAAACCTTATTTTGTTTCAGGAGGTTTCAACTGTGCAATATTGAGGATTGATATGGGAAATATGGGATTCTTTAATGTTAAAGATTTTGCTTCTTGCAGAAATGAGTCATGGACCTGTTCAGTAGGAGCTATTTCCAAATTTACTGATGAAATATCTTTGACAAAGATACCCGACATTCCTATGCTGCAGCTCTGTATTAGAGATGGCAAAATAATTAAAATCATTATATTTGAATAATCTCTTCTCATTGAGTGAAGAAATTTGCAAATAATTATTTTGTGGAATATATTTAAATCATCTGTTAAACTAGATGAATACTGAAAATAAAATCCAATGTTTTATTTGTCCACTGACAAGAAGAAAAAAAAACTCCTCAAGAAAATGACTGTTACTTGAGAAGCTTGAATCTGTATAATGTAGCATTATCTCAAACACCCATATTCCCTTTCCCAGGTTCTGCCATATTGCTGATACATTTCTTCATTTTTCAGATGGAGATTTTGGTTGAGGAAGCCTTCAGGTCAAAGTCTGATTATGCCAAAAATAAACATAGTATTTCTTCAAAAAGTTTACAGCAATGTGAGAGGCATAAGTGTAACCCTTCTGCCAGGGGGAGCCAGCAGCAACTAGGGCTGGATTCAGTATCTAGGGGTTTCTTTTCAACAATACAACACAAAACCGGCTCGAGCCCCCACCCAGTGACCTGGGATGATTACACCCCCTCCTCCCCCCCCCGGGGTGCCTCTAAGAGGCAATACTTCCCATTTCGCAAGCACAGAGTCTGAGTGTAGCAAAAACTTAATAAAAGGAGGGAAGTAATTCAGCAATAATTTGGGAAAACATTGCAACTAGGGTTCATAAACACAAACCATGAGCAAAAGACCCCCTTCCCCGCCAAGTAAGTTGGTCAATGTCCTTTTCCCCTCAGGTTCTTAAGTCCAGCAACCCAAAAGTCCCTTTAATGTGCCCGTCCCTTCTCTGTACCCCACAGTTGCTGTCCTTGGCCAGTGCAGCCGCAGAGTTCAGAGGTTCATCCGCAGCATTCACCTCCCACCTTACATGCTCTACTGCTCGGGCACTCGCTTGTCACCCTAACGGCTGATTGTCGTGCCTCTGTGGGGCTCTGCTCTGGCCCTCTCCACCAGCCACCCTGCTGGCCACTTGCCACGCCTCTCCACCAGCTGCCTAGCTGGCCACTCATCAAGATGTCTTCAGGGTCCCCCCACTTAACACAGCTCTCCGTGATTTAAGCTGTTAGTGCAGGAGCCTCATTGCTGGTGCGCTCTGGGCAATCTCTTCAGTGATTTCAGCTCTGCAGTATGTAACAAAACTCTCAACTGAATCTGAATTAGCTCTTTTATTATAGCATGGAGAGAGGAATGGTCAAATGGTGCCTAGGTCCCTTAAACAGGGCCCACACCACTAGGTACAAGTACCTGTCCCCACCCCCTCTCAACTCATTGGTCTTTGGAACCCATGACCCCTGCCTAGTGAGTGCCATTCAGTTGAGGGTGAGTCCCTCCATCGGGGTATGCCAGGTACAGTTCTGCTGCCCTCGGTTAACACAACAAGGATAACAATCCTTTATTATGCCTACCCCAATAACAAAGAGACTGGGGATCCAACCCCAACCCCAAGTGATCATTTGGGCAAGCAATCCCATCATGCTGAGCACTTAGGCAAGGTGAGTGTGTCCATGCAAACGAGATCAGCTTCTGAAGACTTTTTCCACAGCTCACCAGTAGATATCAGGGGAAAGCTCATTCAGACTCTTCTTACATAAGCAAAAGATGGAAAAGGCCAGTGCCCACTGAAGTAAAGAGCTGTACAGATGAAGCCATTTGTAGTGTGCAATAAGTGTTTTTTTAGTTTGGTCTACAAAACCTGTATTCCTGAATGCCGTCTATTGGCACCATAGCTATTAACTTATATTTACATATTTAACAGATAAAGAGCTATTTAGTAACAACTCCTGACCCATTTACATGTTAATTAGATTGCCCTAATGTAGTTTTTTGAAGTTCTGTACTAGCAGGGATATCCTAGCCTAGATGTGACTATTGAATAGAACTCATTTCATAGCGCTAGTGAGTTTATATATGTTTCCTTTGTGTTTTACGTTTTTCCATCTTGTGTTACTAGAATATCTCTAAATGAAGCTTCCTTTGCGGAGGGAGAAGAAAGAGAGGCTGCTTATCATGTTGCTGTAAAATCAGTTTGTTTTCTTTCACCAGCTGCTGATTAGAGGTGAAAGAAAAATGCTGTGTTTCGGGTTGGTCTTGGAGATCTTCAATAAATGAAGGGCCCAATACTGTGTGGTTTTGAAGCCTTCCAGATCATTTTCAATAGGAGTTGAGGATTAGGACCTTGTATGAGGAGCTCAGTGCTCTGCCCTAAAGTCCTGAATCAAAGCCCATTGAAACCAATGGAAAGACTCTGATTTCAGTGGGCTCAAGTCCAAAAGACTCAATTCTGCTTCCATTGAATTCAGTGGTAAAAGTCCCACTAACTTTAATAGGAAGTGGATCAGATTTTAAGTGAGCAAATAGGAAATGTACCCTTCTCTGCACTACAAGATGTTAATTAATAAAACATGTTTACTGTCTGAGACCTTTGTGGTATAAATAGATCAGGTAACTTTTTTGTTTGCATGCAGACCTTATTATTCACAATATGTATCACTTTCAACGGGAGAGATTATATAGTAGGTTTATATACTAAGAGAGTATTCAGAATGAAAACATGTTGCATTTAATTATTGATATTCACATTATGTTGTTTTTTTATGCAGGTAATTACATTTAGTCACTAAAATACAACACTTTAGTTACTGCCATGCAATTTTAATGTTTTTTTCAGTTTTGTAGGCAACAAGCCATAAATTCGAAAACAAATATGATATTACTGAGTTTGACTTAATGTACTTTTTAATATTAGAGTATTCTGTGAGTCCATGTAGTATCAGCATATGGATGTGCATATATATGTCCTATAATTAGGGCTGTCAATCGATTAAAAAAATTAATCACAATTATTCGTGCAATTAATTTCACTGTTAAACAATAATACAATACAATTTATTTAAATATTTTTGGATGTTTTCTACATTTTTAAAATATAATTGATTTCAATTACAACACAGAATACACTGTTCACAGTGCTCACTTTATATTTATTTTTTCATTACAAATATTTGCACTGTAAAAAGCAAAAAAAAATAGGATATTTCAATTCACCTAATACAAGTACTGTAGTGCAATCTCTTTATAATGGAAGTTAAACTTACAAATGTAGAATTATGTACAAAAAAAAAAACTGAATTCAAAAATAAAACAATGTAAAACTTTAGATCCTACAAGTCCATTCAGTCCTACTTCAGCCAATCGCTGTGACAAACAAGTTTGATTACAATTTGCAGGAGATAATGCTGCTTGCTTCTTGTTTACAATGTCACCTGAAAGTGAGAACAGGCATTCTCATGACACTGTTGTAGCCGTCATTGTAAGATATTTACGTGCCAGATGCGCTAAAGATTCATATGTCTCTTTATGCTTCAACCATCATTCCAGGGGACATGAGTCCATGCTGATAACGGCTCTGCTCGATAATGATCCAAAGCAGAGCAGACCAACGCATGTTCATTTTCATCATCTGAGTCAGATGCCACCAGCAGAAGGTTGATTTTCTTTTTTGGTGGTTCGGGTTCTGTAGTTTCCGCATCTGAGTGTTGCTCTTTTAAGACATCTGAAAGCATGCTCCACACCTCATCCCTCTCAGATTTTGGAAGGCACTTCAGATTCTTAAACCTTGGATTGAATGCTGTATCTATCCTTAGGAATCTCACATTGGTACCATCTTTGCGTTTTGTCAAATCTGCAGTGAAAGTGTTCTTAAAATGAACATGTGCTGGGTCATCATCCGAGACTACTATAACATGAACTATATGGCAGAATGCAGGTAAAACAGAGCAGGAGACATACAATTCTCCCCCAGGGAGTTCAGTCACAAATTTCATTAACACATTATTTTTTAACGAGAATCATGAGTATGAAAGCATGTCCTATGGAATGGTGGCTGAAGCATGAAGGGGCATATGAATGTTTAGCAATTCTGGCACATAAATACCTTGCAATGCCGGCTACAAAAGTGCCATGCTCTCACTTTCAGGTGACATTGTAAATAAGAAGCAGTCACCAGTATCTCCCGTAAATGTAAACAAACTTGTTTGTCTTAGCAATTGGCTAAATAAGAAGTAGGACTCAGTGGACTTGTAGGTGCTAAAGTTTTACATTGTTTTGTTTTTGAGTGCAGTTATGTAACAAAAAATAAAATCTACATTTGTAAGTTACACTTTCAGGATAAAGAGATTGTACCACAGTACTTGTATGAGGTGAATTGAAAAATACTATTTTTTGTTTATCATTTTTACAGTGAAAATATATGTAATAAAAATAATATTATAAAGTAAGCACTGTACACTTTGTAATCTGTGGTGTAATCAAAATCAATATATTTGACAATGTAGAAAAACATCCAAAATATTTAATATATCAGTTGGTATTTTATTGTTTAACAGTGTGATTAATTTTTTTAATTGCAGTTACTTTTTTTTAGTTAATTGCATGAGTTAACTGCGATTAATCGACAGCCCTACCTATAATATGGTAGTCTTTAATATTGTATGGGATCTAAACAAGTTTCTTGCCAGTCAAGAGTAAAACATGTTTCTTGTTGAGATTACTGAAGACTTATTTGAGTAAGAATTCACATTTTTCTTTCCTGCCACGGCCTTTCTTCTTTGTGATTCCGCCTGGCTTTGGCCACCATGTGTGGAATTCCTTAGAAAGAAGTCACTTAGTAGGCCAAATTCTGCACACAGCCACCTGGTAGAAAACTTGTGGGAGCAGCACTGGAAGTACAGAACATAAATCGCTGGCCATAATTTGCTATCTCCCAATACCTCAAAGACTCTTCTCTTGAGAATCACAAAACAGACTGTGTGTTTTTATGTACACCCCTTAAACTGCAAGTGGTCAGCATACAGTTTTGTCTTGCATTTGCATGGATTTGTGGGCTCCTTTTGCACTGTATATGTGTGATTATGACACTAACCAGAATATGGTCCAATGGCTACACTTTGATGCAGATGCACTGGAGCAGGGGTTCTCAAACTGGGGGTTGGGACCCCTCAGGGGGTTGCGAGGTTATTACATCGGGGAGTCGCGAGCTGTCAACCTCCACCCCAACCCTGTTTTGCCTCCAGCATTTATAATGGTGTTAAATATATAAAAAATGTTTTTAATTTATAAGGGGGGGTCAGACTCAGAGACTTGCTATGTAAAAGGGGTCACTAGTAAAAAAGTTTGAGAGCCACTGCACTGTAGATTCACTGAACAGAAATTGTTAAGTAAAAGGACTCTGTGTTCATGGGCATGTTTGTTGTAGTTTTTTTCCATGTAAGCATTTGTTTCATAAAACCTAAGTGTAATATAGCTATAAACCCAGGACCCTGTTGTTGATTCCGCAAAGTCCGCTTTGCCTAGGGTTACTATATTTAAAAATTAAAAAAAGAGGACACTCCACGGGGGTCTGGCCCCGCCCCTTCTTCCCCTCTTCCCTGCCCCAACTCCACCCCCTCCCCTGAGCGCCCCGCATTCCCCCTCCTCCCTCCCAGCCACCCGAAACAGCTGCCCGAGCGCTACTGGCTTCACGGTTTGCCGGGCAGCCCCCAGACCTCCAGACCCTGCGCCCCTGGCTGGACGCTTCCCCTCCTGGGCTCCGGCTGCGCTGGGGAAGCACCTGGCCAGGGGCTCAGGGTCTGGAGGACTGGGGGCTGCCTGGCAAACCGCGAAGCTGGTAGCGCTCGGGCAGTTCGGCTCTTCAGCTACACAAGGCTGAGGTGTCTGGGGGGAGCAGCAGCAGCCGCCACCGCGGGGGAATCCGCCTGCAGCTCGCAGCCTGCTGGAGCTGCTCTAAGGTAAGCAGGGGACTAATATTTTCCCAGACATGTTCGGTTTTTTGGCAATTCCCCCCAGACGGGGATTTGAGGACCAAAAAGCCGGACATGTCCGGGAAAATCCGGACGTATGGTAACCCTAGCTTTGCCCTATGGTGACCTCCAGAAGAAATACTCCACTTTGAAGCTTCCAACCCCGTCTCTTAAATATTAAACACAAAATTCAGATTTGTGTGCTCACTACAACTGTAATAGCTGCTGTGAAAGGGGGGTTGCGAGAGTCAGAAGGGTTGCTTCTATGTCTGCAGTTGAAGATGGACTGGAGTAGCACTAAAAGTTTAATTTCACTCCAGGAAAGAGTCTGTGAAACTGCCAAAGCCACATGATATGATATCTGAGTTGCCAGTTACCCTCCGACTCCTTTGTTTGCTAACCTTCCAATACTCTTTCAGCCAGCCCTTAATTGGTAAAACAGCGAATTGCAAATGAAACCAATGAAGCAGAACCTGTGGGCTTGATTAAGATTTCATACCAGTGTAAATCAGTATGTAAAGGACTGTTGACCCTTACTAAAACTCAGTGGGTGTGTTTTGGTTGGCTAGCTCCCAGTACCAAAAAGAAAGGGGAAGGGTCGAAGGGAAATCAGGACCCTGAGACCGACAGTCCCCAGGAACAATGGGGAGAGGCCAGTGCTCCAGGTCAGCTGAATTGACAGGTCAGGCAGGCTAATCAGGGAGTCAGGAGACCAGGGGGTCCCATCCACCGTGTGAGCTGAAATTGCCTGTGTCAGAAAGAGTGGGGTAAAGCTAAGGAGAAAGCAGGGGACCAAGCTAAGCTGGGGAGCAGAGTTACAGAAGCAGCCCACAGAGCAGACCTGTGCTGGGAGGAGAGCGGCAGGAATCAGAGCCACAGGGACCAGAGAAGCAGTCCAGGGAGCTGGAGGCAGAGCAGCACCAGTGCTGAGGCAGAGTGGAGCTGTGGCAGTCCGGAGCCAGGTGCAGTGAGCAGCTGGAGAGAGCGAGGAGAGACCCTGGGCAGCAGACCCAGTGCAGGGAGACACCCCTAGCCAAGATGACTTTCAGGCCAGTCTTGGAGGGGGATCATAACCCCGATGGAGCGGGCACGACACTGGAAAGGAGGGTCCTAGAGCCTGAGGGTGTGTGGCCACCCCCAGAGCAAGTGTCTGACCTGCAGCATCCCTGCACCACTGCCAGAGCCTGAGAAGGAGGCCTGGACTTGTGAGAAACAGACTGAACTTCCCTTACATTCCAGAGACGCTGGTTGTGATGTCCCCGTGCCGCAGAGCGGGGTTATGTGTTTTCCTTTCACCTTTCCCATTTTTTCCTTATTTTTTAAATTTGATTGCTGTTTAATAGATTGTATTTCCTTTGAACTCTATGTAACGATCAGTGGGTCAGGGAAGCATCCAGTGCAGAGAGAGCACCACAGAGTGGGGACACCCTAGACCCTGACCTAAGTGACCACAACAAGGTTGGGGGTCAAGCCCCACAGGAATCCTGGACCCAGCCTTGTTGGGGTTACTAGGACTCTGCCACACAGGAGAGTGGAAGGGGAATCCTTGAGGTCAGGCAGGCTCCTGGGTAAAGGAAGTGGGAGCGAGGACTCAGATCCTTTCCCTAGCCCATTTCATCGGGGTAGTGCGTAAGCCAGGAAAGTTCCCCACAATAGCAGGACCATTGCCCCGCTTACAAGTAGTAACTCAATCCAAGTCAGTGTGCCAGTAGTCACACAATGGGTGTAAACCCCTGGTTTTTTGTTTGTTTGTTTGTTTACAATTAAATACATGTATATACCGAAACGTAAAACCCATCATATTTCCCTTATGCCTCTCACTAAGGGTTTGGTTTAGTTAAACTCCTGAGGTGGTTGCTTTCTGAGGCACAGCAGACAATTTAATAAGCCTTTTTTGTTGTTGTTTAAGAAAGGAAAGTAGCTAGTTCACTCCTTTGAAATGTTGGTCCCCAGCTAACAGATCTGTCATCTTGTCAAAGAGAGGAGTGTCTGTCAGAAAGCATCTCCCTCATGCCCCTGTTGCTATTTGGAAATTTCAAGGCCTTGTTAAGGTTCATATTTTTCTCCCTCTTTCTGCAGAGCCTTTATTATATACTTTAATTTAATGTTGCATAATTTTTGTTCATTTTCCCCCACTTTGGTTTAGTATTTATTTTCTGTAACCAACATTTTCGTTGTAAGGTCAGTCTTTGAGCAGGGGATTGGACTAGATGACCTCCTGAGGTCTCTTCCAACCCTGATATTCTATGATTCTATTACCTACTGTATGTTTAAGAAAAACAACATCAATGTATTCAATTTTTATGAAAAAGAAATGTATTTCACACATCAAGGCAATTCATTAATGATCTGTTAACAAATATGGAATCCTATTCTGGTCCATGCTTTAAGAAACATGAAATAGAACAAAAGGCAGAGTTAGTTAGGTTTGCAAACAATTTTTGCTATCATATACTTAATTATTTTCCCGAAATGTATGTATCAGAACATTCCTATTACATCAATGAAAGCCAACATAAATCAGCTACCGGGTCAGGTTCAGTCCTGCCTTATTTGGGTCATCGGCTGGCATAAAGCAGGTTACAGAGCCCCTTTCAGCAAAAATCTTCATTGGTAGAGATATTGTTTAGTGCTGCCTTCAAATGAAATCTACCCTAACTAGTAATGGAATGGGTTACCTAGGGAGGTTGTGGAATCTCCTTCCTTAGAGGTTTTTACGGTCAGGCATGAGAAAGCCCTGGCTGGGATGATTTAGTTGGGGATTGGTCCTGCTTTGAGCAGGGGGTTGGACTAGATGACCTCCTGAGGTCTCTTCCAACCCTGATATTCTATGATTCTATGATTCTGTTAGAACCCCTGTGGGGAGTGCAGCAGTGTAAACAGGCATAGCAGCTCTCACTGTTACAGATGGTGTAATTTGCTAGGCTAGAGGACAGAAGTCCATCCTGCTGGTTACTACCAAAACCAGAAAGACTTAAGCTTTAATCCATTAGAGGCTGTTTAGGGATCTGAGGCAAAAAAAAATCTGTTTGGGGATTGGTCCTGCTTTGAGCAGGGGTTTGGACTAGATGACCTCCTGAGGTTCCTTCCAACCCTGATATTTGTTCTTTTTTACTTAAAGGTGTGAAGGTCTACAACTGTAATGCCATTTAGCAGCTGTCACATCATTATTCTTGTAGCAACTGTTTCCAAAAATATGCAATTTATTTTGTAATTAAGCCTAACTGATGTTGACACACATTTTTGCTTCACACAGGAACATAAAATATTCACGGCATTTACTTGTAAATTTGGAGCTATGAGTAGAGTTATATTCTAGGTTTATGACCTTATAACTGGAACACCAAGCCCAGTGACCAAGAAAATTTGGGTGCCCCAAGGAAAGATCTGGGAAATTGACTTTACACCATTGTATTGTGGCTTGCATTTCCCACATTCAGGAAAATTAGATGATGGATGTTAAGACACTGACATTGCTTCATCCTCCATATAATGCATATTCATCACTGGCTCACAATGCAATGTTATTGCATGTTAATGCTGAAATTAGTTGTGATGACAAAACATGCAAAACTTGATCTGACCTTACTGTACTAAATGTCACTGCTGGATTAGGCACCTGATAGCTCAACAGGTAACTCAGCCCAGCCACTGAGGATTTCTATTTTGTTATATTTTTAAGGTATGGTGGGATAAAAGAAGGGCTCCCTAGCTCTGTAATATACAAGAGCTTGTTGAGAGATAGTGTCTGTCTTTGTGTATTGACTTCTGAGATGATTTTAGTTTAGTTTTTGTTATATTTGCTAGGCCAGCAGGGAGAAAAATGTCAAAGAGCTGAAGTATTTTGACCTGAAAGAGTTCTGCCTCCTAAACTTAATTTCAGTTCTCTCATCTATGTGACTCTCATCTCATATTACCTGTAGTGGAAATGTTTGAGATTTCTAACTCACAATGGTATATGAGATTAATTGATCACTAGTACACTTACATCCAACAAAACAAACTTTAAAAAAAAGCAACTACCAAAAAAAAACCCCAGCCCCACATTAATTGCTTTTGATTCAGAACACATACAAAGGACAACATGGTATGTACTTTGTTACATGGAGGGAGGAATCGTGATATTCCTGTAAAGCTGTATGTATTAGTGCAGTTGAACAAAAATCATTAAGCCTATCTATTGTTAATGTCTGATCATTCATGTCATTACTCGGAGGTGCTGCAGAACTCATTATAGAAAACTCAAGGAATGGGAACAAATTCAAAAACCAAAACTGAATTTTGTTGAGTGCATAATCCATTGTTGTATTGATTGAGGAAAAAGCTACACAAGAATAAGAATTCAGAGAATTACCTTCAGAGATTTTACTGAAAGGTCATCTGATGGGACACATTAAATAGACGTTTGTCAGTCATGGCTGCACTGATTTGATCTTTCCAATAACAATTCAAGCTGCTTTTTCCAATAACAAGGTGTAGAGTTGCTGATTTGGCTTTTTATTTTCTTCCTCAAGGAAAATGTCATTAAATTAAAATTTAGTCTTGTATGTTTAAAGAAGGGCATGATAGACACAAAAACCGTTAATCTTATTAAAACCTTTTTCAAATCTGTGTAAACTGTGGATCTCTTTACAGTATTAGATTATAAAAATATTTTCAGCATTACAAGTTCAAATGAATACCCTTACATTTTTCTGCATGCCTTTGTGTGTGTGTGTGTGTGTAAAATATATTATACCATTTGATAGAAGTAGTTTGCAGTGAATAGGGTGGACCCATACTGTACCGTATGCCTTGCAAGTTTACATCTTATCAAATATGTAGTGTTTATTAAGGCATTAATCATATGGTATAGGTATGACACAAGTTGATGTGTGGGGAACTTCTCTCTTAAAAATATTTGTAGTGATTTCTTATTATGGTTCTGTTCTAAACACAGACTTCCATAAATCTGTACCAAACAAATTTTGTTTGAACATTTTAGTCCTTTACTAAATATTTATTAAATGGGATCTATAGCATTCATAAAATCTACTTCCTAATGCAATAAAACCTCAGCAAACGCAGTATTTTAAATTTCTTTGTGCAGAATGAGCCATATTCTCCCAGCCTCACCCACTCACTGAAGCATGTGAAGCCTCCAATACATACTGCTACCCAGGACTGGCTTCAGGGTTTTTGCCGCCCCAAGTGGCGAAAAAAAAAAGAAAAGAAAAAAGCCGCGATCGCAATTGCTATCGGTGGTACTCCGACGGCAGCTCCATCATGGCGCTTTCTTCTTCGGTGGGAATTCGGCGGCAGGTGCTTCTGTCCGAGAGGGACCCACCGCCAAATTGCCGCCGAACAGCCCGACGTGCCGTCCTTTCCCTGCTTGCTGGACTGGTGCCTGGAGCCAGCCCTGCTTCTACCAGTGTAATGTTGTACTCTGCCTCCAGGATTGTGATTTAAATCCAAATTTTTTAAGCCCTGAAAACCAGTACAGCAAATTCTGGATATCTTAGTGTATGGTGTAGCAAGTCTCTTCTTATCACCTGTTTCTGACACACTAGGCTGGGTGTGGGCAGACTTAGTATGTGCTGTACTTTGGGCTATGCCAGAGATTAGAGGAATTAGTCAAAGAGGTACAAAAGGACAAATTTTCCCTTCAGTTACTCCTATGAAGCCCCTCCACATTGAAACTCTAGGCGTATCTGAAGGCAAAATGTGTCCTCCACTGGGTGACATGAGTACAACTCCCACTGAAGTAATTTCACTTGTTCAACTAGTAGGAGTTGCAGTTGTATAACTGAAGGAAAAATTGAGCTCAAAGGTGAGGTTGAAAGAGATGCTGTGCTAGATGTTAGACCTGTAAAGCTCATTGTGGCCAAAATGTGTTCATTTGTTAGTAGCTATATGGACTTAAATATATTTTGTCATAGATGAAATCCACCTAGGTGAATGTTTCAATACAAGTAAATAAAATAAATGAAATAAATAAATTAAAGGAAAAGGTGAATGATGTAGAAACTTAGTACTGTAAAGTAATAAATGGAAACTTCTGATAATTATGTAAAATATGTAAAATTATGTAAAATTATGTAAAAGAATATGTTCATCTTATATCCACATCTGTGCATGGGATCAATTTATCTGCCAGTCTGAGCACTATAAGCACAACTTTATGAAACATGTCAACAGATGTATACATATGAGACAGATAGTCTTTGTAAAATCTGCCCTGATTGTATCTGGTCCCATACACCTTACCCATGAGATTCCCTGGAATCTGAAGAGAAACAATAATGTTGCTGTCCCCAGTTCTCTCAGGCTGATGTTCTTGGCACAAAGTCTGCATCCATAGAGCTGATGGCAGGTCCAGTTGTGATAAGGCCCTCCTTGTCAGGTGATCGTTCCCATTCGTACTGACCATCAGCCCCTGCCCATGATTTGTGCTTCCTCTATGGATGTATTAACTCTGGGCTTTATAGCTCTGCTCATTTTTTTTTGTTAACAAAACCACCCATTTCATGATGCATTTCTCCTGCCCTTTGTTTATCAGTGAATGCCGGGCATAGGAAGCAACCAGTGTGACAAATGCAATCAAATGGTATCTGTCTGAAATGGAGGAAATATTATGCCCAGTTTGGAAGTTCATACTATGTAGATCTGACTATATTTGAGAGAGGCACTGTATGAAGGCAAAATTAGGCTTGAAGAGGATTCTGCTGTGTGCACAATAACCAGAAATATGCATGAGCTTCAGATGGATCCTCATGCCCTTACTCATGTCCTTGTAGGACTTGTCCATCATCACAATGGATTTGGTTCACCTCCTTATTTCTGCAGACAATGACCAATAAATAACAAAACTTTGCTTCTTCCTTGATCTATACAGTGAGACAGTGGGTCTGTATCACCCACACTGGGATAGGAAATGAGCCAAACCTACCTATCTTTTATAGTTGCTATTACTGTAGTATCTGAGCACCTCACAATCTGTAATGTAGTTATCCTCTTGACGCCAACGTTCGGTAGGCAAGTAGTACAGATGGGGAACTGATGCACAGAGAGACTAAGGGCTAGAATTACAAAGGGACTTAGATGCCTAACTGCCACTCCCAGTGCCTAAATCCCAGAATCAGGCCCCATTGGGATTCACACAGGCCATCCAGCAATTTCTGAACACCATAGGCGCATAAACTCACTTGGTGCCTACATTTTTGCAGTGTAAATTCCCACACTTCTACCTGTACATGTGTACAGTGCAGCCTCACACTGGGCAGCATGATGATTAAGAACCAGAGAGAGGTACAAATGGGGGAAAGATTGGCATCTGTGGGCTCCGATCCAGTAAGTGTGCTCTGTGTTCACCTACCGGATCAGGCCCTAAAGGTGAAATCACATAAAATTCCCCTCCCACCAAGGGAGGCGAGCTGTATGAGGATCTCCCTTATAATTTTTATTCCAGTATAATATAAGCGTACTCAGCAGGGATGTGGAAGACCGTCAGATCAATTCCCCCTTCCACCTGAGGAGAAAAAGGGATTTGAACAGAGATCTGCCACCTCTCACCTGGACAAAAGATGGGAACTGGGAGTCAGGGGAGTTCCCTAGCCACAGGGCTATAGGATATTCTGATGTGGGGCTCCCTTAGTCTCTCTGTTGAAGCTGTTCTGTTGTGAATAAATAATGAAAGAGTCATTGAGCCAGAGGTTGGGAGAAGGAGGGGAGAGCACTTGGAGGAGAGGAAGGTGATCAGGAACAGTCAACATGGATTCACCACGGCCAAGCCATGCCTGACCAACCTGACTGCCTTCTATGATGAGATAACTGGCTCTATGGATATGGGGAAAGCCGTGGATGTGATATATCTTTGACTTTAGCAAAACATTCAATATGGTCTCCCACAGTATTCGTGCTACCAAGTTAAAAAAGTATGGCTTGGATGAATGGACGATAAGGTGGGTGGAAAGCAGGCTAGATTGTCGGGCTCAACACGTAGTGATCAATGGCTCAATGTCTAGTTGGCAGCCGGTATCAAGTGAACTAACCCAGGAGTCAGTCCTGAGGCCAGTTTTGTTCAATATCTTTATTAATGATCAGGATGATGGGATGGATTGCACCCTCAGCAAGTTCGGAGATGACACAAAGCTGGGGGGAGCGGTAGATATGCTGGAGAAAAGGGATAGGATCCAAAGTGACCTAGACAAATTGGAGGAAAAAGAAATCTCATGAGATTCAACAAGGACAAGTGCAGAGTCCTGCACTTAGGATAGAAGAATCCCATGCACCGCTACAGGCTGAGGACCGATTGGCTAAGCAGCAATTCTTCAGAAAAGGATCTGGGGATTACAGTGGACGAGAAGCTGGATATGAGTCAAGAGTATGTCCTTGTTGCTAAGAAGGCTAATGGCATATTGGGCTGCATTAGTAGAAGCATTGCCAGCAGATCGAAGGAAGTGATTATTCCCCTCTATTTGGCACTGGTGAGGCCACATTTGGAGTATTGCGTTCAGTTTTGGGGGCCCCCACTACAGAAAGGATGTGGACAAATTGGAGAGAGTCCAGCAGAGGGCAACGTAAATGATCAGGGGGATGGGGCACATGATTTACGAGGAGAGGCTGAGGGAACAGGGTTTATTTAGTCTGCAGAAGAGAAGAGTAAGGGGGGATTTGATAGCAGCCTTCAACTACCTGAAGGGGGGTTCCAAAGAGGATGGAGCTCAGCTGTTCTCAGTGGTGACAGATGACAGAACAAGGAGCAAAGGTCTCAAGTTGCGGGAGGGGGGGGCGTCTAGGTTGGATATTAGATAAAACTATTTCACTAGGAGAGTGATGAAACACTGGAATGGGTTACCTAGGGAGGTGGTGGAATCTTCATCCTTAGAGGATTTTAAGACCCAGCTTGACAGATCCCTGGCTGGGATGATTTAGTTGGTGTTGGTCCTGCTTTGAACAGGGGGGTTGTACTAGATGACCTCCTGAGGTCTCTTCCAACCCTAATCTTCTATGATTCTATGAGAGCAGACATGAGGATAACTCTATAGCAGGGATTGTCAACCTTTGGCACACAGCCTATCAGGGTAATCCGCTGGTGGGCTGCGAGACATTTTGTTTATGTTGACCATCCGCAGGCACAGCCCCCTGCAGCTCCCAGTGACCACTGTTTGCTGTTCCTGGCCGAAGGGTGCCTACCCTTACTCTATAGCCTGGTGGTTCGAGCAGTCATCTGAATGTAGGGAGACCCATGATCCACTCCCCCTACTACAACTATTTTAATTATTTATTCACATTGAAATATCTTCAATAGGAGAGATGGAGGGACTTTACGTTAGAATATCCGATAGCTCAGTAGCGAGGGCACTCAGCTGAGATGTGGCAGATCCCTGTTCAAATCTCTTCTCACCCTCAGGTGGAGGAGGAAGTGAACTGGAGGTCTCCCATATCCTAGGTGAGAACTCTAGTCAGTGGCCTAAAAATGATTTGGGTCATCCTGCTGCAGTGGCAGCAAAAATGACATAGGCACCTAACACCAAAAAAGGGTTTGCAGTTGAGAATCCCCCCTGAAATGTGGCCACTCTAGCCCTAGGACCATGGTGCACTGTGGGAAAACTTTACTGCCCGCCCTGTGTGTTACCAGGAATCAGCTCACTTTGCAAAAGTCTTGATCGGTTCACTCTCCATTGCAAACCCAGAAGTCTCTCTGATAGTGTGCTTGCAGATCAGTGATCAGAAGAGGATGGATTAACAACACTTCCCTGAGCTGATGCTGTTCGCAAAGGGGGGTGACTTCCATTTTCAATAGAGTGGACTGCAGATTGTTGTGATAAAAGGACTAAGGAAGTTGTCCCACAGAATTCTGGGATATTTCTGGCTGACTTCCATGACCAGAGTCAAACGTGGTTGCATATACACTGGCAAACAATAGGGCTCAGACCCTTGGTCCTGTTTTAACTTGAACTTGAACCCTCCAACCCTGCAGGGACTTGGGACCATTGGTCTGAGCCCTGGATTAGCGTAATTGGAGTATATAGATGCAAGGGAGGGTTAGGCTTGAGCCCAGGCTCAAGCACAGCTTTACACTGTAGTACAGACATACTCTAAGAAGGGCATGGCTTAGGCCTTCTCCTCAACATCTCCCATTGGTTACCATAGGCAGGATCTTCCTAGTGTGCTGGGTTTTGTGAATCCCGTTTGGAGGTACCTACCTCTCCCTGTTCATTGTATAGAGAGCCGAGATGTCTAACTCAGGTTTTATCAATTCCAGCAATTTTTAGGTGCCTAAAAGTTAGGCCTAATTTACGTTGTTTGGCCTTTAATCACTCTGTGTTACAGGTGATATCTACAAAAGCGGGTGATACTTGCCCCACAGAGGTCTTGTGAAGCTAAGTTAATTAACCTTAATAAAGTTATTTGAGAACTCTGGATAGAAGGTTCTATATAGGTGCAAATATTATTGTTTTGTTTAGAAGCTGATAGGCCCTCAAAGTGAATAGTTGGTGTGCAGCCTCTGTGAGACCTCTCTTGAGAGCCTCTCCCCTCCCCCAAATAATAGTAAATGATGATCATATCATCAACAGTGTTTATGTAATGGCAAAGTGGAAGATGGTGGTGAGAGTTTTAATTTGCATTGTATTACCCCCTGTGATTCAATTGGCCTTTCCTGGTATTGTAAGAGGTAGCCAAACCATCTGTTACGATAGCACTATAGCAGTGAAAGCATTTCCTTTGATTACTGCAGACTTTTTCCTTTAGAAAGTATGGTGTCCAATCCCAGGCAGGTTTTTTTTTTTTTTAAGTGAGATTTTTCTCCTGAGAGGGAAATTCTTCTTTTCTCCTCTGTATCATAAACCTAGCTTTTGAGATTCCTTCTCTAAAGGAATTTTGGAGTACAAATGACAATTTGTCATTGAAGTAAAAGGGGCTGGCTTGATATGGCAAACACTGTTA